>NC_092821.1:115954959-117154959 GCF_023375885.2 Dermacentor andersoni | reverse complement strand
AATTGCAATAGCAGGCAATGAACAGCACTAACGTGGTGTTCAACTCCGGAATCGCTTCGGACGTGATATGTCTGCAGGAGGTCGGGGCCAAGCCGGCCAAACTTCAGGGATACTACACTCTGAGCGATCCTCAAAATTCGAAGGTCGCCACGCTGGTGAGCAAGTCAATAAACGCTCAATTAATAACACTTCCACAAACTGAGGGAGAGACTAATTCCATAGTTATCAGTGTGATGCCAAAGAAACGAAGTAAGGCACACACACTAATCACAACACTGTACAGTCCTCCCAAAAGCAAAGGGGACGACCTACCCCACATTCTCTCAGCAACAAAAGATTTAGCGGGCACCAGGGATAAGGCGGATAAGGCACCACACATACTAAGGGGGTACGCGAAAACGTCTCCCAAAGGGTTCTTACTCGAGCGCACCGCAACAGCCTTGGGCTAACGGGCAATCAATCAGATCGGCAAACCGACGCGCACGGGTAACAGCGTCAGCAGAGACACGGCGCTTGACCGTGCCTTTACAATTAACATCAGAGACGCACAATGGGTTTCCTTTGACAAAAACCTGGGAAGCGATCACGACATAATCCGAGTAGCGCTCTCACGTCCAACATACGGACAACAATAGGAATGACTAAATTAACTGACCGGCCTCGTTATAGAGAACTCCAGAGAGAGCTGGACAAGTCGGATACAGCCCCGACCAAAATGCGAGAATAGACTGAATCCCTTCGACGAGCACACGCAGACACCACTAAAGCCATTCAGCCTACAGCGCAGGTGCCGCTAATAGACTCTCACCAGGTGAGCCTATGGAGAGAGAGGCGGAAACTGGCCAAGAGGTGGAAAAGCCAACGTCTAAACAAACACTTGAGGCAACTCGTCGCTTTCTTGGCAGAGCAGGCCCAAGGCCTTACCAACGAGCTCGCTAAAAACGAGTGGGCGACGTTCTGTGGAACCCTATCAGGAACTCTGGGAACGACCAGTACGTGGCGAATACTACGAAGCATGCTAGACCCGATGAGCACGCGTACTGAGAATAACAAGAAGCTCCAAATTATAGCAGACAACTTCGAGGGTACCAGACCAATATCTAGTCCATGCTCTTCAGAAAAAGTACATAGGACCCTCACCTGCCACGGGATCGTCGTACGCTAGGTGACAACACGTGGGGGAGGCGAACCCTAAATTAGACAAAGAAATAACGTACGCGGAAGTGTATGAGGCGGCACAATCCGCAGTTAAAAACTCGCCACCGGGCCCAGACTCGATCACAAATGCAATGATTCGTAACAAGGATTCGGTAGCCCTAGCGAAAATAACAAATATTTTCAATCGCGAGTGCTGCAGCCAAGGGAGACTTCCCCCAAGAGAGAAAATTGGCTAAACTAATCATGATCCCCAAACTAAAAAAGGATCCATCGATTGATACACTACGGCCGGTGTCGCTCACGTCCTGCCTGGGTAAGCTCTATGAAAGGGCTATCCTTAGCTGATTGCAGCGATACCTGGACGAGCAGACCTGGTTCCCGGACTCCTTGATAGCGTTTCGCACGGGTTTATATTGCCAGGATGCGTTCCTCCTACTTAGAGACGAAATTCTAACTAATATACCGTACGACGACGAGAGACTAGTACTAGCACTAGACCTCAAAGGAGCCTTCGATAACGCACATACAATTACTTAAAAGCGTTTCTTTATAACCGCGATGCGAGCATCCGCATTGGCCAAATCACTTTGGATTTATTTCAAATTCCTGGCAAAGGAACACCTCAAAGAGCTATATTATCTCCTCTTCTCTTCAACAGGCCGATGTGACGCCTCGCGCGCGATCTGGATCGGATACCCGACCTAGGTTACACGCTCTACGCGGACGACCTCACGCTGTGGGCGAGCAGTGGTTCACTAGGAGATAAGGATTATACGCTCCAAAGCGCAGTATTAGCGGTGGAGAAATTTTCTACACGGAGTGGCCTTAAGTGCGCACCCGAAAAATCTGAGGTCATCCGGATACACGCGAAAGGCTACAAATCCAGAGGATCGATTAACATCGTGGTTGAGGGCCAATCAATCAGTCAGAGGTACCCAGGATGCGAGTCCTGGGTTTGTGGCTTCAGAGCAACGGGAGAGCAGTACAGACACTCAAGACCCTCAAATCCACAGCCCACAACATGGCCCAAATGATACGTCGCTTGACGCATCGAAAAGTGGGAATGCGAGAAGATGATACCCTAAGGCTCGTACAGGCCTTATTGGTTAGTCGAATCACGCATGGCTTACCGTACCAAATCCTGAACCGGGAGGAGATAAAGCAGGCTAACACAATAATCCGAACCGCTTGCAAGGCTGCTCTGGGCCTGCCTAAATGTACTTCAACGAAGCGCATGTTAGCTTTGGGAGTGCACAATACTTTCGACGAACTGAGGCCGGCCATCTTGATGCGACAGAGGGAGCGCCTCAGCTTCACAAAAACTGGTAGGGCAATATTGGCCAGACTCAATATGCCAGCATACCCCATTTATCTCACAGAGCAGGCCGTACCTCTTCCTACTTCGATGAGATCCAAAATTAACAGTAGCCCCAACTCCAAAGAATATGCATCCCGAGTACAACACAGAAAGGCGCAAAGCACGCGCACAACACATTCAATCAGCGTGCTCGCATAATCATAGGTACAACATGTACTACACGGACGCAGCTGTGTATGCAGAGGCGACCGGGCAGCTCTACCAAAGGAGGTACGCCCTGGCAGTCGTGAACGCGATCAGCCGAAAGCAAATTACTACGTCGGCAATGGCGGGATCCCCCACCTCGGCTGAAATATTAGCAGTGGCGATCGCACTCGCTCACGCGGAGCGTTCGCAAAGGGACTCGGTCATGGTCACGGACTCCCAGGAGACATGTCGCATGTTTCTCAAGGGGCACGTGACTGCGGCTAGCCTCGTGATGATCCCCAAATCCTTAAACCACAATCATCGCCTACTCTTGTGCCCGGGACACGTGGGGTTACAGGGGAACGAAAAGGCTAATGCGCTAGCTCGAGGGTTCACTAACCGAGCGACGGCGTGCTCTTCTAACTCCAACCACCCGCACTATCCCTCACAAAATTCGACCAATTGAAGTGCCAAAAACATCCTTGCTCATCAGCGTCCGCCGCCTCACCCACAACTTAACGGGGAAGAGGCCACCGATTGGCGTAAAATACAGACCGGGTTATCCCCCCACTTAACATTGCTAAGCGCCATGTATCCCACTCGTTATATGGCCAACTGTACTTGGTGCGGTGGCATACCTACCCTACCAGTAACACAATGAAGCAGTGGGAGACACAGCTCACCCGCTCCGACCTGGCAAGACAAAAGTCCTTAATTAGACAGGTCGGGCAGGTGGCAGAGGCCAGGGGGGCTCTGGACTGAGAGGCTCCGACCACCCCTCCTTCAGATCTTTTCCATTGCAATAAAGTTTCGATCTATCTATCTATCTACAAGTACGTATCTCTTAAAAAGTTTGGCACGACTTAGCTCAAATACAGCTTTCTTAGGGGAATTTCTGTGTGTGTCAGCTAGTAGCGGTGTGTCGGGCGCATTACTTGTTAACAAAGGCGATCTTACTACTGCTATAGGTAACACTGATTTGACGGACATATAAGGAACGCTCAAAATTTGGTTTATCTCTCAGTCGAGCTGAACTTGCAGATAGGTCCCCATGCTCAGTAGAAGCATCGTTCTCGGTTGCCCAAGGTGTAGTGAATTTCTTTATGTGTTGTCAATGACCATGCCAGACTCATTGTGAGTCTTTACAAGACATTAAACGTTCGCTACGTGTGGCAATGAGGGTCTTGTTGCTCATTTTGCTTACCTCACATTTACTGCAAAGCACCCTCTCGAGACCCCCTTGTGCAAAATTGTTTAAAAACAAAGTGTGCGTTTTAGTTGACAATGTGAGTGCCTTTGCTTTAGTTGACACTGAGGCGCCAGTTTCTGTTATGAGCCTGTCCTTCAAAAATAGTCTTGGAGAAAAAGATGTGTTTTCTTGGGATCGGAACGCTACCTTTCGTGGAGTTGGCGGGGAAATGTTACGCCCACTTGGGGTCTGTTCTGTTTCAGTTACGATAGGGGACCAGACATTTCGAAGTGAATTTACTATGCTTGAACGTACAACGCATGACATTATTTTAGGAATTGATGTCTTGCGTGAGTGAGGGGCAACTTTGGTTTGTGGAAGTGGCGCGATTTCTCTTCTCCGCGACGCGCGGACTTCAATGACAGATAGCACCAGTGATGCCGCCGACGTTCTCTCCGTGTCACAAGATGTGTGTTTGCCCCCTCAGACTGCAATGTCTGTACCTGTGAATGCTTCTCGCCCACGTACAGGTTCTTGTTGTGGTTTAGCCGAGCCCGATTATAACAATGCGCTCAAGAAAAATGCGATAGTCCCTCGCTCCCTCGCTGTCACCACCGATGGTTTTACTCGTTTGTGGACAGTGAACGTTTCAACCCAATCCATAACATTGCCGCTAGGACTTAAACTGGCAAGTTTTGATGAACAAGCCATTGTCAGCGTCGGAACGGTCGAAATGTCAACTGCCGAAAAAAAAATCCAACCCCGATTCCAACCATGATAATTCTGCTGACTTTAAGCGCATGATTAACAAGTCGCTGTCTTCTAGTGAGCAGTGTCTGCTGGAAGCTGTGCTCGCTCGCTACGCCACAGTGTTTTTGCTCAAGGCCAACGAGCATCCCATACACCACCGGCGTCTCGCATGCAACACCGCATCCATATAGGGCAAGCAACGCCAATTCGTCAGAAGCCCTACCGCGTTTCACCTTCAGAGAGAAAAGTCAACGCCGAGCAGGTCGAAGAAATGTTACAGAAAGGAGTGATCCAGGAATAATGTAGCCCTTGGGCTACTCCTGTGATCCTAGTGAAGAAAAAAGACAACTCATGGAGATTCTGTGTGGACTATCGCCGCCTAAACACCGTCACAAAGAAGGACGTGTACCCCCTACCACGAATAGATGACGCCATCGACTGCCTCCACTCGATCCGCGCCGTATTTCTCTTTTGTTGACTTACGGTAAGAATATTGGCAAATCCCCATGCACCCCTCGGACAAGAAGAAGACAGCCTTTGTGACACCTGACGGTCTCTATGAGTTCAACGTATGCCCTTTGGCTTATGCGACGCTCCAGCGACATTCGAGCGATTTATGGATACCGTGCTCCGCGGACTCAAATGGGAAATTTGCATGTGCTATTTAGACGACGTCATTATCTACGGCCGGACATTTCACGAGCACAATCAGCGCCTGTCGATCGTTCTTGACTGTATCCAACAAGCTGGCCTTATTTTAAACTCAACGAAATGTCATTTCGGTGAGCGCCAAGCCCTCGTACTAGACTTTCTGGTCGACAAAGACGGCATACGGCCAGACCCTGAAAAGATAGCAGTGGTTCGCGACTTCAAACAGCCACAAACAGTGAAATATCTGCGAAGCTTTTTGGGCCTTTGCTCATATTTCCGGCGCTTTATCAAGAATTTTGCACGGCTGGCCTCTACCCTCACGTCTCTCCTTCACAAAGACACCCCATACTTGTGGACTGCTGGCTGCGAGTCGGCGTTTCAACAGCTGAAATTTTTGTTCACTTCTGGACCGGTATGGCGGCATATTGATCCGGCGGCGTCAACTGAGCTGCACACTGACGCCAGCGGTGCGGGTGTTGGCGCTGTGCTTGTTTAACTCTGCGATGGTCGTGAGCATGTCATTGCCTACGCTAGTCTGATACTTACCAAAGCAGAGACAAACTACACCGTTACTGAACTCGAGTGCTTAGCAGTCGTATTCGCCATTCAGAAGTTCCGTCCGTATCTACATGGCCGCGCATTCACGATAGTGACTGACCATCATTCACTCTGTTGCAGTGGCGTAGCCAGAAATTTCGTTCGGGGGGGGCTCAAGTTGCAGCTCGGCCTCCTCCGTATGAGGAAGCATTAGCTCGAGTGCTCCTATCTAAATACATGTAAAAGGAAAATTTGTTTTTCTCGGCAACCACTGCACCAAATTTGACGAGGTTTGTTGCATTTAAAAGAAAAACTCAACATCTAGTGATTGTTGGTTTGTAATTTTTGAATTAGGTTGTTAATCTTTTATTAAAAATTGGCAAAATCGAAAATTTTCAATAAACGAAACTATCAAGTTTACAACTATCTAACTCAACAACGAAAAGGGGTAATACAATTCTGTAAATTTCATCTAATAGTACATCTAAAGCGGGCAAAATTGATATGTTACACATGAATATAAAGAAACAATAATATGGCAATGCAGCTTTTGCAGAACCCTTGTACCCAACGTAACAAATTTACGTAAGATGCAAAAAGACAAAGCGAATTTGTCCGTATGAATGATCTCATGGATGCCGTTTACAGAACCGCGATATCGGTTCTTGATGCAGAGCTATGAATTTGTAAACTTCTTGCTTCTATTTTTTTCAAACGGTCGTATATGTGAAAATCTTTTCACAAAATTCAGGCCCTAACTCGAAATTCCGCTTCCAACAGTCGCTAGAAATTAACTTTCTCTCTCAAATGCAACAAATTTGATTAAAATCTGTCCAGGGGCTATCTCAGAAAAATGTTTTTGCGTTTTTCATGTATTTGAATAGGCCGCGTCGGAGTTGGGTTCGAGCTGGGTTCGAGCTGGGTTCGAGTTGGTTTCGAACAGCTCGGGTGCTCATGTCTAAATACATATAAAAGGGGAATTCCTTTTTCTCGGCAACCACTGCACCAAATTGGACGAGGTTTGTTGCATTTAAAAGAAAAACTTAAATTCTAGTGACGGCTGGTTTCGAGTCTCTCATTTAGGTTGTCAATTTTTTATTGAGAATTGGCCAAAATCGCACATTTTTCGCAAACGAAACTATCAAGTTTAAAACTCTAACTCAACAATGAAAAATGATATCACAATGCTGTGAATAGCACCTAATAGTACATCTACAGCGGACAAAATTGATTTGTTACACTTGAATGTCAAAAAAGATAAGTAATATGGAAATGCGGCTTTTGCAGAACACTTGTACACCACGTAACCAATTCATCTAACACACAAATTGACATACCAAATTTGTCCGCTTTGACTGTTATAATATATGCCGTTGACAGAGCCGCGATATCTGTTCTTGATGCAGAGCTATTAGTTTGTAAACGTCGTGCTGCTATTTTTTTTTCGATCTTTCGATTTTTTCAACCTATTTTAAACAAGATTCAGGCCCTAAATCGAAATTCCGCTTCCAAGAGACACTAGTGTTTAACTTTCTCAAATGCAACAAATTTAATTAAAAGCGATCCAGGTCTCAGAAAAGGGTTTCTGCGTTTTTCGTTTATTTGAATAGGCCGCGTCGGAGTTCGGCCCGAGCTAAAGCTTCCTCTTAAACAATTTGTCAAGGGATCGAATACCTGAATAACTGCACTGCCACTGCAAAGATGCTGCAAACGAATTCTTAAACGCTACGCAATGTAAAAAAAGTTAAATGTGTATTTTTTCATAAAAGAATCTACTCGTATGTGCCATGTGCCAAAAATTAAGCCCGAAATAACTGATATGAATGCTTCCATGTGTTTTGTCTATTTAATAAGTAAAGGAAATATCACACGAACTTTAGAACTAGATCAGTTCGAAACCAGCAAGGCAGTGCATGTAGCTGATATGAAAAAAGTAAAGGCCATGAAATGAACAAGTTGAGGACAAATATGTTAATGAAACTGTCGTTCTAGAACCACGTATTTACATTCTTGTACATATGCAACGACCAGTGAAAAATCTCAATGACGTTGTCATTTTTCCAATGTATTACGCAGAAGTAGCTGTCACCGGTAGAGTATCGTGAGTAATTGCACCGAAATTATAGTCGCAACAGAGAGCATGTATAAAAAGCAGGACTTCTGCAAAATATACGATGGCGAGCCAAATGAAAGTGAGCCAATGCGAATATACGACAAGCGTGGTACTTCATTTAAAAGTAGTCTCCATGAGCATTAGGCAATTGTCCCATTGACTAACGAGTCTCGTGATTCCCGTCTCACAAAACGTCTTGGGTTGCTGCTTCAAAAAGTCTGCAACCGACTCTTTCACGTCATCGTCCGACACGAATCTGGTTCCCTTTAGCTGTTTTTTCGGTTGGGCCATAATGTGGAAGTCGCAAGGCGACAGGTCTGAGCTGTATGGCGGATGCTGCAGCGTTTCCCACTTGAACTTTGCCAGTTTTGTATTAACCATATCAGCGACGTGGGGACGGCCATTGTCGAGGAGCAAGATGACCCCCTTCGTCAATTTTCCACGTTGTTTGTTCTTGATTGCGACACGCAGCCGTCCCGGCGTTTCACAATGTCGGAAACAATTGACAGCCTCTCAAGATTTAGCAGATTCTATCAGTAATGGTCCCTGACGATCGAAAAAAAAAGTCAACAACACCTTCCCGGCGGAAATGACGGCCTTTGCTCTCTTTGGGCGTGGTGAATTCGAATGTTTCCACTGTAAGTTCTGCCGTCGTGTTTCAGGCTCGTAGTAGCGGCACCGTGATTCGTCCCCAATCACAATTTCAGACAAGAAGTCGTCACCGTCATTGTGTTGCGGGATCAGATGAGTCAAGGCAGCGCCGAACTGCTCCACCTTCTAGTGGTGGTTCAAAATCTTGGGCATCCATTGCGCACACAAGAGCCGATAATCGCGACGCTCATTAATCACGTGACTCCCGGTACATGGGCCTTGGC
Source organism: Dermacentor andersoni (assembly GCF_023375885.2). NCBI lineage: Eukaryota > Metazoa > Arthropoda > Arachnida > Ixodida > Ixodidae > Dermacentor > Dermacentor andersoni. Next base: position 117,146,182 of record NC_092821.1, on the reverse strand, counting down.
GCGAAATCCAGCCTGAGTTCGCAATCTTCGCTGTGAAATGTCTTTTAGAGCGTGAAAAAGACATTCTAGTCAAAATCCAGAATGATTTCCGGCGCCGGGGGTTGCTTTGGTTGGCGTGCATAGACAGCACGAAAAAATTTCGTGGGGGCTGAAGCCCCATAAGCCCCCCCCCCCCCCCCCTGGCTACGCCCCTGCTCTGTTGGCTGGTTGGGCTGCGTGACCCGTCTGGTCGGTTGGCCCACTGGGCTTTGCGCCTTCAAGAGTACAGCTTTTCCGTTAACTACAAGAGCGGACGCTGTCACACGGATGCTTATTGCCTATCCCGTCTCCCTTCACCGCACACAAAAGCTGAGGATGATGACTTCGATGACTACCTAGTTTCCATCTCTTCAGACTTTCCAGACATGCGTACCTTCGAGAGCGAGCAACGTTGCGACCCTACCTTGAAATCCCTACGGGCAGCTGCACGTGAGCCAGCAGGAACAACACCGTTTACTTTTCGTAATGGTTTGCTGTACAAAAAAAAAATTACTCGGCTTATGGTCCCCCATTGCTTCTTGTTCTGCCCGAAAACCGGCGCCCTGCTGTCCTTCGTTCCATGTATGACCATATCACGTCCGGGCACCTTGGCTCTGCAAGCACACTACACCGACTTAGAGATTTGTCTGGCCCAAGCTCTGGAAAACAACGAAACAGTGTGTCGCCAGCTGTACTGTTTGCCAGCGCCGCAAGCAAACGACGACAGCCCCAGCAAGCTATTTACAACCAGCTTGGCCACCGACGTTACGCTTTGAAAAAGTCGGCATCGACTTGCTTGGCCCGCTCCCAAAGACGTCAGCTGGCTACCGCTGGATTATAGTATGCATAGATTTATCTTACTCGCTACACGGAAACGGCGGCACTTTCATCTGCCACTGCAGCAGATATCTCCATTTTTGTTGCATCACGTCATACTCATACTCCGTCACGGCGCTCCCCGGGTTGTCATCAGTGACCGTGGACAGCAATTCACCGCCGATGTCGTTGAAGAAGTTTTACGGCTTTGTGGTTCTGCATATCGTCATTCCACTCCTTACCACCCGCAAGCCAATGGCCTCACGGAGCGGACGAATCGAACCCTTACCAACATGTTATCAATGTATATCGCTGCTGACCACAAGAATTGGGACGCCGTCTCACCTTTGGTAACGCACGCGTACAATAGTGCCAAGCACGAAGTTATTGGATATACGCCGTTCTTTTTGCTGCACATACGCGCTCCCCAGAACTTTCTGGACATTATTCTACCTTTATCGTGCCAAGAAGATCATTCCATCACCCAAACTATGTGTCGTGCTGAGGAAGCACGTCGGCTGGCGAATCTTAGGACGTTGTCCTCACAAGGCCACAGCAAGATTCGCTATGATGCGCGGCATATCCCCGTCAGCTTTACTCCCGGTAATTATGTTTGCTTGTGGACACCTGTTCACAAAAAGTGATTGTATCGCAAGTTTCTCGCCACTTAGACCGGGCCATTCGTTATACTCACCCGCTTGAGTGATGTGAACTATGTCGTCGCCAAAGTGACGGCAAGTAATTGGCGTTCATGTGCGACGCAATTTGTTGACGTGGCCAAACTCAAGCAGTGTACTCACAGGTCCCTTTAACTCGTTCAGCGAACTTCGTCTGCCCCCGGGGAAAATGTCGCAGCACTGTGCGACTGAGGCAGAGAAAGAAGAAGTAGAGTGTGCGCGCGTGATCTCCGGGTACTCTGCGCCGGCTGGGCCGGGCCTGTAGCTTCCATCTCGGACCTCGTTTCACCCTGTAAGTAAATAAATAAAACTAGTGATAGAAATTATGCAGAAATTGACAAACGTTATTTCAGTCGTTGATTAGAAATTGCAGCACATCAGTAAGAGAAATCAGTCCATAAGCACAAAACGCCATATGTTCACAAGGATACGGAGGCTCCGACTGACCAACACTCCTCAAGAAAGAGAAAGAGAGAGAAATTAAACAACTTTATTATGTCAATTTAGCTTTGAGACATGTCCACATTTCAGAATTCCTTGAGCTCGGGCCACGTCCTCGGCATCTCCCGTTCATGACCTTCGAGCTCGGAGCCGGCCAAGGCTCTCTTCCAAAGCTCCTTTGTGTGATAAGGCTTCGGAGGTTTTAGTGGTGCCTATCTGCGCCCACTACAACGTGTGATCCAATTTCTCCACAGAAGCCTCACTGCGAAGAGAACTGTGTAGGGCCTAAGAGGTGAGTTCTTGTTGGGTGGAGAGAACGCATTGACTTGTAGAGCTCGGAGGAATCTGTTCTGCTTTAGAGGTAATGGCTTGTGTGGGAGAGGGTATTATCTGCGCGTGAGCAGGAAATTTTGTGCGATTTCTTGGTGTAAGACCGCGCTCGAACAACTTATCTCGCTAGAGCAAAATTTTCGACAAGCGCACCTGCGTTCCTTAGAGCACAAATAAAATGACTGCCGTGACGGAAACGCGTGCCTCTGTTGGCATTACCACGGTTTATTTCAATAATTTCTTCTGTCGATTGTTGACCATTATTTTATATTGTCAGGAAGCACGCATAAAGGACCCTTGTGACTAGCTCTACAGATTTCCGTATATAGCGTGCAGTCATCTGCAAATATTTTTACTTTGACGAAATGTGTGCAAGGAATGTAATTATTAAAAGAGGAGCCAAAGCTCCAACCCCTCTAGCATTCCTCGCGGAACTCTGCAAGTGGTCCACATCAAAATTTATTCAATCCTAGCAGCCATACATTAATATAATCCCAAGAAGACCCTGCAAAATCAACGCATCGAGCTAAAAAAAGTATTAATGTTGTAAATCAGGCACCTTATTGTGGAGCGTCAGCTTATGAGCCTTTTGACTGCACCACAACTTCTACAACGGAATTTCTTGGGAAGCTCAAGTACTGCAGTGCACCTTCGCAGCTAAATTTTGCCTGCTTAAGTCATTTAGCCATTACTGTGTGATTAAGTGCCTTTTTTGTCGTCAGCTTTGCACAGCTCTTTCATAAAAGAATGTGTGGTTTAGGGAAACGAAAGCACCCCAATTTTAATTTGACTGTGAATAATAGCAGCCATTTTATGTAAAGTAACACTTTCTTGTAATAATTTCGATTCATTGCTTTTGATTTAGAGACGGTTGAAGATGAATGTTGGCGCCTTGCACCTTGAAATGCGCTGGTAGTAACTAATGGGCTAGAAGAGTAAGGCATATACGGTCGTATAAAGGGTTGTTTATGCATTTGTTCTCGATAAATCATAATTTATTATTGGAGACGAATGAAAGACAATTATATGTCCTGTGAAGCTTTGGTAAAGTATATAAAATTCCGTGGGTGTTCACCGAAACCCCGGCTTAACTTTGCAACACACACATTTTGTATTAAGCAAAATGACTAAGACGTTATTGCGATACTGAAAGGCTTCATAACGTGGGCATTAGTTCAATTGTAGTAATAAGTTTTTAGTGACAACCGTCATGCGAAATTAAATAGAAACGCCACCCTGAGCAGTATTTCTCCCGAAAGAGAAAAGGGCAATAAACATTGGGTTTATCTATCGCCAAGGATAACTGACGGGCTGCTGTATTTCACGTCATTCATTCTTAGGCGCCGATCTCGCTAGGGCGGTATCTCAAGCAGAGTAATTCATTCAGGTGTGCCTGCCACATTCATCAGAGTTAGGTGCAAAATTTCTTCTGCTGCACTGAACTTCTGCAGCAAATTATCTGACGTCTTAGAAGTGTCAGAAAATATTTATAGCGATATACCATTCGCAAAAGAATCCATCGTTCTTACGCATTTTGTTTCTATGTATAGCGCCAAAATTGAATTATGTGATTCCTGCTGGTATTATGAATAAAAATTGGGCAAGGCTGGTGTGGTGACTGTATGATTTAGAAGAAACTTCTAAAATTCTTTTTAGGTTGAGGGATAGATTGCCTGATGCTTAAATTCTGGTTCTATGCAGTGTTTCACTAGCTGTTGCTCTGAGAGCAAGAACTAGAGAGATATAAACTTCGTTGGAGCCAATGAAGCAAGATTTCGTATAACCGATTGGTTGTTTATTCAAAAACTAATGAGAAAGGTGGGACACTTGGCAAGAATGAAACAGTTAAACAACATGCGCTGCATATGTCCGCCAACTCCATAACCGAATCACCAACCAGAAACCAGCACACTATCCATTACCCGAATTGGACACCATAAACGCCCGGCCATCCCAATCCACGTGTCGCCTCAAGGCAGGCACTTCCAGCCGCTGAAACGGCAGGGCTTAGCAGAGAAAAGGCATGTTTACTAAACGAACCCAAGGCCGATGCTGTTTCTGAACTCAAGTCAATGTGGAGTGCATAAACAGAGCGCTGTTAAACTGGGGCAGGGGGTATTCGGCAAGGGCCAACCTAGTAGACATGTCCATTTCCTCTGCTGCTTCAATGCTGATTGGCTCGGTAGGTGTACGCGTCCGAAGGAGATAGGCACCCGCAGTCAATTAGCATGTCGACTTAGTTGATACTTGCAGAACACCCCCCTCTACTAGCTGCGCTGTGATGTGAATGACGCATGCGATCAAATTCTGTTAGCATAGTAAGCGTCTATGAACCTGTGCACTCTAATAGCTTCGCGTACTAAGACGACTGCATTTAAAAGTGCGCGACACTCTTCTATCAATTCTTGACAGTCATCACTCGGCAGAACGACTCTAGGTTTCCTTGCTACCGTTGCTTCTATCACCCCCTCATCTAATGACCCCCTATGACCCCCTTCCTCCCTTATTTCTCTTCTTGTCATTCTAGCCATAATATATGTTAACATTTATGATTTTTTTTATTATTCAGCGAGACTTCCGCGGTACTTGTCAGCTTTTAAATACTCATTTTAGCGCTCCGTACTGGTCACCTAGATTGATATCCCGCAATCTCCCGATTGCCCAGTTCTCAACTCTCGATGCATTTTCCTATAGGTTGACATTCGACCGAGGACTTGCACTGCCGCTGTACATTTCGTTTGGCCGAGTGTAAATTTGTAAACCTAGCTGCTACAATGTCAACTACATGGTACTGAAGCCCGTGAGACAAGCCCGAATATTACTTAGAGCTAACGTCACTTTGGCCACACTACGAACGAACAACGACCATTTCGCTGTAATCTAGAGCCGTAAAAATTGCAGGCATATTAGCCCCTTCAAGCGTGCGTATGATCTCGGAATTTATTCGTCTAGAGTACTGTCTAAAAGCGCGGTAGTGCTCTTCCGTAGTACGAAAAATGTCAAAAATTCTGGTACGCTTAAAAAAAGGTGCTTTAGCATTGAGGCGCCGTTTTGGAATAACTTGAGCTAGAGGCGAAAACTGGCATATTGAGGATGTACTGTATACCTAATGTCACTAATATAGCTATGCTCCTAAATTGAACCGTCTTCATTGCCGCCTGTTTTTTCTGAAATTGAACCTTGCCGCCTAAATGAAATAAGTAAGAACATCAACCCTTGAAATGTTATTAGCCGTCTGCCAAAGTAGAATCAGTAATCAGCAGGCAATAAAAACATACAAAGGAAAACAAGTGGTATCCATTCAAACGGGATAAAGGACAAAACGACACAAAGAACATCCTGATGTCACACTCTTGGTAAGAAACTACTAAAACCGGCATCACAATTAAAACGAATGCAAGCGTTCTCATTGTTGCAATAAAACTAGTTATGTTAGTACACATGGTACATCCTTGCTTCTTAAAGCTCGAGAACGGAAATGAAAGAAAATTAAGTGATGTATTTTCGTACACGCCAACTTCAAAGCGCAATCTGAAGCACAGGTACAGTAAAAATCTTGACGGGTTATTCAGCACAAACAGAGGTATCGAGGTACGTTGAACACATCTATACAAACACCCAACTTCACTTTAAAACTTCAAAGTTCTTCACTCGGCGTGCTACCAAGCACGAAGCACGGTTCAATGGCACATTATTTTGTCCCTCACCACAGAAGCCTGTAAAGTTGGGGCCACAAGTTGTAAGTACCGAAAACCACACTGAGCGCGGTAATATACTTTTCAGTAACTAAATACATCACTTTGTAGTAACTAATCACGACAATCTTACTCCCGCGCGAACTAACTACAGCCCGCTTTGCTCAGTATTAACTACGACATTCTGTACTCCGCAGTATCTAACTACGACATTCTGCCTTATGGATTAACAACGACACTCTGTACTCTGAAGTGACTAATTACAACATTCTGCATTGTGCAATACCTGCTTACAACATTCTGCATTCTCCAGAAGAAAAGTATGCCATCCTGCATTCTAAAGTAACTAACTAGGACATTCTGCATTCTGCAGTAGCAAACTATGACGCTCTGCATTGTGCAGTAGCTAACTATGACATTCTGCATTCTGCAACATCAAATTGCGATACTGCACACTGCAGTAACTAACTACGACACTACACTCCAGCACTCATGTGCTCGGGTACGTGGCGTCCCAACATACGAAACTGCCTCACACAGAACTGCATTTTCGCGAGCTTTGCATGCAAAATAAAAACTCTGGTGCCGGCATATTTCACATTATATCTAATTCAAAGTCCCAATAGGCATTTCGGAGGGTTTCTTCATCTTCTGTAGTTGCTTATGAAAAGAGGGCGAAGGCCACGATCCTTGAGATATGTGAGCACATCGGCGTTGACGTCCAAGTCAAACCATGCGAAGTGTTTTTAAATGCAGCACTTTTAGCGATAGGAAAGGAGAGAGAAAAATACGACCATTGTTAGTGACGTGAATTTACTTTCAAATCAGACACCAAGGAGTGATGATTATGCAAGAGGTCAGGGCAAATTTCAGTTGCTGTTGAATCAAAACTACCGCTGTCGTTAAAATTTTGATAATGGTGCACATTCTAACTGTAGCTCTGCTTGGAGTGCATTGCAGCCATCCTGTTGCTGTTTTCCTCGATAAACATGCGTTGCGCAACGTTTTCTGGCAATAGTAGTGGCAGACAGCTGAGTCGTAGGCTGAATTTTGTGTCTGTTTTCGAACGTTATCTGATCTCGTTGAATTGATAAATTTTGTTTTTTTATGCGCACATCATACACGTGAAACCACTGGCCATTGCAAATGTGTTGCCAAGTTGGTTTCTTCTTTCTCTTTTTTATATCCTATATTTACAGCGAAGCTGTTAAGTTCTACTATCTCCACAATCGTGTCCAAGAGCAGAAAAAAATCCAGAAGACAGTGCAATGCCGGACCGGCCCGCGGCGGAGACGACGCAAGCGTTAAGCCCTCCCTATACGTGGGTCGATCGAAACGTGAATCGATCAAACAATACAAACCCTTGGTTGTTCGTGGTGTCGTGCCCCTTTGACACCGGCGATATTGCGCGCAAATTGTTTGCAAAATGCCTGCTTGTTTTCCGTGGCTATGTTATGCACATGCTTTTATTCCTATCTGGTGACACAGAAGTGAATCCAGGCCAGGTGAACACGTGTTGCGAATGCTCTTCCTTGCCTGACACGATCAAGCGTATTGAACAAGACCACATGTAGATTCTAAGTATATTTCAGCAGCTGCAGCAGTGGCAACTGATTGTTGATTCCAAGATAAAAATTCTGGAGGAAAAAATTGTCTGCCTTAGGGGCAATCAGTTTTCTTCACCTGATTTGTCTCCTGCGCAAGCGCGCAATCAAAGCGTTAGGATGACTGGTATTTCTGACATCACTGCGCTTAAAGCTGCATCTTTTGTTTTTTGGGTTCCCAGTTGAAATTTTTACGAGACCATGCCTGTTGGCTATGCGGAAATCTGGCATATCGGCTTGTCGGCCTGTTGGCTTATCGGCCTGTTGGCGTATTGGCCTGTTGGCTTATCGGCCTGTTGGAGCTCGTGGCCTAAGCCACGAGCTCCAACAGGCCTTCACGTAGGCCTGCAAACACCTCAATCCTAACTATGGTGAACAACCCACTCAGCAGTGAGCAGCGTCACGAAGTGGCGAATATTCTACTAAAACGTGCCTGACTGTTCTACTTCTCGCAGCTAGAGGGGCCACCATTGTTTCCTCCTTCTCGTATACACCATCGCATCGATACGGGATCTGCCAAACCTTTGCGACAGTAGCCGTACAGTCTCTCACCATCGGAACGCAAGGCGATCAACGACCAAGTCCGCGAAATGCTAAATAAGAATGTAATGCAAGAATCCTGTAGTCCATGGGCAGCGCCAGCAATTCTGGTTAAAAAAAAAGATTGTACATGCCGATATTGTGTTGACTACCGCCGTCTCAATAACAACATTAAAAAGGACGTATATCCTCTTCCGCATACTGATGATGCTATCGACTGCCTTTCATCAGCGTCTTACTTATCATCTGTTGACTTGAGGTCGGCGTACTGGCAGATTCTTCTTCTCAAGGCCGACAAGGAGAAAACTGCATTTGTAACGCCAGATGGACTTGAATTTAATGTGATACCGTTCGAGCTCTGTTATGTGCCTGCAACTTTCGAGCGCTTTATGACAACATCCTACGTGGTTTGAAGTGAGAAGTATGCATGCGCTCCTTAGACGATGTAGTGATTTTCGGGCGCACGTTCAGTGAGCACAACGCACGTCTCGATCTTGTGCTAGACCGCTTGAGCAAAGCGGGTTTAGTGCTCAACTTGGAGTAGTCATTTTGAAAAGTGTCAAACTGGTTCTAGGACATCTAGGGGATAAGGACGGTATACGACTCGATCCAGCGAAGACTGCTACGGTGGAAGCTCAAGCAGCCTCGTCATGTAAAAGAGCCACGCAGTCTTCTTGGGCTTTGCTCGTACATCAGCCGGTTTATTATGCAGGCGGCATGTCAGCGTATCCGCTGACATGTCTCCACCAGAAGGACGTTCTCTTTGAGGGGACTCCTGAATGTGAGGCTGGTTTTCGTGAGCTGAAGTCTCTCCTGACGTCCCAACCCATTCTCCGACGCTTCGACCTTGTGGCTCCCACAGAAGTTCATACGGACGCTAGTGGTATTGGCATCGGCGCTGTCCTTATTCAACGCGTCGACACGAAAGAACACGTCGTCGCCTATGTGAGTCGCTCTTTAAGAAAGTCCGAGCGCAACTACACCATCGCAGAGCAAGAATCTTGCAGTGATTTTCGCAGTACAGCATTTCCAGTCATACCTGTACGGGCACTCCTTCACTGTGGTGACAGACCATCATTCTCTCTGCTGGCAGGTTAATCTCCGTGATTCGTTAGGCCGGCTTGTGCGTTGGACACTTTGTTTACAGGAATATGACTCCACCGTTTCTTATAAAAGCGGCCGCCGGCACGGCGACGCTGACAGCTTCTGGCGCATGCCGCCTCCAACGACGCACTGCGACGCGCACAACATCGACCGTTCTATCGCATCACTGCAGCCTGGATCTCCCGTTATAAATACCTTCAAGGTCGAGCAACAAAAATAACTTTAGAACCACTGCTCATTACCGCAAGGCGGGTTCTTTCAAGAACTATTCTACTACCGGCCTACGATATCTTCTGGTAGTCCCGGAGAGTCTCCGTGTCTCCATCTTGCGCGCAATGCGTGACAATCCAACATCTGGTCATTTGGGATCTGCGCGAACGCTCTACCGCCTTCGAGAAAAGTTATCCTGACCTGAAATGCGCCATACGACCGCCCAGTACGTGTCCAGCTGCAGTAAGTGTCAACGTCACAGGTGTCCGACGAGTGCTCCTCCTGGTCGACTACATCGAGCGCCACCCTCCTGGACTACGTTTGAGCAAGTCGGCATCGACCTTCTCGGTCCTTTCCTGCGGTCATCTGATGGGAATCGCTGGATTGTCGTGTGTGCCGATCACTTGACACGCTACTGTTAGACTGCTGCAATGCCATCGGCTACTGCAACCGAAGTGTGTATTTTTCTGCTGAGCTTTGTCTTTCTCCGACATGGACCTCACAGTCAGCATCAGTGATCGTGGGCGGCAGTTCACTGCAGACGTGGTCGAACAGATGCTGCGTCTTTGTGCTTGTTTTCGACATTCCACCCCGTATCATCCCCAAATAAATTGTCTTACAGAACGCACGGACAGAACTCCTACTAGCATGCTGTCCATGTACGTCGCGTCAGATCGTAAGAACTGGGACAGCATACTACCTTTCATTACGTGCGCATTTAACACCTCACCGCTCGAAGTTACGGGCTACAGTCCCTTCTCTTTTCTTTATGCTCGTCCGCCTCGTTATATACTACACACTAACTCCCCGTTTTCAAGCCACGATAATCTTTGTATATCCGAGACAGCCTGTCTTCTTGAAGAAGCCCGACGACTTGCTTCTTGGGGCACTCTTGTTTCACAAGACCATTCGAAGGCACGCTACTACTGCTGACGCCGACACGTGATATATGACCCTGGTGATTTAGTGTGGCGGTGGAAACCAACCAGAAAACGCGGATTATGTGAAAGAGTGCTGGCCCACTATGATGGACCCTATTTTATTACTGATCGTATCAGTGAATTAACCTACCGCATAGCACACCTCACGTCAAATGGCCGATGGTCAGCATATGCGGAACTTTCTCATGCCGTCCGTTTAAAGTCCTTTATTTCTCGACAGCCCGACTTGTACCGCGGGCTTCGTCTGCGCGGAGGGAAACGTGACACCCTTACGCGCGCAGTGGGTTTACGCCTCAACAAACAGTATGGGGGGCATCCAAGAGGGGTGAACGAGGAAGACGACGTGGGGCTAGCTAGCTGAATCTCGACAGGCGCTCAGCTGATCAAGGCCATCGCGTCTAACTCTACCTGGCTTGACACGAAAAGGTTGCGATCGCTGTTGCGCTCACAGACGACAATCTTTCCCATAGCTACAGCGACTCCATAGCTGCTATCAGAGCTTTCCAAAAGGCCAGGGTCTGCGCACAGGCTCTCAGCATTGTTACAAAGAAAGAGGTTAAGAACCACGTCATATACCGATTCCCGGCACACTTAGGACCAAAGATCGGCGACGTCACCAACCTTAACGAGGCGGCTCACGAGGCTGCGCATGCGCTTACGGACCGCGCGGCTTCACCCGACCACTCGGAGAACAAGGACGCCCCCACTAGATACAGTGAAATCACTAAACACTACTATCTACAACGTATCAGAGTATATCAAGCCACACCGCACGCTCACTCCAGCTCAAGCGGTTACACTTAGAATGCTACAGACAGACATACCCCACGCAAAACAGACTACACCAGTACATGCCTGAGCTGCGGAAAGTCTTATTGCACCAATTGCAATACATCCCTTAACGTCTATCATTTACTCTGGCCGTGCTCGCAAGCTCGCATAAACTCCGGACCGGACCATCGCAAGTTTGAAAAAGCAATCCGGAGCGAAGAACTCGCTCCCCAACTCTGGGCCGTACAGCAGGTCCACGACGCCACCAGGAAACTCAAGCTCCCGGTTCCGTCGTGGGAGACACCCACTCCATGAGAGCCCAAAGTTCTCGTGGCCTGCAGGAGCTTGAATAAAGTTGATTTCCTTCCTTCCTTGACAAAAACGCCTGTCGTGGGCGTAACAATATGTCAAAATCGATAGCGAACGCAAGTCACACTCTACCACAGTTCATCGCATCGACTGGCCTAAATACACGTTGCTCATGGAGAAGAATTGCCAAAAAATCCAGCACTGTATACCTGCCAACATCGAGAAGCTAATTAAACATGCTGCACAAGAAGCGACAAGAGTTTTTAAGCGTATTCCTAAATTTTCCGAATTAGAAGCAGACTTGGAGCGGCTTCGATTGATTCGAATCGTCCATCTATGACCTAAGGAAGGCAAGACGCATGCAAAAGAAGATCCAGCGTCGGATCAACTCCCTGCAGTCTCCAAGGTGGAAGACGTTTGTGATTCCCTTGATCAACATACACCCCTGTAAAAAATATTGAGAACGGTGCGCGGTCCTCGAACGTCACCACAACAACGCCACCCCTTCAAATGCCTGGCTCTCTGCAAAGGTCGGCGATAGATCGACGTAGCGGAGGACTTCTGTTTGAAGGTTGCTAGTCCACCGTCCTCGTTCCCAGCACATGATCACCATGGCATTCCAATCTCATTCCTGTCTTTTCGTACAGGCACCGCGGTAAAATTTACTTGTGTTCGCAGTCTTAAAACTAATCGCAGGATAAGCATTTATGCATAGGCAAAGCTATAGAACGTAATATATTGCAGTGTTTTTTTTCCACTAACTTTTGTAATAGTAGCCATTGTCCTTACGGGACCAAAACGATGGTATTGACGAAAACTTGAAGGACACCGCGCGAGATAAAGCCAAACATCCAGGACAATCGCGTATGCATGACGTCATGGCAGGGCGCGGAGGGCTTGAGTGGAGGGCGGCGGTGACGGCTGGGCTGGGTTAAGCTAGGCTGCTGGAATGGCTGCTAGATTATGCCAACATATCTTGAAATGCATGGCGTCTATAAATACACTGCTGTCGTCTAAGCATGAAACCCGAAAATGTACACGTTTCTGCCCATTCTTTCTGCTGCGATAAAGATTTGGTCCTTCAATGAAAGTAAAGGTTCTTTCGAAGGATAAACCAGTATTCACAAAGTGAATGCGAGTGCTTGTGGCTTTTGACATCCCATCGTGGCAGACCGCCTCCACCATTATTACCAGCAAAATGCACAATAGGAGAGAAAAAGAACCTTTATTTTTTTTTTACTTCCAACCACAACTGGCACCACCACCTTGTGGATCATGGATCCCATGCACAGTCAGCTGCATCATAACTCACAGGCCGTTTTCTTTTTTCCAAATGTTTTTTTTTCCGTTTTCTTTCAATTTGTTTAGGTCCCGGAGGTGCTGCTCGTTGACGCCATGGTGGTGTTTCTGAAACGAAAAAATGCAGCGGCATTCGACATTCCCTTCCAACATTCCTCATTTACTCTGAATCCCATGCACGGGCAAATCATTATCTTCTACTGAATGCAAAGCTACAGAAGCCGGGGAACTTCTGCATACGTGTTACTACGTCAAGTAGTCCTGCAGAGTTTGACAGCACTTCAGGTTACCTGGAACAGTTACCGAATCAGAATAGTTATCACGTACGATACCTTCGCATTTCCCCAAACCAAAAAGAAAGAAAAGCAGAAAAATAGGTGATATTTACAACTCGGCTATGTATTTTGTTTTATGTTGTTGCTATAGGCTATATAGATACTGTTGCGAGGCGCAGACAAGCACGAATGTTGTTTATGCAAGGCGAATGCTAAAGGCACCAGCTGACCCTAGAACATGGCGGCCGAAGCGCCTCAGCTACAACACTTCTTGTCATCGTCTCTTGTCTGCACGTCCTGTTCTTCACCGCGACACTAGCCGGTGGCGTTGGAGCGCCGACCCGGCTCAAGCGACCATGGCACGGAGAAAGCACGCATGTAAGGCTTTAAGCGGGAGGCATGAACATCGGTTCGTCGCTGAACAGACGACGGGCTTGGCTCTTCGGGAGCGATCTCATACGTCATATCCGAAAGCGATCGCAGGATTCATTAGGGACCTGAATATCGCGACAGCAGTTTTTCCTATATGCCTATGCGATGAGATGATGAGCACAGGTGCACGAGGGAGCCCGGTAAATACTGCACGTCCCTAAGGTGAGCATTGTAATAGGACTTCTGGGAAGCCTGAGAATAAGTGAGGGAAGTGTGGGAAATCTTACGAGCCTGTGCTGTCATAGAAATCGCATTGCGGGCATAAGCAGTTTGTGACTGACTTGTGGAAGTACAGTATCCAGGGGCAAAACGAGTTCGCGGCCAAACAGATAAAGCGGTGAGTAACCTATAGTGTCATGGCGGAATGAATTGTACGCGAAGGTGACATATGGCAGAGCAACGTCCGAAACCTGGTGGTCTGGAGAAACGTACATAGCTAGCACGTCTGTAAGCGTTCTGTTCAGTGGCTCTGCAAGACCGTTAGTCTTGTGGATGGTAATTAGCGACTATGTGATGCTCCGTAGAGCATATCATCATTGACCTTTGACAAGAAGTAAGGTCCACGATACATGAGGAGCTGACGTGTGGCGCCGTGGTGCAGGATGACTGTGAAGGAGGAAATACGCGGCGTCAGTGGCACGACTTGTAGGCAGAGCTCCCGTAGTGGCGAAGCGCGTGGTGCAATCTTTTGCAACAGCTACTCATTTGTTGCCCTTAGTTAAGAAACCGAAAGGACCAAGTAGATCCAGTCCCACGTGAAAGAAAGTCTGTGTGGGAATATTAATGTGTTGTAAGAGTCTAGCTGGGGAGCCTTGGGAGTGGGTTTCCGGCGTTGGTACAGGTCGCTAGCAGTCGCATACCGGCGTGCAGAGCAGTAGAGGTCGGGCCAGAAAAAAGGGCGCCGGACTCGGTCAAAGATGTCAGTAACACCGAGACGTCCAGCCGTGGGTGCGTCGCGGAGTTGCTGAAGCACGGTGCGTTGCAGGTGCCCCGGTGCGGCCAGCAGCAGGTCAGCACCATCAGGGCGCAAATAGCGTTTATACAGGACTGCGTTGGAAATACAGAAGAGATGCAGGGAAGGATTATCGCGACAGCAATTTTTTCCTATATACCCATCCGATGAGATGAAGAGCACAGGTGCACGAGGGAGCCCGGTAAATACTGCACGTCCCTAAAGTGAGCATTGTAATGGGACTTCTGGGAAGCCTGAGAATAAGTGAGGGGAGTGTGGGAAATGTTACGAGCCTGTGCTGTCATAGAAATCGCATTTTCGACCATCGCCGAATGTGTTCGCTGCTGCTGCTCTTCCTTTAGCGTAGCCTCCTTTTTGAGGGCACAGGTTCGCTTAATAAAACGCTAGTTAAGCCGATCACAGTTTTTTCGGCCTTCTTCACCGTCACTACCACGTGACATCTGGTGGAGGTGCTTTTTGTTCCTGTACCGGACGGTCCCTACAAGCCGTGATTCAAGCCCGGACTGCAAAGACCACCAACGTCGCCCCGGACCATGGAGCAAGCCACCGGCTGCAACAGTTCTCCCCTGAGCACGCACTTCTACCTGAGACAACCAAGAAGATCGTGGCCAAGACAGCCCCAATTGCAGCCGCAGCATCCCCCATCGTTCTGAAACAGCCCAGGGAGCCACCTACTTTCCGCGTATCATCGTTTGAGGACTCGGAAAAATTGGCTGGGAACATACGAAAAGCTCACTCCTTGCAACAACTGGATCTCCGACGACAAGCTGCGTCACGTGTATTTCGCCTTAGAACACGCCACCAGGACATGGTTTGAAAACAGGGAATTGACATTGACTACGTGGGACCTATTCCGCAACGGTTTCCTGCAGACCTTCACGAGCGTCCTAGGCAAAGAGCGAGCGCAAGCTCTACTGAAAACCTGCATGCAGCTGCCGAACGAGAACATTGCAGTTTCGCGGAGGAAATGACTTACCTGTTGCGCCACTCCCACTCCGACATGTCTGAAGAAGTTTGGCTTTTCATGATGGTTGTCGAAGAACAACTATTCGCCGAATTGATAAGCAACCCGCCCAAGACTGTCGCTGAGTTTGTTTCGGAGGCCACAGCGATCGAGAAGACGCTTCAAATGCACACCAGGTAATATAACTGCCCTGCGCTGACAAGTAACTCCGCCGAATCTCGAGCGCTAGGCACCGACGACCTGGGCGAGACGACAAGAGCGGTCGTACGGGAACAGCTGCAGAAGTTGCGCCCCAGGCCGCAGTCCCAGGTGGCCTCGATTGGGGACATAGTAAAGGAAGAGCTTCAGCGGTCACTAGAAGTACAAGAAGTTCCGGAATCAGCTCAACCCCAGCTGAAAGATTACATACGCCGCCGTCGCTCGCCGTAGAGGTCACCTTCTGCGAACACGCCAGAGTCCCGTAATGCCGACATTCAGTCGTTCCCCGCCGCCGCTGTCAGCACGCTCGCCCGTCGCCCAGGGCAGCTACCCAAGGAAGACGCATATTTCCAGCACCCCCGACCACCGCCCGTTCTGCTATGACTGCGGGGAAGCTGGATATGTCTACCGCCGATGCGCATACCGCGAAATGGGACTACGAATATTCGCCGTCAACGCTCCACGCCCGCAGCAAGGGGAACGTCCTCGTGACATAGCCGACTACCTCACCGCCACTCAGTGGAGTTTTCAACGACCGTCCCGATGGCTGTCAACAGGTTGCTACCTGTCGCCGCAACGGCGACCATACCCTGGCCCAGCCTGGGGTCGGTCTGCGAGTCCATTATACGGAAAAGTAAAAGCAGCAACGCCGAAAACACGATCTCGACGATATATCAACGAGACGCCGCCATCCCGACGAAGACTAGAAGCAAAGAATACGCCAGCAAAAGACCTGACGACGTGACATTCCAGCCACATGTAAACACGACGCAGCCGTGATCCAATGACAAGACCTAAGAGCAACTCCAGACGAACAACCACCGACCTTGACGTAGTTGTCTACGGTCGTGTAGTCACCGCCTTAGTGGGCACAGGAGTCATCTACTCCGTCATGAGTGGACCCCTTGGCACCCAGTTGAAGCAAGTTAAGACTGCATGCTAAGGCCCTCCAATTTGGACAGCGGGCAGGACACCTAATTTTATTTTACATGCTGCAGCACTTTTAGGGCTATGGCAGGAATAACTCCGACTGGAATCCGCACGTCAAGAATTAAGGTGCAGGACCGGACCTACCCTGCCACCTTAGTTATCCTCCAGCAGCGTTCACGAGGCGTCATTCTCGGCATGGACTTCCTGAACCGACACGGCGCACTCATCGACCTGAAGTCGAAGTCGATAACACTGTCGGAAGAGCAAGCGATACCACCGGAGAGCTGTCGTAGTCACTGCGCTTTGAGTGGGCTCGAAGATTAAGTGGGCATCCTGCCTCGTTCCAGCATTGTCATTTCCGTCGGCACCGAAACACCCGCAAACGTAGAGGGCATCATTGAGGGCGACCAACGTCTACAGCTAAACCATGCTAAACTGTGAAATTTGCGTCGCAAGAGATCGCTCGACTGTACGGAGGGAAAACGAAAGTGCTGCTGACAAACTTCAGCCAGCAGTTCAAGCACATCAACAAGAGCACGACAATCGCGTACATCGAGGACATTATGGAAACCAATGAGTTTGTCCTCTCAAATTTGCCGCATCTACCCCGACAAACATAGTTCCCGAACCAGACATTGACATGAGTCCCCGTTTTCCCATGATTAAGCAGCGACAGCTCAGAACTCGTCTCTGACGATACAAAGACTGCTTTTCGTCGTCATCGAGGATTCGACAAACACCAGTCGTAAAGCATGGCATAATAACCGAAAAGTGCGCTCGACCATTCCGCCAGAGCCCTTACCGAGTTTCGACGCGAGAACGTGAAGTTATAAGACGAAAAGTCAGCGAAATTCTGCGCTGCCTCGGTGAACAAAAAAGACAAATCTTACGTTTCTGTGTCAATTATCGTAGACTGAACAAGATCACCAATACGGAAGTATACCCCTCTGGCACGTAGAGACCACGCATTGGATCGGCAGTGCAACGCTAAATACTTCTCGCCAATGGATCTCAAGTTTTGCTACTGACAAATAGAAGTCGATGAGAGAGATCGCGAAAAGAGCCCCTTCATCACGCCAGACGGCCTCTATGAGTTCAATTGTATTGTATTGTATTGTATTGTATTGTATTGTATTGTATTGTATTGGGTTTTATGGCGCATAAGCAACTGAGGCTATCATGCGCCAAACACATGGTATAATTTATTTCAAAACTTAGTTCAAGGTTATGCCGGTCGGAGTGTGCTCGGCGCTTCCAACGTTCGAGCGGGTCATGGACACGGTGCTAGCAGGATTCATTTGGCAGACCTCTCTTCTTTACTTCGATGACGTTGTCGCCTTCGCCAGAAATTTCGAGGATCACCCTAGGCGGCTTGCAACAGTACTAGAGGCCATCAAACCATCAGGGCTCACTCTGAAGAGGGAAAGTGCCCTTTCGCTTACGATGAGTTTCTGTTCCTGGGAAACGTCATTAGCATATATGGAGTCCGTCCTGACCCGCACAAGACAGCGGCCATCGCAAAGCTCCAGGAGCCTGTCGACAAGAAGGCAGTGCATAGATTCCTTGGCATGTGTACCTACTTGTCAAGGACTGTTCACATATCGCGGAGACGATGACACATAACTAAATGTGAAGTCGACTTCAAGTGGGAAACGCCACTTGCTCAAACGACGCATGCAGTCGCCACCGGTACTTGCGCACCTCGGCGAGGACGTCGATACAGACATCGATAAACGCGTGATAGCTTATGCTAGCCGGTCGCTGTCAAAAGCGGGAGGCATTATTCTACGACCCTCGGCATCGTTTGGTCTGCTGGAATATTTCGCCCTTACCTACATGGCAGGACATTCTAAGTCGTTAGTGACCATCGCGCGTTGTGCTGGCTATCAAACCCTTGAGGACGGCTGGCACAGTGGAGCCAAAGACTGCAAGAATATGATATTACTGTAATCTACAAGTCTGGACGAAAGCACTCTAATGACGATTGCGTATCACGTGCCCCCATTGACCCGGCGTCGCAAGATAACGAGGATGACGACACCTTCCTTGGAATAATAGGTACGGAAGACTACGCTGAACAGCAACGAGCAAACCAGGAGCTGAAGAGCCTCGTCGAGTACCTAGAAGGGCCCACCGGCGTTGTCGCTAGGGCATTTAGGCAAGGATTGTATTCCTTCCGCGTCAACTACCTTCTTGCTGTTCCCTCAGCGCTGCATCCAGAAGTACGCTGTCCAAGATACAGGAAAAGTATTACTGGTGGCGCTTGACCAATGACATTCCTTGTTACGTCAAGACACGCCGGGACTGTCAGCGACGCAAGACACCACCGACAAGGGCAGCAGGATTACTCAGCCAATCGATCCATCTTGCTGACCATTTCAGCAGATCAGGATGGACTTGTTGGGATCTTTTCTGACGTCAACATCCGGAAGAAAGTGGATCGTAGTGGCTACGGACTGCCTCACCTGATTCGATGAAACGAAAGCCCTGCCGAAAAGTAGCGCATCCTAAGTGGCGGAATTCTTCGTCGAGAACATCCTGCTGCGACATGGCGCCCCAGAAGGCCTCATCGCTGACAGTGGAACGGCCTTTACGGCAGAGCTCACCCGAGCCATTCTGTAGCCACAGTAGGACAGCTGCCTACCACTCGCCGACTTAAGGAGGCAGCTTAAGTCTGCTTAAGGCGAGGGTCTTAAGCCACGGACCACGGCTTAGGTGGCCGGAGCGGCTGCGGGGCCACACCGGGGCACTGCTATCTCGCTCCGCGCGCTGACGGCGAGAGTGCCCCGTGTGACGCCAGACTTCGCCCTCACTCTCACGCGGGGCCTCATCACGTTTGATAAATTTCTAGTGCGCCGTTCGGTTGTTCCGGTGCTGACGGTTGCGACGAACGTGACTGTGCATTGCCGATAGTCCACAACGTGGCGCTGTCGCACAATAACGGGCGGCAGCCGGACATCAAACTGCGACACTGAGAAGGAACGAAGACCCGTTCTGATTGTTGTTTTGCTTATATTCACCTTATCCTTCATATCAATGCATGTCGCCGGCGTTCACCGCTGCTCGATTTAGGCAACAGAACGTAAGTAGCCATAACGGCGGCTACGGTGATGCGCGCTCTTTCACGCCGGCGTGAAAAGTTACAGGCGCCAAGCTTTACTGAGGGCACGGCTTTTCTGTCGAGTTTTCCGGCATTGTCTCCAGCAGTGCGTTTAATATTTATATCAGCGACGCCCCTTAAAACTGCTTTAATTAGTTACTACAATGCGTAGGCCGTTATGAAACATTACAGAAGTACGGCCAGAAAGAGATAATTGGGACGACGAATCGAAATAACTAGTCAGTCGTGAAAGTTTATTCACGGAAGCATTCCATGGCTTGAAGGGGTCCTCAGTGCGATGAAAAGTTGCCGCTGACCGCGATGACTTGGTTTACTCGCCTTGGCAACGAGAGCGCCGCCGCTATAGCTTCGGACGTCCGTGCAGCGCTTCCCACTCTCTATCGCGCCGACGTGAAAGAGCGCGCGTCACCGTAGCCGCGGTTGCGGCTACTTGCGCGATGTTGTCTAAAATCTAGCAGTGGTGGACGCTGGCGACATGCACTAATATGAAAGACAAGGCGAATATAAGCAAAACAACAATGAGAACTGGCCTTCGTTCCCTCTCAGGGCCGTGGTTTGATGCCCTGCGGCCGCCCGGTACTGCACGACAGCGCCATGTGCTGGACTACTGGCAATGCATCGCAACCGTCAGCACCAGAGCAACCGAACGGTGCACTAGAAATTTATCAAGCGCGACAAGGCACCGCGCGAGAGTGAGGGCCAAGTCTGGCGTCACCCGGGGCACTCTCGCCGTCAGCGCGCGGAGCGAGACAGCAGCGCCCCGGTGTGGCCCCGCAGCCGCTCCGGTCACCTAAGCGTGGTCCGTTTACTTTTTTGGCCGACAGTACGTCGGCGTGAAACAAGACCTGGGATGCCGTCCTGCCGTACGTAATCTTCACTTACAACACGGCGGTGCAAGAAACACACATAATGCCGTTCAAGCTGGTTTAAAGCAGGACCCCGACAACGACTCGACATCATGCTGTCTCACGTCACCGGCAAAGATAATTTTGATGTCGCCACCTATCCCCAGCACGCCGAAGCCCTATAGCTCGCCCGCGTACGGATCAAGAACCAGCAGAGTACGGACAGCCGACACTACAACCTCCGAAGACGCTACGTCGAGTACCAGCCGGTAACCTTGTTTGGACCCCGATACGCCGACGAGGACTCGGTGAGAAACTAATGTGACGCGATCATCCGACGTATTGGCGCACTGGACTATGAGGCTCCGCACACGAACTGAAATGGTCCACGTGGTGCGTTATTTTCGCACGCTGACGAACTTCCTTATTTTGTTGCTTTATCACTGCGGGTGTTTTCATCTACTACTTTCGCTTGTTTGCAGCATCGGGTCGCTGCTGTTTAAGAGAGGGCTGTTGACAAGTTCACTTCTTTATCGAGTGACCACGTTTCACCACCCAACAAATGTTATCGCACAGCGCAGGATGCACCTGCTGTATCGGATGGTTCCCAAATGTTATCGATGGTTCTATCCGCCGTCTGTCATCACCGAATCTTGTGTAATCTAATTTCATGTATGCGCGACGTGAATGGGGTAGAACTTCCTGGAAGACGCGCGGGCACCAGCGATTACTCTGGAACCTTCGATGACAGATGTATGAAAGCCGGCGCGCTTGACCCGCTGATCAACTATTCGACGATCGCCGACTGTTTCCCGCTGTCGTTATTCTTTGACTGTAGCCTGCTTTTGAGTGCACAAGTTCGCCCACTAGAACGCTACTTAAGTCAATCACAGTTTTGCTGCTGTCTTCACCGTTACTGCCACGTGGCAATAGGTATGGTCGAAATTGCGCAAACCAGCGCTAGGCACTCTCGCTCAGTGATATGGTAATAGTTGCGCTCGGCCGTGGAGAGGAGACGGCTTGCGTAAGCAATAACGCACTCTTGACCATGCTTAACCAATGCCATGACCACAAGCAACTGTACGGATTTCAGTGGGCGCTGAAGAGTCAAAATGGACTAAAATTGGGCGGCTCGTCAAGAGTATGACGAGTGCTGTGAAGCCTTCTGCTTGCCGCTGTCCCCACACGAAAGCGACCACGTTTCACCCGCCAACAAATGTTATCGCACAGCGCAGGATGCACCTGCATGTATCGGATGGTTCCCAAATGTTATCGATAGTTCTATCCCGCTGTCTGTTGTCACCGAATCTTGTGTAATCTGATTTCATGTATGCGCGACGTGAATGATGTAGAACTTTCTGGAAGACGCGCGGGCACCAGCTATTACTCTGGAACCTTCGATGACAGATGTAAGAAAGCCGGTGCGCTTGACCGACTGATCAGCTTTTCGACGCTCACCGACTGTTTCCCGTTGTCGTTATTCTTTGACTGTAGCCTGCTTTTGAGTGCACAAGTTCGCCCATTAAAACGCTAGTTAAGTCAATCACAGTTTTGCTGCCGTCTTCACCGTTGCTGCCACGTGACAATAGGTATGGTCGAAATTGCGCAAACCTGCGCTAGGCACTCTCGCTCAGTGATATGGTAATAGTTGCGCTCGGCCATGGACAAGAGACGGCTTGCGTAAGTGATAACGCCCTCTTGACCACGCTTAACCATTGCCATGACCACAAGCAACTGTACGGATTTCAGTGGGTGCTGAAGAGTCAAAATGGACTAAAATTGGGCAGCTCGTCAATAGTATTATGAGTGCTGTGAAGGCTAATGCTTGCCGCTGTCCCTACACGAAAGCGACGCCGTTCATTAAAAGCTCGGTAAGAGGGTGCGCAATGTCAGCAAAATGTTAAACAAAGCGATGAAAGTACGCGCATAAGCCTATGAAGCTGCGAACGCCCTTAACTGAGCATGGCACAGGAAAGTCTTGCACGACTCGAAATTTGGCCGGGTCAGGTTGAATTCCGTTGGCGTTTGCAAAGTGCCCGAAAATAGTTATTTCACGACGACCAATATGATACTTCGGCAAGTTGAGCTGAAGTGTTGCACCATGAAACACAGCAAGGACAGTCGCGAGACACTTATGTGGGTTTCAAAGGTAGGAGTGAAAACAATTACGTCGTGGAGGAAACAGACAAATGGTCCATTTCAAACCTCCTAGAAGTGTGTCCATTCTCTCGAACGTGGCTGGGGTATTGCTAAGCCCGAAGGTCACACCTCGGGATTGAAAAAAAAGTGCATCAGGAGTGATAAAGGCTGCCCTGCCACGATCCTTCTCATGTACAGCGATCTGCCGGTAGCCCGAGCGAAGGTCAGTCGAAGAAAACTATTTCGCGCCATGTAGACAATCAAGTGCATCATCGATACGAGGCAACGGATACACGTCCTTGTTGATCTTCTTCAGATGCTGATAATCAACGCAACATCTCCAGGTGTTGTCTCTATTCTTGGCCAGGACTACTGGCGAGGCGTACGGGCTAGCGGAAGGCTCGATGATGCTTTTCAGCATCTTCGCGGCTGCGTTTTGAATTATGCTTAGCTCTGCAGCAGACACGTGTAGGGGCTGCGATGAATGGGACTTGCATCGTCGGTGTGAATCCGATGATTGACTACACCTGTCTGGCCGAGCGGGCGGTCATCGAAATCAACAATGTCACCATGAGTAAGCAGAATGCGTCTAAGGTCTTCAGTTTGAGTGGGAGAGAGGTCGGTAGCGATTATTTTATCCCCGGCTTGGTAGGGTTACGAAGACAAACGAGAACACGCGACGATAGGGTTGACATAGGCAAAAATAGTGGGCGCCAGCGGAGATGTCTGGCACACGTGCACAGGTTACCGAGAAGAACATGTTCCACAGATCCAAAGTTAACAGGAGGCCAACTAGAATTATTTACAGTGGTGACAACCGTACTTGGGAGCCCGACGCCATGCAGTTGAATAACGTCAACAAGTGGACAGACGAAGTAGTCGCCATCAGGAACATGTGGTCGAGCGGTAAAAGGCACAGTAGTAGCGGGTTGCGGTGGCAACCGGGCGAATTCCGTAGCACAGAGGGACGGATGTTGTGCATAAAACGAAGTAGCTGTCAGAACAAAGGTCTAGTTACACGACAACTGTCATCATGCGTCATCTGATATGCCCTTCAGGACGTGGCCAGTCTTGTCGGTCTCGCTCGTGTCATTGTCAGGTTTGCGACAGAGCGCGATGACAACTTGAATATATGCCACGTAAGATTCTGCTGACGTTTGAGCACGGGTTGATAGCTCCTTCACTCCCAGCTGACAGCCAAAGGGCTGTCCGAAGAGGTCTAGAAGCGTCTGCTTGCAGACGTCCCAACTCGGTAAAATGTAGTGTTTGTGGGTTTCGTACAACGCTATCATTGTCTTGGAGGTGGAATATCATATTCGCTAGCATTAGCGTTGGGTCCCACCAATTATTTTCGCTTACACTCTCATACCAGGAAATTCAGTCTTCAACGTCCGTACCTTCGATGCCATTGAAAGTCCCTGGGTCTCGTGGCTGGGACAAAATAACGGAGGTCATTGTGCGCCACCGGTGGTGGCATCGGTCACTGCGACTCTTTAGCTGTCGATCATCGAAGCAGTAGCCGCTCACGCGGCTACTGCTGCGGAGCTCTGTGTTGGTACCCCGCACGTCCACCAAAATGTTCCGAGGCGGAGACAAGCACCAATTTTGTTTATGCAAGGCGAATGCTGAAGGCACCAGATGACACCAGAATGTGGCGGCCGAAGCGCCCCAGCGACAATAACACTTTGTCATCGTCTGTCGTCGGCACGTCCTGTTCGGCATCGCGGCAATATTTTCTCTTTCGCTGCCCCAATCGCGCGAATAAGAATATGGTATTTTTTTTTTAGTAAGAGGGCTGCTCTTGTACTCAGTGACAATGCTCAGTGGCAATCTCGAGAATGCTATGGCAGATGCATCGCTCTCCAATACTCGAAGGACATTTGCGTAGATACGCCGTGTAGTTAGGTTTGCTTCTTTCCATAACCTCATTGCGGAGGTGGGCTTCTTTTAATGTTGGCATCTCCCGGGCACTATGTTGTCCAGCACGCAGACCCGAGGTCAGGGGCAGTTCGGTTTTGTGGACCGAGCTTGACTGCCGAGAACATTTCAAGACCGAGCGCCGCAACTATCTTGTCATTCTAGTTAATAATAATAACAATAATAATAATAATAATAATAATAATAATAATAATAATAGCCACAGAATATACAAAACAAAACCAGCAGGCCGGTCTAAGCCTCTGTTGGCTTGTAGGACCGTGCATATGAATATGATAGACAAGGCAAAAAATATACATAAATTGATGAGGCATGTAGATAAAAAAATAAAAACAAATTGCAAAAAACTGAAAAGAACAAGATAACATTTCGTTATCTACTTAAAACACAAGATGTTGAGGTAAATATTGTGATGAAAGAATGTTCAATATGTTAATTTTACCATAGCTGCTTTAAGAAGTGTTTGAGCGTGCTTTTTGATGTCGCTTCAAACATTTCATCTGGTAATTCGTTAAATATGTCAGGCACATAAGCACAGCGTCTAGCCGTGCCATACCTTGTGGCTGAACGAGGAACTACATAACGGACATGTTTTCTAAGTTCTCTTACGGCATCACTTTTTTGTTTCAAAGGGGAATTCCAGAAATGTTTACCGACAACTGTTTCTATAAGTAATGACTGAAAGTTTGGTTCACGGAAGATATTTTCAAATATTACTATTGGTGAATTGTATGCAACATTTTTAAGAATGTTTTTTTTTTTTATAATCTGATCTACCCTGCATCTCCAACGATCCGAACAGGAGACAAAGACGATAATGCCGTATCTCAGTACACTAACCTAGTGCATGCGCTACAATCCTTTTGACAGACAAGGGTGCAATACTTTTGATAATAAACAGCCAAGCTACTGACCTCAGTTTAGAACAAACGACAGATAAGTGATGTTGCCACTATAAATTACTATCGAAATAGATTCCGAGATATTTCACACAATCCACGTATGGAATAGGCGCACATTTACAATAAACATACTCCGACTCATGTAAGTAGAGAGGCATGTTAATAACAGTAGTGTTGAGTGGGGAGCGACAACAAACAAATTACGTTTTTGGGCATTAACAACAATTCCATTATTAGAGAACCAAAGCATTGCTTTGGACACGTCATTTTTCAACATTTCAGTGGACGTTTCATAAGAAAGGTGTTTCGCCAATAGTACAGTGTCGTCAGCATATTGGAATACTGAACATTTCGAAATTGCCAAAGGGAAGTCGTTAACGAAAGTACTAAATAACAATGGCGATAAAATGGACCACTCAGGAACTCCAGCTTTCACTGACAGCTTAGAACTAAAAACGCTCTTATCGGCAGTGACCACCTGAAATCTGTCGCTCAAGTAATTTTCGAGAACTTTGTAAAAAGGCCCACAATATCCCAAAAAATGCAGTTTACTTAAGATTTGATGATTAAGGGCGTGAAACGCTTTCGTTACATCTAAGAATAGCACACACGTGAAAAGATTCTGATCGAATGCCGAGAACACTTCATCTTAAAATTCCTCAAGCGGTGCCACAATATATACCACGCCCTGAAACAAAGCCAAACTGTCAATTGGCCAGGACAGTAAATTTGTTAAGAAAAGAAGACAGTGTGGAAAAGAAATTTTTTTAAGACCTGAGCAATAACCGGCAATATACAAATTGGCCGATAGTTTTCAATACTATCTTTCTTCCCTGACTTGTGTAGTGGTACAACTGCAGTTTTGCAGTTTTTAAGCATTCTGGAATTTCGTCACCTTCCAAAAGCCATTCCGTATGTGCAGGATAGTATCGGACCGCGCATAGAAATTCCTTCTGATGGTGTGTAAAGAAATTCCATCATATCCAGTGGGCTTGTTAGGACGAAAACTGAAAATGATTTCCTCAATATCACCCCTCAAAATTCCCGGAAGAAAAGCTGACGCAGATGCGGAATGCCCTAACTGCCGAGTGTTTGTGGATGGAGAGACAGCCCTTAGGATCGCTTCAATAAAGTGCCTGTTGAAAGCATCAGCCACTTCTGTGGGAGGTTGCTGAAAATCGCTGAAAACAGAGCGGTTACTGGAACTCACTCCTCTGGGATTATTTACGAAAGGCCAAGTTTTGCTTGCTATATTTGAATATTGTTGGAATTTATTAAAAAAAGTAACGGCGTTTGGCACCACGCAGAAGGGCAACAACTCTATTTCTTGCTGGCTTGTATTCTAATCGCAGTGCTTGCTTTCTGGGATTTCTTTTGCAGCGTTTCCAGAAGTTGTCTCGATACAAAATGGAAGCAAGAATTTCCGTGTTCATCCAGCAATGACCCTTTCTTATCGGCTTAGCTATCAGGCGTGTGAAACGTAATTCAATTTTTTTCAGTGGCGTACAGAACCTTTCATACACTTTGCCCGACGAATCTTCTTTGGTTAAGGATGCCCAGTCAAACGAAACGATAAGGTTATCAAGCTTGGATTGATTAACAGTAGGGACAAGGCATTTACGCTGCTGAGATGCAGTTTCCACCGACGGCGTTCCAGACGCGTCTGGCAAAACAAGACGGCATGCTACAAAATAGTGGTCCAATTGTACATTCCAGACCATAAGCGGACAACTTAGATAAATAATCACAAACAGTCACTTTTTTCAAGGCATAAAATATTGATATTGATATATATTGATATTGATATTGATATTGATATCTCCCCGCGCGCCGCAGGCTGGAATAGTGCTAGTGCTGACATCTTGTGAGTTTTTCTTCTGCCACAACACCCGAGAAATACTTTCATTGTTCAGGAAGAAAGGAAACTGGCACAGTCGAATTTATTTCAGGTTTAACGGTTTCATCATTAAAGGCAGCCGCACGAACACCTAGAGCAATTGTTGTCGATACTATCTCCTCAGAAAGTAGTGAAAAACGAATCGCAAGGTGGTCGGTCCACAACAGCGCGGTTATGAGCCCCAGCGCGTGCGGTGCTTGCTGTTCGCGCCGACACCAACGGACCAATGTGTGTCAGGGCGTGCGAGATTTGCCTGTGTTGCGTCGCGCGGCGCCGTAAATCTTGGACGCCATGGCTGGGCGCGATTACTGTCCGAAGTGTAAAAGGATACGAATGTTCGTCCTGAGTAAAACAGAAAAAGGCGAAAAGTCGCAGTACCGTCAGAAAGGCAAAGCATTCATCGCGATAGCAGGGAGAAAAGTACACGAAGTAAGGTTCGGAGTCTTATTGGTGTCGCCCGCCCTCAGGCAAACATTAACAGATCTCACTCGATGACCATGAACTCTCTGTCACAACGAGAGCGAACGCTTCGCACCGTGTCTCTCAAAGTGCGATTACGCGACCGCCAAGACTAGATGCGAGGGGGCCCAGTACGCATCAAGGCACCATGAGTCTCGGCTCTGACTTTGCACTTTGACGGTGAGATTACTTCCAAGGTAACGCACGGGACCTGTGCATGGACG
This sequence comes from Dermacentor andersoni, assembly GCF_023375885.2. Taxonomy (NCBI): domain Eukaryota; kingdom Metazoa; phylum Arthropoda; class Arachnida; order Ixodida; family Ixodidae; genus Dermacentor; species Dermacentor andersoni. The sequence continues at coordinate 117,118,130 of NC_092821.1, read as the reverse complement.
CGCGCGCTAGAAGACAGATAGGACGGCGTTCAGGCCCATCCTCCCAACGCCCCCTTACACCGTCCTTGACCACGTTTCCACGTGTTCACTCCCTTGCCGTCGCCCTTGCGCAGAAACAATCGTGAGCACTTGTGTTTCTGCAAGCGCTGCAAGCTTCAGCGCTGTCCGCGGCCTCTGCGAGTTGTTTACCGACGCGACAAAAGCTGCAGCGGCGTTTCGTGCCTACTGCGTCCCGGCGCGTGCACATTGATGTCATTTTTGCCGCTGAAACTTTTCCATGTGGAAGGACACTTGAAATAACATTTGTCGCGGCCGACATTCCTATAGTTTTATTGATAGATTTACTAGCCATACAGGCTCCCACGTATGTACACACTTGTAATGCGCGAATACTTCGGTAAATCAAAACAATGCCACGAAATTAGTTCGCCATATTGCGAAAAGGAATACACGACGTTTAATGCACCTAAAACTGGGAACTGAATATAGACGAGTCTGTGAGCGAGCCTGGTTACCAAGATCAATTAAACAGGACCCTGATCATGAGAGGGAAATTTATAGAATAAAAGTGGGTTGGAGTGCATACGGTAGACTGGAACCTTGCCACTATCAATGAAAAGAAAGGTGTACAATCAATGCATTCTACCGATGTTAACACATGGGGCAGAAACTTGGAGATTGACAAAGTTCGAGAACAAGTTAACCACGGCGCAAAGAGCGATCGAATGTTAGGCGTAACGTTAAGAGACAGGGAGAGAGCGGTATGGATCAGGCAGCAAACGAAGTTAGCCGATACGTGGTTATAAAATATGGCCGTAGCAATTATATTTGCTGTACTCGATGCCAACCTCACAAGATGGTATTCATGCGTCATTCCACTCTGCTTTCCACGCCTGCCTTCTGTGTAGCCATGAAAAGCTGCACTTCCTTTACGGGCAACTTGAAACTCCCTCATTGCTTGCTCTCCCATGACTGAATTCGAGCACACAATCGTGCGAAATAGTGCGCAGCTGTGCGCCGTCCTGTGTGCTGCAACACCTCTGGAAGAACCGAGGGGTTAAACGGCCCAATGCATCACAAGGCGAAGTGTTTGCTTTATGCAACCATCAGACTGCGCGCAAGTGCTATTTCTAAACGTGCCTAATAGAAAAAGCGTAAAAAGCGTTTGCTATTGCTGCCATTGCTGTTTTAAGGTGGTCACCATCGGAATAAAAATTTACACGAGCACCGCGACCTTAAATCGAAGCCAATAAAAAGAAACCGTAAGTCATGCCTTTTCCCCCATTTGCAATGCACGAAGTTGGTGTGGAAAGCATGGTGCTGTCAATGCAGAGGTTCATTTCGGGAGCGAGTTGTAATCTTAACCACTTTTCACTGCCGCTGGAGCATTGTCAATTCCTAGAGTAACAAAACATGCAATGAAACCTAACCTAACCTCACCTAGCATAATGTAGATTGCTGGTAGGGTAGATAACAAGAATACTAACCTAAAGTTCTTATTCATGTTATCATCATCAGCCTGGCTACGCTCACTGATCGGCAAAGGCCTCTCCCATACTTTAACTACTCCGGTCATGTCGTGTAGTCTAGGCTAATTCGAGTTCTTACCACCCTATTGTCACTGCAGCGCACCTTGCCGAGCACGTCCACATCTTGTTTGATGCCAGGGTTAGTGCAGAGTATGAAGTCTATTTTATTTCTAGTCTCGCCATTCGGGCTCCTCCACGTCCACTATCGGCTATCCCGCTTGCGGAAGAAAGTATTCATTATCGGCAATTATTCCGTTGTGCAAGCTCTACTAATACCTCGACCTTGCTATTCCTATAACCCCACTGATTTGTCTCCAGCCTGCTTCTTGCCTACCTTGGCATTGAAGTCACCCATCAGTATAGTGTATTTTGTTTTGACTTTACCCATCGCCGAATCGAGGTCTTCAGATAACTTTTCGACATTCTGGTCATCATGACTGGATGTTGGGGCGTAAACCTGTACGACCTTCAATTTGTATATCTTATTAAGTTTCAAAGCAAGACCTGCCACCCTCGGGGTAATGCTATAGAATTCCTGTATGTTACCAGCTATATCCTTATTAATCAGGAATCCGACTCCTAGTTCTCGTCTCTCCGCTAAGCCCCGGTAGAACAGGACGTGCCCACTTTTTAGCATTGTATATGCTTCATTTGTCCTCCTAACTTCACTGAGCCCTATTATATCCCATTTACTGCCTGTTAATTCCTCTAATAGCACTGCTCGACTCGCGTCACTAGACAACGTTCTAGCGTTAAACGTTGCCAGGTTCATATTCCAATGGTGGCCTGTCCGGACCCAGAGAATCTTAGCACCGTCTGCTGCGTTCCAGGTCTGACCGTCGCCGTGGTCAGTTGCTTCGCAGCTGCTGGCGACTGACGGTTTGATTGTTGTATTCATATAGGATGTTGTTATCATACACAGGGCGAAATACTGCGAAGACTGAAAGCTTCGTCGAAATTGCATACCCTTATGCTTAATTGCCCAAACAAACAATCGCCTGCAGGATGGTGAGGAGGGCACTCGTCCTGTGGTTTCCTCACCTCGCGCCACACATTTTTTTTTTTTTTTTTTGTCGCGGTGCCCAACTTATCCTGAGTGAAATGCCGTTGAATGCACGGCACTTTTATAAATCCGTTTTCTTCACCAAATCCTAACGTTAGTAGGAAAGACACGCTCACCCTTCTGTGGCCGAGTCTTTCCTGGAATGTCGTGGCTGAACTGCAGCCCGTGCGAGACTGCAGAGCGAGAGTCAGTGCCACGACAGATGCAGGTAATCCCATCATCAGGTACAACGAACAGCTCGACCAGTAACTGGCCTGGATCAGAAGGTTGAGAATTTGACCACCACGAGATTGTTCATTTCTTCGTTCTTTTGTTTGTTTGTTACTTTAGATCTACATTCGATACGAGGCCATGTTTTGGGCGTGTTAGTAGATTCTTACCATCTTTTTAACCGGGTTGTAAATAAACATTCCAGCAATCAATGCTGCTGTGAGCTTTACAAAACCTAGTGGCTCCAGAAACAAGGATTACAACTTGCCACAAAATATCTCAAGGACAAGTGTGCCGTAAGCACATGTAAAAGGACCCACTGTAAGTGAAACATGACTCGTTGTAACCGAAAGAAAGAAACGCTACATGACTAAGCTGCCCAAAGCACTTTATGAGACTACAAGTCAAACTCGGGGGTTGCCATGCGAGCTTACACTGTGCAACAGAAAACCAAGACTTCTATTATTCAGTCTGCTTCTGCAATCCTTGAACACAATTTGCCATAATTTGTTTAGCAGACCGATAACATCAACACGATTAACAGTTCGTTAATGCGGAATGTTAGGTTAGTTTCGAATATTTCAAATACAAATAAAGTGGAGGAATACGATTATATGATTGGTCATATTCTCAGACCCCAGCTGAGAAGTTTTGGCATCTAGAATTACCAGGGTTATTGTAAGTTTGAGTGATAATGCGTGTAACAGGTGGTTGGCAGTTGTGTCACTTTGTTCTGGCGCATTCGCTCGGTGAAAAGCTTGCGGGTTTAATATCAACATTAAAAATCTTTGTGTGACTAGAAATCATTCTCCACACAGCTGGTTTCTCGCAACGCTATGAGCTTACATTCCGTAGCAACATACAGACTCTGTCAGAGTGATCCGGTTCATTTCGACGAACTCGAAATTCATTAACGTGTCCCCAAAGTGTCATAGTAAACAAGTGTTTTCTCCCGGGATGTTGTGCTCGTTAATGAGGTCGTCTTCATTTAGCCAGCATTCTAATGTGGCGGCCACGGATGCAACACGGACAAGTGACCTCATTTTCTGTCACAACAGAATAGAAAAAACACTGGGCCACAGCGCATCGAAGATACTTGCATTCAGAGGCCCACTGTTAGCCAAAATTTTATAACATAAATGCAACACATAATTGTCTACATATATATCATCAGTCAAAACCTGCTATTTCAAGTTATCGCTTACTCGAACGAAAGTTGCAACGCACCGACGAAAATTCCACGCATTGCCATGGAATCACAACTCACTTATCGCGAACTGGAATGCATACCGCGTTGGTTCATTCAACACCCCCCCCCCCCTCCCCAATTGAGCCCTCATGCCAGCAGCGGTTACTACAAAAGCTTCAATACATTAAATTTTGCAGACGATGCTGCTGCTTCGTTCATAAGTGACGCTGTTATATTGAGATTGATTTCTATCCTTTAGTGGCCCACGTTTCGTGCAGCAGCGATTTCATTCGTTCCCGCAGATTTAATGTCATGTCACGTTGAAGCAGCTTTTACACCTATCAGATCTCAACGCATCACAGGGGCCGAGTCTTGTTCGACCTGAACAAACAACAATCACTTGTAAGAATGAAAAAGACTAATTCACTGTGCCACCGTTTCTCGAATCGATATTTAGTATAAATTATATGTATGGGACTGGGTGATCATATACATGGGCGCGTGCTCTTTCAGGTACATCACCGTTGTATTCTTAACAGGAAATGTGGTTCGCGCAGTCGAGCTGTAGAGTGTGTACAGGGCTCGGCAGTCACCCACCTTCGTACGCAACTGAAAGCGTGAATGAATCATTTTACAAAATGTTACATTACCGCCGTGTATCTGCAGTCATATAGGCGAGTGTTTTAAATGCTGCGACAAATTAAAAAAAGAGGCTTCAAAGGTATCATCGTGTCGTCAGTGCAAATCATCGGAGGTGAAGTACATATACTTGGTCGCTAATATCACAAGGCGGAGTAAGAAATTCCGAGGACGCTGAAGCTTCGCCTTCAAAAGTGGAGCGCGATGGCATTCAAAGATCCCTGACTGCTTCTCACGCTTCCCGGCAACTGCAGCTTACGTAACCGTAATGTTTACCAGGAAACGCTGGCGACGAACGCTATGCACAGACGCGAGCTTTCTGCTAGAAACGCGGCCTCTTGCCTGGGCCACGATGCGGCGGAGGCGAGTGCCATCTATGGATGTTCGAAAGAACCGGGCAGGCCAATTTAAAGCCGTAGAGATTCGCTCGCGCAAATTTGGGAGGCCATGGCGGCTCTTTGAATAATTAAAACGCACAAAAATGGGATTGGGTGTTTTTTTTTTTAGTTTTCGCGTAACATAATTATATTTTCTCTTATACTCAAATTACAATCCAACGCTATCATGTCTGTAGGTTGTGTGAAAGTCGTACTTTACGATTTTTCTAAGCATTTTACTTTAAGAAGTTCGATCAGTTGAGTGATTTTCTCGAGTCACAAGGAGGGCCTAAGAAGTTGGGTATGCGTAGTATGAAATTATTTTTGCCGAAGCGATGTGTAACCCGGGATGCGGGACCCCAGACGGTCAAGCCAGATTTCCTGCGACACGGCGCCTTTAATGGTGTCGTGATGAAATTGATAGCCCGTTTGTTAGAACTCAGTGGTGAGAGTGGTACAAATGCAGATCCGCTTTTCTCGTCACACAGAAATGCCCCGTGAAAGAAAGAACGCCCAAATTTCTATTGCTGCATCTCACGGCAGAGATCGGACGCAGACAAGTTTTGGCTGGCAAGCATATTCCGCCGCGTGCTATTGTCGGTACCTGCCGTGACAGGCCACCATCAAAACTCGTGCCGCGCATCGTCGTGGGGCACTACACCTGGCTGCGCGGAGTTGAGCAAGCGCCGCCATGTTTATGCATGCTTACAGAACTGCCAGACGAGATTCTGTTAAAAAATTGAATTATGGGGTTTTACGTGCCAAAACCACTTTCTGATTATGAGGCACGCCGTAGTGGAGGACTCCGGAAATTTCGACCACCTGGGGTTCTTTAACGTGCACCTAAATCTAAGTACACGGGTGTTTTCGCATTTCGCCCCCATCGAAATGCGGCCGCCGTGGCCAGGATTCGATCCCGCGACTTCGTGCTCAGCAGCCCAACACCATAGCCACTGAGCAACCACGGCGGGTCGAGACTCTGTGGGAATATTTTATGTATTTATATTTATATAAACATACACCTTCTGAGATAGACTAAAGACGTCACAACGCCAGCGAGCGGTAGAGGCAGCGTTTGTTTTCGAGTTCGGGTATAAAAAAATTACCGACGATTACGTTACTTCCTAATGCGAAATTTGAGCGCAGCAAATAAGCTGTTTCACCTTTTCGATAGATTGAGGAAAACAAATCGAGCAACACATGTATGCGCTATCACAGAATTTTTTTTTCTATTTTTCACACGTATTCCTTTAACAAAGACTCCACTAACAGTTCTTGACAGTCATGAAGGAAGCTTTGTGGTCGGAGAAATAGACTGATATATGTTCGACTTGGTACACCAATGCTTGATTCTCAAAGACGAGATCTATACCCTTAATGCCATATTGGCCTCCGCCGTGCATCAGTCGTCGCACTTGCATGAATGGGATTCGCGGAGATACGAGTCTTACACTCACCGCATTAAGTTGTGGAAGGTGCGCTGGCCTCGAGGGATATTTGTAACCGTTTGTTGTCGAAAAATGAGGAATGTCACCTTTCCGCACAGATTGCATGCATGAAGAACACAGTCTGAATTGACACAAGTCCGAGTTGGGAAACGCACACCGGAGATTCTCACGGAACGTATCCGGAAGCGGTTTCACGTCATTTTGGAACCAGAGGCGATCACACACTGAACACACACTTCCAAACGGATTGTCTGTAAACTGTCGCCGGAAAGCATTTATTGCACCCTGACTGTTTGCGAGCCTTTGTTTGCGTTTTTTTCCAGTAACCAGTACTCACGTACGGGGCAGAAACCTGGAGGCTTACGAAAAGGGTTCTACTTAAATTGAGGACGACGCAACGAGCTATGGAAAGAAAAATGATAGGTGTAACGTTAAGGGATAAGAAAAGAGCAGATTGGGTGAGGGAACAAACGCGCGTTAATGACATCTTAGTTGAAATCAAGAAAAAGAAATGGGCATGGGCAGGACATGTAATGAGGAGGGAAGATAACCGATGGTCATTAAGGGTTACGGACTGGATTCCGAGGGAAGGGAAGCGTAGCAGGGGGCGACAGAAAGTTAGGTGGGCAGATGAGATTAGGAAGTTTGGAGGGTCAACATGGCCACAATTAGTACATGACCGGGGTAGTTGGAGAAGTATGGGAGAGGCCTTTGCCCTGCAGTGGGCGTAATCAGGCTGATGATGATGATGATGATGTTTGCGTTTGGCCTCGGCCTCGGCCGCGCGAACGGTAGAGTCTTCTCTGCGACGGCGATGAGCTTCTGCTTCAGCCTCGCTTACTGCTGGTTGCTCTCGACGGCGGCGATGAGCCTCCGCTTCGGCGGTGCGAACGGCAGGGTCTTCTCGGCGGCGGCGATGAGCTTCTGCTTCAGCCTCGCTTACTGCTGGTTGCTCTCGACGGCGGCGATGAGCCTCCGCTTCGGCGGCGCGAACTGCAGGGTCTTCTCGGCGGCGGCGATGAGCTTCTGCTTCAGCCTCGCTTACTGCTGGTTGCTCTCGACGGCGGCGATGAGCCTCCGCTTCGGCGGCGCGAACGGCAGGGTCTTCTCGGCGGCGGCGCTTAGCCTCTGTTTCGGCGACGCGTACTCCTGGATCATCTCGACGGCGGCGACGGTAAGCTTCTGCTTCGGCGGCACGCACCTCTGGATTCTGACGGCGACGGCGCTGGGCCTCTGCTCTGGCAGCTCGTTTAGCAGCGGCAGCAGCAGCAGCAGACGGAGGACTTCCATCGGTCGTCTCGCTCATGGCTCAGAAAGAACTGGCAGATAATTTCGCAGTGGCGAACGGCAGCGGCAATTTCGGCTCGGGCGGTGCACATATACAGATCCGCCGCCACCGATCTGGCTCTCTGATTGCCACCGCACAGGGGTTGCATTGGAGGAGGAGCGAAGAAAGGAATTAAGTTCGAGCCGGCGCTTTGACAACCGGAGACTCGCAGGAAGAGGGGGGAGGGGGGCGGCGTGTACACCCAGCGGCAAACGATGGGGGCAGAAGCGCGCGCAGCAAGCGGACAACACGATAAAGGGAGGAGGGAAGAGATAGCAGCGACTGACTGATGCCGCTGACGCCGATAGTGAGTCAACCCCAGCTGCGGAGTTGGTTTCAGGGACAACGCCGCCGATGCCGACACAAACAATATGATACCCTCGCTTCCGCAGCGCCAAGAACCAGGTCTAGCCGTGGGAAGGTGGTCACGTATTCGTCGACGTGCCGGGGCCTACGTGAAGTAACCGGCGCGTCGGCCAACTGAAGAGCACCCTATCCGTCACACAAGAACAGGGGGGGGGGGGGGGGGGGACCCTTTTCTCCTCTTTCTGCATGGCGGCGACGGTGTTCTATGCAGTCACGTTATCTTGACTCTCTAGCGGCGTCAGCGGCATCCAGCGGTATCAGTCGGTCGCTGCTAGCGCTGGGGGGATGAAAGGGGGGCGGAGCTGGTTACGAGGCCGACGACAACGCCGACGACGACGCGAAACCCAGGAACGGACGCCAAAGAGCTGCGCTCTAAGAAAGCAGATATCTTGGCCGAAAAACGAAGTATCGATTGCGATATCAAATCAATAGGGAGCTGCACGAAGTGTGGATTGAGGATTTATCGCCCGTAAAAAGTTGTAAGTATAGGCATGACTAAATTAATAAGCCTGGTGTAACGCGCACACAAGCAAACACGAACAAACCTTACTGAATGACCACGGAAACACCCTGTAAAAACGTCGGAGTGACGAAGCGTGGCAGAAGCGGCGTGCCAATGTACCTTCGTGCTGTCGCTCGCATAAACACGATCTGAGACGTAAAAACACAGCGAGCGGCGGACTATCTGCCCATCCCGAACGGCTTTCAAGAAACTGCGGCTCGTAATAGGCGCAACCCACCCTCCCTGCCCTTCCCTGGAGCCTAGCGCGCGACGGAAGGCGGTACGCTTCCGTCACGCTCCGAGTGCATTGTATTGCACTTGTTTATATGGAACACCGAAGCAACGGCGATGTCTACTTCTGCAAGGTCCTTATAACCTTTTCCTTCGTATTTCCAGTGCAAAATTTTCGCGGGGCTCCTATGCATAAGTACTATCTGGATTTTTATTGCGAAGCAATACTACTTTAGGTCGCACTTCAGCCCGTTCCGTGGCGAGGCGGTGGTAGGCACCATTGACCTTTAGCGTGACCTCGCTGCGTGACGTCACACCAAGTGACCTAGAGTGACGTCACACCAGCTGTGTAAAAACGGGGCCCCATCTCACGCCGTCGCGACGCGTGGCGATAGCCACCAACGGCGGCCTAACTCCCGCGCCTCTCACCAGGAGCGCTCCGGTCACAGTGGGCATATCTTACGACGCGGAGAAAATGGAGTGTTACCGCACCGTCGGCCAATCGATACTGGAAGATGTTGTAATGGGCACCATGGTGAGGGAAATGTTTGTCGGCATACACGGATTCGACGGATGACTTCCTCTTAGATGATTCACTGTAAGCCATAACACTAGCATAACCCAAGACTACCACCAGCCATACTACCAGCTGATCCGAGGATAACACTATTGCTTCGCAATCACCAGGCTTAACCAAGCTAAGCCACGGCCGCTTTTTCTCTTCCATTCAAAATTGTAACAGTTGGCCTTTACCTATAGCTCATTCAGCAGTCCTAATTATGTCTAGGAATTCTCACCTATTTGTAAATAATGAAGACGTTATGTAAATATTAAGCTTCAAAATACATACCTCTAAAATTTGGCACTGACTATTCCACATAATTGAGAGCCGCATCTCTTATTAAATATGTAAATGTTCATTTTTGTAATGTTTGAGTTTTCAAAGACAATGTCTCTTGGAGCGTCTGAAGTGAAGAAGCTGTGGAGAAGCATGTAGCCACGACTCACCTTTATTTTGACGTCATCGAAGAAACGTGCGACATCGTATGTCATGCCACTTTTCGCCCTGAGGCCCAGGTTATAGATTCTCTTCCTGGTGGCTTTGATATCCTGCCACATTTTCGCCCACGCTTTTACGCTTTCCTTAATGAATTCCTGCGGTAGAAGCAAAGTTTTGGGCTTGTGAAATCAAACTTGCTAACTTTGGACGGCCTCAGGGAGGATCACCATCCTTTTTTTGGGAAATTGGCCTATAGAAACTTTCTCACACTATGTCTGCAGGTTTGCATTCGGAGCAGAAGTACAGGGTATACTTTTCCTTATCTGCGCAAACTAATTGCTAGTGCTTCGGACAACTCACATCAAGGCTCTTTCCGCCAGCTTGGACGCCTTTTCAAGGCCCTTGGCACCTTTGCTGATCTCATTCTGAAAAATTCTGAAATTGCGCCTTTGACGTAATCTGCATTATCAGTGTAGGGTGCGTTTCATTCATGAGCACCCAAGCTTGCGTTGCCCTCATACGACCTTTATTAGCAATTATTTAGCTCTACACTTCCTGCAGAAGAAGTAAAAGATCACAACAGAGTCACAAGAGTCACAAAGAGAGTCACAAGCAACATACTTTCAAATAACAATGACTTTTTTCAGAAGCTTTGCTGACGCCGAATTCGCCTGCTTTAGCAACTATACGGAATAAACTTACTGGAAGCAATTTCCCCACTGAAAGACTGCGCCTTGTAGGCAAAAATTAAGCCAGTGCACGGGCCATCACATTTTCTTTCTTTAATGCATTATACTGCCATTTAACTCGGGCGCATATTTCAATACAATTAAGGCTTTTCTCGGCAACTGTGTCTGTTTAAGAACATCACGTAACATTCGCAACATTCTACAATGGGTTCAAATTCGTAGATTACGAAAAATTTGCAGAGTTGGCACGTACGTCCAATGCTACATTCAATTAGTCATTTTGGAGCACTCCAGAGCACTCTGGCAGCGCGAATTCCATTCGGCTGGGCTAAATCACGCGATAGCATTCAGCTGAATTTCTCAGAGCCCCTTGCTCAGACCACTCGGAGCTGCTCTCCCCGTCAACCTGGCAATTCCGCCGTCAAGGAATGGCGGAATTCCAATCACGTGGCTCATGTCGGCCCCGTTGTTGGCGTGGTGTCACCCATGCGGCTGACTGGTTGCCATGAATGGCCGTCGCAAGCCCACCTTGCCTGTTTGGCACAGACGACGCGCAGGTATCTTTCCTATTCCAACATCAAATTTCTCTCGCGAACTGCTGCACATTCGGCTCGGTCACACCCTTCTCTGCCTCCAATGAGGAGCGGCCTCCACATCGTTGAAATATAGCAGAGTGCGTCAGGGACCGGCCGAATGTATCATAAATGATTGGAGCTTCCAATTCTCTTCTCTACATTGCCGCAGATACAAATTTATCTCTGGCGGCGTTCTATTGGATATAATCAACTGCATGCAGCGTTGGGATTGTAGCCCTTTCGCTTGTTTGCTTTCGTTCATCCAAGCCCAATGATGCGCATTTGCCTAATTGGGTTGATTACTGAAGCTAACGCAAGAAATGAAGTTCACTGATTGTAGTTTTCAATTATGCTTCGAAGTGCTGTCAGAACGTCGGTATTTGTTACTTGACAAACGGTAACAATGATGGTGACTAACCTCACGCTGACAACGAAGGAGTAGCGCCGAAATAGGACGTAGCTAGCACATTTTCGAGCTTTGCTTGCTGCCACGTAGATTAAAAAGCGAACAAGCATTTCTAAGAAAGAAAAAGAAGTCACTGGAGGCGGCATATTTATCTTATATTCATTGTCAGCAAATGTAACTCCCGTTCTTGATGGCACTGTTCTTCTACGAATAGGATACTGCATATTGCAACAGTCTTCAATGCACCGCAACCACCAATGCTAGACGATCTGCCTCTCTCGGTCTTTCTCAATTAAATTGACTATGGACAGCTGTTCCCGACTTTCTCATTAATATGCAAACTCTATGTTCTCCATATACAGGTCATCTTAGGGAATGAAACAGCAATGCCGCACACCGTAAACTATCACAACCTTCTAAGAATAGGGTAAAGTGAAACGCTGCTTTTTTAAAATGCAATTCATACGGAGAGAATGTTATGTTTGCTGAAAAAGGGTTCAGCAATCACGGACGATAAGATTCGTGGCCACTATAGCCTGCAAAAACATAATTGTATACATTTAATGCCACTACTTATATGACGAGTGTTAAAACTCGTAACTACGCATTTAAAACAACAAACCTGAGGCAGTTGCTCGGGATAAAGCTGGTTTTAAAAAAATTGCTACAGTAGAACCTCCAGTAGCTCAACAGCAGGACTCGCGCCATCTTTCGCCCCCCCCCCCCCCCCCTCCCGCGTTCACTTTTGAAACAGAGTGTAGTCGGTGTCCGCATTCAGGTCAAATGCTTTTGTTCTGTGAATGTCAATACTAGGCTTATTAGCACTCCATGAAAGTAAATTTTCTTGATTAGTCTTGACGGTGCGACCTACGGAAAATATGGCAACGCTATCAGGATTGATCTTAATGTCGGCAACGCCAAAATAAACGTGAATGAGTTTCTATACAAGAAAATTATGCATCCTAAACGACTGCAACAAAAGTGTTTGTTTTCTTCACTACAAGCTCATGTTTTATTGTGCCCTCCAAGGCCGTCCAGTTCCGGCTTCATTCTCTGGCATCATTTTCATTCAGCTATGTTTAAGAGATCGTTGATAGGCATCTATGACGCGCATAGGCGAGCGCACAAAGCCCACACAGGAAAAAATTGCAGCAGGAGTCACCATACTGTCCACATAAATTCTTTTAGCGTTCATGCAGTGCAGAGACATGCTGTGCTGCTGAACACAATTAAGAATTTAGGCCAGGATTCATCTGATAGTTTTACCATAGAATACCTCATAAGAAATATTTAATAGTTTCTTTGCCATTACGAATAGCGTGCAGAAATACGATTATATGATTAGGAATATTCTCAAACCCCAGCAGAAGTTCTGGTACCTAGAATTATGATGCTGATGGTTGAGGGACAACGTGTATAACACGGGCAGCTTCATTTATTTATTTATTTTTTTTTACTTATTTATCTGTTTATTTATCTATTTATTTATTTATTTATTTATACAAAATACCTCTAAAGGTCCTTTGGATGAGGGTATGACATAGCGTGGAGGAGAGGGAAGGGGATAAATTTTTCTAAAAACCTAACAAACGCTCCAATATGCACAAACGCGACTCTGGGTAGTAAAATGAAACGAAAATAGCGCATAATTCAAACAAATTTGAATATCATCATCATCATCATCATCATCATCATCATCAGCCTAGTTACGCCCACTGCAGGGCAAAGGCTTCTCCCAGACTTTTCCAACCACCCCGGTCATGTACTAATTATTGCCACGTCGTCCCTGCAAACTTCTTAATCTCATCCGCCCACCTAATTCTCTGCCGCCACCTCCTACGCTTCCCTTCCCTCGGAATCCAGTGCGTAACCCTTAATGACCATGGGTTATCTTCCCTCCTCATTACATGTCCTGCCCATGCCCATTTCTTTTCTTGATTTCAACTAAGATGTCATTAACTCGCGTTTGTTCCCACACCCAATCTGCTCTTTTCTGCTGTTGATGATTGAGAATATGCCTGCCAAACGCACCCCAGCCCATTCTTATTCTGATTATTTCCGTCTCATGATCCCGATCCGCCGTCACTACCTGCCCTAAGTAGATGTATTCCCTTACCACTTTCAGTGCCTCGCTACCTATTGTAAATTGCTGTTCTCTTCCGAGGCTGTTAAACATTACTTTAGTTTCCTGCAGACTAATTTTTAGACCCAATCTTCTGCTTTGCCTCTCCAGGTCAGTGAGTATGCATTGCAATTGGTCCCCTGAGTTACTAAGCAAGGCAATATCAGCGAATCGCCAGTTACCAAGGTATTCTCCATTAACTTTTATCCGCAATTCTTCCCAATCCAGGTCTCCGAATACCTCCTGTAAACACGCTGTGAAGAGCATTGGAGAGATCGTATCTCCCTGCCTGACACCTTTCTTTATTGGGATATTGTTGCTTTCTTTGTGGAGGACTACGGTGGCTGTGGAGCCGCTGTAGATATCTCAAATTTTTACATACGGCTCGTATACACCCTGATTCCGTAATGCCTCCGTGGCTGCTGAGGTTTCGACAGAATCAAACGCTTTCTCGTAATCAATGAAAGCTATATATAAGGGTTGGTTATATACCACCCATTTCTTATCACCTGATTGATAGTGTGAATATGCTCTATTGATGAGTAGCCTTTACGAAATCCTGCCTGTTGCTTTGCTTGACAGAAGCTGTTCCTGATTCTATTTGCGATTACCTCAGTAAATAGTTTGTAGGCAGCTGACAGTAAGCTGATCGGTCTATAATTTTTCAAGTCTTTAGAGCCGCTATCTTATGGATTAGGATTATGTTAGCGTTTTTCCGAGATTCCGGTACGCTCGAGGTCATGAGCCATTGCGTATACTAGGTGGTCAGTTTCTCAAGAACAATCTGCCCACCATCCTTCAACAAATCTGCTGTTACCTGATCCTCCCCAGCTGCCTTCCCCCTTTGCATAGCTCCCATGGCGTTCTTTACTGCTTCCGGCATTACCTGGGGGATATCGAATTGCTCTAGACTATTCTCTCTTCCATTATCGTCGTGGGTGCCACTGGTACTGTATAAATCTCTATTGCTCACTCACTTGAACAATTTCATCTATGTTAGTAATGATCTTCCCGGCTTTGTCTCTTAACGCATACATCCGATTCTTGCCAATTCCTAGTTTCTTCTTCACTGCTTTTAGGCTTCCTCCGTTTCTGAGAGCAAGTTCAATTCTATCCATATCATGCTTCCTTATGTCAGCTGTCTTACGCTTGTTGATTAACTTCGAAAGTTCTGCCAGTTCTATTCTAGCTGTAGGAAAAGAGGTTTCCATACATTGGCGTTTCTTGATCTGATCGTTCGTCTCCTGGGATAGCTTACTGGTATCCTGTCTAACGGAGTTACCACCGACTTCTATTGCACACTCCTTAATGATGCCCACAAGATTGTCGTTCATGCTTCAACACTAATATCCGCTTCCTGAGTTAATGTCGAATAGCTGTTCTGTAGCGTGATCTGAAATTCCCCTATTTTTCCTTTTACCGCTAACTCATTGATCGGCTTCTTATGTGCCAGTTCCTTCCGTTCCCGCCTCAGGTCTAGGCTAATTTGAGTTCTGTTTGTGCCTGTTATTAGGTTCACAACAAGAGCTGCCCTCTTATTAATGCTATAGAATTCATGTGTGTTACCAGCTATATTCTTAATTATCAGGAATCCTACTCCGAGTTCTTGTCTCTCCGATAAGCCCCCGTAGCACAGGACGTGTCCACATTTTAGCACTGTATATGCATCTTTTGGCCTCCTAACTTCACTGAGTCCTATTATATCCCATTTACTGCCTGCTAATTCCTCCAATAGCACTGCTAGACTCCCGTCACTAGACAAAGTTCTAGCGTTAAACGTTGCCAGGTGCATATTCCAATGGCGGCCTGTCCGGGCCCACGAACCTTAGCACCCTCTCCTGCGTCCCAGGTCTGACCATCGCCGTGGTCACTTGCTTCGCAGCTGCTGGCGACTGACGGTTTAATTGCTGTATTCATATAGGAGGTTGTTATACTTTAGGTGAAATACTGCGAAGACTGAAAGCTTCGTCGAATTTGTATAACCTTATGTTTAATTGCCCAAACAGAAACAATCGCCGGCAGGAAGGTGAGGAGGGCAATCGTCCTGTGTTCTCTTCACCTCGCGCCACACATTTTCTTGGCGCCGTGCCCAACTTAACCTGAGAGAAATGCCGTTGAATGCAAGGCACTTTTATACATCGGGTTTCTTTGCCAAATCCTAACGTTAGTAGGAAGGACACGCTCACCCTTCTGTGGCCCAGTCTTTCCTGGAATGTCGTGGCTGAACTGCAGCCCGTGCGAATTGCACAGCGAGAGTCAGTGCCATGATAGAAGCAGGCAATCCCAAGATGAGATGCCATGCACAGCTCGACCAGTACGTGGCCTGGATCAGAAAGTTGAGAATTCGACCACCATGAGATTGTTTCATTGATTTTTGGCGTTCATTTGTTTTTCGTTTGTTTGTGGCTTTAGATCTACATTCGGTACGAGCGAAGTCTTGGGCCTGTTAGTAAATGGTCAACTGAGATGAACACCAGAGATAGAAATGCATACGCAAGAAACCCGCAGTACACAGGATGATTTTTCCGCTAACTTTACTGTTGACATATATACGCAATCTTTCCTCAAGCCTACTCGCCAGCACAAAGCATCACTACATCCAGTGTGCTTCAGGCACATTATGATTAAAACGTACTATTACACTCATGGTTCCATATACAATGCATGGGTCATTGTGTTACTTTATCTGGAAGGCTTCAATTATTCCCAGACAATTTGAATTTTTTTTTAACGAAGACCAGTTACACTGCTACCTAGTGGAACTAGGCCACCTACTGAAAGGTGCAAGGCCCGATAGATTGCCCCTGATTGACAGGCACATGTTTACAGGTTTACATCGGTAGCACTGACTTCTTGGCATACGTAGTAGCGCTGACACAATGTATAAGACAGAACTTACGTGGCAACCGATGTTGGCTACAAGCTATTACTGCAGATTTGTCCTGGAATGGCTCAGGCCGTGAATGACGATGCTTTCTGTCAAGCAGTTACACCTTGCGCGCCCCAAGTTGGATAATTTGGGACGCTCAAGGTAGAACTACCTGGTGGAACTCAAGGACAGCGACTGCATGCGACGGCACTGTCCCTGATTGAAGAAACAGTAAAAACGGAACCTCACCAGAGGACCGTCGTTTCAATCGGCCGCGCCGAAACTCGAAATGATAGATATATTTTTGAGGCCTTCCAATATATTAAGCACATTCACACATACTGACCAGCATACCGTCATTCACGCTAAAGGTATATTACGGAGGGAGTACAATTATTTCCCAATACAAATCCCATACGAAATTTAATACCGAATGTCCAATGGCAAAGCACACGCGTAGGCTCACGTACGACAGGAACTCACAGCACCGACACCAACGGCATGAAGTAACTCACCGCCTATTCCACGAGAGGTAATAGCGTCGTTCCACGAAAACAAACTGATTTCTCCATTACAATATGTTACAATACCTACATACAGTACATACCTCGCGACAGACATCAGCGCTGTGTCTGTCGTCATCACTACATGCCTGTCTTCTTCGCTAATTCAATTCTATTCAACATACGTATTGGTGGTTAAGAAGAGCTGACTTGTAAAGCATTTATGCCTCTGAGAGCTCAATTATGTGGGCGCTTTCCAAGTCGGCAGCTCTGCCTATGGGCCTGAGGACTATTTCGACGATACCCTTAACATAAAATGCAAGATACAGCCAGTAGGATGTACGGAAAAAATACGGAAAGCTGGCAGACAAGGCACATCAAAGTCGTCTCATAACACCCGCAGCAGATCCACTTTCCTTTTTGGAGGAATTGCTACGTACACATATCTCTAGCATGTGACTGTGCTGCTGTTTCGCTACAATCCTATCTAAACATGATACACCGCACTCATCACACATATTGATAACCTTGTATGATAATAAGACAACACACAAAGCATAAATTTTAGGGATGCTTTCGAAACAACATATTGTTACGAAAAATTACAACGAAATGATTTCATTTAGAGGAGAAGCACGATAGTAATAGTCCAGTCCAGCCACCAAAGCTGTTCATTCTCTTCCTCCTCTCTTCTTGCGGCGAAAGCTCTACAGATTCCTAAACATTTACTTACATGCTTGGGCTATAACAATTTCCACATGTGGCGTAGTGCCACTGCAAGAAGACGTCTGGGACAGTTTTTAAAACCCCAACTGCGAAATCCACTCTGGCTAAATTTTGACTTATGTACTAATTAAGTAGTAATCATAATCTGCAATTTCTTAACAGCTTCCAAATGGTGCCTCAGCAAATGATCCGCGCATGTGGTTAACGAATATGAGGTAAATCTCGGACATGTCCTCCGGAGATTTTCAGTGTGCCACGAGCGTCACAGAATGTTGAAATGAAAGTCGTGTCCAGGAGGGGCGCTGGTTTTGCATTTTATCTTTAAATGAGTAACCAATTGTACAGTACGCTTCCTCAATAAGGAAAACCATCCGTCTGTCCGTCCCTCTGTTCGTCCACCCCGTAAGACCACCGCTTTTCAGAGAGGAACCGTAGCACCGAGTGAATTCACCTTCGTGCTGCCTATCGCAGTCAGCATTCGCCGCAATCGGCCGCCATCGCAGATCACTTTCAATATAGGGGCCAGTGTGCACACGCACCTATCGGCCCTCGAGGAACATTGTTACCATCGCAGATCATTTCCAATATAGGGCCTGATCGGCCGCACCTTATGCAGCCACCGCAGGGGGTCGGTTTATCACGGTTGAAGATGGTTCTATGCATATGGGTGAGCCGCTAAATATCGATAACGGCTGATAATAATCGCAATGCCATCACCCCACATTATGCCGCAACTGCAATAGATTGCTTGATCCATTAATTCAGTTCGTGTCGCCGCAGCGCTGTCGTTTGTACTAGTCGCATCAAATTCCACAACGTTGATAACTACACCGGGCTGCGCGGAGTTGAGCAAGCGCCGCAATGTTTATGCATGCTTACAGCAATGTTTATGCATGCTTACAGAACTGCCAGACGAGATCCTGTGGGAATATTTCATGTATTTATATTTATATAAACATACCTCTTCTGAGATAGACTAAAGACGTCATCACTGCCAGCGAGCGGTAGAGGCAGCGTTTGTTTTCGAGTTCTGGTATCAAAAAAAGCAGATATCCTGGCCAAAAATTGAAGTACCGATTGCCATATCAAATCAGTAGAGAACTGTACGACGTGAGGATTGAAGATTTACCGGCCGTGAAAAGTTGTAAATATAGGCCAGACTAAACTAATAAGCCTGGTGTCACGCGCACACAAGCAAACATGAACAAACCTTACTGAATGACCACGGAAACACCCTGTCAAAACGTTGGAGTGACGAAGCGCGGCAGAAGCCGCGTGCCAATGGTCCTTCGTGCTATCGCCCCCATCACCACGATCTGAGACGTAAAAACACAGCGAGCGGCGGACTATCTGCCCAGTCAAGACGGCTTTCAAGAAACTGCGGCTCGTAACAGGTGCGCCCCCCACCCTCACTGCCCTTCCCTGGAGCCTAGCGCGCGTCGCAAGGCGCTACGCTTCGCGCCCGTTTACCTCCCTTGCGTGCACGAGATGGAAACGCGATCGCAGGCTCACATTCGCACATGCACGGCACGGCGAGCGGCTACGATTGTATTGCACTTAGAGTTTATATGGAACACCGAAGCGAAGGCGATGTCTTAATCTGCAAGCTCCTCATAACCTTTTCCTTCGTATTTCCAGTGTAAAAGTTTGCATGGGGCTCCTGCGCATAAGTACTATCTGGATTCTTTTTAGAGCGCAGCTCTTTGGCGTCCGTTCCTGGGTTTCGCGTCGTCGTCGGCGTTGTCGTCGGCCTCGTAACCAGCTCCGCCCCCCTTTCATCCCCCCAGCGCTAGCAGCGACCGACTGATACCGCTGGATGCCGCTGACGCCGCTAGAGAGTCAAGATAACGTGACTGCATAGAACACCGTCGCCCCCATGCAGAAAGAGGAGGAAAGGGTCCCCCCCCCCTGTTCTTGTGTGGCGGATAGGGTGCTCTTCAGTTGCCGACGCGCCGGTTATTTCACGTAGGCCCCGGCACGTCGACGAATACGTGACCACCTTCCCACGGCTAGACCTGGTTCTTAGCGCTGCGGAAGCGAGGGTATCATTGTTTGTGTCGGCATCGGCGGCGTTGTCCCTGAAACCAACTCCGCAGCTGGGGTTGACTCACTATCGGCGTCAGCGGCATCAGTCAGTCGCTGCTATCTCTTCCCTCCTCCCTTTATCGTGTTGTCCGCTTGCTGCGCGCGCTTCTGCCCCCATCGTTTGCCGCTGGGTGTACACGCCGCCCCCCTCCCCCCTCTTCCTGCGAGTCTCCGGTTGTCAAAGCGCCGGCTCGAACTTAATTCCTTTCTTCGCTCCTCCTCCAATGCAACCCCTGTGCGGTGGCAATCAGAGAGCCAGATCGGTGGCGGCGGATCTGTATATGTGCACCGCCCGAGCCGAAATTGCCGCTGCCGTTCGCCCTGTGCGGTGGCAATCAGAGAGCCAGATCGGTGGCGGCGGATCTGTATATGTGCACCGCCCGAGCCGAAATTGCCGCTGCCGTTCGCCACTGCGAAATTATCTGCCAGTTCTTTCTGAGCCATGAGCGAGACGACCGATGGAAGTCCTCCGTCTGCTGCTGCTGCTGCTGCTGCTAAACGAGCTGCTAGAGCAGAGGCTCAGCGCCGTCGCCGTCAGAATCCAGAGGTGCGTGCCGCCGAAGCAGAAGCTTACCGTCGCCGCCGTCGAGATGATCCAGGAGTACGCGTCGCCGAAGCAGAGGCTAAGCGCCGCCGCCGAGAAGACCCTGCCGTTCGCGCCGCCGAAGCGGAGGCTCATCGCCGCCGTCGAGAGCAACCAGCAGTAAGCGAGGCTGAAGCAGAAGCTCATCGCCGCCGCCGAGAAGACCCTGCAGTTCGCGCCGCCGAAGCGGAGGCTCATCGCCGCCGTCGAGAGCAACCAGCAGTAAGCTAGGCTGAAGCAGAAGCTCATCACGGACAGGGAGCAGTACATTTCGATTCTCCGAACAGGTACACCTCATCCCACCGTCATGCTACCCCGTACAGTGCAGCAAAAGCGGGTTAATTACTTTAACCCATGGGTGGCGTCCGTTCTAGATTCAAACATGGATCTTCAGATCGTGATAGCGCATACATGTGTTTTTCTCTTCCAATCAAAATTGTCAAAGTTGGCCTTTACTTATAGATCATTCAGTAGTCCTAATTATGCCTAGGAATTCTCACCTATATGTAAATAATGACTACTTTATGTAAATAATAAGCTTTAAAATTTATACTTCAAAAATTTGATACTGACTATTCCCCATAAATGAGAGCCGCATCTCTTATTAAATGCATAAATGTTCATTCTTGTAATGTTTGACTTTTTCAAAGACCCATGTCTCTTGCAGCGTCTGCAGTGAAGAAGCTCTGTGGAGAAGCATGTAGCCACGACTCACCTTCATTTTGACGTCATCGAAGAAACGTGCGACATCGTATGTCATGCCACTTTTCGCACTGAGGCCCAGGTCACGGATTCTCTTCCTGGAGGCCTCGATATCCTGCCACATTTTCGCCCACGCTTTTAAGCTTTCCTTAATGAATTCCTGCGGTAGAAGCAAAATTTTGGGCTTGTGAAATCAAACATGCTAACTTTGGACGGCCTCAGAGAGGATCAACATACTTTTTGGCAAATTGGCCTATAGAAACAGTGTCACTGTGTCTGAAGATTTGCATTCGCAGCGAAAGTACAGCGGTTGCCACTGTTGTCATACAATTAAACCTAGCTGGCATTTGCGTAGTATATATATATATATATATATATATATATATATCGAAGAAACGTGCGACATCGTATGTCATGCCACTTTTCGCACTGCGGATATATATATGATGATGATATGTGGTTTTTAATGGCGCAAGGGCCAGTTATGGCCAAAGAGCGCCATGACAAATGGTAATTTAAAGAATTTATTCTGAATGGCGTGGACAGTGAATTTATTATGGTAGGTGTGACATGGCTGTATAAGGGCCTAAAACTTTCGCTCTAAATGACGTAAATATATAGCTAGTAAAATAATGACACTGATTAATTATGGATATGGACGATGGCAGTTGTGTTTTGATAAAAACATAAGACCAGACAACAGTTACACTCAATCATCAAGAGGGCCCTCGAATGCAAGGGCTGGTAATCACGTGTTAAAATTTCCTGGCCAAATTATTTTCAGAATGTCGGTTTCAGCTAAGAAATCTAAAACTATTTGCAGTTTAAAAAGCGGTTCATCACTAAGAAAAAATGCAGGGTGAAGTGGTATATTTTCCCGATATGCAGAATGGAAATACTTTTTCCTCTCTGTTTCTATTGCAGGGCACTGGATAAGAACATGGAGGACAGTCAGGCTATCGCCGCACCTACTACAAGTAGGAGGATCGCCGCCAGTCAATAGGTAGGAGTGAGTACTGTAAGTGTGTCCTATTCTTAAACGGCAAAGAAGTACTTCCTTGTACCGTGCTGTTTTGTCACTTATCCAATTCCGCAATGTTGGTTTTATAATGTGTAACTTATTCAATGTTTGTGTATCCCACTCTGCTTGCCAATGTTTCCTCAATTTACGGCGCAAAAAGGGCTTTAGGTCTGCGGCAGGAATAGGGATATTTCTATCTGTGTCGCTAAAACTCACTGACGTAGCGTTTTCATCAGCAGCTACGTTACCTTTTATACCTTTATGGCCAGGTACCCAGCATAGGATAATCGCTTGGTTGCAGATATATGCGGAGCACAACAAGCTATACAGCTCATTCAAAACGGGATTCTTATGCTTTCGTAAGCTAATAAGGGCTCTCACGACACTTAATGAGTCTGTAAAGACAATAGCCTTAGCGACATTTCTGCGCCTTATGTGTTTAACAGCCGAAAGTATACCGTATGCTTCTGCCGTAAAGATACTGGTGTGTGGGTTTAGTGGCCCTGATGTTGAAAATGAGGGTCCGAGAGCTGCGTAAGCAACACCAGCTGGAGACTTCGAAGCATCTGTGTAATATTCGTCACAGGAATACTTCTCTTTAAGTTCAAGAAAATGAGATTGTACGTGAGCCTCAGGTGCTTGTTTGGATATTTCTAAGAAAGAGATGTCACATCTTATAGTCTGCCACTCCCAAGGCGGTGGAAGCCGTGTAGGAGCGATTAGGACATTGTGTAAAAGAGGGATCCCTGTATTTTCTGAGAGTGCTTCCAACCGGAGGGACAGAGGAGGCCTAGTGGCCGGGCGGTTACGAAACAGCCTAGCAGTGGACAAGTCGAGTATAGTGGAATGACAAGGATGTTTAACATCTGATCTAGCTTTCAAGAAGTAGGAGAAAGTTAAATATGTCCTTTGGTAGTGTAATGACCATTCGTTTGACTCGACGTAGAGGCTTTGCACAGGGCTAGTCCTAAAGGCGCCTGTAGCAAGGCGGATACCTAGGTGGTGGATGGGATCTAGCATTTCCAAAGCGCTTGGTGCAGCAGAATTATAGACTATTGATCCATAGTCAAGCCGTGTTAATATTAGGCTTTTGTAAAGTTTTAGAAGGCACCGTCTGTCGCTTCCCCAAGATGTACGTGATAAGAGTTTCAGAAGATTCATAGTCTTGAGGCACTTTGATTTCAGATACTTCAGGTGGGGTACAAAATTAAGCTTACTGTCTAAAATGATTCCTAGAAATTTGTGTTCATGGCTCACAGATAGCCGCTCTCCATTTAGATCTATTGCGGGGTCCGCACGTATACCTCTCTTGTTAGAAAACAGGACGCATGTACTTTTTTGTGGGTTTAGCTTGAAACCGTTTTTGTCCGCCCACATACATAATTTATTTATGCAAAGCTGTACTTGCCGCTCGCAGGTACTTAGGTTACATGATTTGAAACCTATCTGGATGTCATCCACATATACAGAATAAAACATGCTACGTGGTATGGCAGTCTGGATCGAGTTCATTTTGACAATGAAAAGAGTGCAGCTCAGCACACCACCCTGTGGAACACCAGCCTCTTGCGTAAATGGACGAGACAGAGCGTTACCAACTCTAACACGGAACGTGCGATTGGAGAGGTAACTCTGAATCACGTTCAGCAAGTTGCCTCGAACTCCCATTTCAGACAGGTCGCGGAGGATTCCATAGCGCCAGGTTGTGTCGTATGCCTTTTCCATATCTAAAAATACTGATAGAAAAAATTGCTTGTGGACAAAGGCATCTCGGATATTTGTCTCTATGCGGACAAGGTGATCTGTTGTGGATCTACCCTCCCTAAAACCGCATTGAAAGGGATCGAGTATCTTGTTGCTTTCAAGAAAATGGATGAGGCGGCGGTTAATCATTTTCTCAAATAATTTACATAGACAACTTGTCAGAGTTATAGGCCTATAACTGTTGGGTGAGGAAGGGTCCTTGCCCTCTTTTAAAATAGGGATTACAATTCCTTCTTTCCAGGCAGAAGGAATGTAGCCGGCAGAGAACATGGAATTGAAGAGTGACAGTAGTGTTTTTTGGGTTTCAGGGTGTAAGTGTCTGATCATCTCATACAATATTCTGTCACTTCCTGGAGCGGACTTGTTGCAACAGTTCAGTGAAGCCTGGAACTCAGCCATTCCAAATGGACGATTGTATGCTTCATTGGATGTGCCCTTCCGACTCAAATGCAGCTGTTCTGCTAGTCGCTGGTATTTTAGGAATGTATCTGTATAATGAGATGTACTGGAAATGTGCTCGAAATATGCTCCTAGGCAATCAGCTTGTTCCTCAAGAGTGTCTGCTTGTGTGTTTACTAATGGTAGTGGATGAGTTTCACGGCCTTTTAGTTTGTTTACCCTGTTCCAGGCTTTTCTTTCGTCTGTATACGAATTAATGCCGGAAATATATTTTTGCCAGCTATCCCTTTTGGCACGGCGGCGCGTTCTTCTTCCTTCTGATTTTATTTTCTTAAAGCTGATAAGGTTCTCGATTGTCGGAGAGTCACGGAGCTGATTCCAAGCCTTATTCTGTTTCTTTCGTACTTGCTTACATTCATCGTTCCACCAGGGAACACGTCGTTTATTAGGCGATGCATTTGTTTGTGGGATACATATTGACGCTACGTCTAGAATAAATGCGGTTAAATATGAGACTGCATCGTCAATACTGAGTGCACGAATATCATCCCAGGTCATATATGTTAGTTCTCCGTATCGCTGCCAGTTGGCTGAGTCAACTTTCCACTGGGGTACATGTGGAGAACATTCGTCCCGTTTCCTTAATTTTAAAACAATCGGGAAATGATCACTCCCGTATGGGTCCTTATGTACATTCCACTCCAAGTACGGCACGACTGTACTTGAAACAATGGATAGATCTATAGATGAAAATGTCTTGTGTGCAACGCTGTAAAAAGTTGGCTCCTTCTTATTTAGCAAGCATGCACCCGTACTGAATAGGAAATTTTCAATCAGACGCCCTCTGGCATCACACCTAGAGTCGCCCCACAAGGTATGATGGGCATTTAAGTCTCCAACGACAATGTAGGGTTCCGGGAGTTGCGCAATAAAGCTATCAAATTCAGTTTTGGAGAGTTGACAGTTGGGAGGAATGTATAAAGATGCAATTGTCAGCAGCTTACTAAAAAGCACTGCTCTGACTGCCACTGCCTCTAGGGGCGTTTTAAGGGGTAACTGCAGGCAAGCAACACACTTATCTACTATTATTGCCACACCGCCCGACGAGGCAAGGGCCTCGTTGCGGTCTTTCCGGAAAATGGCATACTGTCGGAGAAAGTTTGTTTGTGAGGGTTTAAGATGTGTTTCTTGGACACACAGCACCTTTGGGGTGTACCTATGTAAAAGTTCCTTAATGTCGTCTAGGTTGTGGAGTAAACCCCTGACGTTCCATTGTATTAACTGTGTATCCATAATGTATGCGTTTTGTGCTGTGTGTCTAAGAAATATGGATTAGATTATCTCACGAGACCTTTCCAGGCCCCGTGAAACGCGATCTCTCTAACTTCCGGGCGCGCTCGAGGGAGCTGCGCCGTTCCTTCGGCGTCTGAGACGCCGGATTGGTGTTTGTATCCATCACCTCGTCTGAGGCGGTGGATAGCGCCTGCGCAGCGGGCACGTTCGCGGGGGTGGTAGGCCTATCTGCACGCGCAGTGGCCTTGGGTCCAACAGGCCCGAGGGTCTGCTGGTCCTCCTTTGTGGGGGCCGGTACAGCGCTGGCTGTTCCAGCCGGGGGGGCTGATGGCGTGACCGCCGTCACACTCCGTGTGACTTGGGCGGCCGCCGAAGGATGTAGCGCTGCCCCCCGGCGCGCCACATCGGTGTAAGACGGACTAGACTGGTTCATCGAGAAGCGCTTGCGCGCCTCTTGGAAGGAAAGGTTCAGTTTGATTTTGATTTCGATGATTTGTTTTTCTTTTTTCCAGGATGGGCAAGAACGAGAGTACGCTGGGTGATCCCCGTCACAGTTAGCACAATGGGTGGTGGAAGTGCAAGTGTCGGATGAGTGCTCGTTTGATGCACACTTTGCACAAGTAGTGCGCCCTCGGCAGCTTTGTGAACCGTGCCCGAACCGCTGACACTTGAAGCATCGGCGTGGGTTAGGTATGTATGGTCTTACACGGAGTTTGCAGTATCCTGTTTCTATTGAGTCTGGTAAAGTGCTAGTTCCAAAAGTTAAGATTATGTGTTTTGTGGGGATTTCCTTGCCGTCGCGCCTAATCGTTATTCTCTGGACCTTTACTACATTTTGATCTTGCCATCCCTCAAGTAGCTCACTTTCACTAAGATCAAGCAGGTCATCTTCAGAGACGACACCGCGGACAGTGTTCAAAGATCTGTGTGGGCCTACTGAAACTGGAATGTCCCCAAAAGCAATTAGTTTTGACAATTTACTGTACTGTGTCTTGTCACGAAGTTCAAGAAGAAGATCGCCGCTTCCCATTTTAGTTACTTTGTAACCTGGGCCGATGGAGTTTGCCAATGATTTTGCCACAACAAAAGGAGATATTGTTCGAACTGTCTTGCTTTCATGTTGACTGTGAATGACATGGTATTTTGGGAATGTTTCTTTGTGACTCATGAAGAAGTTGAAGGAACCTTCGGTGCGCCCCCTCTTGAAGGAGCGATCAGGGAGTGGAGGGAAATTTGATTCCATAAGTCATATTAATATTCGGCAGGGATGGCCGCCACCCACCATGGAGCCCAACCAGGGGACGACACAGGACGGGAAGTATTCAGTTCTGCGCACGCCAGCGGTACATCCCCACTATAACCAAATACCTATACCCGAGGTTGGGCATAATGCACAAGGTTAACCCTTGCCGCCAAGGAAATACGGAAGTAATAAGAAGTGAAGAGAAGACAGGAAAGATGAAAAAGGCGAGAGAGAAAGACGAAGATTGGAGAGGAGGACAGGAAAAGGCGACTACCGATTTCCCCCGGGTGGGTCAGTCCGGGGGTGCCGTCTACGTGAAGCAGAGGCCAAAGAGGTGTGTTGCCTCCGCCGGGGGGCCTTAACGGTCCGAACACCCGGCATCGGCTCAACCTCCAGGATCCCCCTTTCCCCGGACACGGCTAAGCCGCGCACGGCTACACGCGGGAGGGTCCAACCCTCGTGTGCTCGGGTACGTGGTGTCGCCACACACCAAACGCCTGCTGACGCAGACGCCCCTGCGGGGGGATATATATATATATATATATATATATATATATTGTGGACGGTGCCTTTCCTTTTCTGCACAAACAAATCGCTAGTGCTTGAGACAACTCACATCAAGGCTCTTTTCGCCAGCTTGGACGCCTTTTCGATGTCCTCGGCACCTTTGCTGATCTCATTCTGAAAAACAGTACATTGCCTGTGACGTAATCTGCATTATCAAAGGGTGCGTTTCATTCATGAGCACACAAGCTTGTGTTGCCCTCATGCGACCTTTATTAGCAATTATTTAGCTATACACTCCCTGCAGAAGAAGTAAAAAACCTCGCAGCCGAGAGAGTCAGAAGCAACATAAGGCTTTCAAATAACACTGACTTTTTTCAGAAGCTTTGCTGACGACGAATTCGCCTGCTTTAGCAACTATACGCAATAAACTTACTGGCAGCGATTTCCCCACTGACAGACTGCGTCTTGTAGGCAAAAATTAGGCCAGAGCACGGGCCATCCCATTTTCTTTTTTTAATGCATTATATTGCCATTTTACTCGGGCCCATATTTAAACACATTTAAGGCTTTTCTCGGCAACTGTCTTTTGAAGAACATCGCGTGATATTCGCAACATCGTAGAATGGGCTCAAATTCGTAGATTACGAAAATGTTTGCACAGTTGGCACGTACGTCTAATGGTATATTCCATTAGTCGTTTTGAAGCACTCTAGAACACTCTGGCAGCGCGAATTCCATTCGGCTGGGCTAAATCGAGCTCTGGATAACATTCGGCTGGATTTCACAGAGCCGTTTGCTCAGACCACTTGGAGCTGGTCTTCCCTACGACCTCAAAATTTCGCCTCCGAGGAATGGCCGAATGCCAGTCACGTGCCTCATGTCGCCCCTCGTTGTTAGCGTGGCGTCAGCGATGGCCCTGACTCGGTGCAATGAATGGCCGTCGCAACCACACCTTGTGGATTGCTCTGGCGAGCTAATCCACATTCGGCTAGGTCACACCCATCTCTGGCTTCCAATGAGGAGGGCTTCCCCATCGCTGAAATATAGTAGAGTGCGTCAGGGACCGGCCGAATGTATCCCAAGTGATTGGTGCTTCTAACTCTCTTCTCTACATTGCTGCAGAGACATTTTATCTCTGGCGGCGGTCTATGGGATATAATCAACTGTATGCAGCGTTGAAATTGTAGCCCTTTGCCTAGTCTGCTTTCGTTGACCCAAGCCCAATGATGGGCATTTGCCTAATTGGCTTGATTATGGGAGCTATAGCAAGAAATAAAGTTCAGTGATTGTCGTTTTTAATGATGCTTAGGAGTGCGCTCAGAACGCCGGTATCTGTTCGTTGACAAAGGGTGAGAATGACGAAAGTGACTAACTGCACGCTGACAACGAAGTATTGTCGCCGAAGTATAATACAGCAGGCACATTTACGAGCTTCACTTGTTGCCACGTAGAGTAAAAAGCGAACAAGCATTTCTAAGAAACAATGAGAAGTCACTGCAGGTGGCATAATTCTATATTCATTTTCTCCAAATGCAATTGCCGTTCTTTCTGGCACGGTTCTTCGACGACTGAAATACCGCCGCTGTGCAACAGTCTTCAACCAACCGCCACCGCCAACGCTAGGCGATCTGCTTCTCTGCGTCTTTCTCATTTAAATTCACTATGGATACATGTTCCCGACAATTTCCATTAATATGCAAACTCTATGTAATCGATATACAGGGGCTCTTAGGGAATGAAACGGCAATGCGGCGCACCGTAAACTAACAAATGCTTCTAAGCAATGGGTACAATCAATTACAACCCCATCAGCCATTCATTGCTGCGTTTTTTAACTGCAATCCATGAGTGGATAACAATACGTTTGTTGAAAAAGGGTTCAGTAATTAGGGCTGAGAAGATTCCTGGCCACTAGCCTACAAAAACATTATCATTGTCTATTTATAGCGCCTAGTTAAATGACCTGAAGAAGGGTTAAAACTCGTAAGTGTTGGCAAAAGCCGTGGGTTGAATCCACCGCTTAAAGTGGCCCGAATTTTTCGTATGAGGGACATTCCAGACTACGCATTTAAAACAAACCTGAGAGTTGTTCCGGATAAAGTCGGTTTTAAAAAATTCCTAGATTGGAACCTCCAGTACCTAAACAGCAGAAGTGGCGCCATCTTTCGCCCCGCTTCAGTCTTGAAACTTAGACTAGTCGGTGTCCGCATTAATGTTTTTGTTCTGTGAATGTCAATACTAATTAGCACCCCACGGATGAGTCTTGATGACGTGAACTACCAAACATATCGCAACACTGTCAAGTTTGACCTTAAAATTAGGAATGCCAACATACGTATGAATCAGGTTCTTGACAGAAAAATTATGCATCCGACACTTGTGTGGGAAAATAATTTTTTTTCTCCTTCACTACAACCTCATGTTTCCTGTGCGCTCCAAGGCGGTCTAGTTCAGGCTTCATTCATATACCGAGCAGTAGCTCTTCAATATGGCTATTGTCACGAGGCGAGCAAGCTGTAGTGAGGTCTCCAGTTAGTGTTGCTATTGAGCTGAGTGAGGTTTCATGAAACGGAGAGATTTTCATAACACACGGAAGGACAACCGGCCTGGCAGAACACTCAGAACATGCAATGTGCAGACTTCTTTCGTCATGCACACTACAGAGCAGGGCACGAATAGATTTTTATCACAGTTTATGCTGAGTTGCTTAACTAAAAGGTCAACACAAGCAGCGTCACAGTAGTTGAAAAAATGCGAGCGGGCGTCAGGCACGATGATGGTGGAATCACTTCAAGAACACTGAGTGTGCCTGTTCTTCGAAACGCGAACTCTTTTCGGAAAGTGCTCTTAATAAATAACTCGTTCAGCAATATTTCGCCATTATCACAGTCCACGGATGCACCGCATTTTTCAAGAAAATCGATACCAAGAATTAAATCGTGTGAAAAGTGAGAAATTACAAGGAATTCCGTCACAAACACTTTCCAAGCCAATTAAAAACTCACATCACCGACACCAACGACATGAAGTCACTCGCCGCCTACTCCGCGAGAGGTAATAGCGTCGTTCCAAGAAAACAACGTTTTCTCCATTACAATATGTTACAATATATCCGCTACTATATGTCGAATGTTTCCACAATGGCTGTCTCAAAAAAACTCGAATAGCCGCGAATACGGTACATACCTCGCGACAAACATCAGCGCTGTGCCTGTCATCACTACATGCATATATTCCGCGCTAATTCGATTCTGTTCAACATGCACCAAATACAGTTTAGCTGACTCTTCGTACTATCGAAAGTCGGAGACTCGAGGTGAACCTTTAGCCTTTGCTCCCCAACCTACAGAACTGAGGCGCACATCAGTATTTTCACCAGAAATTGGCCATGCAGCCATCGCATACAAAAACGTCACCAACAATTTTTTTGATGCGAATATACTTTGGGCAAGGACAGTCCGCTAGGAAGAGTCCGCTAATCAGGGCGCCGTGAGAAGTGCTGATGCCTTCTTGGGCAAAGAACTGTAGTATTCGATGGAACACCTGCGAAGAAATTTTACCACCAACCTCACTACTGGTCAAAAGCTGCTGCAGACGGGTGCCTTCCGAAGTCATGGTAAGCGCGTTAGAATGTTTTCCTTGAGGCACCATACTGGTTTTCGCCCTATCGCTGGGCGAATACGTTTATGAGCTCGTTGAGCACCTCTGGTGATAGTTACGAGTTCCCCTTGTAGTACCGGGCCGTCTTCCAGATGATCCGGTGCAGGTGGAATTGCAGACTAGGCTTAGGGTTTCAGAGTACAAAAGGTCGGCAGCTGGTATTGCGGATTTTCAATATAGGAGAAGGAAGGGTTTGATGCGCCTCATTCCAGATGATTATTGCTAGGGTCAGTATGCTCTATAGGTCGCAACTGCACAGCGCGGAAGAGATGAGGACAACTAGACGTAACTGATAAGTGAGCCCACGCCAACTGCCTATTTGTATTTCTATTCATTCCTAGCTTGCTGTCAGCGCTTCCTAGCATCTGAGAGATGAGGTTTCTACATTTATTTGCTTGTAGGCCACAAGACCACTGGTACTCCATAGGGAGCGCGAAAACCCAAACACTCTAAATGGTGTAAAATTTTTAACATGGTGTCGCTCCCATTACAATCAATTCACCAACACTTCCTTGTCTTTAGAGTAGGTGGGACCAAAACGCTTGTCCTTAGACTCGAAAAGCTGCGGAAGACACCCTAATGCGGAAGAACACATTCTCTGAAATCCCTCACACGATGGCATACATTATTAGCCGAGGCAACCCACCTTCACTGAAGGCTGCAGGACACGAATGGAGGTGAAGGACGAAGAACGGTGCAAGAAATGCAGAAGCTGTCTGGCTTACGTGTGGGCTGCTGTCTTGTACAGTCAACTAGCTCAATCACATTTTGCCGCTATGCAATATTAGTAGTTTGCAATTTATCAACATAATGTTAAGACGTGCTCTAACTGCGCATAGCTTATCGCAGTTTCTCGAGAGAGTCTACTGCGAGAAATTGCTAATAACGCACCATCATCATCCCTAATGAAAACTGGCACTAATACATTTTTAAGTGGTAATTTGTCTTCGGCAATACTGTGCGCAGCGCCGCTTTTTGTATGGAACTGTTTCAATTTATTTTTCAATTAAAAAAACAGACGCGGCCATGTCAGCTTCCAACAATGTAGCATAATTGCGTAACAGATGATATGAAGTACCTCGGCTGAGCGATGTTACTGCGTTCAGAAAATGCATAGTTATGAAACGGGAAGCAATGACCGGAAATGGCGCGCTTACCGGTCCTGGTGTTCTGATGAGAAACTCGGCACTACTTTTTACCACTCGAAGTTCAGTGAATCCACTTTTTGCTGCATCAGCCTGGAGAAAGTAAAAGTGAAATAAACTAAACTTAATCAGGTTCTGTGGTTTTACGCGCCAAAAGAACGATATGACTATGAGGCACGCCGTAGTGGGGGTCTGCGAAAAAAAATTTGATCACCTCCCTTTATATGGCAGTAACTCCCTCTATGAATGTAGGGTGGCCAACCGGGCACGTCCTTGGTTAACCTCCGTAACTTTCCCTCTTCGCTTCTCTCTCTCTCAATGTGAGGCACGCAGACATTTCTGCATTTTGTCGGCATAGAAACGCGACCGCCACAGCCAACATCCTCAGGCTTAGCAGCACAAGCAGCTGAATTGCGTGACGTCGCTCTTCTAGCCGGTCATCGACTTCGCGAAGATGGCGAGCAGCTTGTCGGTGGAACCTTGCAGTCTCGACTGCATGCTTTCCCATTGGGCCACGTTCTCTTTGAGTCACATCTATGAGTCACAGGGAGCTTTATGCCGTGCATTCACACGCACAATAATTTATGTCATCCATTGTGCGTTTGCAGTAATTTAGGTGATAATCCTGGTATAGCACCAATAAATTGAGAGTTTCTACTGGTTGCATCTTAGTGACACCATTTGTTTCAATATCGTCGCACTGAATTGTTTGTTTTTTCGAAATTAAATCGGGCGGGGTTACGTGTGAAATTATTGCTCTGGATGTAAAGTTGAATTTGCACGTAACTGAATGGAAGATAAGTAATTCGGATATTTTGATTAGCGCCCCTAGATCTTCACGCTAAAGTATACTTGAGCGATGTACCTTTGGGGACGACGAAATACACACGTGAGGTGTAATGACGAATACAGCGAAATGACATTAAAGTTGACGATGTCGCATCAGCATGCAAAGTTATCACGCAATATGGTACCAGCGCTTTTTTTCTAAGCCAAGAGAAGCAACCTTTACGACACTAAGGATTTCATAAGTATATAAAGTATAATTTCGTAAAATATATGGAGGTGATCCCTTTCTCACTTGCGTAGAGTACTGGTGGTTAAGAAGAGCTGACTTGGAAAGCGTTTATGTCTCTGAGAGCTCAGATAGGTGGGCGCTTTCCAAGTCGGCAGCTCTGCCTATGAGTCTGAGGACTATTTCGACCATACCCTTAACATAAAATTAATGATACAGCCAGTAGGATGTACGCAAAAAATACGGAAAGCTGGAAGACATGGTACATTCTTCCAGCGTAATGGTTGAAGCATACGGTCGAAAACATCCGGACAACAACGACTAAGGCACTTGCACTATCTGGCCATTTGTGCCTTCCGGCGGTTTTCCCGTGCTTAGCCTTTATTTCGTATGGTTAGCATTTTTCATACCATACAGTGTTATGCACTCTATATGAATATATTCTCACCAAGCACTCTATCCGAACTTATTCTTACCATATATCAACATTAGGATCCGTCGGCTGTCTACTAGACAAATGTTACGTGTTTCACGAAATCATCTTTAATTTGAGGCAAGCGTTCATATAAGCGAGAGATGACAACAAAAGATGATTTTATGTCAGCTAGAATCCGCTACGCCTCATCTCCAATCTGACGACATTCGCTGGCAAGAGAACTTCATACAGCAATGTTGTGTGAAAAATGCGACGCCGAAGGAAATTAATCACATAAATATAGAGATTTTATTGTTCGAACCTGTGCGTGTGAGGAAAATTACTATACCAGAGGTTACAACCGCGACAACGGCAGACACTTTCGCCTGAATCAGAACTGGATCGCCTCTCAATACGGCCACTAATAATCAACATCATAATCAT
Organism: Dermacentor andersoni; assembly: GCF_023375885.2. Taxonomy (NCBI): domain Eukaryota; kingdom Metazoa; phylum Arthropoda; class Arachnida; order Ixodida; family Ixodidae; genus Dermacentor; species Dermacentor andersoni. Next base: position 117,084,083 of record NC_092821.1, on the reverse strand, counting down.
CATAATTATTTGCCGCTCAAGAACGCCTCACAGGGTATGACATGAGAAGGGTGCCGAGACATGGATGTACACGTCGTATACGACATTCTCAATTACTCGCGTATGCCATGGCGAATGTTGCTGAGCTGGAACGAGTTAAAGTCGCAACAAGATATGGGGATAACAGTACTGAGTCGAGAACACACACCGTCGCTTCAATGTGAGCAGGTAATGCAATAACTGGTCACGTAAAATAATCAGACCTGGCGCCAGATCTTGGAACAACAAAACAAAAGTACAAGTCGTAGCGCGACAATACAAAATCGGCTAAGAATTCACTTTTTGAGCTAAGCAACCTACATATGTGTCAACATGTAACAAATCATATAAAAACCAGAACATCATTACATTATTCCAGAACGACCGAGTATTTGGCGACGGTAACATCCTAAATGCGCACTAAGAAACTTTCGGTTGTTGAGGGCACGACAGAATTTATTGCCATGATGCAGATGAATAAATTTCGCTCCACCATCTGTCCATTCACTTGGTGGCGCTGTACCAGAAAGAAAATGCGGGGGTGTGGGTGTGCGAGGTTGGGGAGGTATTCTGTAAGCGTCCACCTAGAGGAGCATGTTCATTTCGTCTGCTGAAGTGCTGATTGGCAGTGGCGCCTCTAGTGGCTCAGCCAATCAGAACCTAAACAGCAGACGAAATGGACATGTCCACTAGGCGGACTCCACCAGAATATCTCCCCTGCTCTCGAAGGGTAATTTCCTTAAAGCAGTAGTTTGCTCACAAAAGAAGCTCCATCTAAACGCAATGAAGTCCTTGGTAAGCCGCAGCCAGTGTTTTGCATAAAACGCATAACTAAGACTGGTGCGGAGTGATCGCTGACTTTGCAGTTTCTCTTCCAACATTAGCGGCCCCGAGACGCTGTTATAAGACGCTTGGTGGAATTTTTCTGTGAAGGGCATTGCACAGTCATCGGCTCGAAGGAGTGGCCAACTCAGTCTCAGTTATTCCTCTTTTGGCAAACGAAACGCAATAATTATTTCGCGGAGAACATACTTCAATAAAACGTACTCTTACATTTTATTGAAACAGCATTTCACATCCTCTTTAGGTAAAGAATGAACCTTGTGGCAAGGTAGAATGTGGTTACCTAGGTTTGTCCTGGCGTTCGGTCAAAGACGCCTCTCTTAAGACACCAATATTCGGTCATCAGTGAAATAAAAGCATTAAAATACCAGCGCAAGCTATCCCTCTAAGCAAATATAAAAAGTTACGGTAAATACCAATACAAGTCTGAACCGTAAAGCGACATAGTCTCCTCACTCGTTAACCATTTTTTGACGAAGGTTTAATGATTTAAGTGGCACTCACGTCCATGCTCTTTCCTTCTAGCGTAGCAGCCTCTTCCAGTTCTTCTTCGGACTTTATGATCACTGCCTGAAAATCAATGCGCCGCATATGGCATAAACTGTGATATGAGCATCATGGGGTGACAGCATCTCAAAGATACTCTGAACAAGTTTCTCTGAACTGATATGATCATCGAGTAAAGGCATTGTTCAATTTGAGAGCATCACGCGAGCTGGTATCAGCAATTGCAACTTTTTTACGGGACGCTCCTCTGAACCGGTACAAGCGAATCAATAATCCGGTGTACATCTATGTCCCCAACAAAAAAAAAATACCGGCAAACTCAATTCATGGCGTCTTCCAGTTTTGAACGCATACACTGCGACAGCAACTGACTTTTTGACAAACATCGCCATCTTCTCACGAATAACTTCAGTGCCATGCACATTTCGTGCTCGTCTCCTGCCCCGTTGTATGCTGTGGCCTCCGAAAAATGCATGCATAGGCTCCGTCAACCACAAATACTTCGCAGCACATTAAACCAAGTCCGAATTACACACCACAAATAGCACATGGTAGGCATGCGTTAGCGCGTTGAGCTCTCGAAAGCACATTGCCGAAACGACATAGTTTCGATAACTAGTGGCGTTTGCTGAGCCGTAACGAGCTTCCTCATCTCTTTTACGATCGCTAAAATGCACGTTCCTTGATGAATTCTATGAGGGAGCACACAGGAGGGAGATCGTGGACTTCAACACCTCATTTCAACAGCCCTTGGTAGTGTGTACACGACATAGGTATTTATTTGTCGCCACATGATGACAACGAAGGTCTGGCCTATATATGCATCTCTATAGTAACGATGGATCTTGACCGAATAAGAGACGAACACGGTAAACCCAGTGTCCGTTATTTAACTGATTTCCCCATAAGTAGGGATGTTTGGGGAAGCATTGAGTTGGGGCTCTACAACTTCAATGCTCGTGACGTTACTGTTGTTTCGAGCGCTGTTCTGCACGCGAGTACTGGAACTGCACAGCGATCGATTCTTGCGCAACTGTAAACGACCAAAAGCAGAGAAACTTTAATGCTTTTATCAAACCATCAGATGATTTTGTATGCAATGCGGCCCACTTCGGTAATTTTTATTAATTTTCATAAATCGCGACAGACGTTGCCGAAATCGTTTTGTCACTTCATGGAAATTGGAAGGAAGAGTAGAATTATGGGGAAGGGGGGCGCCACCTCGGGGTCTGTAAAATCAGTTCAAATTAATTTGCATCCACGTTCTCGGAATTGTGTGGTGTTCACAAATTGGAGAAACACGTTTATTGACAAGGCCATAATTCGTACATTGAAACTACCATTTGCTTAAGATGCAAGACTCCACCTACTAGCCATCTAGATCGGCAGGTAACATACTCCTTCTGGATTCGTGGTATGTAACCGCAGGAAAACTACACACGGACATTTAGAATAAACGAGACCAACTAAATGAGGGCCATTAACAGACAGGTCGCAAAATGCGATTGTTTAAATAAAGAAAGGCTAAGAACTAATCTGGCTAATAAACATTACTTAATGCGTTTTCACAGATAGGTTACTCACGGATAAATACTAATAAGCTAAAATACTTGTAAAGTGGTCCTCTAATAGGTTTAGTAAAGTTTTTTCTCTCTCCTTCAAGTTCAAGCCTCTTCGAGGTGATAATCAGCATTGATGAAGCGCGAGGAAGGTTAGAGTTAACAAACTTGGAGACATATTGGAGTGAAAATATTTACGCAGTCAAATTAAGACTTTGGAAAGAAGAATACTGATGATGAACACAGAAATAAACAGCGCCTTGCTCTTCTACTTTTCGTAAGTTGGAGCCTAGGACCACTGTTCCTACATAGGACCAACTGAATAACAATTGTGCGGCTTTACGTGCCAAACCCACAATACGATTATGAGGCACGTCTTAATGGGGGACTCCAGTTGAATTCTGATCACCTGGGGTTCTTTACCGCATACCTAAATCCAACTACACGGGCGTTTGTACCTTTCGCTCCCGTCAAAATGCGGATGCCATGGCTGGGATGTAAAAGTATAGGACAATTGCGTAGTATATCGAATATATATAATCGCACAACCCTGTAGTGGCTTGCTAAAGTTCAGCTGTACTATCATTGGCTCGGGGAATGTCGAGGCGGGCCAGCCGTTCCACCTCCACAGTGTATTTGTTTACTGGAATGTGCTTCAATATTGACTGGAATCCATTGCTTTCAGCTTAGGCTGTAATTACTAAACTGATAGATCAGTAAGATTCAGTACGATGCAAGGCTAGTCTATGTCATCACCACTCGGTGGTCGAACTGTGCGGCTCAGTCGTCCAACAACAACGAGATTAGGCATAACCATATATATCTTATCGATAATTCCTTGCTGCATGGATGCATCTAATTAATGTCGTCAGTTTCTGCATAATTTGTTGCATAATTTGTTCCCAGACCGGCTCTAATACAATAGCAGAAGCGTCATGCGCACCGGCAATTTACAAGCAATCAGTCAAAGGAGTTTTTAATTCCTACGTAGTCACTGCTCTGGCTATGAGGTTTTGATGACGAGGCTGTCCCCTATACGGGGAATTCTGGACACCATCTACACACAGGTCCTAGACAGCATGAAAAGTACTTGCCATTGTGCGTAATTTGGCGTAGGGATTAAGACCCGCCAGAAGGGCGTGCGAAATCGTCGCCCCCAGCTTTGGTGACAATGTCATCGCTCCCACATTCATGGGAAGGGAATAGTAGGTAATTGCCCCTACATTCGAATGCTTCATGCACAGTCAGTTATTGCATAAGAAGAGCCGACGCAGCGCCACGCCGCCTATTCTGTGCATTTAAGAGACGAGCGTCTTAGCAACCTTCACTTCATTGCCGATGTATGTTTTGTGCTTCTCGATGATCTTGTGCCCGTCTTTTGTGCACTTAACTTTTCACATTAAGGAAAGACAATGAACTCCTTTTCTAAGAGCCTGCCTGCAATATTTACTACAGAGCTGTACAAAGGGTCCCGTTGCAGTCTAGAGGGTCCCGTTGCAGTCTTTGACTTTGGGACCCTCGTCTGTATATTGTCTGTTACAAATTCATTGTACAGCTACAAACACCACGATTTGATAAAGAGGAAATGTATTCATATCCAGAAGTATTTCTGATGCTACTTCCTTGCGCTTACTCGGCATGTGAATAGTCAGAATGACTGAAAGATTGGTAAGTTGGCGCGGAATCGTAGATATGCCTGTGTAGCACGAATCAACCCAGACAAAAGATCAGAAACTTAGCAAATAGATTCAGTGCATGACCTGTGTCTCCAGCACTATTCTCTCGGGGCTAGGTCATGCCACCCAGGATTGTGTTACTATGTATTTTCTTACAGTACTTCTAGGTTTTTACTGCCTTTTTCGTTCTCACAATTTGACTTTGGAAGGCTGCGTCGAGCTGCAACACTTCGGCCATCGTTCGAATCACCTTCTGTAAATCTTCTACCATGTTGAGAGAAATAGGAGAGAGAGAACAGGTTATAGTTAGGGGATATCATCAAAGGTCATCTCATGGCACCTGAAGCACAATGCCTTTCTTATTTGGAAGAATTGCAACGTGCACATACGTCCAGCATGTGATTGTGCTGCTGTCTGGCTACAATCCTATCAAAACTTGATACACCGTACTCATCACACATATTCAATAACCCTATGGGATCATACGAGAACACACAAAGCATAAATGTTCACACGATGTCATAGGAAATGTGGAATATGTGTCATTAGAGGTTTTCAGATTGGAAGGATGCTTTAGAAACAATATGTTACGAAGAGTTTTGAGGAAATGATTTTATTTACAGGAGATGGACGATGGTAGCAGCGCAGTCCAGCCGCCGGAGCTCTTCATTCTCTTCCTCCTCTTTTCTCACCACTGCCTTTCGTATCTCCGTTACATTTTCCCCACAATCCCGTAGGGTGAGTCAGGATGGGCAGAGTAGTGTTTAAAGGTTTCACGTGAGCAATATGAAGCAGGGTATGGGTACAGGCTAGGTGGTATTCCATTGCAAGCTTGACTACAACGCATACATAGACAAAAGGATCGAAAGAACGACCACGAGAGGCGCTGTACGATCCAGCTGCGCTCTGCTTGATCGCCGACCACTCCGCAGGGGGCGAGTGATTGCCTGAGTGTCAAGCGATTCACAACTACAAGTGGACCTGAATATTGTGACAAGAGAATATTGTGACAAGCTTTTTTGAACGATTGTTCTTCGGGATGGCCGTCGTATTCCTCTTTCGGACGATTTTGTGAGGCCACAGTACGAAGACGAGCTATTCGATGGGCTTCTTGAGCGAGACACAACGTCTTCGATACAGAATAGCCATTGTGCAGAATCAAGGGTGCGAAAGTGCCCAGAAGGCATTGCAGTAACGCTGTATATAAAATGAGCCATAATTGGTGAATTCATGTTTTACCGTGTTGTATCGGTAAGCGATGAAGGGCAGTTTGTCGTCGCAGTTCTTGTGATTGGAGGGGACGTGCATGGATCGAATGCTGGTCAGCGTTCTGCTTGTCCTGGTCGCTGATGATAACATGCGGTGGGCCATGACGAAGTACCACGGAACACAGCAGAAAGACGCAAGCAGTGGTGGAAGAGGGTATGGTTGTTTCTGCTTACCGTGTGAGATGGTCCACGCAGACAATTATGCAATGGTTCTTATTGTTAGATAACGGGAACGGGCCAAAAAGTTCAATGCCTGCTTGCTCAAACGGCGTACTGGGCGGTGTCGATGGCCGAAGGAGACCCGGGGCAGCGGTGGTCGGTTCCATGCGACATTGGCACGGTTCACAACTAGAGACACAGAGCCTAGTTGCTGCGTACAACTTGGGCCAGTAAAAGTATTCCTGCTTTCGGTGTAGCGTTCGTACGAAGCCGGAATGGCTCGATGTCGCATCGGCATGCATGGCACGTAGAATGTCAGAGCGAAGACTCTCGGCGGCAACAAGCTGAAAGCACATGGCATGCCTGGAGTATTTAGTTTTCCGACGCAACTTATCACGAACAATAAAGCTACCGCTGCCTTGAGAAGTACGGGCGCCGAGAAAAAGCGGATCGAGGGTAAGATCATTGCGTTGTTGTCGCTGAAAGTCTGCCGCATCAATGAACGTACAAGTCAGCAGCGAGAAGTCAAAATTCTGAGCATCGCAATCAGTAGTCGCAAAAAAAAATTGTGGGGTTTTACGTGCCACAACCACTTTCTGATTATGAGGCACGCCGTAGTGGGGACTCCGGAAATTTCGACCACCAGGGGTTCTTTAACGTGCACCTAAACCTAAGTACACGGGTGTTTTCGCATTTCGCCCCCATCGAAATGCCGCCGCCGTGGCCGGGATTTGATCCCGCGACCTCGTGCTCAGCAGCCTAACACCACAGCCACTGAGCAACCACGGCGGGGGTAGTCGCAAGCGGAATCCGAGAGATGTAGTCTGGATTAGCGTGAGGACGGCCACTCTTATACGACACCACAAAGTCGTATTCCAGAAGGCGCAGCGCCCAACGAGCGAGGTGACTAGAGGACTCACGCAAACCGACAAGCCAGCATAAAGAATGATGGTTGGTGATTGTCTTGTATGTTCCACGAGAAAGATAACGGGGAAACGTCTGTACAGGGATAGCAGCTGCCTGGCATTCCTACTCCATAACTGTATAATTGCGTTCAAGTTTGCTCAGGCAACGGCTGGCATATGCGATGACACGTTCTGCGCCACAGTGACGTTATACAAGCACCACTCCTATCTTGATTCCACTAGCATCAGTAACTTCAGTCGGGCAAGATGGATCAAAGGGACGCAAGAGGGCTGCTGACGTTATTAAACATTTCATGTGAGCATGGTGTTCTACTTCAAAAACCATGCTTGTCGATTAAGTGCCCTGGGACCAGTGTTTGACGTTCGCCGAACCGATATCTTTTTTTTTAGGTCTGAACCAGTGCAGCGTTTGCAACGCAGACGAGAACTAAGCTAAGGCGGTCGTTATGATCTTCAAACGTACGGCCATAGATTACAACACCATCCAAGTAACACATCCATATCTCCCACTTTAAACCATGTAGCACTTTGTCTATAAACATTCCAAAAGTTGTAGGAGTATTGGAACGCCCCAAAGACATAACGTTAAATTCGAATAGGTCCCCTGGAGTCACCAAAGCGGTCTTTTACCTGCCGTCAGGGTGCATAGCTATCTGCTAATACCCGATCGCAAATGAAGTGTTGAGAAATAAGAAGCAGCGTGTAAACAGTCGAAGACGTCATCGAGTGCCAGTAGCTGATAGACATCCTTTTTCGTCTATCCTATGGGCTAGAATACTCTAGAACGTCGCCCTTGTTCACTTTGCGCTCGGAGGATAACATTCGGCGCGGCTTCTGGCGGATGGAGTGTGCTGAGCCGGTATTTATTCTGTGGAGAGCGCGGGACAATGGTAAATGAAGTAGTGCATCTCCATGTCTAAAGTGAAACGCAACAACTTGCCAGGAAAGAACCGGTACCAGTGCTTGCCGTTCCGTTCCACAGAGAGCCTTGCTGATCATACCGAGCAGTAGCCCTTCAATATGGCTATTATCACGAGGCGAGCAAGCTGTAGTGAGGCCTCCAGTTAGTGCTGCTATTGAGCTGAATGAGGTTTCATCAAACGGAGAGATTTTCATACCGCACGGAACGACAATCGGTCTGGCGGAACACATCAGCGCCCACAGTGTACTGGCTTCTTTCGTCATGCACGCTACAGAACAGGGCACAAATATAATTTTATCACAGTTTATGCTGACTTGCTTAACTACAAGGTAAACACAAGCAGCGTCACCAGTAGTTTAATTAAATTAAATTAAATTATGGTTGAAGAAATGCGAAGGGGCGTCAGGCACGATGACGGTGGAATCACTTAAAGAACACTGAGTGTGCCCGGTCTTCGAAACGCGAACTCTGTTCGGAAAGTGCTGCTATAAATAACTCGTTGAACAATATTTCGCCGCTATCACAGTCCACGGAAGCACCGCATTGTTCAAGAAAATCGATACCAAGAATTGCAAGTATTTCGACCGAGAATGAACAAGGAATTCCGTCACAAACACTTTACAACCCACCAAGAAACTCACAGCACCGACACCAACGGGATGAAGTCACTCGCCACCTACAGCGAGAACGGTAATTGCGTCGTTCGAAGAAAACAAGCTGTTCTCTGCATTATAATATATGTTACGATATCTCTGGTACTATATGTCGAATGTTTACACAACGGATATCTCGAAGGAAATCAAAAAGTGGCGAATACGGTATATACCTCGCGACAGACATCAGCGCTGTGTCTGACGTTATCACTACATACCTGTCTTCTGCACTAATTCTATTCCATTCAACATGCACCAAATACAGTTCAGCTGACTCTTCGTACTATCGGAAGTCGGAGACTCGAGGTTAACTGATAGCATTTGCTGGCCAGAACTGAGGCGCACATCAGAATCTTAGCCAGCAATCGGCCATGCAGCCATCGCTTATAAGAACGTCACCAAAAATCTTTAATGCGAATGTACTTTGGGGAAGGACAGACGATGCCAAAAGGGAGGTAGGCGCTGTAGGAAGGGTCACCTTATTAGAACGCCGGGAGAAGTTCCGATGCCCCCTTGGGCAAAGAACTGTCGTATTCGATGGAACACCTGCGAAGAAATTTTGTCACCAAACTCACCACTCGTCAAAGGCGCTGCAGACCTGGGCAGGTGCGCAGTCATGATATGCGCATTACAATGTTTTCCTTGAGGCACCATACTGGTTTACGCCCAAACGCTGGGCGAATACGTTGAGCTTGTTGAGCACCTCCGGTGATAGTTACGAGTCCCCTTTGTAGTACCGGGCCGTCTTCCAGATGATCTGGTGCAGGTTGAATTGCACTTCGGCCAGTAGGGACTAGGCTTAGGGATTCAGAGTACAAAAGGTCGGCAGCTGGCATTGCGGATTTTCAATATAGGAAAGGGATGGGTTTGATGCGCCTCATTCTAAATGACTATTGCAAGGGTCGGTCTGCTCTATAGGTCGCAACTGCAGACCGCGGAAGAGGTGACAAGTAGACTGCATAACTGATAATTGAGCCCACGCCCACTGCCTACATTCATTTCTATTGGTTCCCAGCTTACTGTGAGCGCCTAATAGCATTGGAGCAGATGGGGGTTATACATGTATCGGCTTGTACGCCGCAAAGTCACTGGTACTCCATAGGGAGCGCGAAAACCAAAACACTCAAAATGGTGTAAAATATTTAACATGGTGTCGCTCCCATTACAATCAATTCACGAACACTTGTCTTTAGATGATGATGATGATGATGTTTGACGTTTAATGGCGCAAGGGCCAGGTATGGCCAAAGAGCGCCATGCTAGGCGCTCGTTAGAGTAGGTGGGACCAAAACGCTTGTCCTTATACTCGAAGAGCTGCAGAAGACACCGTAATGCGGAAGAACACATGGTGTGAAATCCCTCACGCGATGGCACACATTATTAGCCGAGGCAACCCACCTCCCCTGACTTGAAAGCTGCAGGACACGAATGGAGGTGAACGACGAAGAACGGTGCAAGAAATGCAGAAGCTGTCTGACTTACGCGTGGGCTGCGGTCTTGTAAAGTCAACTAGCTCGATCATATTTTGCTGCTATGCAGTATTAGCAGTTTCGAATTTATCCACATAACATTAAGACGTGTTCTAACTACGCATAGCTTATCGCAGTTTCTCAAGATAGTTCTAAGATGAATATATGTCACGGGTTTATGCAACGACTTTCTCTCAATATCAAAAAGTAGAGGATTGAGGTGCACTAAAGTTTACTGCTGGAAATTGCTAATAACGCACAATCATCATCCCTATTAAAAACTAGCACAAATACATTTTTAAGTGGTAATTGGTTTTTGTCAATACCTTCGTGCTGTCGCTCACATCAACACGATCTGAGACGTAAAAACACAGCGAGCGGCGGACTATGTGTCCATCCCAGACGGCTTTAAGAAACTGCGCCTCGTAGCAGGCGCGCCTCCTACCCTCACTGCCCTTCCCTGGAGCCTAGCGCGCGAGGGAAGGCGGTGCGCTTCCTGCCCGTTCCCCTCCCTTGCGTGCACGAGATTGAACCGCGATCGCAGGCTCGCATTCACCCATGCAGCGCACGGCGAGCGGCTACGATTGTATTGCACTTGGAGTTTATATGGAACACCGAAGCGAAGGCGATGTCTTATTGTGCGAGCTCCTCATAACCTTTTCCTTCGTATTTCCAGTGTAAAATTTTGCATGGGGCTCCTGTGCATAAGCACTTTCTGGATTTCTTTTCTCTTCCAATCAAAATTGTCACAGTTGGCCTTTACCTGTGGCTCATTCAGTAGTCCTAATTATCTCTAGGAATTCTCACATATATGTATATAATGAATACTTTATGTAAATAATGAGCTTCAAAATAAATACCTCTAAAATTTGGTACTGACTATTACCCATAAATGAGAGCCGCATCTCATATAAAACGTGTAAATGTTCATTTTTGTAATGTTTGACGTTTTCAAAGACCATGTATCGTGCAGCGTCTGTAGTGAAGAAGCTCTGCGGAGAAGCATGTAGCCACGACTCACCTTTATTTTGACGTCATCGAAGAAACATGCGACATCGTATGTCATGCCACTTTTCGTCCCGAGGCCCAGGTCACGGATTCTCTTCCTGGAGGCCTCGATATCCTGCCACATTTTTGCCCACGCTTTTACGCTTTCCTTAATGAATTCCTGCAGTAGAAGCAAAATTTTGGGCTTGTGAATTCAGACTTGCTAATTTTGGACGGCCTCAGAGAAGATCAACATACTTTCTCTTGGCAAATTGACTTACAGAAACTGTGTCACTGTGTCTGCAGATCGGAGTCGGAGCAGAAGTACAGCGGTTGCCCCTGTTGAACTGACAGTTAAACCTAGCTGACATTTGCGAGTTAAACCTAGCTGACTCTTCTCTACATTGCTGCAGAGACAAATTTTATCTCTAGTGGCGGTCTATGGACTATAATAAACTGTATGCAGTTTTGCGATCGTAGCCCTTTCGCTTGTTTGCTTTCTTTCACCCGGGCCAAATGATGCGCATTTGCCTGATTGGTTTGTTTGAAGGAGCTACAGCAAGAAAGCAAGAACTTCAGTGATTGTCGATTTCAATGATGCTTAGGAGTGCGCTCAGAACGTCGGTATCTGCTCGTTGACAAAAGGTGAGAATGACTAAGGTGACCAACTGCACGCTGATAACGAAGTATTAGCGCCGAAGTATGATACAGCAAGCACATTTACAAGCTTCGCTTGTTGACACGTAGAGTAAAAAGCGAACAAGTATTTCTAAGAAACAATGAGAAGTCACTGCAGGCGGCACAATTTTCCTACATTCATTTTCTCCAACTGTAATTGCCGTTCTTTCTGGCACGGCTCTTCCACGACTGAAATACCGCCGCTGTGCAGCAGTCTTCAACCCACCACCACCGCCAACGCTAGACTATCTGCTTCTCTGTGTCTTTCTCAATTAAATTGACTATGGATACCTGTTCCCGACAATTTCTATTAATATGCAAACTATGTAATGCATATACAGGGGCTCTTAGGGAATGAAACAACAATGCCGCGCACCGTAAACTAAAATTCTTCTAAGCAATGGGTACAATCAATTGCAACCCCAACAGCCGTTCATTGCTGCTTTTTTAAATGCAGTCCATGAGTAGACAACAACAATGGCAAAAGCAGTGGGTTGAGTCCATCGCTTAAAGTGGTCCGAATTTTTAGTATGAGGGACATTCCAGACTACGCATTTAAAACAGACATGACGGTGTTGTTCGGGATAAAGTCGGTTTAAAAAATTCCGGGATTGGAACCTCCAGTACCTCAACAACAGAAGCGGAGCCATCTTCGCCACCCTTCACTCTTGAAACTAGTCGGTGTCCGTGTTAAGGTTTTTGTTCTGCGAATGTCAATACTAAGACAATTAGCACCCCACGGATGAGTCTTGATGACGTGAACTACCAAAGATATTGCAACACTACCAGGCTTCATCTTAAGTCAGTAACGCCAAGATACACGTGAATGAGTTTCTGTACAGCAGAATTATGCATCCTAAACCAGTGTAAGAAAAGTGTTTTGTCTTTCTTCACTACAATCTCATGTTTTATGGTGCCTTTCGAGACGGTCCAGTTCCGACTTCATTTTCGGAGATCACTTTCATATTAACACATCGTGGAGAGGCATCTATGACGCGTGAAGTCGAGCGCACAAAGGCCACACAAGAAAAAATTCCGGCGTGGCCCACCTCACGATATTGTCACCATAAATGCTTGTAATGTTCAAGCAATGCTGTGTTCCTGAAGACAATTGGGAATCTAGGCCAGGATTTGTGTGATATCTTTACCATAGAATCGCGACTAAGAAATACCTAATGGTTACTTTTCCAATAATAATAGTGTTTAGAAATACCATTATACCCTTAGCAATATTCTCAAAGCCCAGCTGAGGTTCTGGTATCTTGAATTACAATGCTGATAGTTGAGTTGTATGAGACGGGGCGTTTCATTTATTTATTTATTTATTTATTTATTTATTTATTTATTTATTTACTTATACAAAATACCTCTAGAGGACCTTTGGACAAGGGTATTACATGGGGTGGTGGAGCGGGAAAGGGACCTACTCTTATACAATTTCTTAAAAACGCAACAAACGCTCCAATATGCGCAAACACCACCTTGCGTAGCAAAATCAAAGTTCAGATGAAACTAAATTACCGCATAATTCAAACAAGTTAGAATACTCAAGCATGTAATTCAGTATGCATCAAAGGCGCACAAAAGAAAATACTTGCAAACATTCACAGATGGAAAGCAAAGGTGCCATAGGAATATAATGTAAAAAAAACTGAAAAGTTGTGTCGGTTTGTGCTGTCGCATTCACATATCAACATTGAGGTTTTATATTAGGTCAGAAATCGTCCTCCACATTCCTGGTTTCTTGCGATAATATCAGCGCCCATTCCACAGCAACATACAGACGCCGTCAGAGTGAAGGCGTTCTTTTCCACCAACTCTAAATTCATTTACTGGCACCCAAAGTTTGATCGCCAACGAGCGTTTTATCCCGGGATCCTGCGCTCGTCACTGAGAATGTTCATTACGTCCCCGTCTTAATGTGGCTGCCAAGGATGCGAAATGGACACGTGACCTAATTGGCTGTAACAGTAGAATGCAAGAGACACTGGGCCGCTGCGGATAGACGGCACGTGCAGATGCCCACGGTTAACCGAAACTATTACTATCTGTATGCAACGAACTATTATCGAGATACATGTCAGCAGGCAACCCCCGGTATTTCAACTTTTCGCTGAACTGGAACAAACCGTCCAAAGCACCGGCGAACAACGGACAATGCCACGGAAGGAGAAATGGTTTACCTCGAACTCGAATGCAGACCACGTTCAAGCCCCACCAGTGAGCCCTCAGGCACGGATGTTTCCTACAAAGGCTTGACTGCTTCAAATTCACCAGACTGTGCGGTAGCGATCACGCTGACGGGAAGCTGTTTTAGCGTGATTGATTTCTATCCTTTAATGGTGGACATTCCGTGCAGACGCGATTTCATTCGTTCCCGCGGTTTTCATGCCACGACAAGCTGGAGAAACTTTTACGGATATCGGATCTCAACGCCTCATGATGGCTTGCATGTGTTCGACCAGAAAAAAAAATCACTTCAAACAATGAAAAAGGTTTCAATTAACTGTGCCACCATTTCTTCATTCGATATTTAGGATAAATTACGGTCATAGAACTGGGCTATCTTACGTAAGTGCGCATGCTCTCTTTCAGGTGCATCACCGTTGTATTCTTAACCAGCAATGTGGTTATAGTACAGAATTAGCATACTCGAAAGACGGTACCTACGTACAGCCTGACGCCTTGGTTGCAGAGAATGTTCACAGTAGAACTGTACAAGCCGTAGAAAGCTCGACAATCCCCCACCGTCGTGTACACCTGCAAGCGTGAGTGAATGATTTTACAAAAGCAGACATTACTGACGCATCTGCAGTGATATAGGCCAGTGCTCTTGGATAGAAAGTTGGGCGAGTTGGTACGGTACCATCATTGTAGCGCGAAGTGATACAAACTAGAAGCAGAGGACAAGCGCTGTCTGCTTCTAGTCTGTCTGTGCCACTTCACGCTACAATTCAAGAGTGCTTCTGATGCGGCAAATTTTTTTATTAAAAAGCCTTTAAGCGTAACGATCGTGGCGTCTGTGGAAATCATACGAAAGGTCAGGTGGACCTATTTCGTCCCTAGTATCAGAAGGCCGTGTGAAAAATTTATTGCTTTCTATTATAATTTCTAGATGAGGGAGAACGGTGGGAGTGGTACAAATGCAGACCTGCTTTTTTGTCAGGTGGAAATGGCCCGTGAGAACAAGATCGCCCATGTCTAAATCGCTACTCGTCAAGGCATAGTTCTGACGCAGACGTGTTTTGGTTGGCAAGTATCTTCCGCGGCATGCTCCTTTCAGTACTCGCCGCGACAGGCCATCATCAAAACTCGTTCCGAAGTACGTCGCGGGGTATTTGCGTCTGATCTAATAGTTCGACCGAATTTCTGGTGCTCCCTGCGAGCTTTCTTTCAAGATTGATTAGACAGAACATTTCAACTTTTCGACTTTTCCCTTAACACGAACAAACTGGTCCAAAGTATTCAACTCGGCGTGACCGTTCACATTTTAAAATTTTTACAGCACTGAGCTCGGCCTGCCTCCCTGTTTGCCAAAAAAGCCGCCCCGAAAATTTTGGAAAATTCCATCTATCAAAATTTTGTTATTCTTTGCACAGTTAGGACAACAGAGGCAAAGCATTTCCGGCGTCCATTACAACTACTCATCTAATCGCTGCGTTCGCTGCGCCGATTGCTGTTTTATCAAAGCTTCGAAAGAATAAAAAGAGAGCTCCCTCATGGAGTATTTCCGAGTCCCACTGAGCGAAAGCAGTACGCCTACAGCTACTTCACTTCCCCGTTGTCAAATATAAATGTCCGCAAGGAAGTTGATATTCTAAATAAATAGTCAAGGGACCCTTTGGTACTTGCGAAAAACTCACACAAGGAGGACATGCAAACGAACGCGAGTTTTCAGCACATGTCCATACTGATACATGAAGCAAGGCCTCAGCTCGTTCTTCGCGTAGAGTACTTGCGAAGGTTGAAAATCAGTGCCTCTTGAAAGCAGCCAACGTTGTGATGGCCAGCTCCTGCTTCTCGTACAGGTTCTAGCAGAGTCTTCTAGAGAGAAGAAGACGTTCCGAAGTTTGTTTTCGTCAGACCCCTTGTTGAAGGTTTCAACTCGGTCGTAATGCTCCAGCCAGTCTTGTACGTCCTCTCAAGTGGGGCCGTTAAAAAGCGGAGGTACTCGTGGCTGCTGGATGACGAATGGCACAGGTGTGGTGGCGGCTTGCATTGGCGGCGTCGAGCGGCGGTTGACATAGCGACCAGTGGCAGGTAGTGGTCCCAATTCAGCCGGCCGCCCTTGCAGTCGGCGGTTGCTCCGGATTTCTTCTTGTCTTCTCTGGAGCTGTCTTCCCTGTCGCCAGCTCCAGAAGCACTTGGGCTGGTGTCACGGCTCTGTGGGGGCGTTCGAAGCATAAGCGCCTCCCCCAAAATGTCACGTAGGTGACGGCGAACGAAATGTCACGTAGGTGACGGCGAACTGTCTGGCACGCGGGCAGACAGAAAGGGGACACTGCGTCATCGGTAAGCTTAGAGTTTATTCGGCGAACGTGTGCCCTAAAGCAAGCGAACAACTCGGTGACGGCGAAAACAGCAAGCGCGCCTACAGCGTTCGTCGGACTATGCCAGCGCAAGTGGTTGTCCCTTATTTAGACCTCGCGTCGCGGAATCTTTGAGGCATGTCCATCATCGAAATGCGTCAGGCGACGCAGCTCGTGTGGCTGCAAGGTGAAATAAACGCACACGGCAAAATCTACTTACACAGTAAAATTTATTAGCCATGCAGTTTTACTCCAGTGGAGTATGTGTATTGTTTGACTCAAGCCTGTCGTGGGAAACAACGTATGTATGTAGTAAATTCCGGAGTGTTGCCTGGGTACTTTATCACTCTAAAAGTATACTTCCTTTTCCTTTCAGTAAAAAAGAACGATTGTGCACGCTCTTGGGTATGGAATTTTAAGCTATGACACCATAATTACCGCCTTCTATTCAGCGCCTTGGGAGAGCCGGGTTGCCGTTGTTTTAATAAACATGCGCCAAAGTGTGGCGTATAACTCGCCTGCACCGCGGCTCTATACCATAGCAGTAGCTCACATGAATTACAAGCGATAGAAGTTGCGAAAGGTGCTTGCCGTTTAGTCTTCCTTTTATTCCTGATAGGAAGCTTTCAAAATTCTTTCGTGATAGCGTTTCCAGGCCCTGTAAAGTAAACCGCGATGAATTCATTCATGGTTAAAATGTACATCACACTGCGGAGAACTGTGAATGAATAGGGACGCTGTAACGTAAAGCGATTCCAAACTTTTCTATTCCGATTCTGCGATCAGCCCTACGCGATTGGTCAAAAACATTTTCTGAACCACCTCCGCTTTGCCTGTGTGTCACGCGACGTCACGAAAAGCGTGATAGCTCTCCATCTGATATGACTGCACACACTGATTATGCATGATTGGACAGAACAAAAGAAAAATAGTTATTTCTCATTTGCCGCCTTTTCGCCGTTTGCCCTCAGCTATTGGTCAAAAGTTTTCTGGCTACACCCACTTCCCCTGCCTGCCACGGACGTCACAAAACCACGAAAACTCACCACATCAAAGTGACGTGCACGCGTTAAAGATACATTAATATGCCGAACAAAACTGCATTTTGTTCTGAATAGCCGGAGGCTCCGCCATTCCGAAATGAATAAAAGATGGCTGCCGCCGATCGCTCAGGCACTGGCCACTCGCACCTGTCGGAGAGCATGGGTTTATTTA
Source organism: Dermacentor andersoni (assembly GCF_023375885.2). Classification (NCBI taxonomy): domain Eukaryota; kingdom Metazoa; phylum Arthropoda; class Arachnida; order Ixodida; family Ixodidae; genus Dermacentor; species Dermacentor andersoni. The sequence goes on along the minus strand of NC_092821.1, from coordinate 117,066,674 downwards.
CCTAAAATAAAACTTTATGTGGCCGCGTAACGTTTTCGATCACTTTCAGCGCGTTTACGACCTCGTTCTGCCAACTCTTCTTTGCTGAGCATCAGTTTTAACGGCATTCTTATCCTTCCGTTGCACGCCGCCGCGATTTTCGACCAGCCACCACAAGCTCGGTGAGGGACAGCGGACCAATCACAGACGCGTTGCAGCAATCAAGACTCCAGCACCACCATGTTCATCCGGTTATCGATATTCAGTGCACTGGCTCGGCCCCATCAAATCCCTCTCCCCTTGAGCTTGCTCCTCGCCTCTTGTGAGCCAATTAGATAAGACAAGCCGCTCAGTGTAGGCAATGTTATTCGTTTTTAGAGCAAACAAAAGTGGCCTCCTATAAATGAGCAGAGCGCTTGATCGGTCTGTTCAGACAGCCCTGCGGTTCCCCACCCGATGCTTGCGTGGGCGGTTACGTAAATTTGACGTCAGGAGATTTCAATAAAAACATATTGGAACAGTTTCACGTTATAGGGCCCTAGGAGGAGCGTGGCAGTCGAAAAACAATGGGGAATATGTAAGTGACTTCGTAACTGATATGGAATAATTCATATATACATAACTTGAGTTCCGATGAGTCACGGTGATTATACGAAGATATTGCTTCCTTTCGTTGGATGGATCTGTCGCACTGCAATGCCTACTAGTGCTTAATGTTTGTCAAAATTAAGCTAGACGTAAAAATCCCTAAACTTACACGATGTGGGATAAAATAATGTTTTGATATGCTTCGTAGTGCCTTCGTGAAGATAAATTGCTCTGAAGGATTCTACAGTGGTGGGTTTTAACTCGCAAATAGCCGCCGTCCATGAATAACGACGCTACTACTCAAAACTTGGGAAGCGAAGCATTTGGGTGTTACACTTAAGAGTAACTTAAGCTGGGCACCCCGTATAGATAAGTAGTAACGCACTAAAAAAGCATACAAAGCTCCCATTAGGCCAAAATTTTAATATGCGGACCTAATATACAGTCCGTGTCCCCAATTTAAAGAATGGAAAGGGGGCAGCATTTGGCCTTAAGTTTTATCTATTCGACCTATTCGCGTTTCTCGAGCGTATCGATTCTTCGCGGTAGGGAAAAGAGGAAACAAACTAGATCGTAAAATAGTGTCCAGATAACAATTTATTAGGTTTACCATGGGCACATTAAACTACCGCGTGAACGTCACATAACCAAGCCGTCAGTGCGCATTGGCCGTACACAACACAACCGTTAGGCAACCATTCAGTTACCTTGATATACATCAATGTGGCCTTTTTCCGCGTGCTATTTCATTATGGAATAAATTACGACAAGTAGTTAACGCTAATACAAGACAGTCGCTCGTTCATCTTGTGAATATTTTTTTTATTATTATTAGCGTCCTGCACACAAAGAAGCAAATTAATCAGTTTGCGTCTCTGTGGTGTACTAAAATTAGGTAAAATATTGAATTGAGCGATCTCGCATGGGTTCATGGTTTGTCACTACTTTGTTGTCGAGTTGCGAACTACAACCATTGTTCCTACTTCTTATTCATTGTTGGTAATTCTAAATTGCAAATGCCGATGTCCCTGCATTATTATTATTCTGTAGTTTTCAATTTTTCGATATCTAGTCTTGTTTATTACCACTGATGTAACCACTCCTGCTAAAACCCGAATAGAGCCTCCAGTATTTGTAAATAAATAAATAAATTATTTATTAAATTAAGGAAACATTCAGTAGCCGCTTGACTCGGTTACCGATCAGAGCACACATACCTGAACTGCATAGCACACGAGCTCAGGTGCGTTCACTGCTAGGAACTTGACTTGGACACTGTCCAGTGCCCTCGTGGTATGGTTTTTCGTCATGGTGGCACCTAGTGCCGTCAAACTCGAATACTTTGGAGTAAAGAAAGAATAAGACATTGGAACAACAGCAGGAGTAAAAAAAAAAAAAAGAACAATCAGCCCAATGCGTACATGGGCAATTGTCAGCGATGACCAATATTTCCCACATACACTTTATCACAAATATCTACGCATAAATTACTTCAAGATGACAGGCGTCACTGAAGTGTGTATGTTTTTCCGACATATATTTAAAAAATACTGAAACGATGACTGCTTTGTGCTTCCGTTTCAAATATCGCGTCAGAATTGTTGCCCAACATAGACGTCACCGCTCGCTGCTTACGGCAAGGTCACGAGGATGACCCAGAACCCAAGGCTCCACTTCTTTGGCGCCGCTGCCTCCAGTACGGTTTCCGCTCCTACTTTCGAGTCACCGCATAGACCCGGCCACTGGATGTACATGTAGTAGAGGCCTAGTACAGGCAAAGTGACGGACAGTACAGATGATGCTGCTATCAGGAATATCAAGACGCTGCTCCCTTTCAGCACACTTGTCACCTCGACAGAAAAGAAAAAATTGAACAATGACCCCTTGTTGTAACTGTTCACCATAGCATTTTGAATGCCCAAATGAGTTTTCGATTCGCAGTCATTCTTCAACTGATGAAATCACTCGTGAATCACTCCTAAAAATTTTCTCTCAATTCAATAGAAAATCGAGGCGGTACTAAAATGTGATTAGTGTGTCGTAAAAAGGCTACCCTCCTGCAGCCTCCTCCGTAATTAGAGGACCACAGCAGCCCAATACAATAAATTTCTTCATTGTTGCTTTCGGCAGTCTACGTAACTTTATAACACAGAAAGACAAATATCTTTATGAGTTTAAAATATTCGTAGTTTCGCCGGAAAGGCAAAGCACCGATAGCAGCAAATAAGTAGATATCTGTACGAAGTAAGGACAGTAGTTTTATCGGCCGTGTAAACTCGTAAATATTCGCTTACTAACAAAACTAACAATGCTAGAAAGCGTATGCGTGACTCAACGAGAACGATGAAAGAAACAGGCACACGGATCCAGTGGTGTATTTGCGTGTCTGCTTCTTTGTACGTTGTTCAGTCGCGGTTGCACATTCCATCATCTATTCAAACCAACTGGCCCGTCAACGTGTTAACTGAACTAACCAGCACGGTGTCGCGCGCGCTCAGGTTAACATGACCACACATCGCTCGATGACATCGGAAACTGTCTGTGAAAACGCTGGAGTTAGAAACCGCGGCAGCAGCCACGAGCCAATCGACGTCCGTGCACGCGTCGCTTCAATGAGTACGAAGCGTCGAAAGCTCAGCGCATACGAAGCTGCCGGCACTACGCACACTCTGCAAACATCGCAGATCGCTTTGAATTTGTGGCCCGCCCCGGCACGCACTTTATCCACTGGGCTCCATGGGATTTGGCTGGGCGCCCATGGTGCCATGGCTGTTAATTAGTCAGCGAACGTTTATTGCAACTTATACGGCTGACAAGTCTTCGAACCTGACTTCCGGAGATTTTCAGTGTGCCACGAGCGTCACAGTATCTTGAAATGAAGTCGTGTCCAGGAGCCGCGCTGGTTTTTCATTTTATCTTTAAATGAGTAACCACTTGTGCAGTACGCTTCCTCAATAAGGAAAACCATCCGTCTGTCCGTCCCTCTGTTCATCCACTCCGTAAGACCACCGCTTTCCAGTGAATTCACCTTCGTGATGCCTATCGCTTCAACGGGAGCAAAGCTCTGAGAACTAGCCGCTCACGAAGCAGTCAGTGTTCGCCGCAAACCGCCGCCATCGCAGATCGCTTTCAATATAGGGGCCAGTGTGCACACGCACCTATCTGCACTCGGGTAACATTGTTAACATCGCAGATAGTTTTCAAGATAGAGCCTGATCGGCCGCGCCTTATGCAGCCACCGCAGGGGGTCGGTTTATCACGGTTGAAGATGCTTCTATGTATATGGGTACGGCGCTAAATAGCGATAACGTCTGACCATGATCGGAATACCATCACCCCACATGATGCCGCAACCCCAATAGATTGCTTGATCCTTCAATTCAGTTCGTGTCACGGCAGCGCTGTCGTTTGTACTAGTCGCATCAAATTCCACAACGTTGCTAACTACACCGGGCTGCGCGGAGTCGAGCAAGTGCCGCAATGATTATGCATGCTTACAAAACAGCCAGACGAGATTCCGTGGGAATATTTTATGCATTTCCATTTATATATTTCCATTTATTATATATTTTATGCATTTCCATTTCCATGTTCAGCGGTAGAGAGCTGTACGAAGTAAAGATAGAAGATTTATAATCCGTAAAAAGTTGTAAATATAGGCCTAACTATATTAATAAGCCAGGTGTCAGGCGCACACAAGCAAACATGAACAAACCTTACTGAATGACCACGGAAACTGCGTGCCAAAACGTTGGAGTGAAGAAGAGCGGCAGCAGCGGCGTGCCAATGGTCCTTCGTGCTGTCGCTCGCATCAACACGATCTGAGACGTAAAAACACAGTGAGCGGCGGACTATGCGCCCATCCCAGAAGGCTTTCAAGAAACTGCGGCTCGTAACAGGCGCCCTCACTGCCCTTCACTGGAGCCTAGCGCGCGACGGAAGGCGGTACGCTTCACGCCCGTTTACCTCCCTTGCGTGCACGAGATTGAACCGTGATCGCAGGCTCACATTCGCACATGCAGCGCATGGCGAGCGGCTGCGGTTGTATTGCACTTGGAGTTTATATGGAAAACGGAAGCGACGGCAATGTCTATTTCTGCAAGCTACTCATAACCTTTTCCTTCTTATTTCCCGTGTAAAATTTTTCATGGGGCTTCTGCGCATAAGAACTATCTAAATTTCTTTTTGCCTCTTCCATTTAAAATTGCCACAGTTGGCCTTTACCTATGGCTCGTTCAGTAGGCCTGATTAGGCCTAGTAATGCTCACCTTTATGTAAATAATGAATACTTTATGCAAAGAATAAGCTTCAAGATCAATACTCCTAAATTCTGGTACTCATTATTCTCCATAAATGAGAGTCGCATCTGTCATAAAATGTGGAAATGTTCATTTTTGTATTGTTTGACGTGTTCAAGGACCATGTCTCTTGCAGCATCTGTAGTGAAGAAGCTCTTTGCAGAAGCACGTGACCATGACTCACCTCTATTTTGACGTCTTCGAAGGAACGTGCTACATCGTATGCAATGCCACTTTTCGCCCTGAGGCCCAGCTCACGCATTCTGTTCATGGAGGCCTCGATATCCTGCCACATTTTTCCTGACGCTTTTACGCTCTCCTTAATGAATTCCTGCGGTAGAAGCAAAATTCGAGCTTGTGAAATCAAACTTCAGACGACCTCAGAGAGGCTGAACATACTTAATTGGTAGTGCTTGAGAGAACTCACATCGAGGCTCTTTCCGCCAGCTTGCACGCCTTTTTGAGGTCCTCTGACGCCTTTGCTGATTTCATTCTGAAAAGGTAATACATTGCCTTTGACCTAATCTGCATTATCCGCTTAGGGTGCGTTTCATTCCTGAGCACACAAACTTGCGTTGCCTTCATACGACCTTTACCAGCAACCTTTTAGCTCTACACGGATTTAGCTCTACACTCCGTGCAGAAGAAGTAGAAAAACCTCGCACCCAAGAGAGTCACAAGCAACATAATGCTTTCAAATAACTGACTTTTTGGAAACTTTGCTGCCGCCGAATTCGCCTGGTTTAGCAACTATACGGAATGAAATTTCTAGAAGCAAATTCCCCACTGAAAGACGGCGTCTTGTAGGCAAACATGATGCCTGGGCACGGGTCATCCCATTTCATTTCTTTAATGCTTTATAGTGGGATTACACTCGGGCGCATATTTCAACAGATTTAAGACTTTTCTCGGCAACTGTGTCTTTAGTACAACATCGCGTAACATTCGCGATGTCGTAGTATGGGGTAAAATTCGTAGATTACGAAAATTTTGGGACAGTTGGCACGTACGTCTAATGGTACATTCAATTAGTCATTTTGGAGCACTCGAGAGCACCCTGGCAGCGCGAATTCCATTCGGCTGGGCTAAATCGAGCTCTGGATGACGTTCGGCTGGATTTCTGAGAGCCCCTTGCTCAGACCACTCGGAGCTGGTCTTCCCTGCGACCTGGAAGCTCCGCTCCCGAGGAATGGCGGAATTCCAGTCACGTGGTTCATGTCGCCCCCCGTTGTTAGCGTGGCGTCAGCGTTGCCATGAATGGCCGTCGCAAGCCCACCTTGCCTGTTTGGAACAGACGACGCGCAAGCGTCTTTGCTATTCCAGCCTCAGACTGCTCTGGCGAGCTAATGCACATTCGGCTCGGTCACACCCACCTCTGGCTCCAATAAGGAGCGGCCTCACCATTGTTGAAATATACTAGAGCACGTCAGGGACTGGCCAAATGTATCATAAGGGATCGGAGCTTTCAACTCTTCTCTACAAATTTTATCTCTGGCGGCGGTCTATGGGATATAACCAACTGTATCCAGCGTTGCGATTGTAGCCCTTTCGCTTGTTTCCTTTCGTTCACCCAAGCCCAATGATGCGCATTTGCCTAATTGGGTTGATTATGGGAGCTATAGCAAGAAAGCAAGAAGTGATTGCCGATTTCAATGATGCTTCAAAGTGCGCTCAGAACGTGGGTATCTCTTCGTTGATAAAGGGTAAGAATGATGAAGGTGACTAACCACACGCTGAAAACGAAGGATGAGCGCCGAAATAGGACACAGCTAGCACATTTTCGAGCTTCGCTTGCTGCAACGTAGAGTAGAAAGCGAACAAGCATTTCTAGGAAACAATGAGAAGTCACTGCAGGCGGCATTATTATCTTATATTCATTGTCAGCAAGTGTAACGGCCGTTCCTTATGGCACGGTTCTTCCACAACAAGAATACGGCACAGTGCAACAGTCTTCAACCCACCGCCAACGCTAAATGATTTGCCTCTCTGTGTCTTTATCAATTAAATTCACTATGGATACCTGTTCCGGACATTTAATATTAATGTGACAACTTTATATAACACATATACACGAGCTCTTAGTGAATGCAACGGCAATGCCGTGCACCGTAAACTATCAAATGCTTCTAAGAATAGGATACAGTGAATCGCCACCTCAACAGCCATTCATTGCTGCTTTTTTTAATGCAATATAAAGGGAAATCATTATGTTTTTTTGAAAAAGGGTTCAGCAATTAGGGACAAGAAGATTCATGGCCACTAGCCTGCAAAAACATTTTAATTGTCTACATTAATTGCGGCTACTTAAATACCTGAAGAAGTGTTAAAAACTCGTAACTACGAATTAAAACAAACCTGAGAGAGTTGTTCGCGATAAAGCTTGTTTTAATAAAAATCCTAAAGTGGAACCTCCGGTAGCTCAACAGCAGAAGTGGCGCCATCTTTCGCCCCCTTCACTCTTGAAACGGTTGTGCTCGTCACTGAGAATGTTTTCATTTCGCCCCCATCCTAATGTGGCTGCCACGGATGCGAAACGGACACGTGACCTCATCGGCTGTAACAGCAGAAGGCAAGAGACACTGGGCCGCAGCGGATGGACGGCACGTGCAGAGTCCCACAGTTAACAGAAACTAATACTATCTATATGCGACGAACTATTATCTACATACATGTCAGCAGGCAACCCCCGGTATTTCAACTTTTCGCTTAACTGTAACAAACCGTTCAAAGCACCGCCGAACAACCAACACAATGCCATCGTTCAACTCAAACTCGAATGCAGACCACGTTGGTTAATTCAAGCCCCACCAGTGAGCCCTCAGGCACGGATGGTTCCTAGAAAGGCTTGACTACTTCAAATTCAACAGACTGTGCGGTAGCGATCGCGCAGAGGGGAAGCTGTTTTAGCGATATTGATTTCTACCCTTCAGTGGTCGACATTCCGTGCAGACTCGATTTCATTCGTTCCCGCGGTTTTCATGCCATGGCAAGCTGGATATAACCATGAACGTTCACCAACTAGCCCCCTTCATTGCTTAGTAAAAGCTGGAAAAACTTTTACGCATATCGGATCTCAACTCCTCATGATGGCTGGGACGTGTTCGAATGGAACAAACAAAAATCACTTCAAACAATGAAAAAGGCTTCAAATAACTTTGCCACCATTTCTTGATTCAATATTTAGGATAAATTACGCTCATAGAACTGGGCCATCTTACGTAAGTGTGCATGCACTCTTTCAGGTGCATCACCGTTGTATTCTTAACCTGCAATGGGGTTATAGTACACAATTAGCATACTCGATAGACGGTACCTACGTGCGGCCTGACGCCTTGATTGCAGAGAGTGTTCACAGTAGAACTGTACAAGCCGTAGAAAGCTCGACAATCCCCCACCGTCATGCAAACCTGCAAGCGTGAGTGAATGATTTTACAAAAGCACACATTACAGACGCATCTGCAATGAAATAGGTGAGTGATTTTGGATAGAAAGTTGGGCGAGTTGGTACGGTACCATCATTTTGAATTGTAGCGCGAAGTAATACAGACAGAAACTAGAAGCAGAGAGGACAAGTGCAGTGTGCTTCTGGTCTCTGTCTGTGGTACTTCGCACTACAATTCAAGAGTGCTTTTGATGCGGCAATATTTTTTTAATGAAAAAGCCTTTAAGCGCAATGATCGTGGCGTCTGTGCAAATCATATGAAAGGTGAGGTGGACCTAGTTGGTCGCTAGTATCACTAGGCCATGTGAAAAATTGACTGCATTTTATCGGAATTTCCAGACGAAGGAGAATGGTGGGAGTGGTACAAATGCAGATCTTTTGTGTCAGACGGAAATGGCCCGTGAACAAAAAAAAGATTGCCCAAGTTTGAATCGGTGCTCGTCACGGCATAGATGTGACGCAGACATGTTTTGGCTGGCAAGCACCTTCCGTGGCATGCTGCTGTCAGTATTTGCGCCTGATCTAATAATAGCATGTCCGAATTTCTGGCGCCCCCGGCGAGTGTTCTTTCTAGGTTTGTTAGACGGAACTTTTCAGCCTTTCAACTTTTCGCTTAACTCGAGCAAAGTATTGCAGAGTACTCAATTCAGCGCGACCAGTCAGCTTAAAAATTTTTTTTTGCAGTACTGAGATCAGCCTGTTTCCCTGTTTGCCACAAAAGCTGCCTCGAAAATTTTGAAAAATGGTATTTATCAAAATTTTCGTATTCTTTACACAGTTAGGATAACAGAGGCAAAGCATTTCCACCATGCATTACAACTGCTCCTCCAATCACCACGTTCGCTGCGCCCATTGCTGTTTCATCAAAGCTTCGAAAAAATAAAAAGAGCTCCTTCGTGGAGTATTATGAGTCCCACTGATCAAAAGTAGTACACCTCTGGCTATTTCATTTCCCTGTTATGTCACATATAAATGTCCGCAAGGAAGTTGATATAATAAATAAAATGTCAAAGGACCCTTTGGTACTTGCTAAAACCTCACACAAGGAGGACATGCAAATGAACGCGAGCTTTCAGCACGTGCTCGTACTGATACATGAACATTTCACTGCTTTTCTTTCAAAGGTCACTAACCTGCCATGGCCCAAGTATTGTCCCACGTTTCTCCGGAAGACTGCTCAGCGCCCTTTGCCCTTTGCTCAAACTCCACATGCATGAAGCATGGTGGTATCAATACCTCTTGCTTTCCCTAGACTGGCGCAGAGACTGAACGGCTCAAGCTACGGCGATCCTCAACAGAACCGGATCACAAACACAGCCAGTTCGCACCGGTAACACAACACTTACTCGAAGAGCACTATTTTTCCTACCGCTATACTAAAAAGTATACGCTAGCACCATATGTTATATATACTTATATTACTTATATATACCAGGCATACTTTTGCCTAAATATTGGTTAGGGTTGAAAGTGCTTGCCGGTGTTGGTTATTTTACAGCGACAGCAATCATAACGACACTCCAAGAACATTCTCACCGCGCCCTGCGCACCGAATGCTGTGGGTTCGGGACAAGGCTTGTGATTTTGACTCTAGAAGATTGGGGCTTAATGTGCAGCGTTTTCCCTTACACCGCACTCTTAGAAGACATCAAAAAGCCACGCACGAGGGAGGAAGGGTACAAATACGGTACGGGATTTTCTATAGTGTCTGTTGACGCTGATAGGGATTTTCGCTCATTGTTCAATACATAGCAGATATGCATAATCAATTGAAAATTTCTCCTGATTTAAAGTCTGGTTGAAGTCCGGGATGGCCCCGGTGCAGGCAGATTTAGCCAATTTGGTAGCGAGATCAGCGTTGCCAGATTGGAAAGTCGGCACGACACCAGAAACTCGCTAAAATTTCCCCAGATTTCACCAGAAAATAAAATTGCCTTAAAATGCACAAAAATGACCAAGAATTAACATTCGTCAAGCACTCATCTCATTTATATAAAATCACGATGAGAAGCCTTTAATCATCCCTTGGAGCATCGTAGATGCCTGAACGAAACCTGCGTGGCATATCGTCTGTGATGGTGAACTTCACGCAACACCCCTCTCTGGAGGTCAACGTTGTGCGAATTCGTACAATGGAATCCAATGTTTTCAGCGACATATTGTTCCTGTACTTCGTCTTAACACACGTGACCTGACTGAAGACACTCTCCACCACTGCATTCGACACTGGGCAAGAAAGACATGCCAGTGCATACAATGCAAGTTCCTGGTAGGGCTTTTCCCCCATGGCATTCTTAAACTTGAAAATTCTAGCCCAGAATGTTGCAGGATCCTCAGGAAGTGTCCCGTCGAAGACGGCCTGCGCAACAGGTTTTTGTGACAGCGAAACGAGCGGAGCATCAGCACGTGTGTTGGCTGGCCACTTGACGCATTGCCGGTGGCCCGGTGTTGCTCTTCCCGTGCTTCCCAAGGTAAATTTGTACCTCCACTAGAACAGCCTGTGCCGTCTATTGAAACGACTTATAACTATACGTGCGTTGAAACCTAGAGCTAGCACCACACGCTAGCACAAACTTTAGCTACAGTAAGCTTTATATAGTTCACTGTACCCTAGCAGTAGCACAACAACACAGGGATTTCATGAGGAATAAACAAATACAAATATAGGCCTTAGAATCGTGGCGGCCGCAGGCGCTACCTAGTGTTAAACGTTTGGATGAGCAGCGCGGGTAGACGGTAATTTCGGTAGAGTGGTTTTCCCCAGATATCCCCAGATTTTGTCTGGTGTAGTAGACTGTTGGCCTGGCCACCAGGAGCTCTACATTTTCACCAGATTTCCGAGATCTGGTGGCCACTTTCACCAGATGGCAACGCTGAGCGAGATCTTAGTGATAATACAAGCTATCAAAGAAAGCCCTGAAACAGCCTAGGTTAAGGCATAAGTTCATTTCAGTTATACTAGTGTCCCCATCCCATTGTAAATTTAACGCTTTGCAATTGCAAGAGTCCCGCACTCATGCAGAATACACGAGTTTCCTAAGTGTGGCAGGTGATCTCAAAAAGATCCGTCAAATGTGCTCGAGGACGGAGTTGGCGGTATGCTTTTATCGATTGCTCGCATTCCAAGAAAGGTTGGCAGAAATGTGGATACCGAGGTATTGATACGAGGGCAGAGTTTCAATTTAACGCTGTTAGGATTAGCAAGATATTAACGCTGTGTTTCAGGTCTAAAAAGAAGACAGAGATACTTCAGTTTGCATCAGTGGGACAAAGTTGTTGTCTAAAGAATTGTAATAGCCTAGGAAGTGTTTTCTCTATATAGGCTCTTACGTACGAACCGAGATTTCAATGACCACGTAAGTACCAAATATAGTACTGTGACAAGGAAAGGCAGCATTACCGAGTACAACAAGAGGTCAATGAATTTATGCGGTCAATAGCAGAGATGATGCGAATTGGCTTATTCGTTTACGGAGTGCAGAAAGAAAAAGAATAGATGGATTCAACAATGCAAAAAGGAAAAAGCACGGAAGTATCACGGAAATATTTAGTCAAAAGCTTATGTCTAGAAAATGTAATGCACCATAAATATAACCTAAAAAAACGCTAAAGGCGACCACTAACAAAAAATTAAAAACATATCCAGCGAACGAGCTTGCTTTGGGAAATTATTAGGGAACTTTGGGGAAATTATTCAACGGTAGTTCCCCTGAATCCCCAATAATGGGAACATCTACGTTGCGAAATGACATGAAGAGGGAGAACCTTTTACCACGCCGTCCTTTAGCTCACAAAGTACAAAAGAATCGCTGATGTCTGTGTCGTTCCGACCGCTGATTATCAGTGGAGGAGGTAATTTCATTTACATTTCGTGCCATCGCAGTCTTGGCACGTGGGATAACAGAAATAATCGGGAATAATTGAAGGATACCTCCGGCTGTCCGTTCGGCGACAGCAGCAGAACTTGATGACAACACCGCCAACATCTGAGGAACAACTTCCCTGCAACGCTCACCCTGTCGCTCATTTTGAGCACTCGTCCATTCATGCCAGGTATAAAAATACACAGATGTATGTCTACGCAGAAGTAGGGCCTCCGTGGCACAAGAGTGCAACGACGCCCTTGCTGTTTCAGACTGAGAGAAACTCAGTGCAAGGATATCGCACGACTGTGCAGCCTCTCATAGCTAATGTGCCATCGAATAATTAACGAGGTTTAAAATTATGCCGAAGCAATGCTGTAGGAGGATACCATTAAATGTAGTGGTTTTGTCGGTTTTTTTTTTTCATCCTTATCTTAACTCGGCCAGACGGTTTCTGCAGTCTTCCGCGCGAATACTAAGACTGGGCTACCTAATGAAAGTTCATGCTGTATGAGGTGCTGCAATTGTGCGTAAATTATACAGTACGCTATAGCTTCCCGCATATGCAACTTTTGTCACAAAATTTTCAGTGCCCAGTGTCTAAAGAACGCGAAAAACCTAGCAACGCTTGGCTCTGCGCTGCTACGTACGACATAGGAACGCACGTAGCAATCGTGCGCCTGTCTCGTCTTTCGTCATTCTCGTCTCTGGGTCCTTGGTGCTAAACACTCGTTTCGGGAGCGAGGAATACGAACGCCGGGAAAAACACAGAAACAACGCCAAGCATTTAGCTGTGTTTGTGTTCTCTTTTTTTCGGTGGTTGCGCTAATTAGGTCCCACTATCTATTTATTGCTAGCAGAGTTCATCAAGTGTACCTTGTGGTATGTCAGTCGAAACGAGGATGACTCCGAAACCTGTGTGCAGTTTGATGAACAGCCTCTGTAAGCCGCTGATGTCTGTGTCGTTCCGACCGCTGCTGGTCAACGGGGGCGGTAGTTCGGTGTAGGCGGTCGCCTTTCTGTCACTGCGCACGTGAGAGAAAAAACAATCGACGTAAATTGAAGGATCCCGCCTGCTGTCCGCTCGGCGAGAGCAGCAGAATTTCAGGACGGACAGCGCCATCCTCCGATTAACAGCTTCCCGGAAACGCACGCCCTGTACTCTCGTTTTGAGCAGTCATCTATTCGTGCCATGTATAAAAATGCATAAATTTGCATCTACGCAGAAGTAGGGCCTCCGTGGCACATGAGCGAAACGGGATCTTCACTGTTTCAGATTAAAGAAACCTCAGTGCAAGGACTGCACAGCCTCTCAATACCTAGTGTCGCATTGTGCCGACGCCCTACTGGACTCCGCGAAGCGAGCCACGGAGCGGACCTGCTGTTTGTGTTCGCTTTAGTGCTTAATTAGTCGAGTTTATTTACGCAATTTACATCTTATTTGGCAGCTGGTTTGCAGGTTGACGTGTTATTGGCTTCACTTTACATTTCGCGACTTTTCTTACGACGAAAGAAAACAATTACGTAACATTTGGTGAGGTAAAAGCTGCTAAATTAGACGTTTCCTAAAGCGTTCCAATGTTTAATCGAAAAGTCTGCAAACTATAATACTTCCAATGTTCCCGAGTTATTCCGCACTAATTATTTCATTTAGTGAGAATGCCAAATATAGTACGTATTGCTGCATACAAAAGCCAAAAACATCCATTGGGTCGCTTCTTGTTTGAATGCTCCGGTACATTTTGCAACCTTCGTTAAACTGACCTGGGACACCCTGTATAGAATATTGTTACAGTGAGGGTACGTAGAAAATACTAGCGCAGGAAATGCCGACGGATGTACATGTATTCACTCCTTTTGCTTCGTGACCGCTTTTTACCTGCTAACCACTACTACGAAGTTCTACAAATAACGAAGGGTAAGCCGGTTATACTCAGAACAGCGAGGAATATCGATGTAATTCCGACTGCAAAGTGTTTAAGGTTTCAGCACATAGAAGAAAGCTTTCATTTAGGCTGTGGGTAATGATGGTGATAGCTTAATAGCTGAGTGGATGCTGAAACAAAGTTATTGGACGCAAACTTGGTTGGTTTAGACCTAGAATACTTGTTTTGAGCACTTCAATGCTCTGTAAAGCGTTACCCAAATTTTTTATCTGAAGGAACTATCTAACGGAAATATTTGGAGTTCCTGCAGTAATGGAGGGGTTCGCTAGCGGTGGACTTGACGCCCATCATTAAGCATTAGCCCATAACATACTGCAAGATTTACAGCTTAGGATGAAAGCGGTAAATGGTAAACATGCTAAATAAAGCAAATGTGCTGAAATATTAACGTGCCTTAACTAGTGCTCTGATCCCTCCAGCATTTGTTATGCGCGTGCGCGTGCGTGTGTGATTTGCATGGGAGATGGTATGGTGGGTGCGATGTGAAAATATTTATGCACCGGAGGGGAAAATTTTAAGCTCCGGCGTCCACCGCTCTCAAAAAACTGGGCGGAGCTAGATTACACCGCTAAAATTAGCATGCGTAGAACCTGCACGATGATCTAGTGGTGAGATAGTGTAGATTGATCAAAGTTAGGCGGGAACCTGACGACTCGATAACCTTAACTGCTGCCGTGATAAAAAGTCGAAGTTTTTTTTGCTTGAAACTCACTACTCCAATAACTAGACGCGGAAATAAAATGACGTACATAAGCACGCGCGAAGAGAGACGGCAAGCGCATTCATACAGTCTTAGGGTGCATGTAGTTGATGATCCAACGCTGTTCCTACTGTGGTTGTCATTGCCAGGATTACAGATACATTGTGTGGCGTTTGGGTCTACGGTAAAAGCAGATTGTCAGACCTAAGGCGGCATTAAGATGGCTTGAGTATTATATGTTGCATTCATAATGTGAGCACGAAAGAGATGATGTCCTTAACACATGCCAGATAAGAACGAGGCGTCAACTAGGCAAGTCTGCTTACGGCCACGTAGGTTCTTATCTGGCATGAGTTAAGGAACATCTCTTCCGTGCTCACATATTGGGTGCATTTCCCGTGTTCTTGCTCAGTCGTTTCCCTGACTACGCAAAATGTGCGAGATTTTCACTCGTGCAGCACGTTGCATTGCGAAGTAGTGAACCATATATCTAGTCACTTATAATCATATAATCCATATAATCTAGTCACTTAGGTAACTGTACTTTCAAATTAGGATACGTGTTTTTAATTAACTTTCATATTTGCGCTTGCTCAGCAACGAAGTACCAAATAAGTCCGTAAACCATACTTAACTATTACCTATAGTAAACGGAATTCATATATTATTCGCAGCTTTTAAACCTACCGTTCATTTTAAGTAGCCATTTTTTGAACAGTAAATTTACATACGTCTTCTTTTGGCTCGAGATGCTCAAGCAAATGCTTCCTTTCTTTAACCTAACGATATTAAGCAATTTTCGTAAGGAGTGAAACGCCTTGAAACGACTTAAGAGTCCCTTTTTATTCGAACTGGGCGGAACTTAAACTGCCTTCGTAAGGTTACTAGGCTTTTCTGCACACCGAACGTATTAATCAAATTGGTCCTTTGTTCCCTTAAAAAACATTTCCACATTTGGTAACCACATCGCAAGTCTTCTGCGGTGCATAAAATTTCGAAGTGGCTGTCTGAGAGTTTCCTATCTCTCCGTGTGAAATTCTCCTGTCGGAATTCTCCTGTGCGCCCAAGGCTGTCAGAATAATTACACAGCTTTTAACTACGTATTTTCTCATCGCACGTCTCGTCAGAGCTCCGCTGTTGTCCTCTATACATCTTTTAAGCCCTAGCGGTAAGCCCTTTTAAGCCCTAACGTTAAGGGTATTACAGTGCGACAAGAAAACACCCTTTAAGATGTAAAAATGTGTAATTCTCGACAGTGTAGGCATAATAAGTAAATTAATAACCATGGTGTCACGCGCACACAAGAAAACGAACAAACCTTTCTCGACGACCACCGAAATTCCCTGTAAAATCACTGAAGTGAGTTAGCACAGCAGCAGCAACGAGCCAATTTACCTTCGTGCTGCCGCTCGCATCAACAAGAACAAAGCTGCAAAAAACACAGCGAGCAGTGGACTATGTGCCCATCGCAGAGGGCTTTTAAGAAACAGCCGGACGGAGCTGAGCGCGCCCCGCCTCCCTAGCCTTCCCCGTAGCTTATCGCGCGACGGAAGACGGCACGCTTCCTGCCCGTTTTCCTCCGTTGCGTGCACGAGATTTTTCCGCAATCACCGGTTCATGTTCGCACATACAGCGTCGCTGAGCGGCCACGATTATATTGCCCTTGGACTTTATATGCAACACCAAAGCGACGGTGGTGTCTATTTCCGCAAGCTCCTCCTGACCTTTTTCTTCGCATTTCCAGTGTAGAATTTTGCATGCGCCTCCTCAGCATAGGTACTATCTGGAGTTATATTTTTTTGTTGCCTCGTGCAAAGAAAATTCTCCCAGTTGGCCTTTAACTATGGCTCGTTCAGCATTCCTAACTACGTCTGGGAATTGTCAGCTTTATAAGTAATAAATAAGTTATGACGGTAATAAGCTTTATAATAAATCCCTCTAAAATCTGGTACTGATTATTCTGAATAAATGAGAGTTGCATCTGTTAAATGTGAAAATGTTCCATTTTTGTAATACCATATCTCTTGCAGCCTCTTCAAATAAAGACTCGCCTAGATTTTGACGCCGTCGAAGAAATGTGCGACATCGTATAAGATGCCACTTTTCGCCCTGAGGCCCACGTCACAGATTCTCTTCCTGGAGGGGTCCATATCCTGCCGCATTTTCTCCCACTCTTCTACGCTCTCCTTAATAAATTCCTGCGGTAGAAGCAAAATTTGGGTTTCTGAAATCAAACTCGCTAACTTTGGACGGCCTCAGAGAGGCTGGATATATTTTTTTGGTAAGCTGGCGTATAGAAACTGTCTCCAGATTTACATTCGGAGCAGAAGTACAGGAGCTTCCCGTACAGCTGAACATAGCTGGAATTTGGGTGATACATAAATACACACACACACACACACACACACACACATTATATATATATATATTATATATATATATATATATGGACGATGTTCTTTTTCTTCCCAAATCGGTAGTGCTTGAGACAACACACGTAAAGGCCCTTTGCGCCTACTTGGAATGCCTTCTCGAGGTCGTCGGCGCATTTGATGATCCCATTCTGATAAGCAGTACACTGCCTTACACGTAACCAGCATTATTAGCTCAATATGGTGCGTTTCATGCATGAACACACAGCCTTCCGTGGCCTTCATACGACCTTTATTAGCAATGATTTCGCACCACACTCGGTGCAGAAACAGTAAAAACTGCAAGCACTACAAGCAACGTCATCCTTTAAAATAACTGACTTTTCAGAGGCTTTGCTGAGGCTGAATACATCTGCTTCAGCAAATATACGGAATAAACTTACAGGTGGCGAATTACTCACATGTCTTGTAGGCAGACATGAATGCGCGGCACGGGCCATCCCATTTTTTTTCTTTAATGGATTATTTTGCCATTTCGGTCGGGCCCCCAATTCATCACATAAAGACTTTTCGCGGTAACTTAATATTTTGTAGAACATCGCATAACATTCACAATGTCGTAGAACATATGGCAGAGTTGGCACGTACGACTAAGCGTGCATTCAATTGGTCGTTTTCGAGCACTCTAGAGCACTTTGGCGGCGCGAATTACATTTCACTGGGCGAAATCCAGCTTGTCATAATATTCGGCTGGATTGGTGCGAGCCATTTGCCCAGACCACTCGGAGCTCCTTTTCCCCTCGACTGGGAATTACGTCACCGAGAAATCGCAGAATTCCAGTCACGTGGCTCATGCTGCCCCCGTTGTTCCGTGGCGACAGCCATGGCGCTCACTCGGTGCCATGAATGTCAAACGCTAACCCACCTTGCCTGTTTGGAAGAAAAGACGCGCAGATGTCTTTCCTATTCCAGCCTCAGATTGCTCTGGTGAGCTGCTGCACATTCGGTTCGGTCACACCCTTCTCTGGCTCCAATAAGGAGCGGCCTCCGCATCGTTGAAATATAGTAGAGTGCGTTAGGGACCGGGCGAATGTATCGTAAGTGATTCGAGCTTCCAACTCTCGTCTCTACATTTCCACAGAGAAAACTTTTATCTCTGGTGGCGGTCGATGGACAATAATAAGCTGTATGCAGCGTTGCATTGTATTGTATTGTATTGTTTTGGGTTTTATGGCGCATAAGCAACTCAGGCTATCATGCGCCACACACATGGTATAATTTATTTCAAAAATTGGGTATCCTCAGCGAAAGTCCTTGTCCGGACAAGGACTCTGAGGAGCCCAACAAATCAAATGGAGACCTCAGCCTTCTTCTCAGGACTGAGAAAATGGGCGAGGTGCATCATAAGATGCGTGAGAAAACTGGGTAAGAATTTTTGGAATTAGTAGTTCTGTGATATATTTCGTTTAGGATCGCTGCGTCTTTCAAGAAAAACTAAAAACAGATGAACTTCCTACAAGTTGGTTATCTTCTAAAAGTAGACTGGGATGGAAGGGAATGCGTTCATTGTAAAGTACAGTAAAATATTTTTTCCTTAGCCGTTCGAGTTGTGTGCACAAGAACAAAATGTGATTTACAGTGAGTTCATCTCCACATTTCTCACATAAGGGTTTGTCTTGTTTTGTCAGTAGAAAGTTATGTGTTAGGTGTTTGTGTCCGATGCGCGTTGCGATTGTAGCCCTTTCGTTTGTTTGCTTTTGTTCACCCAGGCCCACTGATGCGCATTTGCCTAATTGGGTTGAATGTGGGAGCTATAGCAAGAAAGCAAGAAGTTTAGTGATTGTCGATTTCAATGGTCCTTAGAAGTGCGCTCACAACGTCGGTATCTGTTCATTGACACCGGGTGAGAATGGCGAAGGTGACTAACCACGCGGCGACAACGAAGGACTAACGCAGAAATAGAGCACAGCAAGTACATTTACGAGCTTCATCTGCTCCCACGCAAAGAGCGAACAAACATTTCTAAGAAACAATGAAAAATCACTGCAGGAGGCAGAATATTCTTACGTGCGTTTTCTGCAAACTGCCTTTGTTTCTAGCACGGTACTTCCACAAATAGAATACCGCAGAATGCAACAGTCTTCAACACACCGCCATGCCAACGCTAGACTATCTGCCCCTCTGTCTTTCTCAATTAAATTAAATACGGACACCTATTGCCGGCTTTTTCTTTTAATATGCACATTATATGTAATTCATATGCAGGGGCTTTTTAGGGAATGAAATGGCAATGCCACGCACCGTAATCTATCAAATGCTTCTAAGGCTACAATGAATCGCCACATCAGCTATTCATTGCTGCTTTTTTTTAAATGCAATCCTATGAGGGGAGAACATTATGTTTCCAGAAGAGGGTTATAGTGCCGAAAAAGCACAGCACACAGTAAGCGAGACGGGACAGGCGCCTGTCCCGTCTCGCTTGCTGTGTGTTGTGCTTTTTCGGCGCTATAACCCTCTTCTGGAAACATGCACCAACTAGCCCCCCAACAAGTATTACTCAACATTATGTTTGTTTAAAAAGGATTCAGCAAATAGGGTCAGGAAGATTCGTGGCCACTAACCTGCAAAAACATTATCATTGTCTACATTTAATACGCGTAGTTACTAGTTATATGACCTAAAGAAGGGTTAAACTCGTAAGTGTGGGCAAAATCCGTGGGTTGAGTCACCGCTTAAAGTGTTGCGAATTTTTCGTATGAGGGACATTGCAGACTACGCATTAAAAATAACAGCTGCGGGAGTTGTTCGGGATAAACCCGGTTTACAAAAATTCCTGGAGTGGAACCTCCGGTAGCTCAACCGCAGAAGTGACGCCATCTTTCGCCCCACCCCCCCCCTTTCACTTTTGAAACCTAGTCGGTGTCCGTATTCAGGCCGAATAAGTTTGTCCTATGAATGTCAATACTAAGCTAATTCGCACGCAAGGAAATTAAATTTTTCGGATGAGCCTTGATGTCGCGAAATACCAAGAATAAGGCAACACTGTCAGGCTTGATTTTACACGTGAATGAGTTTCTGTGCAGCAAAATTATCCATCCTAAACCACTGTAAGAAAAGTGTATTGTTTTTCTTCACTACAAGCTCATGTTTTATTGTGCCCTCCAAGGCTGTACAGTTCCGGCTTCCTTATTTTCGGACATCATTTTCATTCCAGATATTACTAAGACATCATCGATAGGCATCTATGAGGCGGATAAGAGAGGGCACAAAGCCCACACAACAATATTCCGGCAGGACAGACCCCACGATACTGTCAACATAAATGCTTTTAGCGTTCAAGTAACGTGGAGACATGCTGCGCTGCTGATGACAATTCAGAATCTAGGCCAGGATCCATGTGATCTTTTTACCATGGAGTCGCTCATGAGAAATATGGAATGGTTACTTTTACAATACGAATAGTGTGCAGAAATACGATTATGCGATTAGGAATATTCTCAAACCGCAGCTAAATTTCGGTATTAAGAATTACGACGTTCATAGTTGATTGACAACGTTTGCTTATTTATTTATTTATTTATTCATTTGTTTATTTATTTCTTTATTATAAATAAATAAATAGGTAAATAAATAAATACAATATATTTATAAAGATACTTCTAAAGGCCCTTTGGAAGAGGGTAGTACATAGGGGGCGGAGAGGGGAGGGGACATACTATTATACAATTTCTTAGAAAAACGTAACAAATGCACCTACTACCATCGCACCTACCATCGCAGATCGATTTCAAGATAAGCCCTGCGCGGCCGGGCTATATGCAGCCGCTGCAGGAGTTGATCATGGTTGATGATGGTTTCATGCAGATGGGTGACGGGCTAACGAGCCCTAACGACGTATAATGATTCAGATATCAGAGCAACTGGCGCTGATTAATCACTTCACCTTGCGCTGCCATCCGCAGTAGTTCGTGTCGCCGCAGTGCTGTCATTAGTACGGGTCGGAACAAGTTTCATTACACCGATAATGACACCGGGCTCACTGAGATGAGCAAATCGGTCAATGCTTACGCTTGCTTAGGGAACTCCCAAAAGAGTTTCTGCGTGAATTTCCATTTATATAAACACACATTTCCTGAGATGCAGAGGCTAAACACTATCACGGATAGCGAGCTGTAGAGAAAGCGGTTATTTTGGAGTTATGGTATGGAAAAAGTCGCAGTTTCGCCCTAAAGCCGAAGCATCGATTCCGATAGCAAATTAGCAAACCAAGTAAAGATAGCAGTTTTCTCGGTCGTATAGAGTTGCAGAAATAGGCCTACTAACTGAATTAACAAGCACAATGTCATATGCGCACAAGCAAGCACATCACATCCGATGACCGCGGGAAAACGCTGTCAGAATCGTGGAGTAAAAAAAGCACGGCAGCAGCAGTGAGCGAATTCACATTCGTGCTGCCGTTCGTATGAACGCGAACTTTGCTGCTAAGACAACGCATGACAGTCTCTGTACCCGCCGCAGATTGCTTTCAAGGTGCCCACCCGCCCGGGCCATCCGGAGTAGAATCCCCCAACCCCCTCTCTACCAACTTCAGGGAGCCTGGTACGCGACGGAAGTCGGCGCGCTTCCTGCACGGATTCCTCCGTTGCGTGCGCGAGATTGAGGCACCACCGCCGGCTCACCCTCGAAGGCTTTCACTTGCACATATAGAGTACGGTGCGCGGCGACAATTTTATCACCCTTGTACTTTATACGGAGCCGCCCGGCGGCGTCGACGGAAGAAGTGGCACTGGACTGTCCATATAACGTTATCGCGACAAACCGCCTTTTTCTGCAAGGTCCTCATCACCTTTTGCTTCGTATTTCGAATGTAAAATTTTGCATGCAGGCTCTTTTGCACAGATACTACCTTTTTTTTTTTTGCCTCGTCCGAATAAAATTTTCGCAGTTGGCCTTTAAATATGGTACGCACTGTAGTATTAAGTGTAGGCATTGTCAGCTTCATGCCTGTCAAAACAATAAATGTCATGAAACTCTGGTACTCATTACCGTTACTAAAGACGAGTTGCACCTGTTATAAATTGAGCAAATGTTAATTTTCATAATGTTTGACGTGTTGAAAAAGCATGTCTCGCGTAGCGTCTGAAGTGAAGAAGCTCTGTGCAGAACCATGTAACGACGACTCACCTGAGCTTTGATGTGGTCAAATAGCTGCGAAATGTCATAGACGAACCCGTTTCGAGCCCCGAGGCCGACGTCCTGGACTATCTTCATGGACAGATGCAGATCGACCTGCATTTTATCCCATGCTTGTATATTGTTTTTAATGAATCCCTGCGGGAGAGGCAAAATTTTGGCTCGCGAAATCACAATCGCAAACTTTGGATGATCTCGGGCAGTCCGGATATCTTTATGGTAGCTTGGCCTACAGGAACAGTATATGCACGAGTTTGGTGGCGGAGACTTGCACCCGGAGCAGGAGCAAAGGGGATGCCAGTACGGCTACACCTAGCTGGCATTTACGTAATAGTCCATTAGCTATTATCCTATCAGCTATTACAGCTCCTATCAGCTATTACAGTCGTCGCGATGATATATAGGCTAAGGCTTTATCGTAGCAGGAAGTCACGGTTTTGAATACCGGTAGCAGCGTTCTGATAGGCCGGAACTTTAGCCACATGCCTTTCTTTTTCTGCACAAACAAATGAGTGGTGCTTGAGACAACTCACGTCAAGGCTCTTTTCGAGGTCCTTGAGGCCCTTGCTGATCTCATTCTGAAAAAGCACTATATTGTCTTTGATGTAATCTACATTATCAGCTTAGGGTGCGTTTCATTCATGAGCACACAACCTTGCGTCGTACTCATCCGATCTTTATTAGCAATAATTTAGCTGTATCCTCCGTGCATAAGAACTTAAAAAGTTCGCACCCAAGATAGTAACAAGCAACAATCTTTTGAAATCATAGTGACCTTTTTCGGAAGATTCACTGACGCACAATTCCCCTGCTTTAGCAACTATACGGAATAAACTTATTGGAAGCAAATTGCCCACTGAAGGACGGCGTCTTGTAGCAAACATGGCGCCTGAGCACGGGGCATCAAATTTTCGTTCTTTAATGCTTTATAGTGGGATTTCACTCGGGCCCCTAATTCAACACATTTAAGACTTTTCTCGGCAACTGTGTCTTTAGTAGAAGATCGCGCAACATTGGCGATGTCGTAGTATGGGCTCAAATTCATAGATTACCAAAATTTTGGCAAAGTTGGCGCGTACGTCTAATGGTACATTCAATTAGTCATTTTGGAGCACTCCAGGGCCCTCTGGCAGCGCGAATTCGATTCGGCTGGATTTCTCAAGGCCCCTTGCTCAGAGCACTCCGAGCTGCTCTTCCCCTCGACCTGGCAATTCTGCCACCGAGGAATGGCGGAATTCGAATCACGTGGCTCGTGTCGGCCCCATTGTTGGCGTGGCGTCAGCCATGTGGGGCTGACACGCTCCCATGAATGGCCGTCGCAAGCGTACCTTGCCTGTTTGGAACAGACAACGCGCCGTTGTCTTTCCTATTCCAGCCTCAATGGGCCCCGGGAGCCAGACGACCTAGCTCAGATTGCTCTGGCGAGCTGCTGCACAGTCGGCTCGGTCACACCCTTCTCTGGCTCCAATGAGGAGTGGCCTCCACATCGTTGAAATATAGTAGAGTACGTCAGTGACCGGCCGAATGTAGCATAAGTGATTAGAGCTTGGAACTCTTCTCTAAATGGCCGCAGAGATAACTTTTTATCTCTGATGGCGGTCAATGGACTATAATCAACTGTACGCAGCGTTGCAATTGCAGCCCTTTCGCTTGTTTGCTTTTGTGCACCCAAACCCAATGATGCGCATTTGTCTGATAGGGTTGATTCTGGAAGCTGTAGCAAGAAAGTAAGAAGTTCACTGAATGTCGATTTTCATGAGCCTTAGAACTGCGCTCAACATCGTTACCTGTTCATTGACACGCGGTGAGAATGATGAAGTTGACTGACCACATGGTGACAACGAAGGATTAGCGCCGAAATAGGACAAAGCAAGCACATTTTCGAGCTTCACGGGCACGTGACCTCATTCTCTGTCACAGCAGAATGCAACAGACACTGGACCACCGCGGATGGACGAAACGTGCGGCCAGAGCCCCACAGTTAACCGAAACTATTACTAGCAATATGCAACGCATTATTGTAAGTAAGTAAGTTTATTTCGACCATCACGTCATACATGATGATGCAAGGGGACCGAAGTAAAAGCTGTCTTTCAACAGCTTGACAGAGCAACGGCCCCCCTTATTTGGCAGTAGCATACAAAGTCAGAAAAAAGAAGATACACAAAAAGAAGCACTGCCCACGGCGGTCACATTACACTATAGAGCAATGTATAAACATATTACATAATGGCTGCATCTGGTACATAAGTTAAAAAAAAAAGAATTGAGCCTACATACTGATAATACAACCCCTGTCATTTCAAGTTAGCGCTTAAATAGAACAAACTGGTGCGCAGCACCGGCGAAAAACGAACGCATTGTCATGGAAGGACAACTCGTTTGGCTCTAACTAGAATCCATAACGCGTTGGTTAATTCAAACCTCACCAGTTAGCCTTCAGGCACGCGGCAGTTACTCAAAGCTTGAGGACGTCAAATTCGCTTCCCTCAAAGGTGAAGCTGCTTAGTGAAATTGATTTCTAACCTTTAGTGACCGACGTTCCGCGGAGCAAAGATTACATTTGTTCCCGCTGTTTGATGCCATGTCACGGTGAAGCAGCTTTTTCACATATGGGCTCTCGAAGCCTTACGATGGCCGAGTCGTGTGCGATCAGAGCAAACGAAAGTTAGATCGCTTCTAACAATGAGAAAGTCTTCATTTAACTGTGCCGCCGTTTCTTGATTAGACGTTTAGAATAAATTATATATATCGGACTAGGCGATTCTACGCAAGTGCGCATGCACTCTTTCAGGTGCATTCGCCGTTGTATTCTTAACGTGGTTATAGTAAAGAATTCGCGTAGTAGATAGACGGTACTTACAAAAGGTCTGACAGCTTGATCGCAGATGGTTCTCACGGTGGTTACATAGAGCGTGTAAGCCGCCCGGCAGTCCCCTAATTTTGTGTGCAACTGAAAATGTGAATGAAGTAAACGATTTATATTACAAGAGGGCACGTTACTGGCCTGTTACTGCAGTGATATAGGCGAGTGTTTTCTATGCTTCGACGATTCTTTTTCCATGATCGGGGCGTCATTGGGAGTCCTCCTAAAGGTGAATTCTACATACTTGGTGGCTAATATCCGAAGGCCGTGAAAAAATGTTTTTAGTTGTTTCCCTTATTAGAAGTCTAGGGTGCTTCACCCCGAAGTTCGCATAAGGAATAATGGTGGCGGTGGTATAAATACCAATCCGCTTTTGTCGTCAGAAGGAAATGCGTCATAAGAAAAAAAGTGTGAATGGCTGCATGTCGTGGCAGATACCTTACGCAGACAAGTTTTCGCTGGCGAGCTTATTCAGCGGCGTGCTGTTGTCAATGCCTACCGGGAGAGGCCATCATTCAAAACTCGTCCCGCACTACATCGCGGGACCTTTCCGTCTGACGTCACAGTGTGCCAGACTGTCTCATTTTAACAGTCATGATAATAGGTGCAAAACAATTCCGCCGTGCATTACAACTACACCTCAAGACGCCACCGCTGCGCCCATTGCCGTTTTATCAAAATTGGGTAACCTAAGGAGGAGTTCCTTCTTGGAGTATTAAGTGTCCAACTAAGGACATTGGAAGTCGTACACCTCCAGCTACTCCATATCCCTGATATATCAAACATAAATGTCCTAGAAGATTTAAATAAAAGTCAAAGGTCAAATAAAAGTCAAGACTTCTGAAGAACTCACACCAGGCCAACATGCAAAACGAACGCGAGTTTTCAGCCCATAGAGATTACACTGTTCTTTTTATCGAAGGCCATGGTCCAAATATTGTCCCATGTGTCACGAGATAACTGCTCAGCACCCGACTTTTCTAGCATGACAGTTCCCTTTGATGAACAAAGCGCCGTCTAATACCGCCTGTATTAAGCCCGGTTCTAGCACTCCACATGCATCAAACCTGCAGGAATCAACGTGTGTTCTTTTCCTCTCGGCTGGCTTAGACGTAGCCAGCTTCGACTCGCTCACAGATTGAAACACGAACGCCCAAAGATGTAGCCGTTCGGCAACAGAACCGGATCACGTAAATATTCAGTTCACAATGATAACGCAGCACTTACTCAAAGATCACTTCTTTTTGGGAGCACCATACTAAAAAGTACACTAGGTCAATACCTTCGGTAAATATATATATATATGTCCCATTTAAGAATATCCAGCATACCCCGGCCTAAATATTTGTTATCTACAATATATCAAAGTTATCTATAATCTATAAATATCTGCAAAGATACAAAGCAGTATATATAGCAGAATCAAACTCTAAATTTGGCTCGTTCGGCACATACACATTCTCGGATCTTCGGGCATTGTACAGAGAAAATATGCATACTTTCACTGCGTTGTGGGGTCGAGACGAATAAGACGTACATTTCCGAATAGAGAAAAAACAATTTTGGGCCTACATTTGTCTGAAAGGACAAGAACTCGGCGGGCACAACGGTGACACCCACAGCATTATTAGACGCCGAATGATAATCGGATTGACTCTCGCTAAGCCGCTATTGATAAAAAATGTTAATGTTTCTCTATGACCCTCTCAAGGCAGGAATCATTTCGCGCATAAGCTTGGCGCTGGTTGCTCACGAGGAAGTTGGATAGGACGACAACAGCACAGCATCGCGAACGCAGGGTCACGTCCATGTGTCCTTACTTTGCGTAAGCGGCGATAACAAACAAAAGTAAAGCCAGCACCTAACTTGCTGATCTCGAATAAGCTTAAGAGCACAACGGAAATGCATCTCCGCCACTAAAGGAGCCACAATTCCACTAGATAAAATGGATAATTCTCTTAAATGGGAACGTATATATATATGTCAAGGTATTTATTGACAAGGTACGAAAGCAGCGAGAGGTCGAACTCGGTGCGACGGAGAGAACCCTACGAGCAATCAGAACCGTCGCTGCGCGTAAAGCGCTGTTGATGCGCCTGATTGACTGACACTTCGTGTTCTATAATATTCTGGAGATGCGTGCCAGGCTAACCGGTGGTTCTTTATTACATTTGTCCCCCGAATAAAAAGACGCCATCCTCGCGGTCTCAGAATATGGTAAAAGAGCGATCGTAGAAGCGTTTGAGCCAATCTACGTCAACAGTTTCGCGATCGCGGCGGCGTTGATTGCATATATGTATATCTCCAGCACGTTATATAAAATGAAGAAGAAGTCACATCTACCAGCGCTTTAGGCACGGCGATAGTTCTGACTGCTCGCAGGGTTTTGACTGCCGGGCGGAACTCGCCCTCTAAAACCTTGCGGTCCCTGGCAGTACACATCTTGTCAATTGGTGGATTTTGCCGGGTACCAATTCATCAACGTCAGAACATCCAAGTCGAACCCTTCAACCATCCCGACCCATGCCTGACTAACCGGCACTTTTTATTGTTTATACTATGCCGTTCTTCGTTACAAATATATATATATATATATATATATATATATATATATATATATATATATATATATATAGGATATATAGGATATATGATGATGATATAGGATATATATATATATATATATATATATATATATATATATATATATATATGATGATATAGGATATATATGATGTCCTATATATATATATAGGACATCACCTCACGATCAGAATGGTCCTGGGGGACGATGTGTCATCTGGATGATGGACAATGATGGACGACTACGTGCCCATCGCAGACGGCTTTCAAGAACAGCGGCCCGGAGCAGGCGCAGCCTCTCCCTACCCTTCCCTGGAGCCTAACGCGCGACGGAAGACTGCACGCTTTCTGCCAGTTTCCTTCCCTTGCGTGCGGGAGATTGAACTCCGACACACGGGCTCACATTCGCACATACAGCGCACGGCGAGCGCAGCACAAATTGTATTGCCCTTTGACTTTATATTGAACACCGAACAGACGGCGATGTCTATTTCGGCGAGCTCCTAATAACCTTTTCCTTTTGTATTTCCAGTATGAAATTTCGCAAGGGGCTCCTGTGCATAAATACTCTTTTTTTGCCTCTTTCAATCAAAATTGTCACAGTTGTCTTTTGCCTATGGCTCGTTCAGCAGTGCTAATTGTGTCTAGCAATTTTCAGCTTCATGTAAATGATGAATACATTATGAAAATAATGGGCTTTAAAAAATACCTCTAAGATCTGGTACTGATTACTCTCATTAAATATTAGTTGCATCTGTTATAAAATGTGAAAATGTTTATTTTGGTAATATGAGGGTAATATGGTTTTGACGTGTTCAATGACCATGTCTCTTGCAGCATCTTCAGGGAAGGACATCTGTGCAGAAGCAAGTAAGAATGACTCGCCTGGATTTTGACGTGGTCGAAGAAACATGGGACATCGTATGGGATGCCACTTTTCGCCCTGAGGCCCGCGTCACGGATTCTCTACATGGAGTCCTCCATATCCTGCCGCATTTTCATCCACGATATTGCGTTCTCCTTAACCAACTCCTGCAGTAGAGACAATATTTGGGCTCATGAAATAAAACTCGCCAACTTTGGACGGCCTCAGAGAGGCTGGATATATGTTTTTGGTAAATTGGCCTATAGAAACTGTGTCACTGTCTGCAGATCTGCATTTGGAGAAGAAGTACATGGGTTGCTCCTGTTGCCCATACAGCTAAACCTTGCTGGCATTTGCGTATGATATATATATGAGCCTATAGAATTATTGCGTATGATATACATACAGCCTATACAAACTATCCCGTTTGCATTCGGAGAACTACACGCGTAGCGCACACAGGTAAACCTAGCTGGAATTTGAGATTACATATGTATCCAGCCTCATTGAGGCTGGATAAATGTTTTTGGCAAATTGGCCTGTAGAACCTGTGTCACTGTGTCTGCAGATTTGCATTTGGAACAGAAGTTGTAGTAGGAGTGGCTCCTGTTGCCCATACAATCAAACCTTATAACGCAAATTCCAGCCAGGTACGGGCAACCGTACTACCGATTTGTGCAGAAAAGGACCAGCAGCGTCCGCAATCACTCCGCATATATATATATATATATATATATATATATATATATATGCGGAATGATTCTGGACGCTGCTGTTCCTTTACTGAACAAATCGGTAGTGCTTGAGAAAGCATACGGAAAGGCGCTTTGTGCCAACTTGGAATGCCTTCTCGAAGTCCTCGGCCCCTTTGATGATCCAATTCTGAAAAGCAGTACTCTGCCTTTGACGTCATCTGCACTATCAGCTGAAGAGTGCGTTTCATGCATGAGCACACAACCTTCCGTGGCCTTCGTACGACCTTTATTAGCGATGAGTTAGCTCTACACTCGCACTCCAACTTTGCACTCCAACTCTGCACACAAGAGGTTTACAAGCAACCTAGTGCTTTCAAATAATTGACTTTTTTCAGACGTTTTGCTGAAGCTGAATTCGGCTGCCTTAGCAACTATATGGAATAAACTTACTGCAAGCAAATTCCTCACATGAACACGGCGTCTTGTAGGCAGACATGAATGCGCCGCACGGGCCATCACATTTTCTTGTTTTATTGCATTATTTTGCCATTTCGCTAGGGCCCGTACTTCGACACATTTAAGACTTTTTACCGCAACTGTATATTTTGTAGAACATCGCGTTACATTTGCAATATCGTAGAATGGGCTCAAATTCGTAGATTACGAAAAATTTGGCATAGTTGGCACGTACGACGAATGGCGCATTCAATTGGTCAGTTTCGAGCACTCTGGCAGCGCGAATTACATTCGGCTGGGCGAAATCGACCTTTCGATAATATTCGGCTGGATTTTTCAGTGCCTCTTCAGAAAACTCCTCAGAAAACCCGGAGCTACTCTTCCCCTCGAGCTGGGAATTCCGCCTCCTAGAAGTGGCGGAATACCACTAACGTGGCTGATGTATGAGGGGCATTCCAGACTACGCCTTTAGAACAAACCTGAGGGAATTCTCAAGGAAAAGCACCCCTATCAAGAAACAACAAGCCTAGGGTTAAGTAAGCGCTTGACCTCGTTTTTCTCGCGTCCATTCTCCCTGCTTCGGGCTGTACCACACAATATAAAATGGAAAACCAACTATCCGAAACCATCACCCTTCTGAGGAAGTTGTTCTGGATAAAGCCGGTTTAAGAAAATCCCAGGAGTTGTACCTCCAGTCGAACCTTAGCAGCAGATCTGACGCCCTCGTTCGCCTCCATTTCACTCTTGAAATGGGGCCTAGTCAGTTGGTGTCCGTATTGAGGTCGAGTACTTTTGTTCTGTGAATGTCAATACTAAGCACACCATGGAAGCAAATTTTGTGCATGAGTCTTGATGACAAGAACTATCAAAAATATGGCGAAACTGTCAGGCTTGATGTTAAAGCCAGTAACGCCAAGATGCTTGCGATCGAATGTCTGACAAGAGTGAAAACACGCTGGTCTGGAAGCAGGGACTCTAAGGAAGCAAACATCTTGGAAAATAGGAAACATTGGGAACCCAACAATCCTAATTGTCAGCGATAGCCATACGATCTATCTACTCATACTTATGAGAAAATTCTCGGTTGGAACGGCTGATTTTACGGATCCAAACAGAGCCAGACATCAGGATTCCTCAAGCTAATAACTCTTTCAATATGTGAGCGAGATGATGCGGCATAACAACGCAAAACTACTCGACAAGGTGACCCATACTCCGCAATATGCACCACAGCTAAGACAGCAGCGAAAACCCGACAGAGCTTGAGCGCACAAACTCCATTTCAGGATCACAAGTAACTTGTACTGAAATTCGCAATGCTCATAAAAGACCGAGTATGTTTTTATGCAAGCCTTTCAATCAATGCTATAATGTAACCCGAAAGAACTTCAGGAACTCTCATTTAATTCTTCAGCTTTCTCTGCTTATATTTCACTTAGCTCGAAATCAGAATAATTTTAATGATAAATTAGTGAGCGCATGAATCACGTATTTCATTTATTCCTTATATCCGAACTAGCTATGCATATGCACACAATAATACTTATTCCGTATTGTTAATAATCTTATCGCTTCAGCAATTCGACAATTGTTTGTAAAAATATAGCAATATAGGTCTTAGCTTCAATATAGACGAAACGGAACTCGCGGTATAACATTGAAATTACCCGCCCAATGTCGTCAATGCTTGACATGTGGCACTTGATCATTCTGAACCCCTACTTCCAGAACTTGCTCCTCTGCAGAAAGTACGTACATATAGTTTTTTCGCACTCACGTCTTTAGGCCATTTATACGTGGCGTGCAGACATAAGTCCAAGCACTTTGTTAACGAGTAACGCTTGTATCGTGGCTGCAGTGAACCCATTCACAAGTCCAAAGAGCCACGAATGGACGCAAGCAAGCGCTAGACATTTTAGCGCCTTTGCTCTCTAGACGGTCGACAAGTTTTGTACGTACGAAAGCCGATAGCTAAATGGGAACGCAAACAAGTTCACTACGGGTCAAGCGACGGTACAAATCTATTTGCTCCAAGATAAATACCGATTATGCACCAGGCACGCCCGAACTGGTAAATCACGCAACTCACCGGAAGTGTTGACGCAGGGTATCAACGCCAACAGTTGTCCGAGTACCACAAACCCCCAGGGGACCAAGCCCTCGCCTAGATGCTTTCACGATGCCGGGCGAAGATTCACTCCTCGCTTTGAACGAAAGGTAGTCTGCGAAACAAGAGCCGAAAACCCGCCAACTCATTTTAGTTAAGTACGGCGTTTGCAGTGGCACTAAACGTTTGGCCATACTGGTTGTACCGGCTATGTCTTTTTCAAAGTAAACAAGGTCCCATTTAACCTCATATCTCTGCCCATTTCAATATAAATATCACCAAGTGAAGGCCAGCAACGTAACCTTGGTTCTTTCCGGCTACGTGGCATTAGTATATTTTTGAACGTTCCGTGGGACACAGTATATAGTGGACTACAGATTTCAGAGAGAGTCAGTAACAGCACATGTATTGCCGACACATTTCGGTGGTTTTTCGCCAAAGTACTCATCCGAGGGGCTTATATAACACGATAGACCAAAGAAAATAACCTGCTAACACATTTTCTGAAGCGATGCATACATATGAACAAAAAGTACAACAAAGAATCTATTGGGAACCTGTACTGGCCTTATAAGAAGCCGTTACTTTTTCGCATAAGCTATCAAACTAGCGCCGCCGTAATCAGCTTGTGGGGATGCGGAGGAAATTAAACAACATTGCAAACGCCAAGATCGCCATGAGACGCTTGCTTGCGCGTCATAGCTAAAAACCTGCTGTGGTTGAACGCGGTTAAATCAAGTTTGTTGAGGGATAGCACGGTTTTGCTTGCTTTGGGAAAGGACGCAGACGCTCCCCGGCGCTGTCAGCAAATAGCGCATCTACAACGGCACAACACAACACACATGCACTGCTCAGCGTGGCACCAGCAGCGATCGAATTCATCTTCATGCCGCGTCTTGCTTCAACGTGAACAAAGCGTTGAAAGCACACGGCATACGAAGCTACCAGCACTTAAAGCACTTTGTACAGATCGCAGATCGCATTGAAGACGAGGCCCACGCGACCGCGAACTTTTTCCACATCGCAGATCACTTTCAACGTGTGGGCACCTACGCAGCGTTCGCAGCAGCCGCTGGTAGTGGCAGGCTAACTCCCAGTTTGACCTTGGCTGAGCTTGAAGGTCAGATTTATGGAGCCTGACGTTTTCTGGCTTTGTACCTTGAGTAGTGGAGCTATCGCTCTAATGTGCTCGCGCTACCATGCAAATACGACAGGCCTCTTCCCAATTTCCATTTCGCGGCAGCAGTCATGCATGAGCATGCATGAACGCCGGCGACAAAACATCGGACAACTCTCCAACGTGCAGGAGACGTTGCGGAGAAATCGGCAAGGAAACGCCCTCTCGTAACAAACGCCAACGCAGTAGTGGAGGGCTGATGACGGCCGGGGAAGGTGGAGCATCGTTAGGCACCTACACATAACCCAAAAACGGCACAAATTATGAAATTCTCATGCATTAAGTTATGGCTACGATCCCGTAGACATGACTCTTCCGAAGCTACTAACGCTTCTCGCGCTTCGTACTACGTGATCAGAACGATGCTCCGCCCGCGTCATCAATGGTATCTGCAGGCCGTGAAGAATGGCTGATGAGAGAGGCATTGAATCAAGCGGAAGGCATGGCTTCAATATCGCCGTCCGTACCAATAAGTGCCACCCGTCGTAAAGGAAACAGCAAGCGGGCGGCGCACTTTTCGACATGGAGCTAGGCCTACTCGCTTGAGGGACCATAGGGGCTGGCGGGCTGACCCCGTCGGCAGCCGATAAAATTGGCGCGAGGTGGGCCGGAAAACAAAACATTGTGAGAATGAGCACTACTAAACGAGCATGAAGTTGGACTGGTGCCAAATAATAGTACGCCGAAAGAGTCGCCGATGCTTGGCAGCGAGCTGTTCTGTGTGCGCGAGAAGAAGCTAGGCCTACTGTCTCGAGGGACCAGACTGGCTGACCACGTCGGCAGCCTATTAATTAAGGCACGAGGTGGGCCGCAAAATGAGGCATTGTGCAGATCAGCATTACTAAATGAGCGTAAAGTTAGGCCGGCGGCTAATAAGTCAGTACTCGCAGACTCGCTGGTGCTTGGCAACGAGCCGTTCTGTGCTCACGAAATGAAGTTAGGCCTACTCTCGAGGGACCATATTGGATGGCGGGCTGACGCCTTCGGCAGCCGATAAAGGAGCGATGTGGACCGGAAAACAAGGCAATGTGCAAATGAGCATGACTGAATGAGAGTAAAGTTAGGCCAATGCCTAATGAATACTCGCAGAGTCGCTGGGGCTTGGCAGCGAGCCGTTCTGCGCGATCGAGATGAAGCGAGGCCTATTCTCTTGAGGGCTGGCGGGCTGATCCCGTCGGCAGCCAATAAAGGGGCGAGGTGGGAGGGAGAACAAGGTATTGTGAAGCTGAGAATGACTATAAGCGAATATAAAGCCAAACTAGCGCCTGATAGGTGAGTACTCACGATGAGTCGTTGGAGCTGGCAGCGAGCCGTTCTGAGAGCAGTCTCAACGTTGCAGATCCAGACGCGCTCTGACCTCGTCGTTTTCTCCTCGCGCCATGGCTGCGTGCTCACGAGACGTGGAAACGCGCTGGGATATATGATAATGAATGCTTCTCGTGTGCAAAGCGCGCCAAAGGACGCGAGCAGGCCGTGCCGAATGACCGGTAGAAATAGAAGATGACAACGCCGACGCGCTGCGTGAGTTTGGCGCGAGCGGAAAAACAGCAACAAAAAGTCGCAGCGGAGCTGCGAAATAGACAAAGCGCGCCATTGAGTATGCCATTGAGTTTGCTCAATATGGGCCTTTTCCCTTCCACGTCTCTAGTATACTCTGTGAACACGCACGATCGCTACTAATAGCGGCTCAACCTGTCGAGGTGTCCAAAGTGAAACGCGCGAAGCGGCTCAAGACGCTGGCTTGCCCGCAGGAAATTCATAAGTGCGTTCTATGCTACTTGTCTATTCGGGCGTCTTTGGCGTGACTCCGCCTCTGGACCCGGACGCGTTCGGACGCAGAAGTTCGAGCAGCAGTTTTAGCGTCATGTCTGGTCGTGGTAACAGGCCTTCCTTCGCCTCACCGTGTTGTCGGCCTGTACTACCGACTTTGCCACGAGTCGAAAATATGAAATATGAAACCAAGTCCACCACGCATATTGTGCGGACAACGCTCTGAAAAGACTTATCACTGCGCCATTTGTTAAAGATCTTTTGTGGCTCAGGGCTCGTCCTCGTTCCCGGGAGAGCTTCAATTCGCCTTCGTTGCCGGCGCAAAGGACACATTACACGAGACTGCAGAGTGCCAAGATGTGCTCAGTGTGGAGAATACGGCCATGGGACATAAGTTTGCGTGTGTACATATGCAAGACTTACTGCCATCAGCCAAGTTGACCACGAGGTTCTCGAAGTGATGGAGTAGGAGGTAAAGGAAAAGTTGACAGCGTCTTTGGAAACGCAGTTTGAACAGGTGGCAAGTCATTGGTAGTTACGCGTGCAACCGCGTGCAACTGCCAAAGATGCTGACGCACCGCAAGGCAGATTCGTAGATTCGCGGCCGCTCACTTCGTCACCGTCCGCACGCATGGTTCCCTCGCACGAAGCGCGGTTGACAGCGCTGCAATACGGTAGCGCATGCAAGCAGTCACGTGGTTCAGTCACGTGCTTTCTATATTTCACGGGATTCCATTTCATATTTCGCGTAAAATTGGATTAGTCGTTCCGAAATGCGCTCTACAACGTAACGAAACGCACTTGGCCATAGAGTGATTAGAAAATTTTCATAACTAACCTTAGTTAATAACAAAATAAGTGCAATATAAAACATGTCCCAAGGAGCACCACATGACGGCAAATCATACGTCGTTCGTTTCATTCAGCTGCGTTTTTTTTTAATTCTTGGTCAAGTTACCGAAAAAAAACCTTCATATGGTCATGAAGGTCATCTGTTACAACATGGTCGATAACATTCACAGCAACAGTTCGACGGCTATATATTTTTTTCATTCCACACGGATCCCGTCTACGGACACATTTTTCATCAGAAGCTAGCCATATGCAGCTTCGCTGTTAAGTATTTTTTCAAACACCTGAGGCTGCCACAACCAAAACTGCCGGACCACTCTTTTTAATAAAGTTTATTTTCTTCAAACATCTCTGCTCTTTCCCTCCTGCCTAAGACCTCTGTCCCAAGTCTGACAAGGGTAATTATGTTACAGGTCCCAGAACCCACAGGTGTATGTGCCATTCAGCTTGAACCCGTTCTCCGTTATCACCAGGATCGGCTCACACGATTTATTGGTCAACATATCGCACATGATTTTTCTCTAAATCCTGTACATAGAGCTATGCTCTAAAAATTATTAGAACTTTGTTTTCGCCACGCGTGCCTACGATCTGAAAATTTATTTGTGTAGAGGTTGCGACCAAGGAGAATGTACAACGAGGTGACTGTTTGGGAAAAGTTAGATTGAATGCAGTCTGAAAGCATGGTAGTTATCTGCGAGAGTACGAGAAATGTCGAAAATTCAGGTATATTATGGGAGAAGCTGCTTTACCTTGGGTTTTGTAAAACATTTAGCTCAATGCAACAGCTGCATTTCGGGTACGTGCTATATTCCTAAAATGGCACTACTCTAGCTATTCTGCTAAATTGATCTAATCTTTATTGCCCCCTATTCATTCTGAATTTGAAATGCGTCCCCTAAATGGAATAAATAAGAACAGTGAAATTTTGTTAGTAGCTGCTTGCCAGAGAACATGTAATGAACAGGGAATAAAAAAATAAAGATTACTGAAACGGGCAGCACATTTAAAACTGTTCTGGAAAAAGAAAAATACGAGCTCTGTTAGCCACATGAATCTACTTCGAAATGAATCATCAATAATTTACTATTGCGCAAGATGCCCGCGCACATTTTAGTCACTGTCAATACCACCACTAACTTTTCATTAATGATACGCACTCCGACAGCAGCTATGTGTGGAGCGCTATAAAATCATCGTTTTTTTCCTTTATCAATATAGGTTGCCTAAGATCCTTCGATAGCAGTTGCGACAAAGTGCTCAGCCGTAGACTAAGTGCCTGTCGGTCCTTCCACTTCATCTGATTTACTTCTTAGCCTTTATCTTTATTTTATGGGCACATCGTACACTTGAAAGCATTGATCAAGACAAGTGCGTTATAAAGTAGGTCACCTTTTTCTTTTACTTTGTGTTAGCCTTTGTATTTCTTCTGTAATTTTCTCTTTCTAGTTTTTATTCATCTAATCTTATCGTGCTCAGCGCGGGCTTTTATGTGAGCTCACGAACGCCATATGGCCAAACGTTTAAGCTTTCGAAATATTTTTTGTATTCGTATAAAAAGTAAATATAAAAACAAAACAAATAGTTAAATTTTAGTGAGTTTTGTCAACCTTTTAAATATGTGCCTATCCGGTTTATAGAAAGTCTAATAGACTTTTTCGACTAATATCTGCGTAAACTTTCGTAAATATTTCATATGGAGGGCGATACACTGCAGCACACCCAACTGAAAGACTTCCTAGTTAATTTTGTGTTTCTTTTAGGACTTCTCTCTCTTTTGTCCATAGAAAACATATTTGAAATAATCAAAATAAGTTACATCATCTAAAAGTTTCAAAGGATGTATGCAGCAATCTTGTCAGTCAACATTCATTTCATATAACGGCTCATTAAAGGGCCTAACTTGTTGCACTTTTGTCGCATTTTTAGTTCATTCAAGTTTCTCTGTTTCTTGTAGCATTATTGTCTCATTTTACAACATAAGCTGTCAGAAAGCCCACATTAGCTATGTATACAATACTATTTGCTATGGAGGTTTAAAACATCGATATAAGTCAATGCAAACATACGGGAAGTAAAGAAAGGAAGTACAGATGGTTAATAATTACAGGGGAATGAGAAAACACCAGTAAGAATATGAGTGGGTAAACAGAGTTTTAGAAGGGAGTCCCCAAAAAGCTTCGCGGGTGTTTTAAAATACGCCTTTGCCTTTCCGGACCACAACGGTGTCAAAAAATGAATTGTAACATTTTATGATGATAAGAGTGCTCTTCACATTCGTGTTCCGGCGTCTAATCACAATTTAGGGGTTATTCTACTAGCAGCAAGCAACTGGTGGCGCTTTGAGTAGCCAACTTTACGTGCCTTCACCAGCCAAGTTATGTCGTCTTAAGCCTACGAGCCATTAAATCGACGATCGAATTCGAAATCAGCGGCGTCTAATGAATCAATCTTCATACCACAGGCTAGTTGAGAGAAAGCGATACCCGCGATATCGCAGTGCTTCTAGCTTGCAAACTTCACGCGTTGCAGCGAATGAAGCCCAGTTTGGTTCTAAGTCAGAGCTTTATTATTAGAGATTATTTAAGTATCCCGAGAGCTCGTAAGGGCGTTACATAGGGGGGGGGGGGGGGGGGGGGGAGGGGAGGACGAAAAAGGTCAAGCGTGTAACGTGTACAATGCAAATATACGAATACATTAGGAACAAAAATGATCTAGACGTAGAACATCATTCTTTCGCCCCTCTGTTTCCTTTCTTCTCGTTTGTTACATAGCGAGGGTCTCGAATCAGGCAGCTTTCATGCATTCAGGGTGTACGTGTGCGAAGCTGTTTATGCGGACCCTGGGCCGTCGTTGTCGTCATCATCATTTAAAAACTATCATCATCAGCAATAGCTCGAGCGTCTTCCACAGCTGGCCCGTTGACGCTACCACGCGAACGCGCTCGTGCCACTGCTCCCGCATTCGTCGTCGTCTTCTTTCCAGCGTAGAGTCTTAATGGGGAGGCCGCATTTACGGGGGTATGAGTTTAAGTGCGTATGAGCCGTTTACTGTATTACGTGACTGACCGATATGATTCTGAAGCAATTTTTGAAGAATCGCAAGCGGCCATGCCGGCCGGTTGCTGCTAACCACGCCACCGAGCGAACTCGAGACAACAAACGCAAGCAACAACGGCGGACTGCGGGCATACCGTCACTGAAGTCCTTCTCTCCGTCGCCGCTGAACATGTGTGTAACCTCGTTAAGGAACACAAACACGTCAATCGCCAAACACTGGGGTAACCGCAAAAGAAGCAATCCTAAAGCGTGCTCCCTAAGTTTCACTTCCATGGTGTGGCACTCGGTGTAGATAACACAGCTTCGCTGCCCCACTATCACCACGGACTGGAAGGGGCGGCAATTTTTTTTTTTTTTTTTTTTGCGGTTGTGCTAACTGTAAGGCATATATATATTAGGTTATACTAAGAGGGTGAGCTACGCGTATATATCAAGCAGGTGGCTCAACTCTTTTGATATTGCCTCGAAAGAAAAAATAACAGCTCATGAGGACACCATCCTTACTATCCAGTCTCGGCTGGGGGGCCATCCTTTCTCAGAGCCATCAAGTGACTGACAGTTCGCATTCTAAACAATGCCCGTTCGGCCCACACTAACCGCTTTCAGCTTAATCGAAAGTCGTCCTTCAACATCGTATTTATCGCCCAGGCATCTGCAATATCTCCCTTCAATACCCTACCACAAATGGCTCCATACACCTATCAGTCTTGTCGATGTTGGCGAAACTTTTGAAATGGGCTGTCTTAGCATTCCCAATGAACACGCATTTTAAATTACTTTGCTTCCGATTCGCTTTTCTGACAATTATGCAGTTCTTTCAATTGTTTTTTTTTTCTGTTTTGTGATACTTAGCCCTCGATACGTATTATTACCGCACCAGGTTAGGCACTCACCCGCCCCTTATGTAATACTTTTAGGCCTAGAAAAGGAAGCAACAGAAAACTGCAGCTCAAAAACTAAACTTACCCTCGTTTCCTTCGAGCCACTCACCTTGTCCGCCAGCTCCTTGAACGATCCTCCTTTTAGAATTCGCAGGGCAAACGCTCCCAGCTTCCGTTTCACCTCGTCGTCGAGGTTCGGTGCGGATTCCTCACCGAGCTTTTGCAGGCCGCTGAACCTGGGTGCGCCGATACCATCGTCGACGAGGCCGAGCCAAGGACTCTTCTTGCTTAGGGAAGTCACGGTTAAATGTCTTTTCCAAAAAAGCCTGAAGAAGGAGAGCCCTTCATCCGAACATTTTCCAAACCGTTCAAAGATGTCTAGCAAAGCTGTCGGTGTGAACACTTTACTGAGCTCGGAGCTCAGATTTTCGTCTGGTTCAAAAGCTCCGATGTCCTCATCGAAATTGAAGAGCATCAGGCTTGTGATGTGATGAAGGCACGAAGCATCCTGCCTTCTTCCGCATTAGTTGCGGAGCGCACGCCTGGTGATCTTTGATGTGGTGCTCAGTGGCGGTGCCACACACAAGTTTCCAAGAAGAACTTCCATAATCCTCCTTCAGGTGGCGCGACATGGAAGAGGCACCGTCTCCACGTCGTAGACTACCTGCGTCGTGGAGGGCATACGTCATTGCAAAAAGAAAAAAGGTGCGACAGTTCTACATAATGAAATTTCCTTTCCGCCCACTAAAAGCCGGTGCTTCTATAGGGAAGTTAATTAGTTAGCTCCACCAAGTGGTGGTAGCGGAAACATGTGACGACCAGATCGGTTATCAAAATCAGCTAGGAAAAAAAGCTTGCAGAACAGCTTTCATGGCCAAGCCGACGGAACACGCCGCCGGATGGTGGTGTCGGTGATGCCGACCACGCACACAGGAATAAGCACATTTAACTTCAATGCGGTCGCAGCAGTACCGACGCTAGTCGTCCAACCAACCTTGCTCCCCTGACTGTTGGCCAGGAATTCGACGAAGGAATCCGAACTAGGCGCC
This sequence comes from Dermacentor andersoni, assembly GCF_023375885.2. Taxonomy (NCBI): domain Eukaryota; kingdom Metazoa; phylum Arthropoda; class Arachnida; order Ixodida; family Ixodidae; genus Dermacentor; species Dermacentor andersoni. The sequence continues at coordinate 117,025,933 of NC_092821.1, read as the reverse complement.
TTCAGACTCTGCGCGGGCACGCAGAACTTGTGGTCGGCGACCATGCCCATGGAGGTTCCCACCGTCGAAGTGATCATGAATAGCTGGAAGAAGAGGACGAACAGGAACACTGCCACCATCATGATCCGGCTGGCAGTGTTGAAGCTGCAAACCAGGTCGGTTATCAAAATCAGCCAGGAAAAAAAAGCTTGCAGAACAGCTTTCATGGCTAAGCCGACGGAACAGGCCGCCGGGTGGTGGTGTCGGTGATGCCGACCACGCACACAGGAATAAGGTATCGCAGCGAGCATTGTCGGGTTGTCTTGGCAATTAGGATTAAGCCCCTGCCAGGCGCGTGATGTAAGGATATTAACTTGTGCGCCGCAAAAGAACACAAAGAGATGAGTGACGCTTGCCGAACACCATCGTCGATGGCCAAAATCTGATCGCTGGGTTAGCAGCGCGGCTTGTTATAAAGAACTCGTAGCACGTTCCGGTGTATAATCGCCGGTGCTGGCGTGAATTCGAGGACATGCACCACTGTTTGCGACACGCGTGAAATCTGACTAGACATGGTTCCCTCATGATTTGATTGGCGACAACATTCGAGAGAGTTCAGATACAGTAACACGCATCTTGCGCGAAGCGATAACGTAACAACGGTTGCCCGAGCGCCAAAAAAATAAGCAATTGATATGCGTGCCCGTATGAACTACGAAACCTGGGGCCGAATATTATAACGGTTCGGTTGGGGAACCGTTCCTTTGGCCTCACCTGATTCGCCAAAATTTTGATTACGTCACAGGTCGTCACAGGCAGCGGGGCGGTATCGCAATTTTTGAATACGTCACGCATCTGTCAATCATCTTCAGAGCGAATCAGTCGGTAAGAACCGGCGAAGGGGTAGTCCGCTTTGGGTTCCGTTGCTGTGGCTTGGTTGTGGGCTTGCGACTCTGGCCGCGCGCGCCGGTCGCGCGACCCCGGAGACACGCGGGCGTCGCGCGCGCGTGCGTTGGTTGCTTCGGAGGCTATTACTTGCCTTCGTCGTCTGCTTGGCGTTGCTCTTTCGGTGTCGACCACGGCTGGAAGTGCGATACGCGTTCGAAGAAGTGACGGATAATGAGTTTGCACCACCCTTGCTGGCTTTCTAAGTAGACCTTTTGCAGGCTACGCTATCATATGGAGGAGACTCGGGTGCAAGCGTACGAGTGGCCATTCCACGCAGAGGAAGGAACATTGCGCGCTGCGGTTAATCGCCACCGGCCTGCAGCTCCCAGAGGTCGGTCAGACGTGAAGCATTCATCGGAATGGCCTAGATCTCTGCTGCCGACACTGTCCACAAAGTTGCTCTCGCAGTTACTGTGTTGGCCGGTTGAAGGGCTGGGTCAACTTTCCCGTGACCTCAGCTTCAAAGCCAATGCCAAGGAGATATTTGCATGGTGAGATCGAATTCCTAGTGCTATCACCAGAGTGAATAGCTTGCAGATCGCCGTTCAGCAGTCAGAAGGGTTCAACCTAGGCTAGCTCAGCACTTCCTTCGTTCGGCTGATAAAACTATGCAGTCAGGACGGGAAGATATTGTGGAGATCTCTTATTTGGCGGCCCTTTTTTTCTGTAGTTCGGGTGTGCCGCACTTTGTTCCTCAATTTCACGGCACAGCGCGCACCGTCAACACCACACTCTTCGATTTGACTTCGCGCAGGCAATGCAGGGCCCGTATACTGTAATGTTCGATTTCAAGTTCCATTGCTTCTATCACGCCACGCGCCGTGGGGCAGATCGCAGGGATAGCGGCAGCGCGGCGGCGAGCGAGTCATGTCCGAACCAATGACGAAGGGCGGAAAAAGAAGGAAAATTGATATAGTCGGCTAGTAAATGTGTCCCTAAGAACCAGTTCATGGTTTTGTCGCGCTAGCTACTTGAGAAGTGCTGGCAGTGCGTTCCTGTTGCGTGCATCGTGCGAGCTCCTGGTAGCAGACGACATAGCGCTCCGCTCTGCCAACTCATTTACGCTTGCGATACCACCTGTGGGCTGAGAATGAAAAAGAATGACATTAATAAATTACTTCTGCATTGCGTAAACCCCCGGCACCACAAGTCTATACTTCAGAATTTGGCGTATAATATTTAATTCATATTTTACATTTATTTAACAAGCAGAAACATTCTGCAATTCCTCGATTAACTCGTCATATAATGACGTACACATCAGAGGTGGCACCCTCTCATCTATTGGTCGCGCCCTCCCCTTCTTCCACCACCGGCTTGGGAGTGGCACATTAGTGACGTAAGCGGCGAAGCGAACGGTTCGTATTCCGAACCCTGGATTTCCGAGGCCACGAGGAGATTTCGGAGGCTACAATCTAGGCACCGAATATTTCAAGTAGTCAAAGGGCCGATAAAGTAAACTACGCTGTTTAAGGGGGGACGCGGGTCTTGAAAACTGAAAATCGCGAAAAAAAAATTATATTTCTCGTCTTTCGCGCCGCTCAGTGCCGCCATCTTGTTATCATTTGAAAGCTCAAAGTTCCGCCTTTCAGTTCCCCGCATCCTCGCCGCATAGAAAAAGTGCAAACGTAAACCAATCAGAAGCCGGTCTGACGAAGCTCGCTATGCACGCGGCCCTCCTATTGGCGCAGTGCGCCAATGCGCCGAGAGCCGCCTTCTGATTGGCTTGGGCTATGGTAACTAGGGCTAGCAGACGAGCTTGTCTGCTAGCCCTGGCAGTGGTTCGCTTCGAAAACCGTTAATACGATGTTTCTTTGTTCATCGTATTACGAACGTAAGCGGCACATTGACCCTCACTAAAAAAAAAAAAAAAAAAAACTGAAGCTGAACACGAGTCGGCGAAAAGCGAAGCGCAAGCCGTCTCTGCTTCCTACGGCAAGAGGCGGCGGTTTTCCCAAGGTTCAGACGAGCCGACAAGATCACGCCAGAGATAAGTCACTACGCTGCGCAATCTCACACCGCACCGGCAGTAACACAGCAGCGAAGCTAACCATTGCTGGTGTAGGTTTACTTTGCAGACCGCAGATGATGTGCAGATGCCTATTCACGTGCCTCTCACTCGTACGCAGGTTCGCGCTGGTGCATTCCCGATTCTATTAGGAGCCTATACATGCGCGGAATAATTTTGCGTTTTTAATTATATTGTAATTATTTCCCGGTATTGAAGCTAGAAATTTATATTTTGCCATTATCGTTAGCTTTTTTTCTCAAGTATAGCTTTTTTAGTCTCAAATGTTGGGATCACAACTGTGTCCCTTCTACTTATTCAATTATCGTAATTCATTTTTTCTCTGAATGCAGGCGAGTCAGAGAGTGCGCAGAAATTATGATATTGTGTCCTAGGACACTGAAGTATTTTGAAATCTTATAGAAATCACCAGCACGAATTCGCATTTGTAAAGCTGCATGCACCTTTAGAATTTTATAACTTTGGCTAAACTACATATACATACATCCAAGTGCTAACTTGCAGTATTTGAACATCCAGGAACACACCGGCTTACTTTTAGTTGTCCTGTTGCAGTACAGTTTTTGCAATTCACGTGCCAAATTTATAACACAACAAACATTGTAACTAGTATTTTATTGACTTTAGACAAGACTTAATTGCACATTTGTAAACAGCACGCAAGATTACATGGGTCCCCAAAATTTCATCAATCATGAGGCTGGTGTTTCATTAAGCAGCAGTTCCGTTTAAGGGACGACGCTTGAAAGTGAAAACTTGAAAGTGGCTTTCCGGATGTGTTTTTTTCTTCACGTGCCTTTGCCTTATGAAAGGTTTGATAAAGTTTTCAAGAATCGATTTCAATAAATTTGGTGTTCTTGTGCTCAGCAAGGCCTGGCCAAAAGGCTAGAGCCTAAAGGTTTTCCGTACATATGTTCAATAGAAAAGAGAGGTAGTGGCAGTGCAATTTTCGCAATTATCTTTTTTTCGTCAAGTGCTATTGCCTTACGGAAGTTTTGATAATGTTTGCATCAAGTGATTTCAGAGAACAAGGTACAGTTTTTTTAGTAACATCACAGCTACATCCGACAGCAGGCTAATTACTGCCACATTGTTTTTCTTCCCAACTTTGGTATTTATTTGTGATATTCACAATTACTTCACTTGTACGTACTTAGCTTTAAGATGTGCACTGGGCCTTTGGAGATGTCTGCATTTTCTTAGAAACACTATTTTAATGATAAATTATTACAAAAGCGCATAAGAAATTACCCAATTAGGACTACAGTATCCTGTGATATCTTTTCTTCCGTGTAAGATAACAGAAATCTAAATGCATATTTGAAATCAGCATTCTACAACATATCTGCATACAAAATTTAGGCAGCATATGTTGAAAAATAAAAAGCTTTCGTGACCCTCATCTACCCTTAAGCCATGCACAGGGGCCGCGACCCTTGCGTTCCGAACATGAAACGAACGTCTAAATTCCGAAAACATGTCAAACGTGCGCGCAGAACGCTTGTGGAAAATCTTTTTACCGGAAATGTGATAACAAGGTTACCTATATTTACAAACGAAACTTACTTATTGTGCTATCTTCACTTTCTGTGCAGTCTTCACTTTCAGTGCCGTCTTCACTTTCAGTGCCGTCTTCACTTTCAGTGCCGTCTTCACTTTCAGTGCCGTCTTCACTTTCAGTGCCGTCTTCACTTTCAGTGCCGTCTTCACTTTCAGTGCCGTCTTCACTTTCAGTGCCGTCTTCACTTTCAGTGCCGTCTTCACTTTCAGTGCCGTCTTCACTTTCAGTGCCGTCTTCACTTTCTGTGCCGTCTTCACTTTCTGTGCCGTCTTCACTTTCTGTGCCGTCTTCACTTTCTGTGCCGTCTTCACTTTCTGTGCCGTCTTCACTTTCTGTGCCGTCTTCACTTTCTGTGCCGTCTTCACTTTCTGTGCCGTCTTCACTTTCTGTGCCGTCATCACTTTCTGTGCCGTCTTCACTTTCTGTGCCGTGTTCACTTTCTGTGCCGTGTTCACTTTCTGTGCCGTCTTCACTTTCTGTGCCGTCTTCACTTTCTGTGCCGTCTTCACTTTCTGTGCCGTCTTCACTTTCTGTGCCGTCTTCACTTTCCGTGCCCTCTTCATGCAAAGCGGCTGAAAAGTGGCCAGTGCCCTAGAACGAAATACACGGAAAAACTGTACGTGAGGCCCGGAATTATTTTCATACAACACAGTGTCTCACATGAAGTTAACTACTTGAAGTTGTGACAAGTACTCGAAGAAGAGATGCCTCTGGAGAGTACTACTTAGCACGAGAATTTGTTTTCAGGAGCTGACGAAGACATCGCTTGCCAACAAACGCGGCTCCGGAAGCATCGTATGTTCGACCATTTTTGACTGATTTAGTTGAGCTATCACGTGGTGTCTTGCGAAGCAACAGGCAACCCTCGATTGCCGCAACGTGTCCCATAGGCTGGCATTCGCCAGACACAAACGCTTCGAAAATGCGAGAAAATAGCCCAAATGGCAAAAATTTTGTCTTGCCTGTAAATTTGTATCAGTCTGTACGCATCTTTCATAACCAAATTTTCGACGAGTACATGTGTAGCATGGATACAGAGAGAGTAAACTCCCTTTGTTACCATATCGATTCTGGTACTTCGCAAGGGTAATATTCTTCGTGAACAAGCTTTCAGTCCGCTGATTTGTCCATGAATAATATTGGTATCTGGTTACCTTGAGTTACACCTTCGTTTCAGGTCAGCACTTTCTTGCGTGACGGTCTTTTCCCGGTAACAAATTCAGACCGGACGTCCAGTAAAACCATTTATGAGTAGCAGCTATGCACGTGTCACCACTTATGTTGCATTTTAACGAGTTGTGCAGCATTATGAACAAGTATAAGCTATATCTGCCAATTCAAGGCTCTATTTGCTACTGACTGCCCCAGGGCCACCACATTCGATGTGAATTAGCCAGCTTGAAGTTAGTTTCAATGCACAGCAGATGGGCTAATTCATCCTGTTAGCATAGATATATCCTAGCTGTAAAGACAATCATGCCGCATTAAGGATGCTCCACGACCCTCATAAGAATTATAGAGGCGCATTTCAGCAGCTCGAGAAAGCACACCCGTCGAGCGAAAATAATATGATGTGTAGAGTATGCATAGAACATAGACAGTCGAACTGCTAGCTGGATTCTTTTACTGTATGCCCTCACCTTCACCCCTCAATACCACTTACGGGCAGTGACCGTACTTATCTCTTCAGCACCTGCATCGCCAAGAAGGCATTAAAGCAGGGGTGATTTCATTCGAAATACAATAGTTTGTAGAAGGGTATTTACACGCTCAAAGCATGGTAAAAGCATGAACTGATGTAGTTAACACAACATCAGGTGGAAGAAGATTGTGGGCGCGTGCTGTCTGGACAAAAAAAAAAAGAATACCGCAAGACGTCACCTCTAAAAGCAATTTCCTTTACTTTCAAAGAGTGATCCTTTCTTAGATACATATGAAGGTGGTGTCATGTATTTCTCTCGACTACTGCCGGTATGGGAATGACATATGCTATAAAAATTTCAAACGCAGGTTTCCCCTGCGAGTCTTTAGGTCCGGCCATTGAAGAGTACGTTTAGCCTCTGTCATGCTGAATTTTCTACCATAGTTTCCTAGGAAAAATCTGGCAGGCTTGTTTTGTACGTTTTCAAGTTTGTTAATTCCGAGGTGTAAGGGTCCCAACATACACATGCGCATTCGAGTGTTGATCGTACATATGCAAAATACAATTGTTGTTTAAGTCCTTTGGGTAGGGGACTAAAATTCCGCCTCGAAAAACCGAGCACCGTCGTCGCTTTATTCGCGAAATCATTGATGTGCCTAGCCCATCGCATCTCTTAAGTATTTGAATTCCTTTGCTGTAACTAGCCTCGTGGAGTCGATACGCGTGCTCTTGGTAGAAATTTATAAAACTTGCAGGCCATATGTCGGTAGACAGTTGGCGGCGGAAATGTTTTCTATAAAAATTACTGCAGAAAAACAGTGATTACAGGTATGATTCACGGGCTTGCTCAAAAATTGGTCGTTGTCCCTTCAAACGAATTTCTGACTATGAAGGCGGGTGATATTGCTTCGTAAGCGAAATAACGTTATGAAAAAGGTTATCGGTTAGAAATGGGGTTAACAAAACTAGGCGAGGCGCAAGCTTACGTTATGACGCATACGAAGCCACCCATCGTAATTAAACAACCCGCGCTGCTCGTCTTTCCATGGTAGAGGAAGATTCGAAGCGTGCGAGTTCCCTTTTGTAATTTCACCATGAAATCGATTGGGATTAGCGCTCTTTGGGAAATTCTTCCAGTTCCTGGTATGTTTGCATCTAACTTCTTACACACACCCGGTGACCCGAGTTACTAGCTTGAGCCATTAGGTATGTGTTGGCTGCTGTCTTGGCGATCAGACATTGGCGACTGGGTATCTGCCCGAACAAACGACTTGCTGCTCTCTGGCCCAGTAGATAACTTAGTTACTGGTTATGTACCAAATACTTTGACACCCGGTGTGTAACACTGCTGTGTTTCCAGTTTCGCACAGTCACCAAAGTAGAAGTGCCAAGAAAAAGAAAGTTGGTCACTAGTCTTGAATGTAATAAAACGTACACGTACGAGTCGAGCGCGGCCGCTTGATAAAAAGTGGTTGCAACTAAGTTGCAGCCAGGACAAGATGGATAGTGGGAGTTGCTACACAATGTGAACTGCCGACTACAAAAAGGTACACTTTGCCGTGGTACGATTCCTCATTGTAGAAGTCGGCATCGGCTTGTCGGCGTCGCCTATTTGTGTGTCTACTGATGTGCCCACAAGATCTCGCGATTTAAGGATGGTACTAGGATATTACAAGAACACAGCACTGACCATAAAAATAATCGTAAATTATAAAATACATCACCACCAATTACACACCCAAGTTTTAAAAAAAATGCTCAGCGCCTTACCGTCAGCAATCATCTCTGAAAGATAGATGCGCAGTCAATATTTTATGTCTTATGTTCACCTTATATTCGGCGAATTCAGTATAAGGCACACCCTTATCTACTTATGCACTGTTAAATTGTACGTGGACTGATACGTAATGACAATTCACTGTTGAGTGTCAATGACAAGAACGAATAAGTGATGTACTAGTAGATTAGCCAAACGAGCGCCAAGGGTAACGAAGCGCACTTAATGGCGGCAGCTCCATAGCTTGCTTTATGAGAAAAGGTGATCGCATAGTTGAAGAGGCACTCATTGCCTTGCAGCCGGAAGGACAAACATGGGCAAGACGTACGTTCAATATATTCTCCTGATTACGTTACCAGCACATTTAACTTCAATGCGGTCACAGCAGTACCGATGCTAGTCGTCCAACCAACCTTGCTCCCTACACTGTTGGCCAGGAATTCGACGAAGGAATCCGAACCAGGCGCCCCCAGACTCTGCACGGGCACGCAGAGCTTTTAGTCGGCGACCATGCCCATGGAGGTTCCCACCGTCGAAGTGATCATGAACAGCGGGAAGAAGAGGAAGAACAGGAACACTGCCACCATCATGATCCAGCTGGCAGTGTTGAAGCTGCAAACGCCGGTAGGGGCTCGCAGCATCAGGCACTGGTTGCCTGGTGGTGGGGAGGAACAAAAAAAGTAATGCTGACGAAATACATTCGACCAAGCAATTTATCGGCCAGTCAAAAGTTCATTTCAGTTTTCAAAAGAAACGGAAGACGTTAGAGGGCAAAATGTGCTATTAACGACCGCTTGACAAGGCTCCCGATTCCACAAAACAATTTTGACTCTGTACATCGTTCGCGATTTTTCCGGTGACCTTCCCGCGATCCCAGAAATCAAGTATAGCACTATACTTGTTTGAGAGTTGTCGCTCGGCAGAAACGGAGGCGACAACCTACAACACTGTCACATGCACTTATACAATAATAAATAGCAGACGACTGGGTTTGCCGCGGTCTCTGTGTCGCCTGTCTTTCTGGGTACAACTGGTCCAATAAAAAACGAGATTCTCAACTCGGGGCTCGACAGTGTTGCGTTCCCCACTGTTGCTACAGTGTGAAAACATAGGAAAACTTTTTCGACTTCTCCGTTCAAGAAACGCGGTCTGATGAGACACGAAGTAGACGGGACTTGGGAACATTTTTGGCAAACTGCAGCTGTAGGTACTGGCATGACACATGGGCGGTTTAGCACACCATCCCTGTTGAATTGCGGCCGCCTCGGCCGTCATCAAGGCCACGTCATCAATCCAGTTTAAGGGACGACGCTTGAAAGTGAAAACTTGAAAAGTGACTTTCCGGATGTGTTTTTTTCTTCAAGTGCCTTTGCCTTATGAAAGGTTTGATGAAGTTTTCATGAATCGATTTGAGTAAATTTGGTGTTCTTGTGCTCAGCAAGGCCTGGGCAAAATGCTAGAGCCTAAAGGTTTTCCATATATATGTTCAATAGAAAAAAAGAGGTAGTGGCAGTAAAACTTTAAATGCAATTTTCGCAATTATCTTTTTTTCGTCAAGTGCTATTGCCTTACGGAAGTTTTGATAATGTTTGCATCAAGTGATGTCAGAGAACAAGGTATAATTTTTTGGCAACATCACAGCTACATCCGACAGCATTGCGCTATTAATTATATCAAATATAGGCTAATTACTGCCACATTGTTTTTTCTTCCCAACTTTGGTATTTATTTGTGATAATGACAATTACTTCACTTGTATGTACTTAGCTTTAGGATGTGCACTGGGCCTTTGGAGATGTCTGCTTTTTCTTAAAAACGCTATTTTAATGATAAATTACTAGAAAAACCCATAAGAAATTATCCAATTAGGACTACAGTATCCTGTGATATCTTTTCTTCCGAGTGAGATAAAAGAAATCTAAATACATATTTGAAATCAGCATTCTACAATATATCTGCATACAAAATTTAGGTAACACATGTTGAAAGATAAAAAAAGCTTTCGTGACCCTCATCTCCCCTTAAGCCATGCACAGGGGCCGCCACCCTTGCGTTCCGAACATGAAACGATCGTCTAAATTCCGAAAACATGTCAAACGTGTGCGCAGAACGCTTGTGGAAACTCTTATTACCAAAAATGTGATAACAAGGTTCTCTATATTTACAAACGAAACTTACTTTCTGTGCTGTCGTCACTTTCTGGGCAGTCTTCACTTTCTGGGCAGTCTTCACTTTCTGGGCAGTCTTCACTTTCTGGGCAGTCTTCACTTTCTGTGCAGTCCACTTTCTGTGCAGTCTTCACTTTCTGTGCAGTCTTCACTTTCTGTGCAGTCTTCCCTTTCTGTGCAGTCTTCCCTTTCTGTGCAGTCTTCCCTTTCTGTGCAGTCTTCCCTTTCTGTGCAGTCTTCCCTTTCTGTGCAGTCTTCCCTTTCTGTGCAGTCTTCCCTTTCTGTGCAGTCTTCCCTTTCTGTGCAGTCTTCCCTTTCTGTGCAGTCTTCACTTTCTGTGCAGTCTTCACTTTCTGTGCAGTCTTCACTTTCTGTGCAGTCTTCACTTTCTGTGCAGTCTTCACTTTCTGTGCAGTCTTCACTTTCTGTGCAGTCTTCACTTTCTGTGCAGTCTTCCCTTTCTGTGCAGTCTTCCCTTTCTGTGCAGTCTTCCCTTTCTGTGCAGCCTTCCCTTTCCTTGCAGTCTTCATTGTCCGTGCCGTCTTCATTGTCCGTGCAGTCTTCATTGTCCGTGCAGTCTTCATTGTCCGTGCCTTCTTCACTTTCTGTGCCCTCTTCACTTTCCGTGCCCTCTTCATGCAAAGCGGCTGAAAAGTGGCCAGTGCCCTAGAACGAAATACATGGAAAAAGTATGTGAGGCCAGGAATTATTTTCATACAACACAGGGTCTCACATGAAGTTTACTTGAAGTTGTACAAGTACTCGAAGAAGAGATGCCTCTGGAGACTACTACTTGGCACGAGAATTTGTTTTCAGGAGCTGACGAAGACATCACTTGCCAACAAACTCGGCTCCGGAAGTATCGTATGTTCGACCATTTTTGACCGATTTAGTTGAGCTATCACGTGGTGTCTTGCGAAGCAACAGGCAACCCTCGATTGCCGCAACGTGTCCCTTAGGCTGGCCGTCCGCCAGACACAAACGCTTAGAAAATGTGAGAAAATAGCCCAAATGGCAAAAATTTTGTCGAGCCTGTAAATTTGTATCAGTCTGTACGCATCTTTCATAACCAAATTTTCGCCGAGTACATCTGAAGCATGGATACAGAGAGAGTAAACTCCCTTTGTTACGATATCAATTCTGGTCCTTGGCAAGGGTAATATTCTTCGTGAACAAGCTTTCAGTCCGCTGATTTGTCCATGAATAATATTGGTATCTGGTTACTTTGAGTTACACCTTCGTTTCAGGTCAGCACTTTCTTGCGTGGCGGTCTTTTCCAGGTAACAAATTCACACCGGACGTGCAGTAAAACCATTTATGAGTAGCAGCTATGCACGTGTCACCGCTTATGTTGTATTTCAACGAGTTGTGCAGCATTCTTAACACGTATAAGCTATATCTGCCAATTCAAGGTTTCTATTTGCTAATGACTGCCCCAGGACCACCACATTCGATGTGAATTAGCCAGATTGAAGTTAGTTTCAATGCACAGCAGATGGGCTAATTCATCGTGTTAGCGTAGATATATCCTAGCTGTAAAAACAAGTATGCCGCATTAAGGATGCTCCACGACCCTCATAAGAATTATAGAGCCGCATTTCAGCAGCTCAAGAAAGCACACCCGTCGAGCGAAAATAATATGATGTGTAGAGTATGCATAGAACAGACAGTCGAGTTGAGCTGCTAGCTGGATTCTTTTACTGTATGCCCTCACCTTCACCCCTCAATACCACTTACGGGCAGTGACCGTACTTATTTATCTCTTCAGCACCTGCATCGCCAATAAGGCATTAAAGCAGGGGTGATTTCATTCGAAATACAATTGTTTGTAGAAGGGTATTTACACGCTCAAAGCATGGTAAAAGCATGAACTGATGTAATTAACACAACATCAGGTGGAAGAAGATTGTGGGCGCGTGCTGTCTGGACAAAAAAAAAGAATACCGCAGGACGTCGCCTCTAAAAGCAATTTACTTGACTTTCAAAGAGTGATCCTTTTTTAGATACATATGAAGGCGGTGTCATGTACTTCTCTCGACTAATGCCGGTATGGAAATGACATTTGCTATAAAAATTTCAAACGCAGGTTTCCCCTGCGAGTCTTTAGGTCCGGCCATTGCAGAGTACGTTTAGCCTCTGTCATGCTGAATTTTCTGCCATAGTTTCCTGGGACAAATCTGGCAGCCTTGTTTTGTACTTTTTCAAGTTTGTTAATTCCGAGGTGTAAGGGTCCCAACATACACATGCGCATTCGAGTGTTGATCGTACATATGTGAAATAGAATGGGTAGGGGACTAAAATTCCGCCTCGAAAAACCGAGCACTGTCGTCGCTTTATTCGTGAAATAATTGATGTGCCTAGCCCATCGCATCTCCGAGGGTAACAAACACCTACGTATTTGAATTACTTTGCTGTAACTAGCCTCATGGATTCAATACGCGTGCTCTTGGTAGAAATTTATAAAACTTGCAGGCCATAAGTTGGTAGACATTTGCGGCGGAAATGTTTTCTATAAAGATTACTGCAGAAAAACAGTGATTACAGGTATGGTTCACGGGCTTGCTCAAAGATTGGTCGTCGTCCCTTCAAACGAATTTCTGACTATGAAGGCGGGTGATATTAAAAGAACTATTGCTTCGTAAGCGAAATAACGTTATGAAAAACGTTATCGGTTATAAATGGGGTTAACAAAACTAGGCGAAACGCAAGTTTACGTTCTGACACATACGAAGCCACCCATAGTTACTAAACGATCCGCGCTGCGCGTCTTTCCATTGTAGAGGAAGATTCGAAGCGTGCGAGTTTCCTTTTGTAATTTCAGCATGAAATCAATTTGGATTAGCGCTCTTTGGGAAATTCTTCCAGTTCCTGGTATGTTACACGCACCCGGTGACCCGAGTGACTAGCTTGGGCCACTAGGTATATGTTGGCGGCTGTCTTGGCGATCAGACATTGGCCACTGGGTATCTGCCCGAATAAACGACTTGCTGCTCTCTGGCCCAGTAGATAACTTAGTCACTGGTTATGTACCAAATACTTTGACACTCGGTGTGTAACACTGCTGTGTTTCCAGTTTCGCACAGTCACCAAAGTAGAAGTGCCGAGAGAAAAAAAGTTGGTCACTAGTCTTGAATGTAATAAAACGTGCACGTGCGAGTCGAGCGCGGCCGCTTGATAAAAAGTGGTTGCAACTAAGTTGCAGCCAGGACAAAATGGATAGTGGGAGTTGCTACACAATGTAAATTGCTGATTACAAAAAGGTACACTTTGCCGTGGTACGATTCCTCATTGTAGTTGTCGGCATCGGCATTGTCGGCGTCGCCAATTTGTGTGTTTACTGATGTGCCCACAAGATCTCGCGATTTAAGGATGGTACTAGGATATGACACAAGAACACATCCCTCGCTATAAAAATAATCGTAAATTATAAAATACATCACCACCCATTACACACCCAAGTTAAAAAAATGCTCAGCGCCTTACAGTCAGCAATCATCTCTGAAAGATAGATGAGCTGTCAATATTTTGTCTTATGTTCACCTTATACTCGGCGAATTCAGTATAAGCCACGCCCTTATGTACTTATGCACTGTTAAATTTTGCGTGGACTGATACGTAATATGACAACTCACTGTGGAGGGTCAATGACTAGAGCGAATAACCAATGCACTAGTAGATTAGCCAAACGAGGGCCAGGGGTAAGGACGCGCACTTAATGACGGCAGCTCAATAGCTTGCTTTATGAGAAAAGGTGGTCGCATAGTTTAAGAGGCACTCAGTGCCTTGCAGCCGGAAGGACAAACATTCTCCTGATGAAACAGTAACCAGAGAATGCCGGGTGAAGCCTCCGCTCTTGACAAAGATTAGGCGTATGAAGATGCTGATGCAGGATTATAACAACGCTGGGACATTACGGGATAGAACTGCGCATTCATCATAGGGCACGCCATATGTTGAGAAATTCTAGGTTCGTTCAGTCCACATCTGGCCTTTAAGGAGAACTGAAAATTATTCTGTGGGCATCCCAGAAACCGTAGAAACTTGTGTCTGAAAAGTCTCGTTTTAATTACGTTACCAGCAGATTTAACTTCAGTGCGGTCACAGCAATGCCGACGCTAGCCGGCCAACCAACCTTGCTCCCTAGACTATTGGCCAGGAATTCGACGAAGGAATGCGAACCAGGCGCCCCCAGACTCTGCGCGGGCACGCAGAGCTTTTGGTCGGCGACCATGCCCATGGAGGTTCCCACCGTCGAAGTGATCATGGATAGCGGAAAGAAGAGGACGAACAGGAACACTGCCACCATCATGATCCGGCTGGCAGTGTTGAAGCTGCAAACGCCTGTAGGGGCTCGCAGCATCAGACATTGGTTGCCTGGTGGTAGGAAGGAAAGAAAAAAAAGGATGCTCACGAAATACATTCGATCAAGCAATTTATCGGCTAGTCAAAAATACATTTCAGTTCTCAAAACAAACCGAAGACGTTAGAGGGGAAAAAGTGCTATTAACGACCGCTTGACAAGGCTCACGATCCCACAGAAGAGTTTTGACTCCGTACATCGTTCGCGATTTTGCCGGCGACCTTTCCGCGATCCCAGAAAACAAGTATAGCACTATACTTGTTTGAGAGTTGTCGCTCGGCAGAAACGGAGGCGACAACCTAAAACGCTGACATGGAGTTATACCATAATAAATAACAGACGACTGGGTTTGCCGCTGTCACTGTGACTTCAGTGTCGCCTGTCTTTCTGGGTACAGCTGGTCCAATAAAAAACGAGATGCTCAACTCGGGGCTCGACAGTGTTGCGTTCCCCACTGTTGCTAAAGTGTGAAAACATAGGAAAACTTTTTAGCCTTCTCCTTTCAAGAAACGCGGTCTGATGAGACATGAAGTAGTGGGGACTTGGGAAAATTTTTGGCAAACTGCAGCTGTAGGTACTGGCGTGACACACGAGCGGTTTAGCACACCATCCCTGTTGAACTGCGGCCGCCTCGGCTGTCATCAAGCCCACGTCATCAATCCAGTTCAATCGAATGCATGAGGACAAAAAACACATTTCGTCGTTCCGAACTGGCGTATAAAAGCTCTTAGAATAACAATAGTAATACATATATTGATTTCATAGTTGTGCAGCATTGTGGTGTCTCTATAAATAAAAACCTTTATGCGTAAACTCAGGGTTAAGAAATTGAAGGTATGCCAATAGGATAATCAATAGAATCAAGTTGAACAAATTAATGCCGGGTTGTACACTAAGACATGGGGTTTAGGTACGCAAATAGTGCCTTATTCAATCTCATAGGCAGTACATTCTATATTATATATATATATATATATATATATATATATATATATATATATATATATATATATATATATATATATATATAACCGCACTTATACATGCAAGCGAAAACTATTCGTTTATATAACTTCACGACTTTCTCCATGAGTCCTTTTTATCATGCGACATAAGAAAGGGGTATTTGTAATAGACAATTGCAAGAGGTAAGAGGTTCATGGCGTTGCGTTCTATTAGCATCGGGAGCGCCTGTGTTGGAACCTTCCAATTTCCAGGCAGAATGTTGTATTGAAGACATATGGGGTGTTCCCGGCTTCAGCAAATGTTTGACCAATTATGAGCGCTTTTTCCCGAAGAAAAATGTCACTGAAAAAAAAATGTTTATTTAGATCGGTGCTGCCCCATAAGCTAGTAACCTAAGCCTATTAGCTAATTTGTTTTTTGGCTTACTTACTTTTAATGACTCCCTCATTCTTACGTAAGGAAACGCATGCGGATTCTGAAGAAAGAAAGCATTGTACCTAAGCAAGATTTTCCTGTATTCCGGGAACGTATCAGGTTCACGTTCCGACGAAGTTGCAAGATTATGCTGTTAAATTCCTGCACAATTAAATGTAGACTTCATACAGAAAGCTTACCAATTTTTTCTATGCCTATAGCAGATATAGAAAACCCCTATCGTCTTATGACCATGCCTGGTCACAAACTGTCGTCCACAGAATGAAATATAACATCTATATGGAAGACCACGGACTAATGGCACAGTAGAAGAACACAACTCTTTTTAGCAATGTACGTCTACTATGTACGAGATGAAATGTCTTCAGCAATGTAAACCAGCCTCGGAACAATGTACCATAACACTGCACAGTGAACAACTCTGTTTACACAAAGGCAACCTAGCGGCAACCTTTTCCTTCTATAATTTGTCACCATCATATGCCTTCTGCAACACTGGGGACCATTTCGTAAGTGTCCACGTAGTGGACAAATCTATTTCGACTGCTGACGGAAGTTCCAATTGGCTGGGCTGGTGTGCGCGTGACAAGGGGACAAGTGCCCCAACCAATCAGCAGTTAGTTCATCAGCAGACGAAATGGACATGTTCACCAGGTGGACACTTACGGAATACCATCCCACCCAACTTGATTTGGCTATCAAGACTCAATGTGCTGGGTTTACACACTACGATTTCCGCGCTGCTTGCTTAACGCTACTCTCGCTCACCTAACGCATAGAGGCCCACGATGATGGCAGTGATGCCGGCCACCGCTGTGACGAAACCTTGGTAGAAGCCTAGACCCGTCGTGACGTCACCAAGGACATTGTCCAACAGGATGACGACGTTCTTTGAGACGTTCAGCGAATGCTTGGCGAAACCATTCAGCTGACCGATGATGTCAAAATGGCCGGCGAAATCTTGCAGCTCGGTCATCAGTCCTTCGCATTACGTGGAAATAAAGTGATGTCACAAACCATGGTGTGTCACCGACACCCACGCCCTGTCGGCTAGCAAAAGTATACCGCTTTCCCGGCTTCTAGTTTTCAATGCACAGTGAGGAAAATCAGACCGAATAGGAAACAAAATTGTAACGCTTCCTTTGGTGGTAGGGCTGACGCGTAACTTTGACTCCATGAGACTAACTGGCAATGCGTAATTTACATCGTTGAAAGCAAGTCGCATAATCACCAAAAAAGCTAACAAATCGGGTCTGTCCGTGGGCAGCGATTAGCCTGACAAACTGCACAATCGACCACAGTACTTTACGGAAGGAAGAATTTCCGCAAAAGTTGAATTTCAGCTTAGCCTTGGCAGACAGTCTCCAACACAACGTTTACCCTTTGCACCTACGTAATCGTTCATTTAGTTGGAAGTGCGATGCCTGTAACAGCAGAATGCGATCTCAATGTTAGCTCTTTTCTATGCTGCCTGTCACTCACCCTTTTCCTTTATACTCGAATTTATCAAAAAGAAGTTACTCCTTATAGTTTTCATTTAAACATCAAGAACGTTGGACCTATATGTGCCCTAAAGTACAGATATCTTTGCAGGTTTTGCTGGTTTCCAAGAAGCCTACGGAGGGAGTTCGCAGAACTGTATAACCTTTTTTTGTGTAAATTTGTTGCACAGATGCGACCGCAAGAGAGATGATAAAGTACCGAACGAACCTTTTCTATGACGGCTGAACTTTTGTCTTGCCTTCTCGCTTGAAGGAATCTGAAACGCAGGATACTACAAATTACGAAAACTTCAAGCTATCCGCATTAATACAACAAAAGATTCCGTGCCCTTCCACTCTTAAGAAGGATGATCAACGAAGCTGTGTATTGGCCCATTAACGGCGAACTGCTCATCCGCCCTGGGTCGGCCCGGTATTGCACTATATTCGGAATCGGCCACTGTACGGGGAGTGCTTAACGACTGCTTCACCTCTGCCGCGGGTCGGCCCGGCATAGCAATATCTCAGAGTTTGTGTCTACACACGGATACGATCCTGGGAGGAACTTGCCCTTAACAGCTGCGCTGTAAAAGAATGTGAGCGCTTTTGGCGTAAGTGCGCTGGAAATCGTATCGTGACGACGCCACGCGGGCGTCGAAAGATGCACTGCATGCATTGGCATGAAGCATTCGCGTTTTAAAGAAATTAAGACAGGTAGCCAACACAGACAAATATGTGCCACGTAACCAACACGTCGAATAAATTCTTCTTTGAAGGGATTGCGTGCGGTAATCCGAGAATATTCAACATGATGCCCAAGTGGGACACCATAAGTGCTCGTTTTATACGCAGTACGCATCGAATTGGTATATAACCGTGCGTTCTGGTGAAATGGTCTCCATGAATGGTAACTTCCTCGAACTTCTGCAGCTATCTGAGTGAATAAAAAAACTTGCCCTACATTCTTCATCACTTTTCTCACTTGAATCTTACTTCGTATCACTTCGTGCCTTACCATATTGATATTCCTACTTCCAATCTTTCGAGCACAGCTCTTAACGCCCCATTCCTGCTAAGAGCGTAGGCGGCGTTGGCAGCGGCGTGACCGAGCCAACGAGCCCAAGAGAAAAAAGCGAACGCGGAGCGGCAGATGACAGACGGGAGCAGCCAACGGGATCCAGCCAACGGCGCAGACCAATGAGAGCGGCCCCTTGAGATACGTGCAGGCGGAAAACTGGTTTCATGCGGGCCCACGCGACCGCTCGTTTCGTACCATCTTCTGATCGCGTCAGCTGTCGCCCGCGCTTGTTCGGTTCGCTCGGTTTGTTGTCATTCGCACTTGTTTCGAACGTCCTGGTTAGCGACTGTTTTGTAAGCAGAGTGTACGCGCGAAGCAAATTGTGTACTTCTTTCCAGAAGCCACGCGGCCCCAGAGATTACACTGCAACCTTCGACGAGTCATTTTCGACTGTTGCCGACTCTTTCACATCTCTCTCCAATTCTTGGCCTCAGTACATCGCGAAATGAAACACTTATACAGCTGCGCTCAAATTTCCAATTAGAGAGTATCACAATCATGGGCAAGTTTTTGTGTTCATTATTACATTCCTTTCCGCGTTGTTCACAGCATCCAGCTACTCGCACTAAGCTGGTATTGAGTTACATGTACTCGAAACATGCTGGGCGGTGCCGAACCCGTGTCTTATATATTCAGACATTCTCGTCTGAACATATCTTCCTACACGCGGACCTCGCGGCAACTCTAGGTGAAGCAGCCTGTCCAGTAGAAGTACAAGAGGTGAACTCGGTTGGATGCACGTCAACATGACAAATGACTACAGAGCTTCAATGCTAACTCATTGACGTCGACTTTCATCGTAGGGGTTGTCACCCTAGAAATAAGCCCGTCATTTCATACTGACCAGTATCAGGACAGCATACATGTTGGTGTTCTTCAGTTTGTCCATGAGCTGCTTGACTCCGTGGGGTAGCTTGATCTGTGGTCAAAAAGGGGAGATATCGCCGGACAATTATTTTGACGCATCTGCAGTTTTTTACTAATTTGTACGCTGCACATGGTTTGAGAAAAAAAGTTCCAAGAATTACAGGGTTGTCTTAAGATCTCTCATAAAAGGTGATCTGCAAAAGCTTACTGTTCCCCCTATCATTCGCCTCTTTCCTCTTCGCGTCCCTTTCTCTTTCTTTTAGTCATTACTGCTCACTACTAAGCATTCTTAGTCATTTGTATTCAATTGTGGCCATTAGAAGGTGCCATTAGATGTGTTGGTCATATCATAGTCATTAGCAGTCAGTACAATTCATTTCAGTCAAGATTAGTCATTACTGGTCATTACTAAGCATTTTTAGTCATTTTTAATGAATTGTAGTCGTTACAAATTGTCCTTAGACATATTGGTCATTTCGTAGGGATTACTAGTCATTACAAGTCATTTCAGTCGTTATTAGTAATTACTGCTCACTACTAAACATGTTTGGTCATTTGTAATTAATTTTTGTCATTACAAGCGTTCGTTAGACATGTTGGTCATATCATAGTCATTAGGTGTCAGTACAAGTCATTTCAGTCATTATTAGTCATTACTGGTCATTACTAAGCATTTTTAGTCATTTCTAATCAATTCTAGTCGTTGCAAGCCGTCGTCAAACATTGGTCACTTCGTAGTCATTAGTAGTCATTGTAAGTCATTAGAATTCATTTTAGTCAATTAGTAGTCGTTACAAGTCATTACTGCTCATTGCTAGACATTTCTAGTCGTTTTTAATCAACTGTTGTCATTAGAAGCCGTCGTTAGACATATTTGTCATTTCGGAGTCATTAGTAGTCATTACAAGTCATTAGTAGTCATTATTAGCCATTACTAGTCATTAATCGCTACCAATCTCTAATATAACCTGTCTTTAAAAGCAAGCTTTAGCTCGGGTGCTCCTATCTAAATAAAGGTAAAAAGAGAATTCGTTTTCACGGCAACCACTGAATTAAATTTCAGCAGGTTTCAAATTTTTTATTATGTTATCAATTTTTTATTAAAAATTGGCAAAAATAAGTTTTCAGAAAACGATACCATACCGTTTACAACTCTAACTACGCAAAGAAAAACATCACAATTCTATGAATTGCATTTGATAGCACATAGAAAGCGTGGAAAATTTATTTGCTGCACATGAATCTACAAAAAATGCAGTAATATACATCGTATACAGTAATATACATCGATAACGGCGATTATGTAGGATGTCAAGATGGAAGTCACTGCCTCACTGGGTAATGCTTTTTACATTACTTTTATCACGTTTTCTTTATGTATTGTGTTTGTTACGTTAATTTTCTAATGCTTTCTTACCCCTGCATTATTGTTTCTGTAGCTGTCTATGTATGTATGCCATATTTCTTTAACCCTTTCAGGCGCCACTTTGTCCCCTTGATTGAAAACTTGCTTTCAGCACAGCTCTTTGATATTCAAACATTAAGAATTTTTAATTGTTTAGCCAGTTTTGTCAAATTTACAGAGGACATCAAAGATGAGAACTTTTTGGTGTTTCGAAACGCACTTATACAGCCACTTTAAAATTATGCCTTGGGCATGACGTCGTGAAAAAACAATGAAAGAAGCGAACCCGCTACATACAAAATACTGACGCAGAGTAAAAACACCCAACCTTCCTACTCATTTTGCTAAAGTGTTTCAATATGTAGGGAACACATTTTAGATACCATTACTTTCAGTGCGTTTGCTGTTGATGCAATATCTTGCTGTACACAACTGTGTAGACAGCGTGTGAAAGGGTTAAGCGCAGACCCAATATCTGGGCTTCGTAGAGCCCTTTTTGCCTGTATTCTTAAAATCGCTGTGATACTAAGATAATTTGGATTTGGTAGGATCTGCTACAAGTACGCCCAAAGCACACTTTGGGGAAAATAGTTTGGGAATCGTGTGTTTCACTCCACAGGAACGGATAAATGGATGTACATATTTAACAGCGCAGATGGACAAAACTACGGGGGGGGACCACCACACGGGTCTGACTACGAACTGCTCATTTTGTTCAAAGAAGCGAAATTGTATACATAGATAAAGACGGGAAAAGGCGAGAACCAACGTAGATAGCCGACGTCAGGAAAAATACAAGCATCGAGTTATCGATCACCAAATGAGGCAACAACTACGGCCGACCGGCAACTGTCCGAGACTGCATGACGACAGCAGAACGCAGGCGCTTGCGAACAACGCTAAACAGAAGAGCGCAAAATAAATGTTAAAACAAGCAACAGCAAGAATGAGTAGGGATAACATCCTACACCTTTAAACAACCTATAAAGAATACAAGGAGGGGTAGTGAGGGAACAAGTGGTTACAGGCTCAAACGGATGCTCTTTGTAGGGATATAGAACCTCCTTATCATGCTGTAAAAGTGAATGGGAGGTAAAGAAATGGGGAACCCTTCTTGTCAACGACATATGCTCCAGAAAGCTCACGTGTCCGCTGTTAACGCTATTCGAAAATTGTGCAGCACCTATCAAACCGAGGCGAACACCCACATTCAATAAGTACATTGCAAAAACAAGGTGGTGTCAAGCGTTTTTCCGTGCAAACGTTTTTCATTATGCTGCTATATACTGTTCTCGATCGCGAGTGCCTCGGACATATATTTGTTTACATGGGATCTAGCGGCCCGAAAATGTATCATACGATCGCACTTTGGTGGCGTACTGAACGCTGGTGCCGAAAAATCATGTTTTCCAGGAACGTATGAACCTGTAAAAAAATGAGCGTAACTCTACTGGGTCATTTTTTGAGCACTCCATTGCAGACGTTGGCACAGGGAAAACTTACATAGCGGGAACGTATCAACGAGATTCTACTGTATTGTCTCCACTTAAAAAGCATCTGGAATTTTTTTCTTTGTTTAGTGGTCTTCCGGGGTGACCCTCACGAAAGAGCTCGCAAGTGAATACCAGCTTCAGTTCCTCGACCTGATAGTCTGCTTTAACAATGACTCCGCATGATGGAAATGCGCTTCGCGCTCAAAAAATGGGGCTTACTTCTTCCGCTTGAGTTCGCCCATTCTAAGCTAGCGAAGTGCCACTGCCTGGGCAGCCTTAAAAAATTCTCTCTGCATGCATCAAGCACAACCAAGCTTCGTGTAGCAAATTTGCCGGCTGAATTTCGTTGGGGTGCCTTGACGAACATAACCTAGTCGACGTTTCCGGGAATCTTCGACATTCCTTGAGCCCAAGTTGTATTTCACATCAAGAAATCAGCGAGAGGTGTCAACGACGTTCTGTTCTCAGCGCTCAGGAAACTGGCAGGCGCGTCAGTAGTGATCATAAAGTGTGACCAGAGTGCGACAAAGAACGAAGGAAGACCATTTTTGGCTTGCAAGACGCACGAATGCCATTTCTGAGGTTTCCCTGACCACTAGGCTTGCATTTTTGTAATAGTATCGAAAGAAGAAGTAATCCATGGGGGCTCAGAATCTTTAAAGTAAAACTGCAGAGTATCTTAAGCTGCCGCTTGAACAGGCTGGATATTTTTCGCGACTCGTATATGATGAGCGTGAATCCAGGTGACTTTTAGCGCGCTAATATGAATTTACACAAATATCTCCGGCTTTCAGTGGTGGAAGTTATTCGCATGTACTACAGCTAGTATCTGCCACAACGCGCTGCAAGCTTCGTTATGAGCACGGGTGTCGTGTCTTTTTCGTGCCAGACCGCACACATAGCGATGTTTTATTTTTTGTACGAGCTCTGTGCCTTCAGAGTCGCATGCTGACGTTACATCATGCACAAACAATTCATATAACAGGTCATGCTATGCCTTCGTTTTTTTTATACATAGTGCATTTTGTTTATGCCTTCACTATGCTTTCTTTCACCATTTGTTTCGTTTTCTTTTTTCGCTGCCCGTCTTTTTCACGGAAGTTTATTTTATGATATTGCGAGAGTCAGCCTTTCCGGTGGTCTATCTTCTAATTGTCATCAACCTCTCATAAATAATAAAAATTCAATTTATTAGCCACTTGAGTGCAATTTGATTTTTTCTTCCATGCATCTAATGGCAACGCAATTGCAGCTTCAGCTGTACGCACCTCAATGCCCTGTGCGAACTCATCCAGGCCGTGCAGCTGCTGCTGTATTTCGCCCATCGCCTGCGCGTCGCACTGTCCTGTGCATACTTTCATCGCATCGTCGATGCACTCTGATGCGTTGTGTATGCTGGTCCACAGAAGTCCAAGGTCGGGATTGTTGGCCGCTTCATCAACTGCCCGGATCAGCTCGTCGATCTCTGCAAGACCTGCGGCGATCAACATGGGGCCTCATAAGGACACTTAGGCTCTTCACTTGCTGAGCCGTATTCACAGTGGTAGGTATAAACGCCTCAATATCCCTGCGCTTGCGACATGTATTCGTACGCCGAGATACTCGTGCCATTTTTGACTGTCATTCGTTGACCAGGCGTGTTGCGTTTCAGCCCCACGAGTTTTCCGAGCAGTTCAGTGTCGTAAAGTTAATTCTCTAATCGCGTAACCTTCAGCGGATGCGTAAACCGCGTTACTTTTTGAGTGTTTCTGACACTACACAATGTTGGGCTATGTCTAACCTTCGAGAAAGAATTGCTTCCGCTTCATATGAAAATAACGTTTTCTTTTGTACCGTTACTTAAACTATATATATATATATATACCTTTCACTACTGTGTTATAAAGGTGTATACATATATATATATATATAGCGCACCCAACACGAGCACAAAACTGAATCATTCGTAGCATATACGACGCCTTGTTGCTTTGCCGCACTGACATTCAAGACTTGCCCTCAACAAACATGCCGGCATCTTTGAAGATTAGTAGAGGCAACTTGGGTAAATATTCTTGGCGTTCGAGCCAATTATGTTCATAGCTCGCGTGCAAGTACATCCTTTTGCCAAAAAGAAAGAATTTATCGACATCCATGCGAGAGGCTATTGCCACACGTTCAGGGTGTTAGGCACAAGTTGCCTGAAACTTCTATGGTACATACAGTGAATATTGAAATATTCCCGAGTAAACCTGCATGTCAGTATAAAAAATCCTGCATTCAATACTTGTGCGAGGGGAAAAAAGTATTTTGTAAGGTGAAGATGAAGGCCGTACGTACGCTTCGCTGTGGTCGCCACGAAGTTCAGCAGAGCGCTCTTGCTTACAACGCTGTCGACCGTGGAAGCCGCCTCTTCGGAGCAGTCTGCGACGTTCGTACAGAAGAACAAAAATGGGTTTTACGTTGAGACTCATTCCCGCAATAAACATAACAGATGCGCATCTAGATCCGGACTGCATACATTCGGTCGCAATTCGAGTACGCCCCTGCTGCACTGCCGCCCTCACAACACAGGTGCCCGAACCCTTTCAGCACTTCTCGCCGTCTACCCTCCCCTTTATTTCCATGACTGTCACATCTATCTACCAGGCAACAGTTACGTAGCGTGCAGCGACATGGTGGAAAACATACGGCATATTTTACTAGCGCGTCGCACTAGTCAGCCAGAGATGAATGAGGACGTAGTAACCCTAGCCTAGGCAATGCCGTTTGAGGATAGCAAAGGCAAGCAGCTTAATCAATCTTACGGTGTACATTAGCAAAAGAACGACTGGAATATAGGTAGTGGAAAGGCTGGGAAAATAAAGAACACAACCTAATGGCAATGGACATTATTTTCTGACAGGATCACCGTTTTGTTAAACACGACCCGCGAGTCTTAAGAACTGGAAGACAAAGGCGCAGAACGGAAACGGAAGTGACGAGCATCTCGACCTCCTACGGCCACCCCGTTGCACACGAGACGGTCGAAATATCCGTCTTATCCATGCCCTGCCATATGCCGGACGGGTTTGAACATGATAGCGTTAAGGGTGCCGTGTCGCAGAAATTCCGGTGTCAGCGTCCCACGTCGGTGACCGTCGTTCAGCGCCAGACGTCGCCTCCGGGAAAATGTTTTCGAACCACCCATATCCAGGCCGTCCCTGTGGCGCAAGAAAGCTACTGAACTGACTGAATTTCTCAAGATAGAATGCGCAGACAAATTGTAAAGCACGCCTTACACACAACCTACGGAGAGGATAGCCTCGGATTGTAATTTAAATATGCTAGAAAACATAATTCCGTTACGCGACAACTCAAAGAAACCCCCCTCAAAGGAATAACGTAAAGGTGTTATTACCCGTAAAAGCTGCAAAACATGCTTACCTTTGATCCGCCGATCAATTGCCTTCGAGAACTCGTTGATGTTAGTGCCGGCTATGAAGGCCAAGTCCTGTAAATAACGCAGCAGTGGAGTCGTGCAAAGTTAAAGTAGCGATCGCGATAGTTTGCCCAAAGAAAAGCTGTAACGACTATAAAGAAGCACGCGAATGTAAGCGAAATATTTTTTCATAAAGAAGAAAGGATGTCCACCGACCTTTTCTTACGATTCACTCGTCCGCCGCCACACTGGTAGGATTTATCTCCTATTCGTTGACGGGTACAGAACATAACTGGTAGCTCCACTTGAAGAAAGAACAGCGCTACAAAGATGCGGACTAAAAGAACATGTACGACGGACGACCTCTCTATCGCATCAGAAAAGCAATCTCTCTTTCGGTAAGTGCCACCGACGGGCAGCTAATGCAGGTGCCCTCAGCCCTTGCAATGTAAAACGTTTCTAATATAACTCTTTCTATAGAAAGTCATCGCTATAACGGGCCAGAAACTTGGTGTCACGAACATATGGACGGAATTTGTGACGTTTACAGTGTTTAGCCAGGTGACCCCCGCATTGTTATTTATGGCCCAATCGTGCTCACGTGCCCTTTCATTGTAACACCGTCTTGTTTGCCCAACATTTGCTCAATATGGGGGGTCATCTGGCAAATCACTGAACGCCACAAATGATGTCAGTATGTTAGTGACACAAAGTTTCTGGCACGTTCTAGAGATAGACTTTCTATAGAAAGAGACATGTTAGATGCGTTTTGCGTTGCAAGGGTCGAGGGCACGTGCATTAGCTGCCCGTCAGTGGCAGTTACCGAAGAATACATTGCTTTTCTGACGCGATAGAGAGATCGTGAAGTCACCGTGGTACTATTCGTGTGTCTATATATATAAACCCTGTTTGTTCAAATAAACATTTAGTTGGAAGTTAGCGCCTGTCCGTCGTACATGTTGTTTTAGACCGCATCCTTGTAGCGCTGTTTTTTTTTTTTTTTCAAATATGTTAAACCAACTCGCCCACATCAAGCTTCTGCTGGTAGATAAACACATACTCTAAAATAACTTACAGCATATGGGTTAGAATTTTGTTTTTAGATATAGCGAAATTCCTCCGAGGCAATCTGTCGAGTGTGAGAGATTATCTCCGGTCATTATTAATACGTCAACGAAGGAACTCGACATTTACGAATGTTGGCGTTGTGATTGAAGAAAAGGTGCACCCTAGGCTCGTTTCCTCACTGATGAATAAGCACACTTACACCTGATGGCTTTCTTGAGACAGCGGGCAAGTTCTTGGCCATGTACCGCGCCTGCTCCCTGGCGGCGTCCACTGCCACACGTGCGTGCCGTATGGTGACAAGCGCTCCGAGACACATCATCCTAAGTAAACAAGGATGGAAACAAAAAATAGTTTGGCACGTTTCGAAAGGAGTAAGTGGTTATGACTAGCCATACGTTGAAAGAGCTAAGCAATTTATATTTCTAGCTGTCACCGAACGTCTTATGTGCCTATAGTGGCACAATTATTGGCATCCGCAAACCTTTGACGTAACAGCTAGGTGAACATTGCCTTCGTATAGCCTCTCGGAGAATACGAAACACTTAACATGATGGGCCGGCCTCACCATTGCCGCTCTTGACAAGGCAGCCAATTTTGTCCGCAAACGTCAGGGTAACTGTGGTAAACGTTCTTGCTTTTTTCCTGAAATATTCGCGTTTCGTTTCTTGTCGACAACTAAGAGCAAGTGACTGGACTTCAGATCCAGTAGTAGGGTTTGGAATTTGTTGTATTTGTCTGCCATTTTTTTAAAGATAGCCGACAACGACGGCCCTGGTCGTCTTCAGCCAACCTCCACTCATCTTGTCTCTCGTTAAAGAAAGAAGAAAAACGACACTTTATTCACTGTCGCCACGGGCGCTACAAGTCGCACCCCTCCGGCTGCGTGCCGTATAGAGACATGAATGAGAAAACAGTGGGCTACTTCGAATCGCTCGCTAATCAGCGCGGAATTTGGCACACCAGACTCAAAGCACGGTGGCGTCTGCTGATGCAGTTCGGGGGTTCACCCCATCGCGAGAAGTGACAACACCTTAGCGGACGAATACAAAAGCTGGGTACCTTAGCAAAATAAGAACAGCAAGTTGTATTTGACAAGTTCATAGTCATGGCCCGCTGCGAGAGGTTACTGTTGTGACAGTAAATGACTTCCTTAATGTGCAAATTGATGAAGGCCGCAGGCGTTATTCCCCTCCAAACTTATCCCTTGCCACTGAAGTACTAAAGCGCCAAACAGACGACAGAAGAAGAAACACGGACGAGCGCTTTTTGTGTCGTCTGTTTGGCGCTTTAGTAATTCGGTAACATGTAACAACTAGCCCAACAAGAAGTTCTGCTCGAATATTATTCCTTGCCCTCACACTCGTGGACGCTCGTCAAATTTGTGCGCATGTTTATGTTTAGCGAATTATTCGGTACGCCAGTCAATATTCGACGAAACGCTTTTGCGAACACACATTTGACCGAGAATATCTAGCCCTAAATATACATTTTTTTTTTTTTTGTCTAGCACGCACGATACCACGCCCCGCTTACGTTAGGCAAACGACGAGTATCCAGAGCGCGAACGTCGTCTTGCGGAGACCCTCTTCCGGGTTTGTGACGAGCAGCGCTTCCGGTGCACGGCCAGTCCGACTAGCGTAACAGTGCCGGCTATCAGGAAGGTGAAGACGGCGACGATCAGCACGCCCGGCGAATGGAGCACCAGCCGCAATAACTGGACAGGAAGTGCGGCGAACACATGCAAACAGTAGCGAGTGTGAGTCGTACTCTTGTGCACAGTAAATGCATTCGCGCTCCGCAAAGGGACGCTATTTATTGTTGGACTGAGTACACCACGAGGCTTAATACTTTCGCAGAACAAACATCATTTGAACGGTGAGTGGAAAGATAGTCTAGATGCGTTTGTCTACGAAACTAACGTTACGACACTGCACTCGCACGTGAAGCCAGACACTTTTGTTCGTCGACTGAGCGAGTTTAGCAACCAAACGAATTTAAAAAAAGGAGAGAGCCGTTTCATATAGTCTTGCTAACTGTTGCTGTCCGTAAACGACTGTGTACACTCTGCTGACGAAATTCACAGGCACGGGCGGCGACAAAATATTACAGGATTAACGAACGTGCATCACACTGAATTCGTAAAGCACTCTGTCGAAGTAAGCGTCGGGTGTCCAGACATACGGTATTGCGCATGCGTGCCTTTTTGTGATCGTGTATCTGCGAATAAGCTCACTTCTTCCAAGCCTCCTATCAGAATCGCGATTCGTGCAGACTACGCTGGGAGATCGGTTTCCGTTTCGGCCATGAGAACCGGCGATGCATTCGTGCACGCCACACCATAGGCTTATCCTTATATCAGTATTCTAAAGGACAATTTTGATGCTCGGCTATTGCATAAAAAACCACCTTACTTGTAAGAGAAACACAGGTACACTTCGAAATAAACCAAGCACAAGGCTGGCAGGTAAACTTTCGGCCAGGTGAAGTTTCCGGTTCGACGACTAAGTTGAATTAATTTTTAGGCTTTGACGCGCCATAACCACGATCTGATTATGAGGCACGCCGTAGTGAAGGACACCGGCTTAGTTTTGACCACCTGTGGTTCCTTTACCGAGCGCCCAAAGCACGTGACACGGTCATTCTCGCATTTCGGCCCCGTTTTGCATTTTGCGGCCGCCGCGGCCGGGATTCGGTCCCATGACCTCGTGTTTAACAGCGCAACGTCAAGGTCACTAAGCAACCGCGGCGACCGTATTGTGTGGTTCGTTACCAGCACAAGATTTGTTTCAGATGCCAACATTTATTTCGGGGGGAAATGCACGATGTGGGGGGGGGGGGGGGGGGGGGGTTCGTTACAGACACGTATAAATTTCGCGAGGCTACATGTCAACTTTCCTCTTCGCAGAGAAAATTCTCAAGTTTATGCGATACTCACAAGATCTCGTTCAATCTTTCCTTCTTCCTTGAT
Organism: Dermacentor andersoni; assembly: GCF_023375885.2. Classification (NCBI taxonomy): domain Eukaryota; kingdom Metazoa; phylum Arthropoda; class Arachnida; order Ixodida; family Ixodidae; genus Dermacentor; species Dermacentor andersoni. Next base: position 116,996,308 of record NC_092821.1, on the reverse strand, counting down.
GCCTGCGAAATGAGAGAGAGACGGTGAGATAGAGAGAAAACAGACGCCCAGACAAAGAAACTCATGTACAAGGAATGCCGCAGTTAACAGCCTTTTCGCACGTAGTCTTGACCACCTCACGGCACAAGCTGAGCATCTTAGCAACGTGTTTACGTACAGGTGGCTCGCTGTCCCCCACATCATGTGGGAGAGGGGGAGAATAAAACATGACAGCCACTTTTGCATACGATAAAGCGGATGAAGGCCAAACCAGCGCGCTCACGAGACAGTTGACATTTTCACCAGTGGTCATGCATTCGAGTGCTTTAATGAATACATCTTAAGTATACCTTAACACCAAATGTAATGGGCTGGAGTGGCGTAATTAACCGTGCAAGAATTAACTTCTCCTTAATTATCACCAAAGGTCGTGGGTTCGACTCCTACCAAAGGCCTAGGGTTTGACATTAACGCTCACAAAGGGGAAGCGCTACATTTTTTTTACGCTCTGGACACTCTTTGCTGATGAAAAAGGAGCAGGCGGATTGTCTCGTTTAGCGGTGTTCACATGTTGTCTTCTATTTCATACTAGTATCCACAGTATGGGTGAACTTCGGAGCACAGACGTGATAGAAGCAGATGTTTTCGGGTAATCAACACGCACACGTCTCAGTGCGCGGCGGACCCCGCGTCGCAGTACCGAGGCTGCAAAACAAGCTGGGAAAGAAATACCAGGCGCCGCGCGAGCGAAAGCCAACTAGAAGGCTTAGCACGAGACACATTTACAAACGTAGGATAATTTACATTTCCTGAATGTCTTTTGTGCGCTATGCAGTTCTTTGAAATCTATTTCTTCCTTTTCTCAAAACCTATGTGTTATACAAGGCGTCGCTGCCTGCCGCCGCGCCTTAAGGCGCGTGTATGGAGCCGCGTAAGAGAAAGGAAAAGAAGAGGATAGAATAAACCCAGAGAATGAGTAATGTCTCCATTCCTGTCTGAGTAATATGCACGATATAACACCATACTTCTTTTGCAATTCCTCCATATACGAATACCTTTCTTCTGCAAGATTTTTTTTAATTTTGCACACATATTTCTCCTATTGTTGAGTCAGTAAGGAACTTCAAGGAGTAAAATCGTGCAAGAAGTTTTGATTTGGCTCCCATGTATGGCAATGTGTGTCAATCACTGTTGCGTGGCCGCCACTCCAGCTGCCAAGTGAAGAAACTTGCGGTGATCCCAGCTTCCCGACGTGTCCAGACGTGTCAACTAGAAAAGTATCTTTTTTATATAATTATGTAGTCATTGTGCTCCGAGCATTCACTAGATCTGATTAGTCTTCGTTCATTGCAGAGCTCAAGGGGTCACTTATATTGCTGGCGAAAATAGTGCTGGCGTAAAACCCACATTTGCAAAGTTTAGAAAAAAGAATTGAAAAAACATCGTTACACACATTATGAGGCTGTCGTGTGCCTAAAAAAAAGTGCGCTGTATAACATAGATGTAACATAGACTAACAGACTAGATCTATGTTCATTATCTCCATCTAAACTTTTTCACTGGCACTTGGCCTCAAACCTTAAATCCGAAGTAGTTTCGTGTTATTCTGAACTAAATATGGCTGCTTGTGACCTTCATCAGCAGCATTCTGCAACACTTTAATTATGGCTACACCATTCTGAACTATTTTCGCCAGGTGTACCTCTCACTGCCCTGTCTTAAGTGTACCTTATGCAGCGTGCAAATGGAACACTGCACACGCTGTCCAAATGGTGCACGTGACTTGCGCACAGTTTTGCAGAGAAAGCTTTAGCTTTGCTTCATGCGTGATTCTTTACCGTGCTTCAAGTCTGTCACGTGCACGTGCAGCTATTGCCCGCCGACAGATCAACGTTTTAGCCTACCGTCATCTCGCGTCATGCTAAAGTGAACAATCAAATTAAATTAGGGACGAGTGGGAGAATTGAGCGTTTTTAAGGCATTTCGTACTACCAAAGCATTGGTAACACTAATGCTGTAACGCCATGAGCTAAGTGAGAAAAAAAGCACCCCTTACCCCCCTCCCCCCCTTCTGGTGCATATTTCTGGGCCTAGAAGCGTCGAAACAAACATCTGCTCTCCATAACTGCTACAAAACATCGCCGATACTATGTGCTCAGCATGGAAAAAGACTAAGCCACTGATATTGCCATTTTTTTCCCTGCAACAACTGGGACCAAGTAGAGGACGTAATTGCATCCAAGCGGGCGGTCTGGGCTGGTCAATGTGCAGTCACGTTTCGCGTTCTTGGTCAGAGGTGAACCTATCGTATCGCGTTTGACGCAAAGCTAGTGGAAACGTTAAAGATAATCGACATGGTGTGTGCCTCGGTCGTATTACAGTAAAGGCGGCCGTGGCACGCAGTCAGACCGCACGTCCTGAACCACACTAGGCAGGGTCCGCACGAGCACTAGAACATCGCATTACAAACCTTAAACCTTTCGAAGCATTTTAGGTGGTCCGTGACCACGATGCTAATATGTGTCCGCTTGAACCACATGAAGGCAAAGCAGTGCATGCAGCAGACGCAGTCGCTGCATGCACTCTCCGTCATTTCTCTCCATCAATACACGACGAACGAAAGCAGCCTAGTAATGGTTTGAAGATCGTCCGAACAAAATGACTTTTCGATAAGGTTACCACGTCACCACTACGAGCCCTGTATGTACCGTGAAATGGGGTCCACAAATGTAAGCATTGCCATTTGTTGGGCGTGTTGGTACGCTCACATTGAAAGCATATTGAGCGCCAGCGAACAAGGACAGAAGGGGCACGGCACCACCAATGCGCTAACTACAACAACTTTATTTCCAGGAAACAACCGTCTATTTAACCCACGCACATTAGTGCCACATAAAAAATTTTAACCGTCCAGAAAAGCTTCTTATTGTCTTATCTTTCTTCTTACCTAACAAGTCGACCGAAGGGGCACTAACACATGTATCACTATTTTGACACATAGCCTGATCCGCAATAATCTCTCGCAGATCTTTGTGCTTCGCAAGAACACGGCAGGACCCATACACCGGTGCACAGCCGCATTCCTGACAGTTTATTTCTCACCTTTAGACTATGTTCTCGTACTCGGTCGTTAAGACACCTTGCTGTCTGTCCGATGTATTTTTTCCCACAGGACAGCGGAAGCTCGTAAACATATAAGGGTAATTGTTTCAGTAACGGGGTTTGCTCTTTTCTTGCGAGAAAAACTCAGAATCCTTAATATTGACGACCCATTTTTCGTTAGAAGCTCTGAAGAAATCGTAGGTTTCCTGCAACATAATTCTGACAAAAGCTTATCAGCTTGCTTTTTTGAAATAAATGATTTGTACTACCCCTTGCCTCAAAAGAAACCATAAGCATGCGTAGAAGAATGCATCAACGACTATGGCATGGTTTCGTTTCAAATGCATGGTTGCATGGTTGATTCAGTCGAAACCTCAGCAGTAATGAAGGCATTACGAAATCAGGGTGTAGACGAACCGTATGTAAAAACACTGAAAGATATCTATAGCGGCTCCACAGCCCCCGTAGTCCTCCATAAAGAAAGCAACAAAATCACAATAAAGACAGGCGTTGGGCAGGGAGATACAATCTCTCCAATGCTATTCACAGCGTGCTTACAGGAGGCATTCAGAGACCTGGATTGGGAAGAAGTAGGGATATGAGTTAATGGAGAATACCTTAGTAACTTGCGATTCGCTGATGATATTGCTTTGCTTAGTAACTCAGGGGACCAATTGCAATGCATGCTCACTGACCTGGAGAGGCAAAGCAAAAGGGTGGGTATAAAATTAATCTGCAGAAAACTAAAGTAATGCTTAGCAGTCTCGGAAGAGAACAGTAGTTTACGACAGGTAGCAAGGCACTGGAAGTGGTAAGAGAATATATCTACTTAGGGCAGGTAGTGACCGCGGATCCAGATCATGAGACTGAAATAATCAGAAGAATAAGAATGGGCTAGGGTGCGTTTGGCAGGTATTCTCAGATCATGAACAGCAGGTTGCCATTATCCTTCAAGAGAAAAGTGTATGACAGCTGTGTGTTACCAGTACTCACGTACGGGGAAGAAATCTGGAGGCTTACGAAAACGGTTCTACTTAAATTGAGGACGACGCAACGAGCTATGGAAAGAAGAACGATGGGTGTAACGTTAAGGGATAAGAAAAGAACAGATTGGGTGAGGGAACAAACGCAAGTTATTGACATCTTAGTTGAAATGAAGAAAAAGAAATGGGCATGAGCAGGACATGTAATGAGGAGGGAAGCTAACCGATGGTCATTAAGGGTTACGGACTGAATTCCGAGGGAAGGGAAGCGTAGCAGGGGACGGCAGAAAGTTAGATGGGCGGTTGAGAAAGTTTGCAGGGACAGCAAGGCCAGAATTAGCACATGACGGGTATTATTATTATTATTATTATTATTATTATTATTATTATTATTATTCATTTCAAAATTCAGCCTATTTATCCGTTTAGGGCTTCTTAGATATGCTCAGTTGCTACCTTCACTCGACGTATGCAGCATGGAAGGACAATTTTCATTCAAAAGCAGGTTGTCTGCATCGGTTCATGTTTGGTGCCTATACTTAGTGACATTTTCTTAGCCCACCATAACAAAAACCTGCCGAGTACCTTGTCGGAGCACATGGTGGTTAATGTCAGGTACGTTGATGACTATATAGTCCTTGTTGAACCTGGCGCACGTTCTACAGTAGACAAGCCTTACGATGTTTCTTCTACAGGCCTTTGCCGACTTACTCTCACGCTTGAACAGCCGACTGATAACGTGCTGCGTTTTTTAGATATTCAGCTCAAGTTCATAGAACGGCACACGTGTTGGGAGTATAAACCCAGGGCTAAGCCCCTGTTGCCTTTTCAGTCCGCCCACTCGAAGCTCGTTAAGAGGAGCATTGCCAGCTTGTGCTTTGGAAATGCATTAAAGAAATCATGCCACCATAAGATGGATCCTATGGATCAGTCGGGAAGCTTTATCAGGAGCATAATAATAATAATATTTGGGGTTTTACGTGCCAAAACCACTTTCTGATTATGAGGCACGCCGTAGTGGAGGACTCCGGAAATTTTGACCACCTGGGGTTCTTTAACGTGCACCTAAATCTAAGCACACGGGTGTTTTCGCATTTCGCCCCCATCGAAATGCGGCCGCCGTGGCCGGGATTCGATCCCGCGACCTCGTGCTCAGCAGCCCAACACCATAGCCACTGAGCAACCACGGCGGGTTTTATCAGGAGCAGAGCTTCCAGGGTCAGTGCAGGTTGCAGTCGTAGAGGGGTTGCTAAAAATATGTGTGTCACACAGCACAACTCGGGACGTGGCAAATAAACAGTGAGAACACAGAGGGAAGGTAGCGGTAGTGCCCTATCTGCATAGAACGACACATAGTCTTAAGAAAATAGCTAGCCGTGGGGGCACACAAGAGGTCTTTCAGCGCCAGAAAAGCTCGCGTAAATATGTCGGTTTACGGACCCGTACCGTAAGCAAGCTGTCCGAACGCTCTACGAATCACTGTAAAGCACCAGTGGGTTGCGTTAGAAGCTGTTTACGAGCTTCCGCTGTCCAGTGGAAAAAAATGCATCGGACAGACAGAAAGGTGTCTTAATCACCGGTTACGAGAACGTAGTCTAAACGTGAGAAATAAGCAATACGGTCACCTGTCAACTCAGTGTCCAAATTGCGGCTGTGCGCCGGTGTATGGGTCTTGCCGTGTTCTTGCGAAGCACAAAGATAAAGATCTGCGAGAGATTATTGCGGCTCAGGCTATCTGTTGGAATAGTAATACGTGTGTTAGTGTCCCTTTGGTCGACTTGTTAGATAAGCAGACGGCTTTTCTGGATCGTTAAAATTTGGATGATGGGGCGCAACTGTGCATGGGTTAAATAGGTGGTTGTTTCCTGAAAATAATGTTGCTGAAGTTAGCGCATTGAAGGTGTAGTCTCCCTTCTGTCCTTGTTCGCTGACGCTAAATATGCTTTCACAAATGAGGTTGACAAAAACAGCACAGAGGCTGTAATAGCTCTGAAGTGGACTATAGTCTCTTCTCTTTGGGTTGATCCTTCCCTCACTCTAGCTTACTCATGTCAACTGGTACGTTAGACTTCGTTTCCTCCTTTTTTTATGTCGAAGTGGGTATCAAATAGGTGGATGAGTCCTTCCCGCTGCTATACCAATAACTCAGCTAGAAATCCGATTGATTTAAACTTCTCTCGTCCTCTCCAAGCTTGAATCGTTGCGTCAGTATGGGTAGCCCTATGACCTCAGGTTCGCTAGAGTGCTTCTTCCTGCTATGTGTCAGTCCCCCCGCCACACTACTTCACCCGACTCATTTCATATTTTTTTACCTGCGTCTACTCCTCGAATTATTTTGAAGTTTGCGCTTATCACGCGTTTTTCTTTATCTGCATTTGCTTATTACATATGCTAACCGTGCGGCATCGGTCCTCACTGAGGAGATCGTCTCGTTACCAAAGTAATTGCTGTTTTTAGTAACCTTTGTGAAAACGCCGGCATCTGAGGAAATATCCTCGCATACAGGAACTTGTGTTACTCCATCTGGGCCATATTATGACGCCCAATGGCGCATTCCTCTTCTTGGAAGAGCTAGAATTGCGGAAGGTTTGAAATGCGCGTCGCATACTAGGCTTCCGCACGAACACTGAAACTGGGCTACCCACCGAAATTTCATGCCATAAGAGGTACCGCAAGAGTCCGTAAATTATGTAGTACGCCATAGTTTCCGTGTATGCAACTTTAGTCGCAATATTTTCGGTGCTGAGTATCTAAAGAGCGCGAACAAGTTAGCAATTTTTTACTATGGACTTGCACGTACGACAAAGAAACGCACATGGTAATTGTGGGTCTGTGTCGTCTTTACGCGTACTCGCCTTTCGGATTTTGGTGCTAAACACTCGCTTCTGGAGCGAAGAACACGAACAAATGAAAAACAGAAACGACAACGCCTCGCATTCAGCTACGTTCGGGTTCTTTTCTTTTTCTGATGTTGCGCTATCTTAAGTTCCACTTTCTATCTATTGCTAACAAGGTTCATCACGTGTACCTTGTGGTATCTCAGTCGAAGTCAAGATGACTCTGAAACCTCTGTGGAGCGTGGTGAACAGCCTCTGTAAGCCGTTGATGTCTTCGTCAATGCGGCCACCGATGGTCACTGGAGGCAGCAGTTTGGAGTAGACTATCGCCTTGGTGTCGCTGCAGCCTGGGCACGTGAGAGAACAAAAATAATGACAATGAATTGAAGGATCCCTCCTGCTGTAGGTTCTGCTGCGGCAGGAAAATTTCACGATGGACATTTCCGTCCTCCGATTCCCTGCGACACACAACCTCCGAATTTCCCTGCAACACGCAACACACAACAGACAACCACAACACACACAACCCACAACACACAACCTCCGAATTTCCCTGCAACACACAACCAGTCGTTCTCGTTTTGAGCAGACATATTCATGCCACGCATAACAATGCACAGATATGTGTATACGCAGAAGTAAGGCCTCTGTGGCACATGGGTGAAACCGTACCCTTGACGTTTCAGATTAAAGAAAACTCAGTGCAAGGGCTGTACATCCTCTCACATCTAGTGATTCATCCTAAACAATGGAGGTTTAAAATTATGCCCAAGCACTACCAGACGAAGATGCGACCAAGGGCCCTATAACGTAAAACTATTCCAATATGTTTCTATTCCAATCTCCTGACGTCAAATTTGCGTAACCACCAACGCAAGCACCGGGCGGTCACCCGCAGGGTTGTCTGAACAGACCAATCAAACGCTCTCCTTGTTCATAGGAGGTCACTTTTGTTTGCTTGAAAAACAAATAACATTGCATACACTGAGCGGCTTCTCATATCTCATTGACTGACAAGAGGCGAGGAGAACGCTCAAGTGGAGAGGGATTAGATGGGGCCGAGCCACTGCACTGAAAGTCGATAACCGGATGAAGGGGGTGGTGCCGGCGTTTACGACTGGTCCGCTATCCCTTACTTAGCTTGCGGTGGCTGGTCGAAAATCGCGGCGGCATGCAACGGAAGCTCAAGAATGACGCTAAAACGGACCCTCAGCAAAGAAGAGTTGGCAGAATGAGAGGAGAAACGTGCCGAAAGCGCTCGAAAACGTTACACCGCCATGCAAGAAGTTTTATTATACGCAAATACACCCATACTCTCCGGCAGGTGCGAGTAGCCAGCGTCTGAGTGATCGGCGGCCGTCATCTTCTATTCCTTTCGGAACGGGACAGCCTGCGGCTATTCCGAAGAAAATTCAGTTTTGTTCGGCATATTAATACATCTTTATCGCGTACACGTCACTTTGACGCGGTAAGTTCTTGCGGCTTTGTGACGTCGCGTGACAGGCAGGTGAAGTGGGTGCAGCCCGAAAACTTTTTACCAATAGCCGAGAGCTAATGGCGAAAAGGGGTCGAATCAGAAATAACTGTTTTTCTTTTTTCTGTCAAATCATGCATAATCAGTGTGTACACATCATATCAGATGGTGAGGTATCGCGGTTTTCGTGACGTCGCGTGACAGACAAGTGAAGTGGGGGTGGTCGAAAAGGTATTTGACCAATCGTGGAGGGCTGATAGCAGAATTGGAATAGAAAAGTTTGGTATAGTTTTACGTTATAGCGCCCCAAATGTACGTTTTTTTTCCTAGCGTGCGGTGCAAACCGGGCTGTTTTTGTTCCACTCCATTGCATGTTTAGGCAAGATTATTTGCGTACTTGAGTGTTAAATTTAGGGAGAGCTTCCAGCAAGAAAATTGTAGAACGTTCTAAGAAACGTCTAATTTGGCTGCTTAGAACTTCCGACTCTGTTTTTTCATGAGCTGTTCTTTCATGAGCAGCGCTTTTGAGAGCGCTGCAACCGCGGCTTGCAGGCGGCCATGTTGCTTGCTTTATTTTAAATTTCGCGAGCTTTCTTTACGACTCAAAAAAACAAATATTACGTAACAAGTAGGGAGGTAAAAGCTCCTAAATTAGATGTTTCTTAAAACGTTCTAAAGCTTTATCAGAAGTCTGCCTACTATAATACTTTCAATGTACGTGAGTTACCCAGCACTAATTATTCAATTTGGGCAGAATGGAAAATATAGCATACAATAGCGACCAACATGCATTTTGTCGCTTCTTGTTATAATGCTTCGGCATATTTTGAAACCTTCGTTAAATTGACCTTGTACACACTGTATAGAATATTGTTACAGTGAAGCTACGTAGAAAATAGTAGCGCAGGAAATGCCGATGCACGTACACGTACTTACTGCTTTTACTTGGTGGCAGTTTCATACCGGGTAACCACAGCTACAAAGTTATGTAAATAACGAAGGGTAAGGCGATAACACCGAGCATAGCAAGGACTGGCGGTACTAGCGATATTTCGATTGCATGGTCTTTAGGGTGTTAGCACATAGTAAAAGAAAGCTTTCTTTTAGGCAGTTCATATTGACGGTGATCGCTTAATAGCTAACTGGGTGCTCAAACAAACTTATTGGACGTGAACCCGGTTGGTTTAGGTTTAGAATAGCCGTTTTGAGCGCGTCAATGTTCTGTAAAGCGTTATTCGAATTTTGTATCTGAACAGACTGTGTACCGGGAGTATATGGAGTTCCTGCAGCAACGGGGGTGCTCGCTAGTGGTGGACTTCACGCCCACCATTAAGAGTTAGCCCAAAAAATACTGCAGGACATACAGCTGCGGATGAAAGTGGTAAATGGTGAACATGGTGAATAAAGCAGGTGTGCTGAAATGTTAACGTGCCATAACTTGTGCTCTTATCCCTCCGGCATGTGTAGTGCGTGTGCGCATGCGCGCGGGTGCATGCGTGTGGAAACTACAGAGAAACACGCGCGAACACGATTGCGTAATGTGAAATAAAGGTATATCGAATGCCAGGAAAATGAAATCCGTAAGATGCCCGATATCTGTGGTTGGCTTTCAATTTATTTGACTGTTTTCCATGAGTGTACACCATATGCAAATTTTCCGGAAACATCGCGCAAACCTATTCATCATCCCATAGACGTGTCCTCCCAGCTACTTAAAGCCTGCATCTACTGCCTGCTCAAAGCCCTACTGCACCCATGTTGAAGAAACTTGTCCCATTTATGACGAAAAGCTGAAATCTAGTAACTTAGGCAACTGTACTTTCAAATTAGGACAAGGGTGTTAACTTTCTTATTGCGCTCGCTCAGCCATAAAGTACTAAATAATAATGGAGTAAACTATACCTAGCGATAACTACAGTAAAATAACTTCATGTATTATACAATGCTTTTAAAGATGCCGTTCATTTGTGAGTAGCCATTTTTTAACAACCATCGTAAATTTTGTAACACGTTCACATCTACAGTAAATTCACATACCCCTTTTTGCTGGCTCGAGATGTTCTGACAAATACAAAGCTCTGATATGTTTTTTTTTTTGCCAAGTTACAAGTTTGTACACTCCGTGATTTATTTTTCTAACCTAATGATTTTAAGCTATTTTCGTAAACAGAGAAAGGCCTTGAAACAACTTGTCTTTGTAAAGTTACTAGGATTTACCTTTTTTTCTCCACACCGAACGTATTATTCAAATTAGTCCAATTTCTTCCCTTAAAACCGTTTCCACATTTTGCGTGTGATCAATTGGTCAGCCCATCATCAATTCAACCACATCATCGTGTCTTTTGCGGTGTATCGACTTTCGAGGTGGCTGTCTGCACGCGTTATGGACAGTCTCAGATGGTTATAGCTGCTCAGGAAGCATATAAGTTTCCCCAAAAGGCGTCTTTAGACCTCAGCTAGTCTACCTCAATGAATGTCTGACAAGAGTTAAAACACGTTAGTCTGAAAGCAAGAACGCTAAGGAGGCACATCTCTTGGAAAATAGAAAATGTTAGCCAGGCAACCCTCTTTGTCAGCAATAGCTATACGATCTATCGGTCAGTATTCACGAGACCATGCACCCGTTCAAATGACTAATTCTACAAATTGGAGCATAGAAACTGAGATCCAAGATTCTGTAAGTTAATAATTTAATCAAAACGTGAGCAATATTATGCACCATAACTCTAAATAAGTGGACAAGGTACCCCTTACTCCGCAATATGTACCACGCTAACGGACAAGACGGCGGAGAAGAACGGGCAGAGCATGAGCGCACAAACTCCATAGTAACGCTTCTACAGTGGCTGCAATGAACCCATTCAGAACTCCAAAAAGCCACGAAAGGACGAGAGCAAGCGCTATACTTTTTACTGCATTTTCTCTGTAGACGCTACGTTTTGTACGTACGAAAGGCGATGCTTTACGGGAACGCAAATAAGTTCATTACGGCTCAAGGGACGGTATACATCTATTCGCTTCAAGATGATTCCCCATCTTGAATCAGGCAAGCCCGAAGCAGTAAATCACGCCACTCACCCGAAGTGTCCACCGTGGGTATCGACGCCAGGAGTTCCCCTGCCGCAACCAGGGGAACAGGTCCTCGCCTAGCTGCTTTCATGGTTCCGGGAGATGATTCACTCCTGGCTTTCAACGACGGGTAGCCTGCGAAACAATAACTGAAGACGCGCAAACTTGTTTTAGTAATTTACGGAGTTTTCCGGCCCATGGGGGCTCACGTAGCGCACATCAGACACGGCAAACTAGAGTTGTTGCTACGAGCTACGAACGTGGCACCTTCGCGATCAGCAGCAGAATGCCGCAGCCAGTGCCTTGCTTCGGTGTGTCTGAAGAAGTGAAGACTGCCAGCCATATTTAATAACGGTGAGACAGAGTCGAGTGAATTACTTTCTGCAAGTACGCGTGATTACCTGTGGCCGACATCTGTACCTCCTCGGTATATGATTACCAATAGTTGGCGAAACATTCTGAATTAACTTTAAATCACTTCTGAAAAACAAAGAAAAATGCTGCCATTGCAGAATTCGCCAAGCACAAAGCGGCTACGACGTTCACCTAATAACACGAAGGAGTCCAACTCGCAATCAATTGCACATTCTGATAATATCGTAATGCAACGATTGCATTCCTTTCCCGGTAACGCTTGATATAATTAAATGGCATTTTCACTAACCATTCGTATGTAATTATCAACATTATTGGTCAGATCAGCTGTAATAGGCGACGCAATTTACGGAAGCTGGATCTAGCAGGAAGTGCAATAGAACGCCCGAGATCGTGCCTCGCAGCAGCCTCCTGAATTCGCGTGTTAAGACGGGCAAACCAGAGAGCTCAATGTTTATTTGCTAATGTTAGCGCATCGCCACATGTTGACCAACTAATTAAACCGGTGGTTGCATGTCTCAATGGCTAAGGCCCCTTAGGACGTTTATGCCATATCAAATACGGACGATTCTTACGAGATTTTCAGTGGCCCTACCGGGAGCGTCGCCTTCATGTTGCAGCAAGAATGAAACATTGCGCATCACAAACGAACCATAAGCTGAATGACGACATTCTTCTATGCCGAGATGTCCGTGAGCTGCAACGGCCTGCTTCCTGGCCCGCACATGGAGCCAGCTTTCGGTGTCGCTGCTGACGACACGACAAACACGGCAGACGATAGCCGATAAAATTTTTAGGGCGTAGCTGTTAGGCGCCTGTTCCTGCGGCAAGCGTCGGCGTCGTCCCTCGGCGTAATCGTAACCGAAAAAACGAGCAAGAACGAACGCGGAGCGTTGATGAAAGACAGCGACGGCGAAGAGAGCGCGAGGAGGAAAGCGGAATCATGAGGTGGAAAGCGGAGGAGGAGGGTAGGGCGAAAGCGTGAGGAGAAAAGCGTAGCGCTGCGCAACAGTGGCTGCGCCTGTTAACTGACGACACCTCCGGTATCATATATGGACACATGGCGCCGAAAGTTTCCGGCTGCTCCTATGATCGCACCCATACATCACCCACGCGTCACCCATGCGCTGCCTCTCGCCATCTCGAGATTAAAGAGGCAGTCTCGCCACATTGCGCTCCATCTGCAACATGCCGCACCAGACAGACTTTCCGCGCCAGCCAATGTATCGCGAAATGAAAACGCCTTTACAGCCGCACTAAAATTTCGCGTCAGGCAGTATCGTAATCGTAAGTGATAATTCTTTAAAAGCAATCATTTTGTAAAGATAAGCAATGTATGAGGCGCAACAAAGGGCGCGCTGAATGTGCATGACTGTCCGCTCAACAGTTTTTGCGTGTATTCCCGGGCTTCTTTCAAGCTTGAGAAAATACTTATGTAGCGCGTATCGATCAGCAGATAGGTGTATCGGGAATTTTTGATACTGCTCCAGAATTTTCTCAGAATACCTTTTCATCTAATTATGATATTTGAGAAATTGGTTAATTAAGACTAATTATGCAAATCGATGAAATGCAAAAAACTGATTATCTCCAAGCGAAGGCGAGCAACGTAACGTTGGTTATTTCCACCTACGTGGCATTTGCATATTTTTGAAAAACGTGGCACAAACTATATAGTGGACTACATATTTCGAAGACCGTCTGTGACAGCACATTTTTTGCCGACAAATTTCAGCGCTTTTTTCTCCAAAGTGTTCAGCTGAATACTTATAGAACGGGACAGACTAAGGAAATAACTTGGCAACGCATTTTGTCAAGCGATGCAAATGTGTGAGCGAAAAGTACAACAAAGAAACTATTGGCACCCTGGACAGGCCTGATAGAACGCTGTGACTTTATCACATAAGATATGACACGGGCGCCGCCGTAATCAGCTTCTGGGGCTGCGAAGAAAATTAACCTTGCAAACGCCAAGATCGCCAAGAGACGCTTGCTTGACCTTCATAGCTGAAACTTTGCCGTGGTTGAACAAGGTAAGAGCAAGTTTGCTGAGCGATAGCACGCTTTTGCTTCCTTTGGGAAAGGACACAGATGCTGCTCGGCGCCGTCAGCAACTACCACCTGTACAACTGCACCACAAGACACAAGGCGCTGCTAGGCGCGGCAACAGCAGCGAGCGGATTGACCTTCATGCCGCGTCTCACTGCAACGCGAACTAAGCGTCGAAAGCACAGCGCACACGAAACTGCCAGCACTCGGCGCGCTTTGCACACATCGTCGATCGCTTTGAAGATGAGGCCCACGCGATCGCGCACTTTTTTCCACTGCGCTGATAACTTTCAAGATAGGGTCACCTACGTGGCCTACGCCGCAGCCACCGGTAGTGGCAGGCTAACTCCCAGTTTCACCTTGGCTGAGCTTGAAGCTCAGATTTACGGAACCAGGTGTTTTCTGGGTTTGTATCTCGAGTAGTGGAGCTATCGCTCTAAAATGCTCGCGCTGCCACACAAATACGACAGGTGTCTTCCCAATTACCAGTTCGCGGCCGCGGTCATGCGAGAGCGTTTCCTCGTAAGATTTCTCCTAGATAACGGAGCACCGGCGACAAATTATCGGGCAACGTCTCCAACGTCCAGGAGACGTTGCGGAGAAATCGGTCAAGAAACGCTCTCTCCTGACGTACGCAGGCTCAGTAGTGCCGGGCTGACGACCGGGGAACGTGAAGCCCCGTCACGCGCCTACGGACAACCTAAAACATCAGAAATTATTTATCAAATGCTTATGCATTAAGTTATGGCTGTGATCCTGTAGTAATGCCCTTTCCGAAGCTACTAACGCTTCTAGCGCTTCGTACTAAGTGATCAGCGCGACGCTCCGCCCGCGTCATCAATGGCATCAGCAGGCCGTGAATAATGTATGAAGAGAAAGGCATTGAATCAAGCGGGAGGCATGGGTACAATATCGCCGTCCGTATCAGAAAGTGCTACCAGTCATACACAGCACTGTAAGTGGCGCACTTTTCAAGATCAAGCTAAACCTGCTCTCTCGAAGGACCACACAGGCTCGCGGGCTGACCCCGATCAAATAAGGTGCGAGGTGTTCCGGAAAACAAGGCATTGTGCAGATCAGCATGACTAAGCGAGCGTAAAGTTGAGCAAGTGCCTAATAAATAGTACTCACTAATGCTCGCAGGTACTTGGCGGTGTGCCGTTCTGTGCGCGCGAGATGAAACTAGGCCTACTCTCTTGAGGGGCCACACTGGCTGGCGGGCTGACGATGTCGGCATGCAGCCGGTAAAATAAGTCGCAATGGGGGCCAGAAAACAAGGCATGGTGCAAATACGCGTGACTAAACGAGCGTAAAGTTAAGCAAGTGCCTAATAAATAGTGCTCGCAAAGAGTCGCCGGTGCTTGGCAGTGAGCCGTTGTGTGCGATCGAGATGAAGCTAGGCCTACTCGCTTGAGGGACCACACTGGCTGTCGGGCTGACGCTATCGGCGGCCGAAAAAAAAAAGGGGGCGAGGTGTGCCGGAAAACAAGGCGCTGTGCAGATGAGCATGACTAAACGAGCGTAAAGTTACGTCAGCGCCTAATACGTGAGTACTCGCAAATGCTCGCCGGTGCTTGGCAGTGAGCCGTTCTGTGCGCGCGAGATAAACCTAGGCCTACTCTTGAGGGACCATGCTGGCTGGCTGGCGGGCTGACGCTGTCGGCAGCTGATAAAGACGCGAGGCGGGCGGGAGAACAAGGTACTGTGAAGATGAGCATGACTATAAGCGAATACAACGGCCAATCAGGACTTAATAGGTGAATACTCACTATAACTCGTCGCAGCTTGGCAGCGAGCCGTTCATCGAGCAGTCTCAGCGTTGCAGATCCAGACGCGTTCTGATCTCGTCGATTCCTCCTCGCGCCCGGGCTGCGTGCTCACGAGACGTGGGAACGCGCTGGGATATACGATGACTGCGTCTCGTGTGCAAAATGCGCCAGAAGACGCGAGCTTGGTGCGTCGGATGGCCGGTAGAAATAGAAGATGACAACGCCGACGCGCTGCGCGAGTTTCGCGCGAGCGCACCGAACGTCGTAACGGAATAAAAACAACAAAAATTCGCAGCCATTCCACTTCTCTGAATGTGGGTTACCAGCAGAGCTGTAAATTATACAAAGCACACCATTGCGTGTAAAACTTACTTATTTTGGGGCTTTTCCCTTTTCCACGAATGGAATACTGCGTGAACACGCACAACCGCTACCAATAGCGGCTCAGCGTGTTGAGTTGTCCGAACTGAAACGCGCCAAGCGTCCCAAGACGCTGGCTTGCCCGCAAGAAATTCATAAGGGCGTTCTATGCCACTCGTCTATGCTGGCGTCTTTGGTGTGACTCGGCCTCTGGACTCGGACGCGTTGGGACGCAAGTTGTCGAGCTCTGCAAGAGCACTTACAGCATCACCGCCTGGTCGTGGTAACAGGCATTCTGTCGCCCCACCAGGTTATCAGCTTGTACTACCGATTTTACCATCAGGCAAAACTATGAAGGAGCCTTTGTTTTTTATACTGTGACGTTGTCGGGAGACCATACAGCCTCGAAAATTTCCTTGACCCGCTGCAACAGCTCGGTGTATACTGAAAGACGTGACCGGTATAGGGCCATTTGAAATTCCGCATTTGTGGCGATCAACCTACGAACGCAAGAGGTAAAGGAAGTGCTGGTTAACGTGGGTTGCCTGGAAATAAAAGGGCGTTTTCGCGCCATCATTGAAACTGTACAGCAAGACATAACACTCAATGTGCACAGGGTTCCATACCACGTTACCGGGGAAGCACTGAAGACGACTTACGACAACTATGGCGAAGTAAAAGAATTAGGGTTGAGGATTGGGCGAGTTGGTATTGCATTCTAAAACTGGTACAGCGCAACATAGAAAGGAAGAAACAAGCCGAGCCGGCCAGATAAAGGAAGTCGGGAATTGAAAGTCAGCGCTCTGTACCTTTATCTGGCCGGCTCGGCTTGTATCTACCTTTCTATGCTGCGCTTTACCAGCTTTAGAAGTGTAAGAAGTGCAAGAGGATTGGACGGTGAGAGGTTTCGAACAAGCCGAGTCCAGCACGCGTATTGTTCGCACGACTTTCCCAGAGGGCTTAGCACCAGACGCTCTGCCTCATTTGTTCAATATCTTTTGTGGCTCAGTGCTGGTCCTCGTTCCCGGGAGACTTCCGATTCGCCTTCGTTGGCGGCGCAAAGGACACCTTAGACGAGACTACGGAATCCGAATACGCATTCCGGATGAGATGTCTGGCCGAGATAACAGCTCCTGCGAAGCTTTCATTGGTTTTTCTTTATTTGTTTTTCTTATTATTGGTGCACCACTGCGGCAGCGGGCTTGAGTACAGTCAACGTTATGTTTCGTGGGTTTCACATAGAAACGGTGTGACGCATTAACAGGAAGCTTTAGTTCTGGCCTATATGTGATGCCGGCTTCTCAAATACATGCAAAACGCATAAACGCTTTCTTGATAAAATCGTTCAACCGATTTCAGTGACAATTGTTGAATTTATTAGAGAACGTTAAATCACAGTGATTGCAGTAATAATAGCTTTGATTTAGGTCATCGCATTTTTGACAAGAATTGTCAGAAATCGGCAAACTTGAAAAAAAAAGTAAGAAGCTTGAAAATCCTTTACTTAGCATCAAAAGCTACAATTGCATCTTTATAAACTTCACGCATTGCAGCATATAACTTGGACAAATTGCACGTATGAATTTACGACTTATATGAATTACTTACAATGTCTGCAAAAGCTTTGCGAATGCCATATTAAGAAGCTAGTAATGTATTTCAGGGTGGTGTATGAGATATCATTTTTGTCCACATTAGATGAAATAGTGTGTTCAGTTTACAACATTGCAATATCATTTTTAGTTGCTTAGCTACAGAGTTCAAAGGTACACAGACACAGAGTACTACAAAAAATATTTGACATTTCGAAATTTTTCTCAACCTATGTAAAGAAAGGTGCCAGATAAATAAAAAATTCGCTTTGTGAAATTAGATTTTAACTGCTTGTTTTTAGTTAAACATACCTCATTAATTTCGCTGCAGTGGTTGTTTCCCTTGGATTCGATTTAGAATTATATTGTTTCAGAGGGAAAAAGCAAGACGGGTAACGTATTTACAGTATCTACAGTAGTTTTAAGTAATTGACAAAGAAGAAGAAGAAGAAGTGGGATAGTGGAATGGCGATAAGGGATGTTGTAGCTGGGCCTTGTAGAGGAAAGACGAGAACGGCACTCTGCTTTACATTAAGCGACAAGCGAATACTGTCCCGCCATGCTTCTAGCTCGCAAAAGTATCCCTGTAAGCACTCGTACAGTGACTGAATATCACTTGCTGAAGCAAAAAACGCTATATCATCAGCGTAAACGTACGTGCTTACGTTCTGATGATAAGGAATGGAGCTGAGTAGGATGTTAAACAACAGCAGGGATAAAACTGCACCTTGAGGAACCCCGCGCGTTTGTCTGAATTTTCCCGATGAAATTCCAGTTTGTGCAAAGTAAAGCTCCCTGCCCTGCAAGAACGCAGCAGTCCACGTTACGAAATATTCAGGTAATCCAATATGCTGCATCCTATTTATTAGTATAGGGTATTCCACACTGTCGTATGCTTTAGAAATGTTTAATGTAACTAGAGGTGCATATTGTTTTTGGTAACGAGCCAACTAAATTCGGCTCTCTAGGTCGACGTGTGTGCACCAAATTGACATCCCTGGTCTAAATCCAATTTGGCAGGCGCTCAATAATTCTTTTGTGGTCACAAACTTAACCATACGTGCGTTTAATAACCTTTCTATTAATTTTAAAAAAATTGATGTTAGAGAAATAGGCCGAATATTGTCCAGAAGATACCGTTTTGTTTGGTCTTTAAGCAGAGGACTCACCTTCGCAATTCTCCACGCAGGAGGGATCCATGCATATTGTATTGAGCAATTTGCGACATCTAACAAGCCGTTAGGAGCGACTTCAAAAAGAAGTTTATTCATCTTTGTAGTGAGTCCATGGGGGCATGGGGCGGCAGCTGGTAAACAGGAAACGGCTTGGGACCATTCTGACACGGAAAACTCTTGGAAATCTTCCGAAGTGCCCTGTCCCTGAGGAGAGAAGGGAAGAGAGGTAGCGAATCAGGTCTCTAACCATGTCGCAATTACATCTACAGATATCAGCTTTTTCACTGGTGGTTAAAACTACTGAATCCAAGTTCAAGGGGCGTGGAACCATTTGTTGGAATCCTAAAAACCGAAACATTGCAGGCTCATTCTTTGATTTAGAAAGTGATTCGAAATGTCGGATATTGTAATCGTCTTTTGCCTTAGATACCGTTCTTTTAAATGTTCGAATAATAAATTTATAGTTCCTCCAGTTTTTCGGAGACTGCTTATGCATGAGTTGTATCCATGCAGCTTTACGTCGCTTGTATTCCTGCAAGCAAACGTCATTCCATCAATTTGTAGAAGCAGTGTCATTGCGTGCCTTTAACTGGAACTCTGATCTTTTGCGCGAAGTATCTATTATTGAGCAAATATCCTCAGCTTTCAATGGAGAAATTAAATTGATTGAAAAGTGGTCTGCAAGCATTTTTTTTATATGTACGGTAACCCACAAGGGACTAGATTAGAGCCTCCACAATGGACTGCAGACCTACCACTTCAACCACAGCCGGAAAATCATCGCTGGTTGTCCCAACATTCACAGTTTCCCATGCGGATGTGGAAACACCTGGACCCGAAAATGTAAGATTCAGCACAGATCTAAACTGTCCTCGAAAAAAATGTAATTGATCCCGAATTTCGTCACGCAAAGTTCTTTGTTATTGCTCAGACCCATAGACGCTTTCCACACTGGTCTGTCCCGGATCCCCATGACACATGATGAGAGTTGAAGTCACCAGCCAAAACTATATCTCTACCGCATTTTGCCAAAACCGAGTCAAGTGGGCGTGTATCCTGCACACCCGAAGGAAAGCATAGATTGACCAACGAGAAAGGCCTGCTGCCAGGGAGAGTAATTTCTACTGCTAGAATTTCACATTCTAGAGGCATCAGCTGGAATGATATAATTTGCCCGGTGTAAAAACTCGCTTGAGACCATAATTAACAGTCCCCCCATCTAGACGGGTGATCTACGCTAAAAGACCTAAAATTGCGCAAAGAAAATAGTTTTTCAGGGGACAACCAAGTTTCTTACAGTAAAACTACATCTGGAGAAATTTGAGAAGATAGGATGTTTAAATCAGTAGAAGCAGCGAATATTGATATCCAGTTCTACTCCAGCACCCTCATCTACCTTCCAGTGATGAGAGCACCACAGAAGCCACAGCCTCTTCCAAAATACTACATTTATACTGAATCCTGACATATTTTTTTTAGATTTACTAACTGAGTGTGAAGTGTTAGCCTCAAGCGGAGAACACCTCCTTTTTTGTGCCCTCAAGTCAATCTCCATGTTTGAGGTATCTTGATAAGCAGAGTTGTCTGGGCTAGTAGTAGCCTTGTTTCAGGAACCTTAAACAGGCCTGACTTGCCTTATATGCGTTGTGGACGCAATTGTCCCATCTTCCAGAAAGTCGGCTAAACAAGTATTCATGTCAGAGCTTGATGGCAGAGCAGTAGCAGTGGGCAAAAATTGTTCCAACTTTGAGGATACCACTCCATTAAAGCATTCCGTGACGCTTTCTACAATCCGCTCCATAATTTTAGCCATAAACTTCTCAATAGCTTGTGCAATTATCTCTAACAGGCTTCCTGGCTTGTCGGGGTGGTACCTTTGACGCTTAAAAATTTAACAGAAGAAAGTCTTAAAAAGTAGTGCGAAGGTGTACGTTATCCCTACTATAAAATCTTATGTTCCCATGGCTAACTTTATATGATCAGTGGTTTTCTGTCAGAGCCAACAGGATTATCGTAAGGGATATTTGAAGGTGCTACTTTTAGGAGAATGATGTTACCAGCAGCAGTACAGACACTCTTTAGTGTCTTTGCTAGTGAAATGGTGGAAGCCGGGGAAGTGTTTCACGTTCCTTGGGGCGTTGACTGCCTATAAGCGGAAAGGCTGAAACCATTGAACACGTGTTGCGCGATGGTTAGAAAGAAATCTACCCCGTCACGTGTTTCTTGGTATAGGACCGCGCTCGAACAACTTATCTCGCTGGAGCAAAATTTTCGACAAGCGCACCTGCGTTCGTCAAGCCACAAATCAAATGACTGCCGCCACGAAAACGTGTGCCTCTGTTGACATTACGACGGTTTATTTTCAATAATTTCGTCTGTCGATTGGTTAACCGTGCTTTTATATTATCAGGAAGCACGCATAAAGGAAGGACCCGTGTCACTAGCTGTGCAGCTTTCCGTATGTAGCGTGCAGTCATCTGCAAATATTTTTGCTTTGACGAAATGTGTGCAAGGAATATCACTATTAAAAAAGGAGCCAAAGCTCCAAACCCTCTAGCATTCCTCGTGCAACTCAGCAAGTGGTCGACATCAATATTTATTCAATACTAGCAGCCACACTTTAATATAATCACAACAGGACCCTGAAAAAGGAACGCGTCGTCCTAAAGAAAGTATAAATGCTGTAATTCAGACACCTTTTTGTTGAGCGCCAGCTTATAAGCCATTTGACTGCACCACAACTTCTCCAACAGAATTTCTTGGGAAGCTCAAGTACTGCAATTCACTTTTGTAGCTAAATTTTTCCTACTTAAGTCGTTTAGCAATCACTCTGTGATCTAGTGTCTTTTTTGTCAGCTTTCCACAGGTCTCTCATAAAAAAATGCGTGGTTTAGGGACAGGAAAGCACCCCAATTTTAATTTGGCTGTGAATAATAACAGCCACTTTATGTAAAATAACCCCTTTCTGTGATAATTCCGATTCATTCCTTTTGATTTACTGAAGGTTAAAGATGTATATAGGCGCCTTGCATCTTCAAATGCGCTGGTAGTAACTAATGGGCTGAAAAAGTAAGGCATATAGGGTCGTATAAAGGACTGCCTATGCCTTTGTTCTCCATAAATCATAATTTATTGTTGGAACCGAATGAAAGACAATTATATGTCCTGTGAAGTTTTAGTAAAGTAACCAAAATCCCGTGGGTGTTCACCGAAACCCCGGCCTAACTTTGCAACATAGACATTTTGTATTAAGCAAGATGACTAAGACGTTATTGCGATACTGAAAGGTTTCATAACGTGGGCATTAGTTTGTTGATAGTAATAAGTTTAGTGACAACCGTTATGCTAAACTCAGTAGAAACGCCACCTTGCGCAGTATTTCTTCAGACAGAGAAAGGGGCAATAAAACATTAGGCTTATTTATCGCCAAGGGTAAGTGACGCGCTCCTATATTTCACGTCATCCATTCGTAGGCGCCGACCTGGCTAGGGCAATATCTCAAGCAGAGTAATTCATTCACATGTGCCTGCCCCATTCATCAGAGTATAGGTGCGCAATTTCTTCTGCTGCACTGCATTTCTGCAGCAAAATATGTTACGTCTTAGAATTGTCAGAAAATACTTATAGCGATATACCATTCCCGAAAGAATCCATCGTTCTTATGCATTTTGTTTCTATATATGGCGCCAATATTGAATTATGAGATTCCTGCTGGTATTATGAATAAAAAATTGCGCAGGGCTGGTGTGAATGTATGATTTAAAAGAAACTTCGAAAATAATTTTGAAGTTGAGTGATAGATTGCCTGATGCCTAAATTCTGGTTCTATGCAGTGTTTCACTAGTTCTTGCTCTCAGAGCAAGAACTAGAGAGATATAAACTTCGTTGCAGCCAACGAAACAAGATTTCGTATAACCGACTGGTTGCTTATTCAAAACTAATGAGAAAGGCGTGATGCACTGTAGCTGTCTACCAACTCCATAACCGGGACCAATTAGCAACCAGAAACCAGCACACTATCCATTACCCTAATCAGACACCATACACGTGCCAACCTTGTCAATCCACGTGTCGCCTCAAGGCAGGCACTTCCAGCCACTGAAACGGCAGGACTTAGCAGACAAAAGTCATGTTTACTAAACAGATCCAAGGTCGATGCTGTTTCTGCACTCAAGTCAATGTGGAGTGAATAAACAAAGCACTGTGACACTGGGGCAGGGGGTATTCGGGCAAGTGCCACCCTAGTGGACATGTCCATTTCGTCTGCTGCTTCAGTGCTGATTGGCTGGGTAGGCGTACACGTCAGAAGGAGATACGCACCCGCAGTCAAGCATGTCCACAAAGTTGACACTTGGAGAAACCCCTCCCCCTCTGCTAGCTGCACGGTGATGTGAATGAAACACGCGATCAAATTCTATTAGCATGCTAAACGTCTAATAACGTGCGCACTCTAATAGCTTCGCGTACAAAGACGACTGCATTTAAAAGTGCGTGACGCTCTTCTATCAATTATTTACAGTCGTCACTTGACAGAACGACTATATATTTCTTGTTACTGTTGCTTCTATCCCCCCCTGATTCTATGACCAGCTAAGACCCCCCCTCCGTCCTTATTTCTCTTCTTCTTCTCACTCTAGCGGTAATATATATGGACTTTATTGAACTGTTTATTATTCAGTGAGACTTCCGCGGTACTTCTTAGGTTTTAAATACTTATTTTAGCGCTCCATACTGATCCCCTAGATTGATATCCCGCGATCTCCCGATTACCCAGCTGTCAACTCTCGTCGCATTTTCCTATAGGTTGACACTCAACGGCAGACTTGTACTGTGTCTGCGCATCAACGTATGGCTGAGTATCAATTTGTGAACCTAGCTACTACGATGTCAACTACATGGTACTGAAGCCCGCAACACGAGCCAGAGTATTACCTAGGGCTAACTTCAATTTGGGCACGCTACAAACAAACAACGACCATTTCGCTCAGATCTAGAGTCTTAAAGAATTGCAGGAACATTAGCACCTTCAAGCGTGCCTATGATGTGGGAATTTATTTGTCTAGAGGGCGTGACCAAGGAGAACCCACACCATGTGAGCGTTCAAGATGCGAACAGTCATGTTGAGTACAGTCTAAAAGCACGGTAGTTCTCTTACCTAGTACGAGAAATGTCAAACATTCAGGTACACTTAAGAAAAGGTGCTTTAGCTTTGAGAAGCCGTTTTGGAAAAACTTGAGCTAGAGGCCAAAACTGGCATATTTAGGATGCACTGTATTCTTAATGTCACTAATATAGCTATGCTGCTAAATTGAACCATCTTCATTGCCCCCGGTTATTTCTGAATTTGAAACATGCCACCTAAATGAAATAAGTAACATCATCAATACATGGAATATTATCAGCCGTCTGCCAGAGTGGAATCAGTAATCAACAGGCAATAAATACATACAAAGGAAAACAAGTGGTACCCATTCGACCTGAAAAAAATGACACAAACCAACACAAAGAAGAGGATCCTGATGTGATACTCTTGGTTAGAAACTACTCAAACCGGCGCCACATTCAAAACGAATGCAAGCGTTCTCATTGTTGCAATAAAACCAGTTTCGCTAGTGCACATGGTACATTCTTACTTCTTGAAGCTCGAGAACAGAAAGCAAACTTCAAAGCGCAATCTGAAGCATGGGCACAGTGAAAAACTTGACGGGTTATTCAGCACAGACACAGCGATCGAGGAACGTTGAACACGTCGATACAAACGCCAAACTTCGCTTTAAAACGTCAAAGTTCTTCACTCGGCGTGCTACCAAACACCAAGAACGGTTCAATGCCGCATTAATTTTTGTCTCTCACCACAGGAGCCTGTAAACTTGGTGCCACAAAATTGAAAGCAACAAAAGCGGCACTGAGCGCGGTAATATACTCTGCAGTAACTACATCACTCTGTAGTAACTAATTAAGACCATCTGAATTCTGCAGGAACAAACTACAGTACTGTATGCGCAGTAATAACTACGACATTCTGTACTCTCCAGTAACTAATTACAACATTCTGCATTCTGCAGTAACTAACTACGATATTCTGCATTGCGCAGTAGCTAACTATGAAATTCTGCATTCTGCAGTAACTAACTACGACACTGCACTCCAACCCTCATGTGCTCGGGTACGTGGCGTCCACCATTACGAAATTGTCTCACACAGAACTCTCTTTTCGCGAGCTTTGCATGAACAATAAAAACACAGGGGCCGGCATATTTCACATTAAATATATTTCAAAGTCACAATAGGTCTTCCAAAAGGTTTCTTCAACTTCTGTAGCGCCTTATGAACACAAGGCGAAGGCCACGGCCATTGAAGTATGCGAGAACATCGGCGTTGAGATCCAAGTCAAACCATGCGGAGTCTTTGTAAATGCAGCACTTTTAGCGATAGGAAAGGAGAAATAAAATACGACCATTGTTAGTCACGTGAATCTCATTTGAAATCACACATCAAGGACTGATTACTGTGCAAGAGGCCAGCGCAAATTTCAGTCACTCTTGTATCACAACTACCGCTGTCGCTAAATTTTCGATAATGATGTACAGTCTAGCAGTATCTCAGCCTCGAGCTATGTTATCTTCTCGTTAGCCTTGATAAATTATGTTGACGATTACACGAATAACGGCAGCAGCAAATCAATACCTTGAAAATTGTACGGAATAAGGAATGCGTTCACTTGGCCACTCGACCCGAAATATGAGCCCTAGGTTAACCGAAACATTGGCAGCAATCTACAACTAAAGTTGCTAGAAGGGTTTGTCGCTTGCTAAATTCCTGAAACATTTCGATCTGCATAAATCAGAGCAGGGCACAATATCGTAGGAGGAGTCGCCACAAACGTCCTTACAAACTTATTTCACGAGCCCATTTATAAACTGTTCTATAAGAAGGTGAAACAAAAAGAAAATTGTTATGCTGAACTCGTTAGAAGAGCCGGTCAGCGAGTGGCAACCGTTCTTACGAACGAAAAGCTATACGAATTCATGTCCAAATAAACTTCTCCGTTTTTTTTTTTTTTTTGTGTGTGTTAGTGGCGATGTCGGTATACTTAATCCAATTCTCCTTAAAGCACATCTGGCCCTCGCTCTTCAGGCCTTGTTCAAATTTGTACTCATAACATGTTTTCTCAATATTTTCATTATAGAAACGCAAATGCCATAAGCGATTGGTAATCACTGAAGTGATTTTCTATCGTTGTAAGCAAAGTTATCGCTGTTACGAATGACAGGTGTGTAAATACCGGCCAATCAGAAAATATTCTCACGTAAATGAAGTTTTGGGAATACATCTGTTTTACTTCTAATGTTTTGGGAGCACCTATTATTTTACTTTCTGCGGGTGTTCGCTTATATCAAATTGTAGCTGTCATCAGGTTCTCACCTTTGTGCAAGACACGTTTATGGAATGCGACCCTTTGCAAAGGATACCACCGGTTCAACACTGAAATCGCCGTGTCTAATCAAGTCGGGCGCGCAACACGAATTGTGTCGCAAAATCTGCAATCTATGCGACTACCAGCGACTGCTCGAAAATGTATTCTGACCCATGTAAACGCCACGTCTTAGTAGTTAGATTTCCGTGACCGCTGACCGTGTTCGATAAGCTTCATATAGTCATCATGCAGCTCAGTTCTGAGTTCTGCGCAGAAGTTCTCCCAATAAAGATGTTCTATTCTGTTTCCAGGTCTTCCCGCAGTATTTCGAACTGTTCGTCATTGCTACTCTCTGACCATGGATGGCCTGCATTGATGCCAGCTTGGCCGCCATCTTATGGTCCTAGCAGCACAATTAAGAAGCGTGGCAGCGTGATACTTGCGCCTTTCGCCGACTGACGAATAGATAACAGCGATAATCTGTTGGAAAGCGGTCCGCCTCAAATGGGAAAAAATATCCTACGTGGGGTAATATGCTGCACTGACGTCACCGTTACCATCCTGCTTCGGTTGCAGCATGGCGACAAAATATATTACGACACTCAATTTGCAGGACGTTGCTGCTGAAATTTTTAGGATTTGCCAATCTCCACAGCCATATTGAATATTACAGCAGAACAGACAAGCGCAAGGAACAGAGATAGATAGTAGATATTGAAAGAGCTGAAAGCACGTGACGGGTTGAGGGATATCTTAGTAAGAGAGAGGAAGTGATAGTTGTCAAGGTGTCCATTCTCATAGCCTTTTATCGGAAGAACACTTCGTCATTGACTATGTGCCTTGGCGAGTTCCTAACACCGCTTACAAACTCCTTTTCTATGGGCGCATCTTTTCAGTGCGTACGGTCTAGTGCAAATCTCATGTAGAGTAATTTCCTCCCTCACGATACTGCTAGAACATTTCTGCGCTAGATCTCAACGGCGCCACCTAATTTAGTTCAATGGGAAGATCCGCCTTTGCTCGTATAGACGGCATAAAGAATTGTTTTTTTTTTTCGGTGCCTACTGCAACTGCAACAATTCTTTTTCGAATACGCAAGCATCACCAAGAACAAGGCAAGTATTCTGTTAGTGAATCAGTGGCACGCCACTGACACGCACGCTTCCGTTATTTATCCGTTTCCGTGTTAAGTGCTCGTCTCAAGGTGCATCCACAATACACCAGTCTGTAGCGGGAAGACAGTGAAGGCCGGCAAAACACAAAGACGCAGGTCTATGTCTCTCGACACGTTCGTCTGTTTTCTCTGTCTTCCTCTCGCACTTCATACATATAGCATGTATTGCTGCAGTAAGTCCAACATTGACCTCAGAGTTTGCCAACGTTTACCTTCCGGAATGTCATTCGAGAACAGGACGCAACTGAGTCTTCGATGCATTCCCACAAAGAGCTGCACCACCACGCTGCCGGTAACTCCAGGTTGGCAGCCGGAACTTTTGTGAACACCGTTTTCCTCCAATCACTGCAGCCTGGATAGAAGCGGGAAATTTTATCCATTTCTCCGTCTCTAGACTTCTTTTTTGACACAGCAGCGAGATATCACAGCTATCGCCACCGTCATAGCAATAATAAATCATACACAACGCACAAAACGCCGTCGTTGGCGATGCGCGCTGCGGGTTTCGGCCACCAAGGTGCGTCAACAGACGCCACCACTGCCTGAAAAGTATAAGCACTAATGACCAAAAGCATCACGTTCGCGACGGCTAAGTGGTTAGCAAGTCCATGCACACGAATGAATACTGCCGCAGTGGCCGTGAGTTCGAAATGCTGATGTTGCGGTTGTTTTCTCACCGCAGAAGTCACTCATGATCACTTTTTTCGCGGGACTGTCTGGTGTCAAAATGAAACCGAGACTGCGTCGTCTCTTGACGTGGCAGGGCTTAGCGGGTCCGCTTCAGGCAGAACTGATAGGGATTATGACCGATTTGCCCCTGTCACGTGAAGTGATTGGTGTTGTCTTCTGTTATAGTCAATTTTTCCTACGCAACAAAGATTCAACCTATCTTAGAGGCATTTGTGATATTTGTTCTGGACTTGTAGGCTATGAAGGCCTAGCCAATGGTAACACAAATGAGGTAGCATATAGGGTCTCCTTAGAAGACGGTAGCTCGCGTCTTGAAAGAATTTACACAGTCATTGGCGCAGCTCTAACATAATAATGTAACAAAACTCCCAATCCTAATGCATGCGAAGGTGCGAAATAAAGGACAAAGACAAAAGTGGATCTGTGTGCGTACCTTCTTCAGTTTAGGAAGAATATACGCTATAGCATACATTCATATACATTCAGCGCATGCAAGGAACACAGGCCCTTGTAGCGCGCATTCTACTGACCTTTATATTATCGCTTCCCTCGGCCATTCTCAATATTATCAAAGCGCACTGTCAAGCTCAATTCCAAGCATGATCAGGGTGCTTTAATACGAGAGCAAACACAAAAATAAAACACACGAGTATAATGGGATGCGGCGAGTAGCATCTAACCGTCCTAATTAAATATGACAATT
Organism: Dermacentor andersoni; assembly: GCF_023375885.2. NCBI lineage: Eukaryota > Metazoa > Arthropoda > Arachnida > Ixodida > Ixodidae > Dermacentor > Dermacentor andersoni. The sequence continues at coordinate 116,967,560 of NC_092821.1, read as the reverse complement.
TCGTTGTAACAGGAAGCATTGAAAGCGATACCGCGATGTAGCGTAGCCCTCGAGCGACTAGTAGGGTGTTCGAACAATACGCGGAGGCTACCCAGCATGCAACGACGCTCGAGACAACTACTGTAGCTTAGCCCGACGAGCGCCCTGGCAAGATGTCAGGCATGTCAAAACAATGACGAAAAAGGGTGCGTTCTGGCGTCGAACAAGAGGCGTACAACTTTCTGGAGCAGATGACTCATGGTGAGGGCGTGATAAGCAGTGCCCATAGAAATGGTCACGTAATTTAATGTAATTTAACGTAATTTAACGTAATTACCAGTGTACGCACCACAGTGCATGCATGTGGTACCCAAACAGCTGCTCAGCAGGAGTAAAAAATGAGCGCTGTGCTGTGGAAGTATTTAACTGCCTGCCCAGTGGACGTGCCCATTTCGTCTGCTGCTCAAGTGCTAATTGGCTGGACTGGGGTACACGTTACAAGGAAACAGGGGCCCGTAGCCATTAAGCACTTCAGCAGCAGACGAAATGGACATGCACTCAAAGTGGGCGCTTACAGAAAAAATTGCCAGTGGATTAGCTCGGCTATGCCACGATATACGTAGCGAAAGCTAAGGCATAACATGGTTAGCCTTGGTTAACCTTGATTGCAAATCCAGGTTATTCTGGTTGTCTAGCTATGTTCCGGTGTTTAGCCAGTCGTTCGGTGTGCTCTTCGTCTGTTTCCTGGGCGATTCGTTTCCGCCTCATCTCGTTCCGATGTTGATTGCAGGCCTCCTTCTGCTTATCAGAATTGGCGCCGTCCATACTACCACCTCAACTGCGGTTACGGCGCACGCGAGCTCTCCTTTTCGAATCCTCCCACATGTTATCAGCCATTCTACGCAGCTGGCGAAGTAGCGGAGGTGAACGCAACGACAAGGAACGTGGTGTGACGTCATGTGCCTCCTCGGAGCACCGTCATGGCGAAATTGCAACACCAAAGTCACCAACATCGTGCAGTCCATAGCGACCCCGTTGCACACGAAACGCTCGTGTGCTCGACGCTTATCATGTCCATGTCCTGGCAGATGGCGGACGGGGTTTCAGCGAGAATCATTTCATCGATCTTCGATTCATTCCTACACAATGCTTCCCCATTAGATTTGTGGCGCAGAAGAGCACCATCACGCAATCCAGAAAGATAGCATTTTCCGGATCGGCAACACTGAACGTTTTTCCTTTTTCGGGGCCCACCCTGACGGGCTCATGGCTTCACACAAGTTCTGTTTCAATGCATGTCGTTCTGGGCTCCTGTATTCGCTGACACCTCAGCACAACTGTTGGCATTGCAAACAACACTGGCACTTCAAGCTCATTGATTTATTGACATTGTTAAGCAGACCTGAGCAGCACTGTACTGTGGAAGACGCCATAACTAAGACGTACAAATGAATTCTGACAAACATTTCGCCTACCGCTACGACCCTGGTTGAACAGTCGATGAACAAGATGGAACCTGGCTGAACACTCGATGAACTTGATGGGTGACGCATTTGATTATTCAGCCCAGAAAGGGCACGGGTGGTTTTGTCGCAACTGTAGGTAAACTGTCAGAGCACCGCATGCGTCGTCTGGATGTAGTTTTGGATCTTGCTTGCAGCAAGCTGTGTACTCTTGGGATGTTAATTAAAACTGATTTATTCGCAATATATTTCAACCAAGAACACATATAGAAGGAAAAATGCTGTATTTTCTTATATACATTATTTGGCTTCATTGCCTCTCTGCTGGCAAAGGTGGTATTCTAATAGCGTTACGGTATACGAAAGCAATAACCTAAAGGTGACACGTAAAAGCTTCAAAACGTGCTTGCCTTTGATCCGCTGATCAATTGCCTTTGAGAACTCGTCGATATTCGCCCCGGCTATTAAAGCCAAGTCCTGTAAATACAAGCGGCAGTGAAGCCGTGGGAATTAAAATACCGAACGCGATACTTTGAACAAAGAAATGATGCAATGACCACACATGCCAATGAACACGCCAATGTAAACGCGATCTTTCTTCATAGAAAAAAATGATGTGCAACTATAGTTTTGCGCCTTGCGCCTAACTCTTCCGCCGGCATAGCGGTGTATATATTTCTCTTTTATTCGTTAACCGGTACAGAACGTATCTGGTAGCTGCACACATAATATAAACTAATTTACACCATCTGGGCTAGAATTAGATTTTCAGAGATTTCGCAATGGCTCTGCGGCAACCAATCGACTGTGAAACATCATCCCCGGTCATTATTATTACGTCACTGAAGCGGAACTCGACATCGACGAATGTTGGCGTTGGTATAGAAGAAAAGGCACGCACTACACACCCGTTTCCTCCCTGATGTAAAAGCACACTTACCTGCGACGGCTTTGTTAAGATAACTGGCAAGTTCTTCGCCAGGTATCGCTGCTGCTCCGCGGCTGCGTCCAGTGCCATGGAGGCGTGCCGCATCATAGCGAGCGCGCCAAGGCACATCATCCTGAGTAAATAAAAATAAAAACAAGAAATAGTTCGGCATGTTTCAAGAGAATTAAGTGGTAATGACTAGGCATACGTTGAAGGAGCTAAGCAATCTATATTTGTAGCTGTCACCGGATGCCTTATGTGCCAAGTGACAAAGTTAGTGGCATCCGCGAACCTTTTCAAAACGTAATACTCAGGCGAATATTCCCTTCGTATAGCCTCTCAGAGAATATGAAACACTAACACGATGGCCCTCTTGAGAAGGCAGCCAATTTTGTCCCCAAACGTAAGGGCCACTGTGGTAAACGTTCTTGGTTTTTCTGAAATATTTGCGGTTCCTTTCTTTGCGACAACAACTAAGAGCAGGTGATTGAACGCCGATAAGGTGAAGAAAGCCGATAACAAAGGCCCTGTCTGTCTTCAGCCAACCTCCACCCATCTTGTCTCCCGTCAAACAAACAAGAAAAACGAGACTTTATTCACTGTCGCCACGGGTGCTACAAGCCGCGCCCCTCCGGCCACGTTCCGCAGAGAGATCAGAGAGAGCAAAACATCAGGCTACTTCGAACCGCTCGCCGATCAGCTCGGAATTCGGCATGCCAGACTCAAAGCACGGAGGTGTCGGTTGGTGCACTTCGGGGGGCCACCACTTCGCGAGAAATGACAATACCTCAGCGGACGAATATGAACGTTGGGTGCCTTAGCAAAATGATAACTTGTACTTGACAAGTTCATAGTCGCGGTCCGCTGCGAGAGCTTGCTGCTTTAGCAGTGAAGGAAATTCCCGGCCATACAAATTGAAGTAGGTAGACGTTATTTCTCTCCGAAGTTATCCCTTGCCCTAATCTCGGGGACGTACGTCAAATGTGTGCGCATGTTTGCGTTTAGATAATTATTCGGTACGTCAGTCAATATTCGACAGAACACTTGCGAACATACATATTTGCATTCAAGATATCTCGACCCGAAATATATTTTTTCTAGTACGCACGCTATTGAACCCCACTTACGTAAGACATACAGACAGTATCCAAAGCGAGAACGTTCTCTTGCCAACGGAGTCTGGCGGGCTGGTGAAACTGGTTGCTTTCTCTTCGGGCCGGTCCTTGCAGCGCTTTCGGAGTACCGCCAGTCCAGAGAGCGGAACAGCCACGGTGAGTAACAGGGCGAACACGGTGAAGATAACTGGCCCCAGCGACTGGAGCACCAGTGGGAACAGCTGGACAGGAAGTGCAGCGAACACATGCAAGCAGTCGTGAGCACAAGTCTCGCTCCTGTGTACAACAAATGCATTCGCGCTCCATAATGTGGTGTATTGTTTTATGGGGTGAACCGTGAGGCTTGCTGTCACAGGGAACAAAAGTCATTTGGACAGTCAGTGGGAAGATAGCCTGGAAGTGTTTGATTACGAATGGAATGTAGCATGCTACAACACTGCACAAGCACGTAAAGCCCCGCACTCTTGTTCCACGATTGGGCCAGTTATAAACAAAGGAACAATTTCTTATAGGCTGGCTGGCTGTTGCTGTCCGTAAGCGGCCTGCATATATTCTGCTGACGAAGCAAGCGCCGGGTGTCCGGACTTGATGGTATTGCACACGCGTGTCCTTTCGTGCTCGAATAAGCTCACTTCTTCCCAGGCTCCAATCAGAATCGCGCTTTGTGCAGAAGATTACGCTCGAAGGCCGGTATCCGTTTCGGCCGGGAATGTGGGCGATGTATTCCCGCACGTCTTAGCAACAACGGCCTATTACGACATCAGCATTGTTCTAAAGGACGAGTCTGAGGCTCCGCTACTCGCTAAACAGTTCAACTTTATTTGTTAAAGAAAGACAAGCACACTGAGAACTCAACCAAGCACAAGGCTGGCAGTCGGGCTGGGTGAATGTTTCCGGTTCGACAACAAAGTTAAATTCTGGGCTTCGACGTGCCAAAACCACGATCTATTTACGAGGTGCGCCGTGGTGAAACACTCGGGGTTAACTTTGACCACCTGTGTTTTTTTTAACGAGTGCCCAATGCGCGTTACACGGAAATTTTTGCATTTCGTTCGCATCGAAATGCGGCCGCCGATGCCGGGATTCGTTCCCACGACCTCGTGCGTAGCAGCGTAACGCCATATGCACTTAGAAACCACGGCGCGTATTATGCAGTTCGATAACATCACGAGTACAAGATCTCTTTCAAATGCGAAGATTTATTTCTGTGGCAATTCCAGGATGTGTTCACTACAGCTTCGTATAACTTTCGTGGGGCTGTCAACTTTTAATTTCACAGAAGATGCTTCAGTTAATGCGGTACTCACAAGGTCTGGTGTAATGCTTCCTTCTTCCTTGATGCCTGCGAAATCAGAGAGAAAGAGAGAGACAGGGAGAGAGAGAGAGAGCAAAGATGGCCAGCTATAAAGAAAATCAAAAACGGGCGAACATGTAATGTTGACGGAAAGAGCATTTCGGCACGTGGACTTGACTTCTCCACCGCACAAGTTACTCTCTTTAGTGACGTTTACGTATACAGGTAGCTCACTCTCCCCCACATTATATGGAGAGGAAGAGCCATAAATACGGCAATCACTGTAGCATACGATAAAGAGGATGAAGGATAAAGCTTGCGGCCTCACGGGGCATTCAGTAAATTACTTGACATTCTCATTCGAATGCGACGTTATTTCCAATTTTCTTGCTCTCAACGAAGGGCATATACTCGAGCGCCATAATTAACCGTGCATTAACTTCTCCTAACCACCAAAGATCGTGTGTTCGACAGCGACCGAAGGCCTATGGTTCGACATTAACTCTCACCAGGGGGACACGCTACATTTGGAGCACGTTTACGATCTGGGGGTTCTTTGCGGACGTCAAAGGAGCAGGTGGATTGTCTTGTTTAGCGGTGTTCACACGTTGTCGTCTTCTCTTTCATACTGGTAGCCACAGTAAGGGGAAGCTCAAGGCGCAGAGGTGAGGCAAACAAATGTTTTCGGGTAATCAACAAGCAGACGTCACAGTGTGCGGCCGTCCCGGCTCTGGGTATTGAGACTGCAAAACAAGCTAGAAAACAAACACGACGTGCCGCCCGAGCAAGAGCAGACTACAGAAGGAGACTCCGCACGAGACACGTTTACAAACGCAGGAGAATTTAGCTCTCCTGAAAGTCTTTTGTGCGCTATGCAGTTTCTTTAGTTCCCTTTGCTCATTTTCTCAAAACCTGCGTATTTTCTTTTTTGAAGGTGTTCCATATGCGAATAAACGTATCTTTTTTTTGATAATAGAGATGTTTAGTTAAACTTTACAGACCTATTTCTCCCACTGTTGAGTCAGCAACGAACCGCAAAAAGCACAATCGTGCAACAACTTTTGATATGGCTCCCTTTTATAGCGAAGCATGTCAAGAGGAAAATAATTTTTATTATTGTTTAGTCACTTTACTTCTAGCATTCACTTCATTTCGTTAGTTTTCGTTCATTGCACAGCTCAAGAACTCGCCTATATTGCTACCAGAAATAGCTTTGTTGTAACGAGGCAAATTAAATTTATGAGTGCTGGCGTAAAACCCACGTTCATTATTTTTTTCAGAAAAGGGAAATAAAATATTGTTACACACATTATGAGGCTGCCGGGTGCCTAAAAAGCACACTCTATAACACAGACATAACAGACCACTAATCTGTGTAAGTTACATTCTAAACTTTCTTTAAATGGCGCATGGCCTCGTACTTTAAGTCTGAAGTAGTTCGGTCTCATTCGGAACCAACTGTTGCTACTTATGATCTTCATCAGCAGCATTCTGCCAACACTTTCTTTTGTTTCAGTTATGGCTACACCATTCAAAACCATTTTTTGCCGGGCGTATCATCGTCGGGTGCACTACTCACGGCCCCGTCCTAAGTCTACCGTATGCATCGTGCAGCTGGCACATTGCCGACGCCGCCCAAATGGCGTCAGTAATTTGTACGCAGTCTTGTACAAAAAGATTTAGCTTTTCTTCATCCGCGATTGGTCACCGTGTTTCAAGTAGGTCACGTGCACACTCAGTTCCCATCCGCGGACAGATCAACGTTTTAGTCTACCGTCATCTCGTGGCGTGCTAGAGCGTCCAATCAAATTAAATTAGGGACGCGTGGGAGAATTGGGCGTTTTTAAGGCATTCCGTACTACCAAAGCATTGTTGACGCTAATGCTGTGGGGCCATTATCTAAGTGAAAAAGAAAACACCCTCTCCCCCCTCCCCCGCTCTGGTACTTACTTCGGGGCCTAGCAGCGTCAGAAAGAACATCTGCTCTCCATAAGTGCTACAAAATATCGCCGATGCTATGTCCTCAGCATGGAACAAGACAAAGCCGTGACTGATTTTACCATTTATTTTTTTGCCGTCACAATTGTTATCAAGTCAAGCACCTATTCCCATCGAAGTGGATGGTCTGGGCAGGTCAAGTTGTTCTCGTGTTTCGCGTTCTCGCCAGCAAGTGAACCTACCGTATCCCGTTTGGCGCAAAGCTGGTCCACCCGCTAAAAAGAGTCAATACGGAGTGTGCCTCGGTATTATTATATTGAAGGTAGCAACGACACTCCGTCAGACCGCATGACCGGAACCATACTAGGCAGGGTCTGCACAAGCACTTAACATCGCATTACAAACGCTAAACATTTCCCAAGCAGTTTAGACGGGCCGTGACCGTGATGCCAATATGTGTCCGCTTCAAACAGCCGCATAAACGCAAAGGAGTTCATGTCATAGTTCATGTCACGATGAACCAAAGCAGCCACGTAATGGTTTGAATATCGTAAGAACAAAGATTTTTCAGTGCGGGTACTGCGCCATCAGTACGAGCCTTGTATGTATTCCGAAGTGGGGTCCACAAATGTGGTATTACAGCCCAGAGGCTGTAATAGCCATGAAGTTGACTAGATTACTCTCTTCTCATCTTTGGGTCGATCCTTCCCGCACTCTAGATTACTCACGTCAAAACGCACAATATACTTAATTTCCAGCTATCTATGTCAAAGTGCGTATCACATCGATGGACGAGTCCTTCCCGCGGCTGTCCAGATTGACTCAGCTAGATATCCGACTAATTGTACCTCTCTTCCTCTTCAAGCTTGAAATCACTGCGTCGATATGGGCAGCCCGATTACCTCAGGTTCACGACACTGCTAGTTGCCTGTGTATGTGTCAGTGCCACGCCACTCTACTTAACCAGTCTCACATTTCATCTTCTGTAGCCTGTGCCCACTCCTCGAATTGTCTGAAGTTTGCGCTTATCACGTGTTTTCCATGATCTGTATTTCCTTATTACGTAAGCCAACCATGCGGCATGGGTCATCGTCGAGGAGATCGATCCTGTTATCCAAATAATTGCTGTTTTGAGTAGTCATTGTGGAAACGATGGCCAATCAGGAAACACTGTCGCATAAAGGAACTTCTGTTAAATAATGCGGTCCCGTATGGTGACGTCCAATGGCCCAGTCTTCTTCTTGGAAAGGCTAGAAATGCATCAGGTTTGAAATGCGCGTCTCATACGAAGCTAGCGCAAGAAAGGCCGCAGACGGTGATTCACACAGTGAAATAGTGAACGTCACGTGATATTCGGTAAGCGTTAGACCGGTGTTATCTAAATGCGTAGAGTGACACTCATCGGGTTGGAATTGCCAGAACTTTTCGATCTTTCGAGAACTCTTCGTTACTGGCCACCCCTGCACATCACTTCGAACCATCTATTATAGGAATAGGAACATGGGTTTCATTTCTTCTTAACCAACCTCGGTCTCTCCTTGAACCGTTTTTACATCCCCATCGTTACTCACCCAGAGGGCGTCTGCAGATTTCCTCGCGAACATTATAACTGGGCTAACCACTGAAATTTCACGCCATCAGAGGTACTGCAATTGTCCGTGAATTATGTAGTACGGTATAGTTCTCCGCGTATGCAATTTTGTCGCAACATTTTCGGTGCCGACTGTCTAAACAGCGCGAAAAGAAATTTAGCAAATCTGTCGGTTTGTGGCGCTAGACACTCGTTTCTGGAGCGAAGAATATGAACGCAGAAAGAAAACGGAAACAACGCCAGACATTTAGCTGTGTTATTTTTTTTGTGGTTGCTAAACAAGCTTCATCACGTTTACCTTGCGGCATCTCCCTGGATGTCAAAATGGCTCCGAAACCGCTGTGGAGCCAGGTGAAGAGCCGTTGAGCAGCGCTGACCTCTGTGTCGTTCCGGCCGCTCGGTTTCAGTGGAGGTGGTAGTAAAGTGTAGACAGCGGTCTCCGTCTTTTTGCAGTCTGCGCACGTGAGCGAACAAAAGTAATCGGCAAGAATTGAAGGATCCCTCCTGCTGTACGTTCTGCGGCAGCAGCAGAGTTTCGCGATGGAAGCCGCCATCCTCCGACGAACAACTTCCCTGCAACGCACACCTTGTCCCTCTCATTCTCAGCAATCGTCTATCCATGCCACGTATAAAAATCAGATGTCTGTCTACGCACAAGTAGAGACTCTGTGGCTCATGGCTGCAGCGGGACCCTTGCTGTTCCAGATTTAAAAAAAGAAACTCAGCGCAAGGATATGGTAGGACAGCCTCTGATACCTAGTCTCCCATCAAACTTAATCAAGGTTTAAAATTATGCCGACTCACTACTGGACGAGGACGCGACTAATGTACGCTTTTTTGCCTAGGGTGAGGAGAAAACCACGCTATTTTTGTTGGCTTTATTGCATCTTTAGTCAATATTTGCGCTGTTTGCGAATGTTAAATTCAGGCAGAGCTTCCAGCAATAAAGTTGTAGAATGTTCTAAGAAACGTCTAATTTCGCAGTTCTCTCATAATTTGGCAGATGTTCTCTCATAATCGGCACATTTGAGAGCATTGTAATCGCGGATCGCAGGCTGGCATGTTACTTGCCTTATTTTACATCTCGTGGGCTCTCTGCAGGACGCAAAAGATAATGCTGATCTCCCTAACAAGTAGCATGTTCAAAGCTTCTAAATTACATGTTTCTTAAAGCTTTATCGAAAGGTATGCCCTATATACTTCCAATGTTCGTTATGTATTATGTATTATAATTACTGCATTTAGGCGGAATGCAAAATATAGTACTCATTGCTACATACAATAGCCACGAACATGCATTGGGTCACGTCTTCCTATAATGCTTCGGCATACTTCGAAATATTCGCTAAATTGACCTGGGACACCCTCTATAGAACAATATTACAATGAAGATGCGTAGAAAATACAGGCGCAAGAAATGCCTAACGCACTTACATGTATTTACAGCTTCTGCTTAGTGAACGTGTTTTGCTTGTTAACCCCTGCTACCAAGTTATGCAAATAACGAAGAGTGAGGCAATAATACCGAGATAGCAAGGACTAGCGATATCATTCTGATTGCAAAATGTTTAGACAGTTAGCACATAGGAAATTAAATCGTATTTAGGCAGCGCGTATGATGCTGATTGCTTAATACCTAACGAAATGCTCGAAGCAATTTATCGGACAAATTCGGACTCCAACTAGTGCTCCAATCCCTCGAGCAACTCTTGTGTGCGTGTGCGTGTGCGTGTGCGTGTGTGTGCGTGTGCGTGTGCGGCGTAGTTTGTAGAGTTCGTGCGGCGATCGATTTGCCGGTTTCGGATCTCGAGTGTCTTCTCAATGTTCGTGCGTCGCCTCAGGAAGAAACTCTTCGACGGTCTTCGGTGGGCTTCTTACCATTCTGGCGAAAAGTTCCTCCTTTACACCACGCATGAGTAGGCGGACTTTCTTCTCCTCGGCCATATCCGGGTCGGCATGGCGGTACAAACGGCTCATTTCTTCCGTAAAGATGGCAACGTTCTCGTTTGGTAGCTGCACTCGGGCGTCCAGCATAGCTTCGGCCCTTTCCTTGCGCACGACGCTTGTAAAGGTGCGCAGGAAGCCGCTACGGAAAAGGTCCCACGTTGTCAAGGTCGACTCTGTTCTCTAACCACGTTCTGGTGGCGTCTTCTAAGGTGAAGAAGACATGCCGCAACTTGTCGTCGGAGTCCCAGTTGTTGAATGTCGCGATTCGTTCGTAGGTCTCCAGCCATGATTCCGGGTCTTCAGTCGCTGCTCCATGGAAGGTTGGTGGGTCCCGAGGATGTATTACGATAACGGGGGACGCTGGGGCAGCCATTGGGGTTGTCTTGACCACGATCTTCTTTGTCGTCTCAGGTAGTAGAAGTCCAAGCTCGGGGGGCAGTCCTTGCAGTCTGCGGCTAGCACGCTGGTCTTGGGCGATGTTGATTCTGTCCTCGGGCTTCAGGCTTGGATCGCGGCTTTGCGGGGGCGTTCGGTACATGAACGCAGAAGCGCCTCCACCAGATGTCACGTGGTAGTGACGGTGAAGAAAGCAGCAATACAGTGGAATACAAAACTAGCTTTTATTGGGCGAACCTGTGCCCACAAAAACAGGCTACATATATAGTACAACGATAGCGGCGAACACGGTCGGCGATCGTCGGAAATCTGATCAGCGGGTCAAGCGCGTCGGCTTTTAAAGAACGGTCGTCGAATGTTCCAGACTAATCGTTCGGACCCGCGTGCCTTCCACAATGTTCTACACCATTCGCGTCAGGTAATGAAATCAGATAACACAAGGTTCGGCGACAACAGACAGTGGATAGAAGCATCGATAACTTTCCAGAAACTTCGGATACATGCAGGCGCGTCCCACGCTGTGCGATTACATTTGTTAGGCGACCAAACGTGGTTGCCCGATAAAGATAAGTACACGTGTCAATATAAACTAATTTACACCATTAGGGCTAGAATTATGCTTTCAGAGATTTCGCAATGGCTCTGCGGCAATCAATCGACTGTGAAATATCATCCCCGGTCGTTATTACGTCACTGAAGCGGAACTCGACATCGACGAATGTTGGCGTTGCTTTTGAAGAAAAGGCACGCATTACACACCCGTTTCCTCCCTGATGTAAAAGCACACTTACCTGCGACGGCTTTGTTAAGATAACTGGCAAGTTCTTCGCCAGGTATCTCTGCTGCTCCGCGGCTGCGTCCAGTGCCATGGAGGCGTGCCGCATCATAGCAAGCGCGCCAAGACACATCATCCTGAGTAAACAAAAATAAAAACAAGAAATAGTTTGGCATGTTTCAAGAGAATTAAGTGGTAATGACTAGGCATACGTTGAAGGAGCTAAGCCATCTATATTTCTAGCTGTCACCGGATGTCTTATGTGCCAAGTAACACAGTTAATGGAATCCGCGAACCTTTTCAAAACATAACAGTCAAGCGAATATTCCTTTCGTATAGCCTCTCAGAGAATATGAAACACTAACACGATGGCCCTGCGCCACCGTTGTCGCTCTTTAGAGGGCAGCCAATTTTGTCCCCAAACGTAAGGGTCACTGTGGTAAACGTTCTTGGTTTTTCTAAAATATTGGCGTTTCGTTTCTTTGCGGCAACAACTAAGAGCAGGTGATTGAACTTCAGATCCAGTTGTAGGGTTTGGAATTTGTAGTATTTGTCCTTTTGTAAGAAAGCCGATAACGAAGGCCCTGTTCGTCTTCAGCCAGCCTCCACTCATCTTCTCTCTCGTCAAAGAAACAATAAAAACGAGACTTTATTCACTTTATTCAGAGAGATGAAAGAGCAAACAGCGGGCTACTTCGAACCGCTCGCCAATCAGCGCGGAATTCGGCATCCCAGACTCAAAGCACGGTGGTGTCTGTTGGTGCACTTCGGGGGGTCACCACATGGCGAGAAATGACAATGCCTCAGCGGACGAATATGAACGTTGGGTGCCTTATCAAAATGATAACTTGTACTACAGGTTCATAGTCGCGGTCCGCTGCGAGAGCTTGCTTGCTGCTTTAGTAGTGAAGGAAATTCCCGGCCATACAAATTGACGTTCTCTCCGAAGTTATCCCTTGCGCTAATCTCGGGGACGTACGTCAAATGCGTGCGCATGTTTACATTTAGCGAATTATTCGGTACGTCAGTCAATATTCGACAGAACACTTGCGAACATACATATCTTCATTCAAAATATCTGGACCCGAAATATATATATTTTTTTTCTAGCACGCATGCTATTGCACCCCACTTACGTAAGGCATACAAGCAGTATCCAAAGCAAGAACTTCGTCTTGCCAACGGAGTCTGGCGGGCTAGTGAAACTGGTTTCTTTTTCTTCATCCCGCTCCTTGCAGCGCTTTCGGAGTACCGCCAGTCCACAGAGCGGAACAGCCACGGTCAGTAACAGGGCGAACATGGTGAAGATAACTGGCCCCGGCGATTGGAGCACCAGTGGGAACAGCTGGACAGGAAGTGCAGCGAACACATGCAAGCAGTCGTGAGCACAAGTCTCGCTCCTGTGTACAACAAATGCATTCGCGCTCCATAAAGTGGTATGTTGTTTTATGGGGTGAACCGTGAGGCTTGCTCTCACAGGGAACAAAAGTCATTTGGACAGTCAGTGGGAAGATAGCCTGGAAGTGTTTGATTACGAATGGAATGTAGCATGCTACAACACTGTACAAGCACGTAAAGCCCCGCACTCTTGTTCCACGATTGGGCCAGTTATAAACAAAGGAACAATTTCTTATAGGCTGGCTGGCTGTTGCTGTCCGTAAGCGGCCTGCATATATTCTGCTGACGAAGCAAGCGCCGGGTGTCCGGACTTGATGGTATTGCACACGCGTGTCCTATCGTGCTCGAATAAGCTCACTTCTTCCCAGGCTCCAATCAGAATCGCGCTTTGTGCAGAAGATTACGCTGGAAGGCCGGTATCTGTTTCCGCCAGGAATGTGGGCGATGTATTTCCACACGTCATAGCAACAACGGCCTATTACGACATCAGAATTGCTCTAAAGGACGAGTCTGATGCTCCGTTACTCCCTAAAAAGTTCGACTTCATTTGTTAAAGAAAGACAAGCACACTGAGAACTCAACCAAGCACAAAGCTAGCAGCTTGGCTTGGTGAATGTTTCCGGTTCGACAACAAAGTTAAATTCTGGGCTTTGACGTGCCAAAACCACGATCTATTTATGAGGTGCGCCGTAGTGAAACACTCCGGGTTAATTTTGACCAGCTGTGGTTTTTTTTTAGCGAGCTCCCAATGCACGTTGCGCTGGAACTTTTGAATTTCGCCCACATCGAAATGCTGCCGCCCATGTCGGGATTCATTCCCACGGCCTTGAGCGTAGCAGCGTAACGCCATAGCCACTAAGGAACCATGGCGCATATTATGCAGTTCGATAACAGCATAAGTACAAGATTTGTTTCAGATGCGAAGATTTATGTCTGGGGGAATGCAGGATCTGTTCCTTACAGCTTCGTATAACTTTCGGGGGGCAGTCAAATTTTCATTTCACAGCAGATGCTTCAGTTAATGCGGTACTCACAAGGTCTGGTGTAATGCTTCCCTCTTGCTTGATGCCTGCGAAATCAGAGAGAGAGACGTTGAGAGAGAGAGATAACAGAGATGGCAAGATGTAAAGAAAATCAAAATCGGGTGAACACGTAATGTTGACGGAAGTACATTTCGGCACGTGAACTTGATTTCTCCACCGCACAAGTTACTCTCTTTAGTAACGTCTACGTATACGGGTAGCTCACTCTCCCCCACATTATATGGGAGAGGAGGAGCCATAAATATGGCAGTCACTGTAGCATACGGCAAAGAGGATGACGGCTAAAAGCTTGCGGCCTCACGAGACATTCAGTAAATTACTTGACATTCTCATTCGAATGCGACGTTATTTCAAATTTTCTTGCTCTCACCGAAGGTCATAGGCTCGAGCGCCATAATTAACCGGGCATTAATTAACTTCACCTAAACACCAAAAATCGTGTCGACTCCTTCTGAAGGCTTATGGTTCGTCATTAACTCTCACCAAGGGGACACGCTACTTTTGAAGCACGTTTACGCTCTGGGGGTTCTTTGCGGACGTCAGAGGAGCAGGCGGATTGTCTCGTCTAGCGGTGTTCACACGTTGTCGTCTTCTCTTTCATACTGGTAGCCACAGTAAGGGGAAGCTCAAGGCGCAGAGGTGAGGCAAACAAATGTTTTCGGGTAATCAACAAGCAGACGTCACAGTGCGCGGCCGTCCCGGATCTGGGTACTGAGACTGCAAAACAAGCTAGAAAACAAACACGCCGTGCGGCGCGAGCAAAAGCAGACTATAGAAGAAGACTCCGCACGAGACACGTTTACAAACGCAGGAGAATTTAGCTGTCCTGAAAGTCTTTTGTGCGCTATGCAGTTCTTTAAATTCGTTTTGTAGATTTTCTCAAAACCTGCGTATTTTCTTTTTGAAATTGTTCCATATGCGAATAAACGTATCTTTTTTTTTTGATAATAGGGATGTTTAGTTAAACTTTACATACCTATTTCTTCCACTGTTGAGTCAGCAACGAACCGCAAAAAGTAGAATCATGCAACAACTTTTGATATGGCTCCCTTTTATAGCAAGGCGTGTCAAGAGGAAAATAATTTTTATTAGTGTTTAGTCACTGTACTCCGAGCATTCACTTCATTTCATTTGTTTTCTTTCATTGCACAGCTCAAGGACTCGCCAATATTGCTACCAAAAATAGTTTTGTTGTAACGAGGCAAATTAAATTTATGAGTGGTGGCGTAAAACCCACATTCATTATTTTCTTCAGAAAAGTGAAATAAAATATTGTTACACACATTACGAGGCTGGCGGGTGCCTAAAAAGCATACTCTATACCACAGGTATAACAGACCAGCAATCTGTGTTCATAACATTCTAAACGTTCTTTAAATAGCACATGGCCTCGTAATTTAAGTCTGAAGTAGTTTGGTCTCATTCAAGACCAACTACTGCTACTTCTGACCATCAGCAGCATTCTGCCAACACTTTCTTTTGTTTCAGTTATGGCTACATCATTCAGAACCATCTTTTGCGGGGCGTATCTTCGTCGGGTGCACCTCTTAGAGCCATGTCTGAAGTGTAACGAACGGAGCGTGCAACTGGCACACTGCACACGCTGCCCAAATGACGTCCTTGATTTGTACGCAGTCTTGTACAGAAAGATTTAGCTTTTATTCATCCGCGATTGGTTACCGTCTTTCAAGTAGGTCACATGCACACTCAGTTCCTATCCGCAGACAGACCAATGTTTTAGTCTACCGTCATCTGGTGCCATGCTAGAGCGTCCAATCAAGTTAAATTAGGGACGCGTGGGAGAATTGGGCTTTTTTAAGGCATTCCGTACTACCAAAGCATTGTTGACGCTAATGCTATATGGGAGCCATTTGCTAAACGAAAAAGAAAACACGCACTCCCCCCTCCCCAACTCTGGTGCTTACCTCCGGGCCTACAACGCCAAAAGAAACGTGTTCTCCAATAACTGCTACAATATATCGCCGAAAATATGTCCTCGGAAGGGAAAGAGACCAAGCCATGGCTTATTTTACGGTTTATTGTTTTGCTGCCACAGCTGTGATCAAGTCAAGGACGCATCCACTCGGAGCGGGCGGTCTGGGCTGGTCAAGCTGTTGTCACATTTCGCGTTCTCGGCAGCAAGTGAACCTACCGTATCCTGCTTTGACGCAAAGCTAGTACACATGCTAAAGAGAGTCAATATTAAGTGTGCCTCGGTCGCATTATATTAAAGGCAGCGACGACACGCCGTCAGACCGCATGATCGGAACCATACTAGGCAGGGTCTGCACAAGCACTTAACATCACATTACAAACGCTAAACATTTCCGAAGCAGTTTAGCAGGCCGTGACCGTGATGCCAATCTGTGTCCGCTTCAAACACCACATAAACGCAAAGGAGTTCATGTCGTAGAAGGAATCGCAAAATCAGGTGATTTCTCTCTATTAATATACGATGAACCAAAGCAGCCACGTAATGGTTTGAAGATCGTACGAACTAAAAGATTTTTCAGTGCGGGTACTGCGCCATCAGTACGAGCCTTGTATTTATACCCCTAAGCGGGCTCCACAAATGTGGTCGACAAAAACAGCACAGAGGCACGTTTACCTTGCGGTATCTCCCTGGATGTCAAAATGGCTCCGAAACCGCTGTGGAGCCAGGTGAAGAGCCGTTGAGCAGCCGTGACCTCTGTGTCGCTCCGGCTGCTCAGTTTCAGTGGAGGTGGCAGTAGAGTGTAGGCAGTGGTCTCCGTCTTTTTGCAATCTGCGCACGTGAGAGAACAAAAGTAATCGGCAAGAATTGAAGGATCCCTCCTGCTGTCCGTTCTGCGGCAGCAGCAGAATTTCGCGATGGAAGTCGCCATCCTCCGATGAACAACTTCCCTGCAACGCACACCTTGTCCCTCTGATTCTGAGCAATCGTCTATCCATGCCACGCATAAAAATACCCAGATTTCTGTCTACGCACAAGTAGAGACTCTGTGGCACATGGCTGCAGCGGGACCCTTGCTGTTCCAGATTAAAAAAAAAAAGAAACTCAGCGCAAGGATATGGTAGGACAGCTCCTGATACCTAGTCTCCCATCAAACTTAATCAAGGTTTAAAATTATGCCGACTCACTACTGGACGAGGACGCGACTAATGTACGCTTTTTTGCCTAGGGTGCGGAGAAAACCACGCTATTTTTGTTTGCTTTATTACATATTTAGTCAAGCTTATTTACGTTATTTGCGAATGTTACGTAAGGCAGAGCTTCCAGCAATAAAGCTGTAGAATTTTCTAAGAAACGTCTAATTTGGCAGCTTCGAACTTCCGACTCTTGTTCTTTCATGAGCTGTTTTCTCATAAGCGGCACTTTTGAGAGCGCTGTAATCGCGGCTCGCAGGCTGGCATGTTACTTGCCTTATTTTACGTCTGGTGGGCTCTCTGCAGGACGCAAAAGATGCTCATCTCCCTAACAAGTAGCATGTTCAAAGCTTCTAAATTACATGTTTCTTAAAGCTTTATCGAAAGGTATGCCCTATATACTTCCAATGTTCGTTATGTATTATGCATTATAATTACTGCATTTAGGCGGAATGCAAAATATAGTACGCATTGCTACATACAATAGCCACCAACATGCATTGGGTCACGTCTTCCTGTAATGCTTCGGCATACTTTGAAATATTCGCTAAATTGACCTGGGACACCCTCTATAGAACAATATTACAATGAAGATACGTAGAAAATACAGGCGCAAGAAATGCCAACGCACTTGCATGTATTTACAGCTTCTGCTTAGTGAACGTGTTTTGCTTGTTAAACCCTTCTACCAAGTTATGCAAATAACGAAGAGTGAGGCAATAATACCGAGATAGCAAGGACTAGCGATATCATTCTGATTGCAAAATGTTTAGACAGTTAGCACATAGGAAATGAAATCTTTTATTTAGGCAGCGCGTATGATGCTGATTGCTTAATACCTAACGAAATGCTCAAAGCAATTTATCGGACAAATTCGGACTCCAACTAGTGCTCCAATCCCTCGAGCAACTCTTGTGTGCGTGTGCGTGTGTGTGCGTGTGTGTGTGTGTGTGCGTGTGCGTGTGCGTGGGCGTGTGCGGCGTAGTTTGTAGAGTTCGTGCGGCGATCGAATTGCCGGTTTCGGATCTCGAGTCTCTTCTCAATGTTCGTGCGTCGCCTCAGGAAGAAACTCTTCGACGGTCTTCGGTGGGCTTCTTACCATTCCGGCGAAAAGTTCCTCCTTTACACCACGCATCAGTAGGCGGACTTTCTTCTCCTCGGCCATATCCGGGTCGGCGTGCCGGAACAAACGGCTCATTTCTTCCGTAAAGATGGCAACGTTCTCGTTTGGTAGCTGCACTCGGGCGTCCAGCATAGCTTCGGCCCTTTCCTCGCGCACGACGCTTGTAAAGGTGCGCAGGAAGCCGCCACGGAAAAGTTCCCACGTTGTCAAGGTCGACTCCCTGTTCTCAAACCACGTTCTGGCGGCGTCTTCTAAGGCGAAGTAGACATGCCGCAACTTGTCGTCGGAGTCCCAGTTGCTGAATGTCGCGATTCGTGCGTAGGTCTCCAGCCATGATTCCGGGTCTTCAGGCGCTGCTCCATGGAAGGTTAGTGGGTCCCGAGGTTGTTGCAGGATAACGGGGGACGCTGGGGCAGCCATTGGGGTTGTCTTGACCACGATCTTCCTTGTCGTCTCAGGTAGAAGTCCGTGCTCTGGTGGCAGTCCTTGCAGCCTGCGGCTAGCACGCTGGTCTTGGGCGATGTTGGTTCTGTCCTCTGGCTTCGGGCTTGGATCGCGGCTTTGCGGGGGCGTTCGGTACATGAACGCAGAAGCACCTCCACCAGATGTGGTAGTGACGATGAAGAAAGCAGCAATACGGTGGAATACAAAACTAGCTTTTATTGGGCGAACCTGTGCCCACAAAAACAGGCTACACTTATAGTAAAACGATAGCGGCGAACACGGTCGGCGATCGTCGGAAATCTGATCAGCGGGTCAAGCGCGTCGGCTTTTAAAGAACAGTCGTCGAATGTTCCAGACTAATCGTTCGGACCCGCGTGCCTTCCACAAACTTCTACACCATTCGCGTCAGGTGATGAAATCAGATAACATAAGGTTCAGCGACAACAGACAGTGGATAGAAGCATCGATAACTTTCCAGAAACTTCGAATACATGCAGGCGCGTCCCTCGCTGTGCGATTACATTTGTTAGGCGGCGAAACGTGGTTGCCCGATAAAGATAAGTACACGTGTCAATATAAACTAATTTACACCATCTGCGCTAGAATTAGGTTCTCAGAGATTTTGCAATGGCTCTGCGGCAATCAATCGACTGTGAAATATCATCCCCGGTCGTTATTATTACGTCACTGAAGCGGAACTCGACATCGACGAACGTTGGCGTTGCTTTTGAAGAAAAGGCACGTATTACACGCCCGTTTCCTCCCTGATGTAAAAGCACACTTACCTGCGACGGCTTTGTTAAGATAACTGGCAAGTTCTTCGCCAGGTATCGCTGCTGCTCCGCGGCTGCGTCCAGTGCCATGGAGGCGTGCCGCATCATAGCGAACGCGCCAAGGCACATCATCCTGAGTAAATAAAAATAAAAACAAAAAATAGTTTGGCATGTTTCAAGAGAATTAAGTGGTAATGACTAGGCATACGTTGAAGGAGCTAAGCAATCTATATTTGTAGCTGTCACCGGATGTCTCATCTGCCAAGTGACAAAGTTAGTGGCATCCGCGAACCTTTTCAAAACATAACAGTCAAGCGAATATTCCTTTCGTATAGCCTCTCAGAGAATATGAAACACTAACACGATGGCCCTGCGGCACCGTTGTCGCTCTTTAGAGGGCAGCCAATTTTGTCCCCAAACGTAAGGGTCACTGTGGTAAACGTTCTTGGTTTTTCTAAAATATTGGCGTTTCGTTTCTTTGCGGCAACAACTAAGAGCAGGTGATTGAACTTCAGATCCAGTTGTAGGGTTTGGAATTTGTAGTATTTGTCCTTTTGTAAGAAAGCCGATAACGAAGGCCCTGTTCGTCTTCAGCCAGCCTCCACTCATCTTCTCTCTCGTCAAAGAAACAATAAAAACGAGACTTTATTCACTTTATTCAGATAGATGAAAGAGCAAACAGCGGGCTACTTCGAACCGCTCGCCAATCAGCGCGCAATTCGGCATCCCAGACTCAAAGCACGGTGGTGTCTGTTGGTGCACTTCGGGGGGTCACCACATGGCGAGAAATGACAATGCCTCAGCGGACGAATATGAACGTTGGGTGCCTTATCAAAATGATAACTTGTACTACAAGTTCATAGTCGCGGTCCGATGCGAGAGCTTGCTTGCTGCTTTAGCAGGGAAGGAAATTCCCGGCCATACAAATTGAAGTAAGTAGATGTTATTTCTCTCCGAAGTTATCCCTTGCCCTAATCTCGCGGACGTACGTCAAATGTGTGCGTATGTTTGCATTTAGCGAATTATTCGGTACGTCAGTCAATATTCGACAGAACACTTGCGAACATACGTACTTTCATTCAATACATATGGACCCGAAATATATTTTTTTCTCGCACGCACGCTATTGCCCCCCACTTACGTAAGGCATAGAAGCAGTATCCAAAGAAAGAACGTTGTCTTGCCAACGGAGTCGGGGGGGTTGGTGAAACTGGTTGCTTTCTCTTCGGGCCGGTCCTTGCAGCGCTTTCGGAGTACCGCCAGTCCACACAGCGGAACCGCTACGGTGAGTAACAGGGCGAACACGGCGAAGATAACTGGCCCCGGCGACTGGAGCACCAGTGGGAACAGCTGGACACAAAGTGCAGCGAACACATGCAAGCAGTCGTGAGCACAAGTCTCGCTCCTGTGTACAACAAATGGATTCGCGCTCCATAAAGTGGTATATTGTTTTATGGGGTGAACCGTGAGGCTTGCTCTCACAGGGAACAAAAATGATTTGGACAGTCAGTGGGAAGATAGCCTGGAAGTGTTTGATTACGAATGGAATGTGGCATGCTACAACACTGTACAAGCCCGTAAAGCCCCACACTCTTGTTCGGCGATTGGGCCAGCTATAAACAAAGGAACAATTTCTTACAAGCTTGCTAACTGTTGCTGTCCGTAAGCGGCCTGCATATACTCTGCTGACGAAGCTGGCGCCGGGTGTCCCGACTTGATGGTATTGCACACGCGTGTCCTTTCGCGCTCGAATAAGCTCACTTCTTCCCAGGCTCCAATCAGAATCGCGCTTTGTGCAGAAGATTACGCTCGAAGGCCGGTATCCGTTTCGGCCGGGAATGTGGGCGATGTATTCCCGCACGTCTTAGCAACAACGGCCTATTACGACATCAGCATTTTTCTAAAGGACGAGTCTGAGGCTCCGCTACTCGCTAAACAGTTCAACTTTATTTGTTAAAGAAAGACAAGCACACTGAGAACTCAACCAAGCACAAGGCTGGCAGTCGGGCTGGGTGAATGTTTCCGGTTCGACAACAAAGTTAAATTCTGGGCTTCGACGTGCCAAAACCACGATCTATTTACGAGGTGCGCCGTGGTGAAACACTCGGGGTTAACTTTGACCACCTGTGTTTTTTTTAACGAGTGCCCAATGCGCGTTACACGGAAATTTTTGCATTTCGTTCACATCGAAATGCGGCCGCCGATGCCGGGATTCGTTCCCACGACCTCGTGCGTAGCTGCGTAACGCCATATGCACTTAGAAACCACGGCGCGTATTATGCAGTTCGATAACATCACGAGTACAAGATTTCTTTCAAATGCGAAGATTTATTTCTGTGGCAATTCCAGGATGTGTTCACTACAGCTTCGTATAACTTTCGTGGGGCTGTCAACTTTTAATTTCACAGAAGATGCTTCAGTTAATGCGGTACTCACAAGGTCTGGTGTAATGCTTCCTTCTTCCTTGATGCCTGCGAAATCAGAGAGAAAGAGAGACAGGGAGAGAGAGAGAGAGCAAAGACGGCCAGCTATAAAGAAAATCAAAAACGGGCGAACATGTAATGTTGACGGAAAGAGCATTTCGGCATATGGATTTGACTTCTCCACCGCACAAGTTACTCTCTTTAGTAATGTGTACGTATACAGGTAGCTCACTCGCCCCCACATTATATGGGAGAGGAGGAGCCATAAATACGGCAGTCACTGCAGCATACGGCAAAAAGGATGACGGCTAAAGCTTGCGGCCTCACGAGACATTCAGTAAATTACTTGACATTCTCCTTCGAATGCGACGTTATTTCAAATTTCCTTGCTCTCAACGAAGGTCATGTGCTCGAGCGCCATAATTAACCGTGCATTAACTTCTCCTAACCACCAAAGATCGTGTGTTCGACACCGACCGAAGGCCTATGGTTCGACATTAACTCTCACCAGGGGGACACGCTACATTTGGAACACGTTTACGCTCTGGGGGTTCTTTGCGGACGTCAAAGGAGCAGGTGGATTATCTTGTTTAGCGGTGTTCACACGCTGTCGTCTTGTCTTTCATACTGGTAGCCACAGTAAGGGGAAGCTCAAGGCGCAGAGGTGAGGCAAAGAAATGTTTTCGAGTAATCAACAAGCAGACGTCACAGTGCGCGGCCGTCCCGGCTCTGGGTATTGAGACTGCAAAACAAGCTAGAAAACAAACACGACGTGCCGCGCGAGCAAAAGCAGACTACCGAAGAAACTCCGCACGAGACACGTTTACAAACGCAGGAGAATTTAGCTCTCCTGAAAGTCTTTTGTGTGCTATGCAGTTCTTTAAATTCGTTTTGTTGATTTTCTCAAAACCTGCGTATTTTCTTTTTGAAATTGTTCCATATGCGAATAAACGTATCTTTTTTTTTATATAATAGGGATGTTTAGTTAAACTTTACATACCTATTTCTTCCACTGTTGAGTCAGCAACGAACCGCAAAAAGTAGAATCATGCAACAACTTTTGAAATGGCTCCCTTTTATAGCAAGGTGTGTCAAGAGGAAAATCATTTTTATTATTGTTTAGTCACTGTACTCCGAGCATTCACTTCATTTCATTAGTTTTCTTTCATTGCACAGCTCAAGAACTCGCCAATATTGCTACCAAAAATAGTTTTGTTGTAACGAGGCAAATTAAATTTATGAGTGGTGGCGTAAAACCCACATTCATTATTTTTTTCAGAAAAGTGAAATAAAATATTGTTACACACATTACGAGGCTGGCGGGTGCCTAAGAAGCATACTCTATAACACAGGTATGACAGACCAGTAATCTGCGTTCTCAACATTGTAAACGTTCTTTAAATAGCACATGGCCTCGTAATTTAAGTCTGAAGTAGTTTGGTCTCATGCAAGACCAACTACTGCTACTTCTGACCTTCATCAGCAGCATTCTGCCAACACTTTCTTTTGTTTCAGTTATGGCTACACCATTCAGAACCATCTTTTGCCGGGCGTATCTTCGTCGGGTGCACCTCTTACAGCCACGTCTGAAGTGTAACGAACGGAGCGTGCAACTGGCACACTGCACACGCTGCCCAAATGACGTCCTTGATTTGTACGCAGTCTTGTACAGAAAGATTTAGCTTTTCTTCATCCCCGATTGGTTACCGTCTTTCAAGTAGGTCACATGCACAGTCAGTTCCTATCCGCGGACAGACCAACGCTTTAGTCTACCGTCATCTGGTGCCATGCTAGAGCGTCCAATCAAGTTAAATTAGGGACGCGTGGGAGAATTGGGCGTTTTTAAGGCATTCCGTACTACCAAAGCGTTGTTGACGCTAATGCTATATGGGGGCCATCAGCTAAACGAAAAAGAAAACACGCACTCCCCCCTCCCCAACTCTGGTGCTTACCTCCGGGCCTACAACGCCAAAAGAAACATGTGTTCTCCAATAACTGCTACAATATATCGCCGAAAATATGTCCTCGGAAGGGAAAGAGACCAAGCCATGGCTTATTTTACGGTTTATTGTTTTGCTGCCACAGCTGTGATCAAGTCAAGGACGCATCCACTCGGAGTGGGCGGCCTGGGCTGGTCAAGCTGTTGTCATGTTTCGCGTTCTCGGCAGCAAGTGAACCTACCGTATCCTGCTTTGACGCAAAGCTAGTACACATGCTAAATAGAGTCAATATTAAGTGTGCCTCGGTCGCATTATATTAAAGGCAGCGACGACACGCCGTCAGACCGCATGACCGGAACCATACTAGGCAGGGTCTACACAAGCACTTAACATCGCCTTACAAACCTTAAACATTTCCGAAGCAGTTTAGACAGGCCGTGACCGTGATGCCAATCTGTGTCCGCTTCAAACACCACATAAACGCAAAGGAGTTCATGTCGTAGAAGGAATCGCAAAATCAGGTGATTTCTCTCTATTAATATACGAAGAACCAAAGCAGCCACGTAATGGTTTGAAAATCGTACGAACTAAAAGATTTTTCAGTGCGGGTACTGCGCCATCAGTACGAGCCTTGTATTTATACCCCTAAGTGGGCTCCACAAATGTGGTCGACAAAAACAGCACAGAGGCACGTTTACCTTGCGGTATCTCCCTGGATGTCAAAATGGCTCCGAAACCGCTGTGGAGCCAGGTGAAGAGCCGTTGAGCAGCCGTGACCTCTGTGTCGCTCCGGCTGCTCAGTTTCAGTGGAGGTGGTAGTAGAGTGTAGGCAGTGGTCTCCGTCTTTTTGCAGTCTGCGCACGTGAGAGAACAAAAGTAATCGGCAAGAATTGAAGGATCCCTCCTGCTGTCCGTTCTGCGGCAGCAGCAGAATTTCGCGATGGAAGTCGCCATCCTCCGATGAACAACTTCCCTGCAACGCACACCTTGTCCCTCTCATTCTGAGCAATCGTCTATCCATGCCACGTATAAAAATACCCAGATGTCTGTCTACGCACAAGTAGAGACTCTGTGGCACATGGCTGCAGCGGGACCCTTGCTGTTCCAGATTTAAAAAAAAAATAAACTTAGCGCAAGGATATGGTACGACAGCCTCTGATACCTAGTCTCCAATCAAACTTAGGCTTTAAAATTATGCCGCCTCACTATTAGACGACGACGCGACTAATGTACGCTTTTTTGCCTAGGGTGCGGAGAAAACCACGCTATTTTTGTTGGCTTTATTACATATTTAGTCAAGCTTATTTACGTTATTTGCGAATGTTACGTAAGGCAGAGCTTCCAGCAATAAAGCTGTAGAATTTTCTAAGAAACGTCTAATTTGGCAGCTTCGAACTTCCGACTCTTGTTCTTTCATGAGCTATTTTCTCATAAGCGGCACTTTTGAGAGCGCTGTAATCGCGGCTCGCAGGCTGGCATGTTACTTGCCTTATTTTACGTCTGGTGGGCTCTCTGCAGGACGCAAAAGATGCTCATCTCCCTAACAAGTAGCATGTTCAAAGCTTCTAAATTACATGTTTCTTAAAGCTTTATCGAAAGGTATGCCCTATATACTTCCAATGTTCGTTATGTATTATGCATTATAATTACTGCATTTAGGCGGAATGCAAAATATAGTACGCATTGCTACATACAATAGCCACCAACATGCATTGGGTCACGTCTTCCTGTAATGCTTCGGCATACTTTGAAATATTCGCTAAATTGACCTGGGACACCCTCTATAGAACAATATTACAATGAAGATACGTAGAAAATACAGGCGCAAGAAATGCCAACGCACTTGCATGTATTTACAGCTTCTGCTTAGTGAACGTGTTTTGCTTGTTAAACCCTTCTACCAAGTTATGCAAATAACGAAGAGTGAGGCAATAATACCGAGATAGCAAGGACTAGCGATATCATTCTGATTGCAAAATGTTTAGACAGTTAGCACATAGGAAATGAAATCCTTTATTTAGGCAGCGCGTATGATGCTGATTGCTTAATACCTAACGAAATGCTCAAAGCAATTTATCGGACAAATTCGGACTCCAACTAGTGCTCCAATCCCTCGAGCAACTCTTGTGTGCGTGTGCGTGTGTGTGCGTGTGTGTGTGTGTGTGCGTGTGCGTGTGCGTGTGCGTGTGCGGCGTAGTTTGTAGAGTTCGTGCGGCGATCGAATTGCCGGTTTCGGATCTCGAGTGTCTTCTCAATGTTCGTGCGTCGCCTCAGGAAGAAACTCTTCGACGGTCTTCGGTGGGCTTCTTACCATTCCGGCGAAAAGTTCCTCCTTTACACCACGCATCAGTAGGCGGACTTTCTTCTCCTCGGCCATATCCGGGTCGGCGTGGCGGAACAAACGGCTCATTTCTTCCGTAAAGATGGCAACGTTCTCGTTTGGTAGCTGCACTCGGGCGTCCAGCATAGCTTCGGCCCTTTCCTCGCGCACGACGCTTGTAAAGGTGCGCAGGAAGCTGCCACGGAAAAGTTCCCACGTTGTCAAGGTCGACTCCCTGTTCTCAAACCACGTTCTGGCGGCGTCTTCTAAGGCGAAGTAGACATGCCGCAACTTGTCGTCGGAGTCCCAGTTGCTGAATGTCGCGATTCGTGCGTAGGTCTCCAGCCATGATTCCGGGTCTTCAGGCGCTGCTCCATGGAAGGTTAGTGGGTCCCGAGGTTGTTGCAGGATAACGGGGGACGCTGGGGCAGCCATTGGGGTTGTCTTGACCACGATCTTCCTTGTCGTCTCAGGTAGAAGTCCGTGCTCTGGTGGCAGTCCTTGCAGCCTGCGGCTAGCACGCTGGTCTTGGGCGATGTTGGTTCTGTCCTCTGGCTTCGGGCTTGGATCGCGGCTTTGCGGGGGCGTTCGGTACATGAAGGCAGAAGCACCTCCACCAGATGTGGTAGTGACGATGAAGAAAGCAGCAATACGGTGGAATACAAAACTAGCTTTTATTGGGCGAACCTGTGCCCACAAAAACAGGCTACACTTATAGTAAAACGATAGCGGCGAACACGGTCGGCGATCGTCGGAAATCTGATCAGCGGGTCAAGCGCGTCGGCTTTTAAAGAACAGTCGTCGAATGTTCCAGACTAATCGTTCGGACCCGCGTGCCTTCCACAAACTTCTACACCATTCGCGTCAGGTGATGAAATCGGATAACATAAGGTTCAGCGACAACAGACAGTGGATAGAAGCATCGATAACTTTCCAGAAACTTCGAATACATGCAGGCGCATCCCTCGCTGTGCGATTACATTTGTTAGGCGGCGAAACGTGGTTGCCCGATAAAGATAAGTACACGTGTCAATATGAACTAATTTACACCATCTGCGCTAGAATTAGGTTTTCAGAGATTTCGCAATGGCTCTGCGGCAATCAATCGACTGTGAAATATCATCCCCGGTCGTTATTATTACGTCACTGAAGCGGAACTCGACATCGACGAACGTTGGCGTTGCTTTTGAAGAAAAGGCACGTATTACACGCCCGTTTCCTCCCTGATGTAAAAGCACACTTACCTGCGACGGCTTTGTTAAGATAACTGGCAAGTTCTTCGCCAGGTATCTCTGCTGCTCCGCGGCTGCGTCCAGTGCCATGGAGGCGTGCCGCATCATAGCAAGCGCGCCAAGACACATCATCCTGAGTAAACAAAAATAAAAAGAAATGGTTTGGCATGTTTCAAGAGAATTAAGTGGTAATGACTAGGCATACGTTGAAGGAGCTAAGCAATATATATTTGTAGCTGTCACCGGATGTCTTATCTGCCAATTGACAAAGTTAGTGGCATCCGCGAACCTTTTCAAAACATAACAGTCAAGCGAATATTCCTTTCGTATAGCCTCTCAGAGAATATGAAACACTAACACGATGGCCCTGCGCCACCGTTGTCGCTCTTTAGAGGGCAGCCAATTTTGTCCCCAAACGTAAGGGTCGCTGTGGTAAACGTTCTTGGTTTTTCTAAAATATTGGCGTTTCGTTTCTTTGCGGCAACAACTAAGAGCAGGTGATTGAACTTCAGATCCAGTTGTAGGGTTTGGAATTTGTAGTATTTGTCCTTTTGTAAGAAAGCCGATAACGAAGGCCCTGTTCGTCTTCAGCCAGCCTCCACTCATCTTCTCTCTCGTCAAAGAAACAATAAAAACGAGACTTTATTCACTTTATTCAGAGAGATGAAAGAGCAAACAGCGGGCTACTTCGAACCGCTCGCCAATCAGCGCGGAATTCGGCATCGCAGGCTCAAAGCACGGTGGTCTCTGTTGGTGCACTTCGGGGGGTCACCACATGGCGAGAAATGACAATGCCCCAGCGGACGAATATGAACGTTGGGTGCCTTATCAAAATGATAACTTGTACTACAAGTTCATAGTCGCGGTCCGCTGCGAGAGCTTGCTTGCTGCTTTAGTAGTGAAGGAAATTCCCGGCCGTACAAATTGAAGTAGGTAGACGTTATTTCTCTCCGAAGTTATCCCTTGCCCTAATCTCGGGGACGTACGTCAAACGCGTGCGCATGTTTACATTTAGCGAGTTATTCGGTACGTCAGTCCATATTCGACAGCACACTTGTGAACATGCATATTTTTATTCAAAATATATGGACCCGAAATATATTTTTTTTCTAGCACGCACGCTATTGCACCCCACTTACGTAAGACATACAGCCAGTATCCAAAGCGAGAACGTTGTCTTGCCAACGGAGTCTGGCGGGCTGGTGAAACTGGTTTCTTTCTCTTTGGGCCGCTCCTTGCAGCGCTGTCAGAGTACCGCCAGTCCACACAGCGGAACCGCTACGGTGAGTAACAGGGCGATAACGGCGAAGATAACTGGCCCCGGCGACTGGAGCACCAGTGGGAACAGCTGGACAGGAAGTGCAGCGAACACGTGCAAGCAGTCGTGAGCACAAGTCTCGCTCCTGTGTACAACAAGTGCATTCGCGCTCCATAAAGTGGTATATTGTTTTATGGGGTGAACCGTGAGGCTTGCTCTCAAGGGAACAGAAACCATTTGGACAGTCAGTGGGAAGATAGCCTGGAAGTGTTTGATTACGAATGGAATGTGGCATGCTACAACACTGTACAAGCCCGTAAAGCCCCGCAACTCTTATTCCACGATTGGGCCAGTTATAAGCAAAGGAACAATTTCTTATAGGCTCTCTCCCAACGAACGCTGGCTCAGTAATGGTGGGCTGAAGACGCCCGGGGAAAGCGAAGCATGGTTAGCCACCTACAGATAAGCTAAAACAGCACAAATTATTTATTGAATGCTTAACCATTGAATTAGGGGTGCGATCCTGTAGCCATGCCTTTTCCGAAGCTACTAACGCTTTTCGCGCTTCGTACTTAGTGATTAGAACGACGCTCCGCCCGCGTCTTCAAAGGGATCAGCAGGCCGTGAACAATGCGTGATGAGAGAGGCACTGAATCAAATGGAAGGCATGGCTATAATATCGCCAGAAATATCAAGTGCCACCCTTCATACACAGCACTGCAAGCGGTCGACGTTTCGAGATGAAGCTAGGCCTACTCTCTTGAGGGGCCACACTGGATGGCGGGCTGACCTCTTCGGCAGTCGATAAAGAAAGGTGCGAGGTGGGCCCGAAAACAAGGCATTCAGCAGATAAGCATGACTAAATCAGCGTAAAGTTAAGCCAGTGCCTGATAAGTGAGTACTCGCAAAGGTTCGCCAGTGCTTGGCAGCAAGCCGTTCTGTGCGCGCGAGATGACGCTAGGCCTACTCTCTTGAGGAACCATGCTGGCTGGCAGGCTGACCCCGTCGGCAGCCGATATAATCGATAAAATAAGGCACGAGATGGGCCGGAAAACAAGGCATTGTGCAGATAAGCATGACTAAATGAGCGTAAATTTAAGCCAATGTGTAGATGAGCATTACTAAATGAGCGTAAAGTTAAGCCAGTGCCTAATAAGTGAATACTCGCAAAGAGTCATCAGCGCTTGGCAGCGAGCCGTTCTGTGCTATAGAAGTGAGGCTAGGCCTACTCTCGAGGGAACACTCGTTGGCGGGCTGATCCCGTCGGCAGTCGAAAAATAAAGGGGCGAGGTGGGCTGGAGAACAAAGTATTGGGAAGATTAGCATGCCTATAAGTGAATATACAGCCAAGCCAGCGCCTAATAGGTGAGTACTCACGATGACTCGTCGGAGCTTGGCAGGGAGCGGTTCTGAGAGCAGCCTCGACGTTGGAGATCCAGATGCGCTATGAGCTCATCGTGTTCTCCTCGCGCAAGGGCTGCGTGCTCACGAGACGTGGGAACGCGCTGGGATATCTGATGATGGCTGCGTCTCGTGTGCAAAGTGCGCCAGACGACGCGAGCTGGGTGCGTCGAATGACCAGTAGAAATAGATGACGACGACGCCGACGCGCTGCGTCAGTTTCGCGCGAGCGCACCAAGCGTCGTAACGGGAAAAAAACGAAAATTCGCAGCCATTCCACTTGCGTGGAATGGCTCATTCTGTGGCGAAGCGGAGACAATCGACCATTTCTTGTTGTCTTGCAGACGTTTTTCTATTATAAGAAAACGACTACTCGAAATCCCCCTTCGCTCTATTGGTCTAACTTTATCAGTGCCTGTGTTCCTATCTTTTGGAGCCTCCATTGTTGGGTTCAGCCACAGAAATGTTTGCTTGGTGATCCAAAATTACCTAATTGAAACCAATTGATTTCCATGTTGGATTGATCGTTCTCCCTTCCAACCATAGCTTTCTTTTATTTCTTATCTATTATTAATTATTATTGTTATAATTATTTTTATTTTCTTATACCCGGTTTCCATCTGATTTTTTATTTTTTTCTCCAAACACAAAACGTTTACTTTTAAACTCACACGCCCAAGCTGTTAACTTCCTTGTTATCATTATTATTTTTAGGCACCTAATTAAACCGCCCGATTCGTGGCCAATCCCCCACTGTGGGTATGTGCCACGGCCACTCAGGACAACAACAACAACCACAACTTGCGTGATTGTGGGCTACCAGCGGAGCTGTCAATTATACAAAGCACACCATTGAGTGTAAAGGTTTACTTATTTGGGGGCTTTTCCCTTCTTCGTCAGTACAATACTCTGTGAACACGCACTACCATGACTAATAGCGGCTCAACGTGTCCAGGTGTCCGAACTGAAACGCGCCAAGCGTCCCAAGACGTTGGCTTGCCCGTAAGAAATTCATAAGGGTGTTCTACGCCACTCGTCTATGCTGGCCTCCTTGGCGTGACTCTGCCTCTGGACCCGGACACGTTGGGACGCAAGGTGTCGAGCTCTGCAAGAGCAGTCTCACCATCCACGTCTGGACGTGGTAACAGGTCTTCTGTCACTCCACCGGGTTATCAGCATGTACTACCGACTTTACCATGAGGCAAAACTATCAAGGAGTGTTTCTTTTTTACACTGTGACGTTGCCAGGAGACCATCCCGCCTCGGAAATTTTCTTGGCCCGCTGCAAGAGCTCGGTGTACTGAAAGGCGTGACTTGTATAGGGCCCTTTCAAATTCCGCGTGTGTGGCTGATCAAGCTACGAAGGCCAGAGCTAAAGGAAGTGCTGGTTAACGTGGGTGGCCTGGAGGTGGAATGGTCTTTGCGCACCCTCATTGACCCTGTACAGCAAGACATAACACTCGGTGTGCACAGGGTTCTATTCCACGTTACCGGGGAGGCACTGAGACGACTTTCGGCAATTGTGGTGAAGTGAACGACAAGAGTATTGGAAAGTGAGAGTTTTCGAGCAAGTCGAGTCCACCACGCGTATTGTTCGGACAACGCTCCCAGAAGATTTATCACCAGACGCTCTGCTTCATTTGCTCAAGATCTTTCGTGGCTCAGTGTTCGTCCTCGTTCCCGGGAGAGCTCCAATTTGCCTTCGATGGCGACGCAAAGGACACCTTAGACGAGACTGCAGAGGGCCAAGATGTGCTCAGTGCCGGGAATACCGCCATGAAGTACAAGAATGTGGGCGTACATATGCAAGAATTACCGGCATCAGGCAACCGGACGACGAGGGTCTCGAATTGATGGAGTGGGAGGTAGCGGACAAAAAAATTCGCACTTCCTCCCAAAAGGCGAAGCACCGATTGCGACAGCAATTTAATAGATAGCTGTATGAAGTAAGGGTAGTGGTTTTATCGGCCGTATGAACTTCTAAACATTCGCTTACTAACTCAATTAACAATGATAAATGTGTTAGCGTGACTCGACGAGGGCGTAGAAAGAAACACACATGGAGACAGCGCTGTCTTTGTGTGTCTGCTTTCTTCTACGTCCTTGCTCGGTCGCGAGTACACATTCTATCGTGAATTCACACCAACTAGCCTGCACGGTGTCACGTACGCACAGGTAAACATGAACACACATCGCTGGATGACAGTCGAAACTGTCTATGAAAACGATGGAATTAAGAATTGCGGCAGTCTCATCCGAATGCGCATTCTGGATGAGATTTCTGGCCGAGATAACTGCTGCCGCGAATCTTCCATTGGTTTTTCGTTATTGATTGTTTTTCTTATTATTGGTGCACCATGGCGGCCCTGGGCTTGAGTATAGTCAACGTTATGTTTCATGAGTTTCATATAGAACAGGTGTGACGCATTATCAAGAAGCTTTAGTTCGGGCCTATCTCAGTTGCCGGCTTCTCAAATACATGCAAAACGCATAAATGGTTTCGTTAGAAAATCGTTCAACCGATTTCAGTGAGAGTTGTTGAATTTATTAGAGAACGCTAAATCACAGCGATTGCAGCAATAACAATTTCGATTTATGTCATTGCATTTTTGACAAGAATTGTCGGAAATTGGTAAATCTGAAAAAAAAATAAGTACGATGCTTACAAATCCGTTGCTTAGCATAAAATGCTAAAATCTCATCTTTATAATAAACTGCATGCGTTGGAGCATCTAAATCGGACAAATTTCACGTATGAATCTACGACTTATATAAATTTCTCACAATGTCTCTAAAAGTTTTGCGAATGCCATATCGAAAAGTTAGTGGCGTATTTCAGGGTGGCATATGATACATCATTTTTCTCCGCATTAGATGAAATATTAGGTGCAGCTTGCAGAATCGCAATTTTGTATTTAGTTGCTGAGGTACAGATTCAGAGGTATGGAGGTACACAGTACTTCAAAAAAATTCTTGAAATTTCGAAATTTTTCTCAACCTATGTAAAGAAAGATGCCAGATAAATTTTAAAAATCGCTTTTTGAAATCACATTTTAGCTGTTTCTTTCAAGTTCAACTCAACTCATTAATTTCGGTGCAGTGGCCGTCAGAAGAAAGAATTGCTCATTTCGAAGGTAGGGGGTAAAGCTTCCCCTTAGGTTTGATTTATAATAATATTGTTTCAGAGGAAAGAAGCTAGACGGGAAACGTACTTAAAGTATGTACAAAACGAGGAGTTAATCGAGGGGCCCGACTTTTATTAGTCATATGATAAGAAGCCAACAAACACTGATACATGAAAGTATGTACAGTAGTTTAGAGTAATTGACAAAGAGAAGTCTACAGCAGGCTAGTCACTGAAGCGTTGACTTCTTCAGTCCCAAGCTCGTGCTCATCTTCCTCAGCGCTCTGCAGAGAAGCGTAACATATTTCCGTTCGGCGGGCAAGCGCCGTCCCTGTGCTTCTTAGGCAGATAAGGACTGATAGCGTAAATATTGTTATATTTACCTGTATGTACAGGAGATTTCCATAATGCTGCCGCGCATTTTATGTTGAGAGCGTGTCTCTCTACTCAGAATGCGCACGTAAAGTGAATACTTGCGTACATTCCCGACCAAACGCGAGCACCAGCAATTGCACTGGAATTTACAATGATTTACGTCTGATTAACCAACGCCTTGACCTACAGATCATATTCCGACATCGGGTGACAGTGCGCGCCGTTATCGTTGTGCTTCGAGCGGTACTTCTTTTTCGGGGCACAAGTGCGCGAAATATGGAGTTTGATTCGCCACTCATAATTTTTGAATTATGTTTGCTCTTCGACATCACTTCTGGATGCCAGTAAAGACGTGCTGCATTTTTATTGAGCGAATACGGGTAAATAGACTTTGGACTCGTGTTCCGCTTGCGCTTATTCTTCAAACACCATATTTTTTGTAATTCAAAACGAATTTTTTCCTCTAACAGATTGCAGAATACAGGAACTTGTATATTAGCAGGATGTCTTCAGAGAAAATAAAATTTATCGCTCGTTATTCACGTTTCACCGGATGGCAGAAAACGGAAATTCGACAAAATATCTTTAGCACAGTAAAAAGTATGTCCACTTCAAAAAGCTTCCTTTGAGTTCCTCCTTTCCACGCTGACACCGACTACGGGAAAAAAAGAGGGACAGATAAATAAAAAAAAGATAAGAATAGGGAAGGGCCACACTCGAAGAGGAATGACCGCTAACACTCGCAAGCATTCGTATACAGTGTGCAGTCGTTTTCGAGAAGCGCCATAGGTATTTGAGGCCTTGAGCTTAGGACAAGTTGTCAGGACATTTTTTTCTCCTAGCGCAGTCTGCCATCTACGCGGATAACACAAAGCTCCCGGAGCAGAGCGTCGAGCATCCGGCGTTGAGAGTCCGGCCTCCACAGGTCAAACGAGACGCGTCGGCCTAAAAACGACAGGATGACTGCTAATGGATTGTCTTGGCTTGGATATGTTTGTCACGAGACCTAGAACAGCACCCTGTTTTCTAACGTCTTATTACTTGTTCAGCAACTTTTCATTTATTCTTTACTTAACCAAAAAATAATATACTCTTCAGGGATATTTGATGTCTTGCAGATATTTCGGTGCAATTTCTTCTTTGTTCATAAACACAGTAGTGCTAGTCTGAACAGATCCAGTGTACTGTAGGGTCAGTACAGATCCATATACAAGCCGATTCGTCTGCCTATATCGACCGCTGCGTCACCATCAACGTGGCGAGAGACACACCCACATAACCACGCGAAACCCTTTAAAGCAGCAGACGAATAAGCTTTGTTTAAGCGTGCATTTAGTTAGTTTTACTTGGAACCATACCACAGAATATCCTTTAAAAGTGTTCGAACTCTCCGAGAAAGATGCCAGTCTGAATCGGCTACTGCGCGGCGTTCATTGACCCCTTAGTGAACTTAGTTATCTGGTAAAACGCCTAGAGAAAGACGCAGCCGGTGTCAGCACCGGAGTGTGTTAGTAGTATCTTGTACGTACTAAGTTCCTTTATTTGCGCTGTTAAGTGCGCAGTTCCCTCAAGTACGAGGCCGCTTGCGACGTCGAAACAAAGATCGCCTTTTTTTTTTCTTCTTCGCGGTATATTCGGACTGCCGCCCCCGCCAACATTGTCCTACACGCCACCACACCCGCCTATGCGGTGCTCGATTCCCCGTGCCTGACTCCTCTATGCGCGTAGAGGAGGGCCAGGGCCCGAGCGGGGATGGCGTGGTCACTCGACCCTGGACTGCGCCGTGGCGGTGACCAGCTTCCTGACGACCCGCAGGAGGGGCACGCTCTTCCTGGGACAGATGTCCTCGAAGTCGTCCCGCTCGACGTCGTACACGGCCACGCAGTACCGAGGAAACTCGTGCGACAGCCGCCACAGCTGCGAAATAGTGAAACACCCGTGAAATTTACTGTGGTGCTATTCCACAGCCACCTTAATTCTACACAAGAAAAGTAGGAAGATACCTATAAAGAAAGGGGTCAGACAAGGAGACACAAGCTCTCCAATGCTATTCACTGCGTGCTGTGAAGTAGTATTCAAGCCATCAAAGTGCGAAAGTTTAGGACTAAGTATCGACGGCGAATACCTCAGCAGCCTTCGGTTTGCCGATGACATGGTTCTATTCAGCAACACTGCGGACGACTTTCAACAAATGACTGCGGACCTTAACAGGGAGAGTGTGAAAAAAATTATAATATGGGGTTTTACGTGCCAAAGCCACTTTCTGATTATGAGGCACGCCGTAGTGGAGGACTCCGGAAATTTCGACCACCTGGAGTTTTTTAACGTGCGCCTAAATCTAAGTACACGGGTGTTTTTGCATTTCGTCCTGATCGAAATGCGGCCGCCGTGGCCGACAACGGGAGCTAAAAGCATTTCATGCTTAACATACATACAGGGTGTCCCAGCTAACTTTAGCCAGATTTTAAGAATATGCAAATGCCACGTAACTGGACAGTAGAAAGGTAATGTTGTTTGGCGTCGCTTTAGAGACACTCAAGCTATTTTTATTCCACCGAATTAGATTAGTATTAATTATTGAATTAACTTTTCAAATATTATAATTAGATAAGAGTGTCAATGAAAGAATTGTAGAGTGACATGAAAAACTCCCGATACAGCTTTCTGTTCCTCAATACGTGCTACACGAAAGTGTTTTTCCAAGCGTGAAAGAAGCCCGTGAATACACGCGAATTGCCTCGAGCGGCCAGAGCACTACAGTAGAAAACACGAATAAAGTTATCCTCCGTCTAACATATGCAATTTCCTAAAGAAATGTTGCACCTCTGTGGCAACAGTTACCTGTAATTCTGACAAAAGAAATGTACTTTCTCTTCTATAGACTTTTTTAAGATTTACAGCATTAAAAGCAGCATAAAGCAGCAGAAATGCAGTTCACTGAAACAATACTACAGTTACATCCTGTGCATGGTGTACAGGCTGAACGGTGTGAGAGGGCTATTTTCAAAACACCTCGGAAGACCTAGGCGTTATAGCAGGGGTGTTGCTAGAATACAGCATGCCTAATCAAAAGGCCCAAATTAAAGAAACGGCGAACAGCCGAAGTGAGAGCAGTTCGATTACACTCGAAAACACAGGTAACCATAATTTGCCGTACGTACCTTGCTAGTGATAGTCTGCTTGTTGTCGTATGCGTAGAAGACCGTCCGGTTCTCCCTGAACCGCGAGAGAGCCTTCCAGTCCGCGCCAATCTCCATGGACGTTTGTTGGCAAGGCTATGCGGAAAACGGAACGACAGAAATAAAACCGAAATCATGTCGCACCCACCGTGGTTGCTCAGTGGCTATAGTGCTGGGCTGCTGAGCACGAGGTCACGGGATCCGATCCCGGCCGCGGCGGCCGCATTCCGATGGGGGCGAAATGCGAAAACACCCGTGTACTTAGATTTAGGTGCACCTTTTAAAAACCCAGGTGGTCAAAATCTCCGGAGGCCTCCACTACGGCGTGCCTCATAATCAGAAAGTGGTTTTGGCACGCACAACCCCATAATTTTTTTTTTAATCGTGTCGCTAACTTGACGAACCGCCCCACGTTGCGGCGTTACGAGGTCATCGACACGCTAGTCCGACGACGCGAACTCTACTGCAGAGGGCGCTAACCAAGCGCGAGATTTCTGACATCTACCTCGAGAACAAATTCTACTGGAGTAATTCTTGCCGCACCTCTGGGGCGACACACAGGACGGCGAAAATGGTAACTGCTACACACAGTGCGCGACGCATTTTGAGCCCGCATATACACAGTAATATGGTTCGAGGCAATTCAAATCTGAGGTATTACGCGCCAAAACCCCGATATGTTTATGAGAAACGCCGTAGTGTAGGAGAGGTGGGGAACTCGGGGTTAATTTTGGCCAACTGTCTTTTTGTAACGTGCGCCCAATTCACAGTCCACGGGTGTTTTTTGCGTTTCGTCCCCATGAAAATGCGGCCACTGCTGCCGCGTTGTTTGATCCCGCGACCGCGAGCTCAGCAGCATAACGCTAAAGCCACTAAACTGGGATGGATCAAGCTTGTGTCTTAAAGATATCCGGTGGTAGCGAATGTACATGGCTTTCTTAAGTTCATATAAAAAAAAGTATGGTTTCTAGCGAAATGCTGTACTTTCAGTAGCGGCCAACTTGCATTCTGAAATTACAACACGCACCAGTAAAACCCATAATTGAACAGTTGTCCTTTATGATTTCTTTCGCATGCGTACTTGTGGTTACCGCGGAAAGTATGACGTCAACACTGTGAAGCTCGGCCGGCAAGTTCTACTACTTTACCACGAATCCCTTATTTTTTATTAGGCAACTCCAACTACAGTAATTATCACAAAATACTCGAGCAGGCACGAACACAAAACAGACGACAATTACGACGGCAAGGGCCGTCGTAAAACACGCGGTGCGCTGTTTTCAATTCTCGAAATTATTATCGGAAAAACGCCGAATGAGCGAAAGTTAGGAACAGGAGCCCAGGGGGGGTCCTCTCCTCGCGTACCTCCTTGAGGCCGGTGTAGGAGTACGCGAGCATGTTGTTCTTGGTGGGGCCCTTGTGCGCCTTGATCACCGTCATGGAGAGCGTGAAACAAACGTTGTTCACGCGCAGCTGTCGCCGCCATGGGTGGACCCTCCACAGCCGGTACCGCTGCGCATCACGCGTGAGACATGAGGAGTCCAGTTGCAGACGTTTCTTGAGTCACGTCTTTAACTCGTACAGCGCAAGATTTTCCGAACGGAATAACTTCATGTTACCTGAAATTGCGTTAAATTATGGAACATTGACACTCAGATTCGGCGGTATTAACTGTTGGAAATGCAATTCTTATAGACCTAAAAATTACGTCTTCTTTGTAATCCTTTGAACAGAGAAATTAAAAGTAATATTGTTAGAAGAGCTGCCTTCTCCGGGATTTCTTTTCCTTTTTTTCGTTCTTTCCTTGCGGATTTCTTTCTTTCTTTTCTGTTACGTTCTCGGATTCGTGTTTTGTAGTATATTTCGTAGCAATTTATACAATGTATAAATTTCTTCAATCTCTGTGTCCATATTGATTTTAAGCAAATTCTTTCGTGTTGTATTGTTATAGTGATATCGCTATTCTGTCTTCGTGCCTCTGTTAGCTAATGATCACTAAATAATATTTTTATGAGCACCGTTCTTTAATTTATTATTTTATCTCGTGATTTTGCATGTATACATCATTCTTACAGTACTTAATCGCTTGCTCGGTACGTCCTGTAGCTGCTTAGACCGTTATGTTGCGTACATTGTGAAACAGGAGGTCTTCCGCTCAGTTTCGCTTTGGCACCTGCCAATGTACTGCTGAAAATCTATGCACGCTTTCCTTTCGCGCTAAAAAAGGACTTCAAACTTCAACCGCACACTTCTCCCTTCATTATTATCCAGGCGCTCACACTGGTACTAATTCGCGTGAACGCTTGTATAGCTATCTCTTGCTAAACAGTTGATCGACTTAGAGGGTTTCACGGCCCAAACCTACGCGCAATGGGAGACACCATTGCAGAAGCTTCCGGTTTAATTTCGGCTGCGCAGGCCCCTTTTATCCAACGCACGAAACAGGGTATAGGCGATCGTTTCGGCATGCTGCTACATGCAAAATGCAGCCACCGCGGCGGCAAATGCGCACCCTCTCACGCCAGTCCAAGGGGCATAATGTGAACAGACCACGAGACAGCGGTAATGATTTAGAGAGCGAAT
Organism: Dermacentor andersoni; assembly: GCF_023375885.2. Taxonomy (NCBI): domain Eukaryota; kingdom Metazoa; phylum Arthropoda; class Arachnida; order Ixodida; family Ixodidae; genus Dermacentor; species Dermacentor andersoni. Next base: position 116,928,392 of record NC_092821.1, on the reverse strand, counting down.
GGGTGTAACTAGTATTCTACACTGGGTGAAGAACTAAGAATTCAGTAAGAGCTCCGCTCACGAAACCAATGTGCAGTTCCCATCTATGCCTCCATGCTTGAAAGAAGTTCGCCTACTGCTGTGACATCATAGTAATGGGAAAATGTAATTGTCTGGTTCAAACTAAGTTGCTCAGTTAGTTAGTTAGTTAGTTAGTTAGTTAGTTAGTTAGTTAGTTAGTTAGTTAGTTAGTTAGTTAGTTAGTTAGTTAGTTAGTTAGTTAGTTAGTTAGTTAGTTAGTTAGTTAGTTAGTTAGTTAGTTAGTTAGTTAGTTAGTTACCGGCCATATTCTCGTGCCAAGGCAACCGTTTACATGAGCATATTGAGTTTACAATACCTGCGCTCAACAAACTCATATGTTAATAAACTGATAACATAAGATAATAATGTTAGTTCATCATAAACAACAACACTATCATCCCTAATTAGATCCTAATATTGCACGACACCAGCACAGAATGAATAACACGTGTACGAAACAAGCCCGAAGGCAGATATATAAGATATACAAGAAACCAAATCCAATGGTGCATACACTCCATTGATTACGTCATACCACAAAAAAAGCGATCCGTTGAATTAAAATGGCTTGCTTTAAAGAAACCTCTTTCCTGTTTTCGATGCGAAAGATGCCGCGGTGTCTGCACGCACTAACTCAGATGGATTCCTGTTGCACTCCGTGACAGTACGAAGGAAGAAGACTTTAAAAAAAAAATCCTGGAATTTATAAATACAAGGTATTTTCGAGTTCGACAGTCGTGTATTTGCCGCTGCATTCTCAGATTCGCACCTAGTACAAAAGAGATTTTAAAAAAGAAATAAAGTTGTGCAGGCCACGGAATGCATACAGAAGATAACCGGTAGTCTATTATAGGACCAGCAAGAGGTGCCAAGGAAACAGAAATGCAGTCGAGGACGTTCAGACAACAGAGTGTTGTAATTCGTTTAGGAAATTTACAGCTGTTCGACAGAGTCGACTGGAGCACGGAAAGAGTCATTTAAGATTGTTGCGAGGGGCCTAGCTTCGCTACTCGTGCTCATGGCAAAGTATGTCGATAAGCAAGGCCTGTGTAGATTTTAGCAAGTAATCATGGAAGGGGAGCTGGCGGGCTGTGTCTCCTCCTCAGTTGAGCTCCTATCGGAGATTTCTTTTTATCAATCTATCTCTAGCTTCAAATCTCGAAGGCATAGTCGGTATTTCACGGTAAAAAAAAACTGCTCATTTCTCGGCATATTTGTCCTTTTTGCCGCTTAAGAATTACTATTAGCAGTATCGTGAAATTTGTCTGTTCACTTCCTGATGGGCATCACATCTGCAAAGCTCCGCTGAAGCGGCAGTTCAATTTTTTTTATTCTCCGGGAGATTGAATTCAAAGAAATATCAGTGGCGGTTTAGCGGTAAATGCGAGTTAAATGCGTTTGCATCAAGCCGCCCCTCTTTGAGGTCTCCGATCCACAATTTAAAGCGCAGCGTTCACCACATTGCAAGGTGTCGTTCAGGAAGTTCACTCGACACACGTCCTGCTGCTTGAGCGGCAAACTGCAAATTACGGTGTTACGGAGCAGGCTTTGTAATGCTAACGCATTAAAGAGCAACGGCAACTGACGTTCGTCACCGACTCTTGTGCCTACCATGTACACGTCCTTGTTGTGCGACCCGCTGAACGGCTGGTAAGGATTGGGGTATCGCTTGCTCTTCATGTCTGGCATCTGTGCCACTTGGGCCTCCAGGACCAGGAACAAGGGAATGCTGCGAGCATTCGCGCGCGCGCACTTATGAGTGTCGTTTCTGGAGGAATAAAATAACTGCATAAGCAAGAATATAAGTTCGAGAGCGTCGGTGAGCTAGAGCTGAGGCGGGTTACGCAGGGAAACTTCTGTCGATGTTCTGTCGCGGCTCAGATGTGTCTTGGCAAGCACAAAAGCCCGATACTCTTATTATTTCGCCACGGAGGCCATGACTAAAAAGGTGGAATAAAAACACCTTTACAAATCTTCGTCTTGAGAAAGCGAGCGCTTCGAGAAGCGCGGAAATCTCCTGGCTGACGATGAAGAGAGAATTCGGGGGACGCGGCGAATTTCGCTGCGCGTCTTTCATTGTATCGTGGTTGTGGTTCTGGAGTACGTTCCTCCTGGTCACGAAACTGCCCCGATAGTTTCATACAGGGACAGCAGAGGTGTAGGCGTAAGTAGAAGGGAATCAATCTGCCGCGCCAGACGGCCGGGCTGCGCGATCCTGCAACCCTTTCACCGGGAAAGGTGCCTCTTCCACATTTATTTCAGCATATTAGCAGAGCGATCTCTCTAAGAGAACGTTTGGAAAAATAATTTAGCATGCGTTGCGTTTGCTCAGCTTCGCTCAGCCGTCTCTGATAATTCTCTCTTTAATTAGATAAGTTAGGTATAGTTTGTTAGTAAGTTCGGTAAGCTAGTTTATCTAGTTATGGATGCGTTAGCATTCTTAGGATACTTCTAGCACTTTCCCGGGCCCAACTATTTATCTATGCGTGTTTGTATCTAATCGTTTTCCCGCCTAGCTGGGTAACTGGGTAGTCCATGATCGAATGGGTCGCGCATCGGGCTACTGCGCTGAAGGAACAGGTTTCGAAACCAGCCATCGGACCAAATTGCGTGGCTGAGTATGGGGCAATGTGTATATATGTGCCGCCCTTGAACGAACCTCTTTCACGCTGTTTCGTTAGTTATCTTAGGTTGGCTAGGTAATAATTGGTTCAATAATTGCCCCGCCACAAGCCGCTTCTTCAGGCTCGGAAAAACACTTTAATGTTGCACGTATAGTTTTCCATGCTGCGGCACAATTTTCTTATTGACACTTTTCATCTAATTATAATAATTCAGAAGTTTATTAAAATTAGGATTAGGACTAGTGTATTTAGGCAGCATGCAAAAAGAAATGTGAGTATATTCAAGCGACAGCAAACAACATTACCTTGGTTCTGTACAGCTACGTAGTATTTGCATACTTTTTTAAAAATCTTGATGCATGATATTTGGCACACGCTGTACGTCAGAGACCTTCGTGACCATGTGGGTCGCTCTCGTTCTCTCAGGTTTATCGTGGGCTCCTTTATTTGCGCTAATGCCCACGCAAGATGTGTGCATCGGTTGTGTATGCTCTCTTATTTGTGTACTACTTTCAGAAAGATGAAGCGCCAACAGGGACATCACACTAAGAAGGCACAAAGACAGGGCAAGGAACAAAGACGGGAAGCGCCTTGTCCCATGTTCTTTCTTAGTGTGCTGTCGCTGTTGACGCTTCATCTTTTTGAAAGCTATGAACCAACAAGCCCCACAACGTGTTCTACTGCAATGTGTACTACTTGCCTGGCCAGCCTTTCGAAGAGGCCCTTGGTGAGCTCCACCGTCCTCTGCACTTTGATGATGAGGCTTTCGTTACTCCTCATCTTGTGCACGAAGTTCTGCGCAAGGAACCATAAAGATGAGCTAGCGTTATGCTAGGCTGTTGTGTCAGCTTACGTTGCGTCAGCTAAGGTTGGGTTAGGCGAGGTTAGGTGGGGCGAAAGTGCACGCGGCGTACGGAATCAGCGCGCTGGTCCAAACGAGACATTCCCAAGTCAGCGACAGAAACAGCGGCGATGCAAGCAGTTTACTAGTACGGTATCTTTCAGACTGCCATCAAAGGGGCGCACCTTTTTCGAAGGGGCTCTGCAACTCAGGAACCACACTAAATAACGATCCCTCACTGTAGCCTTGTAACGCTTTCGTGAAACCTTGGGCGAAATATTATTCGCTCATTGGCAGCAAGAAACCTACTAGGCCATTCGGTAGATCGCTCGTGTTTACCCGTTGCTCGACCGAAGCCCGTATTACGGCTCGCCTCTGTGACGGACATTTGTGTCGCGTCTCCAAATACGACGCCAAGTGCGTCAAACTATCACGCGGACAACGAAGACCTTTCAGATGCTTAAAGACGCCGAAATTCCCGTGTTTCTAGAGAGCGGCAAACATGAGCGAGGACGCCTGCGAGCAATCGGCGTCTGTGTGTGTGCGCGCTCCCAGTGCGTAACTTTCTTCCTATCTACCTGCGTGTAGGAAAGCTAGCGACGTTCGCCTAAAGTTCCCTGATCGCCTTAAGTTTCAAGGTAGCGTCATTGTTTCTTTTCCACTTCCCCTCGTGCCCTAATTTCCTTGCTACATTGAGCGCCGTTAGCGCCCCCAAACGGTTCGAAACCGCTCAACACGCGAGCAACCACAGATAGCACCTAGTAGCCACCGTATTACAGTTGTATCTCAACACTCGTCTTCAAACTGTATTTCGTGCAGTAAATCCTTGTTCACGCGTATGTTGGCGTAAACCACGCTACGCGGAAAAAACTTTTGGAACCTCCTCCGTGCCGCGTGACCACAATAAGCCAATCACGCACCGGCAATGGCGGGAAAGGGAGGGAATGACGACGGCGTCTAGATGAAAGATTGGCGCTACCCTGAAACTTTCAAACTAGGGACATTAGTCGAGACGTAACGGCCCCGCCAAGACGCGACTGGGGCCACTGACCAGGACTCTCTCACTCTGTTGGGTATCGGCCTTACTGCGAAGCTATAAAATGGCGCCTCGCCAATGGGCCATTTTTCGCTTTCGCTTTTCGCTACGAGCAGCTTGTTAAGATAGCCGCTCCCTACTGAACGGCGTAACGAAACGTTTCGTTTTCTGTTGCACTGCTCCTCGTCTCTGCGAGGGCCCTCTTCGCTGATATACCTGGCCAAGCTCTAGAGCATTGGGCCAGCACTACCTGCGGCACGTTACAGCGCCAACTATCTTTCTCTCGAAACCACGACCGGGAAAACCCAAGAACGTGCGATAGCTATTGGCCGGTTGCCTTCATCGAATGTGGCTGTTGGCCCAGCTCCTTCACTGTGGATACGTCCAGTCGGTGCCGTCCCAGGGACAGCAAGAACCACGTTAAGGAAGAAATAAATCCATAATACCGCGGAAAATGTAAACGTCAAAGATAAAAAAAAAGACCAGACACACTACGACCCGACTATAATGCCAGTGGGGGCGCGATCTCCCTTGTTTCAATTCGGGCGCTTCGTAGAGAATAAAGCCCACCAAAAAATATGCAGAACCAACCGCGGTTACTACCCAAAAAATGGGTTTCACATGCTTTGTGAGATGGTTATTTGTGGTACTATGCTGCACTGTGTGTTGTGGGTGCCTTATCTGTACGCGGGAGCCAACCAGTACTTCGAGCGTCACTTTCTCGAGGGCCAGTACTGAAAACCGTGCAGCGTCTGCGAACGCTTCTCAGGCGCAGCGTCTCAGCGTTTAGAAGCCACAGCTGTCCCGAGAGAATGCCAGAACGCTCTCCTTACTACAGTGTCACCGTATGGTACCAGCACGGTGCCACCGGTACCAACGGTGGTTGCGCACCATAGCGCCGTACCACACGGTACACAGCCGTGCAGTACAGACGGGGCTAGCGGTATGAACGGTGATAAGGTATCACCATGCGGTTTTTGTCGCTGCGTTGGACCGCGCTGTCTTCAGGATCGGTCCACAAAAAAACGGCTGGGCAGTAACGAGAAAACCATGGTCTGTTCACAAGGAAAGCCTATACGCTTTAAAAATTCTGAAACATCCACGCGACATCGAGCTGCCGCAGGCCATATTCGGGTGACGGGAAGGTCCGTGCTACATACCTGGCAGAACCTGATGAACTTGGTCCTGTGCATCTGGCTGGCCAAGACCAGTTCAACGCCGCGCAGCCTCTCGTAGCGCAAGTGTGCCACCAGCGCCTGCAGGACGTCGCCCTCGTTCCAGGTGCCGGCGCTCCACCGAAATGACAGATACCGCTCACGGTTCCTGCTCAGCCCGCTGAACACGCGGTAGCCGTCTCGGTCTGAAAAACGCATCCGCGCGTTGCAATCAACCGGCCGTCCACGCAAATTGCGCGCCCGACAAAATCGAGACGTTAAGACCTGCCACTGGTATTGGGCCACATACATCGTGCCCAGCTCCACGTGGGCCCAGCATGTGGTGACCAGGTAGAGGAGGGTCACCCAGACTTATCGACCTCTGCGGAAATATACGTTGATGAAGTATCGCTTTTCGAAACGTCTATATACGTCCAACATATAGGCTGCACCCGAACTCAACCTCGGCTGGGACTCGAACCCGTGGTCACACCGTGATAGACGAGCATTAAATTGGGAAGCCACGGTCGGTGAACCGCCATGCGAGTTGGTATATCAAGAGGTGACGTCACTACCGGAATCTCGCGGGCACGGCGCATTGCTCCATAGCGGAGGTCTCGAAGGCGCTTGCCTGCGACGTTGTCGCCCCACGCTCGATGTATGTGAGCGCGATCCTAAACGTAGGACACCCGCTGTGGTTGCTCAGTGGCTATGGTGCTGGGCTGCTGAGCACGAGGTCGCGGGATCGAATCCCGGCCACGGCGGCCGCATTTCGATGGGGGCGAAATGCGAAAACACCCGTGTACTTAAATTTAGGTGCACGTTAAAGAAGCCCAGGTGGTCAAAATTTCTGGAGTCATCCACTACGGCGTGCCTCATAATCAGAAAGTGGTTTTGCCACGTAAAAGCCCATAATTTTAAAAAAGAACGTAGGATGGCCGACCAGAAAGTCACTCATGACACAGCTCGTCGTCGTCGCTGTAATTTTGATTATAAGGTACAAAAAATGAGCTTGAATAGACCATTTGTCGTATAAGATGTCCGCCTTGCAAAGGGCTCTCGTTGACTTGTTTGCAACAGTGGATGTTCTTGGCCGTCCGCTGGCCGTCGCTGTACCTTTGGCAATCGGCGGGCTTCCGATACGTGAATAATTTACTAAGGGCAAAGAAAACTTACAAATTTGGCCATAAAAAGTTTGGGTTAACATAGGATACGTGGAATTGTCGATGAAGAAACGCTCGCAAATGTATGACAGGTAAGTCCGCTTCTAATAGGTAAAATTACAGTAGGATTAGGAAATCCTTCCATTTTTTCCTTCCATATTTCTCACACAAGCTGACGAGCACCTGCTTTTACACGCTTTACAAGCGTACTGCTCCTTTTTTTACAGTACTATTTTTAAACAATGAGCCACTAGTTTCACTGAATAGCTGGTAATTTTTTCTTAAAGGGCGCCATCGAAACTTTAGAGGAGTTGTGCAGTTTTTAGACAACATAGCACCATGTATGCTTCAAAAGTTCCAGCCCTACAAAACGAATTCGTCTTTGTTTCCTATTGTTCCACATAGTCCGTATCAGCCAGAATGCACATTCTAGTTACTTCATCATGCAATTTGTACCACCGGCCTAAGAGCGAGTCTGAGTTGCCTGTGACGGCTACAAGTTTTGAGAACGATTTATTTGATGTAGCCAAGCGTTCGACAAAAGTTCCTCTGGTCAGATAACGTGAAGTAGGGGTCACTGACGAAGTCAAGGTGAAAAACAAAATCGGAGACATTTCGGAACCCGTACGGGTTCCGAAGTGTCTATGCGTCTTTCTTTTAACCTTGACTTGGACAGTGACCGCCACTTCTTCCCCATTGATTTAAATAAGCAAAGCCCAGAAAATCGGTCGTACCTCGGACGTGCACCTGGAGCTTTCCGCTGGACTCGGAGCGTCCGATGCTCAGCGGTCCGGTGTATATGACGTGCGTGCAGTAGGTGTCCAGAGCCGCAGCCAATTTGTCGGCTCCGCGGCCGCTAGTGGCGCACAGCAGCACATTGGGCGTCACGCGTATCGGGGAGTCGTCTGCGGACAGACGAGCCATTTAGACAGACAGACAGACAGACAGACAGACAGACAGACAGACAGACAGACAAACATAGATAGACATAGACAGACAGACAGACAGACAGACAGACAGACAGACAGACAGACAGACAGACAGACAGACAGACAGACAGACAGACAGACAGACAGACAGACAGACAGACAGACAGACAGACAGACAGACAGACAGACAGATAGATAGATAGATAGATAGATAGATAGATAGATAGATAGATAGATAGATAGATAGATAGATAGATAGATAGATAGATAGATAGATAGATAGATAGATAGATAGACAGACAGACAGACAGACAGACAGACAGACAGACAGACAGACAGACAGACAGACAGACAGACAGACAGACAGACAGACAGACAGACAGACAGACAGACAGACAGACAGACAGACAGACAGACAGACAGACAGACAGATAGATAGATAGATAGATAGATAGATAGATAGATAGATAGATAGATAGATAGATAGATAGATAGATAGATAGATAGATAGATAGATAGATAGATAGATAGATAGATAGATAGATAGATAGATAGATAGATAGATAGATAGATAGATAGATAGATAGATAGATAGATAGATAGATAGATAGATAGATAGATAGATAGATAGATAGATAGATAGATAGATAGATAGATAGATAGATAGATAGATAGATAGATAGATAGATAGATAGATATTGTGCCTCGTTAAATTTGCTAGAAACTCATAAGCAGATGTATTAGGTTGGCTTCACTTACAGTAGGTCACCCACTGTTTTCGGTGTCTTGGTGGTTCTGCGCACACAGAAAAGCAACAAGTTACAATGGCGATAATAATTTCTAGATACACATAAACAAAAACAAAGACGACGTGGTGACATAATGGCATTTTTGATTGGTCGTTTCCCAGCGATCCCGGAAATCTTTGAACAGTAACTAAGCCTTCAACGGGAGCATATGCGTAAGTGGCCTCTCATGACAAAAATTTACGCTAACGGCTTCGCCTTCGAGATAGGGCGGAGCGCGCTCGCCTCCTTATCTCGGTGTTCGTACTAATAGCGTTGATTTTTCCATAGAAATTACTACAGTATAAATTACTACGGTATAAAAGTTACATAAACAGGATTAAATTGCCTCAGAAAGGCTGGTCTACGTTTCGATAAATGGGCCTATGTTTCTCAAAGACTTTCGATAGATGAACCTATGTTTCTCAAAGACAATAGGTCCACCTATCAAGATGTATTCCAGCCTTTCTGAGCACTCTGTCTGTGTTTATGCACCTTTTATACCACAATGTGCTACCCCATCTGTCGGCCCCCTTCTTTACAGGGAACTATCGTGCTCCATTCATTCAGGACCAGAGAATGGTGGTTATGATGGTTACTACACGGATTTACCTGATCTTCGTGCTTGTAGCTTCAAACGTACGTCTGGCGTTACTATTAGGCTTTAAAAATAAATTTCTAGAGAATCATAGTTTTATATGCACAGCAAGACTAAAGACTAAGCAGGATAAATCTCTGCGGGCGAGCACAATCATTGCAAGTTGTTCCATTCACAACACACGAATTTGTTTCAAATTAAGTGTAGTAGATAGTAGGAGTGGGTCAAGCGCGAGATCCCTGCTGGGGCCTTCTTTTTTGAAAATCTGGCGGCACCACCGTCGATTTCACCTGAATGAGCAACCCCTCGCGCCGGCCGGACGTCGTGTCGGAAACCCTACCGCAGCTGTATGCAGCTACATCTAGTTTTGATACCCGGTGGCGGACACAGTGGTTTTATTCCCCACCAACCTACAGTAAATAAAATAGGGAAATAACGACGAAAACAATGCAAACGACGTAACGACGACAGTGCGTCGAGCAGACGACGGCTACTCAGCCCGTGAGCTCGCCTCAGCCAATGGGCGCTGCTGAAACAACCGGAGCTTCAGGATAAGGCGATGGCAGCACCGCCGCAATTTCAGCGTTTTTTTTTTTTTTTTTTTTGTATAACCCTCAGCGCTTCCCAAGGCGTCCACTCGACCCACTCCCCCATTCTAGTACACTATAGTTAATTTACAATGTCGCAAAGCCGTTTGAAGCCAGAAGGAAGAAATATGCGGATTCCACGCATTGTGGGGATCGTTGTAGCCGAAGCTTTCTGCGCCTTTGCTTTGATTGACAATTATTAGCGGTGATGTTGACAGGGAATGTTAAGTTTCTTCAGCTTTTAGTCCAACACGAGAGTGGTGAGTTGAAATTAAACGTTATCTTGCGCACACCTCTGCTGTTTGTATGCGTAGTACACAGAGTACACAAGTGGACGTGTTTGCTTGAGGCGTTGTTGTGCGCCATACTTCATAACCTCTGATAGGGTTGAGCACACTCGTTGCCCCACATAGCACATTGCATCGTGGCAGAAGTATTAAACTTTAATTATGGAGCTATATGTGCCAAAACCACAATGGGATTATGAGGCACGCCGTAGTAGCGGAATTCGGAATACTTTTGGCTCCGTGGTCTTCTTTAACGTGTCTCTAAATCTAAGTTCACGATCGTTTTTTTCATTTCGCCCCCATCGATAATCGGCTGCTTCGGTCAGGATCAAACCCGCCACATTTCTCGCCTCTCCCCCCCCCCCCTCCTCTGTATGGGAAGTGCGACCTAAGAGAGGCAAGGCTATTATTTACTAGTTTCGTGACTGCATTGGTTCTACTCATTCTCTGCCTCCTCTCCACCCTCCTCTTTACCATTCTATCTGCCTTTTCTATGTACTTGCACGTTAATAAAAAGGTAAGCGCTATCTATTTCTGCAATGCTTTCGCAGGGGGACACAGATCATTACAGTCGTCACGTCAAAAGGCTAATGTGGCAACGCCAACGTAGCTGCAGAGGCCTTTGTGCACAGTCGATTCAGTGCAAAAGTCCAAACGAGTTTCCGCGTCGCCTTTCCTCTCTGCCGTGCTCCTGTCATGTATACACATGCTCTGAACCCCCTCCGAAGCGGTTTTCCAGACAGCAGCAGCAGCAGCAGCAGTGGGAAAGTCGAAGGGAGAGGCAAAGAAAGCTTGGCTTTACAATTAAGGTCAATCTATGTACAGCCCATCGTTCCTCATGTTAGCCGAACCGCTCATTCTTCTAATACCGCTTGACAGTATTACTTTCCGACTTTTGTAGCATTTCCAAAGCGTCCTAGAATGACCAGTCGACTATAGCACAAGTACCAACAAGTTCTCCGAAAATCTCGAGAGCATTTCTGAAGAAAGGGTCACCTAGTGTCGAAGCTAAAGGCGGCGAGGTTGGCATACGTGGGGATTGAAATGACTAATTATTCAATATTGATTATGTCTATATTCTTTCTCTTTTGTCTCCTTCTCATGTTCGTTATTCACTCGTTCCGTATGCGGTTCCTATGGTGTTTCACGCATCATTAGGTCGATTTTGTCTCTCTTAGCTTCGACACTTGGTTGATCCCTTCTTTTTCGACCAAGAGGCCAGGTGAGCCGATCCCCGAGCCAGTACCGTCTATTGTGCAATGTGTTCACTTTCCGACTATACTGACACTAATTATGCCCGTACCACACTAGTTAAGCCACCTTCCAGACACCATTGCCTTGAACTAGCCCTACTTAGTCACAGCAAATTCGCTCCATTTACCAAAAGTATGCCGTAAGACGGCTTTGCCTCACTATGTCTCCATCTACGGCGGTGCACCAATTACAGGGATGTAGCGCAATGTGGTTAATTTTCGACTATATCGGCGCTAATTACGCCCATACCGTTAACTTTATTCACTCTGCGACTAATTCTAGCGCGTTCTGGTCACCGGCGAACCCGCGTTCTAGACAACATTGACTTGCAGTCTTACTTACAGTCTGACTTTAAGTCCAACGGGACGAGGGTCCCGTTGCAGTCTTTGACTTTGGGACCCTCGTCTGTATATTGTATCTTTCCAATGCATTGTATTTAAAGAATAATAAACTGAAACTGAAACTGAAACTGAAACTGAACGAGTCCTGCTTTGTCACAACAAACTCGCACAATTTCCCAAAAGTGTGCTGTAAGGCGGTTTTGCCTTACCATGTCTCCAGCTACGGCGGTGCACCCTTTACAGGGGTATAATGCAATGTGGTTAATTTTCGGTTGTATTGACGCTAATTACTCCCGTGGCGTTAATTTTACCTACTGTGCGGCTAATCATCCCTCCTTGTCTTGTTGTTATCTATGTTTCGATACCTTTTGCAGATTGTTACAACACTCCAAAACGATGAAATTGCCCCTTTTGTTTACAAGATAGCTAGATGCTGAATATGCCGAAGCCATGTGAAGCCAGCTAAGAGTGTCTTAAAAATTCGGTGACACAGACATTTTGGCAGCAGAGGAGAGTCTCAGGTTTATAGGGGCCCTGAACCATTTTTCATCGAAGTGGAGAACCGCATTTGAAGGAAAGATGGTCTATTCCAGAAACACTTTGCCACAAAATGTATTTGAATGTATTCAGCAAAAGCGGGTTTATTAGCAATCAGGCGTGGCCTACGCTGTGCTCCCGTTTGTTCTTCAATGTCTCGCACTGTGAAGGCTATGGCGCAGTGGGACGGGCCCACAACGCTCTGCCTTCTAACTCCCACTGTGGCACAAAGTCGAAATCTTATTTTGGATGTCAACGTAGATGCCACGAGTTCCAATTTTGGGGGCCTACTACGCGCCAAACACAAGCCAAACACGGTTGTCCTCAGCGAACTGCAGTGCGCTTAGCTAGTTGTGGTGGTACCCCACGGCGACCGCGGTATGTACACACACAACAACCGGCCGCAGCTACCAAGAGCAGTCGCGTATGGGAATCCACTTTACTGCGAAATGAAGCTTAAGTCTGCCTCCTTAAGCAAGTTAAGGAGGCAGGCTTCTGTTGAAACAAGCGTTTCACAGAAAGGTGACTTCGAGATCCCCTTGAGAGCTTCACCCACCGCGTACGAGAGCAAAACTTGACGGAGATGTTCACATTAGCATATGCTACCCGCGGACTATGTTATTTCATCAAGCCTGAGGGGTTGTTCAGGGCCCCCTGAAGTTCTTGACAAGTAAAAAAGGCAATAAATGTGATATCTGCCATGTCGATGGTGATGGCGCAGTAAACCTTTATGCGATGTGTGAATCACATGGTCTGGGATGCTAATCACCCTCAAGTATGCGCGGAATGGGTGGCAAACCTAATCAAAATGCAAAGATAGAATTTTTTTTTTTTTTGCGAAAGCTCCATAATTTCGTCGTTTGAGAAGGTGAATGAAAACGACTCTACATATGCCTTTTTAGTTCCTTTTGTTTCCGTGTTTTGTATAGCAGTCTTTTTAAACCGCGGATCCCAACCAACTTACTGAGCTCTCTGTCATTCCAAGTAATGTGCCTTCACTACAACCCTCTCCAATTTTCTAGATATGTCCGCAGCCTCCTAGTCCTATTTTTTTTTTTTTCGAAGGGGCTATCATCAAGCTCGACAAAATGTCTAGGGAAGTAGGGATACCGAAAAGCTACAAGCTGCATCCCGGAGTTTTCATTGGAGCCTATACTTTTGCGCCGTCTTTCCTGACAATGGCTTTTGGGTGAACACAACAGGCATTGCATTCATTGGCTACAAACACTCATCCTTAACAAAAAGGGAAAAAGAAAAATTGCCATGGGATGATTCTATTTCTCTACACAAAGTCCTATTTTCTTTATTAAATAGCAAACTGTTTCAGGCAGTCATGGTCTCATCCAAGCAAGCAAGATTAGCAACTCTACCGCGAACGAATTAAGTTTGCTTTCGGCTATACTGACGAAGATTACAAAATGGCACAATTAAGTCACATCTAGGAAACCGAACCTCAGGATCACTTTGCGTAGTTTACCTTTGGTAGTGTCCTCCAAGCCTTGATGCGCTGAAACAACAAAAACAAAGCATCATCAGCATCATCAGCCTATTTTATGTCCACTGCAGGACGAAGGCCTCTCCCTGCGATCTCCAATTACCCCTGTCCTGCGCCAACCGATTCCACCTAACACCCGCAAATTTCCCAATTTCGCCACACCACCTAGTCTTCTGCCGTCCTCTACTGCGCTTCCATTCTCTTCGCACCCATTGGTTATTCCGTACTTGTGTATCCAGCGTCAACACGTAATGCGGAAAGCAATGTTCTCTTCGGAATTAGTCACAAATACCCTGCGTTAATCTGGTGCAGGTCTCCAGGACGCTTATTTGGAATGGCTGGTACATCCACTGTTGTTGCTGCATCTGCTGTTATATTGTATTATGTTAAATTATGGCTCGCGCTTCGGTATGTTTACCTTTCTTGCATTCTTAAACTCTATATGTCATTACGAATTCATCATAAACATTTCTCGTCTATGTAACACGTGCTCGATATCTGCTTCTACGTGCTATTCTTGCCCATTTCGTATAGTTTGTCACTCAGATGCTTAACATCATAACTTTTATTGTGTATACAACACCGGGTTTATTTATTTCGAAGATGCGTTCTAATCCACCTTTTCCCATGCTATTACGCATTTCCGGGTGGACTACTGCAGCGCTCCTTTTGTATGAAAAGTGTAATCTTGATGTACTTATCAAATTGCTATTTCATTCACTCGAGACTGCTTACTATTCACTCGTTAACTTTACACGATTTGCATATCCTGCCTGCGAAATTGAAATCTTTAACTCTGATGGTAGCGCTCAAAAGGACGAACACACGGTGAAAAGACGACACGACGACGATGAACGCTTCCTCGTCGTCCTGTCGTCTTTTCACAGTGAGTTCGTCCTTTTTAGGGCTACCATCAGTGTTAAAGAATGCATCAGCAACTAGCCCAGCGCCAAGTTTTATTGAATTTGAAATCATGTCGCAACTGCGAAGTTCACTAATTCTCTAAAAAAAATTCTCACAGGACCCATCTCACGGTGGCACGTCAACGTCAATGCGATTAAAATTCAAGCAATGTAAGGACATACAACATTGTCACCATCGAAACGCATCATGCATGCGCCGTGTACGGCCGCCGGCCTCCTCGATTGCTCTTTTCTCTGGACGCACTGCTTCATCTAGAGCGGCGCCCTGGCGAAGACCGCGCAATATTTCCTTCCTTTTGCGTGGCCTCCGAGATTACACCGGCGGCGCACCGTTGCGCATGAACCGTGTATTGCAGCTGTGCTCCTCTGTCGCACTTGTTTCTGGACAGGCTGCGCCATCTAGCGGGTTAGCCGCAAAGTCTGCGACAAGTCCTTCTCTTCTTGCATAGCCTTCGAGATTGAAAGTTCACCGGTGCCTATACTATATGTGTGGCGCAGCGCTAAAGCGTCGGCCTACAGTACTTAAAGGGACACTAAACGGAAAAATGATTCCTTCTGCATCAGTAAATTGCCTTTTTACGATACTAAACACACCACTCTAACCACGATGAGACGCTTGGTAAGCCAGAGAAAGCGCTAGAGCGCAAGACGGGTGGCGGCGCCTCCTTGAAGTTCCCGCACATGGTCGCTGTGCCGTCATGGATTTTGATGGCATCTTCTAGGGCCTACTTAACTATATAGAAGTACAGATTGACTACATTGTGTTCTAAAGAAACCAAATAATTAACATGACAAGTTTCGGGAACCTTTACTCAGACAACGCGGCCCAAATGCGAAGCATACTTTGGGTTCCCTGATGTCACACTGACGTACCGGCGTCGGGATTCCGGCGCGAAATTCAAATACTGATATTTCAACCTTCATTTTCTCATCTAATATTCAAGCTATTATTTTCAAATGACTGTCTGTAGTTTTCTCAAGTAATGCTTTATTAGTCTAAACTGATTTGTTGCTTCGCTTTAGTGTCCCTTTAAGGGAGCTGTGTGACGCGGGTTCGATTCCTCATAGCACCAGAGACATTTCGAGCGAACTTGAAATGTCTACGCAGAGCTTCGGGGTCAACCATTCCTCTCACACTCTCGACGCACGACGTGGCACGACCGCAACACGGCGCACGCGCAGTAGACATCACATTGAACAGATTCACATATTCGTACCTCGACCGCTGGGCTCACGTGACTTCAGCAAAAAAAAAGAAACGTCACGGTGGCTGAGCATGGTTGTGGCGAAGACTTAAACTGGCTGCGTCTTGTTTATCGAGTCGTTGGTCAGGTGACTGAACAAGTAAGAGCATCCGTGGAGGTGCGACGCAGCGGATGCTTGGCAGGACAGCCTCGTAGCCGGATGTGTAATATACTGAATAGGCATCGCAATATAGTGAATGGTTTGTAGGAGCGGTAGCAGGAAACGCGACCAAATGTATGTCACTTGACCCGCTCAAAGACGCGTCATGCGTCGCCTTGCAGTTATGTGCGTGACGAATGCTGCGGGGGGTATAG
This sequence comes from Dermacentor andersoni, assembly GCF_023375885.2. Classification (NCBI taxonomy): domain Eukaryota; kingdom Metazoa; phylum Arthropoda; class Arachnida; order Ixodida; family Ixodidae; genus Dermacentor; species Dermacentor andersoni. Next base: position 116,912,219 of record NC_092821.1, on the reverse strand, counting down.
TGGTGAATAATTATAGAACTTGTTTTTTTTGGGGGGGGGAGTTTCGATCACCAGGGAAAACAACAAAGCGCATTTACGACTGCTGGCATCTGCGGACGCTGTTTGCACCAGAGGCAGCGTCGTGACCTTGAAGCACGCATGAAGATTTCCGAGCGTACTTGCTGGAATAATATGGTAACATCAACGAAACTGCCCGTCGTCTAGAGCCATCAATCTTGCTCGTAGTTTCCGGAATTCATTCACAGCCACCTGGTAGCCATTTTTGGTTACCCTCGCGACGTCGTACAGAGAGCCAATGTTTATCGGTGGAGTTCGCCTGTGAGTCGCCGCATGCCAGTTGATTGAGCGGTTCATTGCTGTATCTCATCTGCGACGCACATGCGTGATGCACCTTGAATGCGCCTTGTGTTGCACTTCTATAGGCCGAGAAGGGACACGTCTTTACATAACCACGCCAGTTGCGGTCGTCACTCTTAAGCCCAGGAGATGTGGTCGTGCTACTGCTCCCTCACTTGTCTATGAACATAATGAACTATCAGTATTCATCATTGAGCACAAGATCGAGAGGGCGTTCTAAAGCTCGAACAAGTGTACGCTGAGCGCGCCGGCAAGGCTCAAACAAATGCATGCTAAGAGTGACAACAACGACCACGTGATCAAAATAACATTAAGTTCCTTTTAAGGTGACGCCCGAGTCATTAAACAACACGCAGCCAGTTTTAGTCATAGCCATGTACAGTCAAGGTGACGCTTTCACTGAGTTCACGTGACTCCGAGCTGTAGAGATGAAAATAGGCTCTCCCGCAGTGGACAAGAGTAAGAGGGCACCTGTATAGCACATCCGAAAGGTGCTCTGGCTCTAGAGCACCGGGCAGCAGCAAACATAAGTGTGATAAACCAGCGCTTAAGCTGTCCTATTATGCGACCGAAATTTTAATTGCGAGCAGAAGTCTCACACAGAAACAAAACTCATATTTAGGTTCTCTCTCAAGCATTAAGGCAACGCGGGTACTTCCTCTTCCAACCATCAAGGAAGATCACCAATCTCTGCTCACCATAGATTGTCTCGTGTGTACTTTGCACATATTTTTTGGGCTTTCACTGCTGAAGAAACAAAGAAAAGTCATAGGTATTGATAAAGAAGCGGTAGCCACGAGTGAACTATGGATGTTTCGCTTATAGTTAAATATCAAAAAATCGCCTGCTTCCGCCGTAAATGAACATAGGTTGTCTCTTGATACGCAAAGATTTTGTTCGCCGTGGCCAGTGGCGTGTGATGGGGCTCCATCAAAGTCTGCCGCTATCGTGCCCAAAATATAATGACTCCCACCCTACGTGAGTGTTGCCTCCTTAGATGATGACAGTTTTGGGGTGAACCGGCGCGCATCGAGTGTTACATACCTTCGCAATCTTTTTTTTTTTTTTAACTAGAACGTACGAACATCGATCGCACGGCACATTACTGCCTTATAACTACGAAAAGAGGTGAGAACGGCAATAATATGCGGAAGCGCTAAAGGCAATTTCCGGTTCAAATGTCAGCTGATATATGCTGTTTGGCTCAAGGAGCACATGCGCCCTGCCTTTGTTATACACGAGGTCTCATTGTGCACTGCCTCAAATAACCAGCCCACGCAGTCACATGCTTTCGAAATCATCGTTTCCGCTACTTTCTTTTTGTTGGCACAATACCTCCCACGCGTTCCTAAATTTCCTTTTTTTTTCTTTATTACCTGGCGGATGCGCGGGTTTCAGTATTACGAAGAACATGAAAAGCACATCGCACATGTGAAATATTATTCTATGCCTGCTCATACATAGACTCGTCATAAACAGGGCCCGCGCAGGTAACGCTAGCAGGGTGTGTGTATTTCCGATGAAAAACAGCGTAGCTGATTGCATTCGAACTGGAAATTCCTTCTCGCGCTTCTCGCCTTTATAAGGCGGTAGCATGTCATGCCGTCTCGACGATAGCGCAATTGTGGTTCAAATATTGCGAGCGTGCACGTAGAAGTCTATGTTCGTAGGCACACAAGCACACAGGAAGGAAATGAGCTAGGGGGGAGCATCACCTCCCACATGCAGCCTTGGCAAGCAAACTCTCCGTGAAGCCATTCCCTTCGCTTTCTTTTTTTCCTCGCAGTGTCGGCACAACCCGCGACCTTTGAGACTCGGCTTGTTAGGGGGACAACGTAGGGCACCCGGTAGTTTTTCATCTATGCGCAGTTGTTCGGCTGCCGTAGCTCTGCCTGCAGAGCGGGAGCGCTAAAACCTTTCGCGCGTGCTGACGTAGCGATCACGTGTTGGGCCGACTCGTCTGGCTTCGATCGCACGGCCGCAATGCTCCCTCCTAGTTCTCTCCACCCTCCGTACACGCAAGAGCCCCCCGGCGTCGCTTACGTACTCGGTGTATGAAGCATGTATCACGCGGTTTCAACCCCGAGTCCTTGCATTGACAGCTACACGCTATGCTGAAATTCTCTTGCGTCTTTCACGCCGTTTGCGGTGCGCCGTGACTAACGTATAGCAATCGATGACAGCAAGTATTGCCACGCGAGAAAAACGTCATTCTTGAGTGCTTACTTGGCGGGGCGTCCGAAGAAGCTGATTGGGCGAACCGGGGTGGCGGCGCTGGAAGTGAATGACACAAAAAAAATCTTAGCACTAATCCTACAATATGCTGTTTTTCTTAGACCTTTAAATGCACGCACAACGCACATTGGACCCCTGCTTGCAGCCAGCGAGGGTACGCAAGCTCGCTGGTAGGACTTTGGCAAGTTGGCTTCTCCGCAACAATTGTGTGTTTGAAAAGAAGCCAGCTTTACGACTTCACCAATTATTTGTTGGCTCCTCCGCAACAATAGTGTGTTTGAAAAGAAGCCAGCTTTATAACTTCCCCGATTACTCTTTTTGAAGGCATAGTCTGTGACTTGCAAGCATCTATGTGCACATGAGTGTGTAACGGAACGCGCATGCCCGGAAACAAGTCTTTTAGCTACGTTGGCTTTTCCACAACGAAACGTTTTATTACAAGAATCAAGCTCTATGACTTCGAGACGGCTTATATGTTGCGAAGTGTGAATATTTATTTCCTTTTTGTACCTGCCTGGGGAATCGGAACTGTCGTCTCGCTAAGTTTCTTTCGTAAACTTGACTTCATCACTACAAGAAAACGTGAAAAGCAGATTTTGCAATTTCTTTCACTATTTGTACACACGCAACCGTGGAGGTTGGAAGCGTTCATCTGGTGTTATGTGTAACTGCAAACGTTACCGCGACAAGGGTGGTGTATAGAAAAGATAACGTATAAATAACAGCATCAAATCTAGTTTTTTGAACCTAAGCTTAATAGACTATAAATTCCCTTTTGTTGCGTGGGTATATCAGGGTATGTCCAGCTTTACACACCCCTATATAGGGCTGGTGCATGATTTATAGAATATTTTCTGGTAATGTCTAAAATTACATCATTGTTCGCGTAAAACAAACGTACGTAATTTAAGCAATGCAGGCAATGAATCGGTAATTTCGGCATCGTTTAACTGCATCGTGCCACATAAACCCAAACTGTCGCTGCGAACTCTCTACAGCTGTAATGCCCACAAAAAAATATTACTTTTAATTTATGCGAATATGTGCTTACAATTGGTGAGGTAAATTCTTACAAAAAATAACTGAATCATGATGCACGACTTCTCACACGGAATTGTGATTTCGAACAAGAGTGCACGTGGATGGCAAAGGAAACGTTGGCATTGCACCTTAGTTTGGTAGCAATAGGTGGATTATCATGTGAATGAACTATTTTAAAGAAAAAGAAATGTCAAAAACAAAGTATGTCATTGAATTGGTCAATTAAAGAAAACTCAGCTTGAAAATAAACGAATTTATTGAACGTAGAACACAAAAAACCTGAATTGCTGACGAATGTTGATTGTCTCAAATGATTCATCCGCGCCCACGCCTCGGAGATTATTCAGCCTTTGCTATTTACAACTAGCGGTGTTATGCGATAATCGCTTCCAATTTAGCATGTAGGCTTAAAGTGAATCACGTTTAATTTGTGGCGGGCATATCGGTGAATAATTTTCATTGTGAGGCAAACTGCTGTTCGTTCAGTAACGCATACGAATCTCTGGTCTGTCGAATTTTGGCTTAATTGGCTCGTTAGTGTTTTAGTTCGTCTCCTTATACGCGTATGGCGCATCTCTGCGTATATTGAACGCTGTTGAATCTTATAATATTGCCGCCGGGATTCCGAGAACCGAAAGACGCCCGCCACCTCCTGTGTCTCAAACAGCCACTACACTAGAAGCATAGGGAGGTTATTCGACGGGGAGGCTATTGTGACATGGAGGCTATTTGCGTTACTGTGTTTGTCCACTCTGGATTCGAGGTTAGCAAAAAAAAAAACTATCCTCCAGACGGATACTTACCAGCAGACATCGTCGAACCTGCAAAAAATGTAAAATATACACAACGTTGATGATCGCAAATCGACGAGTAGCGGTAAAAGGCTATCAATGACGCGGTATGTAAGCAGATGTTCCATGCATTTGTACTAGATTGAAACGTGCTAGGATCGAACAGCGTGCGATCCACACCACACTCGGCGAACATCCGCTGCCGTGGCGCAGCAGCTATGGCATTCTGCAGGCGAGAGCACGATGTCGCGGGTTCGATTTCCGGCCGCATTTTAAACGGGGGCAGCAAAATGTAACAACGGCTCGCGTGCTTAAGATTTAGGTGCACGTCAAAGAACCCGAGGTGGTGAACAAAAATATATCCGGAGCACCCCGCCGCGGCGCCTAGCATAGCCGCAGGGTTACCTCGGTACGTTAAACGTCCCTCAACCCGTCAATCAATCAATCAATCAATCAATCAATCAATCAATCAATCAATCAATCAGTCAATCAGTCAGTCTGTCAGCGTCAGTCAGTCAGCGTCAGTCAGTGTCAGTCAGTCAGTGTCAGTCAGTCAGTCAGTAAGTCAGTCAGTAAGTCATTCAGTAAGTCAGTGTCAGTCAGTCAGTCAGTCAGTCAGTCAGTCAGTCAGTCAGTAAATCAATAAACAATTCAATCAATCAATCGGTCGTACCGGCGAACATGAAGAACGTGGTGACGGCGATGCACAGGATAAGAAACGTCGCCAGGGTGGCCGCGGTCAGCCAGCGCAGTCGGGCGTCGGCCCGCATCCGGCCCTCTTTGTCGTACTCGGAACTGGACACATAATAAGAGGGTCGGAATGCGGTGACGCGTAAGCGAGCACGCACACACCCCGACACGCGTCGTCGTCGACGCCGTTGTTTTACTCTTTCGACAACGTTTCGTTTGTTTTTTGTTTTTTTGTTTTTCACCACATCACCGCTTCTGCGGAGTCGTCACCTCGCGCGAAGATGCGGCTACAGTATCCGCAAATTCCTCGGACGTTTTCGCCGACTCTGCTATATATATATATATATATCGGGCCTTCATCGGTTTGTACTCGCCTCGCGAATAGCGCTGTGTACGTTTCGGAGCGAACGCAGGCGCCAGCATCAGTGCTGTGCTATATCGACGACGCCACAGGTGAGATAAAACGTTGTGTTTAGGGGAGAACGCGGAAGCTAGACTTTGTGTTCTTTGTGTCTACGTTATTGTTCGATCCTTCGTGAAAAAAAAATAAAGGTTCTGCGGAAACTGTCCATTACAAGGCAGTGCACTGACTCCACTTAGTCATCAGTTTTGAAGAAAAAAAAACGGGTTGCAAGGTGTTGCAAGGAATATTTTCGATGACTTATTAAATTTAATAAAACCGACATTGTCTAGAAGGGTATCTACGGACAACGCGACCGGACCCTCGTTCGTTCTGCCGTCCTGCGTCTGTGTCAGTTCGTGTCGCCCGCGTATAATACAGATTTAAGGCTCATTCCGCGGCGCCGCTGGTGCGTAAACATTCGCTTGCAGAGCGCGCACACGTTGGTAGCGTTTGACGTGGAACTTACTCCATGTCAGCGGGAACGTCTGCGCAAGCTGAAAGAAAGAATAAAGAAGCAAGTGAGCATCTCGTGAGCACTCCACATCGGTGTGGGGAACACGAAGTGCCAAAAAAGAAATTGCGTTGCGGTGGCGTCACGCGATCCGATACAGCGAGGCTTCCTTCCTGCTACATCCAGGCTGCTTCGCTCCCCCCCCCTCCCCCCCCCCCGTAGAATTTATTACAAAAATTACCAGAGGTGGCTCCGGCACTTGTGTCAACTGAAGCTGCTATGTATGGCTGCTAAAAGCCAGCATGCGAACGACGGATACCGAAAAGTTCGCCATTCATGTCTTCCAAATAAGTTGAAGCGTCTTCTATCGCCTCAAACGGCCTTGGAACTTTGGAAACTGGTCCTATTCAAAACAATATTAGGTTATAAGAGTAACGAATTCACGAATATTATACGTGTGCGCCCAGAGACTTCTCGTCAGCGTGCTGTTAGAAAAAAAATATGGTCGCTTGGAAAACTAGAATGACAAAGCGTGTTAAATTGAGGCTGCGAGAACGTCGAAAGCTGCGAGCACGATGATTAGACAAATCTATCCTGTAACACCATCGTTCCCACGATAGCCGAAAGACGGCAGCCATGACAGTTCCCTCGGTTAATTTTAATGCGATTAGCGCTCCTAGTTCACTGCCCCCCGATTTGCCGTTTGCGCCATCTATGTAGCCTGTTTACAATTAGCGGCACCGCTACAATCTCGGAGGCCACGCAAACAGAGGAACACTCCACCAATTACGTGTGTCGCCAATCGCTCGTACTTATATATAGGACATGAATCTTCCATGTCTCACCATCCTTAACACATACACTATATTTGTAGTTACGTAAAGACTAAACGAATGCTTACCAATCATCTTAATAATCTCCCACCACCAAATTACTTGTGCGCCACCACTCAAGCCATAATCGCATTCACGACAATAAACATCCCCCCAAAATTTCTTTTCCCTGAATATTTTTAGGAAAGCTACATGGCGTCAGCTACACAGCTGCGTCATCATCAGACCTCCACAGTTACGCATTTTGTAACGTCCTGAGCCTCATCCTTTCAGTCAGAGTAGCCTCTGCGCTATTGTAGAGGGTAATTTCCTAAAAAGGTCAGTTTTTTTGAAATTTTTTGTCGGTAAGCATTGACAACTACACTGCAATTTGGGATAGACAAAAAATTGAGCTTTGCGATATTTATTGACTTTTAGGGCACTACAGCTGTTAAAATTCGTTAAAATACGAGAAAACACTGAAATTCACGACATCGTACAGAAGTGTCGACGCTGCTGTGTGGGCGCGAAATTAAATAATAATAATAATAATAATAATGTAGGATTGCGAGCCAATCACGGCCGCCATGGCCGTGATTCGATCCCGCGACCTCGTGCTTAGTAGCCCAACACCACAGCCACTAAGCAACCACAGCGGGTTTTGTCATATGTAAGGTCGTCTATCCTTTCTCATATATGATTTCTCGGGCGAACTTGGGTGCACGATGTACAAGCAACACTCGAATCGCGGGAAGGGTGGCCAGCACAATCGCGGGTCGTCAAATCTAATGACGCGAGTCAAATGCATCAGCTAAATTATACAAATCCTACCGGATACTGTATATTGGTATCTTCTTGTTAAGCTACATAGTTTTTTATTGCGAAAGTAATACTGCTCGCACTTTCGGCCCATCGGTGGTCGTGGCGCCTCCTTACACAGCTGCGCGTCACGTGACCGTGTGACGTCACGCCAGACCGAGAGACGGGGCGCCAGCTCGCGGCTTCGATGGTGGAGGCGGAGCCTTGCGCGCCGCTGCTGCGCCGCTACCGAGAGAGGGCGCTCGCTGGTGTGACGTCACGCTAGGAGGATAAATGGGGCTACAGCTCGGCTCCTCGCAGTGGTCGGCGCGCTGCCTTGCGCTATGTCGGATGATGTATAGCCATAAATTTAACAAAGGGCAACTATGTCCACACCATCAGCCGAACCAAGGCGCAGCCAAGGGTATTGCTTTCGCAATCTTCCAGGCTTAACCAAGCTAAGCCTTCAGCCAATTTTTTTAAACGTACCTATTAGAAGCGTCCCGTCTACACCATCTATGTATATCTACGTTAACGTGCACCCTTCTTCTAATAGGTCTGACCGTATTCATTGCAAAGCAATCGCTGGCGTTCACGAGTAAGTTCGAGAACGTGCAACACTATCCGGCCAGTCACGGCAGCCCACTGCCTATGACAGTGCGCTGCTGAGCTTCGGGGGTCGCGGGTTCGAATCCCAGCCGCGGCGGCCGCATTCCGATCGGGGCGGCATGCAAGAAAAGCTCGTTTACAGTGCATGCGTGTACGTTAAAGAACGCCGGGTGGTCGAAATAATTCTGGGGTCCCTCACTACGGCGTGCCTCACAACCAGATCAGGGTTTCGGTGCGTCAAACCATATAAAATGTACGTCGTAACAATATTCCCGACGCGTGCTTGGTTTCGTTAGGTACACGCCTCAATTACTGTAGAATTGGCGATAGTATCCGAAGAAATTGTGTACACAGTGCGCGCGTCTTGAGCCGAACAACTTGGTACCCCTGATAAGCCGGTGAAAAATGTTCAGACATAAAAATTATAACTACGACGCGTAGCACTGTGGAACCGAACTCACCGGAGCTTCAAAACCTGGCAGGTTCCGGCGGGAGACAGATGCGAGAAGATCTGATGTGCCACGCGCGGCTCGAGAGTCCCTTGCGCTTCTTCTTTTCCCAAACTCGTTCTCACGGGACCACAGAAGCGCAGGCCTACCATCGGCACTAACCTATACCTCAGCACAAATTGCGTTTCACCTCTATGACAACTAAATTATTTTTAAAGCGAAGGTTTCTTTGCCTACCAACCCTTGGTATGGCCTGGGTTGGTCGGCGGTCTGTCGGTGGGTCGCTGGTAGTGTTCTCGCCAAGTATATTCAACCTCACTTTTTAAAAAATCGTTCTGGCCGCGGGATTCGAACCCCGGTCCGCCAGCGCAGCAGCCTGAGGCTCTTACAAGAGCACTCACTTTTTTCTTTATTTATTTCAGGGAAGCAAAACCGTAGCACTTGCACTAAACATGCCACGAGTCAATGCACTGCAAATTTTAACACAAATCAAATAGGTGAAACGAGTCACGAGATTCACTACAGCTCTCGTATATTCCGCGTGTTTGAAGTATTTCTTCCTAGAAAGATGTTCTTCGTTGCTCGGGGAGGTTCGGCATGTCTATCAGTCATTCCTGTTCCGCAGAGGCTATGCAATCTAATTAGAAAAATGAGATTGTATGCCTTGGTTCTGTCTTTCGTTACATCAAGATATCTGATAGCGATAAGATTAACTTCTAATTTTATATTCAATGTTCTCTGTAGAACTTCCCAAAAGAATACTGCACCACAACATTCAACGAAGCAATAATCAATGGTATCTGGCTTTTTAATCAATGTACAATCTATGTCCCATGGATGAAAGGATCCCTTAGTCTTCTGTCACGTCTTCACAGGAAGCATCGAGGTATGAAGATTAAAAGAGGAATTCCTTGCTCCCGGATAAACAGACATTTTCTTAACGCGATTCAACACATCAGATACTTGATGACTGCTTGATGTAGAACGGTATACTGGCATGGAGAAAGTACACGTCAATAACAAAGCTAACCGACGGCTTACAACTTGAGCTAAATAAATAGGCTGTTAAAAACCTAGTCTGAAGAAAAAGGAAATAGTTACTTAATGTAAGCATGGGTATTTACCAAATAATTTATCCTATATTATCATTCAAGCGAAAAGGGGCCGGCTTAGCCAGAAAACGGCGACGACAACTACTCTGTTTATTTTTATCTCAATAAAAACAAGAATCACAGCCTTTATTGGAGGCTTGCATTTAGGCCACGAACGCATGGATGCTTCTCTCGTGCTAACACCAACCGACTCTCTCAGATGGTCGCCACACGTTCATTATGATGATGATTTACCATTCCATGGGCACATATACACACAACCAAAACGGGGTATTGGCGAAGAAGCGGGCGGTACATATCGTCCAAGTAGCTCTCCGAGATGGTAGCCGCGTCTTGATGATGATTATAATTTCCCACTATGGTGCGTGCCCACAAGGAGGGATCGGCCGTGAAACATGTCCATGTATTGATAATGATGACGATGATTTCAGTATTACGGCACATGCCCGCGACAGGGGATCGGCCAAGGACCGTGTTCGCCCGTTTATGATGATGATTATGATTATGATGTTTATGATGATGATGATTATGATGATGATGATGACGACGACGACGACGACGACGACGACGACGACTATTTCCATATGCCACTTGCCCACAACGGAGGTGTGCCCTAGAAGCAGCGCGGTACATACGATGCTACCAAGTATAGCTGTTTGAGATGACCGCCGCGTGTCTGATTGTTATGATTTCCATACAATGACACGTCCCCACAACGGGCGATCGGCAAAGAAACGGCCGGTACACTTGAGATAAGCAAGAAGAAACGAGGAAATACGAGTCAATGGCAATATTTGTCACATTGCGTAGCATGGGTGAGCGGGATCACGTATACTCGCGCCTGTTTCCGTTACGCCGAGGAGGGAGTAACGAAATGGGCAAATTTATATATAAGCATTTCACCAGTCGCTTTGCGAGAACCTTCTCTTGACGTAGCTTTCTTTTTTTTTCTTAATTAAGCGAACAAAAGTTGCGATGCACGAGTAACGTTGAGAAGAGCTTTAGGTTCGAAGCATTGTCCTCCCAGGCATGGTCCTTTGACTCGGGACAGCGATTTGCTTGAAAGGCTTGATTGATTTCGTCACATTCGAATGATTGCATTTTACTTCTCCATAGTCTTCATTTTACGTACAATGCATATGACTGAATTTTACATCTAGATACGTGGTGCAGTTTATTCACGGCTTTTTTTCTTACATCCTCCCTCTCTCTCTCTTTTTTTTCTCATATTGCTTTTAAATGACAACTCTTCCCGGACTATGCCCACGTCGGCAGAAATATCTGCGTTTCACCATCGGCATCTTCATGATTACCAGAAGTGTACACAGGTGACGAGGACGAAGCACCGCAACAAACGTTTCTCTACGTTTCATAACATGGCTCGATTACATTGTTTGATTCGACTTTGTTGCACGTTTGTTCACCCTGGTTGGTTGTAATTCCAAAGATAACTTATTTCTGGTGCTTGCCTGAAGGGGGATTCTTGACTCGCGAGGCAATGCAAGCCGTATCACGTCAAGTCAATTTTATATCGGCGACGCGGGTGAGTAAACCCATCTCCGTAAACATCAGTTATTCGATTGTATGCTATAGTTTGGGCATGCGCATGCTGACACATTCCGTATGAAAAAGGCAACCTGTCTTCTCTGAACAACCATTGTGGCGAGCTACGCTCTTTTGCGTTACCTCGACCGTTACTTCGTTATATCACTTCAAATTACAGCGTGACAAATGCATCAGCGGCTAGCTCTGTAGACCTTCCGCCATAACTTCATCAACGGTTAAAAAATATTAACAGTGACCCCTCCCCCCCCCCCCCTCCACCCCCTTCCTGTTGCGGCAATTCAAAGCTTCGTCGTTCACGCAGTCCCGCAGCCGACGGAGCCTGAGCGTATCGAAAAAAAAAAAACCAACGTTTGTTTACATATGACAGTGACGTGCAAAAAGAAGGGCGTTTGCGCCAAGGTGATCGACACTGCTACGGTCGCACCGCGATCACTCTGCACAATAGGTTCTCAGACGACGATGCAGCTGGCATTGTGCTTCCCAAAGCGGGACCACCACCAGCGGCAGCGAAAGGCGTCCTGGAATTCCTCTTCGCGCATGGCAACGTTGCAGGCGGCCTCGCCGTCTGGACGGCGGCAGAAGTGGCTGCAGAAGCTCGCGTAGAACGTCTGCCGGCCGGACATCTGCTCCATCGACTTGAGCTGGACGAAGGCGTCTCGCGAGTCGTTCACGTGCCTCTGCAGGGCCTCCGTGGCGATCCTCAGCGCGAACAGGCGGCGTGCTGCGGCTTTCTCTTCGTCCGACTTGGCGAGGTCCCACTGGCAGCTCTCGCTCGCCGACCACCAGAAGCGCTTGGCGTGGGTGTCGTCCACGCCGCGTCCTCGGTCCACGATGGCTCCGAGCACGTTTTCGGCCACCTGCGTGAGGATTCGTACAAGTTGCTCGTACATCGTCATCAGCGGCGGCAGCAGCCGTTTCTAATTCCATTGAAAGGACGAAGGCTTCGCGCAGGATATCTCCAGCTCCTGTCGTGCTCCAGCAGAGCCTTCACCGAGTGTCCCAACTAACGCTAGCCAAGCAGTTCAAGGAGGGAAAAATTTTAAAAACACAATGCAAGACACAGTTATAAAACTGATGACCGAACACCGTAGCTTTTAAAACTTTACTTAGCACCGGGTTTCCTTTTTTTAATCCTTTCTTTTTCGCTGGAAAGCTTGGCTAACGTTGGCAGAGAGACACTCTATACACACCTACGTCTGCAAAGTTCCTACAGACAGAATGGCACACAAAGGTTTTAGAGCGTTACCATTGTTGGTTTCAGAACGGGCACATTCGGGCAGCCGTAGTAGTACTGTGGACCAAGCTACCCATCGGGACGAGCCCGTACGCTCCTGCACTTCCAAGATCATCTATGTGTTAAACGAAGGGCCAAGGCGGAAACTCAAGTAGCGCTCGTCAGGTCTCGAGGGACATCTTGAGTCGCGGACATCGCAGCTCTTCGGCAGCGCTCGTCTTTCCGAAGTGGTTTCTCGTGAGAGCTAGTGAACAAGGACAATGTTGCTGCTTGGCATCGATGATTTACCAGCCGTATGAAATAATTAAGACAGACGCAGCGGGAGAGATGCGCTCCTGAGCGTCGGCCCGGCTGTCCCCGTCTAACATAGTTGCCGAGATTCGAGCCATGTCTTAAAGGCAAAGTCTTTCTGTTCCGTATCCGGTATGTCTCTAGCCGCTTATCGAGGGCCGATCCCGGAGCTAGTGCAGCTAAATATGTGGGCCGCTATGCGCTACTGGGTATGTGCGTCAAGGAGCACTGGTCGCCGTGTTGTACTCTGTATGTATGTATGTATGTATGTATGTATGTATGTATGTGTAGTTCATAAATGAACAAATAAAATTGTACGACGGATGGATTCGAACAGAGCACCTCTAGCATAGCAGTCCGATGCTCTATCCATTAGGCTACCGGTACACGCACCAGCAGGCGGAATACATCTTTCAACATTTCCCACGTTCAAGGGAGCGCGTTGAGGAGCTCGGCGCGTTTCCTCGCAACATCAATTATACGATCTTTCGCCGTAATCGATAATTACACGCAAAAATACTGATTTATTTAATGCGTTTTCTGAAGAACCTTACTCACATTACCTGTATGCGCTTTCCCTCCGCGTCAGAATTTGAAAGCCAGGTGGCGAAATATGTCTATAGGCGCGTCTGCGTTTCAATCGCACAGACGGGTTCACAGAAGCGGTTGTATTCTAAGACCTCAGGTTAGACGGTTACACGCGCTGGAACGCATTGTAACGCAGCTATATATATGCGAACCCTGCCAGCTTGTGACATCGTTACCCCGCACGTAGTGGCCATGCGTGGTAGTATACCTGCAGTCGGTGGCGAGGTTTCTGCAGCGAAGCATCTCGTCCCTCACGTCGCGCAAACGTGCCTCTGCGTGTTTGTTAATTGTCGGAACGCCGGCCGAGAAGCTCCTGCGAAACGCTAACCGCACTTGAAGCACGCTTTGAGGGCGTGCGCATACGCGCCAAGACCACTCGGTTATAGTTCAGATGCAGAAACAATGTGCTGCTGCGTGTGCGGCGCATGTGGTGGTGGTGGTAAAAACGTTTATTTTGCTCTATTTACATATGGATTATAGCGGTTCTTCAGATGCCTTCTTCCATCTTGATTTGCAGGGTTGGTGCCCCTAGTCCAGGGCCCCACTGAGGGTAGCTGCCGTGCGAGCACGCCTTACTAGCCCTTGCTGGACTTTCAGGATGTCGCTGGAAAGCATCCTCTCCCACTGTTCCGCACTCGGGTTTTCTATTATGGTTATTTCTTTTGCTTTTTGGCTGGCCCACTTGATAAGATATAGTGTGGGCTTGTCCCATGCTGCACGCAGCTCAATGCCGCAGGCGCCCAGATGGCGCTGCTGCGGCAATAGGAAGCCGAGCCTAGGGGACAACGTCGACGAAACACTGCAGTTCAAAAGCGTGCAGCGGACGCAAACATCGTACCGGCCGTGAGCATGCCACAGTACAGGAACGCCAGGCTGGACGCGAGGAGAAAAAAACGTCGACAAGACCCCGCAGCTCAGACCGATGGCGTTCGCGACCATCGAGTTCTTTGGGTCCACGTGGGTCTAATCCACCGGGAGGTGTGCCCCTCAGACTCGGATCCCATGCACGAGGCACCGACGACATGCCACGAGATAACAAACTACTACAAGCAAAAAAGGCGAATCTACCCGCCTCCAAACGCAAGCCTCACGCGAGCGCGAGCCTCGATCCTGCGTCGAATCCAAACTAAGTCGTTCCCCGGCCCACATTGGCTGGCCATAATTACCAACGGGCAATGGAACCCAACATGTCAAAACTGCACAAATCAAACATTGGCTACCCAAAATCACATTCTTTGGGGGTGCGAGGGCCTCCCAGGTCGCTCCTGCCAGCTCCCTCACAACGGACGTGCGAGGAGCTGCTCAGAACGCCGGATCAAAAACTACAAAAAGCGCTCGTTGCCTGGGCCGAAAGGGTCGCTCCTCGTGAGGGGCCATCCTAGGACTCGGGCCTGCCAGATCATAACTGAGCAGAATATCAATAAAGCACTTACCACCACCATGTCAGTCTACGCAGGTCCCGCCACGCGCGTTTGCATGGCCAGTTTATGTTTACTGCAGTTCATACTGCCACTGAAGCCTATGAGCCTCACCTCGTGTAATATTCTAACATGTTGCGATCGCATTCATCGTTTCGCTCTTATCGCGGAATTGTTCTTTAGTAAGTAAATCAATAAAGTTGTACGACGGCTGGATTCGAACAGAGGACATCTAGCGCAGAAGCCTGAAATTGTAACCATTGCGCCAGGGACCATTTTTTGTTACATAAGGCGTGCCTCATAATCGGATCGTAGTTTTGACGCGTTAAATCCAGGAAATTATTTAAAATTAATTAACACGTCATCATACGTCAAAAACGTGGGCCGATCCCGAAGACAGTGATGTCGAGTCCGGCGCTCCTCCTACACCCTTCACGCGAGTAGTGACGCAATAAAGTGCGTTGTGCAGTGACTCTGCCCCTATCTCACTCCCCCCCCCCCCCCCCCCCCTACCCAACTCGCTCAGGAAGACTTTGTCTTCCATTGACTTCAACTGGAGGTTGAATCGCCTTCCAATTTTTTTTTTTTTTTATGGAACATGGACTAGGTTGCTCGCATGTCTTGCTTCATCAGCTGCCGCGACCCGGCAAGGAACCCCACACTGTACCACCTCGGAATGTTTTCAGAAACGGCGTGGTTCACCTGGAAGCCGACGCCCGCGTAGGACATGCTGACGGAGCCGTGCTGATAGTACGAAGGCGGGTAGAACGCCGCGATCCTGGACATCAGCGTGTTGGTCGACGACAGGTAAATGATGTTCTTGCTGCGCCATCGATACCTGCTTGTGACGACGGGGTGCTCGTAGACGCTGCGCAAGTCGGCCGAGCTGCCCGCGTCCCGCGTGGTGAGCCACGCGTCGAAGAAGGACGGGTAGTTGTCCGGAAAGCTGGCGTAGATCCAGTCCACAGGGCCGGGGTCCTGCAACTCCGCCGGGAGACTGGCAGGTACGGAGACGCTCCGCAAGACCTTTTCCGCCGCCGTCCTCTTGCTAACGTTGGAGATGACGTCGGACTGAACGATCCACTCGACAAGGACCAGTATGATGCCGCGGACGACGTCGGCTGCCTTGTCGACGAAATTTGGAACGACGCCCCGCTCGTGGAGGTTACGCGCGATGCGCAGCAGACCGAAGGACTCTTGCACCGCGTGGAAACAGAGCGTCCTGTTGTCGACGCCGCTGTCCCGGTAGCGTTCGTCCAGTGGAGGCGCGAGATGGTCGAAGTCAGGGTGCACCATCCAGATGTAGGTGTACGCGAACGTCCAGCCGATCAAGTCGAGTGCCCGCCGGGCCGGAAGACGAGAAAGAAACGCAAATATGGCGCGCAGTAAGCGTTCATTGAAGACGAGGGCAGCGGTAGACTCTAGGAGAGTGTCGTTCACGGGCAAGTACTTCTTGAGAAGCGTCAGCAGCGACGTATCGTTGACTGTCGTAAGCGCAACGACCTTCTTGAGCGTGAATGTCTCGTCTTGTCCGTCTTCGTCTCTCAACGAGTCCAGCATCGACCGCATGCCCGTGTCGTCCCAGTACAGGACGCGAACCTCGTCGTCAGTGAGCGTTCCGGCGTCGCTGCTGTTGGCATTGAGGAGAAACTCGGCGACACTCCTCACCAGGCTCGCGTAATCCACCAGGGACTCGATTGCTCGCAACTGTCTCCTCCTCAAGAGAACCAGCGGCCCGGGTTCCCGGATGACCAGCCCCGAGACGTTCCCGACGATTTTGGAGACCCTGAGGTCGAACCATAGGGACACCTTCCAATTCACGGTCAGGTCGAAGAGGACTTCCAGGACGGTGGACTTCGCGACCGCGACGCCGTCGACCCGGCGGGGCCACGCTATTCCGCGCTGCCTCATGAACTCGGCGAACGCTTGCGGTTCTTTGAACGACCTCTCGAGGCATGTCCTGAACGCCCCGGACTCGCGGAGCGACGCGACGGCCACGTCGCCCGCGGACGACGGAAGACGTGTCCCTCCCGTCGCCGAGTCCATCGGTAAGCGGGCGTCGAGCGCAAGGTCCTTGGCGTACAGCCGCATCACCTCGTCCTCCAAGGTGGCGTTGTTCGGTCCCTCGCCGTCGTCGTCGGTGGAGGCCCGCTGGCCACCGTGCGACCCGCACACGTAGGCGTACAGGTTGGTGCACGGGTCCGACGCGGTGTTCAGGTGACTCTTGAGGAACTCAGCGTGCAGGAGGCAGTCGTCGGTGCCGCACGGTTCCGCGCCTTCCTCGTCCAGCATGCGCCGCAGCTGCCGGATGGCGAACACGGCGATGGCGGACAGCACGATTATCGAGAGCAACACGGCGCCGCAGAAGGAGGCGCGCGACGGCGTGGGTTTGGCGAGGATCAGGCGCGGCACCGAGCCCGACCGCTGTCGAGCGCGCGCCTGCGTCAGTGGGACGGACACGACACGAATGACACTCGCGCAAGGTTGACAATTTTTTTTTTTTTTTTTTTTGCCGTGACTACATCAGTATGTGGTTTCCCCTGCGAGGCCCCCATACCCTTTGTTCCTACTTGAAAGAAACTAAGCAAAAATTGCGAATACGTCGTGGCAGGCCGAAAACTAGTGTCATCAATCTGATTTCTTCGTTGACCTATCCTTAGGAAAGGCATCTTTGAGGTTCCTACTGAGCGAAGTACATGCGAACCGTGCGAGAGATTTACCCAGCTTTTCATGAACGTTTCACTATTGGCGCTCAAAAAGTCCTTGTTCATACCCACCTATCGTATTTACTCGATCATGACACGCACTCGGTATGCACGGCGAGAAATAAAAGGTACATACAATGCCCTCGATCATAACACGAGCCCAGGTTTTCGTACTTAGTTTTCTTATTAAACTCGTGCGTTTTTATTGTTATTTATTATTGTTATTGTTAAAGAGAGAGAGAGAGATAATGGCAATTTGTTCTAACTCGGAAAAAAATATAATTTACTCCATGCGAACCACTATGGAGCAGTCATTTTCACAGTCGCACGTTTGCTTATCCCTATCAAAAGTCCCGGAGAATCTCCTCATTGGCGCTGTCAACGTCAGTAGCTTGCCTGCTATTCCCGCTAACTCTGCACCACGTGACATTATGTGCCGAAATTTGTAACCCTTGTAGAATAACTGTTGCGCAATATTTAGATTACGCTAGCCGGAAATAACACACCACTCACGTCGTCGTATAAAATAAAATCTGTATAAGCATTGTATTTGCCTATGCAATTTCACCCCCTTTTGCCAAATGCACTGTATCATTCATGTTTTATTTGCTGCCATATGTGTATATCTGCTTCGTGTCGATTACAAATATCATTGTTGAAATTATGCAAACCTGTTTTCATCGCTATTTGTGAGTTTATAATATATGCCCAACCTGTAAGAATCCCACTGGGATTGACCCCAGTATCTGAAAATAAATAAATAAATAAATAAATAAATAAATAAATAAATAAATAAATAAACCAAATGTGAGCCAAAGCTCCATGGGACACACACCCCAGGTCTCCAAATATCGCCTCATTTCCCATGCTTTCAATATCCCAGAGGCGTCGCAACGCACCGCACCACCAGCATCTTCGTGATAGTCGAAAATTTAACAGTAATGCGGATCATGCGCTTATTAATGCGATAATTCATCATCATCATCATCAGCCTATTTTATGTCCACTGCAAGACAAAGTCCTCTCTCCCTGCGATCTCCAATTACAGTTTTGAATTCCAGTTTTGCCCTTATTCTGTTGGAAAATGTCTTGCTGAATATTTTATACAAAACTGGAAGTAAGCTGATGGGCCTTAAATTTTTCAATTCTTTAACGTCTCCCTTTTTGTGGATTAGTATAATGTTGGCATTCTTCCAGTTCCCTAGGACCTTTGAAGCCGATAGACAGTTCGTGTAAAGGGCCGCCAGCTTCTCAAGCATTGTCTCATGCCTCCACCATCTTTGATTAAATCGACTGTTATTCCATCTTTTCTTGCCGCTTTTCCCCGTTTCATGTCTTGCAAGGCCCTTGTAACTTCATCGCTTGTTATAGAAGGAGCCTCTGTAACCTGTTCATTACTACTTCCAACGGAAGTATCTTGGCTTCCGCTGCTTTTACTATATCTTCGAAATCACCGATAACATTACCCTGTCTATCTTTCAATGCATACATCTTGGCTTGTCCTAGCCCAAGTTTCCTTCTCACTAATTTCATGCTGCGTCCATTTTTTACGGCTTCCTCAGTTTTTCTTACCTTATAATTTCTAATATCCCTTATTTTTTCCTTGTTGATCAGCTTGACAGTTCCGCGAGTTCTAGCTGATCTCTTGAGTAGGACACTTTCGTTCTTTGTCGTTTCTTTATTAGGTTCTTCGCTACTTGGGAGAGCTTACCTATTGGTTGCCTTGGTGCGTTACTTCCTACCTCAACTGCTGCTTCTGAATCCCGCCTAGTTGCGGTTTAATTCATTACCTTTATGTTATCTTCATATCTCTGTTCTAATGCTACATATTTGTTTGCAAGTACCAGCCTGAATTGTACTGCTTTTACCTTTACTCCATCTAGATTGGCATGTTTCTTCTAGGCCAATTTATTATTTCTCTCTTCAAATTGCGGTGAATCCTAGACCTCACTAACCTATGATCACTGCACCTTTACCGTACGTAACACTTCAACATCCTGCACTATGCTGGGATCGGCAGAAAGTATGAAATCAATTTAATTTCTTGTTTCACCATTAGGCCCTTTCCAAGTCCACTTTTTGTTGCTACGCTTCCTGAAGAGGGTGTTCATTATTCGCAGCTTATTCCTTTCTGCGAATCCTACCAGCATCTCTCCTCGAGCGTTTCTAGAATCGACACCGTAGTTAACGATTGTCTGTTCACCCGCCTGCTTTTTCCTTCTTTTGAATTGAAGTCACCCATTACTACAGTGCACTGAGTTTGCACTTTTCTCATCGCTAATTCAACATCTTCATCAAACTGATCTATTTCATCATCATCATGACTGGAGGTTGGAGCATGGGCCTGCACTACATTTGTTCTATACATCTTATTAAGTTTTACGCGCACCCAATTAATAGTGTTCTTATGTTACTTCACGCACTCTTTAGTATCTACGGATCTAACCGTGTTTATTTCATTCCATCTGTGGTCACTGGACATGTGTCTGTGGGCATGTACCAATGAATGAATGAATTATGGGGTTTTACGTGCCAAAACCACTTTCTCATTATGAGGCACGCCGTAGTGGAGGACTCCGGAAATTTCGACCACCTGGGGTTCTTTAACGTGCACCTAAATCTAAGCACACGGGTGTTTTCGCATTTCGCCCCCATCGAAATGCGGCCGCCGTTGCCGGGATTCCATCCCGCGACCTCGTGCTCAGCAGCCCAACACCATAGCCACTGAGCAACCACGGCGGGTGCATGTACCAATAGACATATGTGCCACTTTTCAACGGATTACTTTGACACACACTGACATCGCTGGATAAGTGTCACTATATATGTGTCCCTAGGTATGTACCTTTCTTCATTGAACATCTTCGATGATAACTTCGGTCGTTCGACATGTTCCATTGAGTATATATATGCCACTATTCATAATAACTATAGTAAATATAACAACATATAAAACATATCACCAATTACACACCCATCAGTAAATAGATTGCTAATCGCATTAACGCCGCCATTATCTCCACGGGATGAATGAGACGCTCATATTATTTTTTATCTCTCTGTCTCTTTATTAAGGCGAAAGCCTTAAGTGCCTCATTGCTCGAAACATGCGACTTCCACCGTTATCGAGAAATATGACCATCCAGCGTTATGGCACCAAATTTCAATGGCAGCGAAATGGATGGGAGTCGAACCCTCGACCTTTGGTAGGAGTCGAAACCACTTGGAGATATGCACGAACCGGCCATATCTCCAAGTTGGATTCGAATTGACATCGTGAAGGTCGATTGTCAAGCCCACTACCTTTGGTGTTCTATAAGGCGAAGTGAACTGGGGCACAGTTAATTAAGATAGAGTTTATTAACGCACTCGAACCCACGACCTTTGGTGGGAGACGAAACCGCTTGGAGATATGGGCGAACAGCGATATCTCCAAGTTGGATTTCAATTGACATCGTGAAGGTCGAGAGCCAAGCCCACTATCTTTGGTGTTTTATAAGGCGAAGTGAACTGAGGCACAGTTAATGAAGGTATAGTTAATCAACGCACTTGAACCCACAACCATTAGTGAGAGTCGAAACAACTTGCAGATATGGGCGATATGGGCGAACCGGCCATATCTCCAATTTGCATTTCAGTTGACATCGTGAACTGGAATGCATGCTCACTGACCTGGAGAGGCTAAGCAGAAGGGTGGATCTAAAAATTAATCTGCAGGAAACTAAAGTAATGTTTAAATTCAATTATGGGGTTTTACGTGCCAAAACCACTTTCTCATTATGAGGCACGCCGTAGTGGAGGACTCCGGAAATTTCGACCACCTGGGGTTCTTTAACGTGCACCTAAATCTAAGTACACGGGTGTTTTCGCATTTTGCCCCCATCGAAATGTGGCCGCCGTGGCCGGGATTTGATCCCGCGACTAAAGTAATGTTTAACAGTCTAGGAAGAGAACAGCAGTTTGCGATAGGTAGCGAGGCACTGAAAGTGGTAAAGGAATACATCTACTTAGGGCAGGTAGTGACCGCGGATCCGGATCATGAGACTGAAATAATCAGAAGAATAAGAATGGGCTGGGGTGCGTTTGGTAGGCATTCTGAGATCATGAACAGCAGGTTGCCATTATTCATCAAGAGAAAACTGTATAACAGCTGTGTCTTACCAGTACTCACGTACGGGGCAGAAACGTGGAGGCTTACGAAAAGGGTTCTACTTAAATTGAGGACGACGCAACGAGCTATGGAAAGAGGAATGATGGGTGTAACGTTAAGGGATAAGAAAAGAGCAGATTGGGTGAGTGAACAAGCGCGAGTTAACATCTTAGTTGAAATCAAAAAAAGAAATGGGCATGGGCAGGACATGTAATGAGGAGGGAAGATAACCGATGGTCATTAAGGGCGCTTCACTCTAACAAAAATTTACACCCTTTGAGTCGTATCTTGCCACACAACAATAAACGTCGTCTGTCTTGGCCGCGTTTCCTTTCTTTAACGCTTGGGAGCCCAGTACTTCCCGGTAACGAACGGCATGCGCATTATCGGCATGACATAGCATTGCCGAAAGGAAAGTAGCGGGCGTGGCGTTTTCGAGAAAGGAAACGCAGTCAAGGCAGATGACGATTATTGTTGTGTGGCAGATATACACCCCAAAGGGTCTAAATTTTTTTTTAGTGTTGTTCTGTAGCAGATATACACACCAAAGGGTGCAACTGTTTTTAGAGTGTACCGATTTACAGATCCCCAGGTCGACCAAATTATCTATTCTGGCACATACCGAGTGGGCCAAGTTGCCATGCTCGGCAAGCCAGCACACTCTTAAGCAAAATTACACCCTTTGGGTCGTATCTTGCCTCACAACAATAATCGTCATCCGTCTTGTCCGCATTTCCTTTGTTTAACGCTGCGAGCCCGGTACTTCCAAGTCACGAACGGCATGCGCGTCATAGCCCGACAGGGCATTCTCGACAGGGAAGTAGCGAGCGCAGCGTTTTCAAGAAAGGAAACACAAGCGAGACAGATGACGATTATCGTTGTGTGACAAGACACGACCCAAAGGGCATACATTTGTTTAGAAGTTTTCCTGTCTATTCGGGTACCTACGCGTTGGTACATATGCCCATGCATGGACCGTGCTAATTGTATACTCGGCAAGGCAGCTGCCAGAAGCGAGTCGTCTATTCGGGCACGTACACTCAGTGTCTCATGTCGATGTCTATTGGGCAAGAAAACACCTACAAGGGGCAAAATAACGCCTACAAAGTCCGTGAAAGAAGTGGTACAATGTTAAGGTAGCTGAAATACAGCGCCCCCAAGGAGCACTGCCTTTTTTGTGTTGCTGCTGCGCCATGCCTAGCGGGCAAGATATAAGTGACCGCAGTAGTCGCATTCGAATAAAAAGATGCGAGTTTGTTACTACTAGGCGTGCTTGGCCTGTTTCTTCGGTGGCTGCGCTTCGCGGGCCAACGTGGTTCACATTCACTGAGCCACACGCAAGTGTATCAAGAAGGAACAACAATGAAGTTTGGTCTTTAAAAAAATGTCCCTATAAGTGAAATTTCGAGAGAGTTCAGTGCCGCCGCCGACTCACCACCGAGGACTTGGCTGAATGCCGGGTGCCACTTGTGTACTCCAGCCGGAGCTCCCGGGGCTCGTCAGGCGATGCCACGATGGGCGTCGGCGGCACCGATTCCGGCGGCAACTCGTAGGCCTCGTCCGGCGACTCGTGGACGGGCGTGGCGCTGTTTCGGTCCGCGCTGCCGCCAATCTCGCCGGTGCTCCTCATGCTGGACCCGCTGGACGTCTTCTCCTGGGCGCTCGGGCGACGTGCGGCCAATGCCATTGCTTGCCTGCTTCCTCTTCTTCGTGCACGAGCGACGTGCACGAGACACGCAAATGTCCGAGGATAATGGCGATGGCAACCATAGCACATGCGATGGTTTTTGCCCTATGGACTGTGTTCTAACCGCGGGTACCATTCCGGACTGTATAGTTCCACAACCTAATCCCACAACCTTTAGAATATTTTTTAGTTAATCATAGAGGAGCCAATCATTCGCTTCGCTCCTTCCTTTTTTGAGTGAGTGAGTGAGTGAGTAAAAATCTTTATTGAGCTCTAGATTCGCTGGTCTTCTGCGGTCTTCAGATGGCTTCGTCCATCTTCTTGCACAACGGTCGGTTGCCCTTAGTCCAGGGCTCCGCTGGATGCTGCTGCCAGTTGTGCTCGCCGAATCAGACCTTCTTGGTCGACCCGGCGATCGCTGGAGAGCACTCCCTCCCATTGCTCCGCGTGTGTGTGTAGTGATTATAAGGGTGAAAGGAAGAGAGAAGTGCAGTGCCGTAACTGTCTCTCAAAGGAGGACACCTCAACAGCACTGCACAGGGTAGGGGAAGTGGGAAGGAAAAGATTAAGAGAGAATGAAAGAGAGCGGAGAAAAAAAAGAAAAAAAAAGGCAAGAGGGTTGAAAAAGAAGAAGCAATGTGGGGCTTATAGCCGCGCTCTCAGTTGAGTTTCGACAAAAAAGTCGAGAAGGGCAGCAAACGCTCTCTTGGCGATGGAGGCGTGGGCTGCGGGAAATAGTAGTTCTGTCTCCGTGTTGCAGGGTAGACCCACACGACGATAGGATGTACAGAGCGCGGTGCGCTCAGCGTCGAACGATGGGCATCGCAGCAGGAGATGTGCGAGAGTCTCATCCTCGCCGCATTCCGCACATGCGGGGCTGCCAGTTCCGCGCAGTCTGTGCGCTCGGGCGGCGGTGTTGTAGCAGCCGACGCGGAGACGGAGAAGAAAGGAGCGGTCCCAGCGGGAGAGGCCGGCGCGGGGGAGGAGGCGAGGGGGTGTCCCCGCCGCAACACGTGGGTCAGGGTGATGCGCGCGGAGGGTGCGCGTGATAGTCGCCCTGGCCACGTCGAAGCGGGAGACAGAGGTGGCGAGGGGGAAGCGAGCTGCGAGAGCTTCCTTCGCGAGGGCGTCAGCTGCTTCATTTCCGGGCAGTCCAATGTGCGCGGGGACCCACTGCAAAACCAAGTCGCAGCCCTGATTAACGACATGGCGCAGTTTCGACCCCACGCGCTGCACAAGTGGGAGACCGGCATAGTCTTTCCGCAGCATGTACAGAGCCGCGCGCGAGTCCGTGAGGATCGCAGCAGACGAAGCACCGCACTCGTAAAGAAGGTCAGCCGCGAGGTCAATGGCCGCGAGTTCGGCGACTGTTGATGAGGCAGGGAAACGGAGGCGGCACTGACGCGACGCAGGGATGTCCGGTGCCGTGCACGCGGCAGCAGCGGAACCATCACTGGAGACAGAGCCGTCAGTGAAGACCAGGAGGCGATCACGTAGGTGTTCGTGAAGCAATGCAGCCGTCTCCTGTTGCATGGCACACAGTGCTGTTCGGCGCTTGCTCGTGACGCCCGGGACGCTGGTGTTAACGTCAAGGAGCGGGGAGGCGTGCGGCGATGGCGGCAAGGGGAGCAGTTGCGGCAGAGACGCGATGCGGGCGCTGAAGTCGGTGGCATGCTGACCCATGCCCGAGCCCTCGAGGGTGTGGAGGCGGCACACGAGAGACTGGCCCTGTGGCGACCGTTGCAGGCGCTCGATGTGGTGAAGCGCCTGTTTCCTCGCACGAAGTGAGGGCGGCCAGTTTCCCGCTTCGGCGAGTGTTGCCCCCACTTGCGAGAAGCGGGGAAGCGCGTACATTTGGCGAACTGCAGTGCGGTGTTCGACGTCAACGGCCCTCCAGTTGGCTGCACTGGCGTTGGTGAGCGGGAGTGCGTAGAGCGCTCGCGAAGTAGCGATTGAGTTATAAACTCGGAGCGCAAGATGCGGTGTGCAGCCGCGGCCACGGGCGAGCAGGGAGCGTGCGGCGCCTGCAACTTTCCTGGCGTCCCTGCAGAGCTGTGTGGTTGCCGCATTAAAGTTCAGGCGGCAGTCGATGTGAAGGCCCAGGTAGCGAACTTTTCTCTGCCACGGGAGGGGGCTTCCGCGCAGCGAGAGCGTGGGCACTTCGGAGCGAGCACGGCTAGCACGGGGGTGGATCATTAGCGCCTCGGTTTTAGACGCCGAGAGCTGAAGCCCCACACTGGTGAGGTATTCGTCCACGGCGTTGATAGCAGACTGCAGTGATTGCCGCACTTGGTAGCCATAGTCCGTGGGCCCGGAAGCGAAAAGAGCGATGTCGTCGGCGTAAATCGCCACGCGGACTTCGAAGGCTGTCAGCTTCGGGATGAAATCGGGGAGCCTTGCAAGCGCCAAGTTGAATAGAAAGGGGCTAAGAACACTGCCCTGAGGAACACCAGCGGTCACGCTGCGGGGGGCGCTAAGCGCGTCGCCAACACGCACTCTGAGTGTTCGGTCGCTAAGAAAGGCCGACACATAGTCCAGTAGGCGGCCGGTGATGCGCAGCTCGCGAAGCGCTTGGATGATGGTGCCGTGCGGGAGGCCGTCAAACGCGCGTTCGACATCGAGCAGCACCAGGTATGCGGCTTCGTGGCGGCTTGCAGCGTGCTCGAGAGTGGCGACAACGTCCGCGATGGAATCAGCTGTCGAGCGGAGTCGGCGGAAGCCACTCTGTTCCGGAGCAAGAGCGTCGAGGGCGGAGGCGATCCATTCGAGTCGGTTCAAAGCCATCGACTCCATCGTTTTGCCGGGTACCGAGGTCAGCGATACTGGGCGATAGGAGCTGATGTTCGAGGCTGGTTTGCCGCGCTTCAGAATGGGAACGACGATCGCCTCTTTCCAGTTGGCGGGGATGATGCCGCTGCGCCAGACGGAGTTGAAAACCTCGAGAAGTGAGGGAAGTTGAGCTGCGTCGATGTTCCTGAGCACTTGATGAGTAACGTCGTCGGAACCGGGAGCGGAGCGGCGTTTGTGCTTGTTCAAGACGATGCGCAACTCGCTGATCGTGAACTCAGCAGAACACAACACTTCTACATGCTCCATAATTGCGCTCGTTGGGAAGTAGCGCATAGGAGCGAGGCGTTCCACCATGTTGTGCGGCGGAAGTTCGACGGCGGCTGTGACAGGGCACACAGACGGCGGGGCGAACGTATCCGCGAACAGTTCGGCCAACTGCTCGGCACTCAAGCCCTGAGCCACTGCGATGGAGAGTGCAGGGCGGCGGGGGATCTTGGGACTGAGCAGGGCGGCGAGGATGCGCCAGGGGCGGGCTTTATCGCGAGTGTCCTCCAAGGAGAGGCAGAGACTTTGCCAGCTCTGATTGCGGCGCTGCCTGGCATGACGACGGCACGCGGCGTCAAGGCGGTTGTAAAGAGTCCAGTGCTCCACCTTGTCGCTTTTGATGGCGCGGCGTTCGGCGCGTCGACGTACCGCGCGTAAGTTCAAAAGTTTCATGTCGGGCGCCGGCGTTCCAGCGGGCACCGTACATGACTTGGTCGCGGCGGCAACGCAGCTTGAGATGTGCGAAAGGAAGTCAGTGTTGACAGGAGGAGGCGTGGCACACAGCGTCCTGAAGAGAGACCAGTCCGTGATGCGGTAGGTGCGGATCCGGTCGCGGCAGAGGCCGAGAGGGTCAAGCGAGATCGGATAATGATCCGATCCTTGCGCGTCAGGGCTGCGTACCCACTCGTAATGGCACCGTTCGCTCACCAGCGATAAGTCTATCACACTCCCGCGCACATTCCGACGCACGAAAGTGGGACTGCCGGAGTTGATGATCAGCAGACCAGAGGAGTTGATAGAGTTCAGCAGGTTCCTGCCGTTAGGCTCACAGCGGCTGCTGCCCCATGCCGTGTGGTGAGAGTTAAAGTCGCCGCACACAACACAGTCACCGTCGATGCGCGCGGCGAGGCTCTCCACGAAAGAGGTATCCCATCGCTGCACGGGCTGGACGTACACGCTGGCGACACAAGTGTCGACCCCCCCAACGCGCACAGTCACAGCCACGCACTCCACGGAGGTGGGAATGATGTCGGACACAGAGACGGCGGCTTGACCAAGGCGCGCACGCACATAAACAGACGCTCGAGAGCGGCCGGGTGGGTGGAGTGGATCGCGGCACGGAACGTCGGCACAAGACTGAAGTTCGCACGTGACGGCACTGTGGTAGGCGACGAAGCCCGGAAGGTTGCACTCCCCGTCGCGTACGTGTGTCTCCTGCAACGCGAGCACATCGTACTCGTGCAGGAGAAGAAGCTGGCAAAGCTCCGGGTGCCGACGGCGCATCGAGCGGACATTCCACTGCAGTATGCGCGGCCGACGTTTCGCTGCTCGGCTAGCCATGACGAGGCAGGGACTGCTGTGCGGCCAGGGCCGCGGTGCACATCTGTCGCACCGTGTCGTCCATGTGCGGGGCGGTCTCCATGAGCGCCCGCAGAGCTGCGGCGAGCGCCGCGATCAGGGCGTCCCTCGGGTCGCCAACAGGGGCAACTGCGGGAGGCGGCGTGGTTTCCGGCGCGGCGGGATTGACGCTGCGGCCACGTAAAGCATCGCTGAACGACACGCCAGCTTGTACCGTCGCTGAAGGGCGGGGCACGTTCTGCTGATGCTGACGATGCTCAGGTTGCGCGACGCGAGCTTTGGCCAGCTCGAACGCCTTCTTCCGAGTCATGGGCTGCTCGGAGGAGGCTAGCAGGATGGCTGCTTTCCTTTCGAGCTGCCAGTGTGGGCAGCGCGGCTCGGTTGCTGCATGGCGGCCTTTGCAGTTTACGCACGCGGGGTGCTGCGCGGCGCAGTCGGTTGTCGCGTGACCACCTCCGCAGCGGAGGCAACGGGCGTCGTAGGAGCAAGTGGTGCCGGCATGGCCGTACACACCGCAGCGGTCGCACTGGAGTGGGCGTGGCAGACGAGGTCGAACGAGCCGTCGTTGCTTGAAGAGAAGTACGTCCGTGGGGACGACGTTGCCGGCAAAGGTGACGCTCACGTTTGCGCCGTTGCGGGAACAGGAGAGAACGGGAACGGGAGCCTCTATGTTGTCCCTCAGTGTGTCGTTGTCAAAGGAGCTGTCAACGCCGAAAAGGACGCCGACGCAAGAGTGCTTGCCAAGAGCTTTCGCCTTCACTGGTATGTCCGCGATGGCCCGTACATCCAGCAAGCGGGACAGGTCCGCACCGGGCACAGAGTCTGCCGCAACCACGTTACGGCGAAAGTTGACTCGCACGCGTTTGACGCCATCAATGCGGCAAAGTTGGGCGGCGATAAGGTCACTAGACAGCTTCAAAAAGTTGTTTTTGCGGCCGATGGGACGGAAGAGCACAGTGTCGGCGGCATTGTCAGGGGAGGCATGTGCGTTTTGCGACGCATCCGTGATGAGCTCGGCAAACTGGCGGAAGCGTCGCTTCCTTTTTCGGCCGGGCTTAGTAGGGGCTGAACGCTCAGAGAGCACTGCGGCGGCGTTTTCGTCTGCGGCAGCTGGCGTCTGTGACAGTTGGGGTGCAACGACGGGGAGTGGTGCATTAGAGACGACGGCTGTTACACGGGTGGCAGGGTCGGATGGAAGTTGGAGCTCGGAGACGGCGCAGGGGGGAACGCTTGGCGGCTGCTTGCGTGGCCCGGCAGGTTCGTCATCCTCGCTCTCGCGGGCGCGTTTCCGAGAACTGGTCAAGTCCATTTCTTCGTCTTCCGAGAGGGGAAGCGGCACCTCAGCGTGGGTTTCCTGCACGCAAGGGCCGTTCTCGGATGGTGCCGAAGTTGCCGCTGGGGCTGCCGGTGCGGTCGTAGGCACGGGGGAACTGCAGGGATCTTCAACGAGGGGGCCCGTACACGTAGCCACTCGCCCAGCATGCGAGTGGCGCGACGCTCGAGGTCCTCCCTTGCCCGGAGCTCATCGAGGGTCGCGGGGCCGAGTGTCAACCGGCTCAAGCTGGCATGGCGTCGATGGCGGACGCGTGGCGGCGGCTCGCCGGGTGGGCGAAACTCCATATTGTGCTGCCGAGGCCTCTTCTCGCGTGCGGGAAGAAAGCCGAAAGCAGCGAAAAGCGCGGCAGCGTGCTCCTAAGCGGGCGCAAACATGTGCGACGCCGAAACACGTGGTGGCAATCGAGGCGAAGTCGTCAGAGCGAGGAGCAACGTGACCTTCTCCGATCGTAGCTCAGACGCAACTCTGCCCCATTGCTCCGCACTCGGGTTTGGTATAACGGGTACCACGTCTGTCTGCTGGCATGCCCACGTTATGTGAGACAGCGTCGGTGTTTCGTGGCACCCGGGGCATTTGCCATTGTATTGTGTGGGATACACTTTGCTGAAGCCAAACTTACTCCGCGTCTTGGGAGACCTCTAAAACCCACCGCGCGCGAGCTGCGCATGCGCCGTTAGCGGGGCCATGTGACAACGGCGGCGGCGCGAGTGCACCTCGAGCGTCTGTGTTACCTTTATCGCAACAAAACGCCTTTGCGCTCCATCGACTTCTGGGCAGCGTTCTGGCTTCCGCTGCTGGCCCGAGCGTCGTCTGCACACATATTCGGCATTGTCGCGAAGCGGCTGTGTACGTGAGACACCGTGTTGCATGCACGGGTTTGAGCAGAAGGGACAGTAATTGCCGGACTATTTCTTTCGTCGGGAGCTGACGGACGCTGACTGTACTCCGTCGGTGCCGTCTCGCTCACCGTCGCGGTGCGTCGCAGCCGGCGTTCCTCACCGCCCCAGCGTTGCGCCACGTCCGGTATTTGCCAGGGTGCACCGCAGCAGTTTCCTCACGGGCTGCGTCGTCCAATGTCAACTTAGTGTATTGCTAGAACCCCGTGCGACGAGCTGGAGCACAACTCCAGACCTATAGCTATGGCTTTGAATCCTTCGCCTTGTAGCTAAACTCGGATTTCTTGATTGCGCAACACGTGATGCGAAGCATTTGTGTCGAATGTAGACGGATTTTTCCTGCCGGTTATCTGACCGTTTCGGTGGGCCAATTCCGAAGACAGTGCAGTTCCAACACGGTGTCTCAAAGAGTGACCTAGGACTTTATTTGCAGAGCAAAAGTGTTATCAAGCGCCCAGATAACAGTCAATGGGACCTTTCAGGCCCGGTAGAACGCCGATGAAACAATGGGCAATAACTTATCGCTTGACAAAAATCTGCTTTCGAATTCTAGGAATAGCACGCCTGGGCTCTTCCACGAGTGCGCACACGTCAGCAATGACGCACATTGGGCTTGCTCCGCCCCCAGCGGTGAACCCAGCATTGCAGCCACCAGTGGTGTCACCGGTCAATAAACGTCGAAACCACAATCAGTGAACCGATGAGATCTCAGTAATTATATTCAAGTGCTTAAACTTTGTTCTTATAGATTGAAACTGCTCTGCGACATTTCGAAATGCTCATTTTCAACAAAGTATTGCGTTCAAAAGCAGCAATTCGCGATGACTATCCATTTGCGCAATCTTATTGGCTTCTGCGTTTATAAAAAATAAGATAGCTTGGGAATTTATGCTAATAAAGGCAGATAAACGTTTGCTTGTTTTCTCAGTCGTTCTGTCGGTTTGTTTGTTTGTTTGTTTGTTCTTTTGTTCGTTTGTTTGTTTGTTTGTTTGTTTGTTTGTTTGTTTGTTTGTTTGTTTGTTTGTTTGTTTGTTTGTTTGTAGTAAATAAGGCCTTAAGAACGTCTAAAGCCACAAGCACGAGTATCAGACGAATCCATGTACTAATCATCATACCCACGGGAGCTGAACGATCGCAGCGCCAGAGTTCCAACTATTGGTTTAAGTAGGAAACTGTGATGCCGGTGACCGATTCCACCGGCACGCCATTCGCCGACCTTCCCGTTTCTCCAATGAGCTCATTATAAGCCGCTACGCGGGCTGCTTCGTCAGGCTTCATACAATGCAGACAACTGCATCGTGTGCTTTGTTGTCGTCTAGACGTCTAAGTACCGTGGTGTTATTCGTACGGCACTATAGGCCTCGCGAATAAATGATGTTGTATTTAAGTACAATCACTCTAGCGCTGTGTCCGCGTCGTACTTCTGTCTCTCGTCCCTTTTCGTACGCTAAAAACCTAAACGTTATGGAATACCAACATGCCCAAACTTACACTCTTTCACTTCAGAAAGGCGCCTCTCCCCCTACACTTCTCTATTCCAGTGATTTTTTTACAATCTTTCTTCTTGTGCTATAGCTTTCTTTGACAAGACGCATCTAACAACCCCGTAACGAGCCCTCAGCGCGATCGCTCGATGCAGACGTATTTCTCCGCAGCATCATCATCGTCGTCATCATGGAGCCAGACGACACGGGCGCACTCTAGCGGGCGAAGGGTCAAGAGCCATGGGCCCGCCTTTGCCAGCGTGCGCATCACGGGCGAAAGAGGAAAAGGAAGACGCAGGAGGCAACGCGGCGGTCACGGCAAACCGTATAGCGAAGCTTCGAAGACGTCTGCTGCCGCGAGGTCTTTTGAGTCGAGTACATATGAGCGCGCCTTGATGCGAGACCACCACCACCAGCAGCAGCAGCGGGGCGAGTGAGCGGCGGCCTCGGGCATGGAGGACAAGGAGCCCGCGTACGCGCCATTCTTCGGCGTCATGGGCGCCGTGGCCGCGATCGCGTTCAGCGCCCTGGGCGCCGCGTACGGCACCGCCAAGTCCGGCACGGGCATCGCCGCCATGTCGATCATGCGGCCCGAGCTCATCATGAAGTCCATCATCCCGGTCGTCATGGCCGGCATCATCGCCATCTACGGACTGGTCGTGGCGGTGCTCATCTCCAGCGCGCTCAGCTCTTCTTACAGGTACGGGCAGTACGCGCATCCCTACTCGCGGGTGTTGTCTTCGCCTATAGACATATGGGTCTGGACTTGTAGAGGAGGCTTCAAGCTTATTGCACTAATTTCTTACGTGGTAAGGCGAACACGCAGCTTCTTCGACTAGGTGTGTGACCGAGTCTTCGCATGACATTCTGCCGCACAGCATAAAGAGTGCTACTATGCAGGGGGATCCGGAAATCTGCTAATACATTCTGTTTGTTCAGAGAAGCACTGAAGACAGGTTTGAAGATCTAGTTTATGAAGCGCCGGATACCTCAGCCTTATGTATACCGTCAACGCAGGCTTAGGAAGCCAGAAAAAAAATACGAGGCAAGACAGGCGGCGACAGCGTATATCTTGAAATTTCTGCACTACATGTCGACGTTGCGTATTATGACAGTGCTGGCTGGAGTTTACTTGTTGGTTTAAACATAGATAAATGTTATATTGCGCTCGGTAGTGAGCAAACCTAGCAACCTTTAAATGCTTTTCATGCACCTTTTCTTCCTGAATTGGTAATGATTCACCTGGTTAACGACAGCGCAGTTTCGTCATTGCTAGATACGCTGCTGCGTAGCGTAGCATAGGACATGTAAATAATGAGGCGAGTCTGACAGGACGTCCAGACATCTCGCACCATCCAGTCAATCTTGTTACTTGTCTGTCCATTCTTGAGCTACGAAGTAACGCGTCTAGCCGAAATGTTCCAACGACTAGCCCCTGTCGCAGAATTGTTCAGCGGCAGTTTTTGACAAACCAAACTGAAAAACACGAGATAAGACACTCAAAACGCACCACTGCAGGAAAAAAAACTAGCTGAGCCTGCATAAATGTCCTAATCGGTTAATCCGGAACAACTGCATGCCGTCTTGCTCCGTTGTTGCTGGCTCATCGCTCTCAACTGTTCGTGCAGGCTGTACCAGTCCTTCCTGCACCTTGGAGCCGGACTGAGCGTCGGTCTCAGTGGCCTGGCAGCAGGTTTCGCCATCGGCATTGTCGGGGACGCCGGCGTCCGCGGCACGGCTCAACAGCCTCGGCTCTTCGTCGGCATGATCCTGATCCTCATCTTCGCCGAGGTCTTGGGCCTGTACGGGCTCATTGTGGCGCTCATCATGTACTCACGTTAGCCAGACGGCACTTTCACAGCCCGAATAATCTGTCTCGTCGACCGCCGAACCGAAAGAACGGCTAGTCAACCGATGGTGCGCGAGGGACCATGAGACTTCGAGAGGGATGCCTCTTGAACAACTGTTAGAGAGGCACGGCCCTAAGAACTCTCGTTGAAGTGAACGCCGCAGACAAGCGTGTCTTTTTTTCTTCTTTGTTGATGCTGTTAACTGCGTGGACACTGTGAGCGGACAACAGATCACGAAAGCCAACGTGTGCGAGTACTCTGAACAGTGTCATCAAACTGTGGGGAGTCTGTTCAAGGGTGGGCTGTTCCGCGCTGTCCGACCTTGAAGTGGCTGCATGCGTAAAATCAGCGGGTCAGACTGCCAAACTTTGAAGCTGTAGGTAAGACGGGTGGACACTGATTGCAACACTGCAGGGTTAAGGACCGAAACAGACTTGCTGGAGCCGTCCGCATGGTATGCACTCGCCCCTGTTAGTGTTTCTGGGCTTTTTTTTAAACTCTCTGAAGGCAAGTGTTGGTAATGATTGGTGTGATGCTGATGAGTTCATACGTTTGTTTTCTTGTTCCTTTCACTTGGGTTTGTGAGAAAATAAAACACATCTCTTTTTGTTCGGGAATCTAGGAATGTAGGAACTCTTTTCCGCCACTTCTTTTACTCTTAATTTTTATTGTTTTTATTTATTTATTTTCTCTCGCGCAACAATTTACACCTTAACTGTTCCTTTGACATGTTTACATTATTAGGGCGTGTGCAGCCAGTTGAGGGAGAGGTACAATTTTAGATTTGCATCAGATAAAGTGCTTGAGTAAGTGGCAGTCGTAGCAGTCACGCTGAACATAAACATCAGATTCGCTTACATGAACTCAATGTGAGTGGGTCGAGTCGAATGTCAAGTTGAACCAGCCCTACCCGACCATGTATGCATGCGCCTTGGCAGGCGGGTTAGGCGAGTCAACACAAGCACTCTTGCAGGCGAGTTGCAAACCCTTGCAAAACCTTGCAAACTCGCCTCGACATGAACCCGGTGACTGGATTTCGGCACGGCAAGCCGACTCCACCGAACTCTAAAGGAATCATATCGACGTTGTTATTATTGAGCCACTCAGAGTGGGAATGCTACCTGAATCCCACGTACAACGTTGCGGGGAACAGTGAAGCTACAGTTATGGTTCAGCCACTCTCGTAGGGCCTAAAATACGCTCCGTCGATAGGACATCGCCATCCTGGTGGCGACTACTTGTCAGGATAAACCACACCCTCTCTACACTTTGTTATCCCTCCGTTTGATCCGGTGATCAGTAGATGGCTCGAACACACTGGTTCGAGCCGACCTCGGCCTCTTCCGGCTGTTCTCTTCGAATGTCGTTGTGGTTGCCTCTAAACAGGGCTCGTACCCACGAGGGGGATTGGCCACATTGGTGCCGGTCATCTACTAACGCTTAACTACGCCTTCATCCTTTCTTCGTCACTTTGCATTATAGCATCACTGCTATTCTGAAACAATAGCTTTCTTTTTTTATCGATCTTTTTTTTTTTAAAGCGAAGCTTTCTTTGTCGACATCCACGCGGTTTTGTGTGGGTCGTCGCTTTCTCGGCGGATATATTTCATAATGATATTATAATAATTATGTATTTCCTTGTCTAAGC
The DNA here is from genome assembly GCF_023375885.2 of Dermacentor andersoni. NCBI lineage: Eukaryota > Metazoa > Arthropoda > Arachnida > Ixodida > Ixodidae > Dermacentor > Dermacentor andersoni. The sequence goes on along the minus strand of NC_092821.1, from coordinate 116,877,205 downwards.
ATTGTGATGGTTGAGGCAGGGAAAAGAACGGTTGACGCATGACGGGGTTCCCACCTCCTGTAACAGCTGGCAGTGGCGAGAGACGTACTACACTTGTACCACATTCATCAAAGGATAATAAACCAAATGCATAATGACGTGTCGTAAACGGCACCGATGAACAACAGAAGGAACGAACTTGCCAGTGCAAGATATACGAAGTTCTCTCTATTTTTTCGCTCCGAAGGCAAGTTCCAGCTAACGGGCTTATATAAACGCTGTACGCTGATCACCAAAGCATGCTTTCAGTAAGCGCACCTCTCTTTTGCGTAATGAAGAAATAACTTTCTACATAAAAACTGGGCACTTAATGTTGGCTACGTTCATTGGCATTTCTAAAGCACACCGACGTCTTAATGGAATAGTGGATTACAGTCAGCTGCTTCTGTAATTTGCCTGACTATCTATAGGATTTAGCCATTCGGTATGTTCCACTGAGGTTGTGCCCATTTTTGTTTAATCCTCCGTGAGTATGCGTCACTCCAGGATGGGTAGTCCCCAGTGAAAGCGGTGCTCTAATGTCCTCTTTAAAACAAATATACTCATTCAAGCGCATAATTTCTTTATTAAAGCGAAACCTTCTGCGGCTTAATTCTTTCCCGTTCAGTTCGGTCGGCTTCTCGCCGAGTAACATGCGAACCGGTCCTGAAGGTAGTGCAATAGTAAACTGGGATAATCGCAGACATTGCCTGATGCGAAGTGGCTCGATTCCAAAGGCAGTGTAAACCGTGGTCACGTGAGTCGCGTGCTTGGCGTCTCCGCGCCTTGCTTCCTTTGCCGATCAGGCATGCGTGTTAGTCGCTATGCTACGAAACGCGTTGCATAAGATGGACCGTTTCATAGTATTTAATTAGCCGCTTCACAAAAACTTTGTTTCACATAGATTCCAAAATGTGCGTTGTATCAGCATAAATATTCGCGGTCGGTTTATCTCGCCGCGGAGCGCCTTGCGGGTGGCTCATCCAGGCGCTAGCAAGTGACGTCATAGCGAGCGGAGACAGGGACTGCTCGGCGCACAGGTGCCCTCGCAGGTGGCGTGGGCATTGGCGCCACCAATACCGAAGCTGCGCGCGAACAGGGGGGCGTGAATAAAGGAGTGAAGCCAAGAAACAACGTCGTGCCGTCGTAATGATTACCTTGCCGTCATTCGACGAATGTCGTTCTATCGTCGTTGTGCGGTCCTCATCTCCGTCGTCGTTGCGCCATTGTCGTCACCATCGTCCGGTCGCAGTCGTAACAGACGCAGTCCCATCGCCAACAATTGGACGATTCGCCAACAATCAACGATCGCCATCTGGACATACATATTCAACTGGACAACTGGACATATATATTCAAGTTTCGTCGCGAAGCTATCTCGTAACTTGGGCAATAATTCATCGACGGTTTCCTCCCACTTATTAGGTATATCGCTTCAAAAGAAACGTCGAGAAATCGCCAGTTTGGCCTGAAGCTGATACACTGAAAGCGATAGCAAGGTTTATAGATTTCCGCTCGAGCTCCTCACACGGTGTTTTGGCGCTATACGCGGAGGCTGCAGCGCGTGACGCAGCACGCGAGACACCCGCTTCTGCGCAGATAGGAACAGCGCCCCCGCCAAGGGCAAGGCGTTTCACAGTGCTGGAGCGATGAGGAACGCCGATAGCAGAGTGGGACAGGTGGGACAGGCCTCACACACCCGTATAAGATACACGAGATAAGGCCGAAGGAAACCCGTGTGACCCGTCTGCGTTTTTCAGCGCCCGATGAAAAGGTTGGATAGGTTTAGCTTGATGTATATTATCCGTTCCGCTCAGACCAGTGTGCGTTCCGCGGTGTCCATGGTATGCACGCATTTGCTCGACAGGATAAAAGCTAACGGAGAGTTTTGGTTTAGGGGACGCATGCAAGCGGCTTGCGTACGCAAGAACTAAGGGCGACGGTACTGGGCATGCGCAGACTCAGAGGTAGGGGTCTGCGCATGCGCATTGCTAGACAGTTTTAGTTGCACGTACGTAGAGACTTCACGTACGCAAACATGAAAAGCCTACGTACCTTACGTGCACGCTATCTGAAACGCTTTTAGCTACACGTACGCGACGCGCGCCAAGAGGGACCACGTAGCTCCATCTATCGGGAAATGTGAACACTGCGGTAGCCAATTCAATCCTGTCGCCGTGTTTCGATGCAAGCGGTCTGCGCGCGCACAGCCCGTTATCGCTTGTTCGTGATCTCGCGAAACTCCCGCGCGAAGCTGTCTACGTGCGCAAGAAACGCACGCAAAGAATTGAATCTCACGTACGTCCGTGAGACCAGCGCGCGGCCGCTACGTTCTACGCATGCGTACTGCTTACACGTAGAAGCTCTATGTACGCAAAGCCTCTATGTACGTCTAACTAAAACTGTCTAGTGTCTACTGTCGCCCCTATAGTTCTTGCGTGCGCAAGCCGCTTGCGTCCCCTAAACTAAAGCTCTATAATGTGTGTGCACGCCTAACGCTCACTCCAGCAGTGGGCTTGGCTTCTCCGGTTTTGCGTCAAGACACACTGCGCCTCCCTGGACTCTGGAACGTTTCAAACCCTGCGCACGTGGGCCAAGCGCGTGCCGTGGATAGCATGGACTGCACGACGGCGGCGGCAACAGCGACGACGCCTCGGAGGGCGCGTATAATTGATATCATAATGAAATTCGGCTCATCATCATCATCATCACCATCAGCCTATTTTACGTCCACTGCAGGACGAAAGGCTCTCCTTGCGATCTCCAATTACCTCTGTCCCGCACCAACCGATTCCAACCTTGCGCCGGCGAATTTCCTAATTTCATCACCCCCACTTGGTCTTCTGTTGTCCTCGACTGCGCTTCCCTTCTCTTGGCACCCATCCTGTAACCCTAACGGTCTACTGGTTATCTAACCTACGCATTGCATGGCCTGTCCCGTCCCATCTTCTATCTTTTTTCTTTCGTCTTAATATCGATTCGAATATCGGCCATCTCCGTTTTCTCCCTGATCCACACCGCTCTCTTCCTGTCTATTAATGTTACTCAGCGGTCGCGAAACAAATGTCGTTGCTCACGGTGAGCCGAGCAGCGCAAATCGACGGCGCTGGACAGCATGACATCGGGCGACGTGACGCGGCAAGGCGCCGAAATTAAAGCCCCTCCGTGACGTCTTCCGCTGGACAGCAGAGCGTCCGATCAAGGGGCTTTGTCGAAAATAACGCTCTGCGCATGCACGCATGCGTGGGGTTGGAGCGTTCCCTCGCACATGCATTCATGACGCGAGTTCGTGCACGCACGAGAGAGCGAGAACCACGTGATAAGTCCTATGGCGCGTTCGATCCTTACCAAATGGTTCTTCAAGAAGAAGAAGAAGAAGAAGAAGCACTTTTGCTCGCCTCGTCTGCATCTTTCGTGCGTCGTTATCGTGAGGCCGGGCTCACGGTATGCTGCTGCCATACGGAAACGCAGCAGAAAACGTCGATTGCGAGAGGCTTCGTCTATTTCATCCTGCGCACGCACCGCGTTATTGAAGAACAATGGTCCAGCTCGACGGCTCGCTGGTACGTATGTAAAGTTGTGGCCTCGTTTAAGGCACCCTTATTCTGTCTACCCTCTCCCCCAGGGCAGAGTAGCAGGCTATAGAGCGCAGAAACGCAGGGTCGACCGCTCTACATTTTCTGTAAATGAAATCGGTCTCTCTCTCTCTCTCTCTTTCTATATACACGAAATAGTTGTGCCCATAACATATGCTTACTTCTCATGTCAACTGCGCAACAAGCACGGATCCTTCATCTTCTGCGACAATTTATTTATGTATTTAGTGAGTGAGTGAGTGAGTGAGTGAGTGAGTGAGTGAGTGAGTGAGTGAGTGAGTGAGTGAGTGAGTGAGTGAGTGAGTGAGTGAGTGAGTGAGTGAGTTGCTACGCTCTTGAGTTCATGCATGTCGCTATACCGAGGTTATGAAAAATCTTTCACGGCGGGAACAGAGGTATCGCGCGCCATCTTACCGAGGGACCAAAGCAAGGGACCCGGCTAATTGGTCCAAACGTGCACATGCCTGTCCCCTTTGAAAAATGTTCGATCCCTGTAGGGCATGTTGCTCGACTGGTCTGTGTGCCTCAATTCCGTGGCGACTGCGAAAACAGTGAGAAAAAAGCAAAAAAAAAAAACGCTCAGGTTCTGCGTGGACACTCACTGTCGACGGTCTTCGCGGCTGCTATCGACGCAAAACTGGCTAGACCGCCTGCGGGACAGGGGAAGTGGCGAGGAGCCAAGGGTGGAGGGGGAGAACAGCAGAAGTGACGTAATAATAGCATCTTGCGTAATTACGTATAGTTACGCTCCTCGTGGTTAGTATATGAGGACCCATTTCGCGGATTAGTTCGCTCTAGAAAAGCACGGCTCGCGCCGCACGTTGCTTCGGGCGAATTCGAAACCATGGCCGGTATTAAGGTTAATCTCATCAGTTTTTATTCCAAATCGGCCATTAGCCCTCCGTGATACGTCAAACTGGCTCGAGCTCTGCCCATATGGGCGTGGCGCCCACCCGCCCATATGGGCGGGACCCGAACTATTCTGACCTATCACGAAGGGCTTTTATGGATTAGGGATTAGAAAGAAAGTGTGTCTGATCTGTTTGACAGGATCTTGTATGTAGCGCAGACAGGACAGTGGCTGTCCGTGTCACTTCGCGCTTCAATCCAAGATCATGTTACCGTACCAACTCGCCCAGCTTTCTATCCTTTTGCATTACATTTCTATTTGACAGTGTTTTGTCGTAACCGAAGGTGCATAATTGTTCGTGAGTGTAAGGGCACTCGAGGGTGGGGTGGGGGGGGGGGGGGAGACCGTCAGTGGGGCTGCAACGCGTGCGCCACGCGTCTCTGCATTAGAGGAAGAAGAAGAAGCGGGAGCCGACAGCCCGCGGTTTCGAGTCGTGCACCCGAAAAGCCTCTCTTTTCTTTGCTCGCGAACCGCAGGCCTTGTAAGCCGAAGGCACACTCCACGGGAACGCTAGCAAAAGCCCGCGCACCGTCGGCATGTCCGCCAACGTCCCGGAGGGCGGCGTCGTGACCGCCCTGGTGGCCCTGTCGGACGTGGAGCAGCGCGAACCCCTGTACGCGCCCTTCTTCGGCATCATGGGCGCAGTGTCTGCCATGGCTCTGTGCGCCCTGGGAGCCGCGTACGGCACGGCCAAGGCGGGCTCTGGCATCGCCGCGATGGCGGTGATGAAGCCCCAGGTAAAGGAACGCGCAAGCGAGATTATTAACGATCACGATGACGATCGACTGGTTATTTCTGATGGCATATCCCCTTTGAAGCGAGTCCGCGAAAACTATATAGTCACCTAAGCCAGCTTGGGGTTATCGGGTTTTACAGCGTCTATTGCAGTCGATAGCATTTTGTCTCTTAAAATTTCTCTTTACTGAGACATCTCTTTATGTTGTAAAGTTACCTGTACCTGTAATGACCCCTGGTTAATCTTTTCCCTGGTTTTATTATCCACCAATTATAGTGAATCAGAATACTGGCGTTCTATATTTCACTGTACCACAGACTTTCTCAACTGGGGGGGAACCCCACCTAGGTGTTCCCCCACACGGACACGAGGTAGAACGAAAATATTTAGTACAAGACAATGGCGTTGTCTGTGCATGCATGAAACGCTTTAAAAAGACGTGTTATGTCCATTTGTCGCGATACGTCTTCTAGGCGTATACAAAAGTACGTTTTCTGGCCGTCTTGAGTAGTCGTAGACGTTGTAGCCCATTTTGGCTGGTCACAGACGTCTAGAAAACTACTCGTGTGCGGCGAAGCCTGAGTCTTTCTTGTCGCTCCTCCTTGTGTCCTCGTTTACACGCCTGCCTTTCACTAACACGGAGTGTCGATTGGCTTGCTCAGCTCTCAGTCACTCCGAGTCTACCCGATATCCTTCTGACGGAAAACGAAATCGTCGTTTCCGCTTCGGCTCTCCCCCGCAGCTGATCATGAAGTCGCTGATACCCGTGGTCATGGCCGGCATCATCGCCATCTACGGCCTGGTGGTGGCCGTGCTCGTGTCGAGCGGCCTGAGCGCCCACTACAAGCTGTACACCTCCTTCATGCACATGGGTGCCGGCCTGAGCGTCGGCGTCAGCGGCATGGCGGCCGGATTCGCCATCGGCAACGTGGGCGATGCCTGCGTTCGCGGCTGCGCCCAGCAGCCGCGCCTGTTCGTCGGCATGGTGCTCATACTCATCTTCGCCGAGGTCCTCGGGCTGTACGGCCTCATCGTGGCGCTCATCATGTTCTCGCGGTGAAACAATAAAACGAGACTTAACGAGGCTCGCACGGGGAAGATGAGCAAGACGGGACGCACAAATTCGCGCCTTATAGTATACCAACTGAAATTTTATTGCAGGCATAGGCGCCGACTACGCGGAAGGGGGAGCCCGAGCCCCCTCTGAACTTTTCCGGAGGAGCCGACCACACCCACTCCCCTCCACCTAAAGTGTCACTACCAGAGTTGTGGGTACATCACTTGAGGTTTCTTTTGAGGTGTCTCTCCCTTTTTCACTTAAAATTTGTGACTAAAAGCTAACTGCATCATTATCGGCGCGGACGTGCACTGCTTCTAACTCGTACTTTGCTTTATTTCTGCACACCCTGGCAATAGGAGCGCAAGCGTATTAGAAGCCCCCCACCAGTGGCGGCTACCTCATCCGTATTTTGTCACTTCAACTTTTTTTATTTCCACTGTAGGCACCATGCACAGACACAATTATTTCTAATGGTATAAATAGCCTATGCCTAGAGACTGAATATGTTGCTCTATGTTCACCTCGCTTCAAATTGCTTTGTGTGCTTTCTTGACCTCAAAAAAAAAAAAAACTGCAGACTTCAATGACCCCTTAGGCAGAGTCTTTTTATCAACGGCGTGGGAAATGCACGTGAATGATATGTGCCTCAGTATTGCTTACCTTTCCTGTAAGCAATGCTAACGACTCATTAAGAAAACATTTTAATAATTTACAACATTTATTAGGGATCGAAACATCGTCACTTGCATGCAGAGGTCATAAATTTACATAATTCACTCAGTAACCGAAATGAGGCCAAGCCGGATTGATTCGAAATCAAAATTTATAGCAGTTATACGCAGAGTCGAACTCACATTAAAAAACAAAAGAGGCTGCAGTTTTGCCGGAAAGGCGAAGCAGTATTAGTGATAGCGAAGTATAAGACAATTAGACGAAGGAAGATTACACCACCGAGAGGTGCCAGACTCTTGGCGGTGCGAGGAGGCTCAGGTTGGAAAATTGAACTGTCTCCTACACATGAGGTCTTATAAGTATTCATATACGGCCGTCATTTCAGTGAACAATTCTTCCAGTCACACGAAGTGTCTTCAAGTGAAATCCATAGAGTTTCGAAACCTAACATGCACGTGGTCGCTATGTCTCTTGCTTGTAGTTACGGCAGTTTAGGTTACGAAACCGAAATAACAAATTTTGTCCTTTATAGTGAACAAGCTCCGCTGCGCATTCAATAGTACTCGCTACCGATTTCCTGCTCGAATAGAAGCTGAAACAAAGCAGATGATCAAAAAGTCCTACACAAAATGGCGGCTCAACAAAAAATAAGAATTTTAGCACAAATACTAGTAAAGTAACGCAATTCAAGAACTTGTACAAGATTTCAAAACTAATTTGTAATAATACTGTAAAGTCCAACCCAAATTTTAAAGAAACTGTAAAGAGTGGAAAATGTTTTGTGTTTTATTAAAATTTCGCCGTGCATGTCGCGCCAGTCGTACACACAAAGCAGCATGGCGTTTGCCACTGACCACAAATAAAAACTAGCAGACAGCTTTCATAACACAGTTGTCGCGCAGTTAATAACCTTTCAATGTGACGCTTCCTTTGACGTCTCTAAGGCGCGGGAATCCGCCAGTGCGGTAAGCTCCTCGTCAAGCGCCACGTTTGCGAAATGTCAGTTGCCCAAGGCGTCATTGTTCGAGTGTCCGAGAGCTCGAGTGTCCGTCCGCGTCGCGGAGTTTCCGTTCTTTCGTAATTCCGAACGTCCATTTCTTAGCTTGTCTCCTTTGCTTCAGTAAACCGGGGCTATTGTTTCTGTCCATCCCGGTCCGTTCGACTGGACACGCTCGTAGTAACGCAATCGACCCGGGTGCGATACGACGTACCGGTACGCCGTGCGTTGTTTGTCGACCGAGCACCATATTCCCGGGGAACAATAGCTGATCATTTAGCTATTACCCGTACGATTACCGACCGATATAACTTGCTTCACACTGATTTCGTGGGCCTCCAAACGATAGCAAGGGAGGATGGTACAGTACTTCTACCGGGGACTTGAACGTATTCGCTCGAAACGATCGTACACTACCGTCTCGTTTACCGGCCTGTGTCACAACTCTTCGCGCCACGTTCCCGACGAATCGTGCCTCGCACGCAGGGCGATTTTCTTTTTCACCAATCTACAATTTCCTCGCCTTTATTAAGCTTTCTGATACCTCTATACGTGTAAACACGAACCGCAAGCGCATCGAAAATTTGATAAACAAGCGTACGTTTTGCGATACACCGATCTTCAGTTCCGCGGTCAGTCCGATCGTGAACTCTTCCTACAAACGGCGCGTCGTTGCTGGTCGGCGCCTGGCGATAAGATAACGATCGCGGACCTGGCGACGTTCCTTTCTTGTGTCCGGAGCCTTGATTACGAGGTCATGGTTCCCGGCCGCGTCGTAATGCCTGCGTGAAGAAAGAGCTGGTACGAGGAAACCCGGTGAGGCAGCAGCAGACGACACGACCTTCTCGATCATGGAGCCCTCTGGTTTGACAACCGCAGAGGCTCTGCGGCGTCTGCATCACAGCCTCAAGACGGAACTGCAACAGTTTAAGGTGAGTGTTTCACTTGTTGCGGAATACTGTCGACCCATCTATTGCAGACCGTTTCGAAGCAAAGAAATGAAATGATGTTGCGCATGCAACAGGGATCTCAGAAATACACCCGCTTACACGAGGATGCTTGAGGAATATATAGATGCACTTCGTTTCATAAATAGCATGCAACAACACTACGAAGGCTCTCATATTGAGATCTCCCATTGATCGCATTTGCGACCAAGAAATACAGCGCCATCTATGAATGAAAGATGTGCATCATGTAATTCAATGTAAAATTAAGTCCCATACAGTCAAACGGCTCTACAGCAAAATGACCTGTATAATGAAGTGTTACTTATGCCCCAGCTGAATTCCTATCTTTCATGCGTATTGGGAATGCCTGTACAATGAAGACCACTACAAGAAATGTGGCTGTACACTGAAGAAATTAGGTTTCCCGGACAGTTGAATGATTGCTTTACGCAGATGTCACCGACGTGTGCTCTGGGCTCGTGCTAATGGCAGCGCTAGTAGTGCCACTTGACAAATGTGCTTATGCATGAATTAAGTGCTGCAGAAGTATTAGACTATCAGGCATATCTGCTGCACTGTTCCAGGAATCTCTCAATTCATTCATTGTTTGTTGTACCGCATCAGAGGGTGCAACAGCTGACGAATATGTTGACATGATGATGTAGTTTTAACTAATGACCTACGACATCTTCAAAACCATCCAGGGCAGAAAGGACACGAATGTCAGTGAACGCAACAGTGATGAGTATCCTGTAAACAAACCAAAGTGTTTCGACGGCAAGGGAGGTGATAGTGGCATTCGGCGACCTCAGCTTTACTGTGCGTATCTCCTGCGTTTTGCCATTGAGCATGCCTTGGACCTTGATGCAATATGTCTGGCTGCGGTCACACATTATTTTAGACAAAGTGTGCATAAACAAATTAGCGACTTGCATCATTAAGCCCCTCTCGAACTCATGTTGAACATGCTTAGCATGCTCTATTGTGGGCAGTACGTTGCACATTGTCTACAACTTTGTTCGACTGTACTTTGCGACTGTACAACTGTACTTTGATGTCGCTAAATGCGACGCAATTGTTGCATGGAAAATGTCGCAAATCTGAACCTATCTGCCATCAAACAAGCGGAGTGGCACGTTTACACAATGGGTGGCCATGGCAAGCCATTTGTGCTCACGACCAACACATTGTACATCGCATGCTGGAAACACAAAGGTTCAGAAATGGTATGCGATTTGACGTAATCTTACCCCACAAGTTGTGCTTGTAGCATGCGAAGTAGTTATTCCATTGAAAGCACTTAAAATCAAAAACGACTGCTCTGTGACGTCTCTTAAGTTAAATATGACTGCTCTGCAGTGTGGGGCTTACAGAGCTTCTGTGGCACTGCCTGCTAAGTATGAAACATAGTTTAGCGACATCAGACTCAAGTGAAGTATATATGTATCTTTTGCATATAAGGGTTCCTCTGCTGGATGCACCATGTTCACTTCTGAGAGAGGGGCAGCAGCACTGAATCTTGTCTGAAGTTGCTCCACTTTGCTGCGTGCTGAGCAGTTCTCATGATGAGTAGTTGCTTAAGAGGTGCACCTCTGAGCTGATGCTTAAGGAGCTTGCTAATGATATTGGCCAACAAACAACTTTTCTTGTGAAGATTAAGTGTTGAGGGCACGTTACGGTGTGGATCAAGTGAAGGTTGAGAGAGAGAGAGAGTATACTCTGTAACAAGAAATTAGTCATGCCAACACTTATGCGATGCCACTCAGGTGTCTGTATAGGAGAATGATTAAGCATTCTCAGATGTTCAGACTGTAAAAACATTTCGGGTTGGTTCAGGGAATGCCGTAGGACCACGCTCGTGTCTGCATTGAATGTTAGCCGTGGATAGCACTTTGGGCTGTGGAGACACAGTAACGTAGACAAATGATAGGTGAATAAGTTAGGGCTAACAAGGGTGCATCCTTCCATTATCGTTTCTGACATTTCTGGTGATGTCGGAATGATTTCAACGTGTACATTTAGTGTGGAACCTACATCACGTTTGGTGATAGACATGTAGCTCTGCAAAATCATATCAGGAGCGCACACATCATTCTTAACCACAATCTTGCTTGAATTCCGGCCAAACATTTAGTTGTGCTTTTCGGATCACATGACCGAAGTGCCTAGAAGAACATGCTATACTAATTTATTTGAGATCTGAGGTCTCAAGAAATTGCAAGAGCGGGAGTGGTTGTTGCAAATTGGCTGCAGATTACATGCAACTTGCAAATGGACATCTTTCTTTTTATCTCTTTCACTTATTCACAGAATCTTCTGCTTTTGATACAAAAGTGTTTGCTTGTGTAGAAATGTTTCCAGCTGCATTGTATGTGTTTCAATTAGTTATTCTTTTGCCACGCTCCTCACGGCCGTCTTTGTATTGCCTTTCAGCGTAAGGAATGCCAAGTGACGTGGCTCGGGGAGTCATTCCACCACAACAATCCGCACTCTATATTCCGCTGGCCAAGCGTGGTGTTGTTGCTCTTCGAAGTGGTGGCATTTGTGGTGGCCTACTCTCTTGGAGGGTGAGTGCTCGTTTTGGATGTCTAATTGAGGAGTAGCCAATGAAATATATTTCAGATTGCTTCATCCTGTTGCTCTCTGGAACAGAGAAAAAAAAAGATATTTGTTTATGGATGGTTCATTGTGCCTTGGCAGCAGGATATAAAAAATTTGTTGCAGCAGGGCAAGATGTGTTTTACACTTGCACATTCAAATGTTTAAGACTTGCACATGTCCTTCACTTTGCTCAGTTACCATAAAAATGTGCCTCACACACCAGCAGATCTGCAAGTGGGCCCTGGAGGCTCGGCTACCCCCTAAAAATTTATCATTACACACAGGGCACTTTCAATCGTGATCAGGCCCGATCGTGATCAAATTTCTTGGCTGCAATTGGCTTCATTGTGCAGGCTGAGAAAAGGAGCTAATAGTGTTCGAGACTGAATTATTGGATAAAGTAGTAAATCTAAAAACTTTATCACCGATATCATCACGTTACAAACATATGCAGCGTAATAATATAAGACCAAATACGTAAAATGTTGCCAGATCATATAAACAAAACCAGGAACAAAACTCTCACGTGCATGGGGAATATGGAAGGGGAAAATTGTCCTCCGCACGACCGTATCAGGAAGTACAAATGAAACACATACAACAAGTTTCCTAGAAAGAAAGCTTGTACAGTAGTACAAGCTTCGAGTGGTGGTAGACAGTGGTTTGGTTGACTGTCATTTCTGCATTTCGTTTTGGCCTAATGAAAACTGGTGCGCACGCTGATGTTGTGCATTCATGCGCATGTGCCTTTTGTACATGCTGTCGTGCATGCAAGCATGTCTGCTTTTGCATGTGCTTCATGGCTTGATGCAAGCGCCAGTCTTCTCTAAAAGCCAGCTGCCGTTTACACGAAACAAAGATGCATGAAAATGTGGCCTTGTGATTAGAGCATCGGGCTGGTGGGCCTGTGAGGCTGTGGTGTGATCTCACCATCGGACTTGTGTTGCATTTTTATTGAAGAGGTCTGAATTGATACAAGACAGGAACCATGAAATGACTCAAATGAGTCAGACAGGAGTGAGTCAAAGAATGCTTTACACTTAACAGCAATGTCAGATTGACTATCTTCTTACGGTGCTGGAAGAAACAGGCAGGAATTGTTTTACATGCGGCCCGGTTCTATTGCAGGGGACCCGTGTTGGTTGGTGACTCTCTGTTCCTCATCTGCGTGCTGGCACTCAATGTCATCCTCGTGATCTGGGAGACAAGAATACGTCACATGGAAATGAGGCACCGCGCCCAGGCCATGGTCAACACGTTGGCCAGTACGTCACCCTTATCCTGGCTTCTGTTTGCTAATTGTCACTACTCGGACAAGTCGCATACCTACCGCCTACTCGAATTGCTGGAAGGACGCTCAGGAGATCAGCTATGTCCCATAGACTGTAGGACAAGAAGTGCGCGAATCGACGAGAACAACTAAGAAAGAACTTAGGATGAGGGATTCATCCTTGCCTGTTTGTCCGCTGCTTTCAATCTATCACTTCTGTCATACCAAACTGCACTTTATGACAGCCTAAGAATTCAATAGAATCTCTGCCAAAACAAAACAAAACAAAAAAACTTAGAAGGAACGAAAGGCACTGCAACTGCCCTTTGTGCCTCTGTGCTCCGTAACATAAATCCAGAGGGACACTAATATTGCAAAAAGTTTGTTGTTGTTTATTTCTAATAAAAAGGACTCGGAAGGACTCAGTAATAAGAAGGACTCAAATTCTATGTGCAAGTGACACAGCGGTGTACCCTGTGCATTCTTAGGTTGCTACCGAGTACAGTTACATAACTCATTCGAAACCATCCTAGTGTTCTGAAGAGCACAACCCTGCTCAGGTGCTGGTAATTTTTTTATAGAATTATCATGAAAAATGGGGCGCTTCAGCATGTGCTGTTGAGCATAGCTCTCAATCTTTGTTTGTATGCAAATAGGCACATAGATATGCAAATAATGTTGCAATGAAACGTGAGACTTCCCATTATAATTTCCATTTGCACTTGCACCGCACTGTCGATGGGGCCACAGGTTTTGTGGTCGTCATCCTTTTATTAACATTCTTTTACTACAGAAGAAAACTGTGCAGAAGTTTCCATTGCGGAATGCTCTTGAGTTTTCTATACAAAAGACGGCTTGCATATGTGGCATGGATGCCATATTGGCATTTCACTTGCAGCCTCCGCTGCACTACTGAAGGCAATTGGAAGATAAGCAGATTGGTTAATTGTTCAGCAATTCATCAAGCTAGGAGTTTGCCACTATGGCACGTGCAATGACATAAAATGCAAGTCATCGGTTACTACTTTTTTTAATGAACATATACTACTCTTGGGTCAGAAGTTTCTGCAGTCCACGACATCACATGGGAGCCAATTCGGAAGTATACACATAGCATATGTTGCCGTTTGCATTTTACTGTTACACCATTTTGTGGCATGCCCGACCACTGCTCTCGACAAACACAATGTATTTTAAATGCGAGAGCAGTTGTTTGCCTACGTGTAACCACTTTACTGAACCTGGGTTGCTAGCCTTGATGCCATGCTAATGTCCACAGATGGCACCACAATACTTTCTGATGTGCACACATGGTGTGTGTCGAAGCAACATCATCACATTTTGATGCTCTGCTGTGGCGCTTGTGGTGTTCATGATGACGATGACAGTGGCATTGAGTGTGATAATGATGTTTTGATCTTCATGACAGTGACAAAAAATAATGATGGCGATGATGTTGACCCTGCCCACGATGCTATGAAGTCCAATGTGATAACGATGATGATTATGGCCATATGATGATGAGTCTTTGGGTGCTTATTCAAATGCCCTTGTAATTTTCGACACTCATTCACCTTTCCTTTGCTCTTGTTTGCAAAGACACATTGGGCCACGGAAGTGGCGACGAGGCGCCCTGGAGCACCTCAGACTACGCTCCGCTGTTCCAGCCAGCATCACCTTGCATCAGCCTGCAGTGGGCCGTGCGCGACGACAAGCTGGTCAACGTGCCTGTGCACCTGCTGGTCGAAGGGGACGTGGTGGTCATTAGGCCTGGACATCAGGTGCCGGGAAAGTGCAGGCTGCTCACAAAGGCGAGTCGCTCTGGACTGGCTTAGCTTTGGCTCGTGGCTATTGCCATCTGGGGGCTTTAATTTAAATGTTGTCTCACTTGAACGTAAGCAACAGTGCATTGAGACCACAAAGAAAAAGGATAAACGAAGAGTTCTCGCCGTGTCACCATTTTCACAGCAAGAAAATGTAATTTCTGTCAATGATTTGCTATATATTTATTTGTTTTATTGTTAATATACTAGGTAGCGTGGTACCAAGGTGTGCTACATACGAGTAGTGTGCAATTATGAGTGCGCACACCTTGTAACTATTCCCTCTTGTACGTTACACATTGCATTGTGTTCAGGCCGTTCAAGGTACATGTGAGTACATTATGAGAGGGAGGCTAGAAAAAAAGAAAGTAAGTCAAATGCAGCACATAATTGAGGATACATATTTAGAAAGAGAAAAGACCTCGAAGGTTGGGACAAATATGCATAACATATATAGTGAAAAGATGAAAGGTCATGATTACAAAGCAAAAATGGTAAGAAAGAAGAACATAAAGACAAAATTTTAGTAATGTTATGTGACAATATTTAATACAATTTGAAAAGTCACAAATCTTAAATAATGATACAGGCTGATTATTTTATTCGTGAGGATATTCCTGGAAAGTGTGACTGTGTGCATGTGACAGCGTGATAGCAGGATATGTTGACCATCATAAGTGGTTATTGGCCTTATGATGGGCAGCAACTTGATAGCGACTAAGCTTTGTTGTGTTTTTCTTCTTCTCCTGTGGTTTCATTTCTCTTCAAAGTGTCAGCCTTTCGTTCATGCTTTTTCTTTATCTCATTTTCACACAGTTCTTTACGTCCGAGCGTGTACCAACCACTTTTGCAGTTTTCTTAGTTTTACACACAGCACTGTCGAGTGTACGTAGTCGCAAAATGCTGAATGAATCTTCCCAATTGTTTTTACGCAAAATGGCAATAATGGCTTATTTGCGATAATATCACACTGTCCTTTTCCTTACAGATATTACTGGCCCGTGAAAGCGCTTTAAGTTATTATCACGACAGTTGTCATTTCATTAAGAGATATGTTGCTGCACAATACACAAGCGCATATGGTAGACAAGTTTCATGTCCTTAATTAAACAAAGGGGCATGTTCGTGCACATAGTTCAGGCAGAAAGAGCATACAAGCGACACCTCTTTTCACTGTTCTCTGCCTTGTACAGTAATTTCTGCCACACAACTTTTGTAAACGTGGCCGCGTGTCCTAATCCTGTCGTCCGACAAGATTAACAGAATTCCAGTTTGTCAAACTTTATATGATATATATTTATATTTATATAATTTTTTTTTGCCTGCGCTAGATGTGATGGGGCAGCATGAAATCACGCTGCCCTTGGATATCTTCGTGATGCCGTGCTCTGCAGCTCATCTATGCGTCGCCCCTCCTTGGATATGTGCAGGGCAAAGAAACGCCACTGGTTCTCGAAGAAAAGGAGACGTTCGTCCCAGAGACGGGTATCGGAACTTGTGCCACCTTCACGGGGGCTCGGCTACGACGGCCGGTCGAGCCTCGCCGCTTTGTCATGCTCGAAGTGCCTTACCTGAAGTTCTTCAGGTACAGATTCGCCATTCGCCAATTGTTTCGCACCGGAGTAACCTTCTAAAAGACACCGAGGTGCAAAACCAAGTCAGTTTAGACCGATTAATTAACATTTGCTTATTAACTGCTACTAGTTGACAAGTGCCACCGTTTCTTCTTTTGCACTCGTGCTTTTGTGTTCGTTCGGGATTTTGTACTATTTATTCAGTACTTTCTGTTTCAGTTTGTTCTACTTTTGTGCTTATTTTGATTGTACAGTCGAACCTTGTTATGATAAAGTTGCATCTTACAGGAAAGAACGCGGCTTCGAATCACCCTAGGCGCTATCAGTCTTATTCTGTCTAGACACCATACTTCGCCTTCACCATTCCTAAGTCACGTAGTTACCACATTTACTCCATGGTATCGGCACCCAATCTTGACAGAAGAAGTGAAGCCATACGCTTTCCTAGTTGCCTTACAGGCCAACCGCAGCGACATGCAACGCTATGTTTTTAAATGCCGCCGAATTCCTTCTCTTTGGGGTGAAAACCGTCTATAGCCAATTGCGTGAAAAAGAGAAATAACCTCCGTACCACTAATCGGACGCCGTTCAGGCGGTTGAGTTCCTGCAGCAGGGGGAGAGCATGGGGAGTGAGAACACTGGAACTATCCAATTATGGACATTGCATAGTAGCTTATAATCGACAGCCAAGCTTTCTGTGCACAGTAACATTAGGCGCCACTCCCGAGCGATTGATTTGCTTGCTCCCATAAGGCCTGTGCAATCCAAGAGTGGCTGCTTATGAACTCATGCTTATGAACCCTCAACGTGGCAACCTAGTTCCTGATACAGTAGACTTCCGTCAGTTTGAATCCGGTTAGTTCGAACTTTTGGTTAATGTGATTCCGACCGAAGGTTCCGGCCGGCGCCCATGCATTTCCGTGGGCCTAAACTTTCGTTATTTCAATCGTAAGATTGGCCTTTGCCGGGTAATTCAAACTCGATCAGACAGCCCTAGGAAGACTTTCTAGCAATAACCGTAGCTCACAATGTCTGATTAGAGTATTTATGGAATTCTAATGCGTTCCCTTTCCTTTTTTGAAGAAAATTGGTCCGAAATTGCCTGCATGGTGCAGTCGGATCCAAGCAAAAACAGCATTCGTAGCGTTTGTATGCTTTACCACATAACAGCAGTGTAGTGCGGCAAAGCTGATTTTAATAGACCGTGCGGTGAAGCTGACTGTATAAAATTGGCTTCCATTGTGCAACACATATTAGACCCTTGCCCACTTTCCTTGCTAAAACATCGGGTGCACGTTAGATTTCTTACTTTAGTTAAGAGCTTTAATGTAATTTCTACGTTAGTTTTCAGCTTTGGACACATGGAAATTTGGCAGTTATATGATTTCGTGGAGTGTTCGATTCGGGCAAATACTTCCAAATGAGTTAGCTGTGTTTTGGGTTTTCTTCCTGAATCTTGCTTCTTTCAACCCGCCGGATAATTCGATCAATTTCGCTTGTTCCGTCATGGTCGAGTTAACGGAGATAGACTATATAAACGTGGTACCCTACTACGTATAGGGAAGACTAACAAGCAGTCGCACAATGTTGAAAACCTGCCAAACACTGCCTTTGTTGAAGCACCGCTCAACATCAGCACACGCTATCTGACCCGAGCATGAGGCCATTATTTGAAGCTTCATTCAGTCAATAATTGAGTCTAAAGATGATGTTACTTAACTTTCTGAAAAGAGTAAAGAGAAACAATGTAAAAAAACTTAGAACGAATACTTTTATTCTTATCTGAAATATTGCTGTTTTCGTGAAATTGTCATGATGTCCTCAAGTGCATCACGCACCTGGTACACACTAATATCTGCAAAAAAATTCTTCAATTTTATATTTGCTTCACTGTATGCAATAATTTGTTATACCCGCATCTGTTATATCAAGTTTGACTGTACTAGTAGCACTGCCACACTGTGTGCATGTTACATTTTGATGCATATGCCATATGGACTGTTTTGGTTGGTCTCATTGACAATACTGTTCGGTCCTGAGAGCTGTACTTTCCTTGTGCTTCAATAGACTTTGAAATAACAAACACAGATGTAATTAATTATCGAATGTAGCAAAATAAATCTAAATTTCTTATTGCTGATATCAGCGTGTCATAAATGTATGCTTATAAAGAATAACGGATATAACAAAGTCATTTTCGTGCCAGGTGCGACTCCATTGTAACGATGCATGGCTGTACGTGGCGAAGGCTGTCATAATGGCAAAGCCTTACTGCCCGCAATTCTGCCACCACCTGGCCAAACGTCAGGACCCTCCTTATCCACCTGCACCTGTACATTTGGCTCACGCTTCCATTCATTCCACTTGCAGGCTTTGCCTGGAAAACTCGCTCATGCGGCCCGTGTCAATGTTCGCCAAGGAGCTGCACCACGTCAACAGCACCTACCTCGAGAGGACCGTGATCGGCATTCTCGTGAGCCTCTCTCCTGTCCTTTCCCATCTCTGCTTTGCTAGACTGTCAAAGTGTCTGCCTGCACTGGTACCTCGAAGCACCTACCACTATGGTGACTCAGTGGGCCTCTACAATTATCCATTCCAGGCTGCCCAGGACCTCCAGAGACGCTGCTTTCAGCCAATGAGCATTGCATACGCAGTGTGTTGGGCAGTCCCGGGCAGTCTGGGATGACGAATCGAAGGGACCCACTGGTCGGGGCATTCGGCTTCTGAGCACAGTGATGTTGCTAGTTCATTTCCCAGCCTCGGCAGCCGCATTTCGATTATGGCGAAATGCAAACACGCTCGTACATTTCGATCACGTGTGGAAGAACCCCAGGCTGTCGAAATTAATCCAGAGCCCTCAGTGTGATGCACTTATGCCGTGACTGCGGTATCCCCCAAAAGCCAGTATGCTGCTTTGGAGTGTTAAACCCCGTAATTTCATTTTTCTTTATCTCATAGCAGGGATATTGTCCTACTTGCCACGGTGGCTATCTTGGAAAGGAAAGATTTCTCGGAAGGGAAAGCTGGGCGGTATTAAAAAATTTGTTCTGGTCTGAGGTTTGAAGTAACGTAAAACTACCAGGGAACCTTTATGGGCTTTCTTTGTTGCTTAATGTGCTACTATCGTGACGAATGACAGCACTGCCTCTCACAAAACTTCCTCTGTCTTAGGATTGTTTGAGCGCATTGACAACGAGGAACAAGCAAGTGGGCACGCAAGTGCTAGTGTGTGTCTGCTTGTCCTGGTTGTCAGGGCTCTTAAACAACCCTAATCAAGTCTTAATAACAAGGCCGAACGTCAACATTCATCACGTTCATTCCTCTGTCTTGCAGATTTCAGTTGAACCTGTTGTCGATTTCGGCAGAACACGAGAACCTCTTATTCACTGTTCCCGTGCTTCCATTTGATAATTAATTCACTCTTGTAACCCTGCCACCTGCTAGCGTCCCAGTTGGTAGAGCGAACGCCCCAGAGATGCAGTGTTGCTGGTTTCAATCGCCTGGACCAGGACAAATTGTTGATGCAACTGCGAAGCTTTCGTTGTGCGTTTCCATTTGCAGCCTTGTGCTGTGCCTTTGGATGCATCACCACCTCTGCCTTTCATGTCAGGTCCTGACGACTGTGCTGAAGCTGGCCCAGTGGCGCTACCTGGGGGACCGAGCAGGCAGCGTGAAGGAGCTGGTGCTGCAGCCCGCCCTGGCCATCTTGCCCCTGCTGCCGCTGTCACTGCCCGCGCTCTGGTTAGGTCTGCATGCACTTGGCACGGCCAGGCTACACCTCATGGTGGCCACACAGGAGCAGACGGTCAGTCCCGCCAGCTCTTTCACAGAGAACAGCTCGAAGCTGAGTACAGTCGGCTTCCGTTAATTCGATCCTGACGGGACCTGTGGAATTGGTTGAATTATCCATCGGGTCGGTTGAATTAAACAAGGAGCATAAAAGAAAATGTCGGAACACACCGCTGATTCACTTAGCAATATTTGTGCCGATTTTAATACGTCCCTGAATCGAACGTGCACCCATTTTTTATGGGTTCAAAGTATAAAACTAACGTACAAATGACGTTAGAGGGCCTAAACAAAGTAGAAATCAAATGTGCGCACATTTTTATTTTAGCAAGAAAAACATAGCATGCCTCCGGTTATGGCAATAAGAGAAAGACTAAACCAGCGAACTTTGACTTCGCGATCCCCCCATTAGCAAAGCAATCGTGCGATACTTCACTCCGTCTGCGATGTGTTGCAAGAGACAGATTGTCTACGCCAGCCAATATATCGTGAAATGAAAACACGTATAGAGCTGCGCTCAAATTTTGCATTAGGGAGTATTGTAATTGTCAGTGATTTTTTTTTTCCCCAGCTTTCTGAGGGCCAAACATATGGCGACTGTGAGGTCTTCGTCGACATGGCATCAAACCCTAATTTTGATTGTAGACTATATAATTCAACAAAATTATCTGTTTTCAGTTGAAATGAGTTCTTTCTGCGTTCCTGATTATTCAGACTTTCTTTATGGCTCCTTCCACGCAAGAATAATTGGCCATTGACTGTACATCTTTGCATGCTAGGTTGAATTTTAGTGTAGCAAAATAGTTGGCGCGCCAGCACTGACTTCTTTGTGCCACGTTAGATAGCACGAACGATGTCCAATTTTTATTCTATGCTGAGCACCCGGTGCTCTTTATCTAAGCTTCGGCGTCATGCGAGTCCTTGCTTGCATGACGCCTAAATTATGTTGGTGTTGATGTGGCTTCACGCGCAAGCACACAGGGCATTTAGAGGCCTTTGTTCCGATCTCTGAAGCTTGCTGTTCTGTAGGGCCGCCTGATGGGAACGACGCTTGGCCATGATTGTGCGACAAAAAGTGGAAACAATACATGTTAACTAACCCGTACACAATAAGCTGGTACGGTTTATGTCGATACAAAACACATTATGTACAATGACCGCTGAGAAGGGGATTTGACTTTACTATTAAAACGAAACTACTGTTTAAGCGGGTACGGTCTAACAGGGTTTTACGGTATTCGTTTTTGGGGTCAGGAAGTTTTCTAATGTTTCCACATTGCATTTAAGTACAATGTAACCCATATCTATAAGCAATGAACTATCCTTGAGCTTGTGCTCTCAAAATCTTGTGGATGCCACTGCGTCGATTCTGATGGTAGGATGGCATCCATGGCCTCACTCCTGGGTTGCCCCATTCACTCTGAAGTATTCAGGACTTCCTTGACACTTACACTCACATTTACCACAGCGAGCACTTAAGAAAATGAACAAATCAATCAATCAATTTAATTGAAGTGTCAGTCAGACTCACCAACCTACTCGGCCACTCAGTCAATCACTCACTCACTGACTAACCAATGTACTTAGTCAGCAAGTGCTGTCGCAACCTGGAAACTTCCCTATCATTGCATTGAAAGGCGAAGCAAAGGTACAGATTGCCTAACAGGTTACTCGGGTTGTCGAATAAACGCCGGTCACCCTGCTCACCTGACAGGCCATACAGCACGCCCACGACGACCTCTTCGAAGAAGCGGACGAGGTAGAGTCGACGCACCCCGACAGCTCGGACCTGTCGTGGGGCCAGGTGCGGCCGCTGTTCTTGTCGCTGCTGCGCGGCAAGGCACCGCATCTCTGGAGGACCTCCAGCCTCCTGCACGTCCTGGGTAGTGTGACGGTGAGCCTGCTTGCATGACGCGGTCCTGTCCACTTCGAGTTTCCTTGTGAGAGCGCTTGTTCGTTGTTTTCATTTGCTTGTAAATTTTAGCACCTGAAAACTCGTATTTCTAGGAAATGAAACTGAACGCCCACCGAAGAGGTGTGGTTAAAGGCTAAAAAACGCCATTTCGGCTTCCACGCAGAAGCCTTGTTTGATAAAGTATCTTGAAACATGGGGCAATCTTCAGCACAAGTAAGGGACAGTCGAACAGACAAAGCAGAGTGTGGAGTATCGGTTGATGTTTATTGTCTAATTGTGTAGACCTGGAAGCCATAATCAGCGAGAGCCAGTGCAGTATTTGAAGGGATGCCTTTGACACATCGAACCTTACTGTGTGCATAGAACTTGCCTTAGGAAGAAATGGCTGATCTTTTTATATGATAGTGAAGTCAGCACCACACAGGTGCACATATCAGTGAGTCTTGCGATTTCACTTCTCTTTGTTATCTCTTATGTCAGCCTGCCACAACTTCTGTGCAGCACTTTTGCTTTATCAAATCTCGGATTGCATCTGGACTTCCTACCATGTAGTGCTAGATGCCCTGAAAAAGCTTTCGTGACTTATACTTGTGCTACATAAGTCACCCATTGACGCACATGCCAGTTTGACATGCCTTATTTATTCGAATATGAAGCGATCACGATTATAAGATGGGGATGCAGTTGTGGAAACTAAGAAAAAGAACTTAAATGTACGCACTAAAACAATGCAATATAACGTAGCTGACAGATTATTCAGACTCAGCAGGGATTGCTCAAATTGCTGAATAATTGAAAGCCACCCGGAATATTAGGTGCAAGTTGAAGGGACTCACAACTGGCCAGAATGTGTTGCGAGACATTGACAGAAATAAAATGTCCATAATTTGTAGTGATAGAATCCAGCACGCTGTTCATGATTTAAGTAGGAATTATACTTTAAACTGGCAAAAAAAGTCTCAAGAACCAGTAAGTGGCGAGGCCCAGTGGTGAAATCTTGGTACTTCGGATGTAGTCTATGAGATTACTGTATGTAAGTCTGCTGTTATTAAGTACAACATAATTATTGCTTAAAATTGCATTTGCCATATTATTAAACACTTCCACTTTATTCTATGCTCCGGGAATCAAAAGCACGCACACGGCTACGACAACACACTGAACTGCGTATCACGTGTGAAAGCATAGTTTCATTTTCGATCCGATTGGTTTCATTTTTACTGGTTAGATACCAAAGCAGTTCAACAGGAAACCACGAAAACACATAACTTTTATCACAGTAATTCTCAGGAAAATATGAATCGCAGTAATACCGACTTCATAAAATAATACTTTCTCACAGCTACACCCGCACTTGTCGTCTGCCTCCCACTAATGCCGGCATATTAACGCTATCGCACTCACCTATCACTGTTTTCAGCATGCTTCCAGTGAACGACTCCTTCCCCACTGCCGATCAAAAAATTCTTATAAAAGATGTTCCACGGCATGTTCTGGCGTACCACTTCATGATTAGATACTCTGACCGGTAAGCTTTTCATTGCATTAAAGAAATAAGTACCATAAAATTGGTTGTCAGTTCCTTTAAATGTGAATTTCGCCTTACATTGTGGCTTTGGGGCAACAAGGCGTGCGCTGCCGTAAAGCCACATTATAAGGCAAAATTTACGCTGCCGTGAAGTCACACCTCACAGCAAAATTAGAACAACCCTGGCCCCACCTTTACTGTTCAATTTAAAATTCTCAGAGCAGATTATATTATACGTGCAAAAAATATGGTACTGCCTCACCGGTCAATATTTATTAGTTGCTACAATTTGCACTGTATCCTAAAGCCTGGATCGACGGAAATGTGGCACTGCTACTACCATGTTGAAATAGTAAGTGAATGCATCAGCCTTACACATAAGGCATGAGGGTTGTGACTTCTTGGCTAAGGATTCTGGGAAAAAAACCTCGCCTTACATTCAAATAAGTATGATATGTAGGTGTTGCCAAAGAGAAGCAGAATTGAGCACAATCAAGGGCACTTGAAGGAGCAACTTCCTTCTTTGTCATGTTGCTCAGGTGCTCCATATGCTTCTCCTGTAGAAAACAATCGGCCGTTTCGTTCGAAGGCAATGCCTTGTAAGAGACACATAGTAGAATTCAGCATTGCAGTGAAGGCATCTCAGGATGCCGTTGGCTTCATTACATTTGCAGTCAAATACGCTGCATGCCTCTGGAGACCTCCAGGCGCAGACCGTGCATGCGCTTCGACACGTGACAGCACAGCAGTGCTGACTGTTAGAGCGTCCGTATAATTGGTATCGCAGTCAAATTTTGTTACGTGAAAGTTGACACCTTTCTCAAGTGATTCCCTGCCAACCTTTTTTCAGACTCTATGCTGCGTCGACAAAAAGGGTATCCTGTCATGGCCGAATCCAACGCCGGAGAAAGTGTTCTTCCTCAAGCCGCCATGGTCGCGAGGGAGCAGCGGTCACACATCCAACTTTGGTGGCTCGGGCAATGTCCGTCACTCGGGCCACTTCGATGCCAGCTCCGACATCGTAACGGAGGACAGACCAACTACACCTGGTGCCGGCGACTCGGTGCTTGAGGGTGAGCTGGCTTTGAAAAATCGTGACACACCTGACGGGGTGATTCAGCAACTTTGCATTTGTCAGCGTGCATGAGGATGGGTTTCATCCATCCAAGTGGGTAGGGGGAGTGCCAAGAGATGGCGTAAGTGACTGTAGTTGCCATACGAGGCACGAGGTGGCAGCACTGGGACTGGCGGGCACAGTGTGTGTTATGTGGTGGTGGACACAGAGGGCCGATGAGCGATGCATGAAGCTCAATAATGAAGAGTGGTAGCTGAAGTGTAGGCCCACCGTCAATCCTGACGGCATGCTTGGGCAAAGCAAAAAGCGTGAATGGGATTTGGCAAAGAGGCTTCCTGCTTGACGATAGCAAAGGATTACATTAGATATAATGTTGGTTTGAGATGCTACTTGGCAAATGAGAAAAAGGCACATATAAACAATTGTTTGAGGTGCATTCATGCGTTTCCTGGGAGTTTTCCAGTGTCGTTCAGGAGACGCCAGAGTTCATTCACTGTTTTCTGGGAGTGCCACACTTGCAAAAAATTGCACCCTTTTGGTGCCTATCTTGGCCCCACAAGCAGTAATTGTCATCTATCTTGCATGTGCTTCCTTTCTTCAGTGCTAAGCTCCCCGTACATTCAGGCCAGAGACGACACGTGCTTATCAGGTTGCATAGTATTTTCGACTAGAAAGTAGTGAGTGGCAATGTTGTTAAATATTAAAAGAGAACACACAAGCTAAACAAAAATTATAGCTTGAGAAACAATGTAAAATCTTTTTTTATTAGAATGCAAAGGGCTCTCAGGATTACGGGGAATTTTTAAATATGTATGTCAAAATGTTGAATGACCATGGATAGTTGTTCGCAGTAGTATTCCGCAGTAGTAACCAAAGGGTCACTGCAGTCGAGGGATCCTTTCTAACTTCTTGGTGTTTCAGGAAGCCTGTGGAGGGTATGTATCAAGTTTCTCTTGGGCTCAAGCAAAATGGCTGTTTAGTCAGCCTGTCATGCTCTCCTCGTGCAAGTAGTGTGTACAAGAGTACTGTATGGCACCTCTCGCTCTAAATTAAAAACAGTTATTTTTCTAAACGTGCATATTTAATTACACATCTCAACATTTATTTCCTATTTGCACCTTTAAAACCTAATGAAGTACGTATTTAATGTAGCATACACGTAATGTATGCACCTCCTGGGATTCATTGTGTACGAGTCGTTACATATTTGTGAGAAAATATCACAGGACATGGCGTTATTCTCTTTCTCTCTCGCCATTATCGATACTGTTCACTTCCCTGGTTTGTACAGCTAACTACAAGAGCTTACGGACCACAGAATCGGAGAACACATTGAATTTCCTAGAACTGTGTGACCGTAGCCAGTAAAACCGTACAACACTACGTTGGCTGTTGGCGGCAGTAAATGTTTCGGGACCCCGGGATGAGTATGTCACATTGTTTCCATTTGTCATAATTTTTGCATGCATTCCATTACCAGCAGGAGGCAAGGTGCTGACCGTTGACAACGGCCCACTGAGGCGCGCGTCGGGCCTGTCGGGCTACGATGCACCGGACCACATGTACCACCCAGGTACCCACGTTGAGGTGCTGGACCTCACTCACAGCATGCTGTCGGCCTTCGGGGTCCAGTTCGACGACCCCCGGTGGAAGGACTACATCAACAACCTCAAGCCACTCGTGAGTGGGCAGTCTTCTCTCAGAGGGCTTACCCTTTCACTCCCCGAAGTTTTTTTTAAGAAACGTGCATGCAATTTCTGTACTTTTTTTCATTTTGCCAATTTTTCGCACATTATGTTTAAAAAAAATAACATGAACCTCTTGCAGTCGTATCTTGGACCGTTCTTTCTCAGTAATTCTTTTTTCAGCTATTAATAATCGCATTAAACAATATCTGAGCAAGAAGGCAGCAATTTTTTAGTTCCGCATTTGAAATAATTCACATGTGCCTTTTCCTGGTGTCAACAGCACAACATGTAGAAGGGACAAGAGACGAAAAGACGACACCACAAGCATTGCCTTTGGTGTCGTCTGTCTGCGCAGTATGTGCTTTTTGTGGTGCGAAGCACTGAGACGATGTCAATGTTTTCCAGCGCGTGTGTTTTATGGAAAGAACACGTCAGAGTTAAGAAACCTTAAGACAGTTTCAGTGCCGAGGAGAAATATGTGTATATCACCTTCAGTCAACCAGCACACGTCCTCGGATGAGAGAACTGAAGAGGACAGCAAGGATAAGAAGCCCAAAGAAAACGGTTCCTGTGGTGATCGTCAACAACAGGATGTTGGCTAGAGACTACACTATGCAAGAGCCTCGGGAACGAAATAAATTTTTAGAAAGAAATCTATTACTGCGTTCATGGCGTCCAAAACGTGGGAAATGGTTCCTGACTGCAAATTGGTCAATTGTTCGTGACTGTGAACGGTTAAGAAAGCTTTGAAACATGTTTGGTATTAAAGGGTGTTTCTTCTCGCAAACATTTCCCAACGAAATATTTTTCAATATGCCTTGAATTAACCAAGTATTGCTGCTCAAATGCTACCTCTACACAGCAGTGGCTCGTATAGCCTTTGCCGCCTTTTTGTCGCTCCTGCTGTAAGCCCTGCAAATCAATCGTGCTATTTTCACCATCCTTTTGCCACAATGACGTTTGTTAATGTTTTCTAGGGCCTGAGCATCCTGCTCAACACTTGCAACCCGGCCACCCAGGAGAAGTACGCCCGCTTTTGCGACCACATCGCTTGTGAAAGTCTCCACAATGAGTCGGCCGTTCCTGTCGTCAACAAGCGGTAAGCCTGTCGTTGGGCTGGTTCCCATCATGGCCGCCGATTCTTTGTTCAAATCTACTCTACTTGCCTGCAGATACCTAGTTCGGTATGCGCATCTGGTTCGGTGTGATGTAATAAAAAACAAGGGCAATAATTCGGGCTAGTTGGTCTGCGATGATGGGATCCCAAGTGTTATGACAAGGGATTATGACATGGCGCCATCGTCCCCTGCAGTGTTTCACGCTGGCCGGGCTAGCCGACAGGCTCCTTCTGAATTCTCGACTTTCTCTGTCTCCGCAACGCTCGTCCTCCTCCTCTGTGAACTTACGTCAGACAAAATGTGAAGTTGTGTCTGGCCATCCGGTTCTGCGACTATCCTGTCTGGACACTCCACATACCTGTTGCTGTGTAGGCACACCTGTTCTTGTAGCCCATTGCTTATTAAATGCAAATTAACCCCCGTCTAACAGAACTCCACTGCGCCCACTGAACGCGATATAACTAAACACTAATTAGCACTAAAAAGACAAGAACAGACACAAGAATGACAGCATGTGGCGCTATTCAGCTGTCGTGTGTGGCCATGCATATTGTCGTTCTTTCGTGTGTCCTTGTTTTAGCACTACCTAGGACAACTGTATGAAAGCTGAGCTTGTGTAACTAAATGTCTCCTTTCACCCTCCCCCCATTTCATAGTAATGGCCTAATAGGTGTTTCTGAGAGCAAGGGTTTACGAAAATTTCCAGACTAAGGTAGTTCCTCACAGAAACTGAGTCGTCTGCGGCACATTCAAAGTGTAGTTTCTGGTCTTGCCACCAGGTGCCTCTGCGATCTGGCGGTCCAGATGGGTTTCACAGAGCGAGCTGTTGAAGCATACCAGCACCTTCAACACGTGGCTCTCTTCAGGCATGTGGTCAGTCTGGCCAACTGGCCTTTCTAATGTTCCTTAGGGATATTACAATATGCAGTTTTCATTGTGCGGTTCTCTCGAGTCAATTATTACTGAGCCAAGTGTCAGCTGATGTCACTTCACTCACCTCTCCTAAATGCTGATTGATTGAGTCGTGTGATTTAACATCCCAGATCAACTCTGGTGCTATGAGAGACACTACATTGGAGGGTACCAGATTATTTTGACCGTGTGAGGTTTTTTAATGTGCACCTAAATTACAGTGTCCTACTAGAACCTTTTTTTTTAGTAGTGCGACCGTGCCTCTACACCTGATGCCTTTTGAGTCAGCAGTGGCGGTGATGCTCCAGTCACTAACTATTGAAGGTGCATTGCGCTAAATTGTGTCGCGCGATGAAGCGTGGCCAGTTCAGAGCGTTCATCTTGCGTCTGACCAGACGTGTGCTCCAGACCGGTCGTGGTTAGAGCAACAACAGCACTGCTGCAACGATGACCACTTCTTGGTGCAACACATGAAATAAGGCGTGATTCTTGTCGGTCGGTGGCTCACTGCCCATATATCTTCTAGTTCACTGTTCCTCAATATAAGTACACGACCATTTTTGCATTGTTTTGCAATCCTCCCCCCACCCCCACCCCCCATTGAAATGCAGCTTTTGCGACTGGAAGCTGAACCCTAACCACAGGATCAGCTGAAAACCATAGCCATTACACCACTACAATGAGTCCAAAACTTTTCTAAAAATGAAGCTGCACACAAAACGTTGATGCAGGCTGGCTGGCACATTTCAGAGACAGCGCAATGCAAAAGAATAGGACAAAGTAAGAACATGGACGACAGTATATATAGTTGTCAAATGAATCCATGTGGGAAAACGAGGGGACGTACCCACCATAATGACTCAGAGGCCATGGCATCTTGCTGCTGAACACAAGATCACTGGTTCGACTCCCATCTGTCGTGTTACCATTCCAATGGTGACGGAATGCAAAAACAATTGTGGACTCAAATTTAGGAGCACTTTAAATCACACCCCTGGTGGCCAACGTTAATCTGGGTCCCTCCCCTGTGCTGCTTCTCATAGCCTGTGCATTGCTTTGCTGAACTAAGCACCATTATTTGCTTTGAATTACTGCATAACTGTTTAATAAAGGGGGCCAAAGCTGATTGTCTGGTAGGTTTATATGCGCACTTGGGAAAAGTACTGACATGAAAGTTTTGTTTCTTTTTTGTTGATGCGTTGAGTTGTTATTCACCTGTAGTAGTTATAGTACGGAAGTTTGCTTTCCCCACCTCACTGTGAATAACTAATTGCATCCTCATTTATTGCAACCAGTATGGCTTTGAAAGAGTCTTGAGGACGACATAATGTAGCTTAACATAGCTTGTGATCACGCAGTATCACGAACCAGGGAGTGCACTCCAGCTGTGTAAGTGATAATAACTGGGTGAATGCAGCATTATTTGGTGACTGGAAGCGACTAGTCTGAGTGACTGAGCCTGGAAGAGACTAAAAGTGATAGTCTAGTCAATTCTAGAAGCCTCGAAAGGGACTAGGCCTGAGGCACTTCCAACGTCAGTGTGATACAGGAAGCTGGTTTCAGCCGAAACGTCATTACAAAAGGCTGCAATGTCGCAGCTTCCAGTGCTGCGCACTCTCTATAAAAAGAAAACGGAATGGCTCAGTGTGACGACTTACTCCCCACAGGACCATTCGCACCGATGTGCCCCTCGGTCACTAATTCCTGTCATTTTTTTCGTTGCTGTCTTCATTGCTGCAGCAACCTGAAGTGGTCCAGAAAGGCAGGCTGGCCCGGTCGCTGAACTTCCCACGGCTCAAAATGCCTTTTCCCAACATGTGCTGCGCCGTTGTGAAAGAGGTGGGCTCCCAGCACAAGCTCCTCTCGTAGATTCGAAAGCTTGCCTGTTCTGTGTTATAATTGATGTGCTGGACCGTTAAAATGCGCCTTCAGCTTCTGCATGTAAGGAATTTGCAGTCATGACCAACATTGATCACTTGTTCATAATACAAGGACATGACATAAGATGCAGTTAAAAGTGTGATGTTAAGAAAAAAAAAGAGATAGAGACGTTGACTCTTATATGGAACTCTTATTCACTGAACTTGTTCTTGTATACCAAAACATCTTTTTTAAGCACACTTTATTGGTTGGCAATCTTTTTTATAAGCCCATAATGTGACTTGATTTTCCAGTGCATGTTTGTCTCAGGAATCATTGTTTTAATTTACCAGTTAATCTAATAAGAAAGTGTGGACAAATCACTGGTGTTGACCCCTAAAAGAAACATTAGAAAGGAAATCAAATGTCAGGCAACTGACACTACCACACAGTATAAACAGTTTCCCAGCATGCCATTCTGTACCAGTTTCCAACGTGACAAGGCGTTTCCTTCTGTGAACCATAATTTTGTTACCGCTGGTGTTAGCGCGACATCCTGTCTGAACCTGCAACCTGCAGGCACTGTCAGGAACACTGCAGATGTTCACCCAAGGTACTGCGGACCTGGTTCTGGACATGTGCTCCGAGTACTGGGACGGCCGGGACCTGTGTCCGCTGAGCGACTCCGACCGCAAGCGGATTCTGGACTTCTACCAGCGGTCCAGCCTGACGTCCTACTGCTTGGCATTTGCCTACGCTCCACTGCTGCCATCGCTGCTACTCAACCCGGCTCTCGAAGGCAGCTACCTACAGCTTCCACCTGACAGGTACCTACACACCGAACCTTATGTTTTTAACTGTGACAGCAGATAACCCTTTAAGAATGCGTCTTGCCTAAAATTTTCTTTTCTTTTCTTCTTCTTCTTTTTTTTCATGCTGAATTTATGTTTTTGTCTAAGTGTGTTTGACCAACATTGGATGAGAGACGGCAAGCGTCATTTGTT
Organism: Dermacentor andersoni; assembly: GCF_023375885.2. Taxonomy (NCBI): domain Eukaryota; kingdom Metazoa; phylum Arthropoda; class Arachnida; order Ixodida; family Ixodidae; genus Dermacentor; species Dermacentor andersoni. Next base: position 116,846,109 of record NC_092821.1, on the reverse strand, counting down.
AGATTAGAGCAGGAACAGAGGACGGAGAAGAATAAGCTTACGTAGAAAAAATACAATGTGCACTTCAGTTTCACACCCAGCAAGACCCATCTGTAAAAGTTTCACTCAAAGACATAGGTGGCTTTGGGTGAAGCTTACCTTAAGCAGGCCTGGTGTTGACCACATATGGCAAACCTGCTGCTTGAAAACTTTCCCCAGAATATTTTTATTCTCGGTGTATTTTGCACATTTTGTCAAAAAATTGCCATTTCTTTCAGGTATTTTATCTCTGGCCTTTAAAGGTTGAAAGGCTTGAAACTGGGTTTTTTCTGTGTCTATCTGTTCATCTTTTTCATTATGCCAACGTTGTCATCATCATGTTGTCATTACCATGTCGTTGTCATTGTGAGGCCAGCTCCCCACCCACAGCTTCACCATCTCCGTGGGGCAGCGAAACACAAAACTGTGCCCACCACCACCACTAGTGCAGTTTGCAACCATGTCTCTACAGCAATGCACAGTTTCTGAGCTGGGCTTGCCAACCACCCCGCAGCTTTGGCACTTGCTAGCTCTCGAGGGATTTTGTGTGCTGCACAGACTCGTATGGCACATTGAACAGGTTGCTTTCTAGCACCCTAAGCCCTCTCACAATGTGGCTCATTTTTGGCTGATTGAAATTGAGCATGTGAAACACGTTCGCCTGATTTATTCAGAGCACCGCGCTGCAGCTCGTAGCACTCGAAGGCATTGTCACCTTCGAGCTGGGAGCTTCGAGATAGGAGCATGGGCACAGTGAAATGAGATGCATAAACAGCAACATTTCGGGTGGCACATCACACTTATACTTAACAAACAGTTTATGGTTAGCAGGAATTCTAATGATACTTTCTGAAGCTAATCAGTGCAGTTCGCTATCACAAGCATCTCTTCACTCAGTAGCCCTATGTGAAGTCTTTTGGCAGTTGTCGAGCAGATCACTCACAGTACGGGGTCGTAGTGGCGACAGGAGGCTGCAGTGCCGTGATGCCACAATGGGAAGGCGGCGCTGTGACGCTGTCACCGCGACTGCCCGCTGGTAATCCGACAGGCTGTCATGACATGGAACTGCTTGCTCTTGTCAGCAGACTCATGCCGAGGGTCCGGCCCAACAGCTGAATGGACCAAGGAGTCACATGAGCTCTGCGGCAGGTCTCACCTGCAGTTTAGGAGCAGGTGGCTGGACGGTCCAAGTAGCCACCCACACTTGCCCGCGGGACCCAGCTCTGCCTGTACACACAGGAGGTGGCCACACAGACCGGTAGCCGCCCGCACACTCCAGTAGGTTCGGCCTGAAGCTGCGGGATGCGGGCACCCGAGCAGACCGATAGCAGCCCGCAATTGCCCACGGGACCGAGTTGCTACGACGCTTCTCCTCGCTGCCCTCATCGAGTCTTTCCTTTCCAAATTGAGCAGCAGCTCATAAGCTCACTTCACGCGCCGTGTCGTGGTAACGTAGCTGCAGCGTTGTTGTCCCTGCTCATCAGAAATGGTACTAGTGAAGTTGTGGCGTCTCTGCATGTATCTTGAAGGCAGCAACAGGCAGTATAGTAGCAGACAAGGATGACGTTAGGTGCATTGCAAAGTAGCTTTTTCTTGAGAAGATGACGATGTGATCTGCTCCTGTTGCAGAAGAGGAGATCAGAGCTGGAGGAATCGCTGAAGTCTCCTGACTTTACTTTTAAATGCAGTTCTACTTTGTTATACCATTGCACGCATTCCTCGGACAAGTTTCCGAGTAAGCAATAACGAATATATTCGCTAAGCAACGAAGTGCTAAAATATAGGCTCAGAAGAACAAATGGCTGGGCACGATAGCTCCACATCCATGACTAAAGAACCACACATGTTGTCGCCTTCTCCTCGGTGTCCTGAGGCAGCATTCTTGCATGACCACTTTCGGGGATCGTTTCACTTTCGCAAGAGTCTGCGTGACTATTGCACTGGATGCGTTGGCGTCTGTGAGCTACAGTGCTCCTGGCATCGTGTCATCAGTGGTGTTGCTCATAGACACCTGTGTATCCGGCTCTGGTTGTGCACAATCTTGCGAAAATGAAAGTATCTTCTCAAGAGACCAACCAAGAAGAGCAAATCGCCTCTAGATCGTTCACGCTGTTGCAGTCGTGAGAGAGCACTCGAACTTGCATGCTCCTCAACTCTTCTGGGCATCACAGCGTACCTACTCCGTCACTCTGCCGCCGCGTTCCAACGCTCGGAGACTACAGCGACACTCCGTGCTCGCGCGTCGTGCAGCAGTCACCTGTTCCGCTCGTCCGGCAAGAAGGTGGGCGGGGCGGCGCTGACGCTGACCGTCGGTCCGGAGGCCGACAAGACGCACAGCCACCACCTGAGCACGGACTCGGTGTGCCACGAGGAGGAGACGATGGTGATGGACGCGGCGGGCCGGGAGCAGGCCCTGGAGGCCACCGTGGAGCGGCTCAGGAACCAGGTGTTCATCGGCATGGTCACCATGCAGTACCAGGCCTGCCCGGTCAGTTCACCTGCTGATTGTCGTAGTGTCCGATTCAGTGAAATCTCGGTTACGACGATCATCAGGGGACCACGGCAAAATTTTGGATATTCTGAAAGAAAAGTATATTAAGCCGCCATCATACATCTCGCAAAGAAGGTGCCATAGCTTAATATATTACGAATGTTTTTTTAAATGTGACACTAATTGCTTTTTATTTTTTCCTTGGACAATAAGGGAGCGGAATGTTCTTCTGCCAGAAACTGTATACATAGCATCAAATTAATATTTTTACCGTGCTTTGTGTATTTGAATGGAATATCAATTTCTTTGGTTATGTCCCTCCAGCTGTAATGCCTGCAAAGGTGAGGCAGTTACCAAATAAGTAAATAACCAAATAAATAAAATTACCAAGCATTACCAGGCCTCTGAGGTCTGTGTATCTGCCGCTCTTCTTCAAACCTCACACACGTCTTGGAACATTTCTCGAGGAGCATGTGTTTCAGGAAACTTCCTTGCTGTACACTCTAAGAAAAGTTTACACCCTTTGGAGTGTACATTTGCCACACAACAATAATCGTCACCTGTCTTGCTTGCATTTCCTTTCTTGAAAAGGCTGCGCTCGTTACTTTCCTGTCGGGAATGCTATGTCATGCTGATAACGCGCATGCCGTTCGTTACTGGAAAGTACCGGGCTCGCAGCGTTAAAGAAAGGAAATGCAGACAAGACGGATGACGATTATAGTTGTGTGGCAAATATACACCCCAAAGGGTGCAACTGTTTTTAGAGTGTAGTAGTGCTGTCAATCACGGTATGGATTTTGTTAAACGACAGTGTGTTTCGTTGGTCTCGTCAACAATGTGGTGGCCAGTTTAATGAGTGGTGGGGTCAAAACCGAGCAGCACTAGCTCTGCCAGATCACCATATGTGTGCTAACACAAGCGATCCATTGAAGGGAGATTTTCTTCATCATAGGACTGCTGATGTTAAACGAGCTATCAAGAGTCTTGCGGTCACATTAAAAATTTTTCAATTTTTTTTTCTTTTTTGAGACATTGCATTCTGTTCCCTTGGTGCGGTCACTGCTGCAGTCACCTAGGTAACTAGTGACGTGGTCATTAGCAAGCAGTACTAGGCCTGCCCCGGTCACTATGTGTGCTCACGCATCTTATCATTGGAGGTTGCCTCTTTCTTTTTTCCAGAACACTGCCAGCTTTTCATTATTATCTCCGAGAGCCTCGTGACCTTATTCATAAACGTAGCTCAACTCGACACTCCTTTTCAACTTTGCCAAGATGAGGGCAGCGCCACCTATCAGCTGATAAAGTTGTTGTTCATCAGTAACACATTTTAACAATTTCGAAGCGATAATTTAATCTTCAGGCACTTTCAATGTATAATCGAAGGCCCTGGAGTGAGAAGGCCTCTCTGAACCAACTGCTCTGTAAAGTTATCACAGAGCAGTCGGGTTTAATAGCAGCTGGCTACTTGAGTCTGTGATAAGCTACCCTTCACTCAACAAAGTTGGGAAAGAGCATTAGGTTGAGTGTATAGGCAAGTGATGGCTTTGGGCATCCAAGGCTATCTTTGCTTTTTCAGTAGCATCAGGTGAGAGCAGTGGCTAGCTAAGTAGCATTGGGAATTGCATCAGTAACACAGTGGGCTTCTAGCATGCTGCTGAGCAGGTTGCAAGCTCAACACTAGACATGCGTAAAAGAACAGTGCTTGTTTGGAATGAAAGAATGCCTCTTGGCTTGAACAATTTAGTAGTTCAGTCATTGAACTAAACCCTACATATAGTACCAGGGAACATTGGCTCATGTTTAATAGTTTACACTATAATCTGCCATTAAAAGCTTGTTGCTTTGAATGATAGGGTTTGTTGCAGTGTGGAAGGTGAATAGGAGCACTCCGTCGTTTTCTGAGTGCGTGCTTAATGTTTGCATAATTCTACTATGTTTTGCTCTAAAAAACTTAATCCGTGGTCTTGGTGCAGGACTTTGTGAAGCTTGTGGAGCAACTCGAAGATGCCTGCATCCGATTTGTTCATTTCTCCAAGGAGAATGAACTGCGTAGTCGGGTAGGTACACAGTCACCTCTTGAAGAGCTTCATGGCATTGTTGCTGCTGCTATGCTGTTACCGTTGTTGTGTTAACTGCTGTTCTCGTTGCTGTTGTCATTGTTGTCGTCATGGTCATTGTTGTTGATGCTATAATTTGTGCTGTTCCTCTTAGGTTAAGGGTTACTCGCGGTTTCAGAGAGCATGGAACTTTGTACTCAAAGTTGAAGTAATAGAGTTCTAAAACAGGAGCCTCAAATGTTTTTTGGCTCCGAAGAAATAGCATTGTCTCTCCTGCGCAGGTACAAGAGGCAAACTACATACGTGGCTTGTGTCCGTTACGCTCTTTTCCAGATAAATAGCATGCCACCACAAACTTGCCTCAAAAGCTTTTGATCAGCAAACTTGACACTGAAGCAACGGCTCTCACCTGGGGCCAAGTCTGACCTGATTCCTGAGTAGTTGACATCAATGCCGTTTAAAGAATTTTCTGCGTACATTTGCCAGGGCTGCGTGTGGCGCCAGCTAAGCACTGTCAGGGTCAGATCTTGTGTGCATACATAATAACCTAAGTAAGTGGATAGCAAAGCACAGGTGCCATTGTAGCTCAGTTGTTTGAGCATCGCATGCATTGCACGGAGTTTTCAGGTTCGGTTCATGTCCAGCTATGGAGCAAAAAAAAATATAACGATTCGAACTAGTTTGAACTGGTTCATATGAGTTCTTAATGGTTCCTAATTGGGGAGTATGAAAATTTGTAGAAAAATATTTTTTCAGCCTCGCCCTCGTATTTATGTGAACGAAGTTTATTTCTGTTCTCACATGACGTGGACCGATGTATCTCTGAGGTCATGAACATTACGCAAGAAATTTATTACACTGCAGCCTGAGGTGCGTGTGCGGAGGCATACTGTGATTTGTTTTCGAAGGCCACAGTGGCCAAATGTGTTCAAAACACGTTTAATTTCATTTAGTTGCACCGGAAAGCTGCTTTACACCTGCGTCCACCCCGTGCGTCAAGGTTGACAGACCGTTGAGAGAGTAGTAACTTCATATTTGGCAACTACACAGGCCTGTGTGACAGGTGTTGCCCTTCCAGATGTTGTTCTGTTGTGTGCAGCCTGTGACCAAGCTCTACTGATGCACTCATGCAGGGTTCGTTATTTCAGCGGCCTGAAACTTACATTCTTACAGCTAAGCTGTTAGCATGACTGGAAGCTTTCGACAACTGCCTTTTCTCACAATATTCTAAAAGATCACTTGCGAAGTTTGTTTGAGAAAATGTTGGAAAATGTGGGAGATGTTTGGGGTGAAGCCCCTGGTTTATTTAGATGCTAAATGGAAATTGCTAAAACTCATTTTCGACAGGCTTAAAGGCAGCACATGAAGCACTTGCAAAATTTCCCGCTTCCTTGGAAAGACCAAAGGTGGCAGCAGCTTTATAGAGAAAATAAAGGCCATTCTATGTGTGTTGCATACCTAAAGCTTTAAGAGCATAGGATAATTATGTGCCTCGAAAGTAATTTACTGAACACTCCTTTTCTCGCAATTTTCATGCGTTATGTGAGGCGTGTTCTAGTTTGTTTTCCCGGTATTCTCGATAGATTATGCCAGGAACGTTGCTTCCATTTCGTCAAAGTAGGAATCATGTTATGGGTTACACACAAAAAGTCTTTAATTTGCGTTCGTTAATTACAGTTTTCGTAGAAAGCTTGTTCCAGCTTTCCAGAGTGTCATAGTACTGCCGTTATTCACATTGTTTCCCAGGGTCCTAAAAGGACTGTGTATATACAGGGTGTTTCAGTGAACACTTTCAAAAATCTCTAAAAGTTTTCCTGTGACAGATATCGCAATTCTAGTTCATGAGCTGGTCTACTCGAAGCGGCAAACAATACTTGCACAAAGAAATTGAGATCCAAAATTGGCTAATTAATAAAAATCCACTAATTAAGTTTTAATTAATTGCATCATGGCCCATATTGCAATCAAACAAATTCTAGCCGTGGATTTCGCAAGGCGAATCTACTTGGAAAGTATTTTCAAGATGACACCAATTCCTAGATATTAATTTCCAAACTTTGCAGGGAAATGGCACTGGTGTTCCAGTTAATTTGTTAGCAAGACGTCGTTTTATGCATTGAAGCACACAAGTAACACAAGTGGGGTTCACAGAGCCTTCTGAATATTTGTTGAACTGGTTTGGAACAGTTCCTCTAATAAGTTATGGTTCGGGTTCAGCTCCAAGATGACAGAAAAATCATGGGTGGGTTTGGTTCTAGTTTGGTCCCAGTTCAGCTGAAAATAACAGTTCAGCTCGGGTTTTCAGTTCAGTTCAGGTATGGTTTGACATCCCGCTTTCATTTCCTTCTGTTCTTTTTTAATACGGAACGACCCACATATTTAACCCACATTCTTAGTTATCTGTACAATTGAATTAAAAGAACATTTCATTTCTCCTACGCTTTTCTAGGCCTCGTTGTCAGTTTCATATTGTCGCCACAAGTGATTAAACTAGTCAACTCCCCGGATTCTGTGCCTTCATTTGGTAGCTTTAGCGTAGTTTGGGCTTTAGCTGTTTGACTGAGCTTTCCTCACTGCCTTTTCGAAAGTTGTTGTAACTATGCATTTTTGCATGTCTGCTCTCACTTACTGTCGCAGGGCTTCTCTGAGAAGATGGGCCTCGAATCTGGCTGGAACTGCCACGTCTCTCTGCTCAGCGACAGGCACAGGTGAGGCCAACATACCACGCATTTTGCTCTGCCATGAGCACATTGGAGAAAAATATTTTTGTACCTGAAATGGAAAAACAGCACCCGGATTGCTAAAGTTAACAAATGCGGGTCTCATGCAGTGAACAGCTGTTAATCCTTTGAATAAGAGACATAAAAATACCTGGAGGAAATGCTTTTTTTCTTTTTCACTTTTTTTTGTCTTTTTTTTCCGAGTGTGCAAAGTACATGGAGAATAGCGATATAGGTGGCACCCAAAACGCCATGTCTGGGACGTGTTTCTGGCTGCCCCGATAGCTTCTGCTGCACGCAACCAGCGAAGGCATAGCCTTCGAGATCCACATTTCCTTTTTTTTTTAAATCCAGAGAGCACCACAACTGGAGCGTGAATTTGGGCACCACCTTTTCAACGAAAAGAAAAAAGAAGATATTTTGCAAAATTTCTTTTTTTATTTTGTCCGTAAGTTTGTCGCCTGTGGAGGCAACACCAGCCAGAACACTGTAAGTAAGCCTCACCCCAAGCCAGCTATGGCTGCATGTGGAGCTTGTACAGACAGTTCCCAGCGGATGTGAAACAGAGGCGTACTGCATTTTCCTTGCCTCTGTATCAGCTGTATGGTACCACTGTGGCCGAGGATCCGTGCACTGGCCTTTCTCTCGTGACCGTGCTTTCAAAATAGGTCGAGTCACATGTCAGACTTCTTCCTCGTCCTGTGTTCCTGCTCTGGTGCAGCAAATGATGCTTGCTCTCTGTCATTCACTGCTGGCCAAAGACATTTAGTGAGAAATTCTGTACTCAAAACCAAAATTCGGCAAAAATAAAATAATATTTTTCTTGTGCATTGCCTGTAGGCAACGTTCATATGTAAAAGATTCTTGCACCAAAGGCTCTCTTGAACCAAAGGCTCTTGCACCAAATGCTCTCTTGCACCAAAGGCTCTCCAGCTCAGAGCTCTCTGCAGCACCATGTTTTTTCCACTACAAGAACTTGTGTTCATCATGTCGTCACGACTACAATAAAACGAAATGTAAACATTTCGAGCAAAGAAGCATCCTATCGCTCCGCATGTTGCGTGCACCGCAAAGCCCCTCATGCTCAATGCCGTGCAAGATGTGCCTCACTTCGTTGTTTTTGGCAAAGTATGACTATGTGCAAGTCAGGAGTTTTAAGGAGGTCTAGTGAAACATAATGTAAAGGAGGTGTAATGTAAGGTCTATTAAGAAAGCAATGGACAATGCAAAAATAACAGGTGTGTTTTCTTGTTTATTTCTTTTATTTAAGGAGGGGTGGGGCGTAAGGGCAGGGGGCGCTATACAGTATTGGCATAGCATACTACTTTGCAAGTTTATGCTCCAGTCAACGAAACCAACAGAATGTAAACACTAACAGAAGCAACAGCATGGGGGTGGCACCTGCTGTGGTTCATGCCACAGTGTACAAGATGAAGAACATCATCTCAACATCGATAAGGAAGGTACAGTGAAATCCTCATAATTCAAAATCTCTTCATTCGTCTTGATGGATAATTCGAACTGCTCTGTTGGTCCCGATAAGGTCCTATGTTTTTGAATAGACGAAAACTCCTGTGAATTTGAACTTTAAAAAGTGGTGCAACGGGTATTTTGAGCGAAATTTCTCGCTCCCATGGACCACTTTTCGGACAAACCTGAGCCAGAGGCGAAGGTTTGATGCGTCGCTAGCAAGCCGCAATGTCGCGTGGTGTAAAAATGACGAGAAAAGACGCACGGGGAGCCGAAACCAGGCTGGAGCAAGCAGGTGGTGTGCACCCTCATTTCTTGACCAGCTTAAAAGGAACAGAAATGAGCCCCCTAGCGCACGCTTGATGACATTACCGCACGCTCACCCTTCCTCTTACCGCGCACTTACCTAGCGCCCCCCTCCTAGCACACGCTAGATCACGCCATCTCCTACAAGAGGCACAGGGGAAGACAGATTGTATCAAGCCATCATCCCTTTCAGCTTACCCTTGCACTTTTTCCCTAACTGCCACAACAAACGGCACTCATGGCACAATCTTATTGTACTTGAACTTTATACTGAACCTAGACTTCTTCCGTCGTATGTCGTCAGACGCTTATGGATGAAAGATATTTTTTTAAATGGCAAGCCCAGTGATGGTTTTAGTGTTGCATGCTGTAACGCACGATTGATCGGACGCTATATTTAAAGGAGCATGTCCTTAGTCCAAACTGAATTTTATTCAAGTAAATTTCTGGTTCCCTTAGAGTTTGAATTAATGAGGTTCTACTTTGTGAACGCCAACTAGACAGGTCAAGAGTGATTCCTTTGCTCTACCCATTGAGCTTGTTAAATATTGAAATGATGTTGCTGAAGTTCTTTCAATTCTCATTGACTGTGTTTTCACTTCATATCCATCAATAAATGACAGAATGTGTCGCCATTGGAACCTGCAGCTGAATATTTCCTCGCAAACTATGATGGGCAGCTGCTAAAGCTTATGCTGGTCTCGTGAAACTTTTTGTAACCCCCCTTCAAAACCAATACGCTTCGTGATTGTCAAGGCTAATCATGCAAATGAAACCAGCCTGAGTTATTTATGCAACATGGTTTCTAAATTTCACATGCGCTATTGTTTCATGCCAGTGTTTTCTAAAAAGTTACCTGTTGTAGAAACACTCCAGCTGCTCCCACTGCATGCCACCACGTTTTGCCAATGGAGAAACAATTTTTTTGCAGGACTGACAGCAATGCGTCAACCTGTCACCAATCGCAGATGTCGGCGAGGAGTGTGACATCCGTGCCCTCCAGTAATCTGGCCGTGGTGGCCGTCGACCCTCATGGGGTCAGCATCGTGGACGGCAAGTCGACGAGCGTACGTCACGTTACATGTGCACACTCCTGTAAAAAAAAAAGAATTGTAAAATGCAATGAGTCCGTAATTACTTTTGGCCCTAAGTATTGAGTTTTGACCTCGATTGCAAGAGTGTTGTGAAAGCAGACTAAGACCAACGCCACCTGTGTGCAACAAATGGCAGTAAGCACTCAATGCCTTGAAGTTTGATGCCATTCACACGGTGGCACATAAGCATACTTAAAAGCACTAAAACTTAATGCTACTTGCAACGCAATGCATTCTCAGGACTTGCTTAATTACTTGTGTACAAAATCAAAATTCATAATTGACAAATTAGCAAATTACCAAAATTTAACTGAATATGTTTTAATTACTTTACGACACATATTGTTCGTATAACTGCAGCCGGTCAGTTCACAAGGTGTATCCACTTCGAACTAATTATGATCTGGATGACACCAGTTTTGAGCTATTCATTAGCATAGTGTATTCGATACATAAAACAGTGTTTTGGTAAAAAAGAAAGTAAGTGGAAAAATAGTGAAACCACAAGTTTGACAGCATATATCTCGAAACCAGTACCATCTTTAGAATTAATCCCAAGTGGGCATGCCTTGCAGATTCACTGGCTACAATTCACAGGTTTTAATATGTAGCACGAAAAAATTAATTATATGTTTATTAGTGAAGTTTTCTGAATTAGTCAATCGCACATTTCATTTTGTTGTGAGAGTAATGCTTGCCTCTTCAGGCAGTCCAGTTCAAGGATTAGAAATGGGCTGCTTGCCACAGGCAAATTGTGAAAACTCTGCATAGTTTTAAAAAACATCCAGTATGCTTATGTCAGCACTCTCACTTTGTCAGCTGTCATTACAACAATATTTAGCAGTTCCAGCAGCATTGTAGCATAATAAATATCCGATGCCCTAAAAGTGATTCTAATCATTAGTTTCGAGAGAGCCTTTCTCTTTCTTTTCTTCCCACCCTGTAAATTGAAGAAATAGCGCTACTTCAGAGCAGTGTTCGGCATATTGCCCTGAAGCTTGTCTCTCTTCAACATCGAGCAAAAGTGGCAGTAGAGATTACCAACTGTACAAAATAGAACTGCCTCAATTCACTTGCTGTGGGCAGTCACTGGTACCGAGTTGCTTTCATAGAAATTTGAATCTTGTTCAAAGTGATTGCTGGCACAGGTTACTGTGTTCTCTGTCTTTCTTTTTTAACTTAAACAATTTATAACCAAAGTTGTTTGTTGTAATGTATGGTCGGACCAAACGCATGAAAATACAATACCAACTATTCCAAATTTCCAGGTTATTATTCTTGAGTGCCCCTTTAAATGAGCCTAAAGCTCAAGCTCTAATTCAGCATGCAAAGAATGCGTAGCGGACAGTTAAAGATTGCCATCACGTGATCAATTGTCATCAAACCTTTAAAACATGTCATTTCACCATTTCTCAACTTGCGTTCAAAACTTTGCGCTTGTTCGGCACGCAGGCTCCACCGCGGAGCATCAGCGCCCCCAACCTGGTGCACTCCGAGCTGATCAACAGTCGCTACGGTGATTCGCCGCAGTCTCGGTGAGTTCCTGGCGATTCCAGTAAGCTGCGTGCATTTGTGCACGTTGACGAGTGCATTTGCACGTATTGACAGCTAGGATTGCATCTGCAATTTTTAAGCATAAAATGCTTTAGGCTTCTCATTGTCACCGACCTTCAAGAGACCTTGAGCCAAAATCCAGAGCCGTTGTCCGGGCACTCGGGACGAGAGTGGGGCGACAACGAAACAAGGACATCTGGCATCGTTGTGAGAGAAGAAAATGCTGTCTCTGGCCCTTGTACCCTTGTACAGGCCCGCATTACATATGCTAGTTGGGGCCCAAACAAGTTACAAAAACAATATGCTTTCAACAACTTTTCCAACAACTTTCTTCCTAATGTTTGTTTATAATATCACTCGAGCTGTAAATTTTTGTACACTGAAGTTTAATTTGTCATTTCCAATAGCAACGTTCAAAAGCCAAATACAGTGCACCATACACTTGATTGTCATCTTTTGGCGCTGAGACAGGGTTGCCTGTGCTCTTTTCAATACTAGCAGTCCATGAGTTTCGTGGCGTGGGTTTTGTGCCGCCTCCTTTGAGAGATGGCGCCACACTGCGTGACCAGGCCAGCAGTGTGGATGGTTGTGAGTTGGTTGTGAGTAATTGTCATAATTACTCCAACCAATCCGCTTTCCCGGCTGCCATTTCATGCTTGCATCTACTCTCGATTATGGGAGAGCCAGCATTCTTTTTTTCCATCTCCTATCGAAGTAGTGGCACACAGTTTATTATTATAACACAGTGCCTTTGTGCGACACATGGACCTGATTCAGGCACCATTGTATGCATCGGAATAGGGGGGTGAAGGGTGGCAGAGAACTCTAGAAGGAATACTGGTTTTCCGATAAAACTTTTCTTCACTTTGGTGTGTCGTGACATCAGAGGATGTAGCTACCAGTGTTACTTTTTGCAGTCATGTCTTCGGCTATTCTTGGAAACAACAATGTCTGCATTGTATTGTCGTTTAAACCTCAATACAGTGAAACCTCATTACTATGGGCACCACATCAATGAACTTTTCAGGTTAACAAGCTTATAGTTTAACTGCTTATAGTTTCAACGTCAAAATATTTCTGTACTGCGAACTTCAGAATACCGAACCTTTCAGAATAACAGCTGTTATTCAATTTCCATGTCATGTTAACAACGCCTGAGTACTACAAACTAATATTCCGAAATCTGGGGGTTTCTTAGATTTCCATGTATTCATTACGGCAGCCGGAACAGTAGGTAAGCAGACGAGGTGAAAAATGCGGACGCCATGGCGCATGGGTTTGGAAGCACCGGAGGAAAAAAATGCCCGAAGGGGACTTTTTTTATTGTGGAGGCAACAGCACATCGCATCAGATTTTGTGAGTGCATGCTCTTCCCAGACGAGCGTCGCCTAGCAACGGAGGCGACACTTCCTTCTTCCGCCCTTCTTTCTGCAAGCGTACCAGCTGTGCATGCAGAGAAATGCAACCTCCGTGCCGGCGGGGACGCCACATGGTCGCTTTTTCCAGACGGCATCGATTGCACGCACTTGCTCTTTGGAATAGTTCAGCTGTCCACCTCAAGTGATACAGTTGCGGCATTCACGGCAAACAAAGAAAAGGAACAAAACAAACAAAGAAAAGGAAACGTTATGCTTTATATACAACATGGAGCTTCTTCTTCTTTGTTGGTGGTTTTCTTAGCGTCAGCGCCTATTCTGCGTGCGCCGCTCTATATACGGTGCTGCAGTGGTGTGTGGCGTCGGAATCTGTGTAAAATAGCAACAGCACAGGCCGAGAGCCAACAGCAAAGTTTTCAGGGATAGCTCATGCGGTGATAATAACTGATGAACTGGTGAGTTGATAAGCGAAATGGTTAACCCTTTACTGCACCTTGTTGCATTTACGCAACATTCTGATGAACGGCGTTAAAAACCGAAGCAAAGTCAGTTTGGAGCTGCCTGTACACGTTGTTGCATATCCGCAACATTGGTCTGTAAAACGCATCACCTTGTGCTGCAATCTGTGCTAATCCTTCGCATCTTCTACCAAAACAAACGTGGCGGAGGCTGCGCGCGCCCGCGAGCAGTTATATAGGTAAGTTTTACAAATTGTAAATGTATTTCTCCATAAGACAAAGCGCAAAAAAAAATTCTTACGCTATGCTCCACATCCTTCTGACTCTGTAGGTACAAAAAAACATTGTCATTTCGGAATAGTTTGTTCCTGGCGACAGAACATTGCTATGTTGCACAAATGCAACAACGTGTACATAGTTTATTTTCTTTGGAAAAGTGAAATGGCTCCGAAACGCTGATATGGCCAAGAAATTCCTCCTGATAGTGAAGGCAGGGACTATTCAAGTAGTCACGACAGCCACGAGTGTAAGTCCGTTTCGATTCAATATGTGGACAAGATGTTCTCTGGTCGAATTTCCTTTTTTCTGTTCAAAAGTACGCTGTGCCTCCGCACGTTGCTGCGTCACGTCGTCACGGGCACAGCTTTACGTCTGTGCTTCGATGTTCTACATATTGACAATAACCCGAAAACATTGCAATGTTTCGTGGCTGCACGGGAATCTGCGTGACATACTGCACGAAGTGTGGGAACCACCTGTGCTGCAGAAGCATGTACAAGTGCTTCTTTTTGTTCCACATTAAATCACAGGTGCACCAATGATTGTCTCGTGCAAATAAGCATCTGAGTATGAATCGCACTAAATCTATCTTTTACTTTCAACTTCTTCTTTATTTGCACATTGTTGCAAATATGCAACATACCCTTTTTCTGCAAATTGAAACCACAAACATTCGCTAAAGTAAGTTTCGATGTGAGTACAGGTACTGTTATGCTTCCCTACAACTCCATGAATAATATTTTGAGGAAGCAAAAAATTGTGCAGTAAAGGGTTAATTTTGACGCTTTCACTATAACAACCTTTCAGAATGATGAGCAATTTGCTGCAGTCTCCTGAAGTTAAATGTATCAAGATTTCGCTGTATAACAAAGTCGGTAAAATCAGCACTTGACTTCGTTATGTATGAAATTTTAGCCATGTTGAAATTTGGCCTTTTTATGCAAATTAGTTGCCAACTAATTTTTCTTACATGGAAGGGGCCATAAAATTTTCAGTATTATCGGGCAATCAGATAAAATGAATTTTAATGAGCAAAAACTTTACTTTGTTAAATTTGAGAGTCAGCGACTAAAGATACGGTCTCGTGCTGTGTCGATGATACCACATCGGCAGTCAAAGTAAAGCCTGCAAAGCTTTTGCATCCACTTCACCACAGCGCCGATAGTGTCCACAGTGGGATGAGTATCAGCAGACCGCTCTCCACACAACCCGGTCAATGCAGCATAAATTCCGGTCAATGCAGCATACATTCCCGTTGGACTGCGCACAAAAAGCTTCACTTTAAAGTAGCATTAAAGTGAGGCTATGGAGAACAACCTATCGCTCACGGCCACCGTGCTTGTTGTAAATTTGCGACTTTGCGCACCCGTGTCATGTCTATGAAATCAAACAAGATTCGGTGGAAGCATCCAAAATTTTGGTAGCCGTTACGCATTGTTTTTAGTCCTGGCTTTATGAGTAAGAAAGTGGCAGTTTCACCCAAGGGGCAAAGCACTGATAGTGACAGCAACATATTAGACTACTTCGTGAAGGCTTGTTGTTTTATCAGCCATATAAATTTCTTTAAACATTCTCTTACTAATCAAATTAAAAAGCATAATGGCAGGCATGCACAGGCAGGCATGAGCGGATCTCGCTCGATGACTGCGGACACTCGCTGCCACAACGCTGGTGGGATGGAGGGCAGGCAGAGGGGAGTGAGTGAATGCTTCATCTGCTCTTGCTTTCGCGCATCTTCGAAACATGAAATTGCATGATCTTCAGCACTGTGTGGGCAGCAGGACAGAGCACATGAAGCCACCAGCCATCTCGGATTGGTCAGCCTTTGCACGCACCGTAGTGCACGCTTGATCATGTTACTAGGCTCTCCTCCCTGCGTGCTGGAAGACGGCTCACCTATGCACGCTTTCCCTCCCACCCAAAGCATCTGGCATGCGGGATGCGATAGGATTTTATTGCACTTGGATGTCATACAGAACATGACAGCTTCACACACCCAACACATACACATACAGAGCATGGCAGCGAGAAGGAACAGTTTTCCAGGAACATGTGAAACAGTAGAAAAAGCACATCCCAATTGGTCGTTTTTATTTATTTATTTTTTTCTGTGTTCTTGATTGCGAATGTTGGCGCCGGGAAAGTGTACGTAATGGGGATCGGAGCAACGAGGTTCTGCTGTGTACCGCGGCTCGTATAAGTCTCGTTGGAAGAATGCTGTCATTTCTCTTCCTAGTACGAGTGCCAATAGGACGGCAGACACCGCAGAAGGAATTGTGAGTGGCGACGAGTCCGACCCTCTGTGGACCCACGGTGACTCGGCGTGCCCTTCTCCGAGCAGCGCGACTGAAAGCAGCACTGACAGGGGAGCACCAGTTGCCTTTGACATCTCCAATCGGGTGAGCTAGTTTCAAATCTCTTGCTTGTGTACGTGAGGCCGTAAGTCAGTATAAATAGCTAGGAAAGCAAAAGTACAAAGAGGCAGACGGTGTATTTTGTCTGTGAAAACCAATCCCATTTCGATGGGTGTAAAATGCAAAAATGTTTGTGTGCTTATATTTAGGTGCACATTGAAAAGCCCGGGTGGTCAAAATTAATCCGTAATGTTCACTATGGCATGCCTCATGATGAGAGCAAAGTAGAACTCCAGAATTGATTAATTTTGGATGACAGCAGGTGTTTTTTGTACTTGAAGTAAAGGACGAGGGAGGGGCAGGGCAGGTTGGCATGTGTCTCCTCTAGTGTTGGTGAGTGCATACGCAGCCCATGTGCCCTGTTTTAGTGGTAATCTGCCATGTGGGCAAAGAGTGGGTGTGCATGGCATTACTGCGCTGCATTCCTGTGCGTTTAGTACTGGAGGTTATGTAATCTCAAGTTTCGAAGATGCGTTGAAGCAAGAGGCAGATGCATTCGCTCCTCACTGCCGGCGCTCTTCATGACAGCATCGTCCCACTGTGGGCAACACTATCAGCTACGGGAGTGGAATGGATGCAAAAGCGTGGCTGGCTTAGCTTCGTACCGCCGATGTGAAAGCATCGTCAACACGACATGAAACCGTATATTGTTGCCAACTCTCAAGTTCAACAAAATAATTTTGTTTCATTCAAATTTTCTTTTTCTGATTGCCCAATAATTCGGAAAATTTGCAGCCCTTTCCATCTCAGAAAAATCCATGAGCGACGGTACTTGCATAAAAGGTCAAATTTCGATATGAAATTTAGGTGCACTGAATGAAATCAACAATTTTAGCAATTTCGGTATATTGAGGTTAAACTGTACTACTACTACTACTACTACTGCTACTACTACTACTACTACTACTACTACTACTACTACTACTACTACAACTACTACTAACTAGCACTGACTGTTATTGTCTTTTGAGTAGAGGAAGGGTTTACATTATTAATTGTCCCATGCCATGTTGGTCTTGTACGTTTGCTATAGCTGCTTTGACCACTGCAAGTATTTTCTTTTTTGTGTGTGTGATTGTAGATAGCCAAACCTCATTATGATGAAAGCACACCCAACACTAAAATAGGTTTGCCACATTCAACTTTTATTATAGGTGTGTGTTCAATGAATGCCCATTTTCGTGACAAACATTGTTCATTTACTTTGTTACACCTGATGATTCGTTATATTGAGGCTCTACTGCACCATGAAGGATAAAAGAAAACGAGGGTATTGTGCCAATCTGTCACTGCCACATGCTTCTTGCGGCTTGTCGAATGCCGCCGCAGGCCAAGCTGCCCCGGGGCATCGAGAACATCCGGCCGCACATTGAGCACGTGGACAACGTGCCCCTGCTGGTGTCCCTGTTCACGGACTGCACACCCGAGGCCACCCTGGAGATGGTGCGCATCATGCAGGAGTACGGCGAGGTGGTCGGCTGCATCGGCAGCGCCTCCAGCCTCTACAACCTGCCCGTCTTCCTGCAGGCCGACTGCAGGTGAGCGAACGAAAGTTGTGCCCGAGGAGAGAGAGACAGCAAAGAGAGGAAAGGCAAGGAGGTCAACCAGACGAGCGTCCGGTTTGCTACCTTACACTGGGGGTCAGGGAAGGGTGAAATAAAAATAAGAAAGGAGGAAGGAAATTGGAGGCTTTTGAAGGGGCTGAAAGCCTTTTCAGGAGGGCATATTTTAGTGTCACTTTGAGCAAGCATGCTTTGTCGCTGGTATCGTTCGCAGGCTGTCGCACGGAAAGGCTTAGTTACACTCGCTGTAGAATGCACCCAGCGGCAAGTGCATTTGTCAAACTTGCTTGACTGCATCGAAGCGTGTAAACAAATTAATGCTCTGTGGAGAGCTCTGATCCTGAAACCAATTTCTCTGTGATTACACTCTTTTAACGACTTTTGATGCAGTTATTGTTCTTTGAGAATCCAATTTCCAGTATGTCTGTCTGTCTGCACTTGACCGTATTTCCGCCAACTTGGGGCACCGGGTAGTCCATCGTCTAATGGGTAGAGTACCAGGCTCCCATGCTGAGGGAACTGGGTTCGAAACCAACTGTCCAACCGACTCGGGTCGCTGGATAAGTAGCGTTGGGCACGTGCCGCTCTTCAGGAAACCTCTTTCACACCAACTTTGGTCAGCAGGTATGTGCTGGTGATTATGCGCCACTTTTTAATGAACGTCCTCGCCACCAACTTGGGTCACTGCTGCTTGCGTCCGCAAGCAGCAGTCACAAGCAGCAGTGGGAGCTTGAATAGGAAGAAGATGACTGCCGACATTGGTGCGATTAGTATTACCCATTATCACGTTCATTCGCTGTGCCCCAGAAGTTCTCTATGAGAGTCTGCTTTGCGAATGTAAGTGTACATTGTTCAAACTGGCCACTTCCACGAGCAACCACGGGAACTTGAAGAAGACAAAACATACTTTGTCCGGCTGCATACCTGTTCGTACGTGATGTGTTTTGGCAGTGGTAGTGCGGTGTGTCGCTGCATTGCCGCAATGATAATTGCAATTCCATCGACATTCATCGCGAGATGGATTTTGCCAGAATTTTCTTTGTAATCGTGAAACCTTACAAACTGACTCAGGTTGTCCTCGCTTAACTAATGTTCCTATCATGCTGCCATATGCCATCTATTCAGTTCTGTCAAAGGGAAAGAAAGCAATACTTTTCCTTCTTTCCCTTCCTGAATGGATTCAGCATAGCGCTGGAGCCGCTGGCCCCACAGCTATGTGCACGGCAGTTCGCACCATCGCCGCCGCCGTCAACCAGGGTGGCGGTGACCCCACGGGCCCTCGCCCACACCCTGGGTTCATTGCCCTGTGTGCTGAGCAGCCCCCGGGAGAAAAGCCTCAGCCTCTATCATCTCATCTGGGAGGTGAGCCCACCCGAACTTTGCTCTTCGATTTGCGCCACGTGCATAGGTGGGCAGAATAAGGCAACTCGTACGCAACTCGTACGCAACTCGTAAGGTCACTCGTACTCGCTCACCTCACAAGATGCTGCCTTGAAAAAACGATTTTTCTGTCTCTGTCCTGGAGTATCTTAATGATCCAGGATGGAAGAACCGATCTAAAGTCACCTGCGGTACCTTCCATGACATTTTTGAAGGCAAGGGGAGAGTCACGTGAGAGCAACGCTAGGCGAATGAAGGCGATGACCCAGGTATATGAAGGCACGAGCAATGCATAGGAATGTCTGCATGCGGGTGCATCTGGTTCTTTCAGAGGAACTGGGTGCATTCTGTGAGTTAAATATTACAAGCGAGCCGGTTCGTACTGCAAAATATTTGCTTCGCCCAGCGAGGTACCACAGTGCCAAACAGAAGTTTTACAGTGCGTGTGTGCCATTCTTGCTCCAAATAAGATATTCCATTGCATAAGCGGTGCTAATGCAGAAGCATCAGCACCACTTCTGTTTGTTTGTTAAAGAACACCAGCTGATCAAAACTGATTCTAAGCCCTCCACTATGACATTCTTTGCTTCGGGTCATTTAAACCCACCAATCAATCAGTCAAACTTTATTAACATTGCCTGTAGATCTCTTTTGTTTGATGCTCAATCAATGACTTACATCCAGATCGTATCAATCTGCCATCACATGTTACAGAATGCACCAAAAGTTTCATGCTTCAGTCTCTTCTTCTCTTATCTTTTTTCTTTTTGCTTGTAGATGACAACGTTGTAATTTTCACTTTACTTCGTATACCTTACAAATACAATCTGACAGTAAGATTACCCAGTCTTTAGAGCAATTGTTATCCTATGCATTTCGTCTTTACCTTCACAGGCATGATGTCGGTGATGAAAGAGCTCCTGGTATGGTGTTAGCAGTGCAATGCTTACACACAAATATATAGGCACTTCGCGGGACCCATCAGAATTGTTAAAGGGTCTCGTTCTATTGCTACTAGCAATATATGAGCATTGTTCAGTTGCAGTTGCCAATTATCTCACAAATACTATGACAACACTATAACAGATGAAGGGAGAAGCATTCAAAGCTGTTACTTGCACGAAAGAAAGATGAACACGTACACTAGAACCTCCTGTATATCGAAGTGAGCCTTAAAAATTTTTCTAGTCATTATCAGTGATAACGAACATCTATAACAAATATTGGGCATAACGAAGGTACCTCCATGTCGAATGCGACTTCGCTCTAACGAGGTTCGACTGTATGTATTTTTGTAATGTCTTTATGTGTCATTATGAATTTCATGTAACTGTTTATTTAACTGTAACCTTACCACTCATGTAACACCCCTATTTTAAGCTCTTTATGGCAGCACAAGAAAAAGAAAATAGCACCGCAGTAGACGCGCACAATGGCCAAACGCCGACAGGCACAGGAGCTATGGCCAGGCCTAGCACCCTTTTGCTCTCGCTCCCGTTTCTGCAATAGAAGTTAAATAAGCTTCGAACGCTGACGGGCAACGACCACCACAATGCGTGCAGGCCCGCCACTTCAGCCAAGCGGTACGCAGTGCCATGCAGTTCCTGCTATGCTGCTGCCTGAGCCTGACCCTGGTGCAGACGGTCGCGGCGCTGGTGGCGCTGCCACCCGCACTGTCGCCCGCCCAGCTGCTGTGGCTGCTGGGGGCGCTACTGCCTGCGCTGGCGCTGGCTCTCGTGTTCGGCGGCAGCGCCCACGACAACCCCCGCGTCATGACCACGGCAACGGGCAAAAGCCACCCGCGCGTCAACCGGCAGGTGCGTGCGGGGGGTCCGCGAGGTGAATGTTGCCGGACGCTCCGCAGCGTGCTTCGTAGCGAAGCTGCGTACAGTCGTACGTCATTATGGCAAATCTGTGTATATCGTTACAGATACATTCTTTAACATTTGTTTGCCATTGGCTGTTTTTCCACCAGATTATCACTGTTATGGAGTTGTCACTCGGTGTAAGGCCTGCTTACTGTATCGAAAATTTCTTTGATGTTGTGACTTACTTTGTAGCAAGCAGGTTTGTCTAACCTGCATGATGCAAGTAGTGTTGAACGTTCTTCTATGTGTATGAGCGCGAGCGATTGCTCTTGAGTGTGTGATGATGCATCCATTCATAGATTGCAGATGAAATTTACTCATGAGTTCAGGTCCGACAACAGCTAGCGGCTTTCATTGTGGTTTGGCCAACATTCTGAGCAAAAACAGTGCAGCAACAGGACTAATGAAAGACAACAACACAGGTGTTGTGTTGGTTTGTCTTTCATTGGTCCTGTTCCAGTGCTGTTTTTCTCGAAATGTTGCCCAGCCAACAAGCCCAACTTCGAACTCTTGTTATTTGAGTGTTGCATGTCTTTCTGGGCACAAGTTCGCCTAGTAAAGAGTTTGATCCTTAACTTTTGCTTTTGGCAGTGTTGAATTCTTCACTGTCATTACGACATATGTAGCTTGGAAGAACTTGTTGTTGGGCAAGTTGGTGCACATTAGCAAACAGTTTTATAAATGCACGAGTAAACGACCAGAGAGAGAGCGCACAAGGACAGCCACCACCTGCACAAGTCCTTGTGTGCTCTCTCTGTGGCTGCTTGTTCGCCCAGGTATAACACTGTTCACTACGACATAACAGTGTACCAAAGTTATGAGTACGTTGGGCTCCTGCTGAAATTTTTACAAGATTCACCTGCAGTTAAAACCTGTAACAAGCCTGTTTGAGCACTTTACAGTTGTACTGAACTCTTCGATGCCCGACACACGAGCGAGGTTTCTCCTCAGCACTGCGGCAGTCAGCAAAGGCATGACAGGCGCAACCAAGCATAACATTTTCACATTCTATGGGTCTCATTTATCTAGAAGGGTGTGCCTTGTACTGTGTCCAAGGCGGCCCTTTTCTAGATCCTTTCTTTCTACATTTGTTTCGTTTCTTTGCAACACAAAGGTGGTGCTGTTCTTCATCTGCTGCTACTGTGCCAAGTTCTGCCCGTCTGTGCTAGTCACGCTGGCGTGCTTTGCCCTGGCGCTCACCCATTCCTGCCAAACCAGTGGCTTCACCCCTTGTTGGCCCTTCTTCTCACATGGAGGGTGAGCATTCATTCATTCATTCATTCATTCATTCATTCATTCATTCAGTGAGTCATTTGAAGGAGCACTGCAACATTTTTTTTAACATGGTGAGAAAACATTCACGATCTGTAAACAGTGATGCCATGAACATGTGAGCCAAATATTATTCCGCTCCATGCCAGTAGGGATTACCACAATGAAAAATCAGTGGCTCTCTCCTGCACTTCTCCAAGCCATCCTTATCATGTGCCACCTACAAAGTTTAGACCTGCTCCCGTAGGCACTGGCCATGAGGCGATTATCCATGACCGAGGGTTAAGTACATATGGGCACTCCTCCTCCCTTCTAGTTAATGGAGATGCCAAAGTTGTTAATATGTCCATTCGTCATGCCACGTCTTTCTCACCCTCGGGCACTTTTGTTAAAGGCTAGCCTCAAAGGTTCACAATGAGTGCACCGCAGTAAGAAGAAAAAGTAATAAAGGAGCAATGGGCAGGTCATTGCTATCGGCGCCGCACTAGCCATGAGGAGATGTGTTGGGGAGAAATTGGGGAAAATAAACATTTATCTCATTATATCTGCGTTACTTTTCAGCCCCTCTCAGGAAAATTCCTGCAGGAATATAGTATGAAAGGCATCACCATTACCATAGCGTCGTCTCAGTTTTGACGAAAAGGGACTGCAAACACAACAATTCTCAGCTAAGCTAGTTCCCCGCAGGGGCCTCTGCGTCAGCAGGCATTTGGTGTGTTGCGACCCCACGAACACGAGCACACGAGGGTTGGACCCTCCTGCACGTACCTGTGTGTGGCTTAGCCATGTCCAGAGAAACGGAGATCCTGGGGGTTGAGCCAGTGCTAGGTGTTTTGACCTTATTATTATCATTGTTGACGTCACTAAGCATGCCCGAGAGGCACACATTAAGATGCACTTTCTAGAGCTTCAGGCGAAATACTCATGCTTGGTGTATCACACTGACGCATCAAGGTCACATTCCGGCATGTCTTATGTAGCACTTGGACCCTCTTCCTCTGAATTCAATGTTCTGTGCACTGAAACGACTATCTTTGCAGCTGAGGCATACGCAGTAATGTCTGCAGTTAAGCTATAATTAGGAAAACAAAGATACAAAAAGCCGCTATATACACTGGCTCGTTAAATGTCATAAGATCCTGAAGTTAATTTCATAAACGTAAAAATCCAGTACTAAATTACCTTTGCTCACTCTTTCTTTGCTCACATCAGTAGCAACAAAAGACAGTAACTCCTTTATAGCTGTTCCTCCCATTGACTTGAAGACTTTCCTATGGAAAAACCTTAGAAACTATTGGCAACACTTTTAGGACACTGAAACATCCATCATAAGCTTCATGTGATTAAACCACAGTTAGCGAAATGGCCACCCGTAAGAAAAATATGATAAACTGAGGTAATCATCTGTAAGCTTAGAATAGGCGAAATGTGTGCCACACACTTGTACCTGTTGACTGGTGCTGAGCCACCTATCTGTGATAAATGTGGCAAGACGTTGACTGTCCTCGACGTGTTGCTGGAATGTCGTGAAGGGCCCAGAGAGGCATCAGGGCTAGTTAAATATTCCTTGTTTTTATCTTGCAATCATTTTGCAACATATAATTCATGTTCACAGCATGCCTTATATGTCATTATCATAGTTCTAATATATAGTGTACACTATATTTTACATACTTTGCAGCTAATATTTTTGGGCCGTTATACAGCCATGTTACATCTAGCAATCGTGACTGATATTGCACCGTTGACTACACCATATCACTTCTTGGTGCACTTTGGCCATCATTGGCCCTTGCGCCACAAAACACCACATATCATCATTCGCTAAGCTAGTTGACTCACACTTTTTGAGAAACCGACAGACACTTATTTTGACTATACGAAAGGAAGACAACACATTGCTGAACTATCAATTGAATCTTTAAGGATGTTCAGATGTTATATATATATATATATATATATATATATATATATATATATATATATATATATATATATATATATAGGGAAAGGCGCTGGTAAGCCTGGATTGATTACCTGCAGAAGGAGGCCTTGGATTAGCAACAACGGCAGCGTACGTAAGTGGCACAGGCGTAGGAGGCGGTTGATGAGCAAGTGGTACTGCGTTAGCGACTTGTTCTTGTATCATGTGACGGAGATCTGGAGACAAGCGCGGCTCTGAGGCTGGAGTGACTGGCAGAAGAGAGAGTTGGCGCGCCACTTCTTCTCGTACAAATTGCTTGATTCTGTCAAAAATTTCTGGACTGCAAGGAGTAGAGGTGACACCATCACTCAGAGCTGAAAGCGCGACGTCCGGAGCGAGTGCTTGGCGCGTAGAAAGCCGTTGTTTGCGCAGCTCCTCATAGCTCTGGCAAAGCGTTATGATGTCGTTGACCGTCTGAGGATTCCTTGCCAAGAGCATTTGGAAGGCGTCATCTTCTATGCCTTTCAAGATGTTCTTGACCTTGGCATCTTCGGTCATATCTGGGTCTATACGCCGGCAGATGTCAACTACATCTTCAATGTAGCTCGTAAAGGTTTCGCCCTTTTGTTGGGCACGACAGCGAAGCTGTTGTTCAGCCCGAAGTTTGCGCACAGCCGGGCGACCGAATACTTCCTGAAGTGCCGTTCGGAATGCTGACCAGGTGGAAAAGTCAGCCTCATGGTTGCGGAACCAAAGATGGGCGACTCCGGAAAGATAGAATGGTACGTAGCCAAGCTTGTCAGCTTCAGACCATTTGTTGTGTGCACTCACTCGGTTGTATGATGACAGCCAGTCCTCTACGTCATGATCGTCAGTGCCATTGAATATGGGAGGATCCCGTTGGCGTGGCGCACCAGGACAGACGACTGGAGGCGGTGCCATGGGTGGCGCGGTAGTACTAGTCTCCTCAGGCATAGGAGATGTGAGAGGGATCGTCCGGCTTCGGAGTTCCAGGTTTGCAATAAGTCCAGCACCTCCACCAAATGTCGCGAAGCACTTTGAGCAGAAACCGTTCGCGACTAGAACGCTGAAGCAGCGAGAGGTAGTGTAGCCGACCGAGCACCGATACAAGGTTGTTCTTTTTCGTCGTCGCTGTCTCTCTCCTAGCCACAGCCCCACTGCTCCTTATTTTACAGTACAATATATATATATATATATATATATATATATATATATATATATATATATATATATTATGTGTGTGTGTGTGTGGTGTGGACTCATGACGAAAATGCACGCACGCAAGAAGATGCTGACACGTGTATCTACATGGATGAATTGACTGTTGCCCAATCTTGATGCAAAGATATCCTTTTTTCCAATGAGGTGGTTAAGTAACTGCTTCAAGCACTTTAGATGCCCTTTAAGTACTTTCAAAGTCAAGTTACACCTTCATACTAACAGCACATTCAAATGAAACATGAACAATGGTGGAAGCTTAGGTGAGTTGCTAATTTATCGTATAAAATTCACACAGCGTGGAATATGATGCGAGAAAAAAAAAGACAGACCCGATGCTGGCTTCCAACGATGTTTATTGGCAATACAGAGATTACACATAATATACAGGTATTTGCAAAAGAAAAAAGAAAGAAAGGGTCAACCAAGTGTCGACGCTAAAGACAAGGTCGACATACATACATGGTGGTTCAAATTATTCTATGATTAAATTGATTATATGTCTTTATTCCGTCTCTTCCTGTATCTTTTTCATGTTCATTATTCGCTAGTTTCGTATTTTATTTGTATGCATTTCCCGTGCAGTTATGTCGACCTTGTCTTCTTTAGCGTTGGCACTTTGTTACCCTTTCTTTTTCTTTTTTTCCTTTCTTTATCTGGAAGTTGTTCCAAGATAGCTAATCCCAGATACACCGAACCCATGTGAAGTCGCCAACGAAGACCTCATCTTCAAAAAGAAGCAATCCAAGGTATTGTATCACCCAAGCACCAGGAAATCTCGCTGGCCAAGGAGCACATCCTCACTATGTAAGAGGCATCTTGAAGTCACCAAACTGATTAGATATGCAATCTCACATGACGTGAACTCGCATCGTCTTTGGGCAGTGAAATTTTCTTACCCTTGGGTGATTACGATACCTAGGATTGTTTAGTTTCTTTCCTTTGGTACGTGCCTGTTATGTATGCCAATAAACATTGTTGGAGGTCAGCACTGGGTTTGTCTTCTTTTTCTTGTGTCTTCCTCTTCCCTGCTGTGCTTACATTATGACCGAACATTAAAACGCAAAAGTTTATGGACCATGTTGCTTTGAGCAAAAGTTGAATTTCTCCACAACCTCGTTACACAGCTCTGTAGTATTCGAATTTCTAGCATGTGCTGGCATATGCGTACAACAAAGTCTTATACGGTTTTATTAGTAACAGTCACAAACTGCTATAAAATTTAGCATTTTCTCAGGTGCCG
Organism: Dermacentor andersoni; assembly: GCF_023375885.2. Classification (NCBI taxonomy): domain Eukaryota; kingdom Metazoa; phylum Arthropoda; class Arachnida; order Ixodida; family Ixodidae; genus Dermacentor; species Dermacentor andersoni. The sequence goes on along the minus strand of NC_092821.1, from coordinate 116,819,384 downwards.
TGGTCTTTAACCATTTGCTGTCCAGTGTTTGTCCAGGTGTGTGTGAGCTGTACTGCCTTTCTATGAGTCCTTTCAGCGCAACACTTTTTCAGTATGTTCCACCAGCTAGATAAATGTCAAATCGTTCTAAGAGTGCTTCTGTGACAGCCTGCCCTTATTCTGATTGTGTGCATCCCAATGCAGGTCTTCCGAGGAATCATCTGGCGTGCCAGCCGTGTCCTGGGTCTCTGGTCTTGCCCTGTGCCAAAACGTCACTGCCTTCTTTCTAGTCCTATACTTTGGTGAGCAAGTGTTTGGGCTACTGCCGTTGCCATTAAGTAGGCTGCAACGGCACTTCTGTGGGTTTTCAGAGCGCACAGGCTTGCTGTCCTATTGGTGATGTAATGCGCTTGCTGTGTGAGCAGACTGCATGCTGCCAGTTGCATCACTGCAGACGTTTAATGCTAGCAGCTTATTACAATGTGGCGCTGTGATAACAACTCTGCGTCCTCTGTAGTTAGACCCAGTGCCTGTGTGGTTGATTGTGTGCACGTCTTCCGTAACCTGGTATGGGTGGTGTCCAAAACGTGACGTGTTTCCGGCTCCTAAATCACTTCCGGCGCATCCTTGCGCAGCCTTCGAGATCTATTTTCGTTATCCAGAGAGAGCTGTCACTGGGGCATGGAATTAGACAACACCTATTCCGCAAAGAGTAATACGTTTACAGGCAGTTAAGTTAAGCAGATTAGTACATTACACTTAAACAGCAAGTCAGCCACTATTGCTGTGAGTGAAGGCCTTGTAAGCCAGTAAAGGCGCAAAAAAACAGAAAACAGGTGGCAACACTTCCCTTAAGTTCCCGCACAAGCTTGCCGCAACATCATATATTTTGACATGTCTGCTCAAGTCTGGTTAGTTATTGATCAGTAAAGAGGACCTACATTACATTCTAAGAGAACCTATCAAATTTGGAGAACTCTTGCTATGCCAAAACAGCCCAATAATGAGGAATTACTTTAGAATCCATATTGTTGCACTGGTGTACCAATGCTAATGTTTCGGAACGAAAGTCAATAAGTGGCAATTTGGCCTTCATTATATCCTCTATTAATCAACCCTTTACCACCAAACGGCTGAAAATAGTGTTTTGAAAGAACACTTTGTTGGTGTAAATCGATTTGCTATTGCTTCTTAGTATCCCTTGAAGAGATAAGAAGACTTTGGCATTAAAGTGCAGATGCAGGTGGCTGATAACTGATGTTCTAGTTGAGATTAAGAGGGCAATCTCGAATTGAGTAGGTCATGTGCTGCATAGAGCAGGTACAATTGGTTATTAGGTCATGCATAACACTCGGTCTATAATCAGAGTTACAAAATGGACGTCAAGGCACATGTGCAAGTGCTAGTCATACAAAGTGCAATTTAGATATATAAATGCACACCTAAAGAACACTGATGCATCCATTGTTCCCATGCTTTTTTTGTGTGTGATCACAATAGAGAACATCACAAATACCACGTTCAGATCGTATGATTTGAACTTTATGCCTTCGCACGTAATATACACTCTTTCAACTTTTTTTCTTTCTGCAGCGATATCTGTGAACATTAAGTCAGTGAAAGTTCAGCACGCCTGCCACGAGCATGAGCACCATGTTTATCATCGTCATGTTTCATTGAAAGAATTGCACACCAGAAAATAAAACTGTTTGCCCCTATCCAGAATCGACCTCAGGTCCACAAAGTGTGAGCAATCATACTAACTTCAGAGTTGTTGTCGTAATAATGCCATTGTGCCATCATTGTTCTGTCATCATCATATTGATTCAGCGTCCTTGTAGCCAAAATCATTGGGTCATCTACCGCTGTTCTTGGCAGCAGCTACTAAAATTATGCTTCAGAGGTCAACTGCAAGCAACAAAATTTCACCTTTGCTAAATTGGTCATGCAAAAGTAGTTTATTGTATTGAAGCAATATTGGCAAAGGTGCATGGCTGGTAGTTGTCTAACTTTCTTATTAACAGCCTTTAATTGGCACCTAAGCAGACAATGCAGCATGCACCTAGTAATAAGTAGATATGACAAAATCTCAGACCATGGCCTCTGAGATTCTAAGCTTGTCGCAGTTCCACTTGATCTCGGAAATTATACCAAGGAGCCTCGCTGGTCCTCAACATTCAAGGTTGTGCATCATTTTCAGGGAGCTGTAATGGCAGCACTCAGTAGGTTTTGCTCTTGGGCAAATTGGTACATGTTGCGAAGAGCAAGAACAGCGTAGGAAATGGTACAAGAAAAAGAGACATATGCACAACGGTGTGTTTGTCTCTCCTTCTTGTCTCATTCCCTGCACTGTTTTTGTTCTTAGCATCATGGCAGCATTCTTTGCCATTTCGGTATCAAGAGCTTCTATTTTTGCAAAATTTTTGTGACGCATCCAATGCCATTTCAAATGTTCATTTTTGCCTGAAGGCTGCTCTGTATCAACGCCACCTGAAACCAGGCTTTTTGTGAAGTCCAAAATTTCGTTGCAGTTGGCCTTTAAGCGGCGCTCTCTATGTTGTTTTTGTTTTTCAGCACCTGTCAATGAGGTTTTGCTTGAGACTGTGCTTTTCTGTGTTACAAGCACTAGAAATGCTCATGATAGCTCAAAAGCGGTGCAACACTTTGACGTCACCATCTTTACTGCATTCGGTCCAGTGGCCATCTCCATGAGCTTCGTCCACCGGTCACAGCCAGCGTGGAAGAAGAATCCGGCCTCTAACCGGTGCTGGCTTGTCGCAAGTCTCTCCGTGTAAGTCACACGACCTTGCATCATGCACAGACATGCATTGGCATATCAGTTCTATACTTGGATGCATCTGTAAGTACACTTGCCAACAGGTATCATTCTGGCCATATTTTTTTCATGGAACTTATTCCGTGGAACAGTCGTAAACAAAAGCCAAACTGCAATTATGTGTGCAAGATGAATCCTGCAATTTGGTCAGCTGTTCTTCGAATAGATATAACGAAACGAAACTGCAGTGAAACGAAGCAGTCTGAAATCCCTTAACTACTTCATGTTTCAGTGTACTTTGACTAGACTACAGGTTATTTGCAGGATTTAATTTCGGTAAAAATCTCCGTGACATCTTATTGAGGCCTGTCTTTAAAGTATAAGAAAGCACAGCCTAAAGCCTCGAACACTCTCCATATCTGCAGGGTAGAATGAAATAATGCTGATATTGTGCATTTTTCAGAAAGGTCGTGAACCAGTGACACCACTGTGATTCAGTGCTGGGGCGTCCTGCCTCTGAGCTCAAGGTTGCAGGTTCAATACCCAGCCTTAGCAACTGCATTGCAATGGAAACAGAATGCAAAAGTGCCACCCTGTGCTGACATTCTGGCGTATAATGAGGTGCATTGGCTGGTCAAAATTTTTGTTAAACTTTACACTAAAGTAGTCCTCAACAGAGATTGCGCACAACCTACAAGGGGCCACAGTGGTACGCCACGTCATCAGCAGCACCAGACAGCACACCATTACGTTGTATGAAGAAGAAGACGCGCCTCGCGGCACAGCCGCATCACCAACGCGCGGCTCGTCTCGGCTCGCGCTGTTGATTGCTGGCGTCCGTTTGGACAGTGCTTCGGGCTGCCTCGCCGTTCCCGGTCGCTGTGCCTTCGCATTAGGCGCCGCCAATAAACCTTTTCTCAATTGGTGGAGGTGCTGGGACTCGAACCCCATAGCTTGAAACCCTGGAGCTGAGATCAAGAACGCTACCGCCCGCCATGACCGACAGCTCATCCCAAACGGCACCGACGCCACAGTCTGTCACCTGCACCGGCGTTCCACGACAACGGGACCCCAAGATCTTCAGCGGTGCAGACGACGAAGACGTAGAAGACTGGTTTGCGTCATATGAACGGGTGAGCGCACACAACAAGTGGAATGATCCAGCCAAGTTAACCCACGTCATCTTTTATCTGGCTGGTGTTGCCCAACTGTGGTTTCACAACCACGAAAGTGACTTACCCACATGGTCACTCTTCAAGACAACCTTTACGGACGCGTTCGGCCGACCCGCTGTTCGCAAACTGCGCGCCGAACAACGCTTGCGCGCCCGAGCACAGCAGACGGCAGAAACGTTCACAAGCTACATAGAAGACGTCGTGGACCTTTGTAAACGAGTCAACGCCGCAATGCCCGAAGCTGAGCGAATTCGCCATATACTGAAAGGCATCGATGACGGCGCATTCCAGATGCTCCTAGCCAGGAATCCGCGCACTGTGTCTGAAGTTGTTAGCCTATGCCAAAGTTACGATGAGTTAAGGAAGCAACGCGCTTCGACTCGGCGTCCTCTGGGAAGCGACGACTTGTTGGCGAGCCTTGACAACATGTACGCCCCATCCTCATTCCTTCAGCGGGTCAAAGACTTCGTGCGTGAGGAAGTTGCCCGCCAACTTTCTTTAGTCCCCTTCACTCAAGAGCCCACCTCGCGTATTCCAAACACGCTCCGCACCCTCATTTCCAAAGAGGTCGCCCAAGTTGTCCCTTCCGCACACCATCAGCCGCCTGCAGCCGCGAATCTCAACTATGCGCTGGCAGTGCAGCCTGTCGCCACGCCTCTCACCTATGCGCAGCCAGTCCTGCCTGTGGCCGCGCCTCTCACGTACGCGCAGGCAGTACGCAGGCCTCCACAGGCGTCTTTCGCGACCCAGTCCCAACCGCTGCCACCGGAAGCCCATGCTGTATCTTGGACCGCACCGCGAGCTAATCCTTGGAGGACACCTGACAATTGACCTATCTGTTATTCTTGCTGCACTCCCGGACACGTCACCCGATATTGCCGCCGTCGCCCTCTAGCGTTCGGCGACGCCTCGCGGCCCTTCCAGTACGGCAGCCGGCCATTTCGCCAATACGCCGCTCCTTCCCCCCAACAGTTCGCTCGTGCTGACATCCCAGAATTTCCTTCGCGTCGCTCGCCATCCCCTCGCCGACGCTCGCTCTCCCCAATGCGTCGGCGGCCCGCACCACCTGAGCAGGAAAACTGAATGTCACAGTTCAAGAGGCAAGAACTGCGCCCCATTCGAACTGTCTAAGTCCTCGCGCCTCTCCTTCTAACGTGGTCGAAATTTGTGTAGAAGGTGTTCCTGCATTCACTCTTGTGGATACCGGCGCAGCCGTTTCTGTGATAGCCGCCAAACTGTGCCGTTCGCTGCGCAAGGTGACCACGCCGCTTTCTGGACTGTCGCTTCGTACGGCAAGCGCGCAGCACGTCACTCCGCACGCAGCCTGTACTGTACGTGTGCTTATTCACGGCATTGTTTACATCGTCGAGTGTATTGTTCTTCCCACCTGCTCACATGACGTCATCCTCGGATGGGACTTCTTATCCAGTCATAAAGCCGTGATCGACTGCGCACGCGCCGAAGTTGAATTTTCCCCTTGTGACGCACCCTTGGACGAAGGTTGCGACCGCCCCTTTAAACTTACCGTGCGCGAGGACACAGATATTCCACCTGGCTCCTTCGCCCTCGTACCTGTCTTTTGCGATGCCATCGCTGATGCAATGGTCCTCTTCACACCGTCCGACGTCTTCATGAACCGTAAATCTCTCCCACTACCCTTCGCGACGCTTGACATGGCTGGCGGCTGCAGCAACATATACTTTTACAATCCCCTCTGTGCGCCTATTACGTTGCTCGTTGGCGAATGCCTTGGCTTCGTGGAACTCCTCGACTCTTCGTCTTTGATTGACGTCCCCGGAGACTCTTTTGATGTCGACTCCGGCCAACCGTCTTCGATGTCCGCGCTTGAGGAAACGTCCAGGGATGCGTTCTCGAATGCCATCGCCGATACCCTCACACCTGCCGAACGCGCCGACCTTCTTGATCTCCTGCATAAATATAGAAGCCCATTCGACGTTTCACAACCTCGCCTGGGCCGCACGTCGGAAGTGCAGCACTACATTGACACCGGCTCACATCAGCCGTTACATCAACGACTGTACCGCGTTTCTGCAGAAGAGCGTCGTGTCATTACCACCCAAGTCGAAGATATGCTGCGCCGTGATGTTATTCAACCTTCGCACAGTCCCTGGGCATCGCCTGTCGTTCTCGTTCGCAAGAAGGACGGGTCTATTCGCTTTTGCATCGACTACCGTCGGTTAAATAAGGTAACGCGCAAAGACGTCTATCCTTTGCCGCGCATCGACGACGCCCTCGACAGTCTTCAGGGAGCAGAATTCTTCTCGTCCCTTGACTTGCATTCAGGGTACTGGCAGGTCCCGATGGCTGCTGCCAATCGCCAGAAAACCACATTCATTACACCTGACGGCTTATATGAATTTAAGGTGATGCCTTTCGGGCTTTGTAACGCCCCTGCCACCTTTGAACGACTCATGGACAACACGCTGCGTGGCCTCAAGGGGTCTATATGTCTGTGTTACCTAGACGATGTCGTGGTTTTCTCGCCTGATTTTCCTACTCACCTGCTCCGCCTCAAACAAGCTTTGACCTGTCTAACGAACGCTGGCCTTCAACTCAACCTCAAGAAGTGCCGCTTCGCCACGCGAGAGCTTACCATTTTAGGCCACGTTGTGTCCAAGCATGGCGTTCTACCCGATCCTGCAAAACTTCGAGCAGTCGCTGAGTTTCCGAAGCCTCAGACCATCAAAGAACTTCGAAGCTTCGTGGGCCTATGCTCATATTTCCGGCGCTTTCTTCGAAATTTCGCATCGATCATGGCGCCATTGACTCAGCTTCTACGCGGTGACGCCGCCCTCTCCTGCTGGTCCCCTGCATGTGACTCCGCCTTTGCTACGCTGCGTCGTCTTCTCATCTCCCCACCTATTCTTCGCCATTTCGACCCGTCAGCTGCAACTGAAGTACATACAGATGCCAGCGGGGTCGGTCTCGGCGCCATCCTCGCCCAACGAAAGCCAGGCTACCCCGAATACGTAGTCGCCTATGCGAGTCGCACGCTGACGAAGCCTGAGGCCAATTACAGCGTGACCGAAAAAGAGTGCTTGGCTTTAGTATGGGCACTTGGCAAGTTCCGACCATATCTGTACGGGCGCCCATTCGACTTGGTCACAGATCACCATGCGCTTTGTTGGCTCGCCAACTTGAACGATCCCACTGGCCGCCTAGCCTGTTGGGCACTACGTATCCAGGAGTACGATATTCGCGTCGTATACCGCAGCGGACGCACACACTCCGACGCAGACGCCTTGTCTCGTTCACCTTTACCTCCAGACTCGGCCTGCGGAACAACTTCCGCACATTCCGTGTCATCTCTCGACATGGACTCCTTTGCCACCGCACAACGTCGTGACCCGTGGATCGCTTCTCTTTTCGACTATCTTTCTGGATCATCGACCAACGGCTTTGCCGTTCCCGGTCGCTGTGCCTTCGCATTAGGCGCCGCCAATAAACCTTTTCTCAGTTGCATGTTACCGCGTGCCACCTGATCTCGGAGGCCGTGCGTTCATCACTTATACATGCCATGCATCCTGCCGCACATGCTTCCGACTGTTATGTTTGCAGTCGACGCTTACACTATGCTGACACGGCATGGATTTCAAGAGCTCAAAACGATTAAAACATACAAACATTGGCCAGAATGTACCGAGTTGCGTGCTGGAACATTCACTTCCAGGGGTAGCATTCGTTGCTCTAAGATTGCCTTAATGTGTTTCTAAAGCTGGCTATGATGCTTGGGATCTGGCTATCAAGACGTCAGTTTCAGGCACATCAGCACCGATGTAGACTATAAACATGAATGCTAAATTGGGAGTGATGTGAAACTTTCCTACGGTTGGTGCAAGTTGGCATCGCATCATCAAGCAAATATGCATCGCAATGCCTGTTGAACGCTCAGTAAACAGCATCGACCTTAGGCGTAGCTGCTGACCAAGTATAAGTGTCGATGCAGCATCTTTAAAGGTCCGTATGTTGAGCACGTGCCAGCAAGAACATGCACTGAAATACACACCTTTTTGTTTAACTTGACACTCGTAGTAGAGAAGACAGAAGTAAAATTAATTAGTCTGCAGGAGATTACTGGGCTGAGGCCCATCTCTAATCATTTAAATTAAAGATTGAGTTCCGAGCAGCAGGATAGTGTCGAGCAGAACCTCTTTAAATGTAAACAGTGGAGCCACCACTCTCGCTCTCTGTCCTTACTGACTCAGCGCAGTAATAAAAATCAAGCTGTTGTACTTATTGGGATGCAACTACGACAATTACTTACATATCTTTTTGCAAAATCTTTCACAAACAAATTTGTATACAGCATGCACATTGCTCTTGCTTGCTGTTGTCTGCTGCAGCTAGCACACAAGACAACAGCAACGCTTAGTCCCCGCCTTGTCGCACGCCTCCTACAGCCCGGATGTCTTGATACGTAAACCTGTCATTTGGTAGAGGTAATTAACCACACAACAAGCCAAGCTTGTCTAACCAGGTTTAATACTTGAGTAATAGAATTTTAATTTAACCAACACAGATATAACAAATTATCAGATAAACGAAGCAGATCTAAAGTTTTTCTCGCCTGTATCAGCTTGTAATGTTACCTATACGCTTATAATGAATATAGAATATAATTAAGCTATTTCTATGTCCACTCCAACTCTGTTGCATACTGTAGTGTTGAGCACATCAGTATAATACTCAAGTAGTACTCATAGGTAGTACTTAAATATGTTGTTCTCGGTTCTTCGAGTGTCACATAGCAATATAGTACTTGATAAAATATTATCTGTGCATCTTAAATTCTTCATGCTTGCCTGATTTCCGCCAATGCATGCACTCTGTAGCTCACATTGCAAATATATATAAAGGTGTTTTTTCAGTTCAATAAAGTCAGTCGTTTGCCTGCACTTGCACGGTTTCTATGTGTAATCTTCTGTTGTTTTCCTTTCTTCGCAGAAGTACCCCCTTATTATAATGTAACCAGAAAGCTGTTACGCTGATTTAGCTAGTGCATGATGCAGAGGCAAATGGCGTCTGCTAGGTGGAACACAGCAGTAAGAACAGACGACACGAGTGCTGAGTTGGGTAGTGAGTCAGCACTCGCTGTTGTCGGCTTGCTTCAACTCTATCATTCCATCCTTTTCCACTCACCGTGATGGCACAGTGGCCATGGCGTTTTCCTGCCCAGCACAAGGTCATGGGTTCTGTTCCCAGCCATGGTGGCCACATTTCCATGGAGACGAAATGCAAGCAAAAACGCTAGATTACTTGGGTTTAGGTGCACGTAAAAGAAACCCAGGTTCTCAAAGTTAACCAGAAGCCCTCCACTATATCATATCTCCAGTGTTGCTATTGGACGTTAAAACCCCACGCATCAATCAACCAACCATTCTTTTCCTGCCCACTCTTCGTTCACTCGCGCCACGTCATCCCGTACACTTCTCAGCTCTTGTCTTTTTGTTCTGCTGTGCCGTCAAGCTTCGGTAACCTTTTTTTTTTTCTTTTCAGGTTGCTATTGCAGCTGGTTTTCTGCGCGTGCAACATCTGGGCGCGGGCGTCGGAGCCACTGGACGTGGTGCTTCCACTGGTGCCGCAGTACGTGTGGCTCACGGGGTTCCTGTGGACACTCCTGCTCCTGCCGCTCAACGAGGTTGTCAAGATACACGAGATTAGGTGAGAAGCTGCCAAGTTTTCGTATTTGGTGTTATTATTCCGGTTGTTGTTTTTGTTGTCATCGTTACATCGTGAAAAGATGGGAAGGTAGGCCTCTTTAGAACTAGCTGTCCCGAAATTGTAAACGTCGGTGTTGCTGTCACAGTCGTTCTTGTTGTTATATCAGTTCTGTCAATATATCAGTTATGTATCAGGTTACTTCAGTTCACAGTGCATCATGGGTGGGCTCCAGTTTTCGGTGCAGGGTAGTACTCTGAAACACTCAGTGGACTGAGTACCACTGAGTGTGTACTGCTTAGGAATGTCACATCTGTGACAATCCAGATGTAGACGAGCAGAGGACAGCTTCAAGAAGAGAGCGTCAAATTCTGTGATGATGAAGGTTACTTTCCTATCTAAACTTGCGGAGAACAAGCGCAACTAGTGCAGTGTTTTACTACGGGATGGAGTGAATTGAACACCATGCTGTTTAATCAGACTTGCCGTCCTGTTGTATGTCTGTTAACATACTGGAAGTATAAAATACTAAACATGACTGTTTCTTAGGTGACAAACCTGGGTTTTATTTACTTAACTGCGCTCTTTTGGCTAGTCTTTTATTTTTGCAAGTTTCTTTATTATGTTTCCCTGAATGTGCATTTATTCTAACTAAGCCCATGTAACAATGGGTATTATGTTTCCATTGAAACATATTTTTAACCATAAATTTGGTTGCCTTATGTAGTGGGACATGACTGCAAGAAAATAGTTTGCTATAAAATCTCTTTTATACTTTTTCGTGCAGTTCTATAATCCCTTCATTTTAAACAATTTCCCAAGCATGTTTTTGAAATATCTTGAATGTGACTCTTTCTAATGGGAAACCATTTTCTTCATTTTCAGGCAAAATATTGGTTCATATAAATCTAGAGCTTAGTGACAAAGCTGAATTCTTTTTGGACGTAGCACGTATGCCCAGAGTAACACCTAACACGTCAGTTTGGCAGCAATCACAACATTCACTCAGCGAGCAGTTAATTTCACCTCGAATTCCATTCACAGAGTGCCGTTGGATCCTGTACAAAGTACAGAGTCTGCATAATGTGACTTGCATAGTGTCATTTACACCACTCGTAACCATGCTACTTCAATGGGACAATACTCCAAGTGTTTGTCAAAGGTAGCCGTGTACACATAGTGCCATCGCACCTTTAGTAATGGCACTCATTACAACAATGCTGCGAAAAACTACATAACCTTCTGTCATTCTTTTTTTATTTGTGCCTTTGTTTCCAGCCTATCACTCAACAATTTCAAAACTTCTCTTTCCTGCTTGCTTTGCAGGGCGAATCGTCGACAGCAAAAGAGGGCCCGGCTCGATTTTGGGACCAAGCTTGGCATGAACTCTCCGTTCTGAGGTCCCCGCTGCACAAGTGCTGGACGCTCCTCGACAAGCGGCCACTGTGATCACTCCAAGACCCTCGCGGTACATTGTGCCGACACTACGCTGCCTTCCAAGATGGCCGCTTGCCCGACAAGGGCTGCGGTGTACCTTCAAAGTTCCTCATTGACAGTGCGTGACATAATATAGTGACCAGACTCGTGGAGTGGTACCACCAGCGATTCATTCAGTGCTTACTGCCGATGCTCCCAAAAGGTGTGCAGTGGATGCTCACAGGTGCACGAGATGGTTGTACCACTGTGTTTTTTTGGATCACGGTTGAAACCTGCCACATTGCTAAAGGAGGAGGTGAGGCTTTGCCAGGTTGTGAACTCAACACTGCATGCTGGGACCGTAACGGGGCACTAGAGGCCCACAGTGGTCCCTCTGGCCTTGCAGCATTGCTGTCCAGTGTTGTGCTTCGAGGATTCATAGACTTTCGTCGGTTCTGTCTCGTCTTGACATTTCCCGTCGCCTCTGGGAAAGCGTAAGCCGCCGCCGACAAGTTTCTACAGACAGGAGAACACAAGTGCGGAAGCGCAGGGTTGAAAAGCAAGATGGGGAAATTAGCAGCCTCACCCTGCGAGACTGCCCAAGCACCGTGGATGTTGCACCTGCTATGGCAGGTCCATTTCTGTGCCATCCAATGTGCCTGCAGTGACAGGATGAGAACGTGCATGCAATGATAGTGTGAACACGTGCATACAAGTACAGGACAGGTGTGTCTGTGCAATGACGAGCCAAAAGACGGGCAAGCAGTGACAGCACACATATGTGCATGCAACGACAGGGTAAGAATCTGGGCACAATGACAGGAGAGTTCGTGCATGCAATGACAGGCCTAAAATCTGCATCCAATGACAGGGCAATGATGCGCACACAGTGACAGCATGAGCGAATGTGCGCACAATGACAGGACAGGCATGCCCATGCAATGCAAGAGGATGTCGTGAAATGACAGGACAACCATTCATGTGCAGAGACAGGATGAGTATGTGCATACGATGACAGGAGGAGAACACGTGGACCTTGAAAGAGCACTGGAAAACTTTTCTTGGAACCTGTGAAAAAATGCTGAAATGAGTGCAGTGGCCTTCAGTGAATACCAACGGTGATTTAATGAACACAGTGTTTGCATTCCTCGTTCGCAAGATGTACCGAAATTTGGGCTAGTTCATATGAACTCATCGGGGTGTGTAAGCGCCGAGCAAAACTCAGTTAAGAGGAGAATGGACAACAGAGCCATTTTCCATCCTCTCCTTAAACTGTGTTCTGCTTCACACCTAAGACGCCACGTTCACTCCCAACTCATCTGTTTCTGTCAGCCGGGTGGCACCGATAGCAGCACCCTGGCTATCCTCTTCTTCTTCTTTCTGTGGTGTGCTTATGGTAAGGACCTTTCAATGTTGGCATCTGACAGTGTTACCTTAAGTGCGACACAAGTTCGGTGACACAATGGGCTGGATGCGTTCACAGTCACTGCTTCCCCGCTCGCTAGAAGGTTGGAGGGGTCTGCATGCCTGTGTGAGCTTTCGTTCAGGAATAATCCGTAGTTACGAGCAGTCGAACAATGGATGGCGTCTGTGATCTGTTGCGCGGGTCTTCGACATCATAGGCAGAACCTAATAGAGGCGGGAGGCCTCAAAAGCCACAGAAAGAAAAAGCTAGCAGTCTGTTATGTTAGATTGTGGGGTTCCCACCGCAGGTAGCAAAATAACATTTGGCTCGCCTGTTCACGGCAGCATGGTCTGCAGATGGGAAACATGTTCTCACTGAGTTCAATAAGTGTTTCAGTGCCTCCTTAAGGGGAAGCTTCAGCTCTGAGTCAGTTTCTTTATTAAAGCAGACAGAAAATGCAGAAGTATGCTCACCATAGGCAACTGCTGAACTGGCTTAGATGAAGTTTGTTGCGTATGAGGCAAGAAAGTTTTTATGCTCTAACAACAGTTGAAATTAGAATTTTGATTTAGGGCTTCAACTGTGTCCTAAAGCTTCTTAAAAATTGAGACACCACATTTACAACATCGTGATTGGCCACCATAAACAGAGAGTGCGATTCTGTCAATTGTATGTTTTAGAGTCTATAAAGCAGACAAACATGATATTTATTTATTTTTATTTGCTGAACATACCTTACAGGCACATTGACAGTAAGGGAGGTAATAAAAGTGCAAAGTAACTCGACAGCGTACAAACATACGGCTCAAATTTGCAATTTAACACAAGGAAATGGAGAGGAATCGATAATAATGTGCTATGACGGCAAATATAAGGTTGGGCGGGAAAGAGGATAACACGAAAAGAAAAAAAAATCTATTGGCTGGCATTATACATATGGCAAAACTGCACACAAGAACTATGAAGTATACTAATCACAATGACGACAGTAAAAAGAAAAGAAACTACAACCAAAGATAAACAGCCAAATATGCGGATTCTAGGCGCAGGAACAGCTGGCGGTGTTTCAAAGACGCACAACGGTAGGGCATGCTAAAAACGCAGAAACTAATCACGTGCACAGTAAAAACATTTATCAATATAAAGAATGCAGTCGGTCACAAAGTGGGAGACTGAAAAAAAAAAAAGTAAAACACTTGCAGTGGTACTAAAGATGACTGATGTCTTTGGTCGTAAAGCTGTAAAAATAATAAGTAAATAAATACATGGGTGGGATACAGGACACTGGCACAGGAAGTAAAACAAAATTGTAAAAAACTGGTGGTAAGTTTTTATTGCGAAAAGAAAGAGTGCAGAAGTTGACAGAAACTATCGTGGTCTGGTTCGGATACGATGTTGTCTGGAAGACCGTTCCACAAACGCATGACGCGAGGAAGAGCAGATGAGTTGAAGGCGTGAGTTGACCCATATAATCTCGTGAAACTTAAGTGATTATGCAACCGACGTGATGTAATGGAAGGAGCATCAAGGTGAAGTGAGAATGGTCTGTTGCTGTATGCGTATTTGTGAAAAAGGCATAAAAGGGCAACGTCGCGACGAGCACTAAGAGGTTGAAGTGAAAGATCGAGCTTAATTTGCGTTATGCTGTTATGGTTGTCATGATTGTGTGAAATGAAACGGGCAGCCCTATTCTGAACCGCTTCAAGCATGTTAATTAAATAATTGTGGTAGGGGGACCAGATAGATGCGGCGAATTCAAGCTGTGGACGAACGAAGGTCTGGTAAGCTAGTTGACGGACATGAGTGGGACGGTTATGCAAATTTCGACGTAAATATCCTAAAAATTTTGAAGCTTTTGCACATATGGTCGTAATATGGCGAGACCAGGAGAGGCTGGGTGTGAAATGAATACCAAGGTACTTATAAGATGATGCCTGCGACAGTTGGCAATTGTTAATGGTTTAGCAGTAGTTGGAAATGTTTTACTTGTGTGTGAAGGAGATTATTTTGCATTTTTCTGTATTCAGCGACGTGAGCCATTTTTTACACCAGTTGTTAATGTGGTAACGGTCGTTTTGCAGCGTTAAGTGGTCGCCAGCACAGGTTATTGGACGGTATATGATGCAGTCATCAGCAAAGGTTCGCATGCAGGAAGAAATGTTTTCTGGCAAGTCGTTTATATAGATTAAAAACAATAGGGGCCCGAGGACGCAGCCCTGTGGTACACCCGAAGTTACGCGAGAGAGGGAGGATTGGAAATTGTTAATAACTGTGAATTGCTGGCAGAGTGAGAGGAAGTTACAGAGCCAAGATAAGGTTAGCAAGTCTAATCGAAGGGCAGATAATTTAGAAATCATACGGCAATAGGCAACACGATCAAAGGCTTTTGAAAAATAAAAAAAATACAGTCGGTCTGGAGGTTATTGTTCATGTTGCAATGTAGTTCTGTATTTAATTCTAGTAGCTGGGTTTCGCAAGAGAAACCTTTCCTGAATCCGTGTTGGTTGTTAAAAAAGAAATTGTTAGATTCTAAGTGTCGGTAAACATAGAAGTGATTATGTGTTCAAGAAGTTTGCAGCAGATGCAACTCAAGGAAATTGGACGGTAGCTTTCGGGAGTATGTTTATCACCGGCTTTAAACACAGGCACTATTTTACCAACTTTGCAATCGGAAGGAAGTTGGCCTGTCACTAAAGATTACCTGAAAAGGTGGTATAAAATGTTAGCAAAAACAGAGACGGTGTTTTTAAGCAATTTAGAATTAATATTGTCAATGCCGGCTGAAGTGGATAATTTAAGGTTATTAATTAGAAGTATTATGCCTTTGGCAGTTATTTCGATCGGTTCCATATATGGGAAGTCAAGATCGGGTACGTATGGAACGTCAAAAGAGTGTTCCCGGGTGAAAACAGATGAAAAAAATGTGTTAAATCTAGAGGTGCAATGGCTGTCAGAAAGTGGAGCATGATCATCGTCTAGCAAAGATATCTGTTGCGGATCGTGTTCGGGGGATGCAAGTTTCCAAAACTTCTTAGAATTAGATTTCAGAAAGGAAGGTAAAGCCCTAGAAAAATATTTTTGTTTAGCAGATTCTACTGTGGAACAATAAATTATCATAAAATCTTTGTATGCCTTCTATGCGAAAGGTGTGCTATGTCGTTTTGCTGTGCAGTATAAGCGTTTCTTTTTGTTTCTAAGCTGCCGGAGGGATTTTGTAAACCGGGGGTGGGATTTATCGTTTTTGACTGTTATTAGCGGGACGTACTAATTTGCTAGCGCACACGATTTGTCTCGATAAAGCACCCAGTTATCTTTGATGGGACGACTGTCGAAGGATGATAGGAATGTATCAGTGTAGAAGGTTACGAGTTCGACGTTAATTTTGCTGTAGTTGGCTTTACTATACTCGCGAACTTTTTTGCTGTCCGTGCCAGAGAATAGTGGCGGAATGTTAAGGGAAACCATCCATGTGTAGTACGGTACCTATGGTTTCAGAATTTACAGTTTGGTTTGGAATATATTGGTTTACAGTTTAAGCACAAATCATTGCACTGTTTACATGTTTTCTTCTGTTTACGATTTGTTGGTCGAATTCAAAGCAGTATACCATAATTTATAAATTTTTTGCATTTTAGATTGATACTGTTCACCGTGCTCTAATACAGTTAAACCTCAATATAACGAAATTCTCGATATAACGAATTATTTAACTTTTTTTAACCTCTTATCCATAAAGCCATGTATTTAGAACCTCAATATAACAAAGTGTGTATGTATGTAATTTCAATATAATGAAATTTCAGTACCGCCGCAATAGAATGCCGAGGCAATACGCGGGCACAGATGGTCAAATGGCTGAATTAAAAGTGGCTGTCTGTAAACTCACTTCTCAAATCGCGCACCGCGCGACAAAAGCCACCACCGAAGTGGAGCCGCATCATGTTCCAAGTGCGATAAGATCCTATTACGCCCCACGCACTGTGTGCTTTAGGTACGAGTGAAAGTGTGCGAGGATGAGACAAGAAAGATGGTGGCTTCACGAATGCCTCCTTCCCGCGCGAGCAAAGGGAAAGAGGGGGAGGGGAGCGATCTCGCGCTAACGTGATCAAGCGCACGCGAAAAGCCAGAGTCAGGGCAAAGTTGGCACGCGTCTCAGCCGTGGTTGCGCATGGCTGTAAGCAGGGCCGAGCACATACGCAGCTGCGCATCTGCCACGTGTGCAAAGAGTGGGCGTGCCGAGATGGCGTGGTTACATGTAAGCTGTCTTGCCGCGCGTTCAGTATCGCAGGTTGCGAGTTTCGGTGACCCGTTGGAGCGAGAGGCAGCCAAAGCATTCGCTCCCCGCTGCCAGCGCTTTTCCTGGTAACGTCGTCCCAGTGCAAGCGACGCTATCAGCCATGGGGGCGGAGTACGCGGTAAAGTGTCGCTGGCTTCACTTAATTCGTACCGCCGATGTGAAGATATCGTCAACATACGCGGCATGAAACCGTATCATTAGCCAAAATTAAAATGCTTTCTCATTCAAATTTGTTTTTTTCCGATGGCTCATTAATTAGAAAAATTCTGCGACCCCTTTCTATGTAAAAAAATATTGATCGCCGATTGTACTTATTTCCATAGAACGAAATTTCGATATAGCGAAGTAAATTGCTGATTTACTGACTTCGTTATATAGAGGTTTAACTGTATTTGTTTCTGCTGTGAAGTTAATCTTATAACATAAGGCATCATTTTATTGAACTTTTCTTACTTTTGGCAGTTTCTTTAAAAAATTGAAGGTCTAAGCTGCTCAGCTGCTGCATGTGCTCATATTTTCCACTTGATGGGACAGGTGGCTTTATTGCAGGGCATGTGGCAGAATTCCTTGCTTGTTGTTATCGACGTTCAGAATATGCCAAGCTGTGTCCCCTACAAAATGTGGCTGTTGTGCTGCACCAAACTGTTTGCATTGGTGCGAGTTGCTTGGAAAATGACCCAGGCTCCCGATATGGTAAAGCTGTTGCTTCACCTTCACTCGGTTGTGCGACCAGGTGCTTAACGAAACTGTGTTAGCAAGGTGTGTTGTCAAAGCATCTTTGCAACCTGTGAAAGTGCAGCTCCAGTAGCTAATCATTTGGTGGAGTTGATATTTCATACAAATACTGTGCAGCACTGCTAATAATGACAAGGAACAATTGAACATGCATGCGCTGCTCACTGGCAAGTGAAGGCATTGATTTACATGTTTCCTTTCTTCTATACTGTGTCATTTATGTCAAAATGTCTACCGCTTGCACACGTATGGGCACTACCACAAACACAACTCGGGAACCAGGACTTGTTAGTGTCATTAAACTTAAACAGCCCGTTGTTGCACTTATAACGTGGCTTGCAACCATCTGCAGTAACCAAAGCCAAGGGCTTAGAGAAACTGAAACAGTGTGCATAACTATTTGCAACAAAGCAAGTGCCCGTAATTCTCAAACTTGCGCCGGTCACGGAAGTTTTAAGGAAAAGATGCGCGCACAGAAAACCAAACGTATTACTTGGGTGATAACAGCTAAACACGTGTTGCATGTCAAACTTCCATTGCTCTGTTTTAGGTACTTTGTTTCTATGTCACTCAAAAATAGGGTAGTTAGCACGTCGGAAACAATTGTGCGTTTTTTTCTTACCCTCGCCTTTAGTACTGCTGCATTAGCACACATGTAGTAAGAGTGGCCACAGTTCCAGAGCTGTTGGGCTTCCCGTGTGATTGGACGCTTCAGAAGCTGCTCGATTCGTGGAGGCATTGTTCACGTCCATAAGCCATTTGAGATTTTCAAAGCATTAGCTTTTCTTGGCTCATTCTTCAGTTTCGCACCGTTAATGTCATCCGCAGCGAGAAAGGCAAGAGAGGCGTGAGATGTCGCCTCCATTGGTGGAAGCGCATGCAATGCCCATTACGTGCACTTCCGCTAACAAGAGAGCACAGTTCGGTCACGTGACGTAAAGCTCGGTTCCCTGGAACACCACCAGATGGTATTGCCCTCTGTGCATCATGGGTGGCAGAACACACCTACTGTTGCCCGCAGTATCGTGGAAGTTGTGGCGTGGCGCAATCACACCTCGCCTCCCCCTTTGGGAGGCTATGGTGGCACTGCCATTTACCGACACACCCCATTGAACAGATGGTGTTTATGAGAGCTCCAGCTGCGGTGGCTCGTCCAGTTGCACCAGTGTACGCTTAGAAACCTGGCGAGCACTCGAGCATTGGATAGCAGTGTAGTACTTTAAACCTGAACACTATAAAACATCCTTTATACTGAAACGCCATGGAAGAAACAGGGCCTCCAAACCCCCAGGCGATTTGGCAAGCTCGACACCAGGTGCAAGAATGCCCAGCCCACACCACAGCTAATGCTTAAACATTCGCATTGTACACTTGTGACCGTCTTGTGACTTTTTTCTTTTTAAAGAAATGTCTGATGAGGCTTAGTAAACTGCCATTGTCCATGAATACGCCTTGGAAAAGTCTTGATGCCAGCTGAACGCCTTTTTAAGGTATCGTTGTTTTAAATACAGTGCATGCAAGTTTTGTCGAGGATGTGTGTGCATTTTAGAAGTAGGTGACTAAAGTGTACTATGAAACTTTTTCTGAAGAACTTGGAGCCTGTGTTCCTTGAACTCAAGAGTAAGATTTGGATTGTGGCTTGACAGAGTCAAAGTCTATGGCTTTTGAACTTGCTGTAGCGTAGATGATGTTCTGGTTGACATTCAAGACGAAAAAATGAAGTTGGGCAGACCATGTAAAATGTAGTAGCAATGGCCTGGTTATCTGTTGGCTCCAAGCTGAAGCTGTCCTTGTTTGGCCACTGTTGATTACACTGGTTTGTTGATTACAATGGTCTATCGTTCATTTCATGTGTGATTACAGCGAGTGCCAGATTGGATGCCAAGCGAAGGAAAATGCTGCTGATAATAGCATAAAATGAATTGCAAAATGACAAGATTAGGAATTTGCATTCATGGGTGCTTTTGATTTATGTAGGACATGGATGGTTATAGTGAGATCTATGGAAGAAGCCTTTGGTTCACAGTAGACTGGTGATGATTATCGTCATCGTCATGCTTTGATGCGGTAGCAAGAGAGTGCTATACCAGCCGCTTAGTTTTTCTCAGCGTTTTATTGGTGCTTGAACCATGATTCGATTCACGAGCGCAGTTGTGACTAAATCCACTTTCTTCATGTCAAGCCCACTTCCCTCAGTGTTTCCAACCGAATAATATGCTACATACTGTCCGCAGCACGTTTTTTAAAATACTATTAAACTTTTTCATCGTTAAATTGAACTTCGTTTCAGTGCTTCGCAAAGATTGAAAGAGAGAATTAAAAAGCCAGTGCTTTTGAGCCTGGAAAAAGCAGTCTTGTCACAAAGCTTACTGTTGGTTTTAAATTTAGCCCAAATTAATCTTCACAGCATTCTAGCAGCATTCTGCATACAAGTTCAGTTGGGTAATTTGTGCACTCCTAAAATTAGCCCACTTTTGCATTGCCTCATGAAGTGTATAGGCACTGTACAGCACATAAAAAACAATTTTACAGCTCGGAAACTGGCTCACGGGAGCTGAATCGAATGCACCAAGTCCCTTTTTTATTGTATGTCTTTTTAGTGTAACGTAGTTAGTACTGCTACAAAACAAAAGCACCTGTGTCATGAGCATTGGGCTTAGTGACCTCATAGTTCTCACTGAGCAAATTTTGTTTGAAACATTCACTTGCAAAGTGAGAGTTGTATCAAACTCTTTTGTTACACCAATAGTTTAGATGTGTGTTGTTATCTATGATGTTCGATACGAAATACCATTTGCAAGAAATCGCTGGCATTCTGAGGTGCCAGAAAGGACAACTGTGTTGTGCGTAGTATTAGGAAACCTAGCAGCAATACTGACAATGTGCTTGACTGTGATTGACTCTGTACGGAACTAGATGGCTAATATTGTGGGCTTCTTGACAAACCTCTGTAAAGATGGAGGGGGCAGGCTGACCTTTAATGCGTGTGTTTTACAAGCTGCTGGTTTTCTTACTGTATCAATATTTCAGGCCGCACCACATATGCACTCAGTGTGCTTGGCTTCTAAAACGGGATCTTCATAGACCATTTGATCCCTCTCGTTTAGCACACTGAGTCAAAAGGCTTGCACCAGAATGTGTGTTGTCATTGTTCCAGTGTACCTCTGAAATTCCAGATGTGAAGCATGGTAGTCTAGGTAAATACCACTCAGATCACTTTGACATATCCACATTTACGCTGAGCACGACTGTATTGCAGAGGTGCATGAGGACAGCGAACGACTTTTTGAAGCCAATATCGCATGCTTTAGATAGGAGACGTTTGCAATAGCAAAAGCCACAGAGTTCAACTTTATTCACCAAGCCCGGCCCGGGAATAACGTAATGAGTCCAATTCTGTACCTTCTCGCTCTTCGGCAGTCGTCAAAGCAGCGCTCTATCCACTATGCCATCGTCCGGCCATAAGTGGTGAATGATCACAAAGGAATAGAATCCTTCCTGGAAACAGATCCTTACATTACGCCGCCCTACGTGTCGAAGGAGTACTGACATGATGTTTTGTCGTTTTTATGTGGAGAATGGAGGCATGTACCCTCCGAGCCCTAGAGAAAAAAAAAAAAAAATACACCGGCAAGCATCGGAGCACCTCGAAAAATGTACTTGTGCTCTTTTCTGCAAACCACTTTTCGTACCCAGGAAGTGTGTGCATTGCGACACTGTGTTGTGCCAGCTTGCTTTGTTCCTGCAATCACTGCTGATGCCGCTCGTGAATGCAGCTGAAAGAAATACGCATAGCGCTCTTGTTTGTACTTTTTCTTTACGAGAAACGTCATCACACCTAGCAGTGCTACAAGTTGGGCTAGTTGGTTGTATTGTATGTTCTTAGTATTTCTTGCTGAGCTATTTCGGAACACCAAGCACAGAGCAGGACACAGGCAGGAGCACAAACTAACGACCGTTTTATTTCATACACGTTAGCATTTACATTCACATAGAGTTTGTGTTACCCATGCATATAGAATAGGTAGGTAACCTGGTTCGCTTCTGCTCCTGCGTTTTACATTGCAAAACAGCATAGTAAGAAAACGAAGAATCAACACACTTAACTTTATCACTACACAGTGTCGGCAAATCTTGCTTTGTGTCATGGCGTCCTCATAATGTCAGTGACACCAGGTTCAGCCTTTCGAGACTAACTTTTGTATAAAGTTAAGATACCTCGTATTTTCCAATATTCATAATTGTTAAATTTGATCATTTTACGTGCAAGAACATGTGGTAGCATTTATATAACTTTGGAAAATGTGTCTGTACTCTTTTAAGCTAAAATACTCCAAAATTCTGAAGAATTTATTTAAAACAAGAAAAAAAACTTCAATTTATTTTTCTTACTATCAAAGTTTGCACAATGTTTGGCATGCTCACGTCATTAAAATAGGGAGTGACAATATAGATGCCATTGCAGGAATATTGAGATTGATTTGGGTTTGTTTTAATCCTGTGCGATTGTGACATTATGCATTGTGTAAAACAGCACTCCAGACAGCCACTCTCGCACAACTTTTCATACAATCAATTGCACCAATTCTTTCTGTTGTGATCTTTTAGACGGTGTTTCAGTGTCACTGTAGGGGCCTCACCAGATCTTCCATGAAGCCAAGGACAATGGAAAGTGTTTTGCTGTTCAAAAGTTCCTGGTCAATGTGTTTACTTTGGTTCTGAACCAGAGTGTTGCTGTTGTGAAACGTTTTGTTCTGATAAACGCAATAACACCCTTCTCTTATTGAATGGTTGTTTCTCTGCTGGCGAAAGATGTGGTGCCACTTTGTTCGTTTTCTGCCTGTGACAATTCAGTTCGTTGCCTCCTGTAATGGCTACACTTTCTGGCTGGCAATTCCACTGAGTAGCGCCGCCTACACCTGAACATTTGTTCAACTCTAAAGTGTTCAGCTCTACCATTCCAAGTTTGCCGAAGCGGAAAACACAAAGGTCTTGGTCAGAGCAAAGCACGTTTCACAAAATATGCAAAAAAAAAAGAAGTCGCAGCTTCGCCTGAAAGGCAAAGCATAGATTGTGATAGCAACATCGGCCATATCAACTTGTTAACATCACGGAGGCCGCATTTCGATGGGGGCAAAATGCAAAAACGCCCTCGTCCCGTGCATTGGGCGCACATTAAAGATCCCCAGGTGGTCAAAATTAATCTGGAGGCCCTCACTACAACATGCGCCTCGTAATCAAATCGTGGTTTTGGCACGTAAACCCCACAATTCATCTCAACATGTAAACATTCGCTTGCTAACTAAATTAACAAGCATGGTGTCAATGCATGCAGCAAACATGAACACATCACACTCGATGACCACGGACACTCCCTGTCAAAACGCTGCCTTGAGGAAGCGCGGCAGCAGCAGCAAGCGAAGTGACCTTCATGCTGTCAATCTCTTCAATGCATACTGAGCACTGAGAACACACAGCACGCACAAAAATATGAGCCGTCGACGCATCTAGACACTGCCCCCAATGCAGATTGCTCACAAGATACGGCCGCGCGACTGTGCACAGTTGCCACATACGCAGTTGCAGCTGGAACAGAAACCCCCGCCCCCCCCCATGCCTCACAGCGTTGGATGTCTCGTGCGCGACGGAAGACAGCACGCTTCCTCTCTGCTTTCCTCCTTTCACAAGGGCAAGATTGAGCTGCAATCGTCGGCTCCCCTCGCACGCTTCCACTCATGTGCAACGTAGGGCGCACAGCAACGGTGTTATCACCCTTGGAATTTATACGGAACATCACGGCGACGCCAATGGCAGGAATTCACCTGGAGTGCCCATATAATTGCTATCACAATAATAAAGTTTTCATAGAGTCGAAGTTCACCATGAGAATTCACTATGCGAGAGGATAAAAAGGACCAGTGGTGCGAACAAATTTCTCTGATGGTGAATTGTCTTGTTTATAGGGCCGTGCAATAGGGATTTTTGTGACCAAATGAAATACAAATCGAATAGTGCCAAGCGCAAATCGAATCGAGTACTTTTCAAATGGTTTTCAAATATAGAACAGCCATTATCACAGTTACTACAAAATGATGTTTACATTTCAGTATATTTAAAGCTAGCAAGTTTTTGTCATTACATAGTGCACTATGAAGCGTCATACAAATGGAGCATTACAAACAAGCAAGTACTTTCCTTGCGTGACCACTTCAGAGAGTGCGAATTATCGCTGTACAGCCTGTTAAGTATGGCTATCCAAGTATTAAAAAAATATTTGCATTTGCAAATATCCGACTATTCAATTCGAAGACCGAATCGAATAGGACCCCCATTATTCAATTCGTTATTCGAAAGTTTCAAATGTTCGCAAAACCCTAATCCTTTGTATATATCGGTACATCAGCAGCTTAAGTGAAGCCTCTCATGGTTTCTTGTTCATGTTTGAATTTTTCCCATTGTGAGTTTTCCCTTGAAGGCATACTCGCCCAACATTTTTTACTTGTAGATGTTTTTGGGGTAAATGAAAGTCCAAACTATCTAAATTCTCAAAAAAGTACAGCTGCGCATCAGTGCACCGTCAATAGTTGACTATAGAACACTAGATTCTATGAACCAGTGGATGTGCCACAACGTGATGGTACATTGAATCGCTCTGTTTCCTGCAATCGCCACGGCTGCCTTATGCGAGTGCAGCCGGAACAAATGCGCGCAGCACACTTGTCTAATTTAGTATGAACAAGCCCATCACACATGGCCTCATTGCTACACGACGTCAGCAAATTGCGCTCTATGTCGTGGTCGCGATAATGCTGATGGTACCGAGGTTGCATTTCAGTGCCAATTGTAGTATCAGGTTAAGATGCCTTATATCTCTGAGCATTTATGCTTGCCAAGTCTCATCCTTCTCAATGCGTGAAGCACATCGGTTCTACAGTTTCAAAAATACTATGTGCCAGTACTCCAGGCAAGCAACAGTTGATCGGTTTATGCCAGTTAGGTTTTCTTGTCAAAAGATTATTATCATTCATCTGACTGAGTAGCCTGATAAGTGGAGGAAATGACAGACAAACTGCTAGGTTAATTCTTCGGTTCCTTTAGAATGCAATGTACTCCTCATTGGCAGATGGTTAACTAGACCCTGGTGGAGCCTGTCAAAATCCTTGATGTCACAAACGGCTGGCACAGAAGCTTCAGGATGGCACTGCTAACCATTCCTGCATCTTCTCTGGCCTGCCCAGCTTCTCTCATTCGAGAGCGGCCGCTTTGCAATTGCCAGAAGCATACTTTACTGGAACAACTGACTCATCCCATTATAATGCGCAGATTCAAGCAGAAACGTAACATTCATAAAAAACTTGGTCCGAGAAATAAAATAAACCTTGCGCAGTTTTGCACAGTACTTTTTTCTCTTGCCTTATGTGTAGCTTTTGCCTTTGTTGTCCCACTAAATCTGAATAGTGTTGAGGAATCTAGAGTAGGCTGCAGCAAAATGGAATGCACACACTGGAAAGTGTCTTGTGTAAGCATCTGTGGCCACATGCACTGCTTATAAGTAGGATACGCTCGCAATGCTCCTGTAACTGCAGAGGGTGAAATTGCAATGCTCCGACGAATGCATTTGACAGTCGTACTGATGCCTCGTAACTTGACTCCACTCAAAGACCGGCACCATTTCCTTTCAGACGTACCTAAAAAAAAAATACCTAGCTATGGGGCAAACAGCCGCTGCACCTACCTGGTTAATTGCAGGCAGAGATACAAGTGCAAGGCGTGCTTCGTGCGACAAGACGTGCTCCATTCCTCGCCTCGCATGTGCTAGAATGTAATGCAAGTTGGAGTGGGAAAGCACCTGGTTGGCTCACTGATAAGACTCTTTGGTATCTTGCTTTAGAAGCAGCGAGAAGTGAAGGGGCCTTTATCCCCTTTGGGATGACACGGGGGCGACACACTGAATGAAGCCAAAGTCCCTTGAGGAATTTTACCGTGATTATTATATTTGCGGCACTTAAAAAAGAA
This sequence comes from Dermacentor andersoni, assembly GCF_023375885.2. Lineage (NCBI taxonomy): Eukaryota > Metazoa > Arthropoda > Arachnida > Ixodida > Ixodidae > Dermacentor > Dermacentor andersoni. Next base: position 116,793,906 of record NC_092821.1, on the reverse strand, counting down.
GGTCACTTGGCGCATTGACTCAGTGGCTATGACGTTGTGCTGCACGTGCAAGGTTGCAGGTTCAATTACTGGCTGCAACACCTGCATTCCGATTGGGATGGAAAGCGACACACACTGCATTTTTCCAGTGTCAGAACACAGCTCAAGTTAAATTTCGTGCCACGAATATAACCAGGGTTCGTACACCACCTTGAAAACCCTTGAATTTAGAAAATGAGATTCAAGGGCCCTTGAAGCTTGAAAATAAATATGCTCCTTGAATTCCTTGAAAACTGGGGTTGGGGGCAACTTTCGAACATTCAAGGTAACCAACTCTGCACAGTAACTTGTACATGCACACTTTCTATTGAGAAGAAAACCCTAGATATTTTATTTTGAGAGTGTCGCTAAACGATTGCAATGTAGTGCGTCTACAGCAACCAGTGGCATGCTTGTTTAAATAACCGTTGCCTACGGGGGGCTAGGCAGTCAGATCAAGCAGCCAAGCCATGCCACTGTTTTGTTTTGCTAGTTGGTTAAATAGAGCCGTCATGGCTCCAATTTCAAGCCCTAGGCTGTCAAGATGTCTGCTGGAAAGCACGTTTCAGGCATTTGCCTTGAACACGAGTATCTTTGGATGAAGTCGAACACTACTAACCATAGTGCACAAGAAAATTGCGATTAGCATCATTACGATGGGAAAGTCAACTTAGAAAGGCGATATGAAAATTTTGAAGCATGTGTCCAACTCCGCAGCTGCTTAGCTGCAAGAAATTGCAGCCATGAAGGAGATTCCACTGTTTTTCAATGTATGTGTACAAACAAGATTTGTTCCCCTCGAATGTTGAGTCAAATGCACTCAAACCCTGATGTAACGAATTTTTTGTTTCCTTATTTTTTTCTGGCAGCGAGCTAAACCACTATGCGCCACTGCAATTGCTGCCGCGTGCGGAGCCGTGTGCGATTGTGCCGCGACCATTACTGAAGTGCTACCTATCCAATAACTATGGTGGCATGGAGGACGGCATCATTCTCATTGCCAATGACAAAGGCGTCAGCTGTGACAAGTGAATTGGGCGTGCACTCGTCCTTTCACTGTATTTTGCAACGGCAGTTCGCAGCAACAATGAATTAAGTGCCTTGCAGGCATCCACATGTATGCAGCGTTTCCCATTTGTTTTTTTTTTTGTCTTTTTCTTTCGACATCGCATTACGCTATACAGTAAAACCTCATTATAAAGAAGTCGAAGGGGGAGGCAGAATTATTTCATTATATCCATTATGTACGTACTGCACTATGAAACTTGGGGATTTCAAGGGGAATTTCACTTAGTTTGTTACGTCCATTATTTCGTTATGCCCCATTTCGTTTTGTTTCTTTTTCTGGGGGACTGAAGGTACCCCTTCGTGATGTGATACTCGCGTATCGTGCTTTGGGTGAATGTGAAAGAACCCCAGGTGGTCAAAACTAATCTAGGAACCTCCACTGCACCGTCACTTATAACCCACTGTAGAGTTTCAGGACGTTAAACTCCATAATTTAACTTAACGAGCACAAGGTCCTTGCTACAACGCACGCTGTATAATTGTCTTGATAGCACATTGTAAATACATGTCCAACAGCCTAAAGATAAGGAACATTTGAAGCTGAATTGTACCTGACTGAAAATTTCTAAAGAAGCACTAATCCTATAGAGCAGCTACACAGCAACACTAACAAGGAATAAAAGCCACAGGAGACCATTTAACATATCTACATCTTTATTTACATGGTTGGTATTAAGAGTATCAGGTAAAGATATTTACATGATATGAAAGTTGATGCACTCGCACACATCCACAACATACACACCACATGACTTTGGTATTTCACAGTCGTGCAAACAGAGAGTCTCCTCCGTGGCACGAAACAGGCCGTAAATTGATAAAACTGTTCCACACTTAGCCACTTTCCGGTGCTGCGATGCAGTCCGAAGCACACCTGATGATCCTAAGTCGTCACAACAGTGATAAATAAAAGGGATAAACTGATGGAATCGTCCTGAGAAGACTTGGAAGTCACTGACTTGACCGTTACGGGAGCATAGGTTAAAAGGTGTCGATGGCTCAACGATAAATACGACATGGATGAGATTCAGGAACCACGCATGGGATAGGAACACTATAACGTCATCAGCGGAGGCAGCTACAAGGGCGTTCGCTGGAGAAGCAAAGATGAGGCTTGTGGCAACTCCGCATCAACACATGACAAGAATGCGGTGCTCGTGTATGCCAAAGAGCAACACCATAACGATACTTGCACTTGGCTTAACAACAAGTGTTGCAGGAGAAAAAGAAAAAAAAGAAGTCCTAGTACATGTCCATGCTGGTCTTCTTACCAAGGTACGGTGCCGTGCGCTTGTAGTTTGTCGAGCTGCGGGGCGACGCCCGGCGTGAGAATCCCGAGCTCGTCGTTCCAGTGCTGTTGGAGTTGTACCCAGATCCCGAACTGAGTGTGCCCGTACGGTATGGCTCGCGCTTGATGCACATAAGCACGTTGTCCCTCAGGTATGTCCAAACCTTGCGGGTGCAGGAGAAGCAGAGGAATATGAGAAGCCCTTCGAATGCATTAAAGAGGACAAAGAGGTACCACAGCGCTTCGACATCGAGGTATCCAGCAACGAGACCCAGCGTCCAGGTGAGGCCCATCATGGTGGAGAGCCGAACATAAAGACTGAAGTTGCGCCTGGCAGCGCTGCCAGAGCGCTTGACGCTGGACTTTGTCGAACTGATTACCATGATGGCAGTCGAGGTGAAGAGAGTGATGTTGAGGAGCATCAATGCACCAGCGGGCCCAGCAAAGAAGATGAGAAGAGCTTTCCGCTGCCCAAACCAGCAGCCGTGGCGCCCAAACAGAGGTCTCAAGTCCTCGGGCATACCAGAGGCGCGGTCGTCAAAGAAGACTGCAAGGCCAACAATTATGGCGGGAAGAGTCCATGAGGCAAGACTGTAGAAAAAGAAACGCCGCCACTGCGTACCGGAGCTGACCCGCAGTTCTCGCGTGGCAACACGCAGGGTCCGCCACACGTCGAACGCCATCGTGCTCATCCAGAAAAAGGACGCGAGGAAGAAGTAGTACGTGGTGACAGCGGACGCCTGGCAAGCTCGTGCGGGTGGTTCACCAATCATGCCAAACAGAAAGCTCAGGTAAGCGACGAGAAGCGATGCAGAGAGGCAGGCAAGGTTTTGTCCGGAGAGGTTCCTCACATCAGGCACCAGGAAGAACACAACAAGGTGGGCCACGAGGCAGGAAATTGACACACCTAGTCCCACGGCGGAGACATAGCCCATGGTCCTGGAAAACTTGGCTATCTCGTTGGTTCCGTTGAAGATTATGCATACAAGGGCCCGAAGGTCGCCTTCCAGCAAGTAGCTGTCGGGAGCAAAGTCACGGTCGTAGCGCGTGGCGTAGAGGTAGCCGTTGGGCCGTATCATGTACTCTCCCTTGTTCAACATAGTCTTTCGGCATGCGAGGAACTCCTGGGTGTAGAAGATGGTACCATTGCCGCTCCTCGGCTCGATCTCGTTTTCATCCTTGATGCACTTGTCACCGTCGAGGACATAGCCTGTCACGCCACATAGAACGTTCCGGCAGACCTTGTAGAATGGGTCGTACAGCTCTCCTTTGTTGCAAAGGCTCTTTTTGCCAACAATGTTGCCTGCTGATGGGCTGACATCCATGAGGATGCTGAAACTGAAACCGCGGGGGCTAACGAAGCTGGTGTCGCTGTAGAAGCCACAGATCTGGTGTGGAGCAGTGTCATTGTTACAAACCATGCACTCTGGATTGCGGTAGTTCACGCCGTAGACGTTGATCACTGACTGGTATGACTTGCACTCCTTCTCGGTCTCTGTGCCGGCCCAGCTGGGATCACATGTCGATACAAAAGAATTGCAGGTGTACACGCTGGACAGGTTCTGGGGCGCATACTCCAAGACACAGGCGAAAAACCGTCGGAAGTCTCCCGGAGCCGTAAACCACACACCCCAACTGGAGTTTGTGGGATCCAGCTCAATATTGTTTCGAATGTCCTCGCCCGTCATGTTGATGAGGCCGTAGAACTCCTTGCAATCAAGGTTTACCTGCAGAATTGCACAGTAGTATGTAAACAGCTGCACCACTGTACCATTAATTTACAAGTGCACATCAGACTATGCCTCTAGTACAAATAAAAGAATTTGTTACTTAACTTTTTCAACCACCATTAAATCTACTGACTCCAGTAAAAAATTCACAGTGCACTATTACTACACTCTGGACCTTAACAGACTGCAGTGGCCCAGTGCAATCAATTGACTGACACATAATTTTCTTACAGTGCTAACTTTGCAGCAACGCCAATTGATTTAGTCATGACTTTGCCGTATGATAACGGTTCCACACAAAGTAAAGCTTTAACAAGTAGTTGCGTACCCAAATTACAACTAAATTGCACACACTACATGGAGCGAGAGGACAGGACAGATTTTCGGCAAGGCTAACTAAGAGACCCCACATTAAGACTAATAAAGCTGCACACTTGAACTTATATGTAGCACACCAGTTTCTCAGTTCTAGACTGCCACGTGTCCACACAGTTTTCATTCGTTGGAGGCTGCCAAAATGAACTGGGGTGTTTAAAATTGAATCCAAGGTTTCATTTGTGCACCTCAGCTAAATGAATCATTCACAAATGATGTGAACTAAGCTGTCAGATAACTTGGTAACACAGGCCTTGGTAGATTTACAACACATCCCAATTACAACAGATGTACACAGCTAGGCACCAACATACTTGAATTCATCCAGTTTCTGTCAGGCTACCTTTTGCTCAGCCATTACATTACCTCAGCGGACTTAACACAATTGTGTGGCGTCGTGAACATGGTGTGCAAAAATGAAATGAGAAAGGGTTAGCAGCAGGGTCCACATCCCATAGCAAAAAGGTTCTTACACTAAACTCTTTGTAAAAGAAGACATGAATTGTGGCAGTGGACATAACATTAGCAAAGGTGGCCAGCCAATGACAAACAGCACTTACAAAAGTATAGCTTTGCGAATTTGATCCCAGGTCTGCATTTAAAGCAGCAAATTTTCCTTGATACTGCACTGAAGTAAAGTTCCATGAGGAGGATTATCCAGCTTGAGAAATAAGTATAAAATGTAAAGTAATGACATATGGCTCGCACTTTTTCAGGAGCTGCTGTTTCAATACATCAGGTTAAGCGTTCCTGCAAATGCTGGTGCTAAGCGCAAATGCAGTCGGCCACAAAAGGCTGCGGGACACGAGTGTGACAAGAAATGTGAACCTCTACTCTGTTAAGGCATGGCCGTGCTTCTAACCTAATGGGTCACTCACTATGCAATGTTGCAAAATCTACTCCAGATTGAAGCGTTGAGTTTGATCAATCGATTGATAAATTGGGTTTAACGTCCCAAAGATGGGGATGCGAGTGACACCTTAGTGGGGGGGGGGGGGGCTTCGGATAAAGTTTGACCACCCAAATTTAAGTACACAAGCGTTTTTTTTTTTTTTTTTTTTTCATTTCGCCTGCGACTTTGTGCACGGCAGCAGATCGCCATTAATAGCCGCAGCTTTATTTGCATATCCCGTGTTCCGCAAACCTCTTTTGGGCCAACTGTATACCTGCAGAAGAAAGCTTTTGAGAAAGGCCTCACCTGCCAGCGGCGGGTGTCGTTCAGGTCGTCGTTGCAGGCGGCGCAGTACACGTTGGCGTACGTCACGTTTGTCCGCGGCGACGTCACGGGGGCCATGCCGTTCGGGTCGGTGATGCGGGCGTCGGCGCCGCGCTCGCACTTGACCCGCACCTCGTCGGGTCCGTCCCAGCCGGGTTTGCAGGCGCGTCGGACCCAGGTCGCCTGCATGTCGCTGCGCACGCGCACGCACTCCCACTCGACCACGGGGTCCCTGCCGTCGGATGTGGCCTCCAGGAGCGCGGGCGCGTCCCGGCAGCAGTCTCCGAACTTGACGCACGCCGCGTCGCATCGGCACACGTTGGAGCGCTGGAACGGGTTGTCCGGGTACGAGTACGGCGTCGTCGTCGAGCCGGACCAGTTGCCGCTGCCGTTTTCGTAGTCGACGACGAGCTTGGAAGGCCTCGGGGCACAGGTGTCGTTGCATCGCACCAGGCTCGCCTCGGTGTCCCCTTGTCCTCGGCAAGGATGGCTGCCCAGGATGGCGATGACCAGGAGCAGCAGGACGGTGACGGCCGCCGGGACGGGATGGGACGTCGCGCCCCCGCCGCCTGCCAGCTGCCTCCCCATGGCTCCTGTAAAAACATAACGACAGGCTTAAGTAGGACCTTAGGACGTCGCATCGTAAAGAGTTAGTTTCTACAGTAGGTCTCCCTACCTTGGATGAAAGAGTTGACGTGAAAGTTCGTCAAGAGTCAAGCGTAAAACATGACAACCAAGTGCCAACAATCAAAGTATCCCGCCGCGGGTGCGCGTCTGGCAACAGTGAGCGGATACTTGTTCGAAAATAAAAGTTCGCACGGTTAACAATTTCTTGCTCATTTTTTTTTTTTTTTTTTGAAGAACTAAGGTCGTTTAATCGACTGTGAATTTGTTACTTATTTTACGGACTTCTGCTGTTTGGTGGCAGTTTGTCCGAATCATCCGCTGTGCCTTTTTCGTACGGTTACATTTAGCGGATTCCAACAGGCGGGAAACTTCGGAAACTGCGTTCGTTGCCATGTCGTTGCGTCGAACAGCCGTCGACAAAACCGGTCGTCCGACAGTGCTAATATTTTTCAAGTTTATTTAAATGAGCCGGCCGTGATTTCTCCTCCGCACATCGACCAGAATGTAAGCCCATGCGTCACGTATCCTTCAGAATGCCTTCTGAAAGTTTTTTTCCCGCGGCAGCTTCCATAGCATTCAACACGTCCTGCGGATGTTTTGTTCGTGAAAACATCTCCCAGCAGACGCGCCTATTTCCGCCAATACCATTCGAACGAGCGACGTTTTGATTTGGCGATGCGCCAGAAGTGAGCACATGCCGCCTGCGTATTTAATGCGTACACACTCGTAACTCAGAGTACTTGTTTTTCGATCACGCGAATACGATTTCAGAGATATGGCGCCCGCCATGTTGGGCGGTGCGATTAATGCTGGTCACGGTTGTTTATCAGCCTTCGGCGGTGTTATAGCCGGGGCATATCGATCAATCGGTAGACTTCTGGTGTGATTTGTATACGATACCATATGACGCTCGTCCTCAAGCGTTGAAAAGTGGGCAAACACACACACACACACGCGAGCAGAATTCAAGCAGGGAACAATCAAGACGTTCGTCAATGTGTAAGGTGCTGTACGTTGGTGTTCATTAAAAAAAAAAAAATGCGGTTTTGCGTGCCAAAAACGATTACTAGGCGCGTGCCGTAGTGGGACGCTCCGGACTCGTGTGTGTATTTTTTTTTCCCTCTTTTTTTTTTTTTTCAGCGTGCGCCTATATAAAAATAAACGGGCGTCTTTTTTTGCGCTTCGACGCCATCGAAATTCGGCCTGGGTCGAACCCGTGACCTCGGGTTCAGCAGCGTCTCGCTGCGGGCGGTTTTCTTTGTTAAGAATTACGGTAAAACGCAAGTTCGTGTCGCTCCTGCGTGTGTAGCTTAAAAGAGTACTGACAGAAAAAAAAAAAAAAAACATTCGTCTCGTCTTTATTGGATAGCTGTTATCCCAGTAATACGCTAGATATAGGAGCCTCAATTCCTCGATGACGCAGCAAGTAGTTCATTGCGTTACCTTTTAATGCGACCACTTCAAAGTACACGCGCCAAGTGCAGCGAAACCTGGGCCGCGAAATCAAGCGCTCATCTTTCGGCGACACGCGGGATCTGGGCGTTGCCAAATTCCACCATGTTGTCAAAAATTGGTAATGCTGGCATTTCGAGCCAATCAGAGAGGCCGTACAGCAGCCCCCTAGAGGCTACTCCGATTGGCTAAAAAAAAAAATGCTGTCATTGCGAAATTTGACAATATGGCGGATTTTGGCAATGCCTAGAATATATAGCACCCGCGTGGTCGCCTTCGAGCACAGCTTCAACCACCGCACCGGTAGTACTAGACCACGGGGCCGAGTTTGTTTGTGATATCACGTGACCGTCACCTCCGCCTTCGGACGATTACGTGAATAGCCTTAATTTGTTATTGTTTTTTTTCCCACGTCCGAAGTCGTGTTGCACTTGCCACACGTTTTGAATGGGTCGCACGAAATAAATGGTGCTGTAATTAATGATGTGTGGCTTTCAGGAGGAATTGAGGCTTTGCGTTGTAACCGTGGGGTCGACGGGCACCTGAAAATTCAGAGGCGATTCACCGGTTAGTGCGAGAAAAATGCGTTCGCGTTACGTATCGCCTCTTTGAGGTTTCCCGGTTCCACCATTTCTTTCTCTATGGATCCACGATTTAAACCGCGTCCACCCCACTGCAAGGTGTTCCACGCGTCCGGCTTCCCACACACGAATATAATAAAACGAAAATAAAAAGAAACTACGCAACATTTTCGTGTCAATACTCAGCTCACAGTCAACTGTGCAGGCGCGGTAACCGATGTCACGGTAGCAGATTAGTGACCGAAGTGTTGCGCAATGATCTGTCGTCACGTCAGGCCGCGCCCGTGAATTTCAATGCTATAGTGCAGGCTACGCTACAAGCGCTACTCTTTTTTGTTGTTTGTTTGCTTTCCTCGCTTACATTGGGAGTGGCGGCCGTCTCCGATACGTCACGGTCTCGGCGTATACGTACGGGCCTCGTGTTAGGTGCTTTCGTGACACCTGTGTAATTTTGGACCATTCGCCTGTTTTACGCAATAAGCTGCCACGTAATTCTTACTCGAGCCCCGATCGCTGAGCTCCAGTCGAGTCTACTCCAGTCGCATTTGAGGGCGTCTCCCAAGTACGTTACATTTTTGTTGGCTTCGCCGCAATGTGCGTGATTTTGATGGCGTGTTTGGGGCACTTGACACGGCGCGCTTCCGGGCATTGATTTGTGTGTATCTGTTAGCCTAACCAATCTGCAAAAGTAAACACTGCCGACTCTGTCGTTTGACAAACACGGTGCTTCCAAGCATAACACGGATGGCACTCGGTCCGTTTGCTTAAAAGCGCCAGCCAGCCGATGGGTGCCGAGTTGCAACAGCACGCGATTTAAAACGAAATCGACAGCGGTAGCGTGCTTCCAGTTTGAGCGTTGCCTGCTCGATATAACTTATAATGGCGCTACCATGGGCGCAGTCGAATTCGCCATCTTGGCAGCTCTGATTGGCCCGTAGGACTGCTACGGCCCATCTGATTGGCTGAAAACGCCGCCATTGCAGAATTTGACAATATGGCGGAATTTGAGTGTAGCATTCTAAGACTACACTGTCGCATGTTAGTCTGTGGTCAAGAGTCTTTGATGGCTACGACGCTCTGCATCGGCAGCGAAGGCATAAAAAACTGTCGAAAACAAGGTCGGAAACGTGGCAACAGGCAAGGGCGCAATGAAACATCTTTAACTCGCCGTGACGTCCATCGCGCAGCGAAGCAAACGGGAGGCGGTTGCTCACGTGCCAAACGTCTGCGTGTTGTTTGCGCTAAGAAAAAAAAAACTGCTACGCAGCACGTCAAACTTGCACGCGGGTCGCTTAGTAGCTTCAGCCGTCGGCGACAAACACAGCTGCTATACCTACGACGCGCATCGGCTTTAAGACACGTCGATAACATCGCAGCAGGGCGGGCACGTGCAGACGGAGCGAACGGCCGGGCTTTTTCCCACGTGCTAGCAGTCACGTGACACGCGCGGTTCCTGGCTCGATCGTGCATGTCCCGGCGTTGTTTTTCTTTCTTCTTCATTTCCCAGCAGGAATTAAGGGTATACACGAAAGCGCCCGTGTGCCCGGCAAACAGGCCTGCCGCAGCCGTTCACCCCTCAATTAAGCCGCATTTATTTCGGTTGGCTCGACGACGGGGCGCTTATAATGATCACGAAGGGTTTACCTGCAAGGTCAGGGTCCTGCCGGGTGATGCTGTGCGATATGACCTTGCCGAATCAGCGTTTTTTTCCGACAGAGGATTGTTTAGTGGTATCTTCCTTTTGAATGTTTGATTCATCGGTCGGTCGGTCGGTTGGTTGGTTATCGGGTCCCTAGGTAACACTGAGACTGAGAAACACCGTACTCCGAATTAAAACCTCCCATGGACCATAGTTCATACTATCTCCCCTTTATAGTATTCTTTTTTTCGGCAGCATATTGGAGCCGGTGGACATGAGAAAATGTGCTGTAATCGCCGAGTAACTCATTATCTAATATTTTATTCTGTCCAACACGCATGAAGTGTTAACTACTTAATGGTTTAGTTTAATTATAAGGTGTGGTATATGTTCCTGCGAAACTCAAACCCGTCAATACCGAAGGCATTTCAGGAGATTAACAACGTAATCAGCAATTAACAGTGGCGCGAATTATGCGCTCCCGTAGAAAAGGAAAAGAAAGAAAACTCTTGTATCTATCTGTATTGCACTGCTCTGAAGAGCTGGCATAAGTAGCCCCGCTGTGACTTAGGTGCGCTTAGCGCGGACAGCTGGCGCACGATCCGAGAAATTAAATGCGCTAATTATACGAAACAGGAGACAAACAAGATACGTGTCGACACGGGCGCTCGCGTCGTCTGCTTGCGTGTCTCGTTTTTCAACGTAACTCGTGCCTGTTCACTTGTCTGACCACGAGTCGAACAACCTGTTCTGCTATCTGCTTGTCCAGCACTTTCCGATGCCTGTCGTCTATACCTTTGATCGTCATCTCGTGCCCGAAGCAGTTTTCAACTGTTCCTATAATTAGAAGCAGACGACACAGACTCGCACTTAGTCCTAGCTGTTGTATCGTCTGCTAACGAGCCAAGCCGCTTTTCGTTTGTTTCCGCAGCGCAGAGGCAGACGAAACAGATACTGCGCCCTATCTACATGTTTCTCTCGTCTGCTCACGAACCAAATACGGGCCCCCAAATTCGCAACGCTTCGCCCGTGTGTAACCCACTGACACGGTCCGCCGAGATGCTAAGCGGCCGTTAGCGTGTGGCCCGCTTTCTTCTTGCTTATTTTTCTTCTCCCCCCTCCCCCTTTTCTTTTTCTCCGCCAGCCGGCGTGGTGTTCGATATGACCCTTATCCCAGCGGTTACAGGCGTGGCCGTGATGGAGGTACGGAGCGGGCAAGATTCTGCGAGAACCCGCTGCTGCCGTGGTTTATAAACGGCCGTGCCGGCCATGGTTTGGTAAGCATCCCGGTCGGCAGGAGGCGCCGGTACCCGTGACCTCTCCGCCATTTCTTCTCCCCCGAAAAAAACCTGCGACTGAACCCCACAGACTACCGCGTTATGTAACACATGCTCGGCCGAACTTGAATTATTGGATAGGATGAAAGAAACAAGGAAACACGACGAGAAGCGCCTAAACGCAGGCAGGGAAGCCTTGGCAGCCGATATTATGCGTGCACGCTTCGCTGAGACAGTTCCGTGCAATGTGCAGGACGCCGAGCGCGTCTAAGAATGTGATAATCTAAGCAGTGACAAAGCAACTTTTGCGACGGTTATCTGCACAGCTTATTGCTGTTGCGTAAAACGTGACTGAACGGAACTTTTCGCAACACCGCAAGTACGACACGTTGCATGGACATCGTCGTTCGCATGATACATGCGGCTTGTTATGACAGACAATAAATACGCCAGCTTGTATAATTTCCAGAGCTGGTAGTTCACTACCATGACGTCCACGGTGACGTCGCTGCAAGCAATTGCGGGCAGGATTATGCGAAGCTTTTCACTGAGGTTTTTCTCCAATAATTTTGACAGTGCGCGGTTGCAGCGTTCTCGCTGTGGTTCCGCAACAGTTGGAGGAAATGCCAACATATTGTCACCGGGAAATGCTGCGGGCTTGCATAACTGAAAAGCTGATGCTGTTTTAATCGACGAACAGTCTCACAGAGCTGTAAAGATTTTTTTTTTTTACAAGCTCGTTAGCTAGTTCGCCGCGCTATCTTTAATAAAAGGTTGCGAAGTAATGACGATTTTTTTATCCTAGTATTGCCTTTTTTTATGTTGTAATTGTCTTTAGACCCTACGGTTATTTTTCTTTCTTAACTATTGCTTTAAATAAGCTCCTGCGGTGGCTAACCAACGGTCGGAATGTGAAAAAAAAAAATGTTTCCGAAACGGGATCAGATGTTAAGACTATGTGCTTTGCCTGGAAAAGTGGCTTTGATGCACCTGTGTGGCTCACTGATAAGACTCTTCGATATCTGCTTTAGAAGCAGCGAGAAGCGAATGGGCGTTTGTCCCCTTTGGGATAACACGGGGGTGAGGAATTGAACTAAGCCAAAGCCCCTTGAGGAATTTTAACCGCGGCAATTTATTACATTTACGGCGCTTTAAAAAAAAAAAAAAAAAAGATAACTAGTAGTAGGATTGTGCTCGCGCCGCGCGATCTCCGAGGCCACGTAGAGATTCGCGCAACAGTTACTAGAGGGAACTCTGGCGTGCCACTGTCTATGTGGGGGCTGCAAGCATGACATTTCAGCAAGCATGGGAATGATGGGCAGTTACGCGGATTTGCCTAAACTTGGTGCTTCCTCGCTTCAAAATGACTTTGCAAGTTTATCATTTTCGACAAAAGTATTGCGTTATACACGCAACAGTTTGAATACGACTTCGTATGTGCGCTGAGACTTCGTCACGTTGCCAGGGCGTATTGAAATATACTACGCCGTCCTTTGAAATTGACACACATTTGAAGCATAAAATAAGAAAAAAAAACACGCAACCAAGAAAGAAAGTTTCAAGCCCATAAGCAATATGGCTAGACAAAAAAGATCATAGTTCCTACGCGTCAGCTGAACAGGCGCAGCACCAGACATCAAGGCAGAAAGCTGGGCTAGTTGGTGCGCTCGTCCTGTTGTCTTCTCTGTGTCCCTGTTATATGCGCTAGTCTTTTGATTAATGATGACACACCAACTAGCCCAGCTTTCTGCCTTGATGTCTGGTGCTGCGCCTGTTCAGCTGACGCGTAGGAACTATGATTTTCTATGAGTTTCCCGTCCAGTAACTCCCCCCCCCCCCCTTTTTTTTTTGTAGGAACCTGTACGATGTACACACTTCGAACACACTGTATGTCGTCTCGCATATGGCGCCGTCTGTTTTTACTGCCAGGCCGTTGATGGCGAACCAACGTGGCCTCGAGACAGCCGACCGTAAAAAAAGGCCTCTCGATCGACGCTCCTCCGAGCTTTTTTCTTTTTTTTTGGGGGGGGGGGGGGGATGGGGGGGGGGGCGCACGTCACTGAGGCCCCAAACCAAAGCCGGACACTACGCAGTTTAGCATGCAGCACGATCCTTAGTCTTCCTAAATTACCTGGCGCAGGCCGGCTAACCCTTTCTTTTTTTTTTTCTTCTTCTTTCATGCGGCGTTCCTGACTTTCGACGTTTCGAGAAACCGCCCCCGCTCGCGGTAACCCCCCACGCAAGATTCACGGCTCGCTTGACCGTGAAGCCGCCGTAACCCGTTTTGTATAAATATAGTATACACATATATATACGCATAGACTTCTCCATAAATTCTCGCAGCGACGCCACAAACCGGGCGCTTGTCTGTGAACACCCGAGAAACCGCAGGGAGATCAAACCCTCACCACGACGAGATGACGTTTGAGAACATAAAAAAAAAACATGAACTGGAAAAAAAAAAAACGCAGACGGAGCGGCGTTATTCTAAAACCTCGCGATCTAAGGAAAGTCCCGCGCTATTCAGTTAATGTCCCGTATAAAGTCCGTGTTTTTTTATAATGCGCCCGGAGAACCAACATGACAAATGTACCGTCAGCGACGTTTTTCTTTAGATTGTTTTTACCCCCATCGAAGTGAAGCTCGCTTTGTGAACCTTCCCGGATTCTTACTCATGCTGTCCCATCAGCCCGATTTATGCGCTATGCTGCTCGACGCAGTCGATTAGCACAGCGCGTAAACCTAAAGAATTGCGAGAAAATAAAGTTGTCGCCTTTGTGGCGGGCAAACACCGCGCATGAGGCTGCTCTTCACGATAGGGATGACAGTAAACGTGATTGTAGCCATCGCTGTTATTTCTTTGTGGGAAGTAATACACGCTGTTTCGGCTAAAGCCTCACTTCACGTGTATTCCCAACACGTCGTTGGATATGCATTCTTTTTTTCGTTACTGAAGGTATTCGATGTATTTCACTTTCAAACGATCATGGGAGGCCAAACGCAGAGAAGGAAACTATGTACGTAGAAATGCGTTCGCCGCACTCACGTCGTGACGTCATCGAACTTCTTTATTATCGTTGTCATTGCAGTCGCAGATTTAACCCTCTCTAGCTGCTCTCGGGAACGAGTTGGTTTTACGTTCTGCATCAATACACCGCACCATACATTCGCGATAGTATACTTGTACATAATGCACGCTGGTCGAGCACCCGGGTCGATGTGACGGCGCGCCATACAAAAAGTGTTGGAACGTGAGCATAAATAAATCGTGACGAAGCCCACCATCGTAGTTTTATTGCCGATGGCGTGTAGATCTACGGTAAATTCCTAAATTTATCCGCAAGACATCCGCAAGAAGAAACACTCTTTTCTGTTTCTTTCTCAAGTAACACATTGCTCGGTCTGTTTTGCCAATACCCGAAATCTGCCCAAGACTTAACAAGAGCTTCACTATACGTATATTCACTATATCCGAGCATAGTACTTCTGTTTACTTCGCTCTATCCGACGCGTGTTCGTGTATGCCTCCGCCGCTCTGTAAGCTATGGCCGTGCCTGCTCGACCCGATATTGTCGGGTCGAGTCATCATCATCATCATCAGCCTGGTTACGCTCACTGTCGAGTCTCGAGACACTCGGGTCGAGTGTCGGCACAGAAATCCGGTCGTCGGGTTCACGCAAGCAGCCAGTGGGTATATAGGGAGGGCATCGAGCGATCGACGAGACGAGTTCGGCCTGCACATGTAGCGCGAGGTTCAGCGCTACAACCTAACCCGCTCGGCAAGAGGCACGTAAAAGCGCGGTCGTCGAGTCGGAATGGGTGATCGGCAGGTCGAGTTCCGACTCGACGCGTCGAGTGATTCCGGATTACTCGGATTGTGCCACGGCGCACGGAAATACCGAAACGACGCAATCCGGGTGGGGTCGTTCTTTTCATTTGTGTTTTTTTTTTTTTTTCGTCGTCGTCTCTGGATGTATCGCTGCCTTTTTACGCGCGCGCTTTCCAAAAGGGAATCGCGCCTCTCTCCGCGTAGCGCGTTTATTACTTTTCTTGGCACCCCTCTGACAGCAATATACAGTAGCACACAGCGTGTTACGCGGCCACGTGGGCTCGCGGTCAGAAGGTCGAGGGCGGTATAATAACGATGTTGTCCAGGGGCAGACGAACGAAGCGAGCGCTGCTGTGTTCTTTGCAGCATGTTTCTTTTTCTTTTTGACGTCACTCGGAGGAAACGGCGAAAGCCGTGGTGTGTAAACACTGGTCACCGCGGGCCTGTAAAGCTTTGCTTATTTTGGATTCGGTGCTAACTATCTATGTGTGCGCATAGACGAAGGTGGAAACAAGCACTCAAACCGTTCGGCGTTCGTCTTCGCTGCTTTCTTTTTCTTTTCTTTTAAATTCGTTTTTGTCCATTGCGTATTTGTGAGTCGGACACGCCTCAAGAAAGGAAAGAAAGAAGCTTCTTCGCCATTGAGAGCACGATCGCTACTCGAGGGACCGTATTTTGGATCGATCACCTGTCGGAGACACCTTCACTTCTCTGTGACACAGTCTGCCTCGACGCCGAGGCGAAGCCGAACGGCAGCTCGTCTTGAGTGCACTCCAGGGGTGCGATCTTGTACGCGTTCCAAAATAGAACGGAGGCGGTTCGTTCCACCGAGCCAAATACGATTCGTCAATATGAACCGTGCCGAACGCCATGACATCAATTGTGACCTGATATCTGCTGTCAATAATTCCGTGTCGTCTGCTATCGGACGAACGGAACAGAACATACCGCCTATTTCGTGACGTAAAGAACGAACCGCCTCCGTTCTATTTTGGAACGCGTACAAGATCGCACCCCAGAGCTAACCGGCGTCGAAACATTGCTGGTATGCGCTGGTTAAAAAGTGGGGAAGGGGCGCAAAGGAAGAGGGGGTGTGCGTGTTGCCAAGAGCGAGGTTACAGGTTCGATTTTTAGCACGGGCGGCCGCACTCTGCATGGTCGAAGCGGAATGCAAAGAGCTGTAGTGTGTGTGTGTGTGTGTGTGTGTGTGTGTGTGTGTGTGTGTGTGTGTGTGTGTGTGTGTGTGTGTGTGTGTGTGTGTGTGTGTGTGTGTGTGTGTGTGTGTGTGTGTGTGTGTGTGTGTGTGTGTGTGAGAGAGAGAGAGAGAGAGAGACGGGGGAGGAAGGCTCTGCAATGGGCACAAAATAAAGCCGCCGTGTGCGTTAATCCTACAGGGTACTAAAATGAACAAAATTGACCCAAATACCGTTCGCAAAAGGTGTGTTAACAGTGCCATAAGAGTAGCCCCCCACCCCCGTTTATTTAATGCGATAACCGAACAAAAGCCCGCTCAGTCGCCCAGCTGACCGTATCGAACTGGAATTGGCGGAACGACTTTCGAACCGTATAATAAACGTGGCGAACCGTGCGTAGTTGTCCGACAGGAGCTAACTCGATTTTTTCTCTCGCTGGGTAGCAAAGCTGGGATCGCCGCCTTTGAGTGAGTCGCGCACGGGACGTGCAAAGAAGGCGCGAGCATTAGCGCGTCACCACAAACGGTCGAGCTCCATGGACCACCCACCCTTTGCTTCCACAAACCGCAACGGGCTAACGGGAATAAAGAGGCCGAACGTTGTGCCTCTCGAAAGAACTACACCCCTGCGCTTTGCAGGGCGTACGACGCATGCCGATTCGATAGAAAACCTGCGCGGACCTCTTAGGTCTGTCGTACGAAACCTGAAATGCGGCCTTGTTATTACGAGTTTCCTTTCCTTATTTTCCTTTTTTAGGGGTTAGAAGTTGAGACAAAACAAAATATTTTAAAAGGCGCAGTGCGAGATACAGTTGTGAAGCCACCGCATTGTTCGGTTGTCAGATGCCCCAAGACAGAATACCGTAGGTCTTAAGATGGTGTCTTGCACAGTGTATGTTCTTTTCTTTCTTTCGCTGGACAGCCTGGCTAACGTTAGCAGGGACACCTTATATATTCTCTCGATAAAGCACTGAATCGAAACTCTTATTTTAGTTAATTTTCTAACAAGATGTTGATTACTAGATGAAGAGACGAGGAAGGTCGGACTTGCTTTCTTTTCAGTTCGCGGCGCAACACCCGTGCCCGTACGCCACTGAGGCGTGGTGGATTTTAAAATATACTTTTTTGTTTCTTCCGAATTTATGCCATTCGTGGTTCTGTAAGAAGGTCCCCGAAACATGCTGACTTCAATTTTCTTTCTTTTTTTTTTGGGGGGGGGGGGGGGGGCTCTTTGAAAGGATACAACGTAGTCCATCTGTGCCTGTAAACAAAAATAATCATAATAATAACTAGGCCCAGGCAGATGCCCGTCAAAATGCCATCACATCACGGCGAATTGCTGCAAGAACTTCAAGAGGTCCCTTTTTTTTTCTCTTACCAAGCCTCCTGTCATGGTAAAAATGGTTGCCTCGATATTGTTGCGAGGCGGAGACAAGCACGAATGTTGTTTATGCAAGGCGATGTAGGAGGATAACTTCGACTAAACATCTCGGCTTATTTTTCTCTTCGGCGCTTAAAGAGTTCGGTTCACCACATTTTCGCGACGTCGACTCGCGATTGCATTATGCTGCGATCGGTAATTTCCCCGATCCAAGTTTCCCTCGATTATTTCCCCCGCGTTGTTTCTTTCTTTATATTTATTTATTTATTTTTCACGCGCAATTCATGTTCGTGGGTCGGCAAACACGAGCGAGGCGGTCACCGTCCGCGTCGTTGTTTGTACACATCAGTGTATAAATACGCGGCTTCCTCGAAGCCTCCGGGATTTCTCGAATAATATACGCGCTGCCCCCCGGACTGTCGCCGAAAGACTCGAAGAAGGTCATCTTAAAGAGAGCACGCCAAACAAGCAAGCAAACAAACGAAACAAAAGAAAAAACGCGGAGGAGTTAAATGGAGTCTCTCTCATTTCGTGGACTCCTGCTCTCGGAGAATTTTTTTCTTCTTATCTAATCTAGTGGCGGGTGTCCCGCCTGCTAGCTCGTCACGCATTCTCTGTTCTTTTTTTTTTACCTTTTTCTCCTAAATTTCGTTGTTTTCTCCGCAGCGAACCACCCGGACTTCCCTCGACCTCCTTCTCACGTATTCGTGGCGCTAGCTGCATCATTTCGTTGTTGCGGTTTTTTTTTTTTATTAGTTGTTGTTGCTCCATGTAATGCTTTTGTGGATTCGAAACTTCTTGACCGTGCTTTCCCCGACTCTGCGAAAACTTACTCCCCGTGAAGACGGTTTTAAAAAAGAAAGAAGAAAAGAAAGGAACGCTGTGGTCGAAAACAAGAATTGCGAAACTTTCGGGGCAGATGCTACGGCTACCGGCGAAGCACGGTGAGGGTATTTTACGGCAATGGCTCTTGAGAAGGAAAAAAAGAATGAATAAAGGCTGCTGAAACAGTGTTTCCCAGAGCAAAAAAAAAAAAAAAAAAATCTGGGTCAATTGAGGGACGCTGGGGCTGTCGAAAAAGGTTGGGTTGCCCACCTATAGCTATACGCTCGCACTGCACGAACTGCGCGGTGAAAGTCCATCGGTCGCGTCAGACGACCAGAACAAGAGATGTATGCACTCGAGCACAAAAGTTTACGGACCGCGGCTTCTCATCGGAAAACGCGTCGAATTTCCGAGCATCCTGCAACGGTAAAACGTACTCACGACAGAGGCTGTAAATGCGGGTACCTGGCTGCATAGTGGGGGTGCAGGTATATTCAACTCTCTTCTTTTTTTCTTTTTTTTTCGTATCCCCAGGTCCGTAAGCTTTTGTGGTCGACTGTATGCGTGGTTCGACGAGGTTGCAATTTGGGCGAGTCTCTTATTTTCGCGGGTTTGTCCCTTTTTGTTTCGTGCGCTCGATGCAGTCAGAACGAGAGATTCGTTAGAAAAAAGAAAAACAAGAAAAAGCCCCCCCCCCCCCCCCCCCCCCCCCCCCCCCCCGTCTGCGAGCGACTCACTCAGGGAAGGATTTTGCAGTGCACAATGGGCAAGCGCCTTCCACTATCTTCCGTGGAACACTATGGTCTGCTCGAGCTGCTGATTTATCTTCCGTGGAACACTATGGTCTGCTCGAGCTGCTGATTGGCTGAACGCGAGCCCTTACATTTGTTATAGCCTTTGTCGCACTGCACGGAACTGGTGAGACAGACTATGGCCACCCAGCTATAGAAGGTACTCTCACTTTCGTGCGCCTTGGGAAGCCTCGTTGCGGCGAACTTGGGAGCGTTTAGAGGGAGGTTTCGAGAAGACTTTTAAGATAAGAAAAGAGCATGCTGGGGTCGCGGGTTCGACGCCCTCGGATCGCTGCACGATTCGATGGGAACGAGAACGTCGACTAAGAACGCTTTTTTTTTTTTTTTTTTTTTCCCTCGCGGAGTGTGTTTCGCACGGCCGATGAGAGTCGCCGTCATATATAGCCCTGCGGTGTCCGGAATCAATGAGCTGATCTCGCCTTTTCGTGGGAACTGGATTGTATACACACTCCCGCACGAGATGAGCGTGCGTGCGCCAGGTGCAATTCGATGAACGCGCGTCAGTTTACGGAGACTGCAAGCGATATTCCGAAGCTCCTGCGTGTGTCGCCATACGTTGCTCAGCGCACGTGGCAGTAGCTACTGCGGAAAAGTAGCTTTTCAGCAGCTCCGCGGCCCCTGCTTCGAAGAGGCATTTTCTACTGTACTAAAGCAACATTACGTTTTGAATATAAGTGGGGACAAGGCACTTGTTTTTTTAATTATGAGCAGAATCTTTTTCATTGTGTTAACACGCGAGAAAACTAAATATATACGAAAAGAAAGGCTTAGCCAAAAAAAACCACCACGGGGTGTCACTGTTGTCGAATCCCGCCCGTAGATTTACGGTAACTCCAATCCGGCCACCATGGTGCCCGCCACATTTTACGAGAGAGAGAGAGAAACGAAGAGGGAAAGGTTGTGAGGTTAACCAAGGGCGTTCCCGGTTAGCTACCCTACACTGGGGTAGGGGAAAAGGGAAGAACAGATAAGGAGAAAAAACAGTCAGTCGCAGAGAATATCCACTGTCACAAGCGTTCATGTAATCCGAAACGTAATGTAGAAACGCAGAAGGGCTTTTGTGGCCTTTTGCGTGCAAGAACGCATATGCCATGGTCCAAAGCTATTTTCTTCTGAGAACACCGTATTGTCTAGAATTTGACAAATTCTTGCTAGCTACAATGAGCTCACGGGGTAGGAACGCCAGACCTGCACACAAAATCTGCTTAGCCTTGCAAGAAACGTAATCCGAGGAAATAGTAAGAACCTTGGGGTTTTCGAGACATAGACGTGGGCGTCCTGATATTCGAGGGTTTTGAGGGCTTCTGAGGGACCACTACGGATGTTCGTTACTAGACGAACCGAACGATGCACTGACTCTCATAGGACTAGCGCGTACAACGATAGGTGTACCTTCTAATCTCGCCGCTGAAAGGTGACTGTGAGTGGCAGTTGGTATGTGCGCCGGTGAAGCAAGCGTTCATTTGCGCAGCGACGACCTTTAATGTCATTTACTCTCATTCAAGTCAATGAAATGACATTTTTTTCCGCATTAGTGGCTTTTTCGTGCCCTTTAGTGTTACATCGCCGCTTCAGCTTGATTAGACGGTTATACCCTTGTGCTTGTCACAGGTCGTGCGGCGACTACGTATGGCTGTGACATGCATACATTTGCAACTTTATGTCATGCTGTTATAGTATGTATTATTGTTCCAACGAATGGCGAAACGCATCGATAACTTTTATTTCGTTACTTACATGAATGGTTCTCTCGTTTAGTGCCGTCTTCTTTAGCTATACGATTTCACCGTAGCGAACTCTTGCGCAGCCAGACTTCCCGGCATACTGTGGCAGTTGGTTAACAAAAAGAAAGCTGCGACTTTGCTTTTGGGCCAAGCAAAGCTCAGGACTGAACCACACATACGCCGGCCATTATAATAAATATATTAAAACTGAACTAAATGTACTCATTACTCTGCTTTTGGCTATAAATCCGCCTGCCGGCAACAACGAACTCGCCGCGTACGCGCAACTGGTCGGACGGTTTCACTTATTCACCTAATTTGCAAACTTAGCGCAGTATTTTACAAGTACTCGTAGGCGCAGGTTCATTACATT
This sequence comes from Dermacentor andersoni, assembly GCF_023375885.2. Lineage (NCBI taxonomy): Eukaryota > Metazoa > Arthropoda > Arachnida > Ixodida > Ixodidae > Dermacentor > Dermacentor andersoni. The sequence continues at coordinate 116,772,499 of NC_092821.1, read as the reverse complement.
GGAATGCACACACGCCCCTTGCCCACATATAATTACCTTCGATGATCGGAGAGACATCGACGATAACACCGTTATTTCTTTATATTAGATTATAGGGAGCCGTCCGTACAGTCGTGCTGACTCGTACAATCTGTGACGAGCCTGCATGCCATCTGCCCCCTCGTGGCATGGCGCATGGAGTCCTCTTGCCGAATGCCCGATCGCAACACCCCCTGCCGCGTAGCTGCACAATCACTAAATACAAACGTAATTGGATGCTTATTATACAGTATTCCAGCTACGAATACAGCAATCGCGACAACGGGATAGTCGAAACCTCCGAAGGGGCGGCCTTCAGTTACAATCATAGGAATCGGCGTGCTCGTGCACGTGAAATTTCCGTGCAGCTTCAGATCTTTCAATGCGAGAAGGTTGAGCAACTTGGTCGGGGAATCACGTTGCCCGAAGGAAATCGCGCTAAAGAAAAACGGGCGCCACTGGGAACGAATTCGGCCTATGCGTTGTCCCTTTGTTTTTGTTTTTCGTTCCCCTACTCGTCCCTGTTAGGGTACCTTGCCTCCTCGGTAGCATCGGAGCTTACTCACCGATATCGTGCGAGCTGCGACGAAGTGATCACGTACGAAACGCGGCACCGGGAACGCCGAGGCCTTGGAGGAAGAAGCAGACAGGGCCGCGCGCAGGCCCCGTACGGTCCGGCCGTCGAGTTGAATATGCCGCGAGCGAACCCAGGTATGTGTGTGTGTTATACGTTACACCGGACGCCGGCTCGCAACCAATCAATACCGCGAGCGCGCGCGGAAGCAATTATAGCTCCCCCTTGCAATTCGAGACTGCTCCCCTCGCCTTTCTTCTTTCCTCCTCACCCGCTCGCCCAGCCATTGTCTTGGGAGACTTCCGGCTTGGCACGTAACCGTTGTGTGGCTGAAGGCGCACCCGCGACTCTTCTTTAAAGAAGCCAACCGTCTCTAGGCTGCTTACTGGCCACAGCTGCGCGCTACGTTTTTTCCCGCGCAAAACAAGCGTCAGCCAATCGGCCAACCGCTCAGGTTCTGACGTCAACGACGGTTTTTGAGCGACAAGCGAAGGTTGCGGAATGTGCGTGTACGCGCATGGCTGGTGGTGGTAGCTACGCGCTGCTACCGCTGGTTGCCGCCGCAGTGGGCAACGCGCGCTCGCATAGAATCGGTTTCACTCGCCCTTTCTAAAAACGGACGACCTCCCTGGCATATGAATGAACGGTCGCGGACTGCGAAGCGACCAAGCAAGGTCGCTTATACGCAAGGCGTTTCTTAATGCGCGGCGTGGGTCAGTCGTTCGAAGGGACGCTAACGGCCGGGGTTGCGAGTTTCACCGGTGAACTTTGAATGGCTTGAATGGAACAATGTGTGCAGCGGCAGCTTCCGTTTGGTATTCCGGTCCGGCCGCAGGACTGGCGAGAGCGTGCGATTTGAATAAATGAGGAACCCCATTACTGTCGCTTGCTGGCAATCGGGCTCCCGCGTCCGAGCCGCCGAAGAAGATCGTGCCAAATGCTGCAGACACAGCTTTCGATAGACGTCTGCGCAAGCGAATTTCGGAGCTCACGCTGCGTAAATGAAGCAGTTCCTCTTTTCGTTCCTGCGTTAAGTGTTGGAGTAACCGAGCGAACTTGCACAGCGAAGGATGAAAGAGCGAACGCGGAGCGCAGCGGGGATGAAAGATAGCGAAGAGAGCGCGAGGAGGAGAGGAGGGTGTGGCGAAAGCGTGAGAAGAAAAGCGTAGTGCCGCGCAAGACTGCGGTTCCGCGGTGGCGACCGCTACGAGATGGCGCCAGAGTGGCGCGCCGTCGTCTGTTCACCGATGCCATGCGGCGAGCGCGTCCACCGATACCATATGTGGAAACAAAGCGCTGCATGAGCGGACGTCCGTCTGCAGTGGGCTGATGTGAATCGCGGCCACGCGTTGCCTCTCGCGATCTCCCGATTAGCGAGGCAGTCGCGCCACACTCGGCTCCGTTTGCAATGTGCCGCACGAGACGGATTGTCCGCGCCAACCTGGTTGCTCACAGCGTTCCCTTCCTAGTATAAACTGTGTATCTATATAATCACAATGCAAAATATTGACGGGCGTACTTCTTTCACGTATAGAGCTACGCTCAAATTTGGCATTAGGGAGTATTGTCCTCATCGGTGAATTTTTTTCAGCGAAGCTGTATACCTCTACCGTCCAAGGAAATTTTCGTGTCGTTATTGGCGTGGTAAGCAAAAAAAAAACTCCCCATACGTGGGCCGATACCGAAGATAGTGCAATGCCGGGCCGACCCGCGCCGGAGGTGCAGCTCGCCATTAAGGAGCCCACGTAACACAGCTTCGCTGGTCATCCTTCTTCACAGAGTGGAAGGTCACTGAGTTTTCATTTTTTTTTTTCGCTCTTCATCGCTCCTCGCGCTACAATGAAGCTTCATTCGAGTCTGTTGTGATTAGTCATTGTCCGGGACATAAGCGACTCGTCAGTTTTTTTTTCTGTCTGCACCTTCAGCGTCCCAAAAGCAGACGGCGGGCTTGAGACGGGCAGCGCCACCACTTTCAAGTGACATTGACGCTTTTCGTCAATGCAAGTATAGAAACAGTTAACAAAGGAGCCGCCCCTTTCACACCTCGCGCTCTCGACAAAAAAGGTGCGTCCACGTTCGACGGGCCCGGCGCGAGCGGCCACTTAAAACGCCACCGAGTAATTAGGTAGTCGCGAGCGTCGTACTTGAGAAAGGTTCCCTCTTCTGGATGGGTCGCCGACCCGGTTGACACGGGGTCGCGAGGATAACATGAACATTGTTGGAACGCAGGTGCGTCGTCCGCGCGCCTCTTGCCCTCCTGGTGCTGCTGTCGCGTGCATGAACTGCGTTTGCATTGACCTTTCAAAAGCAGGTCGGGGTTGCCTTTTCTGGCTGAAAGCCGGTCGTCCGGTCCACGTATACGCCAACATATCGGACCGAGCTAGCGTCGAGGCGGGGACGGTCGACCGGCTTGCAAAATGGCCGGCTTGTCCCTGTATGCGACTCCTCGAAGGTCGACGTTAAGCGCGATCAGGTCGTGCTGGGTCAGCTCGACTACTGACTCGATCCGCTCGCGTCGAGTACATCCAAACGAAGCTATATATTAGTCGGTCGTCGAAAGCGGCGAAAAAAGAAAAACAATAAAAGCGGTGAACCCAAAACAACTTCACCGTTCTCATCGGATAAAACTACGGATAGCAGAAACCATGAAGACCTTGCGAGAAAAAAAAGGGAGGTTGGGGCGTACACCAGGGAAGAAATTGGTGGGACCGGATCAGTTACAGGCATTGATACAAGGTAGGTAGAGCAGTTTTGAGGGAAACGAAAAAGATTATGGAGATGCATACAAAAATGCTGGAATGAATAACAAGTACAGTATACCTGATTAACCGAGGCAGGCTACCGCCCCGCTTCGAAGGGGATGCCAATAAATCGTCATCATCAGCTTGGTCGTCTTCCTCGAAAGGGAAGGGGGCGAGGTCATTGCGCAGGGAGTGGCAACTCTGTCCAGAGGGTCGCGTCTACTCTTTCTCCATCGCCCTCGCCGCCGAGACCGGACGCTGAACTTGCACAGCGGGCAATCACAACAGTCTAGGTGTTGTTGGGAAGCACCTGCCCTCGGAACGATTGCAGCGAAACCTTTTTTCCTTTCTTCTTGACCGAGTTGGCCGTCCGGAGGTTTGCTGTTTCTTCGAAAGGCGATTTCAGCTTTGCAGTTTCGCCGACGACACAGCATTAGTTCTCTTGAGTGCTTTACCATACTAAGAAATAGAACAGGTTTGCTTCAGCCTGAAATGGATCGCCCCTTGACGGACACCATGAGGCGCGCAAGTTCGTCCTGAACTAGAGGAGCGCTTTTTCGAAGTACTCCAGATATTGGGTGCGCACGTTCGTTTTATTTGCTTTTCTGTCGCTTTCTTTTCTTTTCTTTTTTTCTAGCACGATGCGGGCGAGCAAGACAGTATTTGCGCCCTGGTATAATCGGCAAACACAACGCCTCTAGGACCTCGCGCTACACGCTTTAAATGCTCTAATACCCGTGGTATATTCAAATGCCGTTGTGCGGTGCTTCAATGTCAACTACCGTTCACCTGAACGGCAGTTGAAAGTGTCCAAGCTCTTTGAGGTCGAAGGAGGTACACGTGACCGCCCCCTTCCCTCAACCCCCCAACCTGGTATCAGCTGTGTGTCCCCTTCAGCCGGTTCCCCTCCCCCTCCTCCATTCTACCGTCTTGAGCCAGCTTGAGCACGGCCGTTTGCTTTCCTTCGCTTCACGCCGTGCTAGCGCTCGGTCCCCAACGAGTTTCAAATGGAAATCAGCTGTATGACTCATGAACCGGTGCCAAGGGGGACTCCACCACCGCCACCCCAACACTAGACAACAAAGTGTGTGTGAGGAGGGGGGTAGAGGTGGGGGGCAGGGGGTCTAGGCGGCAGGTTCACAAGGGGGCCACCAAGCACGTGTTTCCGACAGGAAGACCAAAAAGAGAAAGGGTGCACAATCAGCTGGGGGAACGAATAGCTCCAGTGCACGTGACAGCTGAAAGCCTCGGTACAGCCTGGGCCAGGAAAGATTGACACGGAGGCTTTAGAAAAAGATGTGCGAAGGGAGGTGTATCTAGTTAAGAGGTCGTCCGAGTAAAAAGAAAACATGAAACGAGAGGAACCTTTCCGTTGGGCCCTCGACGGGCATGGGAAAGATCCTGCCCCTACATCTGCAGGGGCTCCCAGCAGCAGTTTGACCTTGATGGGCTGCGGGCCCGCACGGCTCAGCGGTCGGTAGACAGTGATTCGTCTCGCGTTCTGGGATACTAAAGGCGATAACGCCCGCAACATTTCGAATTACCCGGTTCGCAGCGTCTCTTCCGACGGTCTGCTTGTCGCGGATTGGTGCGGTGGCATTACTGCTCTAGTCAAGCTGACTTCCCGCGTCGATACTCCGAACACTAGCGATACGACATTGGTTACGTCCTTTCTCTCTCTCTCTCTCTCTCCCTCGTAGAACCCAGCATGCTCCGAGGTGTTTTCTCTAAACGTGCCCATTGCATTTTTCAAGTGGCAGAAGTGACAAAAACAAAAGCACTGGGGAAGACATAAGTGAAATCGCGGTGAGCGAGATTGTAAGTAGACATCGTTGCTGCCTCGAGGAGGGGCCCCCGAATCATTTCTATGCGATTAGCTTATTTGCGTAGGACTTAGGCAATAATTCATGCAGAAGGCTGCTACCGGCAGGCTTCGAACTTAACCGTCGCAGTAAATAATCATAATAATAGAGTGCATCAACGGGGTGTGACACTGCAGGCGATCCATCCATCATCGAAAATGTACCCGAAAATCCAAACTTCCTTGCATGCATCTTGCGTTCTCTTGTACTCTCTTTTCGCACGCCTGGCCGATAGCGCAATCCCGCCCGTCTTCCTGCGACCACCGAAAACGAGAAAAAACTCGTTTTCAACACACGTGCAGAGGTCGCACGGTCAAGCGGGCTCACACAAAGCGCATCCCGTAGACAGAAGAAACGATACGCTCTAGCTTAACACTGATTCAACAGCAAACATCGTTCTGTATCTCCCTTATCAAGCTACAGATGGCATTCAATAAATAAAGACAGATGTTTTGCACTCACTCAGAAAGAAAGCCTGCCTCGACTGGGAACGTGACCGGCTGGCAGACGACCGGCTAGTCGAAGGCGTCCCAGACGACCAGAGCAGACGACGCGCGAAGCCGAACGAAACACAACAAAGGGGGTGCGGACGCACAACTGTGAAGCACGGAGAAGGGAGCAGACGACGACGCGCTACCGAAAACAGCAGAGTGGCGGAACGCGCGCCTCACACCGTCGCACGCGCGCAGCAGAAGTGCTTTTCTCACTTAAGCCTCCTCTCCGCTTTTTCGACATAGTGCGGTGTTGGGACTGGGGAGGGAGGGCGTCCAGTGTCAGCGTGGAAAACACGACGCAGAACGAGCACAAAAGCCGTGGAAACCGAAAGTCCTGACAACAGGCGCACGGCCGCATACACCTCCGAGTCGACTGGTGACCGAAAGTGAGGAGCTTGAGCGGGAGAGGGGACAGGTATGGACCGCGGGAGATGTTCAAATGAATTCCATCCTCTTTCTCAATCTCTCTTTCCTCCTCCTTCGCGAGATATTCTCTGGGCGACCAGTTCTCAAAAAAACTTCGAAGGCGAGCGGTTGCGAAGCGGTAGGGTGGCTACGACTATCAAAGTAAAAAATCAGAAGAGCTGCACTTATGCGAAACAAGCACGAGGAAAAAGAAACAAAGAAAAAAGGGGGTAGATGGGGCGGCGAAGAAACCCCGTGACCCAAATCTTGCGGAGCGCAGACATCCGCTTTGAGAGAAGCGATTATGCCACGGCGGGCGCTTACAGCCAAGCATGCCTGGCTGCTTGCTAGCTCGGCCAGCTATATCCAGGGGGGCCTCGTTTAAGGGGGCGGCCGAACGGGCGTGTGATGTTCCTCTCGCGCCTAGCGATGCACGGCCGAGACGTTAGTGTGCGAAGTGAAAAAAAAAAAAGATGAAAAAAACTAGTGCCGCCTTTTATGGGCGACGCGCTGTGCTCTCATCGATGACGGGAAAGAAGGAATGAAAGAAGCCCGGAGTGAATGGCCTGTCGTTTTGCTTCTTTAATAAAGCAGAGGCAAGCTTCGGTGGCGGGATAGAAACACACAAAAGACAAGCTACGTTGCCGCCCCCTATCGGGTTCTAGTTAGACGAGAGATCTCGCTGCGCGTGGTGCTCGGTGGCTGCGATAAAGGAACGCCACCAAGCCCGCGCATGTGTGCGTCGTATTTCCGAGAAGCCGTGGATCGTTTTAATTGAGGTTTCCTCGCAAAGTTGGGGGTGAACGGGCGGCCGGCCGAACGGGACAACTGTTGCTACCGCCGCCTTGCGGTTAGGGCCGCACGGGACGAAGAGCGGCAACTACCGAGCGGGACGACGTTGCACCACTTCCTCGGTTAAACGATCTCTGCCTGCGGGGCGGATCGGAAGTGGCTGGGCCACGCCACCAGCAGAAGGCACGTGTGCGCGATCTGGGTTGAAGCAGACGACGATTCTTATTAACGCAGAAAACAGTCGTCCTCGGGTTTGTGTGTGGAGGGGAGGGGGGGGGGGGGGGGTTATCTAACACATTTCCTGTCAGGATAGTACCGGAAGTGACGTCATCGACAGCAGTTTGAGATTCGCTATTTCTCTATGGAGTCGCCGTGAGCTTGTAACATGATGCACACTTGAGCTATCTGGAAGTGCCATGAAAAGTCAAGCGAAAATTTTCTGCGTACAACTTATAACTACATGCTGAACATGCTTATAACATGCTGAATCGCATGTTATTTTAGTTTAAAAAATTTTTTTTCCATATTTTTGACGGCTTTACCAGACTTGTGAGCTTCAGACGCCACTGATTGTTCTTGACGTGGAAGACTTCTGCTTTCCAGAAGGCTTCCCATCACTGCTTTTAGGAACAAGCAGGCGGCCATCTTTGTGCAACTTTTTTGCTTTTCTCCGAGACATCTTGGGCCGTATTCTGTAGCGGTTCCTTTGGGAACCGGTTCCTTTGGGCTGTTGCCATTGGTCGGCGTTTCGTTGTCGTCATCCCTGGTGGGCGGGACGACAAATTTTGATGACGTCACACAGGTTGCCAATCTTCTGGAAAGGAACCGGTTCCCTGCTAGGAGAGGAACCGCGGAGAAGTGGTTCTCTCGAGGGTCGCGCGCGGGGGCGAGCATGATGTCGAGGGTTGCTAGGGCAACCGTGGCTGCCGGCTAATCTCGCGCCAGCTGACGAGCCGGCACCTAGACGAGACGAGACAGAGACGGCAATGGCGGCTCCTTTGGTTGTGTTGCTGGCGAGTGCCGAAAGACAACGACGCGACGAGAGGCAACGACACGACGCGTTCGGCATGGCCGAAGAAGAGTTTCGAACGCATTTTAGGCTCTCCAAAGACATAGTGTGACGTCTTTGCGATGAGCTGGAAGGACATCTCGGACCTCAAAGATTTCGTGGTGTCGACACTACGATGAAAGTGCTGTGCGCGCTGCGGTTTTTTGCCACCGGGAGCTTTCAACAGTGCGTCGGGAATGAAGAAGCGATTGCACTGTCGCAGCCTTCGGTCAGCCGGATCATTACAGCTGTCGCCAAGGCCATTACGGTTGTGGGCAAAGAAAAAGGATGGGCTAGATTCCCATCCACGGCGCAACAGAAAGCCGCCGTCAAGGAAGGCTTTCTTAGCCGTGGAAAAATTCCATGAGTTCTAGGATGTGTGGACGGGAGTCTGATAGCCATCGTTCGCCCTAAGAAGCTCGGCCCCGGCGAAACGGAATCGTACTGGAGCCGTAAAGGGTATTACGCCCTCAACTGCATGGTCGTGAGTATTGTTCATTGACAAATATTTTCGATATGTGATTGCGCGAGTGCACGTTGTAAACAACTTCGTTTCGTTATTTTCCTATTCGAGAAAGTAGCGTTTGTGTTGTATGTGTAATGACAACTTTGATCTTGGCAATAGAACCCGGCCGCACTTTTTCAGTGCTCTCTAATCACAGTTGAATAGCCTTTTCGATGCTACAATGTAAACACATTACGCGCGACTTAAACCGGAATAGACGCCGTAGCAGTGAAGGGAGTCTTCGTCTGCGAGCGATCCTAACAGAAGACGAGCCCTTGTGATTCTTATTCGACGTAAAACTAAAGCATTGTGGCCAACAGACTGTAAACGTGAAAAGGAGCATCCCATCAATGAAAATGGTGTGAGGGAGAATGAGAATGTGTGGACACCCATTTGCTCTAGCTGTTGCTACGGCACATGCTGCCACTTCCGCGTTCTTTCGCTTGTAATAGGCACTTTGTCTGGAAAAACAAGAAAAAAACACAGGTGGCACTCTCTAGCAGAATCTTGTACAATATGGACGGAAGAAACCAAAGGAATTATTTTGCACATTGTGTTGTGACCGCACGCCATACATGAGCACATGTACACATGCCAACATTGCATTTGTAGGTTAAGATGACATTGTTATCATGCTGATGATTAGTTCAACTGCCTACTGCGTATGTTGATATCTCCTTTTCTGTAATTGTGTTGGCTGACTGAACAGTAACTGATTGGCAAGTAGTGTTGTAAGCAAAAGTTTGTGCCAGATATTTGTTGCAGTGGCATTGACACCTTCTCTTTGCTTTCCCTTACGAGGTGTGTGATGCAAAGCTGAATATCCTGGCAATTGACCCACGGTTTCCGGGATCGTGCCACGATTATTTCGTTTGGAGGCATTCTGCATTTCGCCGCCGCCTCACTCGTGGCCTGTTACTTCATGGAGAAGTCTTGCTTGGTAAGTGCACCTAAAGTAGCAGTGCTTCTTCCACATGTAAAACATACACAGTCAAATAGTTTTGCATCCTAGCAAGCTTTAAGAAAGCGTGATTTGCTAGAAATGTGTTGTGAATGCAGCAGTACCTAATGAACCTACAGCGACTATCGAGAGAAACATGTCTCTCTTAGAAGGCAGATATTTTTACCAGCATGTATACAACAGCTGACATGTTATTCTGTTTATTTACTTATTAATTTCAATACACTGAATGCCACGTGGAGCGTTACAGGCAGGGGTGTAATTCTACAGAACACGTCGAAATGGCAGTTTTCAAGTATGATGGAAAAGGGTTGGTGACAATGGACTCGGGTAGCTGGTTCCTGGTCACTGTCCTTGGAACGAAGGAATAAGCGTGTGCGTGAAACTTTCGGCATCGACGTTAGTGATCGGTGTAGTATATATTGTAGAATAGTGCAAGTTGCGCTATTTTTCTTTGTGTCACAATGTCTGCAATTTTTTTTGTTGCAGCGACATGTGGTGCTGGAGTGATTAGAAAGGATCAAACGGGTAGCTTGAGTTCGGGTACCTTCACGAGAAGAGGTACGAAAGGTAGAGTAAGGATCCCAGATACTGGCAGCATATTCGAGAGTAGACCTTAGAAGTGTTTTATAAAATAACACTTCTGAAGAGAGAAGAGCTAATTAGTTTTAGTGGAGGATGTACATTTAGGGAGAAGCAAATGGGATGAGCGGAGCAGAAAACTACGAGTATGAAATAAATATTACATGTCCAACTTAACCCGAGAATGAGATTTGCAGCCGAGACAACAGGTGAAATTGGGCTTTTCTTTAAAATGAGTCGAACTTTCTTTACAACTTTCTGGGAAGGTCAATGTTCGATAGATATTGCAACAATAAATCCAAGACCCGCTGCTGTTGTAAAAGGGCCCTGGCGTAGACTGTGTTCTTGCATTGTGCCTTAATGTATCCACGTTGGTTCACTGACGTGCAACACTTTACAGGGGACTCTGGGTACCCGCTAGAGCCATGGATCATGACTCCTGTGCCTGGTCACCCAAATCGCCTCACGGCAGAGGGGCGCTATAATGAGGCACACGCATCAATGCGAAATGCCGTTGAGCGGTGCATAGGAGTCGTCAGGAGCCGCTTCCGATGCCTGCAGAGGTATCGGGTGCTCCACTACTCGCCTCAGAAAGCAGCCACCATTGTTGCAGCTTGTGCAGCGCTGCATAACCTCTGCCTTGCAGCAGGCGTGCCTCTGCCAGACGACCCAGGTGACGACGGTGCACATGACGACAGCGCACAGGAGCCAGCCCAGGCACAAGTGCCGCTTCAAGTACAGGTGCCACCGCAGGCGCACCCTGTACAGCCTTCTTGAGCTTTGTTTCAAAGAGGCCGTGCGGTGCGTGAATCCATAGTTGGTGTGTTTCGGCTGCCCAGAAATTTTCGCATTGCCTACCTGCAAAGTTGGCGCTGGCAAATGAGGCGGAGACATGTGCTGGTGTAACATGTTTTATTTTTATTTTCATGAAAGTAAATAGGCTGTGCACTTCAACATAACACATTGCGTGTGCTCACATGTGGCTAATCATAGTATGCTGCATACTGCAGTAGTGAAAAGCACATGATTTGTCTATGTTGAGCATGACAGATACACATGCAGTGACAAATAACCATGTGCCATTATGTTACTCCTTTGCTTTGTTCACTGTGCTTTTGAATATTGTCTCGCCAGGGAATTTTCTTTAAATAAAGGTTATTTCCAAGGTGAATGGCAACCAATCTTGCATTGTTGAATATTGCTTTGCAATGCCTATTTTACTGTGCAGTATGCATTGTTCCAAAGCTGAAGATGTCTGTTCATGTGTGACACGCAAGAGCAGCATGAGTTACACAGCAACTGAAATGTCGTCAGCAATCTGTATAGCACATATTGAAACGTATAGCAACAAACGAGACATGTCAAGCACTTATTGGAGCAGGATTTCTTTAAATAGCAGACACTCATGCTTACTACTGCTTTGTTTAAACTCAAGAGTTGCTTCAACATTGCATTTCTTGCACACATGATTTCACATAATGCTCGTAATTGCTGCTTAACAAGGTGCAACAATATAAACAATTCTTTATTTATTAATTTTATTCATTGGGTACCTGCTTCGCCATTCAGGCATTACAACAGGGAGGGTACAACTCATATAAATGAACACTCAGAATTACACTCATAAAGCATGGAAGAAATCATCATTTGAACAAATACAGACAGTGTCAGGTGGTAGAGTATTCCAGTCTCTTATAGTACGAACATAGAAAGAGTAGCGGAAAGCGTCGCTTTTAACCCTCTATTGCATGGCGTCCCATATTTGGCACATACCGGTTACCATTCTTTTTCGCGTGTGTGAGATTCCCAGTTGAGAATGTGATACCGTCAGAGTAAATCTCGTAGTTATGCGCACTTATTATGGGCAAGTGCTGCATCTCTTGAGTGATACGCAAAACAGAGGTGAAGTAGATTTTGGGATGCGACGTGAAACTCGGAGGGGGCAAACACGAGCAATTGTTTTTTTTTTTCTCTGAAAAGTTCGACCGCAGAAACGTAGAAAAATTTTGGCATATTCTTTGGCCTCGCCAATTCAAGGCAGTTACTAGTTTTCTCAATTTTGCCTGCAACTACAGCAGAGAAACCGAAATCGGTGTGTGCCATATTTGGCACAATATGAACTTGAAATACAAAATATGGTAACGTGCTGCCATCTGTTCAATAGCCCGAAGCTGCAGGTCACTCTATCACAAGATGTAATTTTGACGATCGGTACGGTGAGGGCGAATTGTCTACCAAACAGCCGCCTGAAAAGTGAAAAGGAACTGAAATGTAAAGGAAGTGGTGCTTCAGAGGCACTCACAAGCGCGATAGATGATGTAGAGTTATCGTGTGGGCGTTGATACGACTACCGCGCCGTGACATTTCTGTCGAGCTTTGTTGGGAGAGATCCAGTCCAAAAGACTCAGCGCTGGTTTACCTCCGCCAAGGTGTTTCGCGAAATTGATTGCCCCAGCGTAGTAAAGGTCCATAACAGGCACATGGGTGGTGTCGACCTGCTGGACTCTCTGTTTGGACTTTACTGCATACATATCAGATGTCGAAGAAATGGCACTTTCGAATTTTTACGCCTATGCTAGACTTATCGGTACTAACAGCATGGGTATTGTACAGGAGGGTGCAGGAGCAGCTTAGGAGGAGACAAGTACTACCGCTGGCTCAATTAAAAGCAGAAATTGCAGAATGCCTTACCTCGCATAACAAGTGCCTACCCAACTAGCGACCAGGAAGGACTTCTAGTCAGGACATCGAATTCCATGTTCAAGTCAAAAAAGCACAGGGACCAGCGGCCGCAATGCCACCCAAAGACGACCGATCTGACCAAGTCACCCACTGGCCAGAATTTGACGAGAAGAAACAAAGATGTAAGCGGCCACCTTGCACAAACAAGTCGTTGGTAAGATAGAGGAAGTGAAACATTCATCTGTGCCTGAACGCAGCAAACAACTGTTTCATTTCATTCCCCACATCACATTAAAAGGCCACCGTCCGTGAAGCTTTGTTTTCCGCCCAAGGCAGCAAGAGCGCTCAGCCATCTTCATGGTGTGCCATATTTGGCACAAAGCTTTACCTTTATTATTACAGTCATGTTTGTTCATTCAATCAATAATGAAAGCTGAAAAAATTACTTTCATAATTCATGCAATAGAGGGTCAAAAGGAATCTCACATATCTTTAATTTGTGATCTCGCCTTTTAGAAACATATGTGGGCGGCTGAAAATACAATTACCTGGCTATCCCCGTATTAGAGTGGTATATGTTATGAAGAAATTTTAATCTGAGATTTCAGCGACGGTGTTCAAGAAGATGCCAATTTAATGCTTTCTTGCTTTCTGTCATGCTAAGCATCCTGTCATAATTGCCAAGGACAAACCGAACTGCCTTGTTCTGCACTTTTTCTAGTTTATCTACAAGTTCTGTAGCATATGGATCCCAGCAAACACACGCATACTCCAGTGTACTGCGCACATGTGTGAAATACAGTTGCTCCCTAAGTTTCTGTGGCAAGCTACTAAAGTTACGTTTCAAAAAATCTAATGCTCCGACAGCCTTGTTCCTAACATGAGTAACGTGTCTGTTCCACCTTAGATCAGCAGAAAAAAATACATCTAAGCATTTATATTCTGACACTTGTTCAAGAGTAGCATTATTTATAGTGTTACGATTGCTGTCGTATGAGCTCTTCCCGGTAAAGTTGACGTGGACACTCTTTTTCTCATTCAGTGACATTTTCCATTTTTCACACCATATGGCAATCAAATCCAAATCGTGTTGTAGTGCTTGTTGGTCAGATTCGCTGTTGATGACCCTATATACTATACAGTCATCTGCAAACATTGTAAATATTTATTTATTTATTTACATGTACCTTACAGGCCTTCGAGAAGGTATAGTGTAAATGGGGAAATACGGTAACATATTAGTATGGAATCGGGAAAGAAATAAACATCAGCATAATGAAAGGAGTACGCGCAGAACATGGAAAATTATTACATTAGCAAATACAATATGTAGAGCAATAACAATAAATGGTAAACAACAACATAATAGCATAATAACATTGTAAACGTTTTTGCATGTTATACAGTAGTAAGTATTGTAAAGAAATTGGGACCACTGAAATTCTTTAACTTGTAGAAGAAATGCAAGAAAATTACAAAAGACATGACGTGTTTATACGGTTGAAACGGCATATTGATCGTTTAGCAGATTGCGAAATGCAGTGTTTATATTGGCATGCAATGGTATCTGGTAGTGCGTTCCATAAACGGACCGCACGGGGCAAAGTTGAAAAATTAAAAGCGTGTGTGTTGCCATAAATCGCGACAGCGCGTCGACTTGGCGTTGACCTATTGAAACCCATGCGCTGATGTTCACCTCTTCGTCGGGCTCGAAGAACGGCGGGCAGACTGCGATGGCGCTCGCCCTTCCAACTAGGGAGAGGACGCGCCCTCGCGGTCCGGGCAGGCTGCCTCCTCCGGTTCCTCTGTGATTAACACGTTTGTTAGAATATGGTGCGCAAAAGCTCCGTCAACGAGTGTGCTTACCTGCTTTCGGCGTGCAAGGCGGCTGCATCACGGCGGGCGTTATACACATCTTTCTTCCACACGCCGCGCCATTGGGCTGCAGTTTTCGCTGCCGGGCCCTCAGCATTCAGCAAGGCAGTCACTGGCTGCCAGAGCTCCTCCTTGCGCGCCGCCGTCAGCTGTTGACCCAGCACACACGACGCCTTCGCAAGGTAGAGGTGCTCTTCAACAAATGACACGAGTATCTCGCGCGGCCTCGCTCAAACATGAGGACCCAGTTTCGGATTCGGCGCGCAAACTGGCAAGTCCAAAACGTAAACAAAGCGAGGCAACTTGTTTGCATAACGTATGGCACACCACCTAGCGACTAAATAAGAAAACAACACAAATAAAATTACAACTCCCAGTAGCGGTCTGCGCCGCAAGCTCACATTTATTACTGAAAATATATTTGCAAGTGTTCTATACAAACCAATGTTTTTTTATCAAACCAGTAACATCCTTCAATTGCTATACCGTCCCCTAAGTACAAACAAAAATGATGACGTGATCTTCCGGCAGACCGCCGCTCGTTGATTGGTTCCCCTCACGCCGCCCCGTTCCACTCTTTCTCCGAGTGACGTAATCCAGACGTAACAGCCAAAGGGAACCGGTTCCCAAAGGAACCGCTACAGAATACGGCCCCTTGTCGCTCTTTCGGCATCGAGCAGACGAAACCGTTTGCGATGCTTTACGCTCTCTTGAAGCCTCCCCGTTTTCCTTGACTTGGATGACGCCGTGCCTGCTGCTATGTGACAGCTTAGAGCTATTTCACGGCGTGTCTCGTCAAGCGCGAACTCTTACGCGCAAGTACTGAATTTAGTGGCAACATAAAGCAACTCTTGCAACAGTCAACTGACGGACGAGTCAAAAGTTACTGCGAACTATGTGTGTATATGTGAAGTAAGGGCGAGGAGGCCGCCTTTCACGCCGTTGTGCGTTTGCGTCAAATGCAACAGCCACGCAGAGCAGCTCTACGTGTATTTTGGCTTCTCGTGCGAGGCCAAGGAGACGTCTGCTGTTGGAGTAATACTTGCAAAGGCCGCTGCAGTATCCGACGTTGAAGTATTAATGGTAGCACTTTTGTCGCAGACATTGTGTAAGAGATGTGCATCGATCAGAGTTTTGTAACCACACCGTAGTAATCCGTCATGAATCTTTATAACGCTTAACCAAATTTAGCAGACGTCGCCAAATAGCACTCCCAAGAAATGCAGCATGCTTGTCGTCTGCATTTGAACCGTAAGTCGCTAAAAATCGGCATATCCCACGCATATGTGTGAATCAGCGATAATCGAAGCTTTATTCGACGTTCTCAAAAAAAAAGGGGGGGGGGGATTATGTTGATTCCTTTTAACCGGGCGCATACCCACGAAGGAGATTGGCCACACAAATGAAAAATTAAAAGAGTATGCAGAAACAACAGAATTTGGAAATGCCATCACTTCTATGTGGTTCAACGCTTGTCGCTTAATGCCGCTTTGGACCCTGTTTATTTACTTCACTTTTTTCTCCACACTCGGTTGCTTCTGACCCGCTGTGGTTGCTCAGTGGCTATGGTGTTGGGCTGCTGAGCACGAGTTCGCGGTATCGAATCCCAGCCACGGCGGCCGCATTTCGATGGGGGCGAAATGCGAAAACACCCGTGGTACTTAGGTTTAGGTGCACGTTAAAGAACCCCAGGTGGTCGGAATTTCCAGAGTCCTCCACTGCGGCGTGCCTCATAATCAGAAAGTGAGTTTGGCACGTAAAACCCCATAATTTTTTTTTTCGGTTGCTTCTGTTGCCAAACTGCTTCACTTCTTGTCTCTTGTTTGCCTGTCTATTCGGGAACGTGACCGGTGGAACATACGTATCTTGCGGGATTGGCCAAGAATATGGGCACACTTGGCAAGTCAACAGCCAACGCCCGTATAGTAGAGGGAAGACACTAAGAAGGCTTCGCTTTAGCAGCATGCCAGGGGCTATGCAGCAGACTTGTCGTCTGCACCCGAACCGGGAGGAAATGTCGCAGACGTCGCTGAATACAGGCTTTCCTATCGAAACATACTTGTCGTCTGCAACTGAACTTTGCGAGGATAGCAGACAGCTTCGTGGGAGGCCTCGCGTTCTTTCTTTGTCCTGCAAAACTTTATTTTTCTTTCCCGAGAGTACATCGCCGGTTTTGCCACGCTACACTGAAGACGAATAAATGAGCGCAGCGCAGATTAACGCGCACGTCGAACCGGAAATGCGAATCCAATTTCCTCTCTTTGCAACGGTCCGATCTCGAATCTTTTGTCTTGTGCGGGGCATCCCGCCCTGTTCTTGCAAGGTAAGCGGTAGTCGCGCGTGGAAGCGAGGACGGCTCCATTGTGTCCTGTTCTGTCGGCCGTGACCTTTCTTTCCTTGCCGCAAAAAAAAAAAAAAGGAAGAAAGAAACAGAAAAACGCGTCTATGCGTCACTGGACGGATATGCAGGCTGTTCTCACGCAGCCACCGGCGTTCCACTACCGCCGCACGACCGTGAAACAGAAGGAATGCGACGCTTTCTCGTATTACACACCCTGTCTTTGTCGGTAGCCATGTTCGCACCCAGCTTCTCACCTGCTGCCTACTCTGAAAGCCCGCCACTGCTGTTCAGCGGCAGTCGCTGCTTGCAACATTAGAAGAAGCTTTGTTTCCTTAGGCGCGGTGACGAAATAGTTAATCTCTGTCTCTCATTTTATTATCTTTTTCCAAAGAAAGCGCAGATTACGCGTCAAACGCACAGAATGAACCTCAACACCGCCTGTGACTTTCTACAGTAACAAGAATCGCCAGCGACGCTTGTTTGCTTGAGAGAGGAGCCAACGCTGAAGGGCATACAGTCCCGGTAAATATGAACTAGAAGACCCGGCGGCTAGAGTTTTGTACATTTCCGCGTTTGGGCACAAGGTCGCGCATTTAAAGTCAGCATCTCTCTCGTCCACACATACAGCATATCTGCGTATATATACATAGTATATATTTCAATGTGTGTGTGTGTATCTGTGCTCTAATTTCAGTTAATGAAATATGCCATAGACAAACTTCACTCAACGGCTAACATTGGAGGCTTGGATAGTAAAGTGAATTTCATATCTTCTATAGGAATCGGCCACTAAACCTCGGCACACCTTGTTACTGTTCAACATAAAGCAACTTGCGAAACGCGAAACAAACGTCTAAGAGGGAATTGCAACTTCTACTAAAATAAGACGCAAGCGCTTACGTAGCGCAGTTAGGATAGACATTAATGCGATTCCGCTGGTTCCGCTCCTATCTCAGCCTACGGATTGTTTGCTCCGCTTTCGAGTACGTCATATGACCAAAACGGATTGGCGCGGTAATAAGTGTTTGTTCGGACCAAACACTAATTGCCCGTCATCCCGATTCTCGTGACCTATTCTTGCTACGCTGCACAAATAGCTCCAACTGATGGACGTAGTCTTTACGCCGTGTGCGGCTAATTCATCCCGTGCCGGATGGGACCCATCTCCGCTGACGTAATTGGTGTGTGTGTATCCACCATAACCCGTAGCAAGGTTGTACGAATCAAGGAACGGATACGGAGAAGACGCATGCCCTGTGTGGTCGGCGAAAGACGTAGCGAAAACGAGTTTTTTCGCTTGTGTGTGTTTTCTTTTTCCTTCACTTCTGCTCTCCGTGTTTGCAGACGACGTCCGTCTTCTCATATGCGCACCTCTAACGTTTATTTTTCTGTCGTCGGCTTTTTTTGTTTGCAGGTGACGGTACTGACATGGGTCCGAGCGCTGGCAACTTAAGGGGGAAAAAATACAAAGAGTGAGAACTGCCTTGCTCGTATGACCACTTGCTCTTCTTCACGGTGCGTTGCTAAGATTCAAGATTGCCTCTGCTTAAGCGCGTTTTCCCAAACGGATTTACCTGGTCTGGTCCCGACGGCCAGTAGACATATTCGTGCCGGACCTGCTCGGCGTAGCATGACGTCAGACAAGCGCGTCTGTTCGGGGCGCAAGGGACGACGCCGTTCGCTCCCCCAAAAATAGCAGCACCAACACGGGCCGCAAGATATTGCGTGCCGTCTGCTGGTACTGTAGCGCCGTCCGCTATCGTGTCGTCTGCGACCACGCAACCAGATGGAGACCGACGGACGGGTTTTCGTCTGCCACGCCACGCACGGCCCCATTCGGCGGTGGGTGTCGTCTGCTATCGGCTCTGCACATCTGCCGAGGTGCGTTCCTCACGCATAGAGAATGTTTCTTTCTCTTCTTTTTTTTGTTTTTGTGCTTGTTGCCGTTGCTCTCTTTTTATAGCACTCTTATCTCTACCTATTTCCGAAATGTAGGAGATTCCGCGGCGCTTTAATTAAATACCGCGCGGGTCACGGAGACGCTTTTAGAACTCCCGTCACGTGTGCGGTTCTTTTGATACTACCTGCGGGAATGAAAAATGTCTACCAGACCCGCACGGTCGTGTAATTGAGCCCTGCATCGTATCGTTGCACCACTGAAAAACAGGCGGTCGTGGTTGTATTACTGGGTTTCATTGATCGAGGCCTCCGCGCCGGTATCCCTCGGTCCTCAAGTCACGAATTTCAAAGTTATTTTTCTCGTATTTTCGCCGTCTTGGCGTAGAAAATGTCTCAGGAAATTGCTCGATTGTGTCCCTAATGCCTTAAAAATGCGATGTAGTCTTTCTTTATGGATAAACATTGTGCTAGACCCCAGAAAATGTCGTGAGAATACATTACGTCACGGCACGATGGTGCGGAAACGTCACCACGACGCCAAATGTCGTTATAGCGTCTTTTTCTGGCTTGCTTAGCCTCCTATCACAGCAGCAGTGTTTATTTTGTTACTGCAGAAGCGTAGCTTACTAATGCAGCTTATCTTTGTATTTCTCTTTACTACATCCGTAAGTAAACGAGATCAAGTGATATTACGTTGCAACTGGCCTTTAAAGGCCGACCGCAACGAAATTTCGGACTGCCCATGAAGGCCTGTCGTTTAAAACAGTGCTAATATAGAGCAGCGTCCGCGCTGAAGTTTGCGCTTTAAACAAAGAAAGATCGTAAAAGCAGGCGTTTTATAGACCGCTTTTTCGTAGGCGCCGCCATATTGGGACCGCAGTGGCGCCGCCTATGAGCAGCGCCATACTGACTTGGGTGAAAGCGGTGTTTTGCATGACAGGTATACGCTCGGCGGTAGGTTCTGGCGTTTGTTTTCGCGGTCGTGCGGTCTGTTTCGTATGACGTGCGTCTTCTACGTGGTAAACGGTTCTGTGAGACGTGCTCAAGTGGTTGAAGGCGTCGTGGCCGGAATTTCTGCTGGCGTTGAGGTGGACGGAACACGCAGCGCGAAGTGTGCGCGCATATTTGAGCCTACAATCAGCTTCGGAGATCAGTTGTGTATTTCTGAATGTTCCAATCACTAATATGACCTTATTGCAGTATTATCCTCTATTTCTAAGCTGCGGTTTAGGAGCCATGAAACATATGCGACGATCGTAACAGCATGTGTACCGTTCTGCTACGATAGGAGCTGCGCTGTTATACATTGACAAGCGTTCAAACTGTTCGCTGCAGGTTACATTGCGTGACTACTTGGTTGGGTGGATGAGGTTTCCACCCATGAATAAAATAGTTTTGGCTAGTAATAGCAGCATACCTTACAGTCTGAATTAAGCTTGTCCATCAAATCGACCGTTTACGAACTTCGCGAGCATCCTAAGCAGTAGTATAGTGCTGGATTACAGATATCTTTGTTAGCATTTAGCGGTTATATATTTATAAACGTTGTGCGGCGTTAGCCCGTTTTCTTTTGCTTTTTTAGAGAAAGAGGATAATAACCGAATTTTTTTTTTCGGTTGTATTCGTTCAGTTCTCTACGACGCACTCACACGTATTACGAAAATTTTGCGCTCAAAAATTGCCATCGCATTCTTTTTATGCGAACCCTCTCATATATTATGGCTGTATACAGGCAAAAAAGGCAATGCCGAAGCACACAGCTTATATATATGTATCGTGCTGGCTCACCAACCGCAGTGATCGCTGTGTTGAGCAGCGCCATGGGCCTCATGCAGCAATGCTAGCGTAGGCATATGGTAATTTCAAGCATACTAGACTTGAAATGCGTGAGAACGATGCCAGTGTATCACAAATATTTGATAGCGCCTGCCGCTCAGATATTTCGTGGTTGCCTTAGGTTGGCCGTGCACGAGCATGCGCTCTTATGTTTTATGTTTTACTGCCTACACCAATCAATCAGACAGTGAGCTGATTTACCATTTAATGTTGGTAATACAGAGACGCCGGTTTTCTTTGTTGAATTAAAATCGATATAAGCAAAATAGTAAATAACACATACACGCACCGCGACTGATAATGCGCGTACACCGCGGCTAATTATGCGCGTCACATTTTTGCGCCCCTAAGACATATTTCTGCCTACAGTAGTTACCGATGCACCGAAAGGCTTCCCTGGCGACCTTATATGAACGAACATGGCGTAAATTTCACAAAGTAAGATTTAAAACATCTCGAAATCGTTCCGCAGCACGCGGCAGCAATACTTTCAAGCAGCGCCGCGCCGGATCGCCCAAGCCAGAGAGGAGGAAAGGCTCTCCGTGCGCCCATCCTCCTCGCCCGATGAAAAGGTCTATACGCTGAAACTGCAAAAAAAAAAGTGGTTTCGTTACCGCTCGTTAAAAACCAGCTGGTGGCTGAGCATGGCCTCCGAGACCAGGCAGCGCCCGCGGCGTGCTGAATATTGCGGAGGTCAAGGTCTAGCATTTGTGCCACATCTGCTAACCAGCACGCCGCATCGTGGTATATATATATGCCGCTTTAATAGTATATATTACTCATTTGTTTTCTCAAATTTAGCCAAAGTGAAAAGTTTGGTACAGTTGGCCTTTAATAAGCCCGTTCGACTTACCATTTGCTTTACCGTAAGGGTGTACGACAGCGACATACAGCAACTCTGGTAGCGACATATTGTGACGCAGGGTTTAACCACAAAGCAAACGCGCCAATAACCCACCGTATTCTACTCGAGTGGTGTAAAGCGTTGGTAGCGACATAATTATTAACGTGCAATCCATTTACGATTTTCCTTCGACGGAGACTGCTTACGCGACACAGCATTTCTTTTTTTTTTTTTCAAACAGACGTTTCAAACACAGCTATACTGCTGCCCTTCACTGCTCCGGTAAGCCGGTAAACCGCAATTGCGAACAAGCTAAAATTATCTAATGTTATAACTACCGCGAGAGAAACCATACGCAGACCGAGCAGCGAGGTCTGCGAATTCGTCGTAACAAGAGTTTCATCGTTTCCGGTATTCCGGTATATGCAGTGGCGTTTGCGTAATACCGGGTTTACCGGACGCCGGTAGCGATGTCTTGTGACGCTTCGTCGAACCACAATGCCGCATGGACGCGTTTTCGTGTTCCGTGAATGTCCGTGCCCCTCCCCCCGCCCCCCAAAAAATACGCACTTAAAAGGGCAACGCGTTCGCGATTACGCCGCTGCCGAAAATTTATGCCAGCAGTGAAGTAGAGTACGCTTGGTTACTGCAATAGCTCCACGTTTGTCTAGTAAAGCTCTACACCGCCAGGTGGCACCACCAACCCGGCCGCTCACATTTGCGACTCCGGCAATCCGCAAACCGTAAAAGAAGTTTGACGGCAAACTGAAAGCTCTCTGTCTAGTCTGTGGAAAGATACCGCGGCCTCGGTGGCTTTACGAGTACTCGAAGAACCGAGACGGCACAGCATAAGGCCGTCAAGACTCTTCCTCGATCCTCGGGGGGAAAACCCAGGAAGTGGCAGCCGGCGTTGTGGGAATACCACGCTCGTCTTGTTTTTTTTCGAGCGTCAGGAGCTTGTCCGGGTGCACACACACCCTTGAACACGAGAGCGTGCATTATGATTGCATGCATACAGCGAGCAGTAGCAACAAGCAAGTCGCCGGCGCACCTTGTCTTGGAGCGGTGACAACGCATTCTTTGGGCCGTTTACGCGGCATGAAAATTAGTTTTCATTATCGAGCACTCTTTCCCGAATGATTACGCGGCGGCTCGTAAAACCTCGTGCTGTCCAATACATATCGGGAGTAAAGTGGCCACTTGGGTTAATCGGCACGACTAAAACAACGTTTTGCTTGGTCTCAAGGACATTCAGTAACCGAACCTGCGAGAGACCAACAGAAAGCACTTTTTTTGCTTAGATTGCACAATGTTGTACAGCCTTAAAAGCGCTTACGTATAGCGTTTCGAGTCAAAATGAAATCAACATTTAACCTGCCTAAACCGAAAAATAAAGGTGACCGATGTGACGCGCTAGGGAAGCACGCGTGATTTAGGCGATTAACAAATCACCTTGTCGTTTGCGTTTCATCTTTGCTGCCCGCCTTCTTTTTTTTCTTCATTCGTTCATTTTCATTCTGCAACTCGTATGTTACCTCACTTGCAGTGAAGATTCTTATAGTTGAAAGTCAAGAGCTCGTCCTTGTCTGTGCTTCGGCTTACATTTCGAATCGCGAGGAGAGCCAGTTTAACTTGCCCAGTATTTCGATGTTAACTAAGTTGCAAGGAGCCAACTCCAGTTCATTGAACCCTGCACGTCCGGGCAGGCAAGAACGAGAGGAAAGTATCCACCGCACCAAACAGAGCTCCTCAAGCGCAGGCCATACTATGTATACAGTGTACGACTGCCGTTCGGACAAAGGGAGCGGCAGGCCGGCCCTTTCACACGAGCATCGCGCTCGCATACCAGGCCCATATATGGCAGGTCACTGAGAGAAAGAAGAGGGAAAGAAAGACACAAAGGATAAAGCGCTAATGGTGCGTGCGAACCAGGAGACGCGTTCGCGTCTGAATTGCAGAGAAAACGCCGGAGTCTTGTACGCGCGGTAGGCCACATACTGCCGGTATGAATGCGCGCGCGCGCGCGCACGCACACACACACACACACACACACACACACACACACACACACACACACACACACACACACACACACACACACACACACACACACACACACACACACACACACACACACACACACACACACACGCAGGCAGGCACACGGCCACTCCTACTGGGTTTTCCTTTTTAAGAAAGCGATGTTGTACGTGGATGTGTGATGCGCAGAGTCGTGCGCGAGATGTACGATGGAGAGAGGGGGAAAAAAGCAGAGAGATTCGTTCGTCGACGCCATTGCCTTTGTGTGCTGCTCTTTAGCGCAGCAGTTTTCTTACAGTTGGTGCCGTCGCAAGCGAAGCTGTAGGCGGCGTGTAAGCACTGCCGATGCATGTTGAAGCTGCAACTCCGTAGGCGACGAGGCGTCACTGGTTTAAACGGAAGCGAAAGACAAACCGTGTGCGGAAACTGCGCTGTCCCCTCAGCCGTAGGCCTACGCCGCCTACACCAGGCTACACCGCGTTGAAGCCTCCGCTGCGCCGAGACAACCGAAGTGCTCACTATCGGCGCTGTTTTGTGTCGTGATGCAGTACTTGCGTACTTCGCTTCACCCCTTCCTAGATGGCGGCGCCATCCCTGTCCAGCGAGAGGCATATTTTACGCGTTCGCGCCGACGTCACATCCATTGCAGGAAGCTAATGGTTAACCCCAACAGAAAACACTTTCGTGTTAAAAATGAATAGACAGAAAGGGATAATCTACAAAATAATGCAGTACATAACGGAAGAGCGTCGCTGTTGGAAGCGTTGGTGATTTTGGTGCGGGCGTTCCTGACGTGCTGGCGTCTCTTAAGGCTCAACCAGACGTACGCGTTCCAATGCGCCCGCACGCGCCGCACCACGCCTGGGCGCGTACGGCGTCAGGCGCGGAGGCTGTTTCGCGTGTCGGCGCGCGGCGGCGTGGAGACCTATAACCGCTAGAATTTTTGCGCCCGCGCCGGAAGCTGCCGCTCGCGTCAGTAGCATGACACACCTCACATGACCACGGCAAGCCAACGTCACTTCCGGAACGACTCTTCGCGCGACGTTCAGACAAGCCCGGGTCACCCTAGCGTTGTTGCGGGGTTTGCGGAGCTTGCGGGAAACATGGCGGCGGTCCCGGCTGCCCGCTTCGAATTGAATTTGGCGTTGCTTTTGTAAAATGCACTTCGTTCGTAGCAAATGTCTGTGTAAACGGCTTTCGCTTAGTCTCAGGCCGCTTCGACGACAGAGTATCATGGATAACCTCGTGGTGTTTTCGATATCGCTTCTCGTTTCGAACGAGTCGAAGCCTAACGAAAGAAACATTCGAGATGTCAGCGCCACCTGTCGCTAATGGCGCGAAATAGCCGCAACAACGACAAATGGCCTCTGAGATTCGAAGATATCGCCGGTCAACTAAAATTGTAGAAAACGTGCGCTGCTTAGCGTACGATTATAGCGTATAGCGTACGCTATAGTTGCTGACGCTAAACTAAAACTGTCTAATATGTAACACATTGCTTAACGTGGCCGTTAAGCGAAGGCTAGACTGCCTTGAACATGGCAAGCTAGCAACACTGCGCCGCCGCGACGAGACGCGCGGCAACTCGTGCATCGTTTGGGTGCGCGCCCTCTTCCTCCGTCGGGCGCGGCGCGACGTCGAGTCAGCTCGGCGTGTGCGGACGCATTGGAACGCGTACGTCTGGTTGAGCCTTTATGGCGTGCAGAAAGGCGAGCTTGTGCAATGCTTCGCAGGATTACTTGCCCCGTTATTTTTATTATTTTTTTTAATCTTTGGAGGGGGGAAATATAACTTCGTACTGCCCAGGACGCGAAGGCCCGATAGAAAGTCGTAGACCATGAAATTACCGTAAAATCGCGCTCACAGCATGCCATTCTCTCCGATCGTATTGGCACGTCAGACGAGCTTTCCCGGCTGTATTTGGGTACCATCGTTTCCTTCTTTAAGAGTAGTTATTGGCATCACGTGATAAAGAAAATCGTAATAATAACAAGAGTGTTATTTGGTCACCTATTAGCCAGAACGGGCACTATCGCCAGTGCCCTGTACAAATCGGGTAGCGCCACTGGTGCGTGAAGACAGCCGCCCACAGCGTAGGCGGATGCTTAGCCACTGAGCCATCGAAGCCGCATATTCTTGCAAGAAGGCGAGATACCTGAGGAGTGAGCAGGTTGCAGCGACGAATGTATGCCTCACTGTTAGGCGCTGCTTATATAGAAGGCGTGCAGCAGGCGCGAGGTGGAATCAGCTTGATCAAGACAGGGGTAATTGGAGATCGTAGGAAGAGGCCTTCGTCCTGCAGTAGACATAAAGAATAGGCTGCTGCTGCTGCTGATGATGATATAGAAGACTGCGCGGTTTCTTACATGATAGTATATATGCGATGCCACAAAAAAAAAAAAGTGGAGGAAAAGTGAGATTGTGAAGATTGAGTAACGAGGCCAGATCCTGAAGCCTGACTTCCCGTAACACGCTACTTGCCTTCGAAAAAAAAAAGCGGAATGACTCTGAGCAATGGCTCCGAGGAATTTGCGACCCTATAGCTCGCGATTCCTGGTTTCCGCATAGCCCGAGCGTATGCGTCCGTGTGCTGGGAAGTTCACGCCGCGCTTCATTTTTTGCCATTGTGTGGGCGTTCGCGTTAGGCCTACCAGATTGCTATACCACAAAGCGTCGTCAGCGGCGTGTGCACACACCCCCCATTTGCGCTGATGCACGGCACGAACCAACACCGTCCTTCCCTCCTTTTTTTTTTTTTTTTTTCTTCCCGCGCGGTGGATTGCCAAAGGAGGCGCGGCCCGCACACACACCTTTCGCGAAATGCATGCTATAAAAGAAAGGCCTGCCGCACCGCCTATATACGTCGTTAACAATGGAAAGGCATTAGGCCTAGGCGCTGGTATACGGAAGCCCCGAGGGGGATGCTAATAGGGCACCTTCCAGCGTCTCCACCACATAAGCTGCGGCTGGCTTTTTTTTTTTTTTTTTCCCCAGATACGCGGTCAGTGTGTCCGACTCGCGATGGGCGTTGTCCGGCGCCGTGTTTCGGCCTCGGGAAGTTTGCGCGTGATAACGTATTCCATTAAACGAATGAACACGAGAAACAAGAGCAGGAGGACATTGGCATACTAAGAAGCCGAGTGGTTAGGGTAAAGTGCGAGGGGGCTGAGTAAGCGCTGTACCTTTGTTGTGCGGACGATGTTCACATGCGGCCGCGCTGTGTCATTTGTGATGCAGACGACGATGGTATTGCAAGTAGCAGATGATTCACTTCTGCAGTGGGCTCGGCGCGTGGTTCGCCATACATCTCCCGTATAAGGTTACATCGCAGTTCGTGCTCTCGTTTCGTGGAACGGCAATTCTCACAGTGACTCGTCAAGAGCGACTTCCATAGATATCAGACTTTAGACAACTTTCTGACGCATCAGTTTTGTGTGTGTGTGTGTGTGTGTGTGTGTGTGTGTGTGTGTGTGTGTGTGTGTGTGTGTGTGTGTGTGTGTGTGTGTGTGTGCGCGCGCGCGCGCGCACGCACGCGCTTCCAACTTTGACATCTCTGTGCCAACAGGCGATCGCGTTGCAGCTGTGTCGCTTGAACCCGGCGCGTTGATTTACTTGCCTTTTGTTTGTGACACTTCGTAAGGCAGGTATATAATGTCAGAACCTCGGTCTTTGGGTTGCATGCTGGATTTTATCCACTGAAAGTAAAGTAGGTTGGCTGTCCGTGGGGAAGTGAAAGCATTATGAGCCTCTTTCGGTTTTGTGGGTCAAAGCATTTTTGCAGCGTTTTCGGTTGTTTTCATCGTGTTCGGGCCAAGGATTGCGGACGAACAAAGCCCGAAATGAAAATAAAAGAACTCGCGCCGAGAAACGCGAAGAAGGCCACGTAGACGCAGACGAGCAAGATGTCCGCAATCGCATTCTCAAGTTCGCACGCTTTGGAGTCTTGCAACGAGCTCATTGCGAGCTGCCATCAACGGCCTACGCCGTGGGAAAGTCTGGCAGACGATCTCATTTGCGGTCACGCAGCAGGCGACTCTTGCGGGTGCATTGCTGCTTACGCATCGTCTGCGCTGTCGTCAGAAGACGTCGTCTGCGTTGACTACCGTTCTCCCAACCTATTTTATCTGCTTTAACAGTCGTCTGGGTCGGGGACTTGGTTCGCACTCGATCTATCCTCTGGTCAAGATATGGTGCGCACACTTTAGCTATCGTCAGTTCGACCCGTGCGGTGACTGTCCCAGTTTACTAATCACCCGAGTGCGTCGCCCTGTTTCTTGGTTGTTGTAGATCGCTCGCGAATTTATTGTCTTCTCCCAAAGGAAAGCCAGCTCAGTGTGGCGCTGGCGAGGAGCTTTGTTTGGACATAACCATGAAAGCAAGAGATCGTCTGTTCTGCTTCACCCACGCAGCCCACTTCAACTGAGCGTCACTATAGCCGTCATGCTATCATCTCTTCGGGATATCTGTCGTTTCTCCGACGCGTCGTAAATTTGGGAGCCATAGTATTAGTCTTCTGAAATGCGTCGTCAGCCCGATAGCCAACCTGTCGTCTGCTCCGAAAACCAAATGCATTTCAACTTGTCTGCTCCGAACTGCTCCTGCCCTTTTCGTTTGCTCATAAACTGACACACATCAACCAAAGTGCTCCAAAGTGCTCCTTCTGCTGCTGCGAAGAAGGAAGATAACAGAAAACACCAGAACCCAATCGGCATCGCGAAGGACACAGTGAAGGCGATAACATCTGCGCTTCGGAGCTAAAGGAAAGGGTAGAAAATAAAAGAAAGAGCGAAGTAGTGATGCATAAGCGCTGACCGTGCCCCACATTCGTTGGGGGTGACGACCAAGTAAAACGCGGCCACGCGCGCTTGCTCGAGCAAGCCGACGAACAAAGATAACAAATGCTCTTAAAGACGGCACTACGGGGCTGGTCAGCGCGTGTTTCTATATGCATCGGCCGTTCACTCGAAAGCATTGGCGTTAATGGCTCTCCATTTTCGGGTATCTCGTCGTTGTTCTTCACGTGCGCCGGTTCTTCCAACCTGTTCGCGCGGACCAGCTCCCGGATGGCACGACGGAGCAGACGTATTGTTACGCAAATTTGCTATGCAGACGGCACTTAAAGGTGAACTCTGGTGCCCTTTTCTTAAAGCGAAGCTTTCTTTCACGCTTCCCCCCACTTTGCGTGGATGGCCGTATGGCCGAGTTAAATTGAGCCGATCCCGGATACAGTATAATGAAAGGTCGTGACTTTTTTTCTTTTTCGGGAGGATTTGCCGAAAGGCACATGGGGAATGAAAACAAAATAAAAGCTTCAAACCCGTTGGGCCCATCCTAATACCACGTGCAGAACGTTTGTTCTCGTGAGTGTTTTAACGAGTTTTGTAACGGGCGCCGATTCTGGAGCCAATGCAACGTCACATCAACCACTCAACTCGAAATATTAATTAACAGAGCTGACAGTAAGTGTCCTCAGTAGCAGATATCGGCAGGTTTACCGAGAAGCTATCGCTTGACTTTCGTAGTCATCATCCGATTATTTCTCTCTCTCTCTCTCTCTCTCTCTCTCTCTCTCTCTCTCTCTCTCTCTCTCTCTCTCTCATTTGTGCAGACAAGTTTAATAGAAACAAAAAGGGCTCGTCCGTAGAGAGAGTAACATCGGCTGGCAATTAATACCTGGCGTTCTTGCACTGGGCCCGCATTTAAATGCCTTTTGGCCGACAAGTAAGCAAAGGAATCGGCTAAGCTCGCGCCTCTGGAAAACCCCATGCCGCAGAAGCCCCACCCACCGTCTGCTGTAGTGCGCAGTTCCTTGCGAACGTGGGCGAAATTGTATCGTCTGTCGTCTGTTTGCTTATGCCTGCACTAGCGCGCAGGTGGCGGGTTAGAGGGTCCGCTAGGCTTCGCAGACGAAATGTCGCCGCCGATTTACCTGCGGCTGTGGATCATCGTCAGTCGATTGACGAAGCATAACTTTGTGCACAAACTTTTGTCTTGGGATTGTTCAACGCCTCCTGCATACTCGTGTGCGCGAAAAAAAGCAAGAAAGCACGTTATACGGAGTGTTTTCATGAATCCTTTTTCATTGAACGTGTTTTTAAAGGAAGGAAGTCTTGCTAATAGGCTATGAAGTAGTTATATTCTCCGAGAGAAATGTGTGTTCGCCGACTGAGACTCGCACAAACGCGAGCGCTGTTCGCCAGCTTAATCTCACACACGATGATAAAACTGTTTATTCACTGCGTTACTTCGTTCTTGTGTTATTTATTCGTAAAATCTTTATTGATTCATTATAGACCAGTGCATTTGCTACTGTATTGTGGGAACTTGAGGCCTGTGTAACTTGAAAACTTGTCATTGCAATAAAGCCCCTTGTATCTCGGCGGCGGGAATAGTTACATGTGGACGCGTGCGTTATTTAATTCAGCAAAGCCACAGGTTTGCCTGCAGTCGGCCACAAAGCGAGCATCGTGTCAGGAGGACCTTCTTGGGAACTAGAAATACACCCGTAAAATAAAATAACACTCATTAGCTGTAAAACAAGCTTTTGTTTATCGGCTGGGAAGCCGACGGTATCAGCCGACGGCGCCACCAAGCTCTATCATCTCCCCTGAATATACATATAACGCGACACAGCTGGAGTTTCTCGCTCTCTCGATTGCCTCTGTATCTACGCAACAAGAATGCGGCAGCGAGAAGAAAAGAAAAATGAAAGCAAAGAATGTCTACGATAGCGTGCTCGCCGCCACCACCTCCTCCTAAGTGCAACTTCATGCCGCTCACGCAGACGACGCGAGAACGCAGCGACGTGCTCGCCATTCTCAATCATGCGCTCGGGTAGGCGGCGAACCCCATCTCGAAAGCTACCCGTCTACACCCGGCAACGCCATCTTGTCGTCGTCTGCCACTGCAAACAACAAAGTCGTCTGCTACAACTTCCGACTTCCGAACGAGGCTTCTCCGCGAACGCGCGCGCGACCCACAATATCTCTTCGAGAAAAGGACGCCGACCAAGAGGACGTGTTCCGTGTAGCTTTGCGAAAGAAGTATTTGGCTGTGCCTTTTGTATGCCTTTTTTGTGTGCCTTTGTTTTTCTGTTTTCGCCAATCCAAAGTATACGTACGATTCAGCGTGCGCACGCACACAGCCCAGAAACACGCGTTCCGACGAACGATGGACGCGCTGTGTACAACTGCCTGCAGGGGTCGCTGGGAACGCCGTTGCCGCCAGTCGTGACGTAATCTCTTGGTTCGACGTAGCTGACCCCTCATCGCGTCTGCTCGGGGGTGAGCAAGGGGAGACGTCGCTAGCGGCACGATTGATCGTGACCCGTTGAAGTTCGTGCCCAGTATATTTAGCGGAGGAAGATGGCGCCGCAAGGTCGAATGTGCCAGCTTCGGGATCTCTAAGCAGTTGTTTCGAGACATGAAAATCAAATGTCTGTCTCTGATTGTTCCGTGTTGGCCGGAACAAAAAGCAGACGGACAATGTGTGTAGTCGTTCAAAAACACGACCATGCCTTGCAGACGGCGATGTAGCGAAAGGGAGGTGGGCTCCTTATTATTATTTCTTTTTTCGCGGCTCTGCAGCCACAAGTATACGCTAGCAGTGGTTGTTATGGTGGTGGTGGTGGCGGTGCGCGCGTTATAATGACGCCGTCGCGATGGATGATGCCACGGTCGCACCTGCCGCATGATGGCGCCGTTGTTCGATCTCCCGGTCCTGCAAATAGGTGCAGACGTCGCCTGTTGTACCTTATTCCGGCCACGGCAGGACGCAGCAGCAGCACGATCTTGCGGTCGTGACCCGCTCAATGGGTGCCTAAAATTCGTGCGTGCTGTACTTAGCGATGCGCACGCTGGCCGTCGGCAAGGGTTGCACAAGAGGCGAGTTATGGCGCCGCCACGGTTGTTCGAGACGCCGGATAGGAAACGCTTCGAACGAACTGGAAATCTGTCCTGCACACGCGCGTCGCCGCGTACATACATGCTAGGGAACAAGTCAGGTGACAGTACTTCAATCCGCAGATCATTCCATCTTGCTGTTTGCTTCCTTGTAAGGCTCACTGACGACGCCTTTTAGAAAGAGAACCATTTCCACGGAGTTATGGGCAATCCTCGGTTGTAATTACCCACCGCGAATGCTGTCGAACGTCCCGTCGCCCAAAACGAGGTCGCGCGTTCCATACCCTGGTTGCGGCAGTTACAGAACTTCGAGATTGGTAGCTGTGCGATACATAGAGTACCGCTTACATAACCACTCGCGTCGCTCGCACCGCGATGCAGGATTATTCTTATTATCAGTACGGCAGATGTAGAACGTTGAGCCGTGCCTCTCCTCGCTTTGTACAGATATAGTATGCGTTTTCGGGACGGCGTTCTGCAGAGCTTCAACGCGTCGCACTGGAACGCAGAATGAGTGGCCCCAAGCGAACAGTTTCGCATGCTGTCGTTATAGGCGCCGTCACTGCTCGTGGTTGCCTAAATGCAACACAACGTTACCCGATGTACCCTGCTTGTCCACCGCTAAATAGGGTGATGGACGTACAAGAAACGAGTCATAATGATTAATGTTAATGCGGAACTAATTTCCATTAAGGTTAACGATGCCGCTCGATGTAGATGGCTCACTTCTGCACCGAAACATCCATCCGTCTGCAAAGCAACCTGTTAATTACCTTGACGCTAAAGGCAGAGGGGATAGTCTAAAGCGGAAGAGGAGATATACAGTGCGGACACTTCGGAAGGTCATTGCGATTTCAGTAACCGTTGTTCTCTGCTTCCATTCGTCGGGCACTTCCCGCCCCTGAAGTAAGCAGACACTACACGTATATAGCCTCATTTCCGTCTCTGCGTAACATTCATCTGCTTAGGTTGCACTATTGCGCTTGCGTAGTGACACCGAAACAAACGATACGCATTACTCCTCCAGTAGCACACACCGATAGAAACCCGTCGGCACGTTTATTCGTGACCCGGCAGCGTCGTGCGCGGTACACTTAGCAAGGAAGTTGGCATAGCAGGCATAGCAAGGCCGCGCTAAAACGAGTTGCGCCACAGGCTGCGACGGTGCAGACGAAAATCCTGAATCGTCTGCTCGATTTTCGCCGATATAGCAGACGACAACGACGTTGTCATTTATAGCTGTATCTATAAAATCTTACGTCTGCTGTGCAGTCATCCGGAATGATCACTCGGTTTCCGGTCGAGCTCACGCCAATCTTATTCGGGGATGCAAATATACCGTCTGCTTAAACTAAGTCGTCTATACCGGGATGTTCGTGACCCGTCCAGTTCGCCTTTGCATCGTATAGTATCTGGTTCTGGGTTAGGAGTTCTCAAAGATGGCCGAGGAAGCGGGAAGCTTTGTGACATGCCCATACTGAAAGAACTGTTCCTAAGCGGAAGCAGACGCATTTTGTTCGGCGTAGCCCTGAGCAGAGCGCGAGACTATAGCACTCGGTCGGTTCTGTCATCTCGGAAAACGTGGCATCTGCACGTTATGCGTTTTAGTCTTGACCGATAAGCAGCGGTACACTGAAAGCGCTGCGTTGTTTTTGAAATACTACAACGAATGTGCTCTCATACGCATCGGTAGCGCAACAAGTGCGTTTCTACTACGTCTATAACAATGCCAAAATACACGAGGAACCGCTTAACGTCGTCGTTTGCTCTGCCGCCTCTGCTTTCGAAAGATGGTCGACGACTTTGGTCGTCTGCGCTGTTTGCCAAGTTCGCCACTTTCGCAAACTATAATAGAGAGATAGAGGAAGGAAAGAAAGAAAGCAGGCACTGCTTTCCGCTGCCCTAATTGGAGCTTGGCTGAGCACCTACAAGATTTATCTGCCTTGGCAGAGAAATAACTCATTAACTCAAATAACGCAGCCAAGCCGGGATAGCTGAACAGATCAGACTCTTGCTGTCAGCAGAGGGGATTCTGCAAGGTCGCCCACGCTCGGCACGTTTGCTAAGGCGAGCCCCACTTAAAAAAAAAAGAACACAAATAAAGCGAATCGAAATGGAAGAGCTTCGCCCGAGGTCGTTGCTCCCACGTCGATGCCTCTCGAACCGTTGGCCTCCCCCACCAACGCTCTTGTACTCCTTCGACGCGAACCACCTTGAACGAGTGTGCGAGGTGGCGTTGCCCGTGACCTATACACTGTCAATCACAGGGCCTCCTTCGCGCTCGCTCTTGAAGTACGCTTTCGTACTGCCATATATATGCTGGCAGCGGCCGCCACACAACGCGCAGAATTGAGCGCATTCGGAGCGGCAGAACGTTTGTATCGAGACGGTGACACCGTGTCGGTCCAGTTACGCGTTCTATAAACAGACGGGCGTCCTGTTTTTTTTTTGTGTTTTTCGCCGTCTATTTCTTACGCTGCTCCGAAATATCGGTTATATACCGAATGTCGTTGCGTTTCTTGCTTTCACCGTCAGGCGTCGCCGCTTGCAGAACGTTCTTGGCCAATTTGAAGCTTTCTCTCTAGTGTTCGCGATACTTGTCACACAAAACAGTGGTATGTACAGGGCCGGACGGTGTTAATTTTGAACACCTGAGGTCAATTTTAACGTGTACCTAAATCTACAAGAGCGTTGTTGTTGTTGTTTTTGCATTTTGCCTCCATCGAAAGGAGCCGCCGCCAGCTCAAGTTCACCGGCGCGCCGTGATAGCCAATGGGCCACGTACCGCGGCGAGTTCCCAAACTCTTCCTAAGACAACCTTCGGTTACCCGTGACGAACTTCTGCTACCGCTGTGGCCTCCGACACATTTTACGATGGACTTGGACTTCGGTAATAATAAACCCTCTTCCGCCAAGATATGTATATGAACACGCAGTTGTGTGACAATACTTTACTAGTTTTCGACTGGTTTAGTTTTAACTCTTCAATAGCCATTTCAACAACAAGGGGAAAAAACGCCACGTAGAACCTAAAGCTCCTTAAACTTCGTAAAGTAGTGCCACACTTTCAAGAATGCCGCCTCCTCCTCGCGCGCTCTGGCCGAGGCCGCGTCGCGATTGGCCTAATAGCATCACGTGGGCCCTCGCGCCGTGCTTCAGCGCCATTTTCGCTCGAGAAGCGTCTACGTAGTGGCGGGGAGCGCATGTTGGCGCCGTTGTTACGCTCGAGCAGTGTAGGCGGCGCCACGGTCGAGGAAGGAGCGTGAAAGCGGATGAGGAGAGTGTCGCTACTTTACGAATAAATGAATGAATTTTATTCGTCTTTTAAGAGAGTGGAGGGGCCGGCGGGGGGGGGGGGGGGTGAGACTTTACGAAGTTTAAGGGGCTTGGTAGAACCGAAAGCGTCCACAACGGCTGCCCCTACTATCTTCCCGGGGAAGATCGGTCATCCACCTTTTCGGAAGCGGGCGCGATAAAAAATATGAATATATACGCAACTCGCGCTGGCTTCCGTCGGCTTTGCCACATGCTCGGAGGAATGAAGACACACGACGACGTCTCGGGGACGACGTGCGAGACGAGCGCGGCCGTGTCAAGGTCTCCGGCGAACGGCACGGGTGCAGCTCTGCAAGAACCGCCCGTAGGCCTCGAGGCGCGTTCGAGACGTAATCGGGCGACTTCCACGGCGCTTCCTACCGAGGAAGTGACGTCGACGCGCCCGGAAGTCCACGCCACCGTGGCCGCTGCATACCGGCGCATACACACGCGTTTCTCTCACTCTATCGCCGCGGCAGCCGGAGGAAACTGTAACGAAGGAAGGGCCTTGGAAAATAACGAGGCGTGTTTTTTTTTTTTATCGTTACTGCGTCCGACCGAATACCCGTTGCATAAATAATGACGCTAATCAACAGCCGGGGAATAAAAGAGGCCTTCCGGCGATAGGCAAAAGTCAAGACGAGGGCGTATGCGCATGGAAAACACTGCTGTGTGACAAAGGGTTGATGCACTGTGGTAAAAGGTGCCTCCGACAAGGCTTTGCCTCAAAGCGGCCCTTCGGTACCTACGATGTTGAAGTTGAAGTTTATTACGATTTTGACAATACAAGCTTGTCATGGCGCCGGAGCAAAAGGCGAGACTATGCACGCCTGATTAGGCTCCACGAGCACAGCAGACAATGCACAGTGCAGACGAGCACAGTGCAAGGAAATATGTATACATATATACACATAATACACACATATATACACACACTTATAGACCGTTTTTTCGTAGGCGCTGCCATATTGTGAACGCAGTGGCGCCGCCTATGAGCCGCGCCATACTGACTTGGGTGAAAGCGGTGTTTTGCATGACAGGTATACGCTCGGCGGTAGGTTCTGGCGTTTGTTCTCGCGGTCGTGCGGTCTGTTTAGTATGACGTGCGTCTTCTACGTGGTAAACGGTTCTGTGAGACGTGCTGGTGTGGTTTAAGGCGTCGTGGCCGGAATTTCTGCTGGCGTTGAGGTGGACGGAACACGCAGCGCGATGTGCGCGCGCATATTTGAGCCTACAATCAACTACGGAGATCAGTTGTGTATTTCTGAATGTTCCAATCACTAATGTGACCTTATTGTAGTATTATCCTCTATTTCTAAGCTGCGGTTTATGAGCCATGAAACATACGCGACGATCGTAACAGCATGGGTACCGTTCTGCTACGATAGGAGCTGTGCTGTTATACTTCGACAAGCGTTCAAACTGTTCGCTGCAGGTTACATTACGTGACTACTTGGTTGGATGGATGAGCTTTCCACCCATGGATAAAATAGTTTTGGCTAATAACAGCAGCATACCTTACAGTCTGAATTAAGTTTGTCCAGCAAAGCGATCGTTTACGAACTGCGCGAGCGTCCAAGCAGTTGTAGGTGCTGAATTACAGATATCTTTGTTCTATATAGCGCATGGTCCAAGCATACGGCATCAGCGGTTATATATTTATAAACGTTGTGCGGCGTTAGCCCGTTTTCTCTTGCTTTTTAGAGAAAGAGGATGATAACCGATTTTTTTTTTTTTTCGGTTGTGTTCGTTCATTTCTCTACGACGCGCTCACACGTATTACGGAAATTTCGCGCTCAAAAATAGCCATCGCATTCTTTTTATGCGAACCCTCTCGTATATTATGGCTTTATACAGGCCAAAAAGGCAATGCCGAAGCACACAGCTTATATATGTATCGTGCTGGCTCACCAACCGTAGTGATCGCTGTGTTGAGCAGCGCCATGGGCCTCATGCAGCAAGGCTAGCGTAGGCATATGGTAATTTCAAGCATACTAGACTTGAAATGCGTGAGAACGATGCCAGTGTATCACAAATATTTGATAGCGTCTGCGGCTCAGATGTTTCATGGTTGCCTTAGGTTGGCCATGCACGAGGATGCGGTCTTATGGTTTATGTTTTACTCCCTACGCCAATCGATCAGATAGTGAGCTGATTTAGCATTTAATGCTGGTAATGCAGAGACGCCGGTTTTCTTTGTTGAAATAAAATAGATATAAGCAAAATAGTAAACAACACATACACGCACCGCGACTCATAATGCGCGTACAACGCGGCTGATTATGCGCGTCACATTTTTGCGCCCCCAAGACATATTTCTGCCTGCAGTATAGTTACCGATGCACCGAAAGGCTTCCCTGACGACCTTACATGAACGAACATGGCGTGAATTTCACAAAGTACGATCTAAAACATCTCGAAATCGTTCCGCAGCACGCGACAGCAATACTTTCAAGCAGCGCCGCGCCGGATCGCCCAAGCCAGAGAGGAGGAAAGGCTCTCCGCGCGCCCTATCCTCCTCGCCCGATGAAACGGACTATACATATATGTATATATACGAATGACACAGTCATACATACGATAAGTCAATGCAGTGCAATAAGTATAAATAATGCAAATGAAGAAATAAAGTAGGTACAGAAAGATACAGAAAGGCCAAAGCCAAATGGAAGCGAAAAGTCTTGCAACGCATGAAATTGCATATCAATCGAAAAGTAGGAAAATTAATTAGAACTGAGGTGTCAATTGTCGAGAAAATGCAGTTTCGGTTTTTTTTTTTCCTGAATATTGAAATGGCTCGGTTTCGTTACCGAAGAGGTCTGTGTGTGTGTGCGTTCAGTGGTGACGCAGGAGGTGGTTGACGAGGGAGTAGAACGTCGTTGCGTGCCACAGCAGACGACCCGAGCGCGAGCCGAAGTAAGTTTTGAAGCCGAAGTCTATTTTGATTTGATTTGAAGTGCCGACACGTCACGACGTTCTACTCCCACGTGACCACCTCATGCGTCACGACTGAACGCACCCGTACGCACACCTCCTGGGAAGCGAAACATAAACTGGCTCGTATAAAAAACTATCAGGGTAAGTTACTTAATAGTTCTTTGAGGTTTGACACAATATTTTGTTTCTAGAGTTCCAATGTCGAGTGCCTGCCTTTAACGCAAGAAATAAAAAAAAATATTTCTTCCCGCACACCTTTGCGATCCGGGCATAAATAATCGAAACCGATCGTTGCCGTGGCGTTCGAAAGACGTCGTTTGAATCCCAGAGCAAGTCTCTCTATTATCGTTCTCGTAAGAACTTAATGAAGCCCGCGGCTCACGGAGCTAAGAGGAATTGGTAAAATTCAGAACGGACACTCCGGGAACCGAAAGGAACTTCATTAGGGAAAGAAATATTATCGCCCGCAGCGACGTTGCTGTGGCGTCTCCTTTGTACACGCGATTTGGAACGCTGCGCCACATTGTTTTGCACCTCGGTCCTTTTAACGACGTCGTTCGTTTCCGAGCCCCTCTAATTGGACTCCGAGAATGAGCACTGTGTGTGTTGCGCACACCATTTGTTAATCTCCCTCTCTTCTTTCTTTTTTCTATCTCTTCCTACTTCCGTCGCCGGCTCGCTCAGTCGTTCTGTCAGTACAAATGAACCCGGAAATTCCGGGCCAGGAAAGGGGGAAGAAACAAGAAACAAAGACCACCTGCCAAGTTCCATTTTTCATGGCACACAGCACGGAAGCTGTACCGTGACAGCCGTTGGCAACAGGCTGCACACACGCGCACACACACAAGAAAAAGATGCATGTTGCGCGGTGTCGTCGCGGCTTTCACGGAGGTCGTTAGTTATTCTCAAATGTTGCACAAACTGACCACACCTGCCAACTCTGCCGATTTTTCGGCTAACTTTACGAATTTAAACTGGCTTTACGGTTTTACGGATGTTGCGTCAAATTTACCCCCCCCCCCCCCCCAAAGAAAAAATTATCATCACGAAACTGTTTGGGTTGCTGCCGTTGAGAGTCTTCCGATGGTGAAATGGTGCAAGAGGTGATACGCACTTCGACGAAGCCAATACAGACAAGTTCCCAGAGCAGGTGAAAATCAACAACAGGTGAAAGTCGCTGAAGCTGTCACTGCCATATACAAAAAAAGAAAAAAAAGTGACCGCCGATACTCTCTAATACGAAACTTCAGCGCAGCTCGTTACGTGTTTTCGTTTCGCGATATATTGAGGCAAAAAAATTTGAGCCCGAAATCGCAGCACCGGCTAGCAGGGGGCAAGTGCCGTCAGCGCTTTCGCAGATGGAGAGGCAGTATGGGAACACTGGCATGATGAGCGGCATCTGAGCCAGTGATCCTTCTCCTTCTATCAACATAACTATATAGCCAGCTGTAGAAGACGACGACGAACGTGCGAGCGGGGCAGTATGGGAACACTGGTGGTGGTGGTAAACTTTATTGAAAGGGGGGAGGGGGAGATTGCTGAGGAATCGGGCTCAAGTAAGCCCCTGGGCCTGCTTGGCCTTCTCCGCCCAGTCCACCAGTTTCAAGCTGTCGGTCGACGTCCCCGGACCTGAGCCAGGAGGTCTAGTCAGTCTTACTGCTGACCGGGAGATGAGAGAACTGGAGCGAGGTGCATTCCCACATTGTGTGTGAGTGTCCCTGTTTGTGAACAGAGCCTACATAGGTCGCTTTTCTTTCCCCCTGTGATTTTGTTAATGCCCTTTGGATGTGGGTATGTGTTTGTTTGGATTCGCCTATAAACGCGACCGCTTGCGTTTTATCGAATTGCTTGGCCGGTGGTGGGAGCGTGCGACGCCTCGGGCGATGCCTATGGGCTACTTCGTGATAAGTTTCGCAGGGTTCCTCGTGTCTCAGTGATGAGCGGCGCCGGAGCCAGCCGTGGAAGAACACGACGATGAACGCGCGAGCAAGTGGCACGAGCGCGTTCGCGCGGTTACGCCCACGCTCAACCCAGGAACGGACGCCTAATGGCCGCGCTCTAAAAAGAGGCAGAGAAGAGTTTGATAGAACCGAAGTAGTTGCAGGCATAGGCAAGTGTACAATGTAGAGATAGAAAAATGTCAAGGAGGATATAGGCAAGAATGCGTGACTGCTACACAGGTATACGATAGGGAGTTATAGGTTTTGCGTATACGCAAAGCGTCACGCCCGGTTTGCAGTTCTTTTGTACTCCTTTGGGGTTCTTCCGGAAGGTTTACGTCCCTAACTTTGCGTGCGCAAAATCTGATAAGCTCAAGCAGGCTAGCTGACTATTTGTCGCCGCCCCGTTTCGTTAAGAGGCATGTCAATAGAAATATCATCACTTCCGGCGAGTGACAATGGCGGCACGTAAAAAGGTTTCAGTTTATCAGAAATGTACATTGCGAGCCATTTATGGTGCATCCACTGGTATTTCAAACGGTAAAATTGTGTGCGGATGACACCTTATACCTACACTACCTGATACGAGGCACTTTTTTTTTTACGGGGCCCCCAAAATTTTGTTTCATTTGGCCTTTTATAAGTTTCCGTTTAAACGCCGTCATCATCGTCATCATCATGAGCCTGGCTACGCCCACTGCAGGGCAAAGGTCTCTCCCACACTTCTCCAACTACCCCGATCATGTGCAAATTGTTGCCATGTTGTCCCCGCAAACTTCTTTATCTCATCCGCCCACCTAACTTTCTGCCGCCCCCTGCTACGCTTCCCTTCCCTTGGAATCCAGTCCGTAACCCTTAATGGCCATCAGTTATCTTCCCTCCTCATTACATGTCTTGCCCATGCTCATTTATTTTTCTTGATTTCAACTAAGATGTCATTAACTCGCGTTTGTTCCCTCACCCAATTTGCTTTTTACCCATCATTCTTCTATCCATAGCTCGTTGCGTCGTCCTCAATTTAAGCAGAACCCTTTTCGTAAGCCTCCAGGTTTGTGCCCCGTACCTGAGTACCGGCAAGACACAGCTGTTATACACTTTTCTCTTGAGGGATAACGGCATCCTGCTGTTCATGATCTGAGAATGCCTGCCAAAAGCACCCCAGCCCATTCTTATTCTTCTGATTATTTCAGTCTCATGATGCGGATCCGCGGTCACTACCTGCCCTAAGTAGATGTATTCCCTTACCACTTCCCGTGCCTCCCTACCTGTCGTAAACTGGTGTTCTCTTCCGAGTCTGTTAAACATTACGTGAGTTTTCTGCAGATTAATTTTTAGATCCACCCTTCTGCTTTGCCTGTCTAGGTCTGTTAGCATGCATTGCAATTGGTACCCTGATTTACTAAGCAAGGCAATGTCATCAGCGAATCGCAAGTTACTAAGGTATTCTCCGTTAACTCTTATCGCCAGTTCTTCCCAATCCAGGTCTCTGACTACCTCCTGTAAACAAGCTGTGGATAACATTGGAGAGATCGTATCTCCCTGCCTGACGCCCTTCTTTAAGGCCAGAATACATGGAGCGAATATGCGACGAATAGTCAGCGTTCGACGCCCGGCGGCGTACGCGCGACGCGCGGCGGCGGAGAAAACGTCGTTCGCCGCCGATCCAGCCGGTGCAGAAAAGTTCGTCGGGCGGCGACGATACCGGAAGCGGCAAACGAGCGGCGCCCCAAAGCGAGCCAATCAGGTCTCACTATCCACCCCGAGTTCCGGCTAGGCTTCCCCGCTTGTCCGTGTATCCCGATTCCGCTCTATCGTTCACGCCGGTCTCCCGCTTTTCGTATTCATGGCATCCAAAGCGGTGCGGCTGGAATGTAACAATAACAGCCATGGTTAGACAAGCTCACGTGCGCTACTTTCGGGTCTGCTTGCTTCGGCCGCGCGCGCGTTGAGCCACAGAACAGAGCAGCGGAGTCGGAGGAGCCGAAAGTTGTTTACCCGCCCAGTGTTGCCACAACGCATAGCATCGCCGCTTTCTTTAAACTACATCGGCACATGAATGTCTCAAACACATAAAAAAGACTAGAAATCATTTCTAAACAAAATTTTACGCGTTTTTAGAGTGTTCTGTAATTCAAAAGCGATAATAATTGCCGTTAAGGTTTTTTTTTTTTGTCATGTGTTTCACGACAGCGCATTTGCCTCGTCTAGCCACACTGATAACAACGCAGCGACTCGCCGGCGGCGGCTGGCCTGTCTTCCCCGACGAACACACGGCGTCGCGCCGCGGCAGATTTTCTGCCGCCCGAACTTCGTCGTGAAAGTTCGCTCCATGTATTCTGGCCTTTATAGGGATATTGTTGCTTTCTTTATGGAGGATTACGGTGGCTGTGGAGCCGCTATGGATATCTTTCAGTATTTTTACATACGGCTCGTCTACAGCCTGATTCCGCAATGTCTCCATGACTGCTGAGGTTTCGACTGAATCAAACGCTTTCTCGTAATCAACGAAAGCTATATATAAGGGCTGGTTATATTCCGCACATTTCTCTATCAACCGATTGATAGTGTGAATATGGTCGATTGCTGAGCAGCCTTTACGGAATCCTGCCTGCTCGTTTGGTTGACGGAAGTCTAAGGTGTCCCCGATTCTATTTGCGACTACCTTAGTAAATAATTCGTAGGCAACGGACAGTAAGCTGTCCGTAACCGCCGTAACCGAATTCAAATTTACTCGGCGCGAATTGCCAGGCACGTCAACGCCTGCTGCTGCTGTTGCGCGCGGCGTGGGAGGTTTCACGCGAATCCCGGTTGCAGCTGCACCGTTCCCGTACCACGCGCGGTGCGAGGCAGTTCCCGCATTCCGCGCCGTCAACCGCTTGTCTTTCTCTTAGCACGTTGTCAGCTTCCACGTTTCTCTCTCTCTCTCTCCCTTACTTGTCTTCAGCTTTCTGGAAAGCGCATAAAAAGAAAGAAAAGATATATCGATCAATTAGCACTACACCTACTTCCCGTGTATGTTGTTTTTCTTTCGTTCGTTTTGACGCCAGCAGACAGGCATGCCGAGCTCCGGCAAGACAAAAATAGAAGCGACAAATTACGCCTTAGAAGAGAAAACGGGGGCAAAAAGAAAGAAAGGAAAGGCAAATAGGTACGGCGAAGATCGACGAACAAAAGTGAAGTGCTGGCGTTACGGCGGTTACGAGAAAAAAGAAAGTGGGACGTGCAACAAACACGACGCAAGGGAAAGTAATAATTGTAAACAAAATAAACGGCAAAAAGCGAGACAGCGCGCAAGTTATCCACGGGGACGTGTAGGCGCATGTGCCTCTTCAGACCTTGACATTGGCCCCTACTACACCCCTCCCCCTTTCCTGACGTCACACCGCGATAAGTTCTTGTCACTTTCCGGGGCACATTTCCCTATTTTGTTCTATGTACTTTTTATTTCTTTATTTTGTAAAGCCAGCTACCTTTTTTTCGCACGAACCGTCGCAGCACACCGTCGGAAGTACAGTCCTTGCCTGTCAGCGGCTTTCGCGTAATTTCCTTCTCATTTATTTTATTTTGACGGCAGCCGTCGGAAGCTCTTTGTCGGCGTTACGTGGAATGCGCGCCTGCAACAACGCGTGCGAGCGCGTTTGCGTTTTCCGCGCAGCTATTGCCCGTATTTTTTTCCTTTTTTCAAAGAACGCCGCGTCGCCATGTACAAGTGAACCGGTTGACGAACCGGCATCGACCGGTCGGTTACGCGATTACCGAAGTACGGCAGTCCGACCCCCTTGCCACATCGCGTACTTCCGAAAGTTCTGCACGTGTCGTCAGAACCCAACCTGCATGCGGCTAGCACGAAGCTTCTTCAAAAGGTTTGCTCTAAAGGAACACTATATCCAAGAAGAAAAGTTCTGCAGGTGTCATCAGAACCC
Organism: Dermacentor andersoni; assembly: GCF_023375885.2. NCBI lineage: Eukaryota > Metazoa > Arthropoda > Arachnida > Ixodida > Ixodidae > Dermacentor > Dermacentor andersoni. Next base: position 116,728,984 of record NC_092821.1, on the reverse strand, counting down.
GACATGCATGCGGCCAGCACGAAGCTTCTTCAAAAGGTTCGCTCTAAAGGAACACTATATCGGAGAAGAAAAGTTCTGCAGGTGGTTATCAGAACCCGACATACATGCGGCTAGCACGAAGCTTCTTCAAAAGGTTTGCTCTAAAGGAACACTATATCCGAGAAGAAAAGTTCTGCAGGTGGTTAGCAGAACCCGACATGCATGCGGCTAGCACGAAGCTTTTGCCAAAGGTTTCCTCGAAAGGAACACCATACCTGAGAAGAAAAAGTTCGCGCTTGGGCGCTTTTTGCACGAAGGCCAGAGTTTGGCGAAACTTGGAGGGGGGGGTCTCCCCTAGTTCTGACGACGACTTCGGGGTGAATGAACTTTCTGGCTAACGGTAAACGAAATCCGATGAAACTCCCGAGGCGTGTCTTAAAAATTTTATTGGGTAAACGTCACTAAGACGTCACACGTGGTAGGCGATCGAAAGAATCGGACCCGTGCGGTACACTAAACAAATCGTGCGGCAGAAGTGTAGAAATGATTAACTAATGAACGATACCTGGCGGCGCTGGTATCTAAACACTTTCGTTACTGTTTACCCCCCTTATGCCATGTTGGGTGCCCTGTGGTTTCTTCATAATACAGTGTATTAAATGCATCTAGGTTGTTACAATCCTGGTTACGATTTACTTTTTTGCCAACAATAGTTTTTTGAACTCTTGCAAAAGCTCTGCGAGCTTGCGCGTTCCGGTTTATCCACCGCACCGCACAACCGTGGATCGCAGTGACGCATCCCTGGGCCTCTGGGTCACACGAACTACAGTGCGAGCTAAACAGGCGAACAAAAAACGGGGGGAAAAAACGAAGCAGAAGGCGACATTCCACTGTTTCGTCTGTTTCTAATTCGTCTCCGTCCCGCCCTGTCTGTTTTTCATCGTACGAAATACTACGGTGCAGTAGAACCGACGCGCCATACTCTGGAATTTGTGCGTGCCATTTTATCCACAATGCAGCCGTTGATCGCAGTGCTATCGACACACACGCACACACACACACACCAGACGGCACACACGCACGCACGTACCAGACGGCACACCGCACTGCTCCGCCGGTGTGTCCTCCTCCCCCTCCTCAATTCGTGATTCGTCTGCTTCGCGCTAGCGTCTGTTCCGTGCAGACGAAACATACGGGTGCAGTCGTGCCGACAGCCGAACCCGCCGCGGTTCTTCCGGTCAAGGAAAGGTCGCGACCGTCAAAGAGGGCCGATAAGAAGGCAGGAAGGCTGGCATTGACACTGACACCGCTCCCGCTTCCCAGATGGGAGCGGAAATCGGCTCGGCACCGACTGTCGCGATACTTCCCCGAACTCCGTCGGGCGCCGTCCCGACGCCGGAGGCGATTAGCGCGGCTGGTGGGTGGGACGGCAGGCGGGCCAGCTAGATAGGGTGCGCCCACGACAACCTGCAGCTATAGCTGGCGCGTTTGCCTTCGAACAGGAACATACTTGAAACAGTCGAAGGGGAAGCGAGGAAGCAAAGCGTGCTGCCGAAATCGATGAAGTATGACGCGGCTCTCTCTCCGCGACCCAAAGGAAGTAGTGACGCATCTTCTCGAAGCTCCAGAAGATCGTACCGCAGGCTTCTCTCACGTAAAAGGATAACGCCCAGCAAGCAAGAACGTTGGGGAATAATTAAAAGGCCTTCTAGTTTGATACTAAAGTTGGCTCTCGAAACGCCGTCTCAGGCGTCGTGTAGCAAATAAGGCTAGGTACGATGACGTCGCTCACGAATGAAGTAAACAGGAGTGCTGCGTATCCTCCTTCGCGCTGCCCTTGAGCGTAACAGCTATAGTGTGGCACGCTGTACATGTCCCTCGGGGAGCTGTATAACTTTCCGGCTTAACCGATACCATGCAACCGCACTGCAACCATGCAACCGATCATGCGAATGAATTGCTTATTTGCCGTGCCAGTCGCTTCGCTCGTGCTTTAAATACACAGCGCTTGGCGACGCGTAATGACAAGATACTCGCTGTCGTCGGTTTCGTTATTTGAAGAACCATTCGAAATGCGTTCGATTCAATTCGCTCCAAGTACGATTCGATTCGTAAGAGGATTTGTAGGAATGAGGCGTGCCTCGTTAGGTATCGAGAACTACGTGATTCGCCCGCCCCTAAAAAAATGAAAGTTGCGTTTGCAGCAAGGGAACAGATGGAAGATGTACAAACTCGCCCGAGCCGTTCTCCGGGACGCCAACAAGGTCACCGCCAACGGCAGGGAGTGGTCACAACTAATAGGCCAAGCTTGACACGACGTTCTGCAGATAACCACGATATAGCATACAATTGCAGAAGCCTCTGTACAGCTGGGCGCCACTTTGATTGGACGTATGCATATGTTTAGCAAGGTTCACAACGATCGTCCCGTTGAATACACGACGTCGCTAACCCAGAGTGGACCTCGCGGTTCGCTCGCGATGAGTCAGTGTACACAATTCTGCCTGCAGTACTCGCTGAAACCGATATCGCGGCGGGCGTCCGAACCAACGGACAGGGGGGGAAAACAACACGCGATGGCAATGTCTATATTATCACTGCTCCGTCCAATCTATGCACACGTACACGCATCCTGGCCATTGCCACGCCGTGCGAAATTGCGAGAGAAGCAATCTCCGTTTTCGTCTTTGGTCCGTCGGCCCCTCTTGGCCGAAACAAGCTGCAGCCATGCAGATGTGTGCGCAGCGCGATCTCTCTTTGTCAAGGGTGCGATAGCTTGGCTCCAGCCCTCGAAGAAGACGGCGTGGGTGTGGGGCGATTTCGACGGGTGTATGCAAACCCTGGGGTACCGGCCTTGCTCGTCGCCGCTGCAGATTACGGGCCACAACTCTTCGCGCTTAGCGTGGGCCGTCTCGGAAATACAGCACGGACAGTTCCTTTGCTTTCTTCCTAGCAGGAAATAGTCGACGTGACATTATACGCGATGTAATATATACCTTGTTTGCCTTAACCTTCTCCGTTTGTTCACCTCGCCAGTATACAGCGAAATATATAGGGCCCGAGTCCGCCAAGCTACAGTAACGAGAGCCGGGAGTATTACCTGGGCAGCGTCGAATTCTGCCATGTTGTCGAACTCTGCGATGCCGGCGTCTTGAGCCAATCGGAGACGCCGCAGCAACCCTTTGGACCAATCAGGGCTGACAAGATGGCGCATTCCACAATGTGGCGGAATTCAAGAAACGAGAGAGAGAGAGAGAGAGAGAAATGGATGCATAGAAAGCAACGTTTTTAGATTAGGTCCTAATATAAAAACGTTGATAGAAAGGCAGGGAGTTTAACCAGAGGTAGAATGTCCAGATAAGCAACTACCCCTCACGCGAGGCTTCGATTCGGTCGGCGTCGAACGGAGCGTGCGCAGAGACGAACTGCGAAATAGCCCTTATGCTGGTTCTCTTTTCTGATTGGCTAATGGCGCAATGTTTTGTCAAAGCGTGAACCAGATTGCGCGCTTCGCTAGCAGAACAGCGGTTAACCAACACTCGCTGAACAATAACCGCAACGGGCAGCATCATTAACACTTCTGTCGAAGTGTTAATTTTCTTTCTGTTAATTGTTATTGCCGACATCTGTGATATACGCCTCCATCTGGCCGACTGCGTGCAGTGCTTAAGAGGAAGCTTTAGCTCGGGTTCTCCTATCTAAATACATGTAAAAGGAGAATTCGTTTTTCTTGGCAACCACAGCACCCAATTTAACGGGGTTTGTTGCATTTAAAAGAAAAACTTAAAATCTAGTGACTGTTGGTTTCGAATTTTCCATTTAGGTCGTCAATGTTTTATTAAAAATTGGCAAAAATCGCAAATTTTCAGAAAACGAAACTATCAAGTTTACAACTCTGTAACTCAGCAAGAATAGGTGATATTGCAATTCCGTGAATTGTACCTAATAGCACATCTAAAGCGGACAAATTTGACATCTTATTCATGAATCTCAAAAATTTAATAATATGTAATTACAACTTTTGCAGAACCCTCGTAAACAACGTAACAAACTCACGTAAGATGTAAAATGACATATAAAATTTGTCCGCTTTGAATGATCTAAGGGATGCCGTTTACAGAACCGCGATATCTGTTCTTGATGCAGAGCTATTAGTTTGTAAACTTCGTGCTTCTATTTTTTTCAAACTTCTGAATTTTTGTAAATCTCTTTAAGAAAATTCAAGCCCTAAATCAAGATTCCGCTTCCAACAGTCACTAGAATTTAACTTTCTCTCTCAAAAGCAACAAATTTCATTAAAATCGGTCCAGGGGTTGTCTCAGAAAAACGTTTTTGCGTTTTTACATGTATTTGAATAGGCCGCGTCGGAGTTGGGCCCGAGCTAAAGCTTCCTCTTAATAACCGTACGTTCTCTATATATGGATCAGTGGAGGCTCGTACGCGGTTCTCCAGTGTGGCCACCGTGACGTCACTCACGCGCGAGCCTCATCGTACACACACGTAGCTGCCTGATGTTGTACAATCGTCGTTACACACGACATGCAATCTCCGCCTTGTTTACCGTTGCGGTTGTAGTTTCTATGCATGGAAGTGGTCTCGTCGAGTAGACGTAAAACACGCCGTGACGTTGCAGTATATAGATAGCGTGCTGCTTCCTGTCGTGTACCAAGTGAAATCCTTTCGCCGTCTGGAGAGAGTTCAAGGACTCGCGCACATAGCAGACCGCTATCTCACTGTATGCGATAAAGCCGGGGCTTTTCCCCCGACCATTCTTGCGGACTCAACTGGGAAAAGAGAGAGAGAGTATACGGCCAGAAGTGAAGTGTTTTCGAACGAAGTGCGTTCTCACCGATGATGGGGTAGCAGATGACGAACCCGGCAACAAAGAAGGGTCCATATTTGGTAGCCAAGTTGTTTCTCTTTTTCTTTTTTTCGATTCTTATCATCTGCCGCACGCGGAGGGGTCGAACGGGGTTACGGCAGCTATCGGGCGAGTGACGCAGGCCGGAAAGAACGGAACTTGAAACGGGGAATCGTTGCCAAATATAGACCCCGATGTCTTAATCCAGAAAACGAGAGGGTTAGGTCAGACGCTTTGTAGGTTCACGTGCGGTAGGTACAGAAAAATACCTTTCGCAGATTTGGCGCGCAGTCCTCGCGTGAGTTAAAAAGCTCCGGAGGAGTTCCGACGTCAGAAAACGATGGATATCGTCGCGGTGTACTGGTGCCTTGAAAACCAAAGCACCGCCAGATGTGCGCGTTAATCATTCGACTCATCATTGGTCGAACCATTTTCTTTTTTTGCGTCCGTTTCATTCATCGCCACACACAGTGAACCGTTAAGAGCGGCTAGGGCGGGGCGGGGGGTTCGTGTTCTGAAAGGAGGCACTCCGTAGAGATTTGTAGGCGTGGTCTCCGCGCCCCTTGTCCAATCACAAACGGTCTTGGCCGCGCGAAATCTGGTCAGACACGTCCGTTTCGCCATATGAGTGGCAACAACATACCGGAAATTTCGAATATAGTGTGGCTCGTCTTGCTCCTTTATAAACCAACTTAAGAGGAAGCTTTAGCTCTGGTGCTCCTGTCAAAATACATCTAAAAGGAGAACTCTTTTCTCTCGGCAACCACTGCACCAAATTTGGCGAGGTTCGTTGCATTTAAAAAAAAAAACTTAAAATCTAGTGACTCTTGGTTTCGAATTTTTTACTTATGTCGTCAATTTTTTATTAAAGATTGACAGTAATCGCAAATTTTCGGAAAACGAAACTATGAAGTTTACGGCTGTAACTCAGCAATGAAAGACGACATCACAATTATGTGAATTGCGTCTAATAGTAGATCTAAAGCGGACAAAATTGATATGTTACACATGAATCTCAAAAAATTTAGTAATATGGAAACACAGCCTTTACGGAACCCCTGTACGCAACGTAACGAATTAACATAAGATATAAATTTACATATTTAATTTGTCCACTCTGAATGATCTAATGGATACCGTTTATAGAACAGCGATATCTGTTCTTGATTCAGAGCGATTAATTTGTAAACTCCGTGCTTCTATTTTTTTTCGAATTTTTGAAGATGTTTTTAACATAATTTGGGCACTACATCGAAATTCCGCGACCAACAGTCGCTATAATTTACCTTTATCTTTCAAATTTCATTAAAATCGGAGCAGCGGTCATATCAGAAAAGCGTTTCTGCGTTTTACATGTATTTGAATAGGCCGCGTCGGATTTGGGCCCGAGCTAAAGCTTCCTCTTAAATTACAACTTTATAACAGTGACAGTTCTGTGAAAGGATGGTCGGCGGCAGAAGCGAAAAACATAGTGGACCAACTGAGCAGAAGAAAACAAAATTTACTCAATTTGACACAAACAACTAAAACGCTGCCACGTGGCATGACCTACTCGCTAAATATGTCCAAAAAGGAAAGAAAAAAAGAAAGCTGCTGGAATGATGAGTACGCGGTCCCGAGAAACGGGGGAAAATCTGCTACATTTGACATGACATCGCGTAATATGCCGATTACCCGAGAAAAATATATCTAAATACTAAAGCATAACGTGTACAAAACGATCTCACTTTGAACCCGGCGCGAAAACGCCTTATATGCGGACCGTGGACTTCATTATAAGAGGCTTGCTCAATATCCGACGAAACCTGCCAAAAAAATCAATACGTACGGCGCGGTGCCCAGTCTACAAACATAACATGCTATAACATAACATGATATAAATATAACATGATATAACATGCTAAACATCCTGGCGCTCTTTGGCCAAACCTGGCCCTTGCGCCATATAAGAAACCACACATCATCATCATTCTAAACGTGCGGTCACACAAAAAAAAGGAGAAAAAAAAACTATCAGTAACCGAGGAAGACTGGTAAAATTCTAAATAATACACGATCCCACCGCGGTGCATCAAGAATTCAGCGCCACGTTTGCGCGTCGCGTATTTGCATACAGAGAGAGAGGGCGCGTGCTGTCGGTACAACGGGCCGAGAAGGAACAACGAGTCCGGCGTTTAAAGGAACCGCTGCCGTAAAACCACAGACAGGAGGAGAAGATTAATGGGCTCTACATGCAAATGAGCACGCGGTGGCGGGCGATAGATATAGAACGTGCCGGAGGAGAGAGACCACGCGGAGCGTGCCCGTCCCGAACCAGAATGACGACGACGATCCGCCGTATGCAAATTTGCGGCGAGATCGCGTGGCGGGCGGTTCGCGACAAAGCTCGAACGTGAACGGCACACACGCCACGACGGAGGAAATCTTGCGGTCTCGAGATGCAGATTAGCCGGGGGGTCCGATAAGGCGCGACGCGCCCTTAAGCCCAGTGCCGCAAACCCAGTAAGTATACTTACGCAACGGGAACGCGCGGGCGGCCTTGGAATAACGTAATAAACCGTCCGTCCGTCCAGAAGGCCATCTTTCTTCGTGCTTGTCTGCAGTGTACTAAACCACGAAGAAGAAAGCATCCGGAACGAGGAGAGAGAGAGAGAAATTGGTTCTTTCTTTAATCGGAATTGTGTGTAAAGAAGCACCGCTTTGTTTTCGTAGCACCTGTAATAACGCGAGTCAACGCAATAAATCTGCTTATAGGCTTTTGGTATCCTGAATTGGTTGTTTCGGGGGCAGACTAGGTGTTTTCTATTGGACGTTGTACGTAGTGTTGTTATTTTTTTAAATTTTCCGTGCTATATTAATGCCAGTGTCGTTCTACCTTTACCGGTAGCGTTTATCGTCGGGCGGTATGACCGTTGACGCCGTGCTAGTATTTTAACTCGGCTGCCGTGCGACGTCTGCATTGCTCTCTTATAATAATATTCGTGTTATTTCTCGTTCCATGTGTGTGCGAATTAGATCTCAAAAAACAGAACAAAATTCAAAGTGTGGGGCGCTATGTCTCGGAGGTCCACAGTGGGTTATGGCAAGGCGGGGGGGGTTGTTTAGGGCGCACCCAAAGCACGGCATACGCGCCAACATCTTTTACTTCCGCGCGCGGCGACCGGGATTCGAACCCGCGACATCGTGCCCAGCACAAGACGTCGCCGCAGCCACAGAGCCGCCGCTGTCTGTGCTTTGGGGCCTGCTTTACTGTTCTGCCTTGTTCCTCTTCACTTCGAAACCTGAGCTATGTTGCAATGTCGTTCCGCATTGTGTACTGCAGGATGTGCAAAGATGGCGGGAAAAGGGGCGGGGCAAGGTAATAGTTCCGCCATTGTGTAAATCTGTCGTTCACGACTGTTCCGTTTGTTTACTGGCGATAATTCCGCATCGTGCTAAACGGCGGTTTTTGGGTTACAGGTATCCGTAGCGCATACGGGTAGAAAAAAAAGGAAAACAACGATAAACGTAGTGCTCGGAAGACAAGGATAAATGATGCCGCTGTGGATTACTGGATACCGATCTGGTTTCCCGCAGTTGTCTGCCTCGCCCCCCCCCCCCCCCATCCCCCCTGTGGGCCCCTTACGCCCTTCATTATGCCGGCTCACAAAACAAGCTTCCGCAATAAAGCAGGGTAAAACGAGACATCGGGATTATCGGGTTATCCGGTCTCACCGCTTTGTGTTCTTCGTTAGAAGCGCATCCGCGAGATTATGTGAGGCCAATCAATGCCTTTATGTAGCCCAAAACGAGCAAGCCCCCGGCGGCCAATTTCACCGCGCTGTTAGGACCCGTCCTTCCTCGTCGCCAGCCGCCGTCGGCGTTAATGAGGCGACTGGGTAACTTGGTCGGGGGGCGAGGCGACGCATCGCGCTGGTTTGGTCCGGAAAAAATCCGGTATGCTTCCCACTACCGCCCCTCCCCCCTTCCTCCCCCAACCTTTATTAGTTTCTTTTTCTGCGGATCACCGTCGTTTGCCGCGTCTGAGTGCGCGAGAGAGAGAGAGAAGAAGGGGGGGGGGGAAAGAAAAAGGAGGATAAGTGAGCTGCGGGAAACGGTGGTGTGCCAGTAATGCCAACAAACGACGCGGCTCACAGTCGGTTACGGGGGTGTTGTGCGCGGGACGATCGGAACGTCCCACCCCCCCCCCCCCCCCTTTTCTCCCCTCTTCCTTCACGACTCGGCTCCGCTAGGTTTCGGCCGTTTCCTCATCGTCGGCGCGAACCTTTTGTTGCCGCGAAGCCGATGATGGTCGTCGTCGTCGTGTTGCAGAGGCGACGGCGGGCGAAGACGGCCCCAGCGGTCTTTCATTCGTCGGCACTTTCTTTCTTTTCTGTCCCAATGAGGTGAGCGACCCCGTAGTGAGAAGACGTTTGCGCCACGCCAGCCACGCTTTTTTTTCTTTTTCTTTTTTTTTGCGCGGAGAGTCGAGTGTGCGGAAGAAACCAAACTCTTTCAACCTGCCAACGCGCGAGACGTCTAGAGGGGGGCGTGAAAAGGGAGTCACAGCACCGTTTAAACAAAGAGTCCTCAATTTGCGCCATATGTATGTTAATGCCAGTTATTTCCGCACCTAAGCTGCCCTTGTGTCTGCCAAACAGTGGGCAAACATTAAGCCGGACCTTTTGTGTAGCAGTTTCTTATACGTGAAATCGACGCAAGCGGGTCGAGTCAGAAGTCGAGCTGACACCCCCCCCCCCCAAACCTGACCGCGTTCCCATGCATCCAGCTAAGCGGGATGGCGGAATCGGCCCACACCTTGCCGGCGGGTTGACTGTACTCGGGTTAGCGCTTATGTGAACCCAACTCGATCGGATCTAATTTCTGCAAGCCGAACCGGCCAACTGACACAAGGAGAGGACGTCCTCTTGTGCACGTTGTCACGACTTGTCGCAAGGACAAATTGCTAAGTACTTCTGTCGCCCGGGCGTTCCAAGAAAGTGCGACCCCCCCCGCCCCCCCAGCTCCGCCCTTCAGCAGCTGAACATTGCGGTTCCCCCCAAAGCGAGACTTTCCTGCGTTCCGGATCAGTCGCACCCCATCCGTCATCGTTAACTGCATGTAAAGGGAACAAACAGTTGGGAGCGGGGGGGGGGGGGGGGGGGGGGGGGTGCATTGCTGCTCCTCGTCAAACCGCCGTCGCTACCTACGACACAAGGAGCTTCGTATGTCCGATGCTTGACCGGATTCATGACCACGCCGCGCAAGTGCAGGGTACCGAGAATATTGGGGTGTATTCCATAGCGTCCCCACCTACGGCATCCGCACACAGGAATACTGATTGCGACTTGCCCGACTAGCGAAACGAGCGACATTTCTGGGAACGAGGAGTGCGTAAAGTAAGCCACGTTTATCACCTCGCGTCTCACGACTTCCGTCGCGTAAATGGACTCTCAAGTTCGAGACGCCGGTGACCAGTGGCCCTGTGCTCCCGCACGTATGAACGACGCGCGCCATTCCTGGGTGGGGGACCCATTCCTAAATTAACTTGCGGGATTTAACGTCCCGAAACTGCACCGTGAGTTATGAAAGCGCTGTACTGGGCTAGTTAAAAAAAATTAAATTAGGTTCTGGTTTGTCATGTGCCACAACGACGAATACGCCATGGGGGAGGGGGCTTAGATTAGTTTGGACCACCTGGCGTTCATTAACGTGCACGCAATGCATTTCACACGAGCGTTTTTTTTTTTTTTTTTTTTTTCACCTTCAGCGAAATGTGGTCGTCGCGGCCGGGATACTATCCCACGCCTTCGGGTTTTAGCAGCGCAACGCCAGCTCCGCCGTGGCGGGTGTGGGTTCATCATTTTTTCATCGCTTGAGGTGGTACACCTTAACGTGCACTTGATGCACGGTACGCGAACGTTTCTCTCGCATTCCGCCCACATCGGAATTCAACCGGGCGGGAGAGTCGAACCCCGCGACCTCGGCAGCGCAAAGTCGCAGCCGCCGAGTCGTCCCGACGGATATACTCTACAACCTAGCCTAGTAAAATCATGGCCTCCGAGATCGCGCGCCCGCTATCTCGGAGGCCACGAGTTACGAAGCGTTAGACAAAAAAAAATATGTTCTCTCTCTTTGTGTTGCTTAAGGTCTATTCGATTCAGCCAAGTTTCTCTGCACCTTCTGCACCTAGACCCTCGATTCCCCGCGGTGCAGCAGTGCACCCTGCACCCCCGTGCTCAATTGAACGGGGTGCAAGGCCTAGGTCCCGCCGCGGTGCACTGCACCCTTGAACCTTGCAGCGAGTGGGTACAGCCCGGCACCTCCTGCACCTTTTCGTCTGTGGTGCCGTGCACCTTCTTCTGAATCGAACAAACCTTTAGTTTCTTCCGCAGTGTCGCGAGAACCAGCGCGCCGAGCACGCCGCGTAGTACACAGCGTCGGCGACGGCCATGACCTCACAGCGGCAGCGCAAGGCGTCCGCCGCGATAACCCCGCGGCGGGGCCGCCGCCTTTGCGATAACAGGTCGCGTGGATGGGGTTTTATCGGCCATCCTCGTTTCGTAACGAGTAAAGCATATGCACACTGCGAGGCGCGAGCAGGACGGGTAGTTTGAGGATCCGGGAGCAAGTGTGCGTCTATCGCATCTGTGCGCTGCCCTTCTTTTTTTTTTCTTTTTCGGCGCGGGTGATGAATCTACAAACAGCGCGCACCGCTGCCCGTGGAAGTGTGTAGAGACATAAGCTGGACGGTTTCCCGCCTTTCTTGTTTGTCATTCCCATTCTTATTGCAATACGGTGTAAATACACTAAAATCTTAGGGTCCTTCAGGCTGCAAGTGCGAGCGTTTTTTAAGAAAAGGTGGTCGCCGGCGGAGGGATGAAAAAGGTACAGCGTCAAGACGTCATCATCACGGGGATCGTGTCTTTAGAGAACAGTCAACCTCCGATTTATTTAGTTCGTGTTGCAAGATTGCGATTAATTCCACACCCGTTCACGTAGAAGGGGGAAATCACTAACGTCGTCATCGTGATAGGGCCCCTTACGACTTTCCGGTGTTGGGAGGGGGGACATCGAATGACGGGGCGTTTGTGAAGACAAACCTCGTTCGATGCTTGGTCTACCGCCACAGATCCCGTGGTCTGGTCGCCCCGCTATTATGACCTCATCATCGGCCCCGTACAACTTTCACGTGACTATGTGTCGTATGGAGGAGTGATTCTATGTGCAAGGGGCTAATCTCGGGCACTACTTGTCGCTAGGCTATGTGGTGGCTAGAACCACAGATCACGTGGTCTGCCCGTCTCGCTCATGACGTCAACACTAAGGACGACCGACTTTCCTGTATCCGATTCGAGGGGCTGTAGTCGAACGGACGCGAGCGTTTGTAAAACAATGTCCGCGCTTGTTGTGACACACTTGCTCTGCCACTACACATCGCGTGATCTATTCGCCCCGCTTATGACGTCATCACCCCCCCCCCCTCGGGGTGGGATGTGTAAAGGACGAGTACTGCTATGAACCTTTTAGCGGGCATTCATGTGATCGACTCACGTCTACCTGACGGGACTTCCCGCGCGTGCTTTTTGGTTCGTCATAGCGATTTCAAAAGCCAATCACGCTGCTGCGTTGTCACTGTTTAAGCGTATCTTGGCGCACGTCTCAGCTCCACCGACGGACAGGGACTGAATAAACGGCGAAATAATCATTAGAGGCAAACAAACGAACAAAAACGTGCAACCTTCTCCTCCCTTCGCGGCGTCCCACTTTTCTTCGAGCACACGTAGTACGTGCGACGTGTGTGTATACCGCAGCTTTTACGGGCTTTTCGGAATTCCGAGGAAAATACGTGACCGCCATGACACAACGGTCTGTCTTCCCCTCCTTCGGGGAGCTGATGTGCCCGCGCGCAGTTTACGTCTCTTGCCGGTGCCGACACATCTCGTGTATATCAGCTCTGTTAGCGGTGTTGAGAAACTTGTAATATATATATATATATATATATATATATCGCTACTATAGTGACGACACACCGTATACCTACGCATCCGGAGGCGCTGGACAGGACAAAATGCAAGACGGGTGGGATTTCCGGAGATCACCCACCGTCGTTTATTGGTGTCGGCGACTTTCCGAGGGGCGACCAGTGACATCGGCCGATGAGCGGTTCTGCCGAAAGACCCATTTCTTCCACAGAATCCACGCGAGGATTGTGTGGAACAAGTGTGCAGTCGATGCCGGTTGTAAAGAACAGGCTAGTGCACTAAAAAAAAAAAAAAATTAACTTAACGATCTTCCGTGAGGCGTTCGATTTATGCAGTGTCCAGTTCGTTACGAGGTGCCCTAAGTAACAGTTTCGGTTTCGTTTGAAATTACGCACATGCGTCATGACGATGAAGGTAGTCACGTGGAGAGCGCGACATCGCGGCTTTCTGGCACTCGTTCCGATTGTCTGCTGTGCTGCTGCTTACTTGCGCGGCCCGATGTGGCAGCATAACAGACGAGAGAGCGAGCAGGCGCCAGAACGTCACAATGTTATGCGCCCACGTGACCCTTGTCTATGTCACGACGCCAGCCCCCTAGGAAACGAAAGTGGCTCGTATTAGAGCTATTGGGGAGCAAATTATTTAACGTATTCTGAAGCTTGCCACCATCCCCCCTCCCCCACCCCCCCTATATGGTGCCGAGGTCCAGGACTTCTGTATAACGCAAAATAAGTGGGTTGTCGGAAGTGACATAAGGCATCTTATGACATAAGTGCTTCCCAAGCCTCGTACTTGTTCGGGGTTCATTATGGGGTCTCACGTGACTACCGAACCCCTCGCCCCGGCAGCACATGTAGATGTGTACTTAACCAAGATAACGGTTTCTTACACGTGCACACCAACTCTCTCTCTCTTTTTTTTTTTCCTTTCAATGCCGCCGTCCCCTCCTCCACCGTGCAGGGTAGCCAACTGTCTGGACAACGTCCTAGGCTTTTCTTGTTTTCTCTCTCTGTTCCTGTCACGTGATCTACAGTTTGATCGTTCGATCTGGGAGCTTCCCCCACCCCACTCTTACCTTCCTTTATTTTTATTAAGGCCAGAGCCTTAAGTGGCTCGTTGCAATGGCTAATGCCCGAAAAAAGCGGCGTCTAGTCCAGTGATGCAAAAAAAAAGATAAATCATCAGGAATGGCTCATACCCCCGTAAGCAAGCGAAGATGTCATGGCTGAATATGAATGAAGAAACGAAATAAAGAACGAACAAAGGAAAGGAAGAAAGAGGGAACGAAGGAACCTTTAGGTAGTGTATTAGGTATCTCGCCTCTGTCGTTTGGGGGCGGGGGGGGGGGGGGGGGGGGCTCGACCTACAACACCATGCGTTTACATCACACTGCGGGCTCGTTACGTCTTGCAAGAAGTCTCGACTCCTCCGATCGTATAACTTAACGCATTACCAAGTGGACAGCAGGCTTTCGCCTCCACGCGTTACAAGAGTGTAACATGCTGCCGAAATTTGTTTTTGTTGTTTAGGACGCGCTTTTTTCTTATGCCCAACGGCGTAAATAACCACGCATACAATAAACGCGGGCCGCTTTCGGCAGTGCACGCGTCAGTCGGGCTCGGTTGTGGGGCCCTATGCAAGCCCCTCGTGAATTTCACCACCTTCTTCCAATTCAATGCCGAGTTCCTTGTCAGGAGACGCTTGAATCTGGCCTATTTCCCAGCTTTTTTTCTTTCTCTCTAACCGGCAAACCTCATTTCTGACCGCCACGTACCTTTATTTTCCGTCGCGTGTCATTTTTCGCGACTTTTATTACAGTAGAGCCGAATATTGCAACATGCTTCCCAACAAACTATAAGGGAAAAGAAGAAAGAAACAAGAAATAAAGGAACGGCGTCGATCAGTTAGTGTTTCCCGGATATGTCGCAATCTTCGACCTGCGCGTGGTTCGACGCAGTCGCAAGTAAAAAACAAAAGAAACGCGCGGTGGCTGACTGACCGACCTGTTGCAGCACATCGGAACGACCCAGAAGTGCCACTGAAAAGAGTTGTTACAGCACATGCCGGTGAGCATGCACGCATGCAGCCGCCACCACGAGACGCATTGTTCCAAGGTATCGCCAACTATTCACTCACGTCCTTCCTGCGTGCCAACCTCCATAACCACATCTCGCGAGTCGTTTGCAGCCCCGCGGAACTCCTCAGCCAATGGGAAGGCCGAATGCGCCTCGAGATGTGTTCATCCGCGCCGCGTCGTCTGTTCAGCGGCTGCTCGATTCGCGACGTACGACGCGCAAAGGTCCTAACATTGTCGCATATCGCTGTTAACGTGTCGTGTTCCAAACTTGTCTAATTCTGCCATTAATCAGACGGTTACGCCCGGTACTACATTCTGTGGCGCAGGAACATCGCCTGTGTACGCTTCGTACCTTCGGCAGCGCTACAAATGACTCGTGAAATGGTGAGGAACGGAGTTCGTAGCCGCAATTGCATGAAAAAAAAATGGTTTTCAAGGAATTTCAAGGCTATGACATCATTTTTGAGGACTAAAGCGCAGTCTTAAACAACGGATGATCATTTTCTTTTGCGAGAGGAAGAAAGAAAAAATACTCGCTAAGCCTTTTTTTTCCCCATGAACCACCACCAGCCACTAGAAGCAAGATGAGTCGTGGTAGGGAGTGAAGCTTGTTTGCAGTGGCTGGTGGTGGCTCAAGGATAGGGTGCAAATTGGACCTGGCTTGACTTTTGACTTGCGCAGACCTCGTAGCCCGATACTCAAATAAGATCCACTAGGCGTAGCCCAAAGCGAAATTCGAGGATCCTAATGCATTGCGGGAAACTTACGGACTTTTGGAAGTCCTTGAAAAAGGCAGCAGATTACAATCAACCGTTTCCGACGATCGTCGAAGAAAGTTTGGAGAATTAAAGCTATTATTATTATAAGTAAGAAACAGAAGGAGAGGCAGTGAATGGAGCATTAAAGGCGCATTAGAGGATTTCCTTTGTTCCAGTTTCGCTACGCTGTAGCGAGTTGTGCTAACCCTTTCGTAACACGTGTTTGGCTTCCCAACGTGGGAACGCCTGAGTCGAGCCCTCGACAAAGCGGCAGCATGCGACGATGCGAGAGCTGTCGGTAATTGTAGCTGCGTAATGGGATCATCTGTCACGGATTCAACAATGGAATCAAACAACTCGGCCCACGACATTCATTGCCGGTGCGCTTGGCGTCATTTTGCGCAGTGTAAGGTGGCCGCTGGACGTTCGGGAATTTTCGTTGAAAAAGGTTCCCCTTTGTAACGTCTACTGCAGAACGTCCGATAGGATAAATGTAAAAACATGTGAAACCGGTTCAGCGGCGGGTTCTACGCACCTTCGACAACCATATGTAGACTGAACTAATCAATGAATGTCGAAAACACTGGGTACCAGCAATGTGGCGGCCATTGGATGGTAGTGTTCCCGCAAAACCCGAGTCATAACCTAGTAGCGCGTTGCATTAACCGTTTAATTATTACTATTTGACGATCGTCAACGGGGCTTTTGTAACATGTCAATATTTTCGATATTGGCAAAATACACGCACAAAAAAGGAACATCAGTTTGGTTTGATATTGGCGTGTACGTTGAAGATCTGCGCGACGTCAAAAATCTACCCGGAGACTGGCACCACGGATTAACTCCGGCTGAGCTTCGGGGCGTTGGATGCGCGACAGAACTATAATCTTCTTTGCTGATGGCGATTCGAGCAGCGGTTTGACGGGAACGGCGTTCAGGGCACGCTGGTCCTGCAGTGACCCCCCATACGCGCAAGAGTCTGTTCTGCGAAGTGTCGCATAACTAAATGGTTAACAACACGGTTTCGCGACGAGAACGGCAATTGCCGCCCCCGTCTCAAACCACCAACTCGTCTTAAACTGCTGCGCTGACGTCACCCGGTGTTTTTCCGCGTACTCCACCCTCTCACCAGCCGCCTTTAACTAGCAGCACGTGTGACCAAGGCGCAAGCATTACGACTTACCAGCTCCACGCGTAGTTCACGACTAGTGGTTTCTGCTGAAAAGTGGAAAAACAGTCTATCTACAAAAATTCAGTTTCAAGATTACCGACCAGGTGGTGAATGTCATCACACTTCTATCACGAGTCGGCTAAGGTGAGCACGGTTGTGCGATGTTTTTTTTCGTTCGCTGTTCAAAGAACACGACTACTGTGTAACGCCGGCACGAAGTCTACAATGTAAAGAAGACTAAACAGCTCTGACTAGTGGCCTGGCACCGGCATTAGGCGGGGATAACTGAGAGGCTGCGAATGATCATCCTACGCAGGGAGTTGCAGTTTGCTCCTAAACAAGAAGAGATTAAGCCCAGTGGGCTCAGTTTCCGCTTCAGAGCACGAGGTCGAAGGTTCGAATCCCGGGGCCTCCGTTCCGACGGAGGTGGAATGCAGGAACCCTCGTAAGATTGAGATGTACGCTGGAAAACGCCAAGTAGCCAGTATTGCTAGTTGCACCCCCACCACTACGACGACGGCAACGTGTCGCTTGGGACCACGTGCCTTGGACGTTAGGCGCCATAATTGTACAGAAAGAAAGAGCGTAGCCGGCTTAGCAATGACACGCGCAGTGACCGATGAGCGTGACTAAAGGGAAATCGAAGACGCCCCAAGTTTGGCAGCCGATAGCGCGTTCCAAAGATAACAGCCTTTTCCAGCGCTGGTTAAAACTTATCGCTGTCAAAGCAGTTGACCGTAAAATCCATCTGATCTTTGTGATAAATCACTTCCTTCGGTGACTAATCTGACAAGTTTGACCATCGTGAAAAAATAAAAGAACGTTGTCAAGCCATGACTCACAAGCTCGAACTCCTTGACATATTATTTATATGCGTTGGCTCATAGACCATGTATATAACCGCAAAAATTAAAATCCATGTAGTTGACTATGCACCGGAGTACATACAGGCAGAACTAAGGGATATGGGGTGCGACGTCGTGATCACGCGCGTAAGAAATAAAATAAAAGCGATGGGCTATCCACACGTGGAGGCAAAACGAAGTGCCTTCGACGCGCATTCTTTTCTTTCGCGAGAAATCCGAAACGTCCCAACGACGACTCATCGACAGTCCCAGCACGTCCCGACACGAATGCAAGAGCGCGCGCGTCGGTCCCCCTCCCATAACGAGACCTGTTTGTGCCGAAAAAGCAGCGAGCTTGCCACTAATACAGAAGAAACGTGGACTTACCTGCGCTGGTTGGGATCACTCTTTTTTCTCTCTTTCACGTGCAACCGAAGGCGGCGCACGCAGCACCGAACATCACTCGGTCCCCGGAAAACAGCGCAGAGAATTCCAAATGGCCGCCCGAAGTTCGTCAGATGCGGGCCTGCTGTTGTCAACCACGGCGGACACCAAGCACCACCACCACCACCACAACCGGCGCGGAGAACAACTCTTCGAAAACTGGAACGTCGCGGTCCTGCCCGTCTGCCCAGAGGCGGCGAGGAGCAGAAGACGCGGTGGCAGCA
This sequence comes from Dermacentor andersoni, assembly GCF_023375885.2. Classification (NCBI taxonomy): domain Eukaryota; kingdom Metazoa; phylum Arthropoda; class Arachnida; order Ixodida; family Ixodidae; genus Dermacentor; species Dermacentor andersoni. The sequence continues at coordinate 116,710,661 of NC_092821.1, read as the reverse complement.
GCAGCAGCAGCAGACGATAGAGTGAGAAGGGTAGGGAGCGCCGCGGGGTTCCCCTCTCTCACACCACGTTTTTAATTCTTTCTTCCTTTTTTCTTTCCCTACTGCCCTTCCCTTCTTTGTACTGTGACGTATCGCGTGACGTTTACACGTCTCCACCAATGAGGAGAGCGAGAAAAAGTTGAGAACTGTAGAGAGAAAGAGAGCGATGGAGAGAGAAAGATATCGGCGCGTGGCGGCGGTTGTTGAGAGGGGGAAAAACCCGAACCGGAACGGTGCGCTCGCTGCCTCCTCGCTCGGTGTCTTCTGCCTCTCGCGCGAAGTCGTCTGCTGCTGCTGCCGAAATGCTTTCTTTCTTCAGTTCGAAGATTTAACGGCCGTCCCACCGCCTGGGAGCGGCAATCTGAATAAGGGATATATACAAGGGCGTACAAAATCGGCGCGCTGTAACTAAACCGAGCGGACGGGATGAGATATGGGGTTCAGATACGGAAACAAGGTAGCGGCGTTGGGAATCCAGTTCCGAGTGCCAGAGAAATATACCGGCGCAGCCGTTGCGGTAGGGTGTGTCGGATGGCTGGCAGACGAAATTGGAGAATGCGTCGTCTGCTACTCGTTTGTTGCAGGCGAAAAAAGAAAAGCACGATAGGTGATCCTGCAGGTCGAGTTAGGATATATAGATTACACAGAGATGATAATCGGGCGCCTTGATCTGCACCCCTACTGGATAAGTGTGCCACTGCGTCCGAGGCTGCAAAATTCTGTACCGGTCTGTACCGTGGTAGAACTAACGATGTAGCAAAACCACAGCCCATATCTCAGCTGCAGTGTGGTGCGGTTCAATGTCGGCAGACATTGTGTACAACACCGCATCTATCACAGTCGGATGTAATAAACATGGACTTTTTTTTTTTTTTTTTTTACACGCTGCATGTCTAATGGTGCTATGTCAGTGGTAGCTGATACAAGAAGAAAACTGACAGAATGAAAACTACTATACGAATCTTAAACAGTTGAAAATTAAAAAAGAAAATCAATCTGACTCAACAAATCAAGTCTTATTTCAAAGGGCGCACTGGATATCGGCGGATTAATTTGGTGCACATCCGAAATCTAATTTCTCTGTAATCCTGGAACTGCACTGTTTAAGCAATTCCATTATTTAACGATCCTTGAAGAGAAACTGAATTTGAATAAGGTGCTAGTATACTGTGAAACGTGGCAGTAATATTCATGACAAACAACTAAGTCAGTCTTCTTTTGATGTGCATATATTTTATTAAGATGATCAAAAGGAGTTCTTGGAGATGAAAGCGGGGCACACCTTGTTCCATGAAAAGGATGTGCTTTACGCGTTTCTGTAACGCCTGTATGTAGGGTGTTTCTTGTTGTATCCTTAACATGGTTTTTAAAGATCGCCCGTGGCATGCAGGCAGACATGTACAAGTTACTCAGAGAAAGTATTTCGAATAAAATACTAAATACTGCGCAAGGAAGTTACTCAGTGCAGTACTAAATATCCAAATTTCGAAAAGTTCCTGAGTATAGAGCACAAAATACTGAGAAAATATTACATTACATTTAGGAGGCTTTTCAAAATACAGAGCATTGCACAATCAAAAAGAAGTCTTGCGTCATTGAACCGTTTAATTTTGTTAAATCAAGCAAAGGGCCGAATTAATAAAGTTCTTGCCCTCCGTTGAAAACAGCTGCTTTTAAATGTTTGCGTTAGATAGCCTGCCCGTCTTTCTTTTTTTTTTTTTTATATATCGCCGCCTACGCTGAAAAGCTACGCTACGCCACAGCAGCGTCTGGCTTTAAAAAAAAATCGTGAGCCATTTCACTGTGTGAAGGTAGAGGACCAGCGAAGCTGTGTAGCACACGACAAAGAGGTGACACACAATTTGGAACAAAGGTACGAACAAATTTATTGTCTTGAGCGGCGGTCATGGTGACTAAAATACGCGCACACATTTATTTTTATACATTCGCGTTCATTCTTGTTATACATTCGTAATATACATGCGTGCTTTCATTTCGCGATATACTGAGGCAAACCATTTCAGACCGAAATCACCGCACCGAATGGCCGTCAGCGCCTCCGCAGAGGGAGAATCGGGAAGAAGTCGAAGGCGCGAGCAGTGGCACTAGCCATTGCTGACGGTTATAGTTCCTGCTCGCCCACATGAAAATTTCACGGAACCCTAGCCATAAACAGCTTCGCTGTAAAAAAAACAAAAAAAGAACGGTACACTTCAATATCGACGTCGTATCTTGGTCCCAACTATCGTACTCAATCTACACTGTAAAAAATTCACAGACGATTACGATACTCCCTATAACGCGGAATTTGAGCGCAGCTCTTTACGTTAATAAAGGGAAAATCTGAAATCCACCCGTTCGTAGCGATTGCTACGAAGGAAACCCATACGGGTTCCTAGAAAGGAAAGCCTCACAGTTGACGAAAAATTCGTCCCGGACCAGGAGGAACCCGTATGGGTTTCCTTTGTAGCAATCGCTATGAACGGGTGGATGTCAGATTTTCCCTTTATTAATTACTACTTTCCACCTTGCGGGTTTCCGCAGACCTATTATGTCAAGCTCTATATGTGTTTTCATTTCGCGATATATCAGCTGGCGTGGATAATCTGTCTCCCGAGGCACGTTACAAACTGAGCGAAGTTTGGCGCGACTGCCTCGCTAAGCTGGAGACCGCGAGAGGCAGCGCATGGGCCTCGCAGTCGAACCACGCTGGCGCGCTACTCTGGCGCCATCTCGTAGCGATCGCCGCCACCACTACGCTTTTCTTCTCGCGCTTTCGCCACACCCTCCTCCTCCGTTTCCTGCGTCATGGTTTCGCGTTGCACGCTCCTCCTCCGCTTTCCTCCTCGCGTCTTTCATCCCCGCACTCCTCTCCGCGTTCGCTCTTTCATCCTTCGCTGCCCTCGTTCGCTCGGTTACACCTACGCTTGCCTCAGGAACTTAAACAGTTCCTAAGCGCCTAAGAAGAGTGTTTAGAAGTTTTAGAGCGCCTGGGAACTGCGCTCTAAAACCAGGCGTCGCTTTAATGGTCGTGTGATTATAATCGTTTGGCAACTCCTCGGCGCGATTGCCACAACACGTTTATATCGCCGTTGGAAAGGGCAAAAGGAAATAGCCACGAATACTATAGATAAAAAGAAATTGCTCCTTATAATAACGCGATTCGCTTGGCTGACTCGTGTTACAAGATGACTGCCTGCCGTCATTGCGTGCGACTGAAACCATGTGGTCAGCTCCGCTTGAAATATATATTTTTTATTATTATTTATTTTATTTGCGAGTGCTGTACCTCATCCCGTTGCTAAAATATTTGCAGGGCGGTCAGTACAACATACATATAAATGCTTACAAAAGACATGGACTGGCATTAAAGAAATAGACAATTATAGATATTTCGATAACATCAACTGCAAAAATGATCAATTTAAGTTGCGAAAGAAAAAAAACTGACATGATTAAATTCAAATGCCATTAGCATAACGACGGTGATCCTTGAAATATGGTCAGTCACATTATTTTATTCCGTGACAGTTCTAGTTGAAAAAAAATGAATATTTCAGAAGTATATCGATAAGTATGTTGAATAAAAAGTGCAAAGTACCACCGAAAAAAACTTAGGGTACAGTAATAGATACCGCTTTACAAAAGTATTTCTGAAATTCCAAAATAGTCACAAAGGTAATTAAAGTTTGGTATTTAGAGTACAGTACTTTAAATACGTACAAGTCTGCTTGTGGCAATGTCCTACTCATTGGACAAACTACTCTGTAAAAGGCGGACATAATTTTCACGAGAAATAGAAATGCATTATTGGTTAATTGCTTAAATGTTGCTAATTATTTTAGACTAATTCCTTTAGGCAGATATTACAATTTACGAATTATCTCCGGCGAGCTCGAAAGTAATGTCCACTTAGTGCGAATTCTGAGGACGACGCCAGTTCTGAGATATGACTTCGCAAGATATGCGACAAGGTGCCTTTGTCGAACTTTCTAATAATTTTTGAGCTGCGCATAAAAAGCTTTGTTTTTTAGTGGAACAAAACATGCATTTTTTAGCACAAGTTTGACGGCGCTTACCTCAAGACTTGCGCTAGTTTGCATATCTCTCCCCAGTGGGCGTGCCTTGTGAGATCAGTGGTTTCGGTTACAAATTGCAGTATGTGTGTTACAGCAACTCGTTGAAAAGTTGATTAGTCGAATTCAGTTAATTAGTTAATACTATTCATTTATCAATCCTTCCACTAACTTGGGGTATATATGTTTACCAGATCTAGACCTGGGAGTGTTAGCCAGCGCCACTGAAAGCCGTGGTGGGCGGATGTGGAGCATACTTCTTTTTTTGCCCGATGGCGTCACATAACAGGTTACCTTAGGGGAACAGGCACGTAGCTAAAGAAGCCTCCCGTGCTGCCTGATGACGTCAAGGCGGCCATATTCGAGACCCTAGCTAACGAATGAACGAGAGAAGGGAAACGAAGGGGCTCGATTTTTTCTTAATCGTGACCACATAAAGCCAACAGACGATGAAACGAAGAAAAGCAATGGGGAAAATTAGCTGCGGTGAAATGTAGAAAAAGTAATGGAATAAAGGGAAATGGAAAGGGACTAAAAGATAACTTGTCGCTGGTGGGAGGTGAACCTACAAAAATGCGAAGCTCGGTACGAGACACTGATATTGACTTATGCAAAATATTGATATTCAACAAATTATGAGTGTTTGTATTCGCTCTGTATTCGCACACGTAATCATGGTAGAACTATAAATATAATCTTTATTACAAATAAATCAATGATCGCCTCGAATTGTGTACAACGAATGAAGTTCTTATTGTTGCACATCAGTAGACCTATTGCAGGGAAACCGGTCGGCGCCATCTTTCTAGGGGAAAAAAAAACCCCGAACCGGCCTAGCCACCGTAGCACAGCGTGGAGGGCATTCGTAGTGCTTGTATGTTTCCATATCAAATAATAATAATAATAATAATAATAATAATAATAATAATACACGCCCCTGTTATAACGTTATCCGGCTATAACACAACCTCTCGCCGTTTGCTCGTCACCGGATGTTGTCCGCACGTTTGCTTCAGTCTGGAACGGTTAGAGAGGCGCTCTTACGCATACCACGTATGAAATTCACGCGTCATGTAGTCGCTGGCAAGTCACTGCGTACGCTATCACGTGGCGCAGCTGGCCCGGGTTTTGTGACGTCATGTGCGCATTTTGCACGATATTCTCCATTTGGTTTCCACGTGTCGCGCAGTTCGCGTTGCGTTTGTAATTGAGAAACCCATTGGGATGTGCGCACAGGGGAGACGAGCGCTAGACATATGACAAAAACAAAGGGAAGGCGTTACGTTTGTGAAGCGCTCATCTAGCCAGAACTATATATATCTGGTTAAATAAGAAGAGCGTCAATTGAAAACCACTGCAGTTCTTTCCTTGTTTACGCGTTCTGCGTGTCTCGCCGGCTTCCTGATTATTTCACAAATGCGTACCAACTCTCCCGGCAATACATTATGTAGTATTATGGATCGAAAACCGGAACGGTTGCACTAACCTCGCTTACAAGATTGCAGAGTGCTATAAATATTTCGCATACGCAACATCGCTCGGAAATCTAATCGAAAGCATTGTGAAGAGCGGTATAACACTGCTTTCCAGACCCGTATTATTTAATAATCAATATGGACACAGAACGTTAAGTTCCAAACTGGACTTGTCTAGTGAACCTATATGCATTACGAAACGTTCAAGTGTCATTTGAAGAGTGTTTTCTGCTGTTCCAATAGGTTTGTGTGTATAGGATTTCGTGACTGTGAAGCTGTGTGAATACCTCCGACTCTACCAGTGTAATATGCGCTTGTTACATCAACAAATCTTCTCGACGCGATATGGCTGAGTGGCATCAATAACTTTAGGTGCATATAATTTATGAGAGAACGTCCACGGTGAAATTCGATGACGCAACCGCTGAATTCAGTATGCAAATCAAGACAGCGCTCGTGCCGTGCGATTCCTTCTGTGTTCCTCGCGTTTGCGCTCGCTTTTCATAACTGTGAATTTAGTATACAAGTATTCAAGATCCCTCCTCCGGCGATGCTGTTTTCCCTTTCCCGGCGCGCTCCGTAAGACAACGAATGGCTTTTACCTCTTAAATCAATGGCTCATACCTGCGTGAATTTCTGTACCTCACAACGCGACCTTGAAACAGAGATCTAAGGCTTTCGCCTTAAAAAAAATATGAAGTGTTGTTTGTCCACATGTACACAGCCATGTAATAGCACTCGCGATAGATACAACAAACAAATAAATGAAGACGTTGGTCAGCACTTGCTGGTGCAATGTGCATAAGGGGTTTACAAAAAATGACTGAACATGTTTCTCGCCAACCAGCGAGTAATCAGTGGTGAATATTACGCATTCATGTCACACGAGAAACCGTTCGCAACTTAACGCAGCGAAGAAGAGCGATTGACACAGCGTCCTGCCCGTTTCTTTCTATCGACACCGGCGGCAAGAGCTGGATGCAGAACCCTTCTTTTTCTACCACAACACCCAATTTCCAACTGATATACATCTTAAAGGGACACTAAAGGCAACTACTAAGTCAAGCTAAAACGATGGATTAGTGCCCGAGAATCTCTACGGCGTCAATATTATCGCAAACAGAGCTTTAACAATCGATAAACTGAGGTGAATGCAGGACGTGATTAGAGACTCTGAAGCACTTGCCCTATGACGAAAGCACTCCTCAGTTAAATTCTGCCACTAGTACTCAACTACTCGTTGCAGAAACAGCCTTATATTGTATTATAAGACGAAATAAAATGCTACTTGTCCGGTTCTGTTTCATGTTTTTAGAAAAAATAACAATTGAAATTACCCTTGACAAAGACGCGGGCGGTCGAAAGGTTTCGTTTTCGCTCGACTCTGCGCCGCCCAGGCTTTCGCGTTTCAGTTGTTTCGTTACCGTGTAGTGCTGCGCTGGTTTTGCTGGCTCGCGAAACTCGCATAAACTGCAAGTAGCGAAGCATTCAGCGTCCATGTGATGTCGCGGGATGCCCGAACGAACGGTCTACGCCACTTGACCACACAACAGCTGCAGCGGCGAATCCGCCGGTCTGTCCTGGCTCGGTACCGTCGTCTGTCGGCCGCCGTTTTACTCACCGGCGGCAGCACAGGGTGGTGATGGCGTATGCAACGTCACCACTCCCTCTGTTGGGTGCCGGGAGATTTGAATTTCGGAAAAGGTATTCGTACCCTTCAGATGTAGTTTTCCCATAAACTGAGTTTTGACACGAAACAATCATTGTGAGGTTTCTGGAATGGTATTCAAACCGTTCACGTCGACCTAGCATTTGCCTTTATTGTCCATTTAAAGATGTTTCTTCTCAAGTTTCTATTTCTTTTTTTTTTTTTTTTTCCCGCGGAACCACAAATGCAACCGAATCCTGCGCATATTCCGCGGCTGCCTATGTGCTAGGAACGCGCCCTCTTTTGCCCTTAGCAGTATGGCCGCCACGGCATCGTTCGCTCCCGTATAGGCGGCTCAGGGACTACCAATCCAGAAGTATTATAGGTGAGAATGACCACTAGGGACGTGAACCTGTGTATGCGGCGAAATTAAAAACTTCCGTCCGAGATTGCGTGCATATATAGAGGGTGTTTGTGTTTAGGCGCACCAAATTTTTTGAAAATTGCCTGTGGCAGACATCACGATTTTAACCCTTGATCTAAGTTACCCGATCAGGCGGCCGTTACCTTTATGAGAAATCAAAATCCGCATATGAATAATTAACGGGACTACTCTAGTTACCTTTTTAATTATTTTACGGCACATATCTTAATCCACGAATTGTAGCCAATGAATACGCCACGCGTATTCACTTAGAACTAACTCTCAGCACTACACCAGTATTGAGGTATGAAATTTCCAGTGCCCGATGAAGTGCACCGGTGTTCCAGTCACTTACCCGCCGTAGTTAGTCAGTGGCTATGGTGTGGGCTGCTGAGCACGAGGTCGCGGGATCGAATCCCGGCCAGGGCGGCCGCATTTCGATGCGGGCGAAATGCGAAAACACCCGTGTTTCTTATTTAGGTGCACGTTAAAGAACCCCAGATGGTGGAAATTTCCGGTGTCCTCCACTACGGCGTGGCTCATAATCAGCAAGTGGTTTTGGCACGTAAAAGCCCATAATTTAATTTTAATTTTTCAGTTTAGCGCTGCAGTATATAAAACGGCGTTTTATTTTGAAACCATGTAAGTGGACATATGATATACATATTTACAATATACATATGCGTACTAGGCGATACATATATGTATAGATTAACAGCTACAGCGCGAGCATACTTGGCTTGAAATTTCCATGCGAATCGTTCGCCTGTACAAGTCAGTTTAAAGGTGTCCAGTATACCGCGAATGCTCAAGACACTGTTCATTTTATATTGTGGCCATATCACGCTGTCATTCTGATAGCGCCCAGACTGTTAACACGTGACGTCTACGTCACCCATTTCCAAGTGTACTTATGTCACTCCCTCCCATGAATAAAGCGCTTTCCTTACCGGATCGCCGGCTTGCCTACAATGTAAATTCTGTTTTATTCAACATACATAAGCAAATAAATGGTTAGGTCGACGAGACATACATTGTCCTTCCACTGTGTGTAGTGGCACACACACGCGTTACAAAAGTAACCCCCAGCCCCTAAACAACAAGAAAAAGAAACAAGATGAAAGGTGCCACAAATAACGGATCGCCTTCATTCTTGGTTACTTGCTAAGGCCCGCGTTTTGAAGGTTCGCGGGTCCCAGCTACGGCAGCGTGCCATCGTGTTGTACCAGTGGTATATGTCGTGGTAGTGGCTGTGATTTCTGAAGGCGTCGGTGGGGATCGCTCTGCAGACGGGGCACAAATCCCAGCCGCCCCAGTGCATTATATTGTAGCGGCTCTTCCAGGCGAAGTGGCGCGCGTACATGCCAAAGTCGCGCGACGTGGCCACCAGATAGCGCGCCAGTGCTTCGGGGGAGCTGAAGGAGAGCGCGTCCACGTAGGAGCCCCGGGGCGCGAAATGAGCGTAGTCGACACCGCCAAAAACGACGGGCACGATGTCGTGGTCGAGCGGGTTGAACAGCTTCTCGGTCACGTAGTCGCGGCACTGGTTGTTCTCGAACGACAGGTAGAAGAAGTACTCGCTGCTGAAGTTGTGCCAGCAATCGTCCCGACATCCCTCTTTGCCGCACTTGCCGACAATGTCAACGTCGATGTGCTTTCTGAGCTCTCGTACGAACAGCTCGCGCTTTGCGTAAGTGTGGCAGTGGCTGACGGGCCAGACGGCCATCCGGCGCTTCTCCTGCCACAGAAGCCGCAGTACCTCCATGGAGTATTCCACGGGTTTCTCGTACTCGGCGGTCCAACCGTAGGGGGCTTTGAAGTCCGAGTCTAGCCTGCAAATAGTTTAAAGAGCGCGTCCGGTATTCCGGTATTGCGCAATGGCGTTTGCGGATTACCGTATACGCAAACGTGAGTACACTGTAACGTGAGCGAACGAGTCAGTGGCTCCACCTGGTGGCGAAAAGTTCAATAAGACAGACACGGAGCTATTATTGCAGTGAACGGGTGTGTTCTACTTCGCTGCCGCTGTAAATTGTCGGCAGCGGCATAATCCCGAAGACGGCACCTTTTGAAAGGCTTTTTTTTTCCTTTTCGACGAGAACTCCTCCGGAAATGCGGAACGTGTCTGGCATCGTGGTTAGACGAACCGTCACACGAATGTCGCTACTTTTGCGTTCGGTAGCCATTGCGTATGCCGGAATACCGGACATGCCAAAACTCTCGAATAATTCCGCTTCATGTAGAGCCTCCTCAGGAAGCCAGTTCACGGATTAGCGCACCTGCACAAGGTCGCAAACCCCGCGGTGCAGTTAAGCGACGTTGGTTTCTCTTGCCGCCATTGTGAGGGATATGTAGAGGACGGGCCGGTCGCCTGTCCTCACCAGCGGCATGTTATCTTCGTTCCATTCAGAGCAACACCATTCAAACCATTCAGTGCAACACGAATGTGTATCGTCATTTTCTCTAGGGACACTAAAGTAGCTCAATCAGTTCACCGAGGACATCGGGGAAAGCGACTACGAACGTCGTATAACGCACAAAAATGAAATGAAGTGGGTCAAGTAGTTATTTGCAAAACTCATAATCAAGCCAAGAGTATTGAAGTTCCGCCACGCAATGTATCACCTTCAGTGTTCACTACATGTAACTTGGTGTCGCGTGGAATTATCTCGCGGCACTGCGAAACATCCATGACAGTGGTCATGTAAGGCTTTCGAGCACTTGCTTAAGATTTTTTTTTTTTTTTTTTTTTTTTTTTTTTTTTTGCAAATGGCGTAATCACTGGATGGTCTTCGAAAAATTTGCCCGAAAAAGTAGCTCGCGCACAATATGCAACCCTATTCCCTCTCGGAATGTCAACTTTGAGGCATGATTTGCGTTCTTTGAGGATGTTGAGAATAACTTTCTGTGCGGTTGGCTAAAATACGCTCGTGAAGCTTTCGGTGCACGTCACCCACAATGTGGCACCAATTCTGGTGAAAATATAGAATTGCTCCCACCTTTGTTTCTTTAGGTGGGGAGGGGGGAAACCTTGTGCGAGTTTGACTGGTCTACACAGGCAGTAAACGAAGGTTTGGTAACTGTCATTAATCATTGATTCACCAACACATTTCAGCACCTAGCCTGCTTGCCTTACTACGGTATGCTATACACGCTTTTCATTCTGCCATATTTTTGTATACGTCTTTTCAGTCTTATTTTTTTTTTCTTTTTCTCTTGCTCGAAACTTCTCTAACTACCTTGTAATGGTACCCATGCCTGTAACAGACACCTGGCCGTATCTCTTCCCTGCTTTTTCTCTTGCTTATCTCTACTGCTGACCCGTTGATGGTTCCGTCCACTTTAATTCCAAGCGTTTCTAGAAGTGTGCAAGTTACCTACGGGTCTCACTGAGTGTATCCCTTCGCATTCAATTAGGATGTGTTGAGTGGTCTCCAGATATATATATATATATATATGTATATATTATTTTTGCTGCAGCGTTCGTGAATATTCGTCCACGTTCACTCGTCCACGTTTGCCCTCTGGTTGAATTAAACGTGAATGTAATGGTGATTGCAGTCACGGTGATTACACAACACAACGTTTATGAGTTTATGCTCTACTCTGCTGGCTAGTGTAAGGCTATCGGCAGCGACATAAAGACTTCTTTTTATTACTTTTCTTCGTCAAGAACACCTTACGTGTATTACGAAAACGTGTCTGACGCGTTTTTGTTCGACAACACCGGTAGAAGAGGTCGCTGCCAGCGTTGGTGCTGCTAGTACACTATGATCTGGTGTTCCTTGAAGGTCAATATGTAGGCGCTTACGGAAAATCTGAAACTTTCAACTGCATCTCTGCTTCACTCACGCGGTTATGAGGTGTCAGTCTTGTCAGCAAGGACGTTTGGAGCATGCCTTTAGACTGTTTTCGCGCAGCATTTTTCTCCGGAGAAACCAGATGGTGCTTTCGGCAGCGCGCCATACGTTGCCTCAGGGAAAGCGCACGAATACGAAACCATTTACAACTTCGGCCCTGCTCCTGTGCGATCAGCTGTGGGAAATGTAGGTTTGTGTTGGCTGACGCACTGTGCTCCTTTCATGCTGCAAAATTTTGGGGGCAGTAGAGGGAAGATGTGTGATGTAGTTTGCTGCAAAAAAAAAGAATAGCGGCTGGCATATGACGGAACGGAACGAATCTGTGAGACCAAGTTCACGGAGCGCTGCTACGTAAGGACTACCTGTGTTGCCAGCCCTTCGCGATGCATGGTTTTCTCCGTCGGTAAAAAGAAGGTTCACTGAACTGCCAGTTTTTGTATCACCCTTACCTCTAAAGAAAGGTCTTCGACCCCGGAACGTCGGCAGGAGTGGTAACGAATGGTTACACAGTGACCAAGGGAGTATAACACCGCTTCCAGGCTGTTGTAAGCTTATCGCACGTTATCTATGCACGTCTCTACCCCAATTGACGTGCAAACTCACGCCCACTATATCGCCAACATATGAAGAATAAGTGAATCGGCGAACACTTGAATCAACACACCGAACCTTGGCTGACGGCCACTACGCCGACAACGCACGAATGGCCGAAGCTGAACGTTTCGTGGCGGCCCAAAGATTACCCGAGTTGTTAGGCATAACAAGTATTTGCACACAAGCTATTACGAAGTGCACAATCTCCACCTTCCAAGCCTTGTGTATAGCAAGGACAAAGCTATCGCAACTAAGCACAGCCGCGAGGAAGGTTATGAGTCAGAAACGTGACAAATGCTGCTTCAAAGTGTTTGCCAAATAAAGAAAAAAGAGCAAAACAATAACGTTGACTTGATTCGTGAGCGGAAAGTGTGTACAGCTTGGAATTACTTTAACGCCGCTTTTGTAGCAGAGGCCCAGTGTAGGATGCCCGCACCGTTTTAACACAAGCGTAATCAGCTCCGAAAGCGCTTGTGCATGTTCTCTGAAGCTGTGGCCAAAGCTTCGTCTCGTCCACCCAGTCACCGTCTACGCTGTCTCCCGAAAGAGAGGTCTGAAAAGCCGCACCGGCGTCGTATACGCATCCATTGTAAACACAAAGGCAGCTTCGGCAAGCAATGGACGCGTCACCCCGTGATCAAACATGGTAGGGCCCGCGGGATCGCCGCGAGAAGAGTCAACATAACCATGCGCGACACAACAAAAGAACCACGGGACAACAGGACCAGAGTCAAGTAAAACTCTTGCTTGGGCTAGTTGGTTCATGCTTGAAGTAGTAAGGCAAGGCACAGAAGACCAGGACTCAGGAAGAAGAACACAAACGACAGGACCGGCGCCACTCGAGACTGGCAAGCTGAGACGGCGATCAGGTTGATGCACAAAATGGCAGGATCGGTGCGAAAGCTTTGTTGAAAGAAAGGGCCCAATGTAGAAGAAATATGCTCAAGTAAAACTCTTGCTTGGGCTAGTTGGTTCATGCTTGAAGTAGTAAAGGCAAGGCGCAGAAGACCAGGACTCGGGAAGAAGAACACAAACGACAGGACCGGCGCCACTCGAGACTGGCAAGCTGAGACGGCGATTCCTGAGTCCTGGTCTTCTGCGCCTTGCCTTTACTACTTCAAGGACCAGAGTCGCACGGTTCTTTTGCGGTATCGCACCCGTTTATAGCTGTTGTTGCACACGTACCTGTAGGTAAGCGTCCAGTTGATAGCAGGGCCGAGTAACATCAACTCGTTGGTGTCGCTGTTAGGCGCTTCCATGGTCCAGAAGACCCACTTCTGGGCCCGCGCACGGTACGGTGGCATGTCGCCGAGGTCCATGTCCAAGCCGTAGAACAGCACGGCTTCGGTCGAGTCCAGCGAGTATCTGTCGTTGGTGAGCAGGCACTTCACGTCGCCGCATTCTATCGTTATCCCGCTACCTCGGGTCCTCTTATCGGGAAACCAATAAAATTGGAGTGTGGTCCAGATCAGGATCCTCGGCATCTCTGTAGAATTGTCAGGCGCCTTCCTCAAGTAGTAAGGGACGTAGCGACCAGGAATGTTCGGATGAGCTGCCGAATTTTAGGAAATTGGTAAGTTGCAAATAATAAAGGCACGAAGCATACAAATCAGTAACTGTGCAACAAAACCAGATATCGCAATCTTGTAAAGCGAATCTGTTAGAGCATCTGAAGAGGACAAATTTTTAAAAAAATTTAATCGTGGGGTTTTGCGTGCCAAAACCACGATCTGATTATGAGGCGCGCTGTAGTGGGAGACTCTGAAAGTTTGGACCATCGGGGGTTCTTTGACGCGCAGCCAAATCTACGCACGGGTGTTTTAGCATTTCGCCTCCATCGAAATGCGGCCGCCGCGGCCGGGATTCGATCCCTATACCTCGTGCTTAGCAGCCCAACATCATAGCCACTAAGCTACCACGGCAAGTGCGGCCAAAGTTGATATACGAATTCAAGATTTCTTGCAATGTTTACGAGGGTTTCGCTAAAGTCCCGCTCGCAAATTACTGGTATATTTCAGAGTGGTGGATAAATTATAATACATCAATTTTATCTGGTGTATGTGCATGTTAGAAAATTGTGGCATCGTTTTTCATTGCTAAGCTCGAGTTCGAAACTATAGTTTCTTTTTAATCCGTGTAAGCTATTAATTAATATACGAGACTTGTCCGCAGTTCAGAACTGCGATATCTGCTTTTGGTGGAGGGCTACGAATTGGTAAACTTCGTGGTTCTAGTTTTTATGTTTATATGTTTACCAATTTTCGGCAATGTATCGATAAAAAAAAAATCAGGTCCTAAATCAACCTTTCGCTTCCTACACTCAATCAAATTTAACTTTCTCTCACAACATATTTAATTAAAATCGACTCGTGGGTTATCGCAGAAGATAATTTAAGCGTTCGAAATGTATATCAAAAGGCGTCATATCGGGAATTAGGCCCGAGCTCAGGAGGGATCGCTGGAACCCGGGGCCTAATCCGACGCCGGCTATGCAAGTGGGTACACAACGCCAAATAAAAAAGAAGGAAAATCAGAGCTTTTCTGTAACAGCCGCAAGTTTTGTTTCTTGAAATTCTGCAATTTTCGAAAACATTAATTAAAAATAACTTCGATGGCCTGAATCAGAAATCCGCTTCCAACAGCTCACTATAGTCACAACATCCATATACGTGCTCTACGTTTCGTATAGGTTAAAGAAGATCGCGGTATAAAAATTGGAATAAAAGCTGTTTTCACTGCACGCACAAGACTTTCCGCTCTTTGCCGCAAGATGAACAAAGACACTTTAAAAGAAAAAAGCGCGCATGTGATAAAAACCATGCGCGATGTTCTGATTAAGAGGAAGCTTTAGCTCGGGCCCAACTCCTACGTGGCCTATTCAAATACGATTAAAACGCAGAAACGCTTTTCTGAGATAACCACTGGGCCGATTTTAATGAAATTTGTTGTTTTTAAGAGAGAAAGGTAAATTCTAGTGAATGTTGTAAGCGGAATTTCGATTTAGGCCCTGACTTTCGTGCACAGGATTTTTGAAAATTCGGAAGTTTGAAAAAAGTAGAAGCACGAAGTTCACAAATGAATAGCTCTGCATCAAAAACAGATATTGCGGTTCTGTAAACGGAATCCGTTAGATCATTGAAACCGGACAAATTCTGTATGTCATTTTATATCTTATGTGAATTTGTTAGGTTGCGTACAAGGGTTCTGCAAAAGCTGTATTTCCATATCACTGAATATTTTGAAATTCATCTGTAACATATCAATTTTGTCCGCTTTAGATTTACTATTAGATGTAATTCACAGAATTGTGATATCATTTTCATAGCTGAGTTAGAGAGTTGTAAACTTGATAGTTTCGTTTTCTCGAAATTTCCCTTTTTGCAAATTTTTCATAAAGAACTGATGACCTAAGTAAAAAATTTGAAAGATACAGTCATTACATTTCAAGTCTTTCTCTTAAATGCAACAAACCTCGCCAAATTTGTCCCTGTGGTTGCCGAGAAAAACGAATTCTCCATTTACATGTATTTAGATAGGCGCACCCGAGCCTTAAAGCTTTCTCTTAAACTCAACAAACGTCATCAAAGTTTGTCCCCGTGGTTGCCGAGAAAAACGAATTCTCCCTCATTTTTCATGTACGCAGACGTCACAAGCCGCCTCCCCCCACCACCTCCCCCACCCCCCACGTGAAGTTTCCTTTTTATACTGATACGAATCCAGATATATCGCAGCGCACCAACCGGGAAAGGCGAGTTGCGCCAAGTAGAGGCGATCAGCTTACCATTCGTGTCGTTCGTGGTGTCGTTGGTCCTATCGAGTCGTGGAGGTGTCGCCCACGATCGCAGGCGAGGTGGCCTCTTGTATCGGCAGCTGTGGTCCTGTTCCACTACGTTCGCGTAGAGATACAGGCACGACGCGCAAAAAGCAAGCAAGGGCACCAACGCTGTTCTCGCACGTGACATAGCTGCGAACTGGAAGAGGCGAGGGAGACAGTGACATAAACCTCAGCGTAACCGAGACTCGCCAACGTTGCATGCAGAATACACTCGGCTTAAAGAAACACGCCAAAGGAACGTGTTAGGGCGAAAGTCTTACGTGTCTCATCAACGGGGAAAGAGTGACCGTCGTGTAGTTTTGTCCGTCAACGCGAATGGCAGGAAAAAAACACGTGACGTCAGCCGCATCGTATGTATTACGTAATACAGTGTAAAATGATTTACAACCTGAAGTGTGAAAAGGGTGTAAATGTGTATATAACATACACCCTAAAAGTGTATTATATACAACCTAAGTGATAGACACATTTTACACCCTTTTTTTTAAGCGTATAAATATTTTACACTGCAAACGCTCATGGAACAATTTTCCTGGTGCGCGGGTCACCGTCGTCATCGTGTTAATTAAGGTAGAGTTAATTAAGGCACTCCAACCAATTACATTTGTCGTTAATTAGGGCGAAGCTAACTAAGACATATAATTAAGGTAACCTCAATTAAGGCAGTCGAACCCACCACCCTTGGTGGGCGAAAACAAGTAATAAGTAGTAACAAACAAACGTGTTCGAATGAGAATAAGTAATCTGACGAATGTCTCTTGAACATGCAGGCTATCGCCTTCATCCTTTTTGCGTATGCTAAAGTGACTGTCAATTTTTATCTCGAGCTTAGATTGATAGGTAATGCTTCTGCAATAATTAATTCATCTTCTGTACCTAGAGCAGAGCTTTCGTAAGCGATAAACCGGCGAAAATTGAAAGAAAAATAAACTCAGTGCCTTCGGTGTGAAGAAGGATGACCAGCGAAGCTATCTATGTGTGCTCCTTAAAGGCGAACTCCACCTCCGCCGTGGGTCGGCCCGGCATTGCACTATCTCCAGCATCGGCCCACGTATGGGGAGATTTCTGCTTACAACGACACGAGCATTTACTTGGACGCTAGAGGTACGCAGCTTCGCTGTAAGAAAAAGAAAAGAGATTCGGCGTCCACTCCGAACTGTTAGGCCTACCCACCGGCCTGCTCAACGCTTCGGCATTCCAAAGTACCGACCAAGCACAATTCACGTTGCTCAGTTTCTCCGGTCTGACAAGAATTAGCGCGTTCAACGAGCGAGACGGCCCATGGCCTAGTACATAAGCACCTGTAGTTGAGGAAGGAACACATACCTGAACGCGTCTGTCCCCTGCCGCTGAAGAAGAGGATTTACTTATGATGGTGACGATGATGATGAGACATTCAACAATGGCACGAACCCACTATGTGTGGGGGTGGCGTCCGACCACCGTCTGCCCGTCGTGAATGCGAAAGGTCATGATTTTGGCTCCAAATCTAAGTTTACAGAAAAAATTTTTAAGCGTTCATTTATATTCGGATAAAAGACTTACTCCTCTACGCTAAATGCTTCGGCATATTTTCTTTTTTCGCAAGGCCATTACGCATCCTGAAAGTTGAAAAAATATCGTTGAGAAAGGCAGCAGGAGGACGATGTTTGTTTGAGATGACATGCAGGCATTAAATGTGACCTTTGTCGACCTTTCCTTTTGGCTCCGTAACCCAATTGGGTTACGGAGCCTCCTTGTTTTTCTTGTTGAAATGGCGTTTCTGGTATATGTTATCGTCCCGGTGGAATTGTGCCGTGATTGTGACTCAGTGTTCGTATCTTCTCTTGTTTAAACAAACTTTTTTCAACCCAGTGAAACGGCACAACCCACTCTTGGTGATAGGGCGGTGGAGGAACTGTTGGCGTTTTTAAAAAAATAAATTAGGGTGAAATGAAATAAGTATCTTGCAATTGGGATTCAATGTCCCTACTGTTACAGGTATGAAGAATCAATTGTCTACACACACACACACACACACACACACACACACACACACACACACACACACACACACACACACACACACACACATATATATATATATATATATATGTATATATATATATTATATTCTCTTTTTTAATTTTGTGAACCTTATAAGAATTTTGAGGTATCCTAACATACAATTTGTTTTGTCTCACGCAGAAAGATGCAGAAGGCTTCACAAGCGTTCCTGTGGCTGTAACCCAGTACGGTAGCCCGAAAGGATCAAGTTATAGGAAGAGTCATATTGAAGCCAAGCTTTTGGACGGGTTCTTCTTAAAATATTTTCCATTGAATAATGAAACGGCGGCATGTAAAAAAGAAGTGTTTCAGGGATTCACTCTCATGGCATAAAGAGCACAAGGGTGATACAGCCAGACCAGACCTGTGGAGGTAAAAGTTCAGTGGGGGGAACTCGGCACCGTAGTCTTGTAATCGCTACTTCAATTTTTCTAGAGCAGTACCATTTGTTGTTCCAAGGAAAACTGAGATGCGGGAGGTCAGATGTTGCCAATAACGATTACGCGAACTTACTTGTAGTAGTATCTTTTCTGAATTGCGCCGCAGTGATGGAAGCCGACGAAGGCAAAATGGGGATTATAGGACCATCGTGGAATGCTACTGCGATTGAAGCTTCATGTTCGTTTAAGGCTAGGCCTTTGTGATCTGGCACCCTCACTAAACGAACGACGCGTAAGTGTCTTGGAAGAAGAGAATGGACAGTTTTTAATGAATTTGACAATTTGGTTGTGGTTAGTGAAGAGCCGACAGAAAGGCAATCAGTTAAAGTTATGGCTGATCACAGAGATAGTGGTAATTTGCGTAAAGCTGATACAATTGCCAATAATTCCGCCTGAAAGATAGGCCTGAAGTCAGGTAGCCGAATCGAAAAAGACCAATTTAGATGTGGTGATACAATGCCCACACCTGCCTTTTCTTCACAGACGGAAGAAGCAGTTGCTATAACGGTCTTTGTATCCAGGTGCGCTAGGTAATCTTCCAGAATACTAAGTATTCAGATATTGATAGGGAAGATGTTTAGTATTATCTGGAAAAAAATCATCATATTAAATTTTAGCATCTGGAACCGAGGAATTTAGATCACTCTTCTTGTAGCGTCTCTTGTTAAAACTTTTTATAAAGACACTTGTTTAATGTGACAATTAGTTTATATGTAGCTATGCGTTTCGTGGGCCTATGTGGTTATATGTTAGTGACTGTGGACTCGGACACTTCTTTCAAAACATGCCGTGTATACAATGCTTCGTACTTTGTATATGTTCTCGTCCTGGTAGAACTGTGCCGTCATTGTGACTCCGTGCTCGATGTCGTCTCTTGTTGAAATAAACTTTTTCTAAACACATTGTAGTTGTGCTCATGTGTTACATTTTCAATAAAATTCCCCTTGTGCAACACTGAGGCGTACACGGGAAATATCCTTGCCAAGTGGTACATAGTTCCGGGCGTAACTGGCTGTTTATACGCTACACTATAGAGTTTAATTTTCACTCGCTACACGATACGGTACAGCGACACGTGACATGACCTTTGCGCATGCGCGTTGTATACCGAGAATTACTGTGACAGTTACCGCCGGTAACCGTAATGGCCACCCTAATCGTGGCAACATGGCAGCGCCCATACAACGCCGACCACCCGCCTCGATCCGAACTTGTTGCTGGCTCTCCGCCCTCTCAGCAAGAAACAAGCGGTGAAATCCGTCGTCAGACTCATCTATATTAAGCTGAGGTCAAATCATTAGGCACGTTTTGTCGTAGTTATTGATATCGGCTGTTTGTTTTCAAGCTGCTAGGACTGCAGGCACGCCACCGACCCATAAAACTCGTTTAATTTCTAGTTATAACAGATGGCACCACAGCATTACCATTGGTGATGCGTTGACGATGCGGAAGGTTATAAAGGTCTAATCATGTTCACTGCATCATTAATTTACTACTCCGCTCTAGCATGGTACATGATGACCGTAGCCGTAGAATCTCAAAGGCGTAAATATTATCGCGCCCAAAGCCTTAATAACCTAGAAACTGAGGTAAATGCAGGACTTGATTAGAAACTTTCCCGGGGCATGCAAGCACTTGCCCGATGACGAAAGCACTCCTCAGTTAAATTCTGCCACTAGTACTCAATTACTCGTTGCAGAAAACATCCTATTATCATAAGACGAAATGAAATGCTATTTGTCCGCTGTTGTTTCATTTTTTACAAAATATAACTAATTGAAAAAAGCCCTCGACAAAGACGCGGGTGGTCGAAAGGTTTCGTTTTCGCTCGACTCTGCGCCGCCCACGCTTTCGCGTTTCAGTAGTTTCGTTACCGCGTACTGCATCGCTGGTTTTGCTGGCTCGTGTAGCTCGCATAAACTGCGAGTAGCGAAGAATTCAGCGTCCATGTGATGTCGCGGGATGCCCGAACGGTCTACGCCACTTGACCACACAACAGCTGCAGCGGCGAATCCGCCGGTCTGTCCTGGCTCGTTACCGTCGTCTGTCGGCCGCCGTTTTACTCACCGGCGGCAGCACAGGGTGGTGATGGCGTATGCAACGTCACCACTCCCTGTGTTGGGTGCCGGGAGATTTGAATTTCGGAAAAGTTATTCGTACCCTTCAGATGTAGTTTTCCCATAAACTGAGTCTTGACACGAAGCAAGCATTGTAAGGTTTCTGGAATGGTATTCAAACCGTCCACGTCGACTTAGCATTTGCCTTTAGTGGCCATTTAAAATGTTTCTTCTCAAGTTTCTTTTTCGTTTTTCTTTCCCGCGGAACCACAAATGCAACCGAATCCTGCGCATATTCCGCGGCTGCCTATGTGCTAGGAACGCGCCCTCTTTTGCCCCTAGCAGTATGGCCGCCGCGGCATCGTTCGCTCCCGTATAGGCGGCTGCAGGCACTACCACTACACAAATGTTATAGGTGAGAATGACCGCTATAGACGTGAATCTGTGTACGCGGCGAAATTAAAAACTTCCGTCTGCGATTGCGTGCATACATAGAGGGTGTTTGTGTTTAGCTGCACCCAATTTGTTGAAAATTGCCTGTGGCAGACATCACGATTCTAACCCTTGATCTAAGTTACCCGATCAGGCGGCCGTTACCTTTCATCATCATCATCATCATCAGCCTGGTTACGCCCACTGCAGGGCAAAGGCCTCTCCCATACTTCTCCAACAACCCCGGTCATGTACTAATTGCGGCCATGCCGTCCCTGCAAACTTCTTAATCTCATCCGCCCACCTAACTTTCTGCCGCCCTCTGCTACGCTTCCCTTCCCTTGGGATCCAGTCCGTAACCCTTAATGACCATCGGTTATCTTCCCTCCTCATTACATGTCCTGCCCATGCCCATTTCTTTTTCTTGATTTCAACTAAGATGTCATTAACTCGCGTTTGTTCCCTCACCCAATCTGCTCTTTTCTTATCCCTTAACGTTACACCTATCATTCTTCTTTCCATAGCTCGTTGCGTCGTCCTCAATTTGAGTAGAACCCTTTTCGTAAGCCTCCAGGTTTCTGCCCCGTACGTGAGTACTGGTAAGACACAGCTATTATACACTTTTCTCTTGAGGTGTATAATAGCTGTGGCGGTGGCGCGGTGGCGTAGAGGTAGAACACCCGCCTCGCGTGCAAGAGGTCCGTGGTTCGAATCCCGGTGCCGGCAATTTTCCACCAGATTAACAAAAAAAAAAAAAAAATCCGCGTGTTGATAAAATTGCACAAACAGGCCTGGAGTGTGGCCTGATCCCGGTGACCAGAACCGGTAACGCACTCCCTCACCAGAGCAGGATTGGCCACCCTGGTGCAGTACTTGGCCACAACCTCCTATATGAACACAACAATCAAACCGTTACCTTTATGAGAAATCAAAATCCGGATATGAATAATTAACGGGATTACCCTAGTTAACTTTTTTAATTATTTTACGGCACATATCTGAATCTACGAATTGTAGCCAATGAATACGCCACGCGTATTCACTTAGAACTAACTCTCAGGACAGCACCAATATTGAGGTATGAAATTTCCAGTGCCCGATGAAGTGCACCGGTGTTCCAGTCACTTACCCGCCGTATTTGGTCAGTGGCTATGGTGTTAGGCTGCTGAGAACGAGGTCGCGGGATCGAATCCCGGCCAGGGCGGCCGCATTTCGATGCGGGCGAAATGCGAAAACACCCGTGTACTTATTTAGCTGCACGTTAAAGAACCCCAGATGGTCGAAATTTCCGGCGTCCTCCACTTCGGCGTGCCTCATAATCAGAAAGTGGTTTTGACACGTAAAAGCCCATAATTTAATTTTAATTTTTCCAGTTACTTTAGCGCTGCAGTATATAAAACGGCGTTTTATTTTGAAATCATGTAAGTGGACATACGATATACATATATACAATATACATATGCGTACTAGTTGATACATATATGTATAGATTAACAGCTACAGCGCGAGCATTGTCCTATACTTCGCTTAAAATTTCCATGCAAATCGTCCGCCTGTACAAGTCAGTTTAAAGGTGTCCAGTATACCTCGAATGCTCTAGACACTGTTCATTTTATACTGTGGCCATATCACGCTGTCATTCTGATAGCGCCCAGACTGTTAACACGTGACGTTTACGTCACCCATTTCCAAGTGTACTTATATCGCCCCCTCCCATAAATAAAGCGCTTTCATTACCGGATCGCCGGCTTGCCTACAATATGAAAATTACATAATTGGAAATTCTGTTTTATTCAACATATATAAGCAAAAAAGCGAAGAAATGGATGAGACAACATCGACGAGACATACATTGTCCTTCCACTGTCTGTTGTAGCACACACACACTTTGCAAAAATAACCCCCAGCCCCTAAATAACAAGAAAAAAAACAAGATGAAAGGTGCCACAAATAAGGGATCGCCTTCATCTTTGGTTACTTGCTGAGGCCCGCGTTTTGAAGGTTCGCGGGTCCCAGCTACGGCAGCGTGCCATCGTGTTGTACCAGTGGTATATGTCGTGGTAGTGGCTGTGATTTCTGAAGGCGTCGGTGGGGATCGCGCGGCAGACGGGGCACAAATTCCAGCCGCCCCAGTGCATTATTTTGTAACGGCCCTTCCAGGCGAAGTGGCGCGCGTACATGCCAAAGTCGCGCGACGTGGCCACCAGATAGCGCGCCAGTGCTTCGGGGGAGCTGAAGGAGAGCGCGTCCACGTAGGAGCCCCGGGGCGCGAAATGAGCGTAGTCGACACCGCCAAACACGACGGGCACGATGTCGTGGTCGAGCGGGTTGAACAGCTTCTCGGTCACGTAGTCGCGGCACTGGCTGTTCTCGAACGACAGGTAGAAGAAGTACTGGCTGCTGAAGTTGTGCCAGCAATCGCGCCGGCATCCCTCTTTCCCGCACTTGCCAACAATGTCAACGTCGATGTGCTTTCTGAGCTCTCTGACGAACAGCTCGCGCTTTGAGTAAGTGTGGCAGTGGCTGACGGGCCAGACGGCCATCCGGCGCTTCCCCTGCCACAGACGCCGCAGTGCCTCCATGGAGTATTCGACGGGCTTCTCGTGCTCGGCGGTCCAACCGTAGGTGTCTTTGAAGTCCGAGTCTAGCCTGCAAATAATTTAAAGAGCGCGTCCGGTATTCCGGTATTGCGCAGTGGCGTTTGCGGTTTACCGTATACGCAAACGTGAGTGCACTGTAACGTCAGCGACCGAGTCAGTGGCTCCACCTGGTGGCGAAGAGTTCAGTAAGACAGACACGGAGCTATTATTGCAGTGAACGGGTGTATTCCACTTCGCTGCCGAAGTAAATTTTCGGCTGCGGCATAATCGTGAAGACGGCACTTTTTCAAAGGATTTTTTTTTTCTTTTCGACGACAACGCCCCCGGAAATACGGAACGTGTCTGGCATCGTGGTTTCGCTACTATAGCGTTCGGTAGCCATTGAGTATACCGGACACGGTAAAACTCTCGAATAATTCCACTTCATGTAGAGCCTCATCGCGAACCCAGTTCACGGATTAGGGCACCTGCACAAGGCCGCAAACCCCGCAGTGCAGTTAAGCGACGTTGGTTTCTCTTGCCGCCATTGTGAGGGATATGTAGAGGACGGGCCGGTCGCCTGCCCTCACCAGCGGCATGTTATCTTCTTGTTCACTTTAATTTCGCTGTTACCTATTGATCCTACACTTCTATTAAACATAATTACGTTCCCGTGTACTCTCTCTAGCTCCATTTTCTACTCTTTGTACTCTCTCCCTTTGTGTCTTGGTGTCTGTTGGCTTCTTATATGTGACAAATAAAAAGTGGGCCCTCGGTTTTCTTTCTTCTTGTGTGTCAACTTCGTGTGACCACGAATAAATGTTAACTGAAGTGGCTGCCTTAGCATTTAGAAGACCTCATAGCAGGAGGCAGTTCAGTTTCACGGCCTGCGTCTCCTCGCACCACCAAGAGGCTTGCGTCTCTCGGTGGTGTAATATTCCTTCGCGTAATTGTCTTATACTTCACTATCACTAATACTGCTTCGCCTTTCCGACGAAACTGCAGCCTAGCTTTTTATTATTTTATATTATTGTTTTACTGTGAGCACGAGTACAAGCTCTGCTACGCATGGTTGCTATCGATTCTGTTATCGAGTGTTTCCGGCTTGGCCTCCTTGCGATTACTGAGTGAAATATATATATTTATGACCTCTGCATGCAAGTAACGATGTTGTAAATTATTAGAAGTGCTCTTTTTCATGACTCGTTAGTATTGCTTAACGGAAACAGAAGCAACACTAAGACACGTGTGCTCATCCTTCCATTGTCACGATTTGCAAAAATAAAGCGAAAGTATCAATTAAAGGCCATGCGCGTCCGCGCCAACAGTGATGCAGTAAGCTTATAGCCACAATAAAATTTTTAAATGAAAAGTTAGAGGCAACTCAAAAGAAACCTGAAATCATGTACGTGGCTGACAGAACTCTGCTAATGACACCTTAGGAGAGGTAGGGGTGGGGGTAGGCTTCGGCATCGCCTGTTTCGGGGGAGGGGCGACTTCGAAGGCGGCTCGGTCGTTGGAGCCTACCCGTTGGTCTTGTGGTTGGCTTCGAACCCGCGCCTCTCAGCACAGGAGCCCGATGCTCTGCCTATTAGACCACGTAGTACCCAGTGACCCAATTTGGCGTCGAAAAATGATACGGACAGACAAGCAAACAATCCATACATACAAACACAGCTCAAGCTGGGTAAAGTTCCCAAAGGCTGCTCCTCGCATTAATACCAAAACCATTCAGAGCAACACGAATGTGTATCGTCATTTTCTCTAGGGACACTAAAGTAGCTCAATCAGTTCGCCGAGGACATCGGGGAAACCGACTACAAACGTCGCATAAATTTAGCCAAAAAAGTAGCTGGCGCACAATATGCAACCCTATTCCCTCTCGGAATGTCAACTTTGAGGCATGATTTGCGTTCTTTGAGGATGTTGAGAATAACTTTCGGTGCGGTTCGCTAAAATACGCTTGTGAAGCTTTCGGTGCACGTCACCCACAATGTGGCACCAATTCTGGTGAAAATATAGAATTGCTACC
Organism: Dermacentor andersoni; assembly: GCF_023375885.2. Classification (NCBI taxonomy): domain Eukaryota; kingdom Metazoa; phylum Arthropoda; class Arachnida; order Ixodida; family Ixodidae; genus Dermacentor; species Dermacentor andersoni. Next base: position 116,685,124 of record NC_092821.1, on the reverse strand, counting down.
ACCTCTGTTTCTTTAGGTGGGGGAGGGGGGCAACCGTGTGCGAGTTTAATTGACGGGTCTACACAGGCAAAAAACGAAGGTTTGGTAATTGTCATTAATCATTGATTCACCAACACATTTCAGCACTTAGCCTGCTTGGCTTACTACGGTATGCTATACACGCTTTTCATCTTGGCATATTTTTGTATACGTCTTTTCAGTCTTATTTTTTTTCCTTTTTCTCTTGCTCGAAACTTCTCTAACTACCTTGTAATGGTACCCATGCCTGTAACAGACACCTGGCCGTATCTCTCCCCTGCTTTTTCTCTTGCTTATCTCCACTGCTGAGCCGTTGATGGTTCCGTCCACTTTAATTCCAAGCGTTTCCAGAAGTTGTGTGCAAGTTACCTACGGGTCTCACTGAGTGCATCCCTTAGCATTCAATTAGGATGTGCTGAGTGGTCTTCAGATATATATATATATATATATATATATATATATATATATATATATATATATATATATATATATATATTTTTTGCTGCAGCGTTCGTGAGTATTTGTCCACGTTCATCTACATGGACAGCAGCGACATGCTGCGGCAGTTTGTTAGACGACAAAGCGAAAAAAGCATTTGTTTTTCGTATTTATTTTTACATTCGTGCTATTCTCATCGGAATATGCGGTGTTCCTTCTCGATTATACACTGCCACCTGTGTATTTCGCCACCAGCTGGTAAGGGCAGAGGCTGCCATTGTAATCATGGAAATCATGTAACATGTCACAAAGTGGCCAACAGCCCACTGTGTGACTTCTGCGGGTGCAAAGAAACGATCGAGCATCTTCTTTGTCAGTGCTCTCGTTTTAACCCACAAAGAACTGTCCTCTCAGCCACCTTAGACAAACTGGACAAGCGCCCAATGACAGAAAACAAGTTCCTTGGAACCTGGCCTACGCGAACATCAGCGCGATCCGCTATGAAGGCGCTGCTGCGATACTTGAAAGACACGGGACTTTCTGACAAATTGTGACAGTACACTGTGTGGCGCAGGACTGTACGGTGACGCTGCGTAAGACTAGGAATGCCTTTGCGGGTTGCGTGACAGTGCCCACAGAAATAGTTCGTGTGTACGTGCGTGTGTGTGCCTAGGTTTTTTTTTTCCTTTTTTTATCCTTCTTTCTTTCTCAGCTATTGCATCCCCTTTCCCCTCCCCCAGTACAGGGTAGCCAACCGCAGATAATCTCTGGTTAACCTCCCTGTCTTTCCTTTGCCTTTCTCTCTATCTCTCTCTATGGAAATGTATTTTTCTGCTCTCTGGTTAAATTAAACGTGGCTGTAATGGTGATTGCAGCCACGGTGATTACACAACACATCATTTATGAGTTTACGCTCTGCTCTGCTGGCTGGTGTAAGTTTTTCGGCAGCGACATAGAGGCTTCTTTCTATTACTTTTCTTCGTCAAGAACATCTCACATGTATCACGAAAACGTGTCTGGCGCGTTTTTGGTCGACAACACCGGCAGAAAAGGTCGCTGCCAGCATTGGTTCTGCTAGTACACTATGATCTCGTGTTGTGTGAAGGTCAATATGTAGGCGCTTACGGAAAAACTGAAACTTTCAACTGCATCTCTGCTTCACTCGCGCGGTTATGAGGTGTCACTCTTGTCTGCAAGGACGTTGGGAACATGCCTTTTGACTGTTTTCGCGCAGCATAATTTTCTCCGGAGAAACCAGATGGCGCTTTCGGCGGCGCGCCATACGTTGCCTCAGCTACAGTGTACCTCAGCGAAAGCGCACGAATACGAAACCATTTACAACTTCGGCCTTGCTCCTGTGCGATCAGCTGTGGGAAATGTAGATTTGTGTTCACTGACGCACTTTGCTGCTTTCATGCTGCAGAATTTGGGGGCAGTAGAGGGAACACGTGCGATGTAGTTGGCTGCAAAAAAAAAACAAAGAATAGCGGCTGGCATATGACGGAACGGAACGAATCTGTGAGACCAAGTTCGCGGAGCGATGCTACACAAGGGCTGCCTGTGTTGCCAGCCCTTCGCTATGCATGGCTTTCCCCGTCAGTAAAAAAAAAAAAAAAAAAAAAGTTCACTGAACTGCCAGTTTCCGTATCGCCCTTACCTCCAAAGAAAGGTCTTCGACCCCGGAACGTCGGCAGGAGTGGTAACGAATGGTTACACAGTGACCAAGGGAGTATAACACCGCTTCCAGGCTGTTGTAAGCTTATCGCACGTTATCTATGCACGTCTCTACCCCAATTGACGCGCAAACTTACGCCCACTATATCGCCAACGTATCAAGAATAACTGAATCGGCGCACACTTGAATCAACACACCGAACCTTGGCTGACGGCCACTACGCCGACAACGCACGAATGGCCGAAGCTGAACGTTTCGTGGCGGCCCAAAGGTTACCCGAGTTGTTAGGCATAACAAGTATTTGCACACAAGCTATTACGAAGTGCACAATCTCCACCTTCCAAGCCTTGTGTATAGCAAGGACAAAGCTATCGCAACTAAGCACAACCGCGAGGAAGGTTACGAGTCAGAAACGAGACAAATGCTGCTTCAAAGTGTTTGCCAAATAAAGAAAAAAGAGCAAAACAATAACGTTGACTTGATTCCTGAGCGGAAAGTGTGTACAGCTTGGAATTACTTTAACGCCGCTTTTGTAGCAGAGGCCCAGTGTAGGGTGCCCGCACCGTTTGAACACAAGCGTAATCAGCTCCGAAAGCGCTTGTGCATGTTCTCTGAAGCTGTGGCCAAAGCTTCGTCTCGTCCACCCAGTCACCGTCTACGCTGTCTCCCGAAAGAGAGGTCTGAAAAGCCGCACCGGCGTCGTATACGCATCCATTGTAAACACGGAGGCAGCCTCGGCAAGCAATGGACGCGTCACCCCGTGATCAAACATGGTAGGACCCACGGGATCGCCACGAGAAGAGTCAACATAACCATGCGCGACACAGCAAAAGAACCACGGGACAACAGGACCAGAGTCGCACGGTTCTTTTGCGGTATCGCACCCGTTTAGAGTGTTTTTTCACACGTACCTGTAGGTAAGCGTCCAGTTGATAGCAGGGCCGAGTAACATCAACTCGTTGGTGTCGCTGTTAGGCGCTTCCATGGTCCAGAAGACCCACTTCTGGGCCCGCGCACGGTACGGTGGCATGTCGCCGAGGTCCAAGTCCGAGCCGTAGAACAGCACGGCTTCGGTCGAGTCCAGCGAGTATCTGTCGTAGGTGAGCAGGCACTTCACGTCGCCGCAGTATATCGTCAACCCGCTACCTCGCGTCCTGCTATCGGGAAACCAATAACCTTGGAGTGAGGTCCAGATCAGGATCCTCGGCATCTCTGTAGAATTGTCAGGCCTCTTCCTCAAGTAGTAAGGGACGTAGCGACCAGGAGTGTTCGGATGAGCTGCCGAATTTTAGGAAATTGGTAAGTTGCAAATAATAAAGGCACGAAGTATACAAATCAGTAACTGTGCAACAAAACCAGATATCGCGATCTTGTAAAGCGAATCTGTTAGAGCATCTGAAGAGGACAAATTAAAAAAAAATTACATCATGGGGTTTTGCGTGCCAGAACTACGATCTGATTATGAAGCACGCTGTAGTGGGAGACTCCGAAAGTTTGGACCATCTGGGGTTCTTTAACGCGCAGCCAAATCTACGCACGGGTGTTTTAGCATTTCGCCTCCATCGAAACGCCGCTGCCGCGGCCGGGATTCGATCCCTGTACCTCGTGCTTAGCAGCCCAACATCATAGCCACTAAGCTACCCCGGCAAGTGCGGTCAAAGTTGAGATACGAATTCAGGATTTTTTGCAATATTTACAAGGGTTTTGCTAAAGTCCCGCTCGCAAATTACTGGTATATTTCAGAGTGGTGCATAAATTATAACACATCAATTTTGTCTGGTGTATGTGCATGTTAGAAAATTGTGACATCGTTTTTCATTGCTAAGCTAGAGTTCGAAACTATAGTTTCTTTTTAATCCACGTAAGCTCTCAATTAATATACGAGACTTGTCCGCAGTTCAGAACTGCGATATCTGTTTTTGGTGGAGGGCTACGAATTGGTAAACTTCGTGGTTCTAGTTTTTATGTTTATATGTTTACCAATTTTCGGCAATGTATCGATAAAAAAAAATCAGGTCCTAAATCAAAGTTTCGCTTCCTGCACTCAATCAAATTTAACTTTCTCTCACAACAAATTTAATTAAAGTCGGATCGTGGGTTATCGCAGAAGATAAGTTCTGCGTTCGAAATGTATTCCAAAAGGCGTCAAATCGGGAATAAGGCCCGAGCTCAGAAGGGATCGCTGTAACCCGGGGCCTAATCCGACGCCGGCTATGCAAGTGCGTACACAACGCTAAAAAAAAAAAAAAAACAAAGCAGGAAAATCAGAGCTTTTCTGTAACAGCCGCAAGTTTTGTTTCTTGAAATTCTGCAATTTTCGAAAACATTAATTAAAAACAACTTCTATTGCCTGAATAGAAAATCCGCTTCCAACAGCTCACTGTAGCCACAACATCCATATACGTGCTCTACGTTTCGTATAGGTTAAAGAAGATTGCAGTATAAAAATTGGAATAAAAGCTGTTTTCACTGCACGCACTAGACTTTCCGGTCTTTGCCGCAAAATGAACAAAGATACCTTTAAAAAAAAAGCGCGCCTGTGATAAAAACCATGCGCGATCTTCTGATTAAGAGGAAGCTTTAGCTCGGGCCCAACTCCGACGCTGCCTATTCAAAAATGTGTAAAACGCAGAAACGCTTTCCTGAGATAACCACTGGGCCTATTTTAATGAAATTTGTTGTATTTGAGAGAGAAAGTTAAATTCTAGTGAATGTTGGAAGCGCAATTTCGATTTAGCCCCTGAATTTTGTGTACAGAATTTTCGAATATTCGGAAGTTTGAAAAAAGTAGAAGCACGAAATTTAAGATTCAAGATTCATTTATTTCTCCAAGAGAAAAAGGTCGGGGACAAAAAGCTGCCTTGGGGCAGCTTGACGGGGTCCGGGGCCCATTTAGAAAATGGCAGCAGTGAAGGGAAAAAAAGTACAATTAGACATACATCATGAAGCAAGGAACCATACACAATGGAGAATTACAATTAAACTTAATGTAACACAAAGTAAAAATTCAAATATAGAATGCACTGAGAAGTAACAAAAAAGCATAATACAGCGGTATGGCAGAAACAGAATGAGTAAAACGTAATTGTATTTCAACACTACGATATAATATATCAAGTTCAAACAATACATAGCAGTATTTCTTTTTATACAATGGCAAAAAAAACACTATTAGCCTAATTTGGGTTTGAACACACCACATGCTCAAAACATCGCTGAATAATTGTTTTTCTGTTTAGCTTCATATTTTCTGTGTACCATTTGTTTGTGTTAAGGGTGTTCGGAACCAGGAAATGCAACATTTGGGAGCCATACGTTGTGCGAAGTCGGGGTAGATGCCATTTCTCTTTGCGTCCGGTGCTTGTATGAGTGTGCGTTTGTGTCACCGATGAGAGTTGGATTATGAACTTAGCCCGAGATAAGCTCAAGTTATTCAAGGCGCGAGGAACGGTGAATGACATTAGATGATGAATGGGAGATATTCCATGTTTAATAAACAGTGGTCTGATATGAGCTGGATAATCTGAGCCAGAAACTTTGCGGATAGCTTTCTTTTGCAGAAGTAGTAGTTGGTTTAGATGCACGCGAGCCCCAGTTCCCCACACAATATGACAGTAGCTTACTTGAGAGTGAAATAATGAATGATATATTAATTTTTTAACAGTCACGGGAATCAAGTCGCGACCTCGTGAAAGAGCTCCTACAGATTTCGTCAAGCTTAAAGAACGATGACGGAAGCGATCAGCCCATTTAAGATGTTCGTCAAATATTACGCCAAGAGATTTATATATACTTACGATTTCGATAGTGTAGTCTCCAATAAGCAGTGGGATTGATATGGTTACTTTCCGGTTTATCGAACGAAAAATAACCGCCTTTGTTTTATTATGATTAATCTTTAAACTGTTTACATGTGACCAGTTATGGAGGGTTTCCAATATGACGTTCGCTTCAAAGAGGAGTTCATTCGATGAGTTTCCAGGTAAAAATAAACTAGTGTCGTCGGCATATATTATAAATTCAGCCTTCTTGGAAATATGGACGAGATCGTTTATATATACGTTAAAGAGGAACGGACCTAAGAAAAATTTACAATTTAATAGCTCTGCATCAAAAACAGATATTGTGGTTCTGTAATCGGCATCCGTTAGATCATTGAAACCGTACAAATTCTGTATGTCATTTTACATCGTATGCGAATTTGTTACGTTGTGTACAAGGGTTCTGCAAAACCTGCATTTCCATACCACTAAATATTTTGCCATTCATGTATAACTTATAAATTTCGTCCGCTTTAGATTTACTATTAGATGTAATTCGCAGAATTGTGATATCACTTTTCATAGCTGAGCTAGACAGTTGTAAACTTGATAGTTTCGTTTTCTCGAAATTTCCCGTTATTGCAAATTTTTAATAAAGAACTGATGACCTAAGTGAAAAATTTGAAAGGAACAGTCACTACATTTCAAGTCTTTCTTTCAAATGCAACAAACCTCGCCAAATTTGTCCCTGTGGTTGCCGAGAAAAACGAATTCTCCATTTACATGTATTTACATAGGCGCACCCGAGCCTTAAAGCTTTCTCTTAAACTCAACAAACGTCATCAAAGTTTGTCCCCATGGTTGCCGAGAAAAACGAATTCTCCCTTATTTTTCATGTATGCAGATGTCACAAGCCGCCTCCCCCCACCACCTCCCCCACCCCCCATATGAAGTTTCCTTTTTAGACTGATACGAATCCAGATATATCGCAGCGCACCAACCGGGAAAGGCGAGTTGCGCCAAGTAGAGGCGATCAGCTTACCATCGGTGTCGTTCGTGGTGTCGTTGGTCCTATCGAGTCGTGGAGGTGTCGCCCACGATCGCAGGCGAGGTGGCCTCTTGTATCGGCAGCTGTGGTCCTGTTCCACTACGTTCGCGTAGAGATACAGGTACGACGCGCAAAAGGCAAGCAAGGGCACCAACGCTGCTCTCGCACGCGACATAGCTTCGAACTGCAAGCGGCGAGGGAGACAGTGACATAAATCTCACGCTAACCGAGACTCGCTAACGTTGCATGCAGAATACACTCGGTTTAACGGAACACACCAAAGGAAAATGTCAGGGCGAAAGCCTGACGTGTCTCAACGGGAAAAGTGACCGTCGCATGGTTGTCCGTCAACACGAATGGCAGGAAAAGTCACGTGACCTCAGCGGCTTCGTATGTATTACGTATATGCAAACACTCACGCAACAATTTTCATGGTGCGCGGGTTACCGTCGTCATCGTGTTAATTAAGGTAGAGTTAATTAAGGCACTCGAACCAATGACATTTGGCGTTAATTAAGGCGAAGCTAACTAAGACATATAGTTAAGGTAACCTCAATTAAGGCACTCGAACCCACCACCCTTGGTGGGCGAAAACAAGTAATAAGTAACAAATTAATGCGTTCGAATGAGAATGTCAAGTAATCTAACGAATGTCTCTTCAGCATGCAGGCTGTCGCCTTCATCCTCTTTGGCGTATGCTAAAGTGACTGTCAATTTTTATCTCGAGCTTAGGTTGATAGGTAATGCTTCTGCAATAATTAATTCGTCTTCAGTAGCTAGAGCAGAGCTTTCGCAAGCGAGAAAGCGGCGAAAATTGAAAGAAAAATAAACTCAGTGCCTTCGTTGTGAAGAAGGATGACCAGCGAAGCTATATATCTATGTGTGCTCCTTAAAGGCGAACTGCACCTCCGCCGTGGGTCGGCCCGGCATTGCACTATCTCCAGCATCGGGCCACGTATGGGGATATTTGTGCTTACAACGACACGAACATTTACTTGGACGCTAGAGGTATACAGCTTCGCTGTTAAAAAAAGAAAAAAAAAAGCTTCGGCGTTCACTCCGAACTGTTAGGCCTACCCACCGGCCTGCTCAACGCTTCGGCATTCCAAAGTACCGACCAAGCATAATTCACGTTGCCCAGTCTCGCCGGTCTGACCAGAATTAGCGCGTTCAGCGTGCGAAACGGCCAATGGCCTAATATATAAGCACCTGTAGTTGAGGAAAGAACACGCACCTGAACGCGTCTGTCCCCTGCCGCTGAAGAAGAGGATTTACTTATGATGGTGACGATGATGATGATACATTCAACAATGGCACGAACCCACTATGTGTGGGGGTGGCGTCCGACCACCGTCTGCCCGTCGTGAATGCGAAAGCTCATGATTTTGGCTCCAAATCTAAGCTTCCAGAAAAATTTGGTAAGCGTTCAGTTATATTCGGGTAAAAGATTTACTCCTTTACGCTAAATGCTTCGGCATATTTTCTTTATTCGCAAGGTCATTACGCATCCTGAAAGTTGAAAAAATATCGTTGAGAAAGGCAGCAGGAGGACGAGGTTTGCTTGAGATGACATGCAGGCATTAAATGTGTGACCTCTGTCGACCTTTTCTTTTGGCTCCGTAACCCAACTCTTCTTGTTGAAATGGCGTTTCTGGTATATGTTATCGTCCCGGTGGAATTGTGCCGTGATTGTGACTCAGTGTTCGTATCTTCTCTTGTCTAAATAAACATTTTTCAACCCAGTGAAACGGCACAACCCACTCTTGGTGATAGGGCGGTGGAGGAACTGTTGGCATTTTTACAAAAAAAGTTAGGGTGAAATGAAATAAGTATCTTGCAATTGGGATTCAATGTGCCTACTGTTACAGGTATGAATAATCAATTGTCTACACACACATATATATATATATATATCCGACGGAAACAACAGTTGCTATAACGGCGTTTGTATCCAGGTGTGCAAGGTGATCTTCCAGAATGCTATTCAGATATTGATAGGGAAGATGTTTAGCATCATCTGGAAAAGTATAATCAAATTCAATTTTAGCATCTGGAACCGAGGAGTTTAGCTCACTCTTTTTGTATCGTATCTTGTTGAAATAAACTTTAGTTTCTTGTTGTATACTGATATCGCATGTCACACTGCATGTTCATGATAATCGCTTATCGGCCACGCAAGCAGCAGTCGGCAGATCACATGTTCATCACCCTATAAAAAGGGCACGGCATCAATAAACGTTGTCTGTTCCACCCTGGCGTCCGGCTGATACGCTATCCAGGTGTGCAAGATGATCTTCCAGAATGCTATTCAGATATTGATAGGGAAGATGTTCAGCATCATCTGGAAAAGTATCATCAAATTCAATTTTAGCATCTGGAACCGAGGAGTTTAGCTCACTCTTTTTGTATCGTATCTTGTTGAAATAAACTTTAGTTTCTTGTTGTATACTGATATCGCATGTCACACTGCATGTTCATGATAATCGCTTATCGGCCACGCAAGCAGCAGTCGGCAGATCACATGTTCATCACCCTATAAAAAGGGCACGGCATCAATAAACGTTGTCTGTTCCACCCTGGCGTCCGGCTGATACGCTATCCAGGTGTGCAAGATGATCTTCCAGAATGCTATTCAGATATTGATAGGGAAGATGTTCAGCATCATCTGGAAAAGTATCATCAAATTCAATTTTAGCATCTGGAACCGAGGAGTTTAGCTCACTCTTTTTGTATCGTCTCTTGTTGAAATAAACTTTAGTTTCTAAACACACTTGTGTAGTGTGACAATTAGTTTATGTGTAACTATGCGTTTCGTGGGTCCATGTGGTTATACGTTAGTGAGTGTGGACTCGGACACTTCTTTCAAAACGTGCCGTTTATACAATGCTTCGTACTTTGTATGTGTTATCTTGCTGGTGGAATTGTGCCCTGATTGTGACTCACTGTTAGCGTCGTCTCTTGCTGAAATAAACGTTTTCTAAACACACAGCGTTTATAACGTTTCTTACTTTTTATGTTATCGTCCTGGTGGAACTGTGCCATGATTGTGACTCTGTGCTCGTATCCTCTCTTCTTGAAATAAACTTTTTCTAAACACATTGTAGTTATGCTTACGTGTTATATGTTCAATAAAATTCCCCTTGTGTAACACTGAGGCGTACGCAGGCAATATCCTTGCGCAGTTGTATAACGTTACGTGCGTAACTGGCTGTTTATTGGCTACACTAGAGAGTTTAATTTTTCCTCGCTATACATGATACGGTACAGCGATACGTGACATGACCTTTGCGCATGCGCGTTGTATACCGACAGTTACTGTGGCAGTTACCGCCGGTTACCGTAATCGCCACCCTAACCGTGGCAACATGGCAGCGCCCATACAGCGCCTACCACCCGCCTCGATCCGAATTCGCACTTGTTACTGGCTCTTCGCCCTGTCAGCAAGAAACAAGCGCCAAAATCAGTCGTCAGTCTCATCTCAATTAAGCTGAGGTCAAATCATTAGGTACGTTTTGTCGTAATTATTGAGATCACCTGTTTGTTTACACGCTGCTATAGGACTACAAACACGGCGCCGATCCGCAAAACTCGTTAATTTCGAGTTATAACAGATGGCGCCACAGCATCAGCATTTGTGATGCGTTAACGATGCGGAACGCTATAAAGGCCTAATTGTTCACTGCATCATTAATTTACTACTCCGCTCTAGCATGGTACGCGATGACGGTAGCGAGCAAAGGCCAAGTCGACGCCGAACAGACGCTGTGGCGCATCTGAACATTTGTAAAGGAATTCGTCCGTGCTACTCGTTAAGGAGACTGCAAGGTAACTGCAGAGAAACCGTACAGGTAAGGCGAAACCATGCTGTCGGATGCATGTAAACGCAATTTATGTTTACTGCGTCAAAATATTTTTTTGCGTCGATACACCAACCATGGAACAAGCGGCAGTGTGGCGAACAGACGCTGAGCAGACGACGCGTCGCGGGTGAGCACATCTCGAGGGGCGTTCGGCCTTCCTATTGACAAAGAATTCGTGTAGCTTCCACAGTGCTTGCAACCAGCTTGTGAGGTGGAGTATAATTGCGTTACATTCATGATCACCGGATGTACGTAAAATGCCGATGCTAAGTCTATAACCTAACTTGGGCGATGTGTACAGACCCTCGCCGCAAATGTTTTGTTGTTTAACGCGAAAACATATGTCCCATGAGGCAGGAAAGTCGGCGTTGTATAGGCAACGAGTGGTACCAGAAATGATCATCATCGGTGACGTCATCAGCGTCTTGTATGGCATCAGTAGTAATACAGACTACATAATTAACGTTAGAACAAGTTATAATAAGGTGTCTTAAGGTGGAGGTAAGTCAACGTGAAGTAAAGTGAATGAACGTGAATTAAAGTGGATTGAGATGCATTAAGGTTGATCCACTTCATCGGCCTTTCTTACTCGCAAAATTGCTGGGCCCATGGCGATCGAAAATAGCACAGCGAAAAGCACTGAACGCATCTGAAAATTTTTGTGAAGAGACAGGCATTCTTATCAAGTACTGGATATTGCACTGAATAGTCACACGATGTTACTATAACGTGCTTCTATTATTTGTAATTATTAGTTATTGTATGTTACGTGTTAAGCTTTTTTGTATTCTGTGGGTGCAACATTCTAACTTTATGTAATTCCTCATCAGTTTATATATATATATATATATATATATGCTCATCGCAGTCTACATCACGCCCGCTTGTGTGTGTTTGCGACTTTGTTTACAAACTCATTATGGTGCAACTTGCATTTGCATTTGACTTTCATATTGTTATGTTCATGGGTGTATGGGGCTGCGTGCTGTGGATGGCTGACCCTATGACGTGGTTTCTATTCATTTTCGTACATATATATATTTTATATTGTTGTTTCCGCTATGCGAAAACGAGTAGTCGTCACCATTATAAGGTGACTACGTACGTCTTTTTCTTCTATTTTAATTTCAATAAAAAAAAACGTTGGCACAAATTACAGCACGGTACATTAACGGGGACTTTTGTGAATTAAGGTTGGTACAAAATAGAGCAAGGTGCAAAAAAGTGGATTAAGGTTGGTACAGATAAGAGGAAGATGGATTAAGGTGGATAAATGGCAGAGTTGTGAAGGACACGTGGCAGCGTATGACGTCGCGCATCATGAACTTAACCAACTAATTAGAGAAGTCATTATGCTCTCGCATTCAAAATCACCTAAGGATATATACTTAAGCGACCGTCAGTTTTTCTTTTTTTTTTTTTTTCTTTCCAACCATTACAGCACTTAAGCGCGGGTCCCAAACGAGAACTTCGTTCTCGCGTTTGCCCGACCGAAAATGTCCCCAAGGAAGCAACGCGGGGACTTTTTGCCGGGGAATCTTGCCTCTCTTGAGGCCTCAAAATTTGCCTTTCCGTAAAAAGTGAGCACGACGCTTTTAATTTGCTTCTTGAACCGCCTGAACTTCCGTGCAAACATGATCATAGTTAGTGGCCGATACGGAGAGTGTAATGGAGAAACTTCAACTTTTTGTTTCTTGCCCTCATTGGTTGGCCCCGTCTCACTGGGACGCACGTAACACAAGAATTGCCGCTTCGCAGTGCGTCTTGGGCGCTCGGCCAGCGACACGGCCGGTCGGCCACGGGCGAATTACTGCGCATGTTCCAACCAGCCATGAACTCGCGAACTTCAGTATAACGTGCAATTTAATGTTCATCGCTAAACGAATTCGCAGCGACAGCTTGTCGCCATTAGTTTGCCTGCTGCCGCCAAAGCGGTATCCCCGCTGTTTTGTGTTGGTATTTTACTCATGTCTGCATTATTGTGCTTTATATCTTTAGACCCACGAGTAGCATGCGGCTACGGGTCCAAACAGTGTTGGACGCATTGTGTCTTCAAGGATAAATAAACAACTTGAATTTGAATCTACCTAACCCCCCCCCCCCCCCTCCGTCCCGTGCTGTGCTCCGGATCGCTTAATTCGCTCCCCTTGGCAGGAACGCTCCGTGTCAGGCGTGGTGGTGAAATATGCTGAAAAAAAAAAGGCACTGTAGAAGTGAAAGGCGGAAATGATATATAATAATGCAGAAATAAGAAAATGAAAGTAAAGAAGAATGTTAAGCTACCGGGAAGAAGAGGAGGAGGAAAGAAAGAAAGATGAATTCAACACAGGACCCCATTCACGAGTTTAGCAGAAGAGGTCTTCCAAGGTGTTCGAGCTGTAGAAGAGGTGGAACCAGTGCATTTTATTTAAAGTGGAGTATTTTGAAGGTGATCACATTGATGTACCTGAAAGTTTCTAAAATGTGTGTCTTTCTTTAAGTAAATGCGCGAACATTTGAGACAGGCCTCGTATATCTGGTGTCTAACTTTACGCAAGAGATTGAATACACGCACTAGTGAATCAAGGCCTGGAGTCGTCCTGCGATTTGTTTTAGGAGGCCACAGTGCCCAATGCATTGAAAACACATCTAATTCAAATATTTCAATTAATTTCACGTGTAGTATGCCTTATAACAGCGTGCCCATCACCCGTTGAGGTTGAGGGACCAGTGAGGGAGAGAGAGAGAGATAGAGATGAAGAGGAAAGGCAGAGAGGTTAACCAGATATCAGTCTTCGGTTTGCTTCCCTACGCCGGGCAAGGGAGATAGGGGTTAGAAAGAGGACAGAGAGGAAAGCGTTAAAAAAAAAAACACGCACACACACACACACAAAAGGCGTTCCAGTCAGAGACGTTCACAAAGGCCGGTAGATCTCAAAAAGCGCATTAGCGCTTGCACGGCCTCATTCTGGGACGACCAGTGAGGGAATAATATATTAAGATGTGGTTGCGACACAGGACTGTGTGCCACGATGTGCCCTTGCAAAGTATGTTCTGTTCTGTGCAGCCTGCAAGCGAGTTGTATACCGACGCACCCATCTAGGTTCCGTTATTTCATAGGGCTGGAACTTACAAGCTGTCACGTCTTTCTTGCCGTAAGTGTCTCCATTAGCCCGCTTACTACATTATGTGTTTTCGCGCAATTTTTTTTAGCTTGCCGTGTAGTTGATGTAGATAGGTTACTTTATGACGATGGTGCTCTGCACCCAAGAAGCAACTACTGAAGTTGCGTTTCTCCAAGTTTACTTGTCTTATTTACTCGTGTCATTTCTCAGTTAAAGCAGCCGACACCGATGGCGTGGTATTACACGCCAAGCACGTACACCAAGAAGAACAAACTTGAGCCATATGGAAAATTAGTTGGAGCTCTAGATAAAAATATTGACTTAGTCATCACTTAAGTATTTGTTCTGTATATTCAACGAAATGGTGGGGAGGGGGAGGGGGCGCTTGCCGTCCCTGTTTCTGTCGCCGTCATTGTAGTTGTGCGAAAGTTGACAGCTTATATAACGAGCGTACCAACTGAGCTGAGGTTATTTGAAGTTATTTTAAGTCTCGCCCGTAGCACGGGGAACCGTTTAATTCAGACTGTGTACGGGAGGCTTTTAGACATTCGCCCACCGTTTTCCTTCTGACGTGCCCTATATGGCAGACCGAGACACCAGGTGACTGTGCGCCTTCTGAACTGTTCGCCGAACAGGTCGGGAACAACGGTTCCTGCAACAAGTCCCGGTTCGGCTTCGATCAACACCGAGATGGCGTGAAAATAACTGTTCGGCTCCGGTTTTCAGTTCATGCCCCGCGGTTCGGTTTCACGTGTCGGCGTTTCGCGAGAAATTTGTCTTCTATAGCGCCGAGGGCACACAAGATAGGGGCGCTGCGGTTTTGTACGGGCGGGGCCTGTACCGAGTTCGCAGGTTGTCGCAGAGTGCATGCAGTCGGCCTTCCGCAATCGGTTTACAGGAAAGGCAATGATCACTCAACAGCTACAGCGAGCCCGCGCCTCCATTGGAGATATAATAGGGAGCTTTAGGGAACGCAAGCGGCTTGCGTACGCAAGAACTAGGGGCCACTGTACTGCGCATGCGCAGACACCATACGTCTCAGTATGGGCATGCGCAGTACCGTCGCCCCTATAGTTCTTGCGTACGCAAGCCGCTTGCGTCCCCTGATCTAAAACTCTCTAATGTTAGTACTGCATGCCGTCGCGCCTTCCGGAAAGGAACGGCGCGCGAAGCGAACCGACAGGAATTGTCTTCCATAAGAATGAAAAATAAAAATGCCGCAGACGCCCGGTCGCACGCAACGAAATCGACTGCTCACGACAAGGCGCGCCATTGCAAGCGTCGTGAGAGCGCGGCAGTGGCTGTTGGAACCCCTCAAATTGACGCCCTCCCCCCTTCCCCTTTACGTTATACGCTTCTCACTGCATGGAAGACAATGGGGGAACTATGCGTCAGTGGCCGAGTGGTGAAATTTGAAAAACGGAAGGAGCAGCAAAAAGAAAAAAAGAGAGAGAGAGATAGAAAGAACGTGGTCTGTCGAGCACCTAACTCACTCTCACTTCGAAAGTGGACTGCACTTGTCCGAGCGGATATATTAACGCGATAAAGTTAAGGGCCCCGTTGTGGCAGAAAATCCGGCGTCGGTGTGTCGTTGTCCGTCAGACAAAAGTCGTCCCGAACCACGCATGCATCCCGAATCACGCATGTCAGTCCTCCACGTGGCGCATAGGTGTTACCGAACTAATTGAATTTCTAATTTAAAATGCGTCGGAAGATTCGTAAAGTACGACTTACACACAATCTACAGACATGATAGCGTCGGATTGGGATCTTACTATACTAGAAAACATTATTCTTTTACGCGGAAACTGCCGTTTGAGGTCTGTCTTAGTGGCTGCGGTCGAGGTGCGGATAGTATAGGGGGACCTAGTGAGTGAGTTGTTGTCTTTAACTCAATCAAGCGTGTTAAAGACGTACTGATGAACGCTTCCGCGTTGCACTCTTAAAGGCGAAACTTTAGCGTCCTCCCAAGTTTTTGATCCTGCGGCCGCAGTGTGTGAGAAGCTTTCGACGCAGGAGACACGCGCATTCGCTTAAGGGCACTCCTCTGATTGGTTTGCGGGACGCTATGACGTCACCTCGCTATTACATCCCGGCGCCACGTGTTTAAATTTAAAAAAAGAATGTTTGCAGAGTCATTGAGATTTCAGCTCCAACTTAACAGTTTAAAGTTTTCTTTCCAGCAGAGGCAGTTTGATCTTTTTTTTTAATTTTATCTTCCACATAATTGTTTCTTCATTTACACAAATCATCCTCGCACCGTCTAGTTCTAACCTGCCTGTTCTAAAGTGTTGATTTCTTATTTCTTAAAATGCTTGTTTCTTACATTATCTTGAACTTCATCATGGCTATAGACTGGCAAACAAAGGACAAGTTAGGGGCGACAACAAGGCAATAAAAGTGAAGCGCAGACTCACAACTAGTTTACTTTTCTTAGCCCCCACCGCAGGGTGTTACTGTTACGTTGACCTACCCGGTTCTTGGCTAATCCCTCAGAGTCGGTATGCGCGAGCTTTCTCTCTCTTTTTTTTTTGACTGCTGCGTTTCCGCCCTGGGCCGACCTGGCCACTGCCGGGTTCCCCTGGGGTCACCATATCAACGCCCACCTTAGCGCGGACACCCGATCAACACAGATCAACGAGGAGCAGAGCTCCCAGTCTGAACCCGTCCTCTAGCAAGCAGCTGGATTACAGGGGCGTAACTCTATAAGAATCTACGTCTATACGTTTTAAAGCAAATAGCTTTTTTTTTTTCTCCTTCGTCTGCTTTTGTAGTGTTGCGTGCAGGGCGAGTTTGTCGTATAATGCCAACAGTAAATACATTAGAATAAAAATGTTCGATGCGCACCCAGTTCTCCAAATTTGCGGGCTCTATAGGCATGACATTTGCAACGGTAAAATAAATACTTTTGTCGAAGTTCCTTAAAGAACCAGGGCTGTTGCGGAGTTTGTCATTATAGACAATGGACAACAATGTAAATGTACGAAAGGCACTGTGCCAGTGCTACCGACTCTAGAGAAATTTTCCCAGGGATATTAGCCATTGTTTGGGGAAGCAATGAAATGTGTATAAATTTATGGAAACCTCGCGCCATAGGGCATTGAAGTGGAGAGAATGCTGACGTACGTGAGCGCGTATTTTGATTACCAGTCACGGCAAATTACATTGGCATTAGCATGCGAACTATGACTTTTGATTGTACAGCAGCGCGCAGTGAACAACAGCCTGGATGCCCTGAGCCCTTCGACGATGTACTGCTTCTGTGATTGTGCCGTTCATACCTCTATAGCTGGTCTGTCCATGTCTGTGCATTCCAAATGAAATATTTATCTCCGACCAGCAAAAACAGACATATGCTGCAACACCAAACGAATCATCACAAGCAAATCAGAGGGATCAAACAGCTCATCAAACAGCCGACTACGCACGGGTGTACTAAATTCTAAAATTTACCGGGGACTGCCCATAGGCAGACCAACCTTGGACACAGTCCCAGTGGTCACGTGTCTGGGCCAGTTTTGCTTTGAAGGTAAACATTAGTCGCGCAACTTCGTGCTTAACTGCGATTGACGCACAAGCGCATTATTGTACGTGGTGGTGCTACGTCAGTAGCCGCCATGAAAAAAAGTTATTCACCTATTTTACGTTGTTTTCAGACAATTGGCACACTGTTTTGATACTGTTACATTCTCAAAGGGAGGAGAGGCGCCTATCTTCCTTACAACTTGAATAAGGTTCCGTGTAATCTTGGCACTTTATGCTAGGTGAAAAACAACTTTGGGCAACAACAAAGCGTGTTGGCGACTACTCCTGTGACTGTGGCTTCAAACAGGAGCCTGCCTTATTAGCACAACTTGCACTGCGACACCAACTCAGGCTGAGTCCAGTGACTTCACTATTTGAATACCTTATAACGAGCTTCTATAGAGATAAATTTGAGCTATAAAACTTGCGGTGCATAGCACAAGGACAAATTTATAATTACAGTAATCATATTGACAAACTGCAGAACCACATTTTACAAGCATCTAGGAAAATCCGGGGATTTTTTCAAATACCAGCTAACGGAAAACTGCCTTCAGAAGTTGGCTGCACTGTATGACACTCAACTCTTATGCAGACATGCGTACGTAACGTCGTCTGCTAACACAGTTGTGAGTCCAAGCCAAGGAGGTTTAAAAAAAAAAAGGATTGATGGAGTCGACGCCAGCGCTTGCCTCTAGCCCACCTCTGAAATAGAACCTTGTCGGCTGGTGTCCGCTTACAGGATCAAGTGCTTTGGCTGTGCTTATGTGTATGCCATGTGAACTAGTAAATAAAAGCTGGTTGTTTCCGACAAAAGTATTATATCTTGAGTATAGATGACCTTATCTACAACAGAATTTGCCAGGATGCATTCAGGCTTCATCCCAAAACCAGTAAAAACAAGGATACACGTGTATCTGTATATAGCAAAATAAGGTATTGTTTGAAACTCTTGGTTCACGGTTCACGTAAACGCATCCGAGTTAATTTTGAAAAGTTTGAAGGCAATATGCAGTGTATTGTACTAGTTGCCTCATGTGCGTTTAAGAGCTGCCGATATGGCTCTGTCGAAAAGAAAAAAAAGAAGAAATCCGCGAGCCTCATACTGAATAATCCCATATGAATATATACCTTTAAAAAACCCGTGTTTTCATATGTCACGGGAACATACAGCATGTATCCTCATACGATTTAGGGGAACATACGGGTTTTCTTGTGGGACCCACATATGTTGATACGAGATTATTGGAGATTACTCTTCTGGGATTTTTTTTACGTTAGGTGGCTTGCGTCTGACATCATCGCGGCCGCCATCTTGAGGTACCAGCATGTCGAGAAGAAGCTGCGAAATGCAACAACAAACGTGACAGCGCGTCCAGGTGTGCGTCTCGGTCGCGCCCCTCGAGCGACAGCTTCGATTAACAGCAACACAATAATTCGGCGAAATACATACGTCACCGTCACACACGCAAAAAAGCAAAACAATGTGTATACACGCGCGATAATACATGGTGCACATCGCGGCGGCGCCACGTTCGGGTTAGAGGGACGCTAAACAGAAAAATGATTTCTTCTGCATCAGTAAATTACATTTTTACGACACTAAAAACACCATAACTCAAACCACAATAAGACGCTTTGCAAGCAAGAAAAAGTGAAAGAACGAAGCATGGGTGGCGACGCCTCCTCGAAGCTCCCGCACCTGGTCGCTGTGACGTCATGGATTTTGATGGTATCTTGTAGGGCCTACTTAAGTGTATAGCGGTACAGATTGACTACACTGTGTTCTGAAGGAACCAAATATTAAACATGGCAACTTTCGGGAACCTTTGCCGAGCCAAGGCGGCCCAAATGCGAAAACATAGTTTGGAATCCCTGACGTCACACCGACGTACCGGCGTCGGTGTTTCGGCGCGAAATTCAAATACCAACACTTGGACCTTCATTTGCTCATCTAATAATCAAACTATTATTTTGAAGTGACTGCCTGCAGAGTTCTCAAACAATGCTTTATTAGTCTAAACTGATTTACTGTTTCGCTTTAGTGTCCCTTTAACGCAAGCAGGAGCGATCATCGAGAAGCAGCGTCCCAGACGTCACGTGGTGGTGCACACACTTCGTACAATCCTCCTCCTGCGCATTGCATTGCGTGCTCGGGGTGTTGGAGTGAGCGATCTCCGCGGTGACGCCACCTCTATGACGCCACCGCAAGCCGGAGGCGCGGGGAAAACGCACGTAGGCGGGGCGCAGCTCGCCGGGCCGGCCGAACGCGACGCCCCGTTGTAAAAGAAAGCTTGGCGCAACGGCGCCTTTGTGTCTGCGTCGATGGGGCCGCGAGTCGTGCGCGCGCCGTCGATCGCTGCGGCGCGTCGTCGGACTGGCGCCCGACACAATGCTTGTACTACAACCGCGTTCCCGCCACGGTGTGTGTATGGGCCGTCGTTTCATTGTCCGGCCGTGTCGTTTCTTTTCCTCCGCGTGTTCGCGTCCGGATCGATGTGCGATCGCGTCGCCCACGCATTCCTGCTTCGATGTATTCCGCGCGGGGAAAGAAAGTGGAAATCGGTTCGCGGAGGGTTCGTTGCGCCCTTGTGCGCTCGTTATGTAGAACACATTATATATATATATACGAACGGAGGCGGCCGCGAGCGCATTGTTCCGACGCGGTGCGTAATGTCGGCGTAAAAAACTGAAGCGCGCGAACGATTCCGAAACTATAGACTCCGACGCGTTGATCCCGTCTCCCGGTTCGCGTGCCTGTTGTAACACTGGGTTGACTCGGACTCTTAAAACGTGTGCTGTGACTGTACTGTCGGGACTGTACTGCCCGGTACAATTCCACTGGGTCAAGAACGGGGGACGCGCTATGGGCGTGACAAGCGTATGTTTGTATTCGATGTTGAAAATGAAGTGGCGAGCCTGGATTTTCGAGAACGGAAACGCAAGCAAGACAGATTAGCTCCACTAGAGAGTTTTAGATCACGGTGCCCAGGCGTTTGGATGACGCAAACCGCCGGGCGTACAAAAGTACGCAAAGCGAGCACAAGAGAGCGCAGAGCTAGGCCCATAATGGAGTTGGCGTCCCCACTCCCCCTTCCAACCCTTGGATGTGTTTCTCTATTCTAAAACTATCTACTGTTTCAGAAAATAAGCCATATTTTTAGAGTACTTATTCCATACCTATTTTTGGAGTTCTCTTTACTCCCCAAAGATGCATGTTTGCGTCGCTTGAAAAAATGTCTATTCCCTTCGGGGCGTATCTTATCGGTCGACAGTAATCGCCGTCTCTTTTGCTTGCATTTTCATTTCTTGTAAAAAAAATTGTGCGCTCGCTGCTTTCCTGTCACAAACGTTAGACGCCACGCTGATAACGCGCATATAGTATACCGGATGCGAAGTGTTCAAGAAAGTAAAGGCACGCAATTGAGATAGATGACGATTATTGTTTAAGAACAAGATAAGCCCCAGAGGGTGCAGACATTTTCTTAGAGTTCCAACCTGCAAGTTAGTACCACGACAACGCACTTCGAGAACGCAGAAATTGTACTACGGGGTCCTCTTGTGGGAAGAGATGCGTGTCCCACACATATCTGAATCCATGATATAGAATTTGAAATGGATTACAATTTTTTGCTGGCCTAAATTCATAGCAGAGAGGTGGACACTAGTAATTGCCAAGACATTTCACTAATAAACTTGCCAGTTACGTATAGTAACTTTACTGCACAAGCGCAGAATTGGAGCTAATCAGTGTTCAAGGCATGTCGACTTGGCTGACTTGACACTAGAGTTTTAGAATAAGGGCCCCCAAAAAATAGCGTCGAAGCCACTGCGCATGCGCGAGACGCAAACTGCGTTTGGATTTTGCGTTCGGAAGGCTATTTCACCGATTTAGCGGGAGCCCAAATAGCGGCCCCAAAAGCTTTGCGTCAGCAAACATGGCGGCGCCCATCGAAGCGACGACTCTCAATTTATAGCACCGAACTGGGTTCGATTCGTGGTAACGCGTGAAGTTCGCAAGCTAGGAGAAGTGACTGCGCTTATCGCTTTCTATCAACTAGCGTGTGTTATGAAGATTGATTCATTAGACGCCGCTGTTTCCAAATTCGATTGTGGATTTTATGGCTCGTAGGCCTAACACGGCTAAGCTTGGCTTGTGAAGGCACGTGAAGTTGGTTTGCTCAAAACTAAGAGCAATTGTTTGCTGCTTACAGAATAACCTCTAAATTGTAATTAAACGCGAATGCACGCAAGTCAAAATTACTATGCCTATCATAAAATGAAATATTTTATTTAATTATTTCTAATCGCTTTTCTCTGACTCCGTAGTGGCGCTGTCAGCGCAAGACGCTATCCGCAAACGTAAAACCCTATTCTAAACCTCTTCACTCCTGTGTGCCCCAACGCTAACACCCTCAAAGCTCTTTGGGGCCCCAAACTATTGGGGCCCCTATTCTAAAACTCTCTACTAATGCATTTTGCTGCAAGTTTGGGGACAGCCATCCTGAAACTGATACTGGTCTCAGAATTGCTATTTTTTGTTGTCGAGCACTGGCAGTGTTCAATTATGCAATTGGAACAAGGATGCATTAGCACGCTTGTACGCTATCAAAAATTATCAAAGTTTAGTAAAAAAAATCTCATAGCCATATTCTTTTGGCAATACACAAATTCAAATTTCCACCACTATGAACCTTTGCCAGCAGAAATTATCACTCCTGAACCCAATTCTCGGCAACTGGAGATAATGGTTAAAAGTGGGACTACATGTGAAAAATTAGACTGCCAAGATCCGCAAGTCATTTAATGCAAAACAGTTAGGTATTATTCTTGTACATTTCATTCAAAGGTTCAAGGCACCTATTCCTTGCTACTCCACTTCAATTAGACTTGTACTGGCCCATTTTAGCGATGAATATGCCAATATCCCTCGATTTTGAAATTTACCAAGTCGTGCATGCAGGCCTTCAACTCCCTCTATACCTAATCCTAATCTCTGCATCTCTTCGTCTGCTCATGAGAATGATTTCAATGCACACTTTAAGCACTATGCTGCCCAGCATGACATCACAGACACTCATACTCTTTCCTAGGGCATTACTACTTTGCGAATACAATGAAACTGGAGTGCACAAGATCTGCGAGCAACCACGAAGCCCAGTGACACGAATATAGAAATAAGTGGCTTTATTTCCACAACCTTTCAGTGCAACCTGTGCATGTATACATCTCCTAAACAAGACTTCCTTCATGAAACAGCCTGCGTCGTCTTTCAACTCTACAAAAATAGTAACCTCGAAGCACACGCAACAGACAAACGTACACAACGCTTTACGAGTAATGAAGCAGCGGCGGTGGACCGCCTACATCGCACAACAGCAGAGAAACATGACGCCAGGGGCTTTTCCAAAAATGTGAAAATGATAAAGATTTTGGACACCAAGAACATGCTTTAGCACGCTTGCGTCAGTGGCACACAAATTTTTTTCCATGGAGGTTATACATTGCAAGTTGTGTGTGTGTGTGTGGGGGGGGGGGGAGAGAGAGAAGATGCAGCCTGTGAGCAGAAGCACATGCAAGCCCACAATGTTTGGCCCCAATGCAAGTGCTGGTAGATTTTACGTTGAAATGCACCGCATGTTGAGGACACAACATGCAAATACCGTAACATGGATCGTGACATCGTGCACAAGTATTTCAGCACATGGAAGCACAAACAACCATCTGCATAAAGTTTGGCCAGCGATAACTGCCTCATTATGGAGACAATGTATAAAATCTATCTAAAGCAATGGTAGTGGTGGCTTTTACTGGCTTAGAATGTTTGGAAGAAAATTGCTTCCCGTGACTCCTTCAAGCAAGGTATGCCATTTTTTTTGACAACTTCACGTGTACACAAGTCCATTACCGTCTAGAAGAAAACATTAAGAAGTATTAAGTGCAACCCTGAAAAGTGCCACATTACTATTACTGATAGCCACGTGCTTGATTAGTTTAGGCTTGCACAAGGTATTTGAAGTACATTTCTTTGCAATATAAATATTATCAGGTGAGCAAGTAAATTTAGAAATGCCAGCGCTGTTACGACCCTGTAGATGGCCTTTCGTGGCGCGCCTACCTTGTGGGATAAACAACGGTGCATCGAAAGGTTACATGGCGTGGTCTCTCTATTAATTATAACAACAGGTCGACACCTAACGTACCCGACTGCATATGCTTCACGATTTGGAAGCCTGCTTCATTGCACTACCATCCACGGTGCCAGTTTTCTTTTTTTTCGACAGGCATGCGACTTCAGAGCACGAGTACTAGTGCCTACGGGCTGAAAGTCTGGGTCGGCTGACACTGCAAGGACAGGAGTGCAGCTTCATTATAAATTCTAAAACACTTCGTGCCAGAAACTGCACGCTTTAACAGACAATTTCCGAGCTGTCTCACCAACATGCAACTTTCAACCAAGATGGTTTCAACACCAACTTTCCTGCAGGATGCTGTGAGGAATTAGAACAAAGTACCACCGCGTCGAATGAAGTGCAAACAAGAAATAAAAATCAACGCTTCAATTGCCTGATTACTTGTAAGATACGTGATCCTGGCATAGCCGGGTGCTAAGAACGGTCTGGCCTCAAGTAAGCCTCTGTAAATGAACCTCCCCAGCTTCATACACAGTGGCAGATGTGAAAAGGGAACCTTGCCTCCTTGTTTGTTTTATGTTCGCACTTCATTCCAGCGTGACAGTACATGAACATCTACTCTTGTGGAAAAGACCTAATCAGTACTCGATCCAGTACAGTTGGACATTTATTTATCCTACAATATAAGAAAAAAGTGTGACCCATAAAACCATGTAATGTGATGGAAAAGTTACTCTGTGGGCCATTTCAAACTTGGGTTGCTAAGAGCTGTCAAGTAATGATTGCTTGTTCCATCTCGGAGCAAACAGCCTTGTGCATAAAGTGAGAGGTTCAGTTTCACTTTGAAATTGGTGAAAAGTGCCCATTAAGATTTACTAAGAACCACAGTGGTAAGCTAGTAGTCAGACCCATGGCATAAAATACAGTTTATCGATAATCTCGAATCTTAGTCTGAAGAATTCTTTGCCTGAAAGCTAGTATTTCAGCATGAATTGCGCACAGCAACAGAATGGTACTTTGTGTTGTTCTTAAGATCCACAGATGCTACCACAAGACACCAGCACAGAAGTTGGTTTGAAGCCATTTGATAAGCAGTTAGCATGACATTTAATACAAATGGAGTCCTTCGATACTTTTCAACTTCTCACGAAACTTCTACAAAAGCTATGCAACTCTGTACCCTCAATTCAATGGTGAAGCTTCTGGCTTTTCAATTATCCGACCAGTTATCACTCACAAGAGAAAGCATAAGTTATACTGTGCTTTGGGATTTAAAGATCCGTGTTCTTCAACTGTACATGCCAATCTACTAGGGTCAATGGCACGCACAATCTTCATGACACCTTTAGCAGCAGATTACAAGAGGCTTTGCCAGCTACAAGAGAAGATATATCCACCATAACAGACATGTTTCTAAAAGATTTGACGAGTGCTCAAGATGTGCTGTTGCCACAACAGTCACTACGTACGGCAAGTCAACTGAAACACTGACATTGAATTGAAATAATTGTGCCACCATTTGCGGTCATCAACGAAATGTGTTCCTTATTTTACATCTTCCTTAAGATTAATTTACGAATACCTTATTGAGTTGCATCCACACATCTGCGCACTATACTTTCATATGGACGGTGACCAACAAACGAATTCAAGGGCCCTGACACAACTTTGCACTAAGTTCCACATCTCACACACTTACAAGTAAGCTATTGCACATAACTTGTTTTACAATACTGTGAACTGGAACAACAGTGTACCCTATCCAGAGCATAGCCGCAACAAAACCTTCACACTCAGTTGTTTCATATTTGCATTTGTCTTTCTTTTGCAAGAAGGCCAACTACCTGTCATAGCACTGACAACACTTGAACATTCTACAGTGCCAAAGGTTTCCATCCCTATTCATGTCTGGCGATAGTATACAAAAGCCATCAATGACAACATGAAAACTAATAGAACAGTGTTACTGAATGCCAACCATAGAGAAGCGCTATTTGTTTACACTATATTTGGGATTCTTCCAGAAACACCGGGCGATTCACAATTGACACCACAACTGATTTATAGAACAGAAGCTATCTTCCCATAACACAGATATTTTATCTCTGCCACCCAACCAACAGGAAAGGTGATAAACAAAAGTCTATTAATTGTCAACCCCGACTTTACATGTGAGCTGCAATATGAAACCTGCCTTCAGAATGAACTGCTAATCTCCAACTCATCTTTCAACGGCTCAACAGTCTAGCAGTTCTTAACATTAGTGATGGAATGTTTCAAACCGCGGAAAAAAGGCCACATATAACTTGCTGTGATAAACTATGACAGGCCATCCAACATACACAACGTACACAGCATCCACATCAATCAGCATACCATCACCTGATGCAGGTTGTAAATATGGTAAACCTTAATTCGCTGGTATCATAAATAGCACATAGACCAACTATACAGGGCAGATTGTGAGTGACAACACTGCTCTTGAGTGATAATGCCACGCTGGTTGTTACAAAGACAAAATGAGCCGAAGTCATGCAACTGTGCGGATATTCGACAGCACGCCAGTAGTGAGAAAAATGCATAAGACCTGCTTGTGCAACATTGGCAAGGAGAGAACGGACACTCGTCAACGACATTGAACAAAAAGACATGACACAGTCAACTGGCAGAACTCAAGTACCTAGAGACTCAGTTTTTGTTTTGAATTATCAAACTGTCAAAAATGCTGTCCAAAAGACACCACCATCTCAGTGGTGCCATCTTATAGTGGTGCTCATAAACACGCCTGTAAACAACGCTGCAAACATTCTGCGATACAAAAGTTGTACAAGCACGGCATTGCAATTTTTTTAACCCCACCATACTTGTTGTTCGGCAACCACACAAAGCAGCCATCAAATGCAGGTACGTTTCGATTATTCATGCCTCATGAATGCTCTCTTATCAGCCTTTTTTGCCAAAGTTGCATTGCATTATGAATCCAAAAAGTGTGACCCAGCTACACAATTCACCAAAGACAGCCAAAATTTTTTTGATCTGCTTGAAACAACCAGAACTTCGAATACTCTCTATTTGAATTATCGCAAGTCCACTTCTTATCTTAAACATCTCACACAAGAGACATTGACCATGTTCAGTAAACTTGAAACTGACCTCAGTGTGGCAGCCAAAGGGCTCTCGATTTAATTTCACATGTCTTCAACACCTACATAGCAAGAAAGCCACAATTCGCCAAGGACTGGCTGAAGTTCCCACTACATGTTCGCTACTACACGTAATAAAATCTGATCTACTCTTAGTGTAAGGCATTGGCTTTGGTGTCCCCGAAATCAGTACAGGAACACACATCATCTTGCAAGAGAGTTCATAACAGCTGTTGTTGTTGCTGCTAAGTTTGCACCATGAAAAACTTTTCTTTCAAGCTTACATTTGTTCTGGCATGGCTAAGGGTGGCCTTGCGCGCAGGCCTCTCAGGCACAGGCACCTTGGCAACTGCTAGATTGTTCACAAACTTGTTTTCATAAGCTTTAACGACACTATCGCACAAGAAGCAAAGGTAGCAAATATACCAATGGCTTAAGCATTTGAGAAACTTGCGTTGCACTGTAACAGCTCTGCAGGCTTAACCTGCCTGTTCGTGAAGTTATGGTTCACTGCTCCTTGCGGAGTGGTTGAGCATGCCTCTGAGACAACTAAGAGCTCATGTAAATTACAAGTAAACGGCGATGAATCAATCAAAAAACATTACAAACGAAACAAAAGCATGGGTAATATTTGTTAATGTTTGACTTAGAAATTCTCAGAGACCTGGTGCTGACATTCCACACTGCACATTCGTCCAACTCCTTGGCTGTAGAATTGCACTTTTAAAGCTAAGTTCACAATGGCAAACAAACGCCTAAAAAAAAAGACAATAAGCAATGCTAGACCACAGGCTTGTCAAATCCTACATTTCAGAATGTTCACAGCTTGTTGCCGACGCTCCAGGGATTGGCATCGTGGCACGGGAAGATCGAGCAGCAGACACGAGATGAACACATTGTGCATGTTGAATTTGCTACTTGTGTCATGCCTCTTGTTCCACGCCCTTTGTTCTACCATGTGCACATTACATTTCACCCGCACCACTTTGAGCTGTGGCTGCTAGTGAATGGCCAGTCTTGAGGTGTCCTTGTAGCGGGGCCGCTTGCGGCCGATGAGCAAATCGTGCTTGACACTGGCCGTCCGGTTTTCCAGCTGCCCGGCGCTTGCCTCGAGCATTGACATCTCTTTCCTCAAGCCTTCAACCTGCATGTGAAACAGGTTTGTAAGTTGCAGAATGACAGCTATGGTGCAGTGCAAAGAACAGATGCACACAAGATGAAAGCGTGAACACATGGACACAGCAATGCCTGTGTTACACTATGCTAGTAATCTATGTTTGGGTGTCAACGTATCCTCATCACAACAATATTTTCCTTGCGTTACTGGGCTTGGCATGCATGTTATACTACTGGGGGGCTGTTCTGCCATGCTACATGCACCACGTGGCAACCACAAGGCCATGGGAGCTGCCATACTACATGCACCACGTGGCTACCACGAGGCGACGGGAGCTCCCACTGCTCCGCGACGAATCAAGAATTCGACACAGGAGGCGACTTCAACAAGTGTCCAGCCATATCCGCGACGGATCAAGAATTTGACACCAGAGGTGAAAGAAGCACTCAGCCATCTCCACGGCTAATCAAGAATTCGACGTGAGCGACGTCGTCAGCCTGCCCCGCCTGGTTCCTGCCGACGAAAACTTGCCCTAACTGATTCTGGCCGACGAGGGGTCGCCAAAGGGATTTAAGGGAGAACCAGCCCATTGTGAGAAGAGAGAGTCACTTCCAGCCGCCCAGTCGGTCTGATGCGCTCTTACTGCGACCTGTGTGCTATCATCCACTATCTGTAAATATTGTATAAAGTTTTTCGTTTCTTCTTCATCTACGGAACGAGTCCGTCTTTCGTCCTCCACCTCTAAGTCACAACAGGGCTCATAAATTACAGCGTAATACTTAACGCTCTGTGGCATTGCCTTTGTGATGCGTCCTCAGAGCACCTGCGCTTGAGCAGAACATGGTGAGGAGTGAATGCCGAAGAAGCAGTTATGTTTGCTGCCACGTTGGAATGAGGATGCTCTTCATTAGCTTGCTGTTGTGTGTGGTCATGGCCAAATAAAGGTGCTCGGTACCACACCATGACATTGCCCGAGTTCCTTCAGCTTCTCTTAATGCCTACAAATGGAAATGCTGTCAACACACATTTGTCACTTTGATTTGAAATGTTGAGGTCACTAAGAAAACATACACCACTATAAACGATTAAGTGACATATCTGATGACACCCTCATTAATCATCTCTGGTCCATGATAACCCAAGAATGCAGCGGTAAATACATTGCTGCACAATTCAGAAACATTGTGTAGATGCATGCGGGCCAATTTCTAT
Source organism: Dermacentor andersoni (assembly GCF_023375885.2). Lineage (NCBI taxonomy): Eukaryota > Metazoa > Arthropoda > Arachnida > Ixodida > Ixodidae > Dermacentor > Dermacentor andersoni. The sequence continues at coordinate 116,656,089 of NC_092821.1, read as the reverse complement.
GACATCGTGGCGGAGGTGAACTTCCAATATTAGGATCCCTTGGTAACCGTGCAGTGTGGTTCTGTGGCTGGAGCTTGCGTTGAATTCTTAAGATGTCGCCAGGTGCAGTCACCACAATGTAGTATTGAAGCTGACTTCAATGAACCAGCCTCGTCATTCTCACCAGTTGTATGTGTGTTTGGTCTGCTGATGCTGCAATGTTTGTGCACCTTTCTGTTTCACAGCTATGCTTAGGTACGAGGCAAGTCGATTTAAGATCACAGATCAGCAACACTAAAGACTATGTGAGTGAATTCATTGACTGGTCGGGCTTAACGCGACACAGTTACGACGGAATACACATGCACGAGTTGGAAAATGGCACATGATGGCTGTCACTGGTTGACTGAACATTTCGAGAAGACAAATGGGCAGCGATAATTGGCTGGCACATGTATAGCTAAGCTGCACAGCTTAACGTCATGAAGACACAGCAGTGGTGCCGTGCCACCATTCAATGCAGCTAAGACAAAGAAAACGAATGCTTCTACCAACATTAGTGGCATGAATTTTCTCAGAAGGCAAGATCAATATGTGCGGAAATGTTTTCAAAAGTTAGTACTCAGTGAAGGCTAGTGTTGAAACAGTCGAATGTACTACAGTCAAACATGAGAAATGCACTCGTGTTCTTTTTGCCTGCACTATGCGCCTAGCCGTTACTTTATTTTAAATGAGCATCTTCTCTATAGGTACACAAGTCCACAGTCTTGGCTCGAGCACTCAAGTGCCACACTGCAAAGCAAATAAAGAGCACAGCTACTAGGTTCAGCAAACCACGCTGAAGACTGTGCGACTTACTTGTCCAGCTGGCAACCACTGTGCACAAGCACAGCCTTTCTAGCCAAACAACAACACAAGAATATCACAGTTCTTACCTCACAGTGCATCAGTCAAGCACCCAAGACATAAGTGTGTATGTTTGTACACCACTCCTTTCGAGGTACTTTTGCTGGCGAATTGGTAACCTGTCACTGACAACGGCATGCACAGTTTGCGTGTAAACGAGTTCCAAGATTCACTCACTCACCCGCGAGGCGTAATCTTGGAAGCGGTAGAACTTCTGATACTCGTGGTAGCGGCGCACAACCTCTTGTGTCAGGAACAGGATCACGACGACACCAAGGCACACCAGTGCCAAGTGCAAGCGCCGCTGGGGCAACCGGGCAAACATCTACACACCACCGTGCACCCTCTGCGGGTTCCTCCTCTCTGGCTCATTCCAGGTGGCGCCGGTTGTCATAGCGGCTGAGAAGAGTGCGCTCCTGCACCGCAAGACATGATAAGTGCAAATGTGCACAGCAGGGAGAGCAAAACTAGGTGAAAACGAAGACAGGCAGCAGCACACAGATTTCGAACTCCAGGATGGTGAAGTGGAACCCCAGGACACTCTCACTAAATGTAAATGAGAGTGTTCATTTACAAAGCGTCTGGACAGCACTTTACACAGGACCACTTCAACAGATTACTGTTAGCCGAGACCTGGGCTAATAGGTCTCAGCTTGCTATGCTAAGGTCAACGCACGGAATGTTTGCAGTGACAGGCTATGTGTTACTTAGCTAATGTTATGAAGGTCATTAACTGCCATAGTCTCTAGATGGAATGCGTGATGTAGGAACCTTTTTGGATAATGAGAAGACTTTATGTCAGAACAACACCCAAAACATAAGTCAATACAATAGCAAACCCACCTAACTACAACTAAGAATAAAACCCCAAAACACTACACAAACCCTATAAATAACAAGTTAGCAATGAAAGGAGGAACAAGAATACAAAAGTCCCATTGTATACATTAGTTCGTCAAAGCCCTAGCACTGAACAGGCGCCGCCGATCCAGACGTTGGCATGGCACAACTTGACGTTTCGAGTAACATGGTGTTGTTGATTCCAACAGGCCTGGCCTGAAGGTGGCAATGAGGTCAGGTTCAACTGGTCTGGACCGCTGACCTTCCCAATGGAGTCACAAAGCATAGCCGCAGGATTTTGGACCTTAAAACTGAGGCAAATTCAGGTAGTGGCTGCCAACGCTCCCAGCTGTGCCCACTCAGCCCATGGAGCGTAGCCGCAAGAGCTGGGTAGTTCACTGGAGCGCTACCAACTGCATCACCAAACCACTAGGCTGGCCCAGACTGCAGTCCTTTTTGTCTCTCCTCCCCACGTGTCATTCAACTGTTTCTTTTATAACTCCTTTGACACATTTTCCACTGAATGGCATGCCCAACTCTATGTGGTATTTGTTCATTCGCTACATTATGTCACGTGCATTTACTCTTTTCTCCTTCCTCCATATCATGTTGTTTTCTTTCTTCTCTACAACTTTTAGTCCTTGACTCATGACATTAACAAAGTCAGTAACATCCTCATCATTCATGTAAAAAGGCCCTTGTCTACTCCTTCGATGAGAATAGCATCCAACACAAAAATGTTTGTAGTGCTTCATGGCTGAGGAAAGTACTACAAGATGTCTTCCATGTCTTTGGTGCTGCTGTCCATGTCTTCAGTGTTCAGATACAACTAAAGTGCAGTATGTCTATGGACAGGCTAGAACTAAGTTAAAGCCAAAACGGCTGTAATGCTGTTATTTCACAGCCCCTTGATTTCAGAAATGTTGTGATTTGAGAATTTCGCTGAGCCTAAGGAGCAACTCCAGTAATGTTCTATAACATTACGGAAGTGGGTGTTTTACCTTTCACTTTGTTTCCTGCACAAAATAGGTTCAACTTGCCATAAACATGCAGAATTACATATAAAAAAGCAAAAAGCAAAACATCGCACAAACTAGAATGAACAGTCCAGAGAGCAGCATTTCTTAATGTTAGTTATATGACATTATAAAAGCCACATCGTACGAAGAGGAATGCCAGTGGTAGCATACTACCAATACAAAATGTTGAACTACAACAAAACCAACACACTGCTGTTCAAGAGGGCCCAATGGTTCTCGCAGATTTCTGTCATTAGTATTTCTCTGTCATAAAATGTGCACATGTGGTGACGCTATAAGGCTGATCGTGATGTCATGCACTGCACGCACATTTCATGTCTGCCTATGCAGCACAAACTGGCAAACTGCTTCTAAACAGAAGTACTGCTGACACTCTTTTACTACAAAGCAAACATGCTTCAGTTAACCCCTTAGCAGCCAACATTATCGAACGAAAATTGTGCTAGAACTCATCTACGCACTCAGTTTGTGAAAAACTCTCCTTAGAGCTTCAAGGCATACTGGACAAGGCATGATCACCAAAAGTAAAAAGAAAAGAGGGATTTTGTCCAGAAAGGAACTGAGCCTGTCAAAATTTAAAGCCTAAAAGCTGTTTGCTGATGTGAGCAGCTGAAACCAGATCATTATCGTGTTCTGGGAGTTCATGCTCCGGTGTATGCATGGAGGTGTGGCAGCAATTTGGTAAAAGCCTACCTGTACAAGTCGGCTATGGCTGGCAAAAACCATTTGAAGAAAATGACACCACTGGCCCAACTTGAGAATTGGCACCAACCAAAAAAATTGAAATTTACAGAATAAAAAAGGGTTGGAGTGCATGCAGCAGGCATTGCCAGATCCTGACTGGGAGCTTACCACTATGACTGAAATGGAAGGTGTACAATCAGTGCATTCTACCGGTGGTAACATATGGGGCAGAAACTTGGATTGACGAAGAAGCTCGAGAACAAGCTGAGGACCGCGCAAAGAGCGATGGAACAAAAGATGCTGGGCGTAACGCTAAGAGACAGGAAGAGTGCAGTGTGGATCAGAGCAAACAGGGATAGCAAACATTCTAATTGACATTAAGAGAAAAAAATGGTGCTGGGCACCCCATGTAATGCATAGGATGGATAACTGGCGTACTATTAGAGTTACAGAATGGGTGCCAAGAGAAGGGAAGCACAGTCGAGGACGGCAGAAGACTAGCTGGGGGTGATGAAATTAGGAAATTTGCAGGCACGAGCTGGAATCGGTCAGCGCAGGACAGGGGTAATTGGAGATTGCAGGAAGAGGCCTTCGTCCTGCAGTGGACATAGCATAGGCTTATGATGATGAGATCTGTTCACTTGGCAGAGACGAACTTCTTAACTTCAATATTTCAGGCGCCTCTTCAAAATTATATTTTGCACTGCAGGTGCTTGAAGGGTAGGCGCAGCATGGTTTTGCGAGCAGAACTTTTGAGCGGAAATGTAGGTTTTCACCAAGTGTGATGCAATTTGAGGGCGGAACTGTAGTTAGTGGTTAATTAAGACAGCCAAAGCAATACCAAACATGCAGCAAGCTTTAGATTTCTAAATTTCTGTCTGCCACAAAAAGTCCTAAGCTGCTATACACGACCAACAATGATTGAAGGCAATTTGTATGAAACCCATTCTGGCAAATTTCACAGTGCAAAATTAAGAGCGCTGGTTACCAATTAGTGCTTTATTTTGGACACATGGAGCACTGATTTTCCACACTTAAATAAGAGCTATTTTAATTTATCAAATAACCAAGGCACACCTAATCAGCTGACCGTCAACCAGAAATGAAACATTTAGCTAAATATTACACGCAGCAACAAAAACCTGGCAACATTTTCGTTTTGCAGTTGCGAATATGGAACTTCTTATTTGATAAAACTCACACTGGAAGGTGCGTATGCTGCTATTGGTAGCGCATACAGAATGCGCACGAACTGTAGTTAAGAGCTAGCTGATAACAGCAGCCTCTGAATTGTTCTCGCGTACGTTTGAGCGCTTAAAGGGGTCGTCATCCAGCAATCGCAGTCAAGTGCATTCAAGTATCCGAGATCACTGAACAATGATGCCCGCCCGCCAGTCTTCCACTCTCTCTCTCATTTCTTTCTGTGCCGAGCGACGTGGACTATCAGCGGTGCAAGCCAAAGATATCCATCTTCGAATCCCGTACTTCCGCGTCTTCTAACTACAATACTCTCGCGCAATGAGCATGAGAACGCGAGTCGCCAAGATCAAATGGGGCAGACGACAGACCTTCGAATAAACAGTACGAACAAGCAGTACGCGGTAACGCAAAACCGAAAGTAAGCTCAACGTGAAATGCGTTTATCTAGTGTAGTTACTACAAGGGGAGTAAACGTGATCGCTGAACCTTGACACTTGTCGACCCCGTTTTTAAATGTACATGTTTGGTTTCAGATGTGGTGTAATGATAACCGTGCACACCTGTTCAGTTATCAAATCGGAGAATCTGTCACCTGTAACGAAGAGGAATGGAGCGGGTTATCGAAGCAAACCGAGCACCTCTGGAACTGGCAAAGCCCGGAGGCAGGAATCTGCCAACTGCGGCACAAACCTCAGGCCTCTCGCATGTCAACTTGACGTTCAGTTACGAGAAAGGCCGACGCCCCGTGCTCGCAGAACGTTGTACTTCGTCGGTCACATGTAGGTCTTGATAAGATGCGGTGGCTACATTTCCTGGATGCCCGTCTAAACAAAAACCCGCGCTTACCGCTGAAGCTTGACTCTACGGCCACTGGACACTACGCTCGTGCCCTCTTTTCACTGCACTGTAGTTGTTACGCAACTGCCCGAGGCAAGTTGCTTTCTGGAAAACTCAAGGTTACTCATTCACAGGCGTAAGATTCGTGATGGGATTCTTCGCACGCATCGCACACTGGCCACACGGCACGTGACCTAACGTCGCGCCGTGACGTCACAACCTGCGGCGGGTTGTGATCACGTGGCCTTGGTACCAGGAAGCGGATCACTTCCGAGAGTTGACGGCTTGCGCGTCTTGTTTCGTTCTTTGCTCTTGTAGCTTAGTACTGCTAATACAGCTGGGCGCTTCAGCATAAGTAAATCGCTCCTGAGTTTTGTTAACAAATTTAGTGCACTTTGGTAATCGTTGAACGAAGAATCAGTCGCTCGTCGTCGCCGCAGCAGCTAAACCAACGAGCCCAAATTTCATGCAGACGATGTCGCTCGAGCGCTGATTGGTCGACCGATAAAAGAGTCATAATCGTTTTATGAAAGCCGCACTAGAGTACTAACTGAAGGGTTGACTTTCTTGAAGTATTCGAAAGCATTACCGGTGTCTCGCACGTTTCAAGAGGCCTTCGTTCACTGAGGTTAATTGCCGAAAGCCGGCAAATGACACGCGAAACGTGCGTTAATCTAGCGCCCTCTTAAGGGCGTGTTGCCAAGCCACGTCAGTTGCAGCGCCGCCATATTTGCCGGCTGTGAGGGACGCGTTTGTGGTCGTAAAACGTGAGAAGATGAATATATTTCGCTTAGTGGGTGACTTATCCCATCTCCTGGCCATAATCATCCTCTTGCTCAAGATATGGAGGACGCGGTCGTGTTCAGGTAAGCGTCACTCGCCGAGGTAGTTACACCGCGCTCAAAAGGCGTGCGGCTGTCGCGTTGAGCGTATCGTCGTCAGCATAAGCGTGACTGCACCATTGCATCCCGAAATCCTTTTTCGCCCCGCTACTGTTTGACGGCTCCAGATTGCGCATTTAGAAGAGAGCCACCCGTTTGGTGCTTTCGGCGCCTTTACCAACGCCGTGGTCGAAGACAATTGTTGGTCGCAGTTGGAAATGTTTGTAGGGACCATGTAGTGCAGTTCGTTCGCCTTTGCATTCCAAGCCCTTTAAGCATAAGCGGACAAGCAGATGCGGCCACAACTCGGGCGACACCGTCTGCGCCTCTTGCAAAACTGCCGACACCACTGCTGCATCGTATCGTTCAGTGCGCGGGCGTGATGGAGTGTTTCTATACGCGCCGAGACTTGATGGGACGGCCGTAAATCTTTATCGCTAGCTCCTTTTGTCAAAGTTCGTTCCATCCGCCCCTCAGCGGCATCGCGTGTTCGGTCATTTATTTTTTCTCATTTAAAGCAGTGCCCTGACGGAGATTCAGCTCTCAAGCAAGTATCCGAGCTGCCATACAATCGCTGGCCATTGTGCGAAATCGAGTCGTACTCGTGCGTAGTCGCCCCCCCCCCCTCCCCCCTTTCTTTGAGCACACGAAATTGACTTTCGTAGACAGCTCGACACGATAGCAGGTTTCTTTAGCTTTCTTCGGGACCTTTGAATGACGCGCTCCGTAATCATCCACCTTGATCGAACTCCGGACGATATCTCCCGGGATGCTCGAGCCTTTACCACTCGTCGCCGTAAGCGAGATGGATACGGCGCGGCATATCAGTCCGCGGAGAGCGGATCGAACTGATAACATCCGTGACTGCGGTGATGGAGACGACAGATAAAGCTTGAGAGCGCGGAGCTAACTCATTATAATCACTGCCAAAACGCTCTCTGGCCTCGGTGACCGCTCAGTTCGTGCACCGGATGTTGTACAGCGGAAAAACATAGTCCGTGCATTTGCAAGCTCGAAGGCGGTAAACGCAAATCCCCCAGTTGCTAGTATGTTGAGTTTCCGTCGACTCCTATTAGTGTGCTCACATGGAGAAGTGTTGAGCACACACACACGAGCGGAAGCTTTTCACGTGGCACCAGCAGCCGACTGAACCGTCCTCAGTATGGGGCGGTATGTTTACAGGTCTACATTAGGACGCGCTGGATTGTAATTAAATGCTTTCTCATTACAGTAGTGGTTGTGCGACACATTTAAGCAACAAGTAACTTTCGTTTGCTGTAAAGACCTCTGCTAATTCGACTGTGGAAAAAAGAAAGTGACGAAGATAACAGGTCAACACCTCGGGCCAACTGCTATCGCTATGCCGTGCTTATTCATGCTAACATGGCGGTGATGTGGCGGTGATGTATTACGGGTATCTTCCTGTATGAAATGGGATTGATGGCTGAAATATAATGGGTAAACATTGTAAAAATAGTGTTGTATCCTGCCACTTCGTGATAGTCATTACAATGGGAAACACAACCGGGTATAGAAAGCTTGGAAAGAGATAAACCGTTTACCATCTTTCATTTGGCAATGATTGAAACGCAGTAGCAGTAGCGTGCAGTCTTTGGTAAGGTCCACATTGGGGTGAAGTGTGCACGATTTGAAAAAGAAGACGAGCATGATTTACAGTTGGGCCACTCGTGCATTTCGCATAGATTTCGGGAATACTTGACGTGATGACAAGCACGGCAGCGTCTTTTTTTTTTTCTTTGCTGTACAGGTCTTTCACTAAATAAACAAGAATGTTGGAGTTGGGTGCATCTTCTTCCTCCATTCGTTCCTTCCCAATTCCCTCATTACTAAACTGGCGAAGAATTATCTCTCCACGTGTTCAATTTGAGCATTAGTCTTTTACCTAATTTGCATGCCTTGAATTTTCGCTATCTGGGAAACTTTTAAGCATAGAAATGTGTTTGAGAGTGCATCAGAAGACTATTTCAGGAACTTGAAGTTGCATAGGACGGGAGAAGCAGTTTTGAATGGTAGCAGGCTCAAGTGATAATGATGCAGTTTATCACATTAACAGAGCAAGTTTTCTTTTTCACTGTGAGCCCTCTGTTTCACACGAACTGTGGTGAAATTATGAAGTTTAGAAACTTGACATGCAATGTAGTTACATAATGAAATTACGACATTTCGTCTCCACATTGAGTAATTCAGGCGGGGAAATTTCAGTAAGTGAGGAAACTTGAAGGCAGCAGCACCATCAATACCTAGCAGGTCCCTGTGTTGGCAGAGATCATGGCAGCTGGTCAAGACCATTACCATCCCGCACCATTTTCAGTTAACATATCTACCATCCCATATTTCTTTTTTCTCAATTAATGTGCTCTCCCTTACCATTCTGACCTACGAGAATGCTACCACTACCATTCAGTCCTGGTTAATTTTCTATATGTTACCATTCTGGAAGCTACAAGATCAGCACCACTACTACTCGGTTCCAGTTAATGTACCATTCATCACCATTTCTAAGCTACAAAAATGTCATCATGAGCATTCCATTGACCGCACTATCCATTAAAGTAACAATAAATGGGAATAGTACTGCTACCATCTTAAATTATCATACTTTGACTACCATCCTTAGCAAGATGGGTCCTGACATTCCCATTTTCTTTAAAGCATAATTATCGTGGCAGTCGCCGTTGGGGGGCCAGGGTCCTAAACGAACAAAGTATTTAGCACCCTGCCGTTGCTGTTGCTAAAGTGCTTACTGTTAAATTCTGATTGCCCCTTACTTGAATTTTTAGTACGTTTTGGTCCTCAGAAGTGTAGGTGAGTGCTACTAACTGAATCCACAAAAAGATTATGAAAGATTGGTGGAAGGATGTCAGGGTGCGATTACCGTAATAATTATACCTTATTCAAGGTGATTCATGTTCAACAAAACTTGTGCATTGTCTTGAGGTCACGGCTCAGCATGCGAGCGAATGCCCGAGTAGCCATGCTACCTTTCGCAGCAGCATCATCATGCAGTAATAAAGCACCACTATACAGGCACGCATCTTAAGAATGCACAATTGGGTTCAGTTTATGCAGTTGGAAAATAGTATGCACACATAACGGCGGAAGTGACCTAGTGAAGACTCGCACGCAGCAAGAAAAAAACCCTGACCAGTGCAGTCTTCAATCGTGACATCCTTTGCCAATAAGTCGTGTTGTTCTGGTAAACGAACTGCTGGAAGAGTTCTAAGAGAATAATGTGTCACCCTAGAGCACGAGCTAGCTAATGTTCCTCATGATTGATGAGCATAGGTGTCGCTCTCCCAGCACCCTCTTGTGAGAGCCAGGTCATGTGATACAGCTGCATCAACCTTTCCATGTTGCTACGCTTACTTCTGTCGGCCGGTGGGGTCTGGCAGATGCGCTTAGGCTGCGCGTGTGTCGCAGTCCTATTGTTCGACATCTGCGAGTGTCGCCTTCTCTTCTTTTTTTCCCCCGGTCTGCGTAGTTTTCATGCAAGGCTGATTTTATGTGCTTCCTGTAGTTTTAAAAAGGGCACATACCTTTATAAGCTTACTGATTTTATGCCTTATTTATACAGGATAGGATACAATTTGTGGGAGAGTTCATGAAAAACGAAGAACAAGGTCAAAATGCTTTCATAATACTTTTCGTAAAACTGGTGGATAATGATGCTATCTACATAATTCCATCTCGCTACGTCCCTTCACAAAGGGGCTGTAGTTTATAAATATGGTTTGGGAATATTAAGATGACTGATGTGGTTAGTCTCCTTTTGTGAAATTTTTTACCACAAAAGATTGCCGCCACCTCAGCTAATGATAAATTTTTTTTTTTCTGCGCTGAGATGACTGTCTTATCTGCTTTTTTGTGACCACAGATATTGCACTTCTTATGCTTGTTTCTTGATGTGTAGTAGTTGCGCATGTTTTTCTTACACTTGGCATCTGAACCACAAACAAAGGTTTCTTAGATGGTACTTAATCATTTGTCATAAGCAAAGATATGAAAAATGCATATATAGCTCACAGGGACTTCAGGTTCATTTGTGGAGAGCAGTAGAGCAGTTTTGGTCGTGTTTTTGCTGTACTCTTTACGCCAGAATTCAGAAAACATCATTGCGGATGCTTTTTGTGACGGAGCAGTCTATAAAATTTTGAGAAAAAGCCTTGTACAACCATGGCCTGTGTTTGCTTCTTTTCGCTAATGCACAAGGAATGGGGGTGCTGAAAGTGGTACAGGCTGTCATGCAGTGATAGGGCAGTGAGCCTAACACTTTTAACCTTGGAAGTGTGGTTGCTATCTGAATAAGACACAAAATAGGCAGTGCACCCAACTGTGTGAAGCGTCTGAAAAGGTTAAGCATTATAGTTTGCCAGAATTTTCTGCAGCTCGGTAAAGTAGGAGTAAAATGGTCAATGGGCACAAGCGCCATATGTTTGAGATATTTGGACTTGTGCTTGGTGCCTAAAATTATGGACATTGCTTAACTGCTGTCTTGGAGCCTGTTTCCTGTAGTACGATTTTGTAGATGTGTTCACAGGTGGGGCAGATGCACTGTCGGCTCCTTCAAGCGTGCAGTTTTTTAAAGGAGTACCAGCACAATTTCGAGGTTGAGATTACTTGTCAGATCAATTTCTGTAGGCACGCACACAGCATCTACAAAATATAAATGGCAAACACCATAAAACTTATTTTAAATCAGTCTTAAAGTACGTGCGGGCAAAAAAAATTGCGACAGAACCCATCTCACGATGACTGTCGATGGCAATGTGTTAGCATTGAATCAATCAATGACACAGTGTATTGTCACCATCAAAACAAGTTGCGTATGATGCATGTACTCCAGTGGGATTCCTCTTGTGCACCTACCTAGGAACACTCGGGGTCATCTAGCACTGCCGCCGTGAAGCCTGCGCGTGGCCTCCAAAATGCATGGCGTGTCGGTGCATGTGAACACTGAGAAACGCGTCATACGGCAAACGGACTTCTCTCTTGTGCTTCCTTCTGGACACACTGCGCCATCTAGTGGCACTGCCGAGAAGTCCACACGTGGCCTCCGAGACGAGAAGCGTGTCACGCCGGTGCCCGTGGAAGCTGATGATCGTTCTCTCGCTTGCCTCACGCTCAGTGGCACGTACTCCGTCACTGAAGTTGGCAAGAAGTTCATTGAAAAGTGGCACATGTCCATTGCATTCATGGCGCAGCTGGCTAAAGCAGTGACGCGAAAAGCATTCATTAAAAAGTGGCCCGCGCCCAGTGCATTTGTGGCGCAGCCTGCTAATGTGTCGGGTTGCTGTCCTTGACTGACATTTGTGACGTGGGTTCAATACCACTCAGCTCAGTGGAATAATAAACTTTTCAATCAATCAATCATTGAAGAGTGGCACACACCTTCTAGCACATATCCAGCTACCCAAGTTGGCATCGAAGAGGCTCATGAAGACCAGCACAGACTGAGGGGCACAAACCCAGTACTTGAAGTCGGCGTTTCGTTCAACAGTGGTACCTACCCAGTCTTGCGTTTACAGTGGCCCATGTCAATGCGAAATAGGTTCGTTGAAGAGTGGTGCTTGTGTACAAATTGCCAAATACTCACTGACCCAAGTTGGTGCCATGGTTGGCCTGGAACCACGTTACCTCAACTCGGCAACCACGATCTGCCCAGTGACCAGGTAGGCGGGCATACAGTTCGATATGAACATACATGCAAACGAACGTAGATGGATAGCCCCCCAAAAGTATGCGAACGCATTAAAACCACAAATTGCAGTACCTCCCGACACTGACAAGGATGGTTTGTAAACGTCCCAGAGCATAACAGAAGCAGCACTAAGTCATGAGTTTGTGTTGGCTGCCACGCTCCTTGGTGCGTGCTCTTGCACATCCCACGACCTAGCCCTTCATTGCCACACTCCCAGTCTTCCTCGGTTTTTAGTTGTAGTCGCATGCCCTCCGTATCGCTGCAGTGGTTTTTGTCGTGCCTGTTGAGATTTCCCGTACTATCTGCGTTTACTGTGCTGCACACAAAATGTGACTAAAGCACAATGTCGGGTGCATACTGCATTGTCGGCTTCTGCCCAGAGCATTCCGGTTTGGGTATAGTCGTGCGTAGGTTTCTCCACAATGGCCTTGAATGGCAGAAGGGGTGAGGAGTTCATTTCATTTTTATTTTTGTTGCTTAAAGACCCCGTGACAGGGTATTACATAAGAGATTTCCCGATTTCCAGCTGAGTTCGTGCACACCGCCGCACGCAAGGAGTGAACCCCGCTGAAGAGCATCTGCATTTGCTCTCTTTGTTTTGAGATACAAGAAAAGGTTGATTTTATGCTTACCTCTGCTTTATATTACTTAAAATTTGCAGAAAGGTAGCATTTTATTGCCCAGGTGGTTCATTATAACACATGGCACTCTACTTGCCTGGTCTTCAAGAAAGTTCAAGTTTGCCCTCATCTATGGGGAAGCCAGCTGTTGCCAAGGCAGCGCTAGCATAGGCATGTGGCGCTGCCTATTAGCAGCTGCTGGAAGCGAAGCAGTTGTGCCAGCAGGGCTGCGACGTGAGAAAGGCAGTTGACTTGAAGGTGGCTGTGCCTAAAAGTGATTGGCCGCGTCTTAGTATGGCGGCAGATTCCGGTCTGCAGAAAATTGTCAACACTGGGCAGTGACTTAAGGACGAGGGTGGCGAGGACATCGCGCTGGCATTCGTGTCACAGATTTGTGTGGTCACGTCGCCAGCTGTGTTTGCAAGCCTGCTGTCCTGTCTCGTTGCTGTCTGGAACCGAAACTTGGATTGATTGCTATAAACAGGGCTCTAAATAATTAAGTGCTGCACACTTGAGCAAACGAGGTTTCTGCCATAATAACTGGGCCATTAGCAAGATGCGAAATTTTTGCATCGTTGTTCCTTTAATGTTGTGAGATTCTGAACAACCCTGCCAAGTTGCATTTGTGTGTGTGGGCACGCAACTGATAACAATGAAAATTGTCAGGCACATCACAGTGGCCCACCTGCTTTTCTGTTATGTTTTAATAAAGTAATAAGTTCAGGCTTGAAAAACTGGTTTTCCTTTTTTTAAAGCTTGAGCCAAGAGTATCTTCCACTGGGGGCTCAGAAATGTATAAGTTGCAGCCACCGCAATTGGTGCTTATGAAACAGCAATGTGAAGTCTGGATGTGGTGAAACTCCAGCCTCTGTTAAAGCAGCACGAGTTCACTCCACGTGAAACGAGCGCAACATTCATGAAAAATAACACCAGACAAACTGTGCAGTTCCTACTTGGAGAGGCATGTCAATAGCAATATAGAGCACCAATCCTCTTTGCACCAATCATGCTTAATCAGTCTCATCATGCTCTTCTCCTATTATGTACTGTTTTCATCCCTAGTCCTTTCCAATTAAATATTAAGACTCACTTGGTGCCTGTCTTTTTTAATCATGTTACCAGTGCAATATAAACAGGACAAAAAGAGGGGATGTAGACACCGCAAAGACTGGTTGGGGGGGGGGGGGGGCTGCATTTGTTATTGTGTCGGCGACTTCTTGTCGTGACGCTTGTAACATTGACAAAGAATTTGGCTGTCAACTAGCCCGTGTAACGATGTTGCTTCTGCTTCCTCTCGCTCCTCAGGCATCTCTGGCAAGAGCCAGATTCTGTTCTCCATCACTTACACGGCACGTTACCTGGACCTGTTCACAACGTTTGTGTCGCCTTACAACAGCGTCATGAAGGTGGTGTTCCTGGCCACCTCGTACGGCACGCTGTACCTCATGTACGTCAAGTTCAAGGCCACCAATGACCGCAACCACGACACGTTCCGCATCGAGTTCCTCCTGGTGCCCGTCGTTCTGCTTGCGCTACTCGTCAACCACGAGTTCACCCCGCTCGAGGTGAGCTCGTACAGTGGCCCGTTGCTTCCGGTGCACCTGAACCATTTTTGCTAATGCTTTGAGGTCATGGTGGTTCATATAGCATTGCCATTATCTATCACACGAAGATTCCGTCAGAGCAATTCCGGAAGTCTGCTATAATTGGCTGAATATTTCCACGAATTGCAAGAAGATCCACTAAGCAAAGCTTGCACGAGAGCCACAGTATAGCTCACAGACATTTTGATTGGCAAAGGTGTCAGTTAAATTAGGTTACAGCGAATACTGGAAATGGATGAATAAGGCATGTGTCATGTTTGTTTAAGCCGAATGCTGCAATGCTCGTTAACCCATTAGTGCCCATTGTACTTCTGAAAGTACATCACCATTTTTATACGCAAATGATTAAACAAGTAACAAACTGCTTTCCTTGGTACGCAATTTTCATAGGAAGAGCATTGCCAAGACAACCACATCGTACTCTTTTGTCAGCTATACCATTATGTATTTGATCTGGTTATCACCATACTTGCAGAAGTGCTGAACATAGCAGACATTGCTGTGCTCGCAGCTTATTTATCCCTTAATGGTCCATTTTCAGAAAAACGTCACTGTAGTGATGATGATCATGTTTATTTAAATTCGTCATTACTTGCAATTTATCAGAATGTTTTAGTTGTTCCTAGATGCCCTTTTTATCATGTTATTTTAACTATGTACAGGTTGTCGCCATCTGCATTGGCAAGTAAAAGGATGGAATGGGAAAAAACTAAACAATCCCCTTCCTAGAATGGCAACAGATGTTAAAATACTGCGTTTCCTAGGAAAGCAGCTTAGATGCACCCGTGTGGCTCACTAATATAAGCTCTTTGGTATGTGTTCACACAGAAGGCTTTAAATGCATTTCTCCCCTACTTGAGGCATACCTGCCAACCTGCGGACATTAATATTCGTGAAATCGCTGGACACGACGCTGAGAAGGGGGAGGAGGTGGCGGGGTTGCATTTTTAACCTTGCTCTGTGCGCACCCTTTTGAGCGATACATACGCGCTTCATTAGCAGCCTTTTACTTTTATTAAGCATAGCCCACGAACAGCGTAGACCGACAAGCCACACATTATGTTTATATCAGTTACTTTGCGAGCAAATTTGTGGTTGCCAATGACGCCTGTTTTGGGAACTTGCTTGAAGCAGCTGCTCCCCCCCCCATCTTTCCACCAGCAGAACACTTCCAACGGATAAGTTAGGAGATCGACAAGCTAATCTTATTCACGAACAGAAATAAGTTTTCATAAAACAATGCAACATTAATGACGTTGTAAAATGAGCACAAATTCGTAAACTTTATGAATAATTCAGGAGGATTGGCAGGTATGCTTAAGAGCATGCAGAGTGCATGATCGAATCTAAGAGATGTAGCCTATTACGTCACATTAACGTTTTTATCTTCTTTTTTCCTGTCTGTGTTTTTTTCTCTTCTCTCCTCCTGTCATCTTTTATTCCCTTTACCCCTTTCTCCAGCACAGGGTAGCAAGCCGGTATATACACTGGCCAACCTACCTGTCTTTCCCTCTGATTTTCTTCATCTCCCTCTAGTGTACCAAGTGGGTGTTGTGAGGCATTGAATTTAGCCAATGTTCCGTGAGGAATTTAGCAGTGCCATTTGTTGGCCATTGTGGTGCTAGAAAAGTCGGCAGTACCACAAAAAAAAAAGAAAGAAGAGGTCAGGGGGACTACGGACTTGATAAATTTAGTGTCTCTCTCTTGCTAAGTTGCCAACGCTGGTGTTAGGCTTTTTTTTTCTAAGCACTGCGCCTGTGTGCTCTCTTCTCATGTCCTGATTTGCTGTGCTGCGCCCCCAACCACGACCCTGACTGCTATTCTGTCTGTGTCTGGAAACGTTCTGAACTTGGGGGTGGCCCTCCTTTCTGCCGACACAGACACTACCCGGCGGCCAAGAGCGTGGGTTTTTCCAAGTGGTGTTCTCCCACGCCACCCTGGTGTTCAGGGATCCCTTGGAGGTAGAGGATGGAGCTGTTGTTCTTGGCACGGCCTCACAAATTGGGTCCTGGGCGGGTGGTTGCACACTAGGTGGCAGGAGCGGTGGTGGGACTCACTGTTCTTTTTGTTTTCTTTTTTTGACCGGCTGTCCTTGGGCCATTTGTGCTGCAGGAGCGCCAGCTTTAGCAAGAGAGAGGCTGAGGCACGCCAGAGAGCTTGTTGGCATTACTTGACTGGCGATAATTAGCTGACTGATCTGTCAAGCAAACGGTTGCAAGTGAACGCCACATTCTGGGATAACTTGCATTAAGAATGGACATCTAGAGTAAACATTAGCGTGGAGACGGAGGATTATAAAGAAGCTTTATAGCGAGGAAGATAGCGACGGCACATTGAGTTATGGAACAAAAAGGGACAGGCATAATGTTAAGAGGCACCAAGGCGGTGGGTCAAACTTGCACTTGTGAACTCTCAAAGCTGTGGCATGAAGCAAGTATCGGGCGAATGATGTGGCCGCGTCAAGGAGAATCCCTTAGGAGCAGCACCTTTACGTTGAATAGAACTGCAGCTGGCCAATGTCTGAAAGCCTGCCGGGCTGTTCTGTAGGCATAAGGCAAAGGTTGATCGAGTCACCTCGCATTCACCCTCCAAAAGCAAGGCTGTGGACAAAGTGGCCAGGAAGAGAAGCGTGCACATGAGGCACAACGCTTCAACTTCGCGCTTCTTTCTTCTCGTCTCTGTGTCGACCACAGTCCTGCTCCTCGAGGACAGTCCGTACATGTTGAGGTTTCAGCTGCATTGGTCAATTGCGGTTCATAATTGCACCCGCAGAGGTCGCCGCAGTGCTCTCCTGCTACAGCTTGTATCCTGTGGCCCTTGCGTCCTCCCACCCTTCCATTAGCATGGCCGCCGGGTTCTGCCTGCTCCTGGTATACACGTGCTGTGGTCAGATGAATTCTCTTGGCTGTGCGCATTGAAAAATGGCTTGGAGGGCTATTGCTCATGGGTGTGACATGCAATGCCATCTGGTTGGCAGTAGTACAGGCTGAGGCTTTTTTTTCCTTTCCGCCGCGTGGTCGGGTATCCGGTGCATTTGCTAGGGCATGGGTCTGGGCCGGTCCTCTACCTGCAAACCGTGAAATTAATGTTGTCTGTTTGGTCAAGAGTGCTAGCACACCTGTACTTTGACTGCTTTCGCTCACGTTGCAGGATGTGTGGGGTCAATAAAATTTCAAGCAGTGGAATGTGAATGTTGGTAGTATATAGCTTAATGCCCTGGTGTCGGCACAAGACTTAAGCCTGTGCGTTTCTAAATTAATTGCAGTTTTCTTGAATTAATTGTTCAATTGATGCCTGAATGTATTGTAATCTTATGTTTTGCCATCTGAACAATATGGGACAGCTTTCTTGCGTTAACTTCTTTTATTGGCCCTGCAGATCTATCCTTTGTGGAAAGTTTATAAGTTCTACTGTTTTGTGTGCTCTAAACAAGAGTGATGGGTTTGTGTTTGTGGAGAACATCGTGACTGACCGTAAAGCCGCTTGCAAGCTGGTGATAACTGAGAATCACTGGTTGTCATGTTTGGCTTTTAATGCAGTGTTGGTTGGGTTCTGGTCCTGGGTATTTGTCTGCATGCTGCACGTGCGTCTTACTGCAATCAGTATGCATTCCGGCTGGTCTAGTACAAGTGGATGCACCAGGATCGGGCGCAGTCTGTCGCATGTGTCGGGGCGTTCTTAACAAAGGCTGTTTCCCAAGCTTCTACTTGTGCTGTTGTCGGCTTACTTGAAGGAACTTATTGTGCACCAAGAATCTAGACTTCTTCAGTTGTCGCAATGTGGTGTCGTGGCCTTTTTAAGCTGCATGAACAGGTTCAGCGCTTGCCTGGCTTTCCAGAAGGAGATGTCGGGAACAAGCTCTTCTTGCCATGTAGGTTGAAAAAAAAAAAAGAAGAAAAAAACGAGTCTTATTCATACATCGCAGAACTTGGACTCTGTTCGGCCGAGAGCTATCTCGTGTTACCAGTACGTGCAGCACTAGCAGATGATGACAAGGCAACGAACGAGCCAAGACTATCTTGATCTGTCCCGTTTCATTTCTTGCTCTATCTTCATCTGCTTACACTGTACGTGCCTGCAATTTGCAGTTTCCCAACAACTAGCCTGTAAACGTGTTGGCTCCTTATGTGCCGACTTCGAGCATTGTCCATTGGGCACATTTTGCGAGGTGTGCACATGTTGTAATCTGAGTGTGGACTGTAGATGACCCTTGGCTGATTACCTGTAATGTCTGAGCTGTACGTGAACATACACAGCTCGCCACCTGTGGTGGGCCTCTAGCAGGCGTACTTGTGTATCCCCATGTGGAACTTCATCTGTTGCAGTGCGGGTCCCGTTAAAGCATCTGTTTGAACGAAACACCTGTTCGACGTGCTACAGCAGGTGGTGGTGACTTGTGCTTGGCATACTTTACCGAAAAGCCACGAACAAGCCGAGCTCATTTGTGGCTATTATGAGGGTAAACAGAGTAGAAACTTGCCTTTTTTTTTTTAAAGATAGTTTGGCGGTATGACATGTCCACAGTGCGGTACCTTGATAGAGTGAATACGCATGTGTACAGCAGAAACCACTACAGTCAAACCCACTTATAACAATACCGGTTTGAACAATATATTGGTTGTAACAATGAGAAGCTGCTGCACCGTCAACTTTTGTATGTTTTGCATGGTGAAATAACCCGGATACTACAATGCCCCGATGCCGCATTATTGGTTATAACGATGAAGTCTGCTTGGTGTCCGAGCCAAAAGGTAGTGAAATACGAAATTCTTGAAAAGAAAAAAGGAAATTCGAGCTGTTTCATGATGCCCATTCCGTGCGCCTCTCTCCCGTTGGCCTTCCACCCCTCCGAACATGAATGGGCTGCGCCTATATCTCTATGGCACGCCACTCTCTGAAACAATATGGACTGCGCCACCTACGCTGCTCGCATTTTGCTCGCTGGCTCCTCATTCAGCGCAGCTCTGCAAACAGCGTAATCGCCCGTGTTCGTCTTTGTTGGTTGCGTCAGAATCATTCCTGGCCACGTGGTTTCTCAGCCTCTTTTGATTGTCGCCGAAACAGAAGATGACTGACCCACCTGGTGATAATCGGCAATGCACGACGTTGCCTGTGAAAAGAAAGCGCAGGGCTATAGGTTTGGAAACTAAGTGCTTCTAACCGATGAGGCGATCGTCACGAACGTGCTTGCATCGGATAGCAATGGCGACGACGACAGCGATGGCGCGGTAGCGCAGGCTGCCTCAACATTGACCTCTCAGGAGCTCATGATGATTCAGTCCGGATGATTCAGTCCATCTGCTGGGCTTCCTGGTCCAGCAGATGATTCAGTCCCTCCAGAGCTTCATTTTCGTGAGGAACCTTCTGCTGCACTATGTGGAGCACCTGGATACCTTGGAGAAGGATGTCGGCAAGGCTGACGGACATAGGGTTTTCTCGTGCAATGCAGTGCGATGTACGTGGTGAGACGCTTGTGGCGGTCTCACCTCAGCGTTTCTTCTAGATTTCTCAAGCTGACAGGCTGCCGCGGCAACCTCCTCGCATTTTTTAAGAGGCCTTTCTTGGGCCCACCAAAGTGCTGCCTCGGTGGTGCTCGGATATCGCTTGCCACCTCTGACCCCTCTTCGCAGTTATAGCAGCGCCATTCTTTAATGCCGACAGCCACGCCTTGTTACACGGGATCGGAGCGTCCAGGAAGCAGTTAAACGAGTTAGCACAATCAGCAGGGGGATGGAGGGAGGTGGTGGGGAGGGGCACTGGCCTCCCCCGTCATTATAGTTTGCTAAGATCAGCTCTGCCATCCTCCTATTTTGATTTTTATTTCATGCAACCCGGTTTTAACAATTATCGGTTATAACAACGGAATTTTCATGGCATTTGAACATTGTTATAAGTGGGCTCGCCTGTATTCCTTTATAGAAACTCTGCAAGGGCGTGGTTGTGCAGCGGACGACTTGCAATAGGTCCTGCCAGAATTATGTTTATTTGCTCCTGCAACGAAAAGAGGGAACCAAGACAATAGATCCCGCGCCTGACTGGCCATCGCTGAAATTCTTTCACTCTGCCCAGGCAGCAAAGGCAGGCTCTCTAAAGAACCACTCTTTATTCTAGGCCTAAGTTTGCACAGGTTGCGGTCTGTAGTTGATGTGTTCGAAATAGCACCTCCTGCAGAGTAAATTTTGACGATGCGGGCTTGTGCATGGTTGCCGTGAACATTGATGGCTTGCAAACCTGTTGCGAGCATGTGCGCATGGCGACAACCTGACGAGTTTGCCGCTGCTCTGCCATGGCACGCCTTGCCGTGGCGGTCATCGTCTGCGCGCCCCGCCACAGGTGCTGTGGACACTGTCCATCTACCTTGAGGCGGTGGCCATCCTGCCGCAGCTGTTCCTGGTCTCCAAGACGGGTGAGGCCGAGACCATCACCTCACACTACCTGTTCTGCCTGGGCTCCTACCGGGCCCTGTACCTGCTCAACTGGGTCTACCGCTACTACACCGAGAACTTCTATGACCTCATCGCCATTGTGGCGGGACTGGTGCAGACTGTCCTCTACTGCGACTTCTTCTACCTGTATGTCACGAGAGGTGGGTGCATGGGGCTTCAGCCATCTTGGATTGGCAGTCTTTCACATCTCTTCTAGAGCATATGTCACGTATCATTGCACAGTTTTATTAAGAATATGTTTATGCACTTTCCAAAGAATATTTTTTAGGCCTCCATACAGCCGTGTTTCATGTACTTCTCGACGATCATTATTTGTTTAGCAATAGCAGTTTCTTATAGCCTTGGCACTCCTTGGCCACTTCTTGCCCGTGCGCCAATAAACTCCTATCATCATCATTTCACATCACTTAGCTACTCTGTCTTCGCTAAAACAGAAATTCGAGCAATGCTAACGGATGACCTTATTGGTGACTATGCAAGCAAGGCTATAGAAGTGAAGCTTCCGCACTGCTACAGTGACCTACAGTTCTATGTGAAAGTTGCCTTGTTGCTCAAATTTTGCAGCAAGGTTGCGTGATGTGGCTGGGATTGTTTAATGGAATGCTTGGCTCTCTTGCATGTGTTGTGAAGAAATAAATAAAAACGAATTTGCCTTCGTTTGCACCTTTCTTGGTGCCCACATTGAACCTCTAGTGGTTAATAGAAACTGTCATCTCGAAGCCTACGCTTCGCCGCACTGTAGACGTGGATAGTAACAAGGTGACATCATAACCACCGTTCGGGAACTTGAAGTGGATTGGAAACATTGCAAGTTAAAAAGTATTAGAAGACGCTCAAGTTGATGAAGCCAGAGTGCAAAGGAAAACGGGATTACTCAAAGCACTATCTACCAAAAGAATATGTACAGTAAGCCCTCATTAACTGAAAATCTGATATCTTGAAATATCAGGCAAATTGAATTTTCTCTCTCTCTCTCTTTTCTGACCATGCTGTCAACTCATGTGTTCATCATCATCATCAGCCTGTTTATGCCCACTGCAGGGCAAAGGCCTCTCCCATACTTCTCCAACTACCCCGGTCATGTACTAATTGTGGCCATGTTGTCCCTGCAAACTTCTTAATCTCATCCGCCCACCTAACTTTCTGCCGCTCTCTGCTACGCTTTCCTTCCCTTGGAATCCATTCCGTAACTCGTAATGACCATCGGTTATCTTCCCTCCTCATTGCGTGTCCTGCCCATGCCCATTTCTTTTTCTTGATTTCAACTAAGATATCATTAACTCGCGTTTGTTCCCTCACCCAATCTGCTCTTTTCTTGTCCCTTAACGTTATACCAATCATTCTTCTTTCCATAGCTCGTTGGGTCGTCCTCAATTTAAGTAGAACCCTTTTCGTAAGCCTCCAGGTTTCTGCCCCGTACGTGAGTACTGGTGACTCATGTGTTGTTCACCTCTTATCTCGAAATCCTTGTGGTGCGCACTTTCTCAGCTGCTTGCTGCCACTTTGATGTGGCCTGCACACAGCAGCGATGCACTAGGCAACGAAGTCCCCCCCCCCTTGTCTCATTAAGGTGCTGTCAGGGAAGCATCAATCTCGTCACGGCTTAGTCACGCTGCGCCCAAGAGAAGCCAGCATGCAAGCCCACAGCATTTCAGCGAGATCGCGGCTTGATAAGCGGATTTGTCTCGAATTCATTAGGATGCAGAAAGCAACAACATCAGGTTTTGTGGGTATCTGGAAGCGGTTGTGCTTGGATGACTCTGGCTTAGGATCAATCGTCTTGACTCTGTGCCAAGCACTCTGACTTGGCAGAGTGCCATGGCTGCCGTTGCACGTATATGTAAGCATGTCCAGTGCCGATGCACGCAAAAGTGTTCGAGGATGTCACTGGCAGCATCTTTAGAAAGGCTCCATGAAGTCTTATGTGCGGCCAGGCGGCTTCTATTTTTCGTGGTTTCTCTTATCTAGAAATGTTTTCCTGTCTTTACAGCTTCGAGCTAATGGGGCAGGGCTCATAGCTTCAAGTAATGCCCACGTGTTAAGAGGAAGCTTTAGCTCAGGCCCAATTCTGATGCCACCTATTCAGATACATGTAAAATGCAGAAACGCTTTTCCGAAGTAACCACTAGGCCAATTTTAATGAAATTTGTTGCGTTTGAGAGAAAAGGTTAAATTGTAGTGACTGTTGGAAGTGTAATCTTTATTTAGGGCCTGCATTTCTTTTTAAGAATTTTCAAAAATTGGTCAGTTTGAAAAAAAGTTAGATGCATGACATTTACCAATACCTAGCTCTGTACCAAAAGGAGATATCGCTGTTCTGTAAACTGCATTCATTAGAGCATCCAAAGCGCACAAAAGTGATATATCAATTTATATCTGATGTGAATTTGTTACATTGCTTACAAGGGTTCTGCAAAAGTTCTGCTCACACATTAGTGATATATGTGAGAACCATGTATAATACATCAAATTTGTCCACTTTAGGTGTGCTGGTAGATGGAATCACAGTACTGCGATACCCTTTTTCATTGCCGAGTTACAGAGGTCTAAACTTGATGGATTCTTTTTTTCTGAAATTCATAATGTTCGGCAACTTTTATAAATAAGTTGACAGCCTAAATAAAAAATTTGCTACAAACACACCAGATTTTAACTTTTCTTTTAAGGGGGGATGCTGCATCAAAATACAACTCGCTTATTTCTTTATGAAACTTGGTGAAACTTGGCAAACTTGTTCAGTTTCTTTTGCAGATTCCGAAAATGCAGTTACATTCCTTCTAGCTTGCTTAGTTCGTCAGATAATTAAATATCAGTTGGCATTATGCGTGAAAGTAATTAAAAAATAATCACTCCTTAAAAATTTTCTATATACGTGTTTGTGGACTCGGTAAACCATAAGGGACACAATAATGCAAGCAGATTTTAGTTTGTGAAATTATGTCCCATATTAAAGCCCATTGAATACGAGTGTCTCATAACAAATAATTACCCACTGAGAAAATGCACCATATAAAATATTTGTCAAAAGGAAATTAAAAAAAAAGGGTTTGCATCAATGTCTGCTCTATTCATTCAGCTATGCACTTCAAAAAGAATTATTACGATATCTGCAACTGGAGCTGAGATATCGCATTTATGGATGCACTGAGAGGCCAAAATTTGCATTTTGAGTAAAGTGAGAAAAACAAACAAAGAAGCTTTATTTAGATAAAATGGAGAAATGTAAACACATTTGCACTCTCAAAGCACTAATATGCTCCCGGGGCATAATCACTTTGATCACTGCCACCTTTATGGCGCTTCTTCAGTGTTTGTTGCACAGTGTCTGCAGATGCACGTTTGTGTGCAGATGAGACTGATCGCTGCCGATCCTTTTCTCTCATGCGTTTAGTGCTTCGCTGGCCAGGATTCATGCTAAGCTCATGTAAAATTCCAGCTGAGGTTCTTTCACGGCCTGCATTGAAGTTCATTACAGCTTCTGCCACAGCTGCTTCAATGGCGAATAAAGATGCATGCTTCTCTTTTGGGGCGAGTGCCCATATTAGTGAGTGCAGGCTCTCATTACTATTCTGAGTTTTGCCACTCACACACCGCTCAAGAAGCTTCTTATCAGATAGCCGCTCGTAGATAGGCAGTAGAGCTTTGGCCACATGATCGGGAAGGCTATAACAATGTTTTGGTGCTGGCTCTTCTTTAGCTTTCGCAGCATTTTGCCGGCACCAAGAATTGGGACCAGTGGGACAAAGGCTGTGATTGGCGAGACTATCATTTGATGTTACGTGGTGATATGTCGCCGTCACAGCCTTTTGCATAGCATCAATGTCATCACTGTGCGACTTGATTGCCCAGCCATAGTACGAGCTGAGTTTGTTCACAAGGTCACCAGTCAACCTCCCTTTTCCACCTAGTGGTTTCGAGCCCTTGTGTTTTGCCAGCAGATTGCGGAGGGCTGTCCCCATGCGCTTCTGCACATGGTTGACACATTCCTCTTTTTGGATATCTATATACCCATAGACTTCAGCCTCCTTTAGGGCAAGGAACGTCCTGCTATCCCCATCTGACAAAACAGTCGTATATCTGAGCTGGTGCTTCTCCCAAGACCTCTTGAATAGAATAAGGCCAGCCTCAACCTCCATTTCGCCAGATTTCTTGTCCGTATTTTTTTGGCATACTAGACTGGCCTTCCATTCTTCATAGAGAGGGTCATGAGCTTGTGGTCCACGTTCGCAACCAGCACAAAAGTTGCTTAGTACGACGTGGTCCAATACGAGCCCCGAAAAAAGTTCAATAACCGCGCCAACTCCGATGTGGGGCGAATGCCCGCGGGTCATCCAAGACCCGTCGTAGGACACGGCGATGTTTCCGGGATTGTCCAGCCTAAGCTCGCTGTACAATTTCCGTACGGCTTCTGCGCTCTCCTTTTCTTGTCGCTCGGCTGCACGAGCCGCGGCGGGCGTCAACTTTGTCTTTTGGTAGGCTTGCCATGTTTTCGTGTGCAGTCCGCGGTGAGAAATGTTCATGATGGCGAAAATATCGTTGAGGGCCGTTTGTCTGTTGCCAGTAGCTTGCATGGCACGCGCAGCCAGAATGTTTATTGTAAACGGATTCACTTTTTTATCACCGTTCACGCGCGGCGAGCTCCAAACCGTAGCTTTGTCACCGCAGTTGCCGCAAACAAGTGACAGTTTCACGGCAAGGCCGTATTCTCGCTCCTCTTGGCATATTTTCGCGCTTCCACCACATATCTTGCACTGTAGGTGTTCAAGAAGCGTGTTCACCAATTCCAAACACACCACGGTGAAACTGGTCTCGTCAGGTGGGCAGCCACCGGAATCGCTCGCGGCCAACAAGTCCGATTTTCTTTGCGTTGCTGCAGTCGATGCAAGCTCTCGAACTTTGGCGTCTGCTATTTTCCTACCTTTATCAATATCTGAAGGCGTCCGGATCACTGTATCACGACGAACGCGGCCGACGTCAGGGTCACTCGTTGACGGGACCGCTAAGCCTAATCCTGGTGTACGCAGCGCGGCGGCTCCGTCGCTCGATGCCTGCAGTCTCTCATCTTCGATTTGCAGTTCGCCCTCGGTGCCTCTCGATCTTTCAGCCACTCTTCTGATGTTCTGAATCAGTGACGACCTTCTTTTCTTGCCGTACCTATGTCTGCACACAAACTTTCTCGTTGACATCGCGGCAAGTTGCTTTCGCGTCCGACGACAGGACAAAATGGTGTCCATGTAAGCGATCGAGACGAGCTGCAGACGATGCTCTCAGCCAATAGCGACTGGCATTTCATCATTTTTTCGCGGCGTTTCTCTACTGTTACCGGTGGCTGGAGAGAAGCGCTGGCGCGCTGAAATTGAAGACGCAAAACTGCTTTTTCAAATGATACCAACATGGCCGCGAGCGGAGCTATAGCGCGGAAGCTGCGCGTTGTTGAAATTGCACCGTTTTCAGTTCTACAGCTACACAAGTTGAGCTACCTATTAACGCAAAAAAATGATATTGCGGTTGAAATAGATATGTTTCAGATATGAAACTTTGCAGATTAGTAGAATAATGAACGTAGATTCCGAATATAACATTTTCCAAAATTCGACTTTATCGCTATTTTTCAGTGCCAAAGACCCGTGTCCCCCCTTAAATGCAGCAAACCTTATCAAATTTGGTGCAGTGGTTGCCAAGAAAAACTGTTTTTCCTTTACTTTGTATTTAGGTAGGAACCCCCGAGCTAAAGCTTCCTCTTAATTGTATTGTTAACGAGTGGGCAGAAACACAAAAGGAACCGTAGAATAGAAGCGAATGACTGAGCTGCCATTAGAGTGCTAAACATACGCACGCTTCGATATTCCGTTCATGTTATATACTTCGTTGTTTCAGCTCTCACAATTTGTTGCAAGATGTTCAGAATAACTTTCGTGGAATATGTATACACTATTAAAGTGGCAGGCACCAAATTCTCCGGTGTTTATTTATATTTATTTCTTGCTCTTGGGGTAACCCACAGAATCTCGAGGGCCACAATGGCGCCGAGCATGTGGACGATTTGATCCCCCAGTAACTTAACATAAAACGATTTCCATCGCACAATGCCAGATATGAAGATTCCCATCAGTCGAGGTAGATAACCTTTGAGTGTACCCGATGTCACTGAGTTTTCGTGACCCACCAAAGCACTGACCACTATGAACTCGCCCGTCGTCTTGTTCAGTTTTGCACGTGTGCCCATGTTTCGTGGCGCCGGAGCTAGGTGGGAGAGACCCGAGTGTGCGTCTCCCCCACCTAGCTCCGGCGTCGACGAATGTACTGGCAGCAAATGTGTGTGCAGCCGCTGAAAGCCCAAAATTTGACTTAAATCGCGTCCAGTCGTACATTCATGTACAGTGCTCACGGAATGAAATAGGACACGGAGCATTTAGTAGAACCCTACATATGTGCAAACTACGCGAGAGCACCATGTCATGTTGCTAAGAATTTGGTCACCAAACGTGACGAGGACTCCGGTGTAAGCGTTCGCGCCATAATTACGTCGATGTGACACGAACTGCAGCCAATTTAAACGAAAGTATGCGCACTACTTAGCCCTAAATTGACGCGTTTCATACCGTGAGCACTGTACATGTTTTCCCACCTCTTTCCTCTGTGTTGCAGTTATCAAGGGAAAGGCACTGAAACTGCCCGCCTAGAAGCAAGCCAGGCTCCCGGCTGTCCAAAGTGCCGCCGCAAACCGCCCTTCCCACCTTCGAAGGAGGAGGAGCGAGCGCACAGACAACTTGGTTGCCGTGGACGCTTTCTGCAGTCACCCCCCTCGGCAGCCATTGGTTGTGCTCGGCAGTTCCTTGGATGCATCCTCTGTTGATACTGTTTTCTGTCTTTTTTTCCTTCTGATGTCTTAACTCGCCCATTATTTTTTTTCTCTCTCTCTCTCTTTTTGTCTCATATGGACTGAAATTCACACCGGCCCTGTGCTTCCCGACTCAAGTTTTTCTGTTTTCTTTTTTCTCCACCCTGTGTAAACAACTTCCTTTCAAAACTAGAAACTCGTTGGACGGGGTTTGCGGATGGCTGCTTGGAGCGGCATCTCCCTGTCGCCCCGCTTGTGAACGACTGCAAAGTGGTGACCAACTAGTGTGGCGAGAGTGCCCTTCCAAGAGGGCAGACTGCCAGTGTTTGAAGGGAGTACATTGGGCCACAAAAGCTTACGGGAAATCAGTGCCAGGACAAATGCGAATTTACGCTTCGTTAAGGCCTGACACTTCTAATTTAATGGAACACCGCGTAGGTCGTAAAGGCTACTATGTATACTACTCGCTGGAACCTTGAATTCTAGGCTACGTGGCTAGGCTTCGTGGGAATTCGTTTTTTTCCCCTCCCCTCGCCAATTCTGCATCCTGTAAACTTTTGTGGCCAACTGTATGTGCGTGCTCGGAACCAACACTGCAGCATCAAGGGTGGCTCCTCGTCTTTCTTTTTTTTTTTTTTTTTTTTTTTTTTTCCCCAAGCGGTTATTACTACTAGTCCGTCGCCTCTGAGCCCGTGACCCGGCGAAGGTGGAGCAGGGCCGAACTCTCACGCCGCCATCTGCAATCCCTGCCCTTGGCTGTAAAATGTGCGATGATGTGCAGTGGCTTTGTTTTGTAGACTATCAAATGCTTGCTTCATTGAGTCTCTTGCCCCCAAGCCGAGCGTCTTGAAAGTCACTTGCACTTTTTTTTTTTTTCTTCTCACTGAGTGAATGAAAGGGACATTGGTGGCTCATAAAGGGTCGTGTCGGGGGTGGCCGTACGACATCTTGTGTACAGTCTTAGCGAAAAAGAAAAAAAAGTGTTCCTCTGTCTCCCTTCTTGCAAGCGTGTGGACGATTTATCATTGTTGTTATTACTGGTTATATACATTTCTTTGTCCTTTAATGACGAGTGCGTGTTTAAAGTATGGGGAAAGGAGGCAGATTTCAAAGTTGCATATGCGTGCTTGTCAATGCCAGTGTTCGGTAACTGCCTACCGGAAGTATAATTGTGCAGGAATGTATCGGAAAAGGCGTGCAGAGCGACGCTTCGGCCCGAACGTCTTCATTGCAGCAGCATCGACAGCATATGTGTCTCTCACCGCCAGCTTCCTTTATTGCCTTGCGACGTTGGATCTTTGCACATTTGCGATCAGACGAATGCACTTCATGTCGGTTAAAGTAACCATGAATGCTTATGTTTGGGCAACTCTGTCATGCAGCTTTCTTTCGTCGTTTCACGTCGCACGAGTGATTTCCAGCGATGATTCGAGCTCTTCCTTACAAAACCAGCGTTTAGTGCACCAGAGCGTGCCAGGAAGCGTACAGTAGCTGCCGTAGTACTCGCAGACCGCCTACCCGCTGCAACCAGTGCTGTTTGCATGGTTTTCGTTATCTTTTTAGTAGTTCACGTGTGTTGTATGTGCTGGTGACATATGGTTGCCAATGTAGGAAAGCGAAAAGGCGAGGCACAAAAAACTTGCGGGCTGTATTTAAATGGAGAAAAAAGTGGGTGCTGGGTTATGGTTTCAAGCTGCCTGCGGGGGCGTTGCCGACCCCTGCGGAAGACGACGCAGCCAAAGTGACTCATTGGATCCCATCTTCACTTCTCTCCTTGTCACTGGCGTGGATTCAAGGCATGGATTGTGGTGCAAATAAAACATGGTTTACCGATTTTGGATCCAATCATCGCCGTCTCTTGTTCTGAAGGTTGAGAGGTCGCAAGTGGCTGTTGAAGCGGGTGTTCACAGAAAATCATCAGAATTAGTTTGACACAAGGAAATTGTTCGAGGAGTTGGTGGAAATGAAAAGACTGATTTGGGGCAGTGATAAAATCGAGTATGCTGTTTGCGATTAAAGTATGAAGTATAATTGGCACACATAGTTGCAAAGAACAGTATGTGGCATGACCCGGCTGTAAAACTGTGATACCAGAGATGGATGCAATCAGGTTAATGTATGCAAGGTAGTATGTTGCACTATACCTGCTGTTTAAAATTTCAGCATTTACATAAGCGTTTGCACTATATGCTGTGCACCCGCCGTGGTTGCTCAGTGGCTATGGTGTTGGGCTGCTGAGCACGAGGTCGCGGGATCGAATCCCGGCCACGACGGCCGCATTTCGATGGGGGCGAAATGCGAAAACACCCGTGTACTTAGATTTAGGTGCACATTAAAGAACCCCAGGTGGTCGAAATTTCCGGAGTCCTCCACTACGGCGTGCCTCATAATCAGAAAGTGGTTTTGGCACGTAAAACCCCATAATTAAATTTTTTTTTATATGCTGTGCATACCATGAAGCTAATAAATGCACGCCAGCCAGCAGCTCTGCCTTTACTGTGACGAGTGGAAGGGTAAAGCTGTGGCGTCCATTGCGATGCACACGAGTGCCCTTGCAAGTGTGCGAGTGAGTAGCCAGAGTCCTGCGATACAAAATGAGATACAAGATGCCATCGACTAATTCTGCTGTAAATGGATGCCAGCACTGCATGAATAGCGCTACCGGCATATCCTATCCCCACCAATACTGACGAGCAATCACTATTGCACTCGAGTGTCATTGTTTTCAACACACTTCCAGCGTACGACTTAGGGCTCATTCACACCGGCGACTGACAGTGGCCGCGCGACCAAGTTGGTCGCAAAGCGACCAGTCGCAAATAGTCGCAAACGGTCGCCTTTCTTGAAAAGCAACCATTTTGGGCCAGTCGCTCTCTGCGCGATTTTTCAGTCGCGCGACCGTGGTCGCAAAACTGATAAACCAATCAGCGGCGCACCGGAAGTGATCTTTCGTGTGTCTACATCCGGCCTCCTCCGGCGTCGCGTTCAAATTCCGCGTAGATTCCGAGAGTTCTCGCTGAGAACGATAATCTCTGGGATTGCGACTTGCGGGTCGCGCTCAGCCGGGCTTGCCGGTGTGAACATCAGTCGCCTTCGGTCGCTTTTTGATTGCGAGTCGCAAATGGTCGCGCGACCTCCTCAAGTCGCCGGTGTGAATGTGCCCTTAATGATCACGATCGCAACTTCGAATGAAGAGTTCCGGTAAATGTTCCGCTGAGATTTCTCGGCACCCACTGCTTAGTTGGACACATTGACCGGTTGTCAGCGTCCTTCAATACTTTTCATCTGGTCGCGAAACTTCCGCAGAACGCTACAGGAGAGCTTCATATTCCGTCCACAGTGGATGCACCGCGGAGCTGGCGCAAGTCGAAGGTAGGCTGGAGTAGGCACTGAATGGACGCCACAGCCGTTCTGTGCGTACGCTCGCTATTGTACAAAAGTTGACGACTGCCTGTGCCAGCATGCGAATATTGTTGACGCAATGTGCGAATTGCCGCCCTGTTTCTGTAGTGTTCAGAAAAAAAAACCAAGCAATTTCTAAACTACAAAGCCTTATTTCATTTCCAGGTTCAATTGCGTTTGCAACAGCGGCTTAATTCATAATTCAAATTGTACACTTGGTCTGCTCCATTGTTAGGTACCGACTAGAGAGCAAATTCACATCGCACTTTAATGTAATTCTGCGTAAAGACTGCATTTCAAACAAAGCTAACCAACTGTTTACCAAACTTATTCATCATCATCATCAGCCTGGTTACGCCCACTGCAGGGCAAAGGCCTCTCCCATACTTCTCCAACTACCCCGGTCATGTACTAATTGTGGCCATGTCCCTGCAAACTTCTTAATCTCATCCGCCCACCTAACTTTCTGCTGCCGCCTGCTATGCTTCCCTTCCCTTAGAATCCAGTCCGTAACCCTTAATGACCATCGGTTATCTTCCCTCCTCATTACATGTCCGGCCCATGCCCATTTATTTTTCTTGATTTCAACTAAGATGTAATTTACCCGTGTTTGTTCCCTCACCCAATCTACTCTTTTCTTATCCCTTAAAGTTGCACCCATCATTCTTCTTTCCATAGCTCGTTGCGTCGTCCTCAATTTCAGCAGAACCCTTTTCGTAAGCATCCAGGTTTCTGCCCCATACGCGAGTACTGGTAAGACACAGCTGTTATACACTTTTCTCTTGAGTGATAGTGGCAGCCTGCTGTTCATGATTTGAGAATGCCTGCCAAACGCCCCCCAGCCCATTCTTATTCTGGTTATTTCAGTCTCGTGGTCTGGATCCGTGGTCACTACCTGCTATTTTCTTCTGAGACTGTTTTCTTCCGAAACTTATTACTACTAACAAAATTATATATTAAACTAATTATCAAATAACTAACTCAACACCCTTAACTAAATAAACTAAGCAATGTAAAAGACTACAGTAACGACCAACTCAACCAATAAACAAATTGCATTCAATCGTAAAACGATGCGTTGTATGATTTAATCACAAAAGCATCGCACATTAAATTATGCCAGAAGTTCCCGTTGCATGTTAATTCAACAAACATGCTGAAGTAAATGTGGGACAGGCACCTTTCCTCGTAAAAGATTTGCGCGATCGCGCAGCCCAGCCATCTGGCACGGCAAATTGCTCACCTTCTGTCCCCATGTGAAACTTTCGGGGAAGTTTCATGACCCAATGAAAAGTATTGAATGGCCCTGCCGGTATGCTTTCTGTAGCACTGAAGAAAGTGGGCACCACAAAAATTGGTAGTCGGGCCCTTTAATGTAGCATTGACTTGCGTGATGCATACCTATAATGCAGTGAACATGCAGGCAGGGTGTCAACCCATGCATCCTGTGCCTTGTCACGCGAAGTGCTGCTCGCAGTGGCCGTGTTGACGCTAACTATCTAAGCTACGGTTAGCTAAGTCTAGCAAACCGTAGCTATGGCAAACCGCACATATCTGGTCAGACGCCAGATGCTAGGCGGACCTGGAAAAACTAGGCGGACCCGCATAGTCGCGTCACCAAAAGAAAAAGGTTCTAGTACACTCTACCCATACAGTCTAACTTCAATGTATAAACATAACGAACCGGGATGTAGATATCGCATATCACAAAGTGAATTTTACAAATTTTCTTGCTGATATTAGCTTGGCAATTAACAAATTATGCTTATAACGAATATTGGATAGAATGAATATTTTCGTGGCTAATGTGTCTTCCTTATGAGGTTCAACTCTATATTTCTTTCGTATGTGACGCTATTTTTTCACAAATGCGAGAAGCAAGAGAAGTCTACCTGTAGCCTTCATAATACTGCCTGCTATGTACTGACGTGAAGTACAGTCGACTTCCATTAATGTGCACCTGCTTTCCATATGTGTAAAGCGGAAAACTAACAGAAATGACGTTAAAGCTCCTAAACAAAGTATAAATCTAGTGCGCACCCAATTTTTTTGGCAAGAGAAATGTGTGAGAGTCT
Source organism: Dermacentor andersoni (assembly GCF_023375885.2). Lineage (NCBI taxonomy): Eukaryota > Metazoa > Arthropoda > Arachnida > Ixodida > Ixodidae > Dermacentor > Dermacentor andersoni. Next base: position 116,623,015 of record NC_092821.1, on the reverse strand, counting down.
AATGGCTGTTGAACAGTGGCGACCGGTTTCTTAAAAGTCAGCTTCACTGCATTGTTCTTGAAGTCAGCTTTGCCACAAATTGTTCGATGCAGTAAAGCATACGAAGGTGATATTGTGGTTTATTGATCCCCTTGCACTGTGCAGGCAATTTCCAACTGAAAAAAAAAAAAGTGCATGTTGGAATCGGGTAAAGATCGTAATCGGACATGTGCGGGGGGGGGGGGGGGGGGGGTATGGCGCTCCCCCTCCCCGATCACGCACCACTCCTCACACATTCCTAAAGCGCTGCCAAGTCAGTGTTAAGACTTGACAGCTATTCAGCGGTCAACATTTTGTTGCCTTTTTCAGTCCTTTTGGATGGCAGTAATTATCTGCATCTCTTGGAGTATGAAGGCCAGTTTTCTCATAGATTCGGTGCCCGCGCGATTAACTCGAGATGCGTTAAGTTGATCACCATCTATTGCAACGGTAATGCGCATCGCTGCAGCTTCGTTAGTTCAACCTTCTTTGTTTAAACTGATCCAGGGATCAGGAAAGGGGTTCAGTTTTTAGTCAGCTGGTCTGTATGCTCATGGAACGAGTTGTGGCCGGAGAAAACGCCAATTATGTTTAACTTTTGCCTTTTGCTTCATTATTTCCTTGAATGACGGCTCGCCGCAACGCTGGCAGATCCCCTGAACCATATACTCGCGATGTGGGTTAGATGAGGTGGAAAATAAAATAATGCAGAACAGCGTCCATCATCAAACCCTGCAATAACCTTCAAACCTATAAGCAACATGACTGTCACCGGTTACCTTGTCTGTTTTTTCCCTAATTGTACAGCACTTTTCGTACAAAACTGTTAACTGGAAGCAAGAGTCACAAGGAGTTTAGAAATTAAGCACTCTACTAAGCGACAGAGCCAAGGCAACAGCCAAACAGGAAGAAAAAGCAAAAATTAACAAATTTTACCATTGTTTGTGAAAATATTTATGGATCAACATCTTTCTATTTGAAAACGAAGTAGAGAAAATGCTGCCGGAAGTGGAGAACAATTCCACGTGTTTTGAATGACGCTTCTACTGTTACCAGTCGAACCGCCTGACAAAGCCTCTTTGCTGTGTTTATGTGGGTGTTTTACTAACCTTCCGCGGTGAGCAGAACCGCAGCATCCTGCACTCTGGGCGGTTGTACGGCACTTGCAGCCACGCATCGTTACGCAACTTCCTGAATAACAACACGAGTTCGTTTTGGCACTTGGTAGAGCAGTCAACGAGGGATCCAAAGAACTGTGATTGTTCTGCAAATATATGTTTATAATTCCTTCAGAGCTAATATAAAAAACGCTACTGTAGTCTGATGCAACTTAACTCTGCAGTGAAGCCCCGCCCACGCCCTCATAACCACCAGTCCCTGTTCCTCCGCGAGGCTGCAAATAATTCGTAATTCAAACTTTTCCTGTTACCCAAATAAGGTGCAAATGAAAAAAAAAAAAAATAGTGTGTTTTATACGTTTTTCCTCACCTATTGTAGTGGAATGGTGAAAGCCTAATTCTTTATTGAATTGAAATAAAATGCTTGCTTCACTGCAACTATTTATTGTCAAGTTTCACTTCAGTTGGCAGTGAAGTTTCATGAGTAAAATGGGCTGAGATGTGAAATTAACTGTACTGTATACCTTTGAAGAGTTAAATGCCTCGACTCCATACACTTAGTTCATGTCTGTTGCACACCTCACTGCTTCCGCCGATAAAAAGACTTTTCAAGAACAGCGGACTCTCCGGAGCTATCAAGTTCGACGCCATTTTGAAAAGGCCGCATGACGATTTTTTTGCTTCTATGATTGGCTGGCGGAGTAACACAACCCCACGCAGTCCGTGTGCCTTAGTTGCTAACTGCTGTTTTTTTTTTTTAAGTTGTGTTCTACTATAGAAATCTTTATTTTGCACTTTTGCTTGTTTACTTGTTCTTGACAGTGTTCTTCCTGCGCTTCTTTCCTGTGCAAGTCCATTTGATGTAGTTCCTTGTTTGCCAAGACAAGGAGAGATTTATCCTATGCCTACCTGTGAGATGCACCTTATTTCATTTCTCTTTTGCGGGTTTACCCCTCTTTATGGCAAATGGTGGGTGTTATTCATATTTTTACTAGCAAAGGTACCCCTCCCCCTCATTTGCATAGAAATGTTACCTTGGGTTGCCTCCCCCCCCGAAAAAAATCCTTGGTACGTGCCTGGTGGGGGATAAGCTACAGTTATGGCGTGAAAGTCTTCTTAGGGTAGGTCAAAAATAGGTGTTTCCGGCGATAGATTTTTTTATGTGTTCAATGCATTGCCCGTCTCATAAATTCCATTAAACAGACCCTACCACTCAAGGGATCGCTATTAGGGTCATCACAGAGGTCAGTCTTGTGCATGCCGACTGGTCAAGTTCGAATGTTAGTCGAATGTCAATTTTAGGATCTAAATAATGAAAGTTTGGGCCCATAGAAATGCATGGGCACTGGGTAGGATATTCGGCCAGATCGAATGAACCAGAGCCGAATTAATGGAACTCTACTGTATATGCTACCTCTAGAGCTACAGCACAAAAATATGGTATCGTGTCATTTGAGCATTGGGTGACGTTTCTGCTGCCTTATCCAATAAATGCGAATGAAAGCGATATCCTGGGGTAGTGTCTGACCTCTGGCGATCACTGTCGCAACATTTCACCCGTCTTGGCACCAGACGTGTCGAAATATGATATCTGTGGTTATCGTCAATGGTTATCCTTGTCTTTCTTGGTAGCACTAAAGGCTTTGCCATTATAAGTAAATCATCAATGCAGCCATCTAGCTGGTTTGGAATGGCACCGCAGTAAATACTTTTTAAACATCAAGAACAAAGTGCCTCGGGTGACAGCTATTGGAATTGTCATCCAGATTCAGTGATTTGGTTGAGCTTAGTGAACTTGATAAAAACCAGCACTTTTACACAGACAAGCAAAGCGTTACGTCTGAAATAAAAAGCCATATGACTGAGAAAAAAAAGTGGCCAACTGAAATAAAGGTTCTTTCTGGGCAAAATTTTCAGTCCTAAATCAAACACTAGTGACATTACTTCATCTAGCTGGATAGTTCTAGCTGTGTCCATGTTGATGCAAAACTTTTTCGAGTTCCATAAAAGTTAATGCATGATAAATGGTTCGGTCTCCCAACGACATAACATCTAAAAAATATTTAATGGGCCTTAATACGTCTTTGCCAGCACATTGCAGTTCTACTCTCAGGCTAGTATATTCAAAACTAACTCAAGACTTTTCGAAAACCTTCACTCGTGCGGCTTTTGCCGTCACCTACACTGTACAAAACCAAAAAGTTATTTGCTTTTTCTGAAAAATGTGCACTATGATGAAACACTATGTTATAAGGAATAGAATAGTTTACGAATTCTGCTTGCAACTTAACCTAAACTTGCCGAAACTAGGATAATTCTTTTTCATAATTTTTGTAAAGCTCAAAAACTAATTGCCTAAGTTGACTACTATTGTTATCCACATGTAGTGGCATGCTTTGCCAAGGCAACAATTAAATTTGGTGATGACTTGTAACCTGGTAATGTTCCCCTGAGGTGCTGTAGAAAAGAGTTGTTGCAAGCATGTATGTGTTGGCACCAGACGTGCCGAAATATGTCTGTCGTTATCGTTGGTGCAGCCAGATTTGGCTTGAGGTGACATTCTCGCACAAGCCACTGCAAATTTTCTCAGCAGAGTAGAATTTTTTTATTAAAATTCAAAGACAAACATCAACATGGGTAAAAAAAATAGACACACCGATATACCACTATACAAGTTTCACTATTCATGCAGTAAAGTTGGCAGCCTGTAAGCAGTATTTCACCATTACCGCTGTGGACATACCTTAGTGAACTTTTCTCATTTTTCTAATTTATAATAATAAAATACACTAGTGGATTTAGTGCAATCTTAATGAGACTTTATTCACACATGCCTGCAATGTTGATTTTAATATCCTTGATGCTGTTCATATGTTGACACGTGAACAAACTGTTCCTTCTGCATCACAGTGCTGTTAGAAACTCCAAAAAACATATTTCTATAAACCTGGTAGCTAGCCTTACTAACATCATCAACACGGCCAATGCTTATCACTGGTATTGCTTCGTGGCGGTATTCAAAATACATTTCAATGTTAGCATGTATCACCCAGCCTTACTTACAGTTTATTTCTATAATAAGTGGATACTTGCTTACATAAGTATGTAGTATACTTTGTGGTTTGTATACTTGAGCTACAATGGCAAACCACTATATTAATCACCAAAACTTTTCATCAAGGTCCCTTTTGATCGAGATCAGACCCTATCCAGATGGCATTTCTCAATTGCGATCTACTATGATTGCTGCTACATGGTCCAACGATCCGGATTCAGTTTGGGCGAGCTCAAGCACACCAGCTGTCATTAGCAGCTCCAAAGCACATATCAAACTTGTGTAAAATTGTAATATAATGCTTCTTTTTTCAATAAAAATATTTCAATTGCCATTGTGGGTAAGGCTATTTGTCGTCTGCCGATTGTCTGCAACTTTCAAAACCAAGTGTCGTGGGCCTATGATCGCGATCAAGAAGCCCGATTGCGATTGGCTGGATCCGGATCAAACAAGATCGCGATCTGCCGTGCGACACCGGTATAACAAAACACCGGAACACCGAGTTTCTAGGCAACCCTGTGGGCATGCTCACTACCGGTAGGCACCGGGCATGCGCAGAACGACCTACTGGCCCATCGTTGCTACCTCGCTGCCTGAAAGTGCTGAAACCCCGCGCACGCATATCACAGCTTGGCTGCTTCGGCCGGTTTTGGGCCGAGCCACTTCTTTCCCATGACGTGAGCCATCACTTCGAATCTGTCGCTGCCGAAAAACACCTCGGGCTTGCCCGCGACGTGCGCCACGATGGTGGGCGCGCCGAACGCGCCGTACCCGTCGACTGCCTGCTTCGTGTTCTCCACGAGCACCTGCTTGACTTTGTCCTCCTTGATCATGGCGAGGGCGTCCTTAAGTGCGTTGTCGTCCATGCCCGCGGCGCGACCGACCTCCGCGACGCTCTCTTCCTCGGCAATGTCCTTGTTGTCCTGGTAGAAGCGCTTCCAAAATCCTCGCGACGCCTCCTCGAGATGCTGCGGGTACTTCATGTCGAGCGCTACAAGAAAGCGTTGCGGCTTGATCGTGGACTTGGTCATTATGAACTCGAGGAAGAAGTCGGGCGTCTTGATCGGCACGCCAAAGTAGTCGGACAGCCGACGCATGTCCTTCACCATGTAGGCGGCCTTGTTTGGGACGAGTGCCGGCGGTCTGTTGTTCGACTCCTTCATGACACCGCCCAGGAAGAAAGGCTTGAGCTTCAAGTCCAGGTTCCACGGTGCCCTGTAGCGCATTAAGGTTTCGAACGCGAGGTAGGAGTAAGGCGAGATGACATCGTAAAAAAGTTCCACGGTAATCCGAGAAACAGCCATGATGTTTACGTACTTTACGTGCGGACGAACGCGGGTGGCGGGAATCACTGAGTTCGAGCCAACGCAAAGCCAAACAACCGGATCCTACTCATTGATAACAAGTAAAAAAAAAAAAAAAGAACTTTGCTGCCCGCACCCGCTAAGCACTGCTCTAGTATGTTGGAGCGTTATCAACTGTTATCACACATCGATAGAAGAGGCAAAATCAACAAACGGGCGGAAAAGTGCGTCCTTGTCGTCTGCTACTAGATTAGTAGTGACCAGTAGCCGTTTTCGAAAGAGTCTGCACGTTCTGATGTGTCAGTAATAATTTACGTGCTCTAGACGTAGGTTATTTACGTTAATCTGGTGTCATGGCGTTTGCTTCTACAATTATATACATAATTTACGTTAGATTTCACTGTCGCAAATTTAACGCGCCCCCGCTTTCTCACACCCCGATAAACAGTGAATTCGAGTACACAGTGGGATGTTTCTCTAGAATGCTGTACTGTGAGCATAACTTCGCTACAGCAGGGCTTCACGTAAAATAAAATAACGATGTTGAAGCAGCCGAAGTATTGAAGCCGATGCCAGAAGCAACATTTGTCGCCACCAGGCGTCACTAAGAGCGGTCGCGAATTTTCGTATTTTTGATTTCTACACGTTGGCAAAGTTGGTCTCTTTGGACCGCGGGGCGTGCGAAGCGGTGGCGGCGACTTGCCTTTGATCTTCAAAGCACAGCCGCCCCTCCCCGCAGGCAGTCAACAAACCCAAAATAATAAAAATGTGGAGAGGGTCGGTCGCTTAGGCGCCTTCGTCGGCACCAAGCGAGTTCGTTGCTGTAGGGGCAGGGCTTTAATCGTAATCAGATTCGCCAGCCAGCAGAGGTCTTTCTTGCTTCGGCTGCTCAATTTTTGACGCTTGTTGAGCACGTGCGCGCTTTTTCACGCTTCCACCAAACCACGTGCCACTGAAACAGGAAAGATTTCTTTGTCAAGCCGGCCGACGGCAAACTTACAAAATAAATTAAGAAAATGAAAAGGAGGGTCGAGGAACGTCGAGATTGTGGTGCGTGTTTGGGGCCACTTAGCGGGCTGTCGGCCTCTTTGAAAATGCTGGACACGTGGTTCTGAGAAGCGAGATCCCAAGCCCGTAGCGCGTTTAAGAACCTATGGTGGCGTATTCTACTACCACCGCCGCAGACAGTTCAAGCGCACTCCAATTCAAATGGCCTACCTTTTATTTTTATTCTACGCGCTTTTAAGCCAAGCAATCGAGTAAATTTCGGTTGCATCAAACTGGAGAAAACAAATCCGCGGGCGTACGCCGCTCATTAAGAAATTTTGAACCACATATACCGGCGATATTTGTTCCCTAAAAAGTTTGTCATTGGTCGGTGGGAACGGTGACGTTTAACAACGGAGCGTCGCCATTGGGCGTTTTTCTCGTGACGTTGGCGGTGTTGGAGTATGGCCGCCGTGGACATGTGCGGCGATGGTGGGGGACGGAAATCGCAGTGCGGAATTTATTGTTGAAGTTTGGTGATCGTAGTCGTCGCGTGTTCCCGGCCATCGGTGGTGTTTTCCCACGACGAGGACACACCGAGTTCGGATCGTCACGGCTCACCGTACCCGCATTGGCGTCCGCAAGCTCTAGGCCTAGCCCTCGTTTTCGGCACCTTTACTTTTTTTGTTCTTCTTTTCGGGACGTCTAGGGCTCGAGCGACTGAACACCGGTGAGTGTGGAGATTCCTCCAGCGAAGGATTGCACGGTGTCAAGCTCGGAGCGTACGGAAACACTTTCACCTCGCGAACTTTCGCCGCAGTTTCGAGGCGAGCGAGTACTTCGCACGGACTTTTTGTTTCTTACGCTCTGGGCTGCCGAAAACTTTCTTGCGTCGCTGCTCGAAGTAAAAGTCGAAAGCAAAAGTTGGCCAGCGGCACTTGAGCAAGTGAGCCGTGTGTTGCTTGTAACAACTTCAGAACCGCGGCTAGGCCTATTGCGTTGCCTATTCGCCGTTTCTTCCGCTGCTTTATTCGGTAAACAGTCGCGAAACGGCTGCTGGCGACTTCTGTGGGTCTTCACGGGGCTCGCATTTGTTCTTGCTTTTGTTGGACGCTTTGCCTGCGAAGGTGCTAGCCTCAGCGACGTGCTTGGTGGGGTCCTGTCTTTCCTGCACATTCTTTTTCTTCATTGTTCGCGCTACACTTGATCGCCCTGCTAACGAAATAATACACGTGTATGAAGTTTACGCAGTTTGAAACATAATAAAAAAATATGTATATCTGGCCGTCATCTGCACCTGAGGTACAGCAGTGGGGGAATGTGGGCGGACTATGAAGGGTGAACTTTTGTGCCTGGTGGTGCGAATTTTAAACGGCGTGATGCAACAAAACAACATTGCGCGTCTGTTTACACTTTGCCGTAGTAACGTGATCTTCTGCGGGGTGGTTCATTGCCGTATCTGCCTGTGCTTAGCCCCACTCTATCGTTTTATTCGTAGGTTTACCTATTCCATTCTGATAAATTTAACCGACTTTAACTGCTGCAACCCACCCGCAGCTCCATACGGTAAACTTAATGCGCGCTGAGAATTCGGTTGTGACGTTTTCCGCCTTCGCTCAGCTTATTCCTCATTTTCAATATTTCTTATAAACCCCTCGCGATTCGCCGTTGAGTCTGCCAAGAATACCTCGAGCACGCTGTAGCAAAACTGCCTTTTTTTTGTCGATAGCGGCTGGAGATAAAAACGCTGCCTTCGGCAGCTGGAGCCTTAATCCCGGTTGCGAGACCCTTGCCCGATTTTGTGAAACCAGTCAAGCGTACTACTAAGGAAACACGCAAATATTACAGGGCAAAACAACCCCGTCTACAAAAAAAAAAAAAAAAGCTTGAGCCCGTGCTTGAAGGGTCGTTTCGCTTAATACAGCCGTGTAAGCGGTTTCTATCGAACGAGAGCCGTAAGCACTCGAAACAATGCGTGCTCGCTTGAGGAGCGTTCGTTCAAAACGGATTGAGTGCCCGGCTAACAATGGTTTAGTGTTCGGAGCCTCGGGGACGATACATTCGAGGGTCCTTCACTCCCAAACCGCGGCCCGTTCGTGGCAGCCCATCGACAAAAACCGCGAACTCCATGTCCCTAGGGCACGCCGTAACGAGATCAAAATTCCAGCGCTCGTCGATTCTTGCTACCCCCACTGCCCCCGCCCCCCAATTTGCCATCGCAATCGCTCCTCATGCTCCAGTGTGCAGTTATAAAATTCCCGAACGATGGCCCGGTTTATAGAACGTGCGCGCACCTTTGAGTATCACTCACTGCTGTTGCGGTGCGTTGACAATACACAAGAGCCATTCGTCGGATTTCGCGTAGTGTGGCAGGTGAAACAGTAAGAAGGTGCCCGAGGCCATGTCGCGCGTAGCAGACGACGCGGAAGACTGCGTGGGTGGTCCTTGTCGTCTGCGCGGGCGCGATCCCGCGATAAAATCGAATTTTGAGTAACGAACGACACGTCGCTGGGGGTTCCGGGGATGCCTTCGTAGTGGCGGCGCGGCGGTCCCGCGGTCTTCGGTGAATGAAACGTGATCGCTCCTTCTCGGCTGTATTGTGGTTTACGGTGGTCTGTCTCGGTTCAAGGAGACTCTTGGCGCTGTAGATGCAAATGTATTGAGCGAAATGTTCATAACGAGGCACTGTCATAACTTCTGGTAACGGTTTAACAGGTCCTACCTTCTTTCGCCTTCATTTAACAGCTGTTTTGGAAGCCATCCTGTAGCTGCAGGCGTTCAGCCATTTGTGCACTGCGTTGACTTGATTGGCTTAACGTCTTCATTGTATCTTTTGCGAGTTTAAATGGTGAACGCTGAATATATTGCGCGCAATTAAGCCTCGTAGTTCTCGATGCCACGGTGACAAGCCGAAGGTTTGAAGCGTCGCAAAAAAAAAAAAAGGTATTGGTGTGAAAGAAAAGAATCGATAAACCGCGTGACCGGCTAGCAGTTTACGAAGTTGAAAATCACTTACAATTGTGAACAAAACGGGCTTTATTGCGATGCCCTTTCTCCATTTTGCAACGGCGTACGTCACCTCCGTTTACCGTTTCGCACCCTTTTGAGAAACGGCTCTCGCTTTCATGCGGTTTTGAGTTGTGCATACTTCAACGTCGTCGTCTGGGGTTGGTACTGCTGGAGTGGTCGCCCTGGCGTGTAACATCGTGTCGACGGGCCGAACGGGCGCGCTTAGCAGCGCCTCTTTTTTTTTTTCCCGGCTGGTGGCGGTGCGATCGCTGGGAAAGGGAAGCTTGCGTCATCTCGTCGAATGCCTTATTCTGATTGGTGCGACGGGCGCGTGCGGGAGAGAGTGTCGAGTCTGCATACGGGCTTGGGTAGGTACGATTCGATCGAAATTTTGTCATTCGGACCCGAGCTGTCAGGTAAGGTCACAAGCATAACCATGATTCCTGCCTAAGCAGGGTTTGGGTAAGGGCTAGTTTGTTTCCTGTTTAAACAGGCTGCTGTGTGAACTTTTTTGGGGTCGGGTGTTGTGATTATACTTTCGAGGATGCAGGTTCGGACCCGCCTCCGGTAACTTGTATTTGCATCCACTTTCATTTCCCATTACCCAATTATTTCTACGTTTCAATTCAACAATTACCTTCCCTCTGTGCTTTCTCTTCATTGTCTGTCGCCACGCGCAGTAGTGACCAACAAAAAAATCTAGCCTTTGACACTTCTCTCTGGTCCTTGATGTTCTTTGCTAGCGATAATACTGCAAATGTATGTTCTAAAATTCAGCTTGAGGTGACGCTATCGGTAATGCAACGGGCAGTGGGATGAACGTTAACAGATAGACAGCGGTGTAGGGAGTGAATGGGGTAGCTGATGTTTTAGTTGAGATCAAGAGGGAGTGGATTTGTCCGGGTCATGCATTGTTTTAAGGAGATACATTGGCTTATTAGTAGGGGCGTGCAAACATGTGAATCAAATAGTGTCCTATTCGATTCGCTCTTCGAATCTATATGTAAATGGGAATATTTTTCTTTTCGAATATTTCTGAACGTTAGTGGGGCCCAAATACACAAAATTGGAGCAAAAGTACGTTAAATTTTCACCCCTGCGGCCATAGTATAGAAATAAAACATAAGAACCTGTGTAGTGGAGCAGGCTATACACTTTCGTAGCCATACTTTACAGTCCGCAGAGTAATCATTTGCACTCTCCGAAGAGCCCTGCACATATGAAAAAACTACTTGTTTGCTGCATTTGTGCTCTTAATAAAGAGCACATCATAGCGTACTATGTAATGACATAAACTTGCTAACATTAAGAAAACTGGAATGGGAGCATCATTATATATTAATTTTGATAACAGCTATACATTATTTGAAAAATATTCTAAATGTGTTTGATTTGCTCCTGCCACTATTCGATTTGGTCTCAAAAATCGCTATTCGCACAACCCCACTTGTTAGTCAAAGAATGGGTGCCAAGGGGAAGGGAAGTGCAGTTACGGGCGGCAGAGACCTACGTACTGTGAAATTCACAGGCATAAGGTGCGGTCAGCTTGAATAAGATGGGTGTAGTTAGAGATCACTGGGAGATGCCGTCGCCCTGCAGTAGGCATAAAATAGAATGAGTAGCGGAGCTCATGGCGCAGCAAGATGCAGCAACTCTTTGTCTTCCTGCTGATTTGTCTCCAAGGTGTCATAAAAAAGATTAGTCTTCACTAGAAAGAAGTAAGGAGGGGGTGCAGGTGTTGTGTAACCTTGACATTTCCATTGTTTTGAAAGTTTGAGAAACAAGTTTGTTTGACAGAGTTTGGATGCTTAAAAGTCACTGACCATCAGTCACTAGGATTTAGCTTTCTTCTAAATACATCAGATGTCCTCCAGATTTCACTTCTTGCCTTATAAGAAAGCATTTCAAAGTTCGTTGCGAGCGCACTTGTTCTTGCTTTTTTTTTTTTTTCACTGCGTTGCAAATAGGCAGCTTTGTGCAGTAAAGGGTCAGGGGACTGGGTATGTTGATTAATGACTGCAAATTCAACAAAAATCCTCAAGAGCTGTCTACTGTGTCCACAGTTGTACACAACTAGTTAAGGGCTTGTTATTACAAGAACAAGCAAAAACAGATGTTCAACATAGCGTTTGGACTATGGTACCTCTCATGAGGTGACCTAGGAATCATGTCAACTTGTCCGTTTTGGCGTGGGCAATTGAAATTGAGGAGCAGCGGTGGGCGCTTCGGTGAGAATTTTCTGTACAACAGTCACATATCAGCGCAAAAGAAAGTGATGATATATTTTCAAAATTTATTTTGCTTTCTAGTTTTTATTCTGAGGATGCAGTGTGTGTGTCTGAAGAAAATTTTTCGTCATTAGTTCCTGAGTGGGTCAAGATAGGGGACATGCTCAGAAATTTCGGTCCCGTTGGTATTTAACAATAAGGCACACAGTTCTGGCGGTATGCAAAAACGAGAAGCACTTTTTTTTTTCTTTTGATTGGTTTTTTAACCGTTTTCAACTGTGTGCAGATATGCTACCTCGCTTTTCATCTGTGACTGGGGATACAAGTGACTGCTTTCAAGCTTACTTTACTTTCAATACCATTGTCTTAAACCTCTTGGGGAATTTGTCGTTTGTAAAGTTTGTGAGGCTGAGTCATGACAGGCATTGGAATGGGCATAGTGTAATGGCCCAGTAAAAGGGCATTGCGGATTAGAGAGGTAGCCAATATTCTGATTGCCGCCACATTGCCTGTGGCTTTGTGCTGCAGAGAACTTGGTTGTGGGTTTGATTCCCGAATGCAAAGGCCACATTGTGATGGCTGCTGTACACGAAAAACACTAGTGTCCTCATGTTCAAGTGCACATTGGCCCTTTTCGTTCCGAGGACGGGTATTGCTTGACCAGGGATTTCATTTCGTCTACCACCCGAGCGCACCTCAGACGAGTGGAAGTCATTTTATCAGTTCTATGTGACCCCTGTGCTACTGCTGCTAGATGGTGCCAGTCTCCCAGAAATCGTTCTTTTTTTTTTTTTCTTTCTTTCTTTCTTTCTTCCTTTTTTTGCCGGTGCGGTTGTAAGAAACATAGCTCAAATCTGGCTCCCCTGAATTTTAACAATGCCTGCGCTGATTCGGCCAGCTGCAGCGACGATGGCTGCTTTTTCAATGCCAGAATTGTGATCACTTGAGATGTCCTTTCAACCTGAAAGCTCTAGCGAATTGTTTGGAGCTTCAACTCGTAACTGAAAATTGTGTGGAAGAATTTGAGCCTGTGGTGGCCTTTCTTGCGTGGACGTGGCTCGACGGGAGCACTTTGCCACCGACTCCTCTGCAATTTCCTTTTCTCACAGCATCAGGAATGATGCCTCAAAATGGGGGAACATGAGCACACTTGACTTTATTGCAAGAAATGTCAAGCTTCACGTGATCTGTTTCTGTGGCCACGTCTGTCTGCAACTCAAGAACATGGCAAAAAAAAATCAAGGAAGCAGGCAACATAAAATACCAAATGAATTGCTGTAATTGCTATAACGAAAGCTGCTCATAACATATCAGTCAAAAAAAAAAAAAGAAGATAAAATTTGGCTTGGAAATAAATCATTCCAAGTATTTGTTGAGGTTAATCCTTCCCTCATCGCTCGTGTGTTGCTTCCCCCTAATTTCGTTTGATTTGATTTTATGATTGAGATTAAGAGGATGATGTGGAGCTGAGCAGGTCGTATGATCTATGTGTCGCATCACCCACCCAACTTCCCATGGTGCTTTTTGGAGTAGCTAAACAGGTGCCATGGATTGGGAAAAGGCAGTTGATGATGATGTATGGGGTTTTATGGCGCAAGGGCCAGGTATGACCAAAGAGCGCCATGTCTGTGGGAAAAGGCAGTTGAAGATGTCGGAGGTTGAGACATCAGTGCTACAAACTTGGTTCGGTAGTAGTATGGTAGTAGCATTTATTTTACATGCGTTTCGAGTCTTAAGAGCTAAAGCCTCCTATGAAGACAGGAACTGCCCTCTTCTCTGAAATCTCTGTAGTAGTCCTCGAAGCTATGTGGCCTTGTGTATAACTTGAGCATGACAACCCTGTTCTTAGCCCCTTTGTGGTCCAAAGGGTTTTCAGCATAGTAGTACTGTGCCATAATTAAGTGGTAGACTAGGGAGTCAGTTTGTTGATCTGTCATCTCACACTTAATATTTAGGGTAGCTTCCAAAGGCCTATTGTCATACTGAACGCCACCTGTTGAACAGCATGCCTGCTCCTGACACGTGGCTTTGGGAAGCACTGCACTGGCTAGCTTGTGCCTTGTCTCAAAGGTACAGTAAAGACAAAAACACTCATCATCCTGTATTACGTTCACTGCGAGACGGAAACCTGACCCAGGGATTTGGCTCCCAATTCGGTGCAAGGTTGGCATTGTAGGTGTAGGCACAATATGGGAAGAAAGTGCCATGTAAAAGACGGAGCACATCTGATAGCGCACGTGTATCTCGTCTACATCCTCTCGCACTGCAACAAAATTGCATCTGAACCTGTTAAGCTTGGAACGATTGCCAGAGTAACGCGTTTGCATGATTGCACTCTTTGCACAGTTTCTACGTGCACAGTCTGCATTACCCGTCAAAACAGAGCAATACTTACTGGGAGCCCGAGGCCTATAAACAATGTGTGAGTACATGTAACTTCAACTTAAGATACTATATTCTAACATATCAGAAAGATATTCTGTAGATTCCAGATCAAAGGGCCAGTTCGTTATGGAACATGCCGAGTGATAGATTTCTCTGACTGTACTACCCGTGTTGCCTTCCCAGTAAGAAATAGCATATGTTTTTTGTATAAGTTAATCTGAAGTCCTTCGCTGTGGCATCTCTCGTAGCCTCTGCTTCGTATCAGGATGTCAAATCCCGTCGGTCGGAACGAGTTCAACATTCTGCCAATCACCTTGGTGCAGGTCTGCACCATGGGACCGACGGACTTTCTCCAGAGGTGGCGGGGAGAAGGGCACCGGCGGAGTGGGGCACCTGCCTGAGGAAGGATGGAGGATGGCGACCCCGGAGGTCGCCACCCCGCAGAAGGCGCAGACAGCCGGCACCACCGCGAGTGCTCGCCGCGGCCTCCATGGGACCCCGGAAAGGTGAGCGTGCGTACTGTGGCCGAGGCATCGCATTAATATCCGTGACTCCCGAGAAAGCAAGCAAATGACGCCAGCAGCAATGTGTCCATTGCATCCTGACGTCGTCTTGCATGCGCCCTTTCTTTAGCAGGGATTTCCTGGGGAGATGGGCTGTTCCTCGGTCACCCATGGCTCCAGCTGCGGATCGCTTTCTACACTGTCGGAGAACAGCAGCAGCCAAGCGGCGTCGGGATCCACGCCCGTGACGGTGTCCGAGGGCCCGCTGCGGTGGGCGAGTGACCTGCGCAGCCTGCTGGTGGACCTCGAGGGCCTGCGCCTGTTTGAGCAGTTCCTCGAGCAGGAAGGTGCCCACAGGCTCGGCCTTTACTTTTGGTTTGCCTGCAACGGCCTTCGGTCCTGCCCCGAGCCGTCTGTCCAGCTGCAGGTGAGTGCGGCGCGTGCCTGTTTAGTTGTTGGCTTCCTTCTGACAATCTAAGCTTTCACGCATGCCCGAGTGTGCCATGACAAGTTGCTCGTGCCGAGTGAGTCAGTGGCCAGTTTTTCGAATGCTGATTGGGCCCCTTGAATGCCTTGTCCGAAAATGTCATTCGGCAACTGTATTTAGTTTCTGCACACGAACTGAATGGCCAAAGAGAGACAACGCACAAAAATACCTCTCAGATGCTTAGGCAACCCCCCCCCCCCATGCTTGCGGAGCCAACACACTGCTGCCGCATCCTTTTTTTTTCTCCCTCCCTCGGCCATTCCTTGTTCATTCATTTGCTCCTCATCTCCTTCTCCTCCACATTGCCCTCGTCATTCTCTTCTCCCCTTGGCCAGCGCACTTCATTGAGAAGCACGCTCGCTGCCTCACTTGTCTGCTGGATTTTCTGGCAAGCACATTATAACCGGTATTTTATCTCGCATGGCTGTACGCATATACAGCGAGTTCTGTCAGAAGATAAACAGGAGTTCGAAAAGACCGCATTAGATGTGGTCCTTGTCTATAAGTGGCTACATTATAAGGGGTCTGAGCTGTACTACTAGTTTATACCTTTTTAGCCAATGTTAAACTTTGTCACAGTCAGTCTTTTTTAAGCTGGCTGCGCTGGTGTTGTGGTGCCATTTAGCAACTCGACCTCCAGTGGTTCCTCTGCGCGATAGCCTGGCTCACTTTGTGGCATTTGCCTCCCCCCCCCCTCCCGTGCGGAACACAGTACATGAAGAGCATCTACCGGCACTACATCCGCAACAGCATGGTGGAGGTGTCGCCTCCGCTCCGGGCCAAGATCACCGAGCACGTCAAGGAGGGCATCGTGGACGTGTCACTGTTTGACCAGGCGCAGCGGGAGTTTGAGCAGTTCCTGCAGCGGTCGGCCTACCCCAAGTTCCTCCAGTCGGACCTCTACGTCGAGCGCGTTGAGAAGTGCCACGCTCTCGCGACCGCCACGGCAGAAGCGGCAGCGACACCGTCTGAGGGCACGGCGTCTCGGGGAGACGACGGACAGGTGAGTTTTCAGAAAGTCTCGGTTTTCAACTGCAGTAGTAATTGTACGATTAGCATGTTAAAATCAGGTGCACATTCACATTCTTACTTTAAGCCTGCGAAAATTGGGTGCTCGCTCGAATCAGGCAAACGCATCGCCGGTACGGTCATCAGCCGTGCCACCGGCATCTCCTGGAAACCAAAAGTAGCGAAGCCTAGTTGATCTTGTAGTCGCACTGACCGCACCAAAACCACAGGAAAGGCCAAGCCAAGCCGCTAAATCTGGAAATGCAGCAACAGATCCAGTAGGCACAGTCAGTAAATTCAAGGAGGGTTTGCATGGAAAGCTTCGTTTTCATAACGAACTCGGGACAAAGCACAATACTTGTCTAGCCAGCTCTACAACAGTCCATAAGAAATCCAACCTGGCCGTGCTCGTCTTGCTAGCATTTCTGAAGCTCATCGTGCTGCTCTGTCTGACAGGAATATCAGACACGAGAACATTTAACTATCTTTTGTCTAGCATACTTGGAAAGCACCTACCCAGCCACTTGAAATATATGCCTGATGCAAAACGTCGAAAGAAGTGAACCCCGCCGCTGCATGACAAGATACAGACTCTGAGAGCCAAAGCACCCAGTCCACCTCAACTACTCTTCCAGCTCGTTTCCTAAAACACTTGCACACATTATTCAGCTTGCAGCGCACAGGTTCAGTGAGGAGGGTTTCAAGATGAATTCCGTGTTTTAAATACCATCATTTACATCAGTGCTGTTGCTTTCGACGCAAACCACTGCGGCAGTGTGCGGCTATGGCCGTGCCCTACCGAGCTTGTGGCCGTGAATGCGATCCTGTCTGCATTTCAATGGCAAAATCGCTTGTGTACCTTGATTTAGGTGCAGGTTAAAAGAACCCCACACGGTCTAAATTAATTCAGAGTCCTCCACTGTGGCATGCTTCATAACCAGATCGTTGTTTTGGCACACAGATATCACGGAAAATGATTTGCTTTTGATGCACTACCTTGGCATGCACAATTGTGCATGTAGCATCTGAAGGGAATTTACTTATTTGTTTGTTTGTTTTTAGTACATTGACTGCGGTGTTGGCCATCTGTGGGTCTAGGCAGTTATTCCCCCTGTATGGCTCTACGGAGCTTTCCTTGCTGTTTCTGATCCGACTCGTCAGGGTGCCAACTCTGTGCACCTCGAGGAAGTTTCACTGGAGAGCACCACCTTGGTGACTTACTGGTGGGGGCACGATGCACCATGGAAATATCGGTTGGGTCACGAAGCACAGGAATCGAGACTACAAAAAAAAAAAAAAAAACGCTGCCACACTGAATATGTTAAATAAAAAGAAAGTGAAGTGCTCATTTGTCTTGAACTTTTCTTAACTACGCAGCACTGCGGTGGGAGCAGCGAAGAACCGAGCACAGCAGCGGCAAATGCCTCTGGTGCAGCTGCTGCTGCGGTGGCAGCTGCAGAATCGGGGCCACCGTCGGGCGAGGAAGACGGCTCGCTGCCGCCGGTGATGCCGCCCATGGGTCTCGAGATCCTGCCCACCGTCAAGGAGGACGAAGAGCTGGCGATGGAGGCGTCCCCTGCCCCGCTGACCCGGCGGAATGTGTGGAAGCTGTACCGGTACGGCGAGCAGATTCCGCGAATGGTGGCCCGCATGGCGTCGGACGCCACATCAGCAGTGTGAGTCCCTGTTACACTGAATTTCAAGCAAACTGGCATAAAAGAAAATTTCAG
The DNA here is from genome assembly GCF_023375885.2 of Dermacentor andersoni. NCBI lineage: Eukaryota > Metazoa > Arthropoda > Arachnida > Ixodida > Ixodidae > Dermacentor > Dermacentor andersoni. Next base: position 116,605,183 of record NC_092821.1, on the reverse strand, counting down.
CCAGTCCCGATGCTGTGCATATTACAGTCGGCGACCGAGAGTTCGGACAGGCTTGATTACAGTGCAGCAACGATATAGATTCGTTATAACAATGCATCGACTTGAGCGTATCGACTTATGCAATGGGGCTATAAGGATAAGACCCATATACATTGGAACCTCGATAAATGGAAATCGCTTTAAACGGATCTGCCTCTTAAACAGGACACCATCCTCATGGTTTGATGGTTTTGTATTCATGGAATTGTGTTCAGCTTTGTCTCTCGGTAAATGGAACTCCTGATAAATGGAACCAAATTCTCTGGTCACTTGAGGTTCCGTTTCTTTTGAGTCCACTGTATAATTATATGTTATGACTGCATGTCGGATAGAGTGATAAAAATATTGCCTTTTGGGCGACATTTTCCATGCATACTGAGCTTGACATTCGTGTTTGTGAAAAGTTTGCCTACGGGGGTTCGCACAATCGAATCTTGATAATTCGAACTCGAAGGGGCCCAAAAACTTGTTCGAATTCAAAGAAGTTCGAATTAAAGGAAGCTAATTGAATGGAGGACTTAACTGCACTGGCGCACATGAATTGAGCTAACACATAAGTGGGACGTTCCACAAGATTTATTCACACGTATTTATAAATTGCAGTCAGTTATTAGGCATATCGGTGCTCGTACTATGATAGGAGGCGTTGGGTTCACGCGTGCATAATAAAATGAAACATACCATGTCCCGTGACAGTTGCCCCTTCGAACTTTTGGTATGCTTCACCGTGTAAGACTGCTGTATCGGGGCGAAGGTGACTTTCAGGAACCACTATTATGCAACGCTTCGTGCTTTCCGTGCTCCGAAGACACTGGCGAGGGTTGCAAAGGCGGGGTTGGTGCCATTGCCGACAGTGGCGAATTCTTTCAATGAAAAACACGGCACGGAACAGCAAGAAGCTTGGGAGCGAACATCGAAGTAGCTAGGCCTAGCGTTGCTGTGGTACGGCTATGGCTGCCAGCGGATGCACATGCGAGAGCGCCGGATCGAGGTGGCGCAAAAATGAAAATGGCAGTGGTGGTGGCTTTGATTAATGCCATGTCAGACCTGCGGTCATGGCAAATAGTTCGGAAAGTGAGATGGCAAAGGCTTTTTTTTGTGTCCGAAATTTCAGATGTTCTTATATAATCATTGACTCTACGGGCGTACATTGGTGGTGCCGTAACACTAAAAGAAGTCACTAACCCATCTCAAACAGAAGTAATCGGTGATATGTGCCTGCACATGCCTGTGCATAAATTTCCACCGCTGCTTTTTTTTTTTTCTTCGCGCACGGCATTGAGAAGTCTCTCCTAAGCTTTCCCTCTATAGCGGGGTCAGAGGAATGCTAGTCAGAGGCGCTGTCGCGTGGTTTAGCTTACTGCTGAGAGCACTGTCCGAGCCCACTATGTTCGAATTCGAATTGCAAATGTTTGTGCGTTAGAGTTACCGGGCCTTTTCACCCATTCGAATACATACAGCTTTGACGGGACAATAGCGCCAGTTCAAATAAATCGAAAGTTCGAGTTAAGCGTGTTCGAATGAACAAGATTAGACTGTACTGCGCGGCGTTTCTCGCCTGCATGTCGATTGTGAAAACCACTGAGAACATCGCAAGTCGGTGCGGTACGCCGCAAGGTGGCGCCAGCTGCTTCGCACCTGCATCATGCTGCACGTGCGTAGAGACAGAGAAAAAGGAGTGCAAAGCAGTGGTGCCAGCCCTTTGTGCAATCGCTCTCTCGGGAAGCACAGAAGCAGCCCCGAGACAGCGGACAGCAGAGTGTGTAGAAGATTGCTCTGACGAAGCACAAAACTGTGTCGCTTGACATGAAGCTGCAAAATTCGCAAGACTCGAAAGAAGCATAAGCTCGCACAGTCGACGATGTTGTTGACTACTCTGAAAACCAGGAGCACCGTGATCATGAAATGCGAAACTAGTGGCCACGCCGATCAATGCAGGAAGAGTTTAATAAGCAACTGTTTTGGAAAGGTAGGCTTTATGCGCCTGGGCAAAGCTCCCCCCCCCCCCCCCCCCCCTTCTATAGCGAAAGCAATACGGCAGAGGCTGCTGGCTTTACCAAGCTCTGGGAGAACGTCGCTACCGACGATGAAACAGCTGGTGGTGCTTGGGTGGAGGAGTTTCTCAGTGCAGATAATGCTGCCTCGCTTGGTGAAGCGATGTCCAACGAGGCGATCGTTGTTGTGATAGACGGCGGCATTTTGCGATGGCGGCAGCGGCAGTTATGACAGGAGGACGATGGCCCGTCTTTGACCCCGACCTCAATGTTCCTGCAAAGTGTGCTGTCTGTAGAGTTCTTTAATTTCGTGCCTGCTAAAGAATTGTGGCCAGTGTTCGCGCAGCAGCTGGATGGGATGCACACCGCACTTGTAAACCTGAAACTGCATGAAAGCAAGTGCAGATTTCTACTTAGTTGAGTGCCTAACGCATGACACGCGTTAGAAATATAAATGATAGTTTTACCTGGAAGGTTTACCTGCAATCGTTAAACTGCAAGGTTGTGCGCTACTTCGGCCACAGAATTGAGCAGAAATAGCGAAATTTTCGTTTTTATCCATTGCTGGCATGTTTGTCAGCCATGTCGCCGGCACCTTCTCAAAACTGAAACTATTGATGCCTTGTCATCTAATTGTAGTTGCCGACCGTGCCCAGATTGCAGAATAAGCCAAGCCAAGCCACTTAATTCGTAAAGGCTACATGTGCGGTTTGCGTGCTTTGTTGTACGGCTTTCGTTCATACAGAACTCGCAACTCCTGTTATGTGGCTCCCGCGCTGGCAAAAGGAAGATAAGTCTGGCGTGCATGCTGTTGCGGGGTGCTTGCTGATAGTGCGTTCGAGCCACACCGTTGCCTGTAGGCACCGCCGTGTCCAGTGCCGAGGCACGTGAATGAAATCAAGAATATTACTGGTGCAATTTCGGAAAAGCTCCCTGTGGCTTATGCAAGGACAGCGGGTTTCTATTTCCGTGAGTTTGCTTATTTTGAAACTGCGATTATCTCTTAAATTTTTTCAGTTTTAACACTTCTGATTTAACAAGGTTTTACTGTAATCGCTATTGCAATAGAATATCAGTTGGTGCACCGTAAAGTGTGAAATATCAGTGGTCCTTATGCATTACGTCAATGAGACTGATTTTTCCGAATAATTGAGCACATCTGAATTAGCGGCCCGACGGGTTGACAAAGGCACACACGCACATCTTACACATGCACCGATTTCCCAAGTCTGCGAGTCAGTTTCAGTGAACAGTTCCTTTTTTCTGAATGCCTTTGTTATTCTGTCAACACTCGTTGACGTGACTTCTTTCAAGACCAGGTGGGGAAGTGAGTTGGTGTATGCCTAGTCGGTGGCTCTTGCATTGTGCGCATTCCAGCAGACCCTTCCATACCAGATGGGGAAGTGAGTAGGTGTATGCCTAGTCGGTGGCTCTAGCATTGCGCGCATTCCAGCAGACCCTTCAATACCAAATGGGGAAGTGAGTTGGCGTATGCCTAGTCGGTGGCTCTTGCATTGCGCGCATTCCAGCAGACCCTTCAATACCAAATGGGGAAGTGAGTTGGTGTATGCCTAGTCGGTGGCTCTTGCATTGCGCGCATTCCAGCAGACCCTTCAATACCAAATGGGGAAGTGAGTTGGCGTATGCCTAGTCGGTGGCTCTTGCATTGCGCGCATTCCAGCAGACGCTTTCATACCAGATGGGGAAGTGAGTTGGCATATGCCTGATCGGTGGCTCTTGCATTGCGCAAATTCCAGCAGACCCTTCAATACCGGATGGGGAAGTGAGCTGGCATATGCCTGATCAGTGGCTCTTGCATTGCGCGCATTCCAGCAGACCCTTCCATACCAGATGGGGAAGTGAGTAGGTGTATGCCTAGTCGGTGGCTCTAGCATTGCGCGCATTCCAGCAGACCCTTCAATACCAAATGGGGAAGTGAGTTGGCGTATGCCTAGTCGGTGGCTCTTGCATTGCGCGCATTCCAGCAGACCCTTCAATACCAAATGGGGAAGTGAGTTGGTGTATGCCTAGTCGGTGGCTCTTGCATTGCGCGCATTCCAGCAGACCCTTCAATACCAAATGGGGAAGTGAGTTGGCGTATGCCTAGTCGGTGGCTCTTGCATTGCGCACATTCCAGCAGACGCTTTCATACCAGACGGGGAAGTGAGTTGGCATATGCCTGATCGGTGGCTCTTGCATTGCGCGAATTCCAGCAGACGCTTTCATACCAGATGGGGAAGTGAGTTGGCATATGCCTGATCGGTGGCTCTTGCATTGCGCAAATTCCAGCAGACCCTTCAATACCGGATGGGGAAGTGAGCTGGCATATGCCTGATCAGTGGCTCTTGCATTGCGCGCATTCCAGCAGACCCTTCAAAACCAGATGGGGAAGTGAGTTGGTGTATGCCTAATCGGTGGCTCTTGCATTGCGCGCATTCCAGCAGACCCTTCAATACCAAATGGGGAAGTGAGTTGGCGTATGCCTAATCGGTGGCTCTTGCATTGCGCGCATTCCAGCAGACCCTTCAATACCAAATGGGGAAGTGAGTTGGCGTATGCCTAGTCGGTGGCTCTTGCATTGCGCGCATTCCAGCAGACCCTTCAATACCAAATGGGGAAGTGAGTTGGTGTATGCCTAGTCGGTGGCTCTTGCATTGCGCGCATTCCAGCAGACCCTTCAATACCAAATGGGGAAGTGAGTTGGCTTATGCCTAGTCGGTGGCTCTAGCATTGCGCGCATTCCAGTAGACCCTTCAATACCAAATGGGGAAGTGAGTTGGCGTATGCCTAGTCGGCGGCTCTTGCATTGCGCGCATTCCAGCAGACCCTTCAATACCAAATGGGGAAGTGAGTTGGCGTATGCCTAGTCGGTGGCTCTTGCATTGCGCGCATTCCAGCAGACCCTTCAATACCAAATGGGGAAGTGAGTTGGCATATGCCTAGTCGGTGGCTCTTGCATTGCGCGCATTCCAGCAGACCCTTCAAAACCAGATGGGGAAGTGAGTTGGTGTATGCCTAGTCGGTGGCTCTTGCATTGCGCGCATTCCAGCAGACCCTTCAATACCAAATGGGGAAGTGAGTTGGCGTATGCCTAGTCGGTGGCTCTTGCATTGCGCGCATTCCAGCAGACCCTTCAATACCAAATGGGGAAGTGAGTTGGCGTATGCCTAGTCGGTGGCTCTTGCATTGCGCGCATTCCAGCAGACCCTTCAATACCAAATGGGGAAGTGAGTTGGTGTATGCCTAGTCGGTGGCTCTTGCATTGCGCGCATTCCAGCAGACCCTTCAATACCAAATGGGGAAGTGAGTTGGCTTATGCCTAGTCGGTGGCTCTAGCATTGCGCGCATTCCAGTAGACCCTTCAATACCAAATGGGGAAGTGAGTTGGCGTATGCCTAGTCGGCGGCTCTTGCATTGCGCGCATTCCAGCAGACCCTTCAATACCAAATGGGGAAGTGAGTTGGCGTATGCCTAGTCGGTGGCTCTTGCATTGCGCGCATTCCAGCAGACCCTTCAATACCAAATGGGGAAGTGAGTTGGTGTATGCCTAGTCGGTGGCTCTAGCATTGCGCGCATTCCAGCAGACCCTTCAATACCAAATGGGGAAGTGAGTTGGCGTATGCCTAGTCGGTGGCTCTTGCATTGCGCGCATTCCAGCAGACCCTTCAATACCAAATGGGGAAGTGAGTTGGCGTATGCCTAGTCGGTGGCTCTTGCATTGCGCGCATTCCAGCAGACCCTTCAATACCAAATGGGGAAGTGAGTTGGCGTATGCCTAGTCGGTGGCTCTTGCATTGCGCGCATTCCAGCAGACCCTTCAATACCAAATGGGGAAGTGAGTTGGCTTATGCCTAGTCGGTGGCTCTAGCATTGCGCGCATTCCAGTAGACCCTTCAATACCAAATGGGGAAGTGAGTTGGCGTATGCCTAGTCGGTGGCTCTTGCATTGCGCGCATTCCAGCAGACCCTTCAATACCAAATGGGGAAGTGAGTTGGCGTATGCCTAGTCGGTGGCTCTTGCATTGCGCGCATTCCAGCAGACCCTTCAATACCAAATGGGGAAGTGAGTTGGCGTATGCCTAGTCGGTGGCTCTTGCATTGCGCGCATTCCAGCAGACCCTTCAATACCAAATGGGGAAGTGAGTTGGCGTATGCCTAGTCGGTGGCTCTTGCATTGCGCGCATTCCAGCAGACCCTTCAATACCAAATGGGGAAGTGAGTTGGCGTATGCCTAGTCGGTGGCTCTTGCATTGCGCGCATTCCAGCAGACCCTTCAATACCAAATGGGGAAGTGAGTTGGCGTATGCCTAGTCGGTGGCTCTTGCATTGCGCGCATTCCAGCAGACCCTTCAATACCAAATGGGGAAGTGAGTTGGCGTATGCCTAGTCGGTGGCTCTAGCATTGCGCGCATTCCAGCAGACCCTTCAATACCAAATGGGGAAGTGAGTTGGCGTATGCCTAGTCGGTGGCTCTTGCATTGCGCACATTCCAGCAGACCCTTCAATACCAAATGGGGAAGTGAGTTGGCGTATGCCTAGTCGGTGGCTCTTGCATTGCGCACATTCCAGCAGACGCTTTCATACCAGATGGGGAAGTGAGTTGGTGTATGCCTAATCGGTGGCTCTTGCATTGCGCGCATTCCAGCAGACCCTTCAAAACCAGATGGGGAAGTGAGTAGGTGTATGCCTAATCGGTGGCTCTTGCATTGCGCGCATTTCAGCAGACCCAAGGCAAGCGGAGGAGGCAGCTCTTCCCTGGGTGTGCCGCACCCGTACCACGTCAACAACTCCTCCTTCGTGCCGCCCTCGGCTCAGGACAGCGAGCTGCACAGCCTGTCGTCGGGCGCCTACACGGACGACGCGGCCACCGAAGTGGACAGCGTGCCTCCGGCTGCGCCTTGCTCCGCCTCCGCGGCCAAGGAGAGCCTGTTTCAGCGCGCCACTCATCGCATGTCGGTCCGCAAGAATGCCAACGTCAACAGGGACTCGCTGGGCGAGCACGTCATCATCCCTGTGAGTCGGTGGGCCCTGCCCCTGCCTGGCACCAAATTCTTTGCAGACTTCTCCGACTCGAGCTGTTCGTAATACGTTGTGAGGTTCCCAACTGGGAACACGGGTGCTCCTGTCGTTGAGCTAGTCGGCGCACTTGGAAACTCTCCCAAACTTCCTATCTGAAGCTTAAGAACTTGGGCTTCTCCTGCGATTTCATGTGTCATGTGGCGTCATGTTTTACGAAAAGCAAAACAAATTATTCTCTCGAAAAAGCTTTTAAGCTGTTCAAAGACGAGGCAGCACAAGATTGAAAACACGGTTGGGACACAGTCGAAAACCGCAACAACCGAAATATTTTCGTATCCCCCGCGAACACTCATAGGAGTCGATGCATTTCGTGCCTCTCGACAAAGAAAGGTCGCTGTACTACAATCCTGCATCAACGAACTTTGCTGGAATGTAACCCCGCGCATTACCTACTCGTGCAAGGCATGCAGGCTCCAAAATGTGCGGAAATACAATTGCTTTGCACTAAAATTGCGTAAGGTAACACCATTTTTGGCGGTAACAACCAAGCGCCGGAAGCAATCGCGCTGGAAACACGTGATGGTCGCCATCTTGTTTCGAAGTTTAAAACGCTTAGTAGTTGATACAGTGTGCTTCTGTCAAATTCATCCAAACGCAGCTACCATTCAATTTGTTATTCGAAATTTTTGGACATTGACACACTCCTAGAAATATCTAATTAGGTGATGTTGAAAAGTGCGCCTGTTATGATGCGCAGTCCCCAATACGAAATCATTGCCATGATCGAGAGCTACGATGCAATGGGATTCTCGCAGGCAGACAGCACTGCGATCATCCCTGCGAGGCGGCTTGCCTTGCTCTCCTAGCGTGTGTGCTCTTCGCAGCCGACACCAAGAAAACTACTTGCATGTTTATTTAAATGCAACACAATGTTTGGACAATAATTATGCTGAAAAATAGAATTGCTTTATTACGAGCTGCAGCTGCATCACACACCAGGCCAGCTGCACGCCCAACAGCCAGCGAGCTAAGCCTACCAGCTCCCATCCATCGGGGCCCGTCAACAGACCTGACAGTGCAGAAGGCGTCGCGGCGAATTTCACACTCACTTAGATATGTTTCTATTGGCATTGTTTGTGTAAAACAAAAGACCTGTGCAAGGATGTTTGTCTTAAGGGGGGACATGGGGATCAAAGGTAACTTTTTTATTTACCAGCCGATTTTGATGAAAGTTTGCACAGGTGTTAATAATATCACATAAACAAAACTGTGAAAATATGGCTGCAATATCTGAAGTACCTTTTTGTTTACAAAATTTTTCTGCTTTCATTTTTGCAAAATGCCTGCACACCTGTATATTGATGGTAGGAGTTCAAGCAAACATTGATAGCACTCCTATATGTATCCTCCACACAGTGACATTCCTGTAATTTTTTTAGCCTACCAGATTTTTTTTATATTCTCATTCTTTGGTAGCTACTTCAGTTGCATGAAAATCTCGACTGTGAAAACAAAAGATAACAAATTATTGAAGCAACAATTTGGAAACAAAACATGTCACTGTGTGCAGTGGTGCACAATGAGTGTAACAAAACAAACGGTGTAAAAATATTCATAACAGTGGCTGAGATATTGGCTTTGCAAGTTGACCTTGGTGGTAGAAAAAGGTTTTGAGAAAAAGGTGTTCGAAGTTTTGAGCCATGTTTATTCGAGTAGAAACCACCGGCCTTGTAGGTGCAGGTGTCAGGTTGATCTCTTGGCTTCTTGGATCTTTTATGCTTGCTTTCATGTGCTTTTTGTGCCCTTTTCTTGCTCAAGGCATCTTTCTCAGCCGCTCGACTCGCTTGAGTCCGTCACCACCGAGCATGCTCCTCCCGCCGTAAACCCCACCTGCCGTTCGGTTGCCGGCACAAAACTAAGTGACGCGCGGACAGTGGCGGCGGTCATATTCAACACCTCCGCCAAGATGAATTGTGACTCAAGATGCGACTGTATGGTGCGACCGTTGCTGATGCACGGTTCGTTTTCACGGCCGGCAGACGCACGCGCTTGGACCGCACTTTCGTCGTTCATCTCGGTGACGGCGGTGGCACAATCGGGGTACGTCGCGGAGTACTTACGGGACGTCGCAGGCCCGGAAGCATCAGAAAAAGCCGTTATTAGTTCGGTATCATCACCATTGAAGCTCAAGGCTGCAACAGCCTGCGAACTGCCCGGCAATGCGTCGACAGTCTCTCTTGCAAGCTAGCGCGCGGACACATCTCTGCTAGGACTACTTATCGTTCGGATGTTCGGCGGCTTGCGCTTGCGGCTGCCGAAGCGGTGCTTGGTAGCATATTTCGTCGTCCACGTCCGCCCAGTCATGCTCGAAACCACAAAATGAAATAGAAAACTCAAATCGGAATAAAGCGATGAAGCGGCGGTGTGCCTCGAATATCCAACACGTAAACAAAGGCGCAGCAGCCGGCGCGCGAAGAAACGGGAGAAGCAGACGCCGCAGCAGCTCGCTTCCAGACCCGGCCAATGGGGCGGCTCATAGAACGCACGTGACGGAGCAAGCCAATCGGCGGCCGTAACAAGCAGCTCCGCGACCTTCATACTTTTTATGTTTTTATGCTTGCTCTTCTCTCTATCAGGAAATGAAAGAGGGGTGTCAAAAGGCGAAGAGGCGCGCTTTTCAACGGTACCAGCATGGCCGCGCCGCGTACTGCCGTTCCGGAGCTAGGGGCGCTCGAAAACCGCGACTTTTCCACCGATTTTCACGAAATTTTCGCTGTATTGCCTGATGTATATATTTATTTATGGTACTTAGCAGTAGTTTTCAGCGTAAATACTTGGAAAACTTATAGAAAAGGGGTCAAAGATTCGGAATCTGCAACTTTCTGAAAAGTGATTTTTGGGTCGTTTTTCCATAGTTGATCCCCGCGTCCCCCCTTAACTTTCTTTGTGAAGTTGCAAAGTATTACAAGCACTGGTTTTCGGTGGAGCCTACGCACTGCTCGCTTGTTCATACATACCGTGTGTTGTGAATTGCCGTATTCAGCAACAGCAGATCGCGTGCGAATTTGCATTATGGCTCTCTTGCTTTCACTATGAGCCATTACCTCGTCAATATTTACCACCAAGCAACTCTGTTTCTGGGTTTGACCAAGTGTAGCGGCTTTCTTGTACAAACTGTTCCACTTACATTTTTTTCTCCCTCTGTTGACGTTGCAGCGGACACAGATGGAGCACCCGTACAGCCTGGCAGAGAAGAACCCAGAGAAGTTTGCCACCTCCATCATCGAGAAACTGCACGTGGTAAAGAAGCAGCTGGACTGCGGTGAAAGGCTGGAGCGCTTCCACCGGGCGCAGGCCGAGGACTTCCCCTCGGCACCACCTCGGGGACCCCCCATGGTCGGTGCTGGGGTGGCCTCTGCCTCGGTGAGCCGCCACAGTGAACAGCGCTGGCTGCCGATGGCAACCAAATGCATGCTTGCTTTCACAAGTTTCGTTACTGTCATTGTTGGCAGCCTGTTCTAAATCTATGCCCCACTTCATGCTGCGTAAACTACGGAGGTGGTGCAGTCATTGAGATCTACCACTGTATGTTTTGTCATGAACTAGCCTTTGATCTTCAACGTCAATTCTATTGTTCATTGGTTTTTTTTTTTTTTACTGCACTAAGCACTTATGGGGTTGGTATCTGGGTGTCCTTGTAACATCGCGGCCGCTTATGGTGTTGTGCTTGAAGTTTCGTCCTGCACAGAAACTCAGCTGTTGCCATGGTGCTATCACCATCATTGTCACGCTGTCATTCCATCTTGTGACACCGTCATCTCTATAGTCATACCGTGGCCACTACACCACGTCGACGTTGCTATGCCATCTCGATTTTGTTGCCTTCGTGTCATTACTTGTTTGCATCACGCACAACTGGATATAGCACTAGTTTTACACTGATGAACCTATCGCTTGACTTGGACGACCGTCTCTCTGCCCTCCACCCCACCCTCTTTTTCCAACAGCCGTGCTGTTGCCTTGTTGCTAAGATGTACTACACCATCGCAAAAGTTGTTTTTGACTCGTGCATCTGGTGGACCGGAGAGCTGCAGGTTTTGATGCCACGTAGGACGAGCTTGCCCCCCCTTGCATGGGCACGAAGTGACAACAGTTACGGAGCGGTGCTTAGTCATGTTTCGCGTGCATGTATTACTGGGGTTGTTAAATCATGGGAGGAGGCACATTGCAGTAGTGCTGCCAAGTGTAGTCCGGTCATTGACTCAAAGCTGCAGAGTAGGTCTTTTTTTATGTCTGTCTTTTAACTTTGACAGCTTCAGAATTGCAATTTTCCTGCGTTTTCTAGTTGCTGACGTTTGTGTTATACGTTTACGTATTGCATTGTCATGTCATTGGCTAATTGTGTAGTATGTGTTATATTTTACTAAACGCTTGTCTGGGCATCCTTTACTGTGTATTGTCCTGTTGCTCTGTTAAGGGGGGACATGGGTTGTGGAGATTATTACCTGCATCTTATGGCCAAATCTGATGAAAATATACAAGCTTACTTAGTTTTTCGTGCTGATTTCAAATATGCAATAATCTTTCTTGTAGGTTCATAGTTCAGGAGATTGACGGTGCTGCCACTCTATTGTTTCCGGAGACAATGAAAAAAAGACTGCTCAGCAGAAAGTGAATATTATTGCATAGCTAGATACTATAATGTGCAATAACTGCAATGCTGCAAAAAGTTTTCAAATGAAATTTTAATTAGCCATTCTGCAGGTGATCAAAATTCTTTCCTTGACCTAAGGCTACCACACCAAAAGAAAATTCATAAAATGGAAATATACATATGCACAAATTTGAAATTCTGCTCTCAGCACTTTGTAATATGTAGATTAGGCTTTCTGCTAAAGAAAGAATTAGTGCTCTAGCTGTTCTAGATAATGAGATATCACTTCGACAGTCTAGTGAAGTGACCCAAAAACATGTTTTGAGAAAAGTGAGAAAACGTGCAAAACCCTACTTTATTTACAAATTTACAGCTGTAACAGCTCAGTAGGCACCAGGCATGTAGTCCTGCTGACTCCCAGCCCCGGTGTGCCGCTTTTTGAGGGACTGGCGCAAATTTTCTGATGCTTTGCATTTCTTGGCTGATGCTGCCATTTGACGCCTATCTTTCTCGGGCATGAGGATGGGACTTTGCTCGCTCGGATTTAGACATAGTTCTTTCATTATGTCCTTTGAGGCCCTTGCCCTTGCAGATAACGATGTTCCCAGTATGACCCACGTTCAGTTCGGCGTAAAGTTCGCGAACCGACCGCGCGCAGTAGCTCGTCAGATTACGCGCCGCGCGATCGGCCGCTGGCGTCAACTTCGTCTTCACGTAGCTCTGGCACGTTTTCGTGTGAAGAGCCCGACGGCTGATGCCCATCAACGAGACAAACGTCATTGAACGCGGTCTGTCGGTTCTCCGTTGCCTGCATGGCACGCGTAGCCAAAACGTTCACAGCAAAGGGTTTCATTCGTTCAGCACTGTGAACGCACGGCGAGCTCCACACCGACGCAATCTCTCCACAATTTGCGCACATAAAACGCAGCTTCACAGCGAGTCCGTATTCCCGCTCGTTTCGGCCGATTTATAAGGCACCACTGCAGATGTTGCAGTTCGCAAATGTTAATAAAGTGTTCACGGCACTCAAATCCACAATCCTAAACGTAGTCCCATCAGGCGGGCGAAGTGCATCGTCGGTACTGTCACCCACACTCGCGTTTCCTCTCCGTCGCTGGAGCGGAAGACAACTCCGATAGCTTTGCTTTGGCTTTCGCTTCCTCCTCCTCCCGCTTGGAGGGTTGCCGGTAGATCGTATCTTGCCGTACGCGAGCGCTGGGTCGAAGGGTCAACGGCAGGCGGACTTGTCACAGTATCCGCAGCAGCCGATGCGGTCGTTAGGCCTGCTGTTGCTGCATCGACGATTTCGGCATCGGTCGCTGAGGTTGTGGCGTCCTGAGCGTTTTGCAGTGTTGAGCAGCGTTTTTTGAAGTTTTCGATGAGTGTCCGTCCCACTTTTTGCGCACCAAACTTGTGCCGCATTTGAAATTTGCGTTCCGTTTCAGATATCGCGTTGACACTGGGGCAAGATGGCGCACCTCAGTGCGCGGCTCCAAGCGCGGAGCAGACGATGGCCATGCAGTTCCGCCAATCGGGAGGCAAGCTCAAGTCACGTGCACCAAGTGACGAATAGGAGGGCGTTCTAGTACCTTTCTTTGCCGCGCATTTTATAAGTGGCCAATGGCTGAATGGGGCCTGTTCTGGCGGGAACTTGAAGGGAAAAGTCGCTTCTTTCAAATGAGACCAAAATGTCCGCGCTAGCACACGTGGAAGAGCAGGCGCGCGTTTCGGAAAATATGCCGTTTCAGCGCAAGTTCCGCCTGAAATTCAGCTAGTACATGTCGTATAATGCGTCACTGCGGCTAAAATACTGATGTTATCGGTATGAAATTAACAATATAGATGCAATAATAGCTGTACATTCCAAAAATGCAAGAAAAAAAATAGTTTTTTTCGCGATTTTTGGTCGGCACAACCCGTGTCCCCCCTTAACCTTCCGCTGCTGTCATTTGTGGGAAAAGACCACTTCGTCAAGCTGCTCTAGTAGCTTTGTGTGGCTGCTCGTTGCTTTCGGTAAAAATAAAAATAGTTTATGGAAGTTTAAAGTTCGGATGCACCTTGCAGCCAGGTATGGAACTGCAAGGTGCATCCATGCAGTGATAATGCTTCAACTAGATGGGAAAGGATGCAGAGACAAGCACAGCATATACGTTTAAATCTCTGTATAACGAAATTCAGGGTGCCACAGCAAATTGTTTGTTACACAGTCGACTCTCTGGCAACAACGAACCCTGATAATGTGACAAAAAATGTCCGTTATGTCCGAAGTCTGTAATATCCGAGACGCCTCACTTCCGAAACTTTCGTTGTGATATCTAACAACTTTATTACAAAGAGTGAGTGACGAATGTCCAAAGTAAAAAACAAAGAAAAAAGTCGCAGTTTCGCCCGAAAGGCGAAGTATCGATTGCGATGGCAAATTAAGATTAGCGTGGCAGCAGCAGCGAGCGAATTGACCTTCGTGCTGTCTCTCGCTTCAACGCAAACTGAGCGTTGAAAGCACAGCACATACGAAGCTACCGGCACTGGGCGCACTTCATCCACATCGCACATCACTTTCACGATACGGCGCCCGTGAGGCAGCGCCGTAAACAGCAGCCACCGGAGTAGAACGCCCCTCTTTCCCTTGCCTCCCCCCTCACGCCTCAGGCGCGAAAGGCGTCGCACTCTCGCCCTGCTTTCCTCCCTTCCTTGCGCGTAAGGTATTGAGCCACGATCGTTGGCCGACCCTTGCAAGTCAGTTGCCAGCCTGTGTCGACACGGTAAAAGTCCGTTCTATATGCCCGATTTTGACAAAAATTATTGCTAATTTTGTCCGCTGTAGCCGGAAGTCCATTGTAGCGCAGTTCATTTAAAGCAAACTTCGTTGCATTAATAAAATAGGCATTCCAAACTAAAGTTGAGAAATGGTCCATTATATCCGAAAGTCTGTTGTACATGGCTACATTGTAACGAGCGTAGACTGTAATGAAACGTTGCTATAGTGAAAGCCCCAAAATTAACCATTTCACCCATCAACCCATTAGTTTATCAGTTGTCCCCATATCAGCTATCCACGAAAACATCGTTGTTTGCTCTCGGCTCGTGCTGTTGCTATTTTCTATAGATTCCGCTGCCATGCACCACTACAGCACCATATACAGTGTGGTGTGCGCAAAAAGAGACGCTGACACCGAGAAAACCACTGACAAAGAAGCAGCTCCATGTCCCCTGATGCTTCTTTTTGTTTGTTTGTTTTTCACATTCCTTGCCGTGGACATCGGCTCGATGCGAAAACCTGAACTATTCCAAAATGCAAGCCCGTGTAAATGACACTGCCGAAAGCGCAACCGTGTGGCAATCCCGCAAGCACGGCGGTTTGCAATTCACCGTGCTCGTAGCTGGTACGGCCGGCCACAGAAAGAAGTGCCAAAGAAAGAATAAGTGTGCGCAGAAAGAAGGAAGAGATGTGCCTCTGTTGCTAGGTAGTGCTTGTGTCTGGGCAGAAGCACGCGTTCAAAATCTGATGTGTCGTTGCCTCCGAAATAAAAAAAAGGAACTGAACAAAAAGTCCTCTCCCAGCGTTTTTCTTTTTCCTACAGTGCGGTCTCAGGTTTTCCGAACCCATGTGCCGTAGCATCCGCTTTCTGCACCTTGTTGTCTGCTAACTTTCTGTTCTAGCTGCCATAAAGGATACATGGAAATCTATGTATCTCTGGAATTCAGGGTATTAGTACGAAGCTTTGAGACGTTAACATGACATGGAAACTGAGTAACGATCATTGTTCTGAAAACCTTGGTATAATGAAGCTCAAATACTTTTACCTTGAAACTATATGCAGTCTGCAGGGGATATTGCAAAAGTTCGTTAATGCGGTGTTCGTAGTAACAAGGTTTCGCCATTGGACTAAAATAGCTTTGCTTACTGTTACACTTTGGATGGTTTCGGTGCAAATCTTTACTAACTAGCCCAATGTCACTAGGTGTTCTGGTTTTCTAATGTCGGCCATTTCAACATTGCGCCGCAGTCCGGCGGAGGTGCTCCGGTTCCTGGCTCCGGTGCGACCTCGGGACCCGGAGCTGGCAACAACCCGGGCTTCTGCGAGCGTCTGCTGGGCATACCGCCAGAGGAGGTCAGCTCACAGAGCATCCTGGACGAGCACGTGTCACGCGTCTTCGACTCGCCCCTCTCACACACACCTCCACGTGCGCCTTCTCCGAGGCACCGCTTTGGACCGGCCATGGCGTCACCGTATGCAGTCCTGGGACACCAGCACTGGCACAAGAAGGTTCGTGTGCCCGGCATGCGCTGACAGGGCCCCTCACCAGGTCTGGCCATTTTAAGGGGGGAGGAGGGGATCAGAATTAACTTTTTTGTTTCTTGACAGAAAGGGCTGAAATTTGGCACACACACTGCACATTGCAATAAAGAGACAATTCTAAAATTTCATTAGGATATCTTAATTAGTTTTTGTTTTATAAGAATTTATAAGTTCCTTGCTTGTGGAAAGCCTGGCACAGTAACGAAACATGATAGGGAGCTGGAAATACTTTGCATGTTTGCCCAGATGTCTAATCTACATCAAGACAGTGTTCGATTTTTTTTTTTAGTGGGCTAATAATTTTTTGCTCAACATAACATGCACATGACTGTGCTTCACTGCATGGAGCCATGTAGTAATTGTGAAATAATTAAATAATGGAAAGATAAAGAAACATTTCAAGACTGTCTTTAAGTACAGCACAGCTTGTGGATCACAGCAAAACAAACTGGACCAAAATCAGTCAAGCCATTGTTGTGCTACGCTTTCCACGAGCGAGGTGATTGACAAAAAAAATGCAATTGAGAAAACTGGCTGCAAAGTTTGGCAAAGTTTTAAAAGCACTGCAAATTTATTAAAAAGCACCAGGGCTGTAATATTTTGAATCATTGCTGTCAGGCATCTTCTTACACCTTTGCCTCTTTATTTGGTGGGCTTTGGATGCCTTCTTCAGGCGTTCTTTATCCTTTTCTTGCGCCGTTTGGAGTAGTGCATGACCACCATTTTCACTGCCAGGCCGAGCCTGGTATCGCAGTGTACACCCACAGAACGCTGTTGGCATCTTGGGCACAGAGCTTTAGCGATCAAAGAGTTCATCGCGGAAACGGGCATAATAATGAACTCGCAGTCACAAGGGGCCTAAATTTGTTCTTGGCATTGCTGCTTCCGCTCAGTCGCTGACACTGCGCGAAGGGAGTCGCGAACGCTGCATGCCTGCGCTTCTGCAGTCACCGCTGACACAAAAAGTGGCTCGAGGTGCGTCTGAATCGTGCGACGATTCGTCTGGTGAGCCTTGAGTCACCATACAGTATGTAGCTCATCGACGGTTGGGGCTCACTCGCAGGCTGCGTGTCCCTGTCGCACGATGCATCGGAAACGCACACCGTCTCTGCCGGCGATGGAGACCTTCGACCCGCGTCGCCTCCAACAACGCGATCTCGGTTGCTGACTCGCGCGGCCGTACGCACAGGTGCGAGAGCCTCCATTGGCACGTCTTCCGGTGGCTTAGTTATCAGTATCGATGTCACAGGGCGATTGTCGGCTTCTCTGCTGGAATAGCACGGTGCAAGATAACGCGGCACGTTATCCGCTTCTCCCGCTGGCCGCCGTCTTTTTCTCGCCGTAGGAGGCTTGCGCTTCCGTTTTCCGAAGGCATGCTTCATTTAAAAGTTCTTTTCGAACGAGCGACGATCCATCACTGACCTGGGAGCTTTCATAAATCCGAATTCTGCGAGTGTCAAGCGAAGAACGACGCCGGCGTGGTTTTCAAAGCAGACAACTGCCGTCCGCTGTGGTTGCCAGCTTGCCCGCTGCTGCAGCAGCAACCAATGGCGAGACGCCTTTCAGTACGGCAACCAATCGGAGGCCCGCTTTCATCGCAGGGCCCGTGTGACCGCCTTTAGCAGACCCGCGCTTCTTTTGTGTTTGTGCGTTTGTTAAAAGATGGCGACGACCGAATAATTCAGAAACGGAATGGCGAAACTTCGAGCGTTCGAACGATACCAAGATGGCGGCGTTCGGTGGCGGGAAAGACGAGTTAGGGCTCCGCGAACTGCGGTGATTTTACGCGATTTAAAGCTGTTTTCTCGCCCTACGCACTGATAAATTAATTTTTTTCGGGCACTTTTGGTGCGTTTTCAGTCAAACCATATTGATACAATGTAGATTAGGCATTGCAGATACCGAAACGCGTCGTTGCCAAAAATCGATCTTTTTTGCGATTTTCGCGATCTGATCCCCGCGTCCCCCCTTAAGCTGACAGTGCATGCAATGCGCACCAACGATCGTGTCTTTAAAGTGTTACACTGCTATGGGCTGCGAAAACCAGCTGAAATTTCAAACCAAACGCTCTGTCACCCATCTCCTCACGGGTGCCGCACTCCCGGCCGGAGGGTCGACGCGAGTTGCACCAGTGCACCTATGTATTTCGCAGGCATTGCACCACCAGTGTTTTTCTGAAAATTGGATGGAATGGAAGATGCAGTGAAGGGGTGCATGATTCGAGAACAGCCTTCATGCAGGTCTTCGTTCCAATGCTCTCCCAATAACATTGGCAGTGGTTGATAGACGGGTTCTATTCAAATTTCTCTTCCTTACTTTCCTGTTCTTGGATTTCTCCAATTGGTCTCCCGTCTTCTCGCTGCCACCGCGCAGGAACGGGACGCCTGCTCCAGCGACAGTGGCGCAGTCCGCGACTATTCGCCCGACGACGATGCTGTCCACGGCAGCCGGAGGAGGGCCCAGGGAGGCTGCGCCACGTCTGGTGGGAATGCTGCCTCCAGGAGGACCTTTCGGAGTGGGCCGCAGCCGTCGGACAGCGGTGTGGACAGTGGGGCCAGTGCTGTGTGCGAGCAGCCGCCGGTGAATCAGGGGGCAACTGAGCGGTGAGTTGGAACCTACGGCTGGGGCGAGTTGGTGTGGCATCATTTTTACGTGGTGGAACATTTTATACCAGCAAGGGAAACAAAATTGGCAGTTTCGCCTGAAGGTGATCTCGAGATGTGGCGTTTCATTTGAGCTACTTGGGCAGTGCTCTTAACAATACGTGGCGGGCGATGGGGCACAATACAACATGCAAGGCAACTGCTGCTGCACAGGTCATAACGCTGGTGCAATCAGGAGCATTGCCAGTGCCACTTCAGGCACCGCAGCTTGATGGTGCGCAAGATGAGGCTGGTGGAAAACAGTTGGGTGTTTGTCAGTGCTATTAAGGGGAGACTTGGCTTTGAAAATCAACTTCCTTATTTCTTCACGGATTTTGATGAAAATTGGCGCAAATGTTTAGAATGTCTCCGTGATGCTTCCATAAAATTTTCAGAGTGATATCTTGAGAACATTTTATTCAGTTTTATTGAGCAGAGTTTTTCTCCCTCTAACTTTCTGGAGAGCCTGGGGAACGTAAAAAACGTTGAACACCTGTTGGCTATGTGTTCGGACAATGCTCATGTCATGATCGGCAAGAAAAACAGTGTTTCTACTGTATTGAGAGAGGCTCAACCAAGTTTTGATAGGGTTGGTTGCCCGTGCCGTCTCAACTTTTGGCCGCCCAAAAAAGGGCTTCATGTCTTCCTGTAAAAGTTGGTGAGGCTTTTGTTGCCATTTTTTTTTTAACCTAGAAATAAGTTTGAAATGGAAAGATCGACTTAAACGTCTTGGCACACCACCGCTTCGTCACAGTCCACAGTAAGGACGGCGATAAGGGGGGTAGGGGGTCATTTGTAGTGTTTGAATTTATGAACCAGTGAGCCCTTGCTCCTTTCACAGGAATTGCCCACTTTAAGAGCCTCATATAATATAGTTCGCAATCGCTTTCATAAACTTGCTTTGAAAGCCCATTTTACTGACCTGAAATGCACCTCAAATCAGCATGTGTTGTGATTGTGACACACGGTTTGCAATGTGAGGTTCACTTAATCTGTTGTGTTGCAGGGTGAACAACTGGATCCTGAACCACAAGGTTCCCGGCTACCCGCTGGGACCCCCGGATCCGGAGAAGGACTCCTCGCGGAGCCACAAGAAGTCCACCACCTCGGGCACCTCGTCGCGGTCCAAGCAGAACTCCGTCAACACGTCCCGAAGCCGTTCGTGCGGCGTGGCTCCTGGCTGCGGCTCTCTCCCGGGCTCCGGCTGGGGATCCCAGGAATCCGGCCTGCCGCCAACCCAGCAGCCGCCAGACACGATGACGCAGCTTGTCGAGGCACGCCGGAGGCTGGAGGTGAACTACAGTGGAAGTCAGCTGGCAGCAAAAGCCAAGTGAGTTTGACCTCTCGCACTTAAACCCAACATTCTAATGAAGTCACCTAATGTACCATTGAATGGCTTTCGACTGTTGGTGACAGCTTTGCTGCTGGAAGCTGACCCAATTGCCCCAAATCGCACCAAGAGCAGAACCGTTGTGCTATCCTGTGACATGTGACGCTTCACAATGAAAGCTTCCTTCTGTTGATGCTTCCTCGGTAGTAAAAGTGAAACAAAAGTCTAAAGCAAGTCAACACAGTCATCATCATTATGCTGGAAGTCGACTGAGTAGGCATAAGGCTGTTTCACATGGCGCGATTTTCAGTCAGCGACACAGCGAATTCTGTCGCTCAGCGACCGCCGCAACGTCGTGGGCTCTCCGCGACTGGATTCCAACAAGTTGGTCGCGCCGTCGCACCGATCGGCGCGATGTGGGAGGGGCAATGTGTGTTTCACCGCGCGTTGGTAGCTCTGTGGAGCAATGTGGCACGTCAGTTCTAGCCATGTTTACGGCGTACCCAACAGCGTTTGCGGCTGAGGAGCTTCATACATTTTTTTCTTTCGCTTACACAATTCGTTTGAAAGGAGAAGCTGCACGCTATCCAGATCGGGAGAAGGACGCCGCTTCAACATAAGGCACGTACCCACTTGATCACCGCCGTCGTCAACCTCTTCATATCTTCAAATCGCGCCAGCTGCTTATATGCATGCACACTCAACAGTAGTTTGTTCTTCTGCAAAAGCAAATACTTATCCAGGAAAAAAAGTTGCGGCTTCCATAGTAACAACGAAACTAGAGTCTACTAAACTGAACCACCCCACCGACGCCGCGCAAGCCGCACGCTCATACTTGCGGTGTTGAGCAGTGCCTCACTCACCGTATCTGCAAGCTGTCGTAAAGTCTCAACGCCTTTAAACGTTAGAAATGGTGCACCTATTCTATTATCGAATAAAAATAGGAAAATTCGAACATTTGACTAGTTTCCATGTTGTTTTTATTTAACGATGCAGGCATGGATACTTTGTGAGCAGGAGGCAACCCTGCACATCGCTGCGACGGATATCGCGCTGCCGTAAATGCATGTGAAAGCTGTGAGCGAAAATCGCTCTGCGATGTGCGCGGCAGAACGATTTTTTTCGCCCCAATCGCGCCATGTGAAACAGCCTAGAGACACGGATATAGCCAGTATCATTGGTTCTCCGTTCACTGTTTTTGTGCTTTTGTTGGACTTTTCTTCGACGGATGCTATAGTGTACTGCCCCTCTAGGGTAGTTAGGTTTGTGCTGCAGTCCGGTGTTCCTCACACCGGTGCGGCTTGGAGCTCAGTCAAGGAGGATGTCGCATCGAACAGAAGTGTCAGATAATGACTGTTTTGTGCATTGTTTAGCATGGTTGTCTAATGCACGTACTCAGTCACTGGCGTATGATTGGCTTATAAGTAAAAGATGTTCTTCGCAACTGTGCATGATTGGAAGAACAAATTTCGTGGTTGCAACTTAATTGGCTTTCGCAGATTCCATGGCACAGTTATGCGGGAGGGATTGTGCACATTAAAGGAAGCCTGTCGCTGTATTCACAATGACTTAAGGGAGGACGAGGCATTTCAAAAAACGTCTTTATTTTTGAAACAATTTAAATAAAATTTGCGCAGTTAGTGTACCGTATTTACTCGCATAATGATCGCACCCCTGAATTTTGTTGTCAAAATTATATTTTTTTTATTTCCCGTGTAATGATCTCACTTACCATCTGTCGAGTACTACGCGAACGATTCTTCAAGACAAACCAAGCTGTTTGCACGCACCAAACATTTTTAAGCAGATGCCCCATTTCATTCCCTTCATCACTTTTTCGCATCCGAACTTCCATGACAAAAAGAAAGCTACAACCAAACTTGCCTTTATTATGTGTAGGCTTTATAATGGTTGCGGTCAACAACAACAACAAAGGCGTCTTTCGATTCTTCTCTTCTGCTCTCGTGGGCACGCAACAAATTGCGAGCAGCAACGATAGTAGCCACGTTTACACTGATACGTTAAAAGTGTACCCTATTCATACGCCGACGCTTGTAACACAGCTAAGATATTCGCCCACCCTTAGCGGAAATGTGCCGTATCAAGATAGTAGTGAAGACAAATGCCACAGTTTGCACAGCATGCCTGCCATGTGTTTCTATGTCACTGGCAGCTAAGCTCACCCATCTGTTTCGGTCCCCTCAAAGTGGACATGGCTACGTTATTGCCGTAAACTTGCCGATATTAACGATATTATTCATTACTGATACGGCAGAAACTGTTTCAATGCACGTAATGTACTCACGAGAAGAAAAAAAATTTGTCGTCGCGTTCGGCTTGCTCCGTCAGCTGCCATTATTGTTTTGGTGCCCCGCACTACATACAGCGGCAGCCGCCTATTTGTTGACCTGTTAACTGTGCGAATTCCATTAAGATTGTTTAAGAAAATAAAAAACTAATTTAAAGTGTTTCATTCACCCTTAACACCGTTTGAATTAACTACAGTCAACGACCAATTTTTCGGACCCTCTAGGGAATGTAAAAACGTCAGAAAATTCAGGCAGTCCGAAAAAATGAATGCATGTAAAAAAAAACGCACCTTTTTTCTTTTTTTCTCGAATCTAGAGGTAAAGGGCGAAGTAACAGGCTTCCAAAACCCTGCCACAGCATCAGTGGAGTGGCTATAAAAAGAGGCGTTCAAAAACTCTGTATGCAGCCGAGTGCCGGTTTATTATGTACATGTGCATTGTCGGGCAGCTGGTGTTATTGCTGCAGTGGCTTGAAGAACTTATTGATTGTTGTTTGGACGGCGTTCCGGTTCCATGCGATCATATTGGCCTCAATCTGAGCAAGGGTCATGTCAGCACTGTACACCGATGAAAGAGTCAACAGGGCCGCGATTTTGTGGCGATGCGTCTTCACGATGCTAATGCGTGCCGACGCTTTTCGCGTTCGTGAGTGGTCAAGAGACGCCGAGGCCGGAGCGCCAGAACGCATTAGCATCGGGGAAAGGCATCGCCACGAAATCGCACCCCAGTGCTCGCGTCAACTCGGCGCTTTTAGGCGGCACAGGCATTGGCTCCTCATTTTCAACATTGGAGTCTTCTGAATCCCCCACAACCTGACGGACTATTTCCTCGCCAGTCAGTTCTGCACAGAAGGCGAGCTCGTTGTCAGCGTCAACAAACTGTTCAAAAGTTGTTTCCATGGGTATGGAAACCCCAGCAGAGCGGAGGTCGCTGATCACGTCGTCCGACAGTACTGCTTTCCGCGTTTCGATGCCATTGGCGAGGACGACGAAGACGGAGTGGGGGCCATCGAACGTAAGCGAAATCCTCAAGTTGCGAACAGCGGAGTTCGCTGACGAGCGTCGAAGCACCTAGGCCTAGCGTCGCAGAGCAGACACAACAGCACAACCACACACCACGCTAGCCAAAACATGGCCTGCGCAAACAAACCAAATGACGCCGCTCCGGAAACTCCGCCGGAGGCGGATGTGCGGCGATATGGCGGCGATGAACATAGCCAGCGTGGCCAGACCAAATCGGTGTGTGACGGCTAGATTCGGCTAGTTGTGGTTCAAAGCGGTGATATGCTTCGGCTGCAAGTCGATTTCCTTCGCAAGGGCGCTGCGCGAGGAGCCAAAGGACCGACCTTCCGTCGTGTCAAAAAGTCCGGAAAATTGGACGGTGGGGTGTTCGAGCGTCTGAAACTTCAGATGTCCTTATACATTGATTCTATGGGGCTCGTGGCGGTGCCGCGAGGACGTCTGAAATATCAGGCATATCCGAAAATTCAGTCGTTGACTGTAATTTGATGAAACTTGGTGTGTGAATGTAATTTGTTATATTGATATCAGACCTGAACTCATCGCTGAGCTATCTGTTATAGCATTTGATTGAAAACAATTCGCAACTTCGAATAGTCATTCTCCAATGACCGTGTTTACTCGATGATATAATGTGGTTCTTTTTCGCACTTTTTTGTTGCTTGAAGTTGACCCTCGCGTTGCGTTCAAGCAGCAGCAAAATTGACCACTCTAAAATATGTTCTAAACGGCGTTGTTTCTGGCATTAGGTTGACAGCCTGTCCCTTTTACGCATAGTTTCCTGCAGTAATTACTAGAGGGAAGTCTGGTGGTGAATTTTTCAGACACCATGGGAATCGTCGTTGGTACGTGGATTTGTCTGCTTCGTGCGTGTCACTTCAAACGTTCTTGTGGCTTTGTTTATTGAACTTTATCTACCTTCATTGGCCTAAACTCCAAAGCATTCTGTGCTTCTTTAGATGCAGAAGGCAATAAGACTGCAAACATGCATAATCGCTGCTGATTACAGCCATTTCGCCAGTCGAGGTTGCCAGATCGAAACATGCCAAGTGTCCCGATGGCCTAGCTTGCCTGGGAGCCATTCTTAATGACGTTCAGTGTCGCTTGTCAATGCATGCGTCCCTGGCGTAATGGTTTCAATATTGGGCTTCTGTGCTGGAGATTCTGTGTTTGAATTCTGACATGGGAGAATTTTAATGATGTATACTTAAATGCGCTTAAACCTCGATATAACAGAAGTTGGTAAAATAGGCAATTTGCTTTGTTATATAGAAATTTGACTTTTATGCGAATAAGAACGGTCGCCGATGGACTTTTCTTTCAGGGAAGGGGCCGCAATATTTTCTTAATTATCGGGCAGTCGGAAAAGCACATTTGAATGAAAAAGAAAAATTATTTTATTCAAATTGAGTCTGCTACAAAAGACACGGTTTCATGCCATATTGACAATATCTTCACATCGGTAGTATGAAGTGAAGCCAACCGTACTTTTGCATCTGCTCTACCCCTGCTACTGATTGTGTCGCTTAAAGTGGGACGACGCTATCATGAAGAGCGCCGGCAGCTGGGGAGGGAATGCTCTGTCTGCCTCTCGCTTCAATGCATCTGCAAAACTCAAGATCCTGCAACCTCCAGTACTAAATAATGCATGGGAAGACAGCACACATGATGCCTCGCTATTTTGGCATGCCTGCATTTTACACACATGGCAGATTACAGTCAAGCCTCGTTACCATGAACACATTGACTAACTTTTCAGATTAATGAACTTTTCAGAAATCTCCTGCTGAATTTTATGGTTTAAATGTACAAATATTTCAGTACAGTGAAACCTCGTTAAACCGTAGTCGGCCGGAGCTCGGAAAAAGTACGTACTAAACGGTAGTACTGTTTAACCGAAATAGCATGAGATCGCCCACTTACCTGTAGAAAACGGAACTCAGAGAGAGCGCGATGAAAGGGGAAAAAACATGCAGTATTTATTCACTTCGCGCGACATAAGTGTTATTTTCGTTTGATGCCGCGGCGGCCTAGCACGACTACAGCAGCCTCAAACTTACTCAAGCTGCGTGCCAGCTTCTCAGCCAGCCCCTCCTCTCGGCAAACACTCGCACGGCAGATTCCTCGTTGGCGTTACGTATTCTCCGTGCACGCGCGCACTAGTGCTGCATAAGTTCCGGGGCGCCTTTTTCATTGCCGGGTGCCGGAGTTCGGAGGCTGACGTAACGCGCAGCTTCTGCCACTGTCGGGCCTGAATCGCCCGTGCTGTCGCTTTCCGTGTCGTCCTCATCACTGTCGCTAGTCGACACTTCGGCAACAACAGAGGCAACGATGGCGAAAAGTCGAAACTCGTAGCCGACATCTCTTTGCGGTCGCAGCAGCGCTGCCGAGCAACTTCGCATTCCAAATGCCACACACTGTAGTCAACAGCAGATCAATGTCGCGGGCCAGTGCCGACTTCTTCATGTCACGTTCGATAGCACGGACGATGTCTAATTTTTCTTCTATGCTGAGCACCCGGCGTCTTTTTTATCCGAGCTTCGGCATGACGCGAGTCCTCGCTTGCACGACGCCATAACGCTCTCATAGACCAATGCCTCCTTTACTAGATGCCAGCCGCGTTGCTCGCTTTCCCATTGCGGCGGCGGTTCCCTTAGTTGGTTAGTTCAGCATAAATTCCGTGAGGCGGCGCTCGTTGCCTTTTCAACTTCCGGCGGATGTGGCAGCGGCGGCTGAATGCTCCGCCGGCGCTTTATATGCGCGGGCGTCTGTTAGCGAGCGTTATCGCGGGCCTTCGAGATGGCAACAAACGCCATGGTTATCTCAGAGGCCGCAGCACGTGATCTAGGTTGCAGACGTCCGCCACAAGTGGCGCTCGTTGCCTTTTCGCGGAGGAGAGAAAAGGGAGAGGGCCAGGAACCGAGTTTACGGACAACGCGGCTGGCATCTAGTAAAGGAGGCATTGCATAGACGCTCTCTCGCTCTCTGGCACGGCGTCGAAATGATGTTGATGTTGATGCGGCTTCACGTGCAAACGCACAGGGCGCTTTGAGGCCGTTGTACCGATCTCTGAGGCTTGTTGTTCTGCCGGACCGCCCAGTGGAGACGACGCACCGCCGTGTTTGCGCGACGAAAAGTGGAAACGCTACGTTTTAACCGATGCGTACGCAATAAGCTGGTACGGTTTATGCGGATACTAAATACATTATGTTCAATGGCTGCTGAGTCGGGGAATTTTCTTTACTACTTTTAAACCGAAACTACTGTTTAAGCGGGTACGGTTTAACGAGGTTTTACTATACTACAAACTTCAGAATACTGAACTTTTCAGAACAATGATTGTTATTCAGTTTCCCTGTGATGTTAATGCCTCAGTACTACGAACTAATATTCTGAAATCTGGGGATTCTTAGATTTTCATGTATCCTTCACGGCAGCCGAAACAGTAGGCTAGCAGACGACAAGGAACAGAGAGCAGACGTCGCGGCGCGTGGGTTCAAAAAACCTGAGACTGTGCCCTAGAAAAATAGTATGCAAGTGAGCAGAGGCAATGGCGCATCAGGTTTTGCAAGGGAATACTCCGCCAAGAAAATTGTTGCCTAGCAACAGAGGCACGTCTGTTTCTTCTTCCACCCTTCTTTCTGCGGCTGTACTAGTTATGCGCACGATGGAATGTAACTTCCATACTTGCGGGGATGCCAAACGGTTGCACTATGCACTTTATATGGCGTTGTTTATGTGTGCTTGAGCTTTGACATAGTTCAGATGGCCGCCACGAGTGAGACAGCTGCGATGTCCATGGCAAGGAATGTGAAAAACAAACAAAAAGCAAGAAACATTGCGCTTTGGAGGTGCCATGGAGCTACCTTTTTGTTGGTAGTTTTCTCGGCGTCAGCATCTGTTTTGCTCGTGTCACTCTTATTAGTGCTTCGGCGGCGCATGCCAGCAGAATCTACGGAAAATAGCAATAGCGTGTGCCGGGAGCCAGCTGCGATGTTTTCGTGAATAGCTCATATGGCGACAACTTATGGGCTGATGGGCGGAGTGTTAAATTTTGGGGCTTTCGCTATAATAATCTTGCAGAACAACAAACACTTCACCGTGGTTCCCTGAAGTTTGTTATATCGAGATTTCACTGTACCTTGCATACAAACCATGTGGGCTGCGTATGCACTCGGCCACGCTAGAAAAGGAGACGGTGATAACCTGCCCCCCCCCCCCCCCCTCCTGCCCCTCCCGTTAACAACTGCTCCCCCACCCCCATTAACAGAGGGAACATGGGCCTTTGTCAAGCCCTGCTCTTTTGGCTTTTTGACCATGTTCCTCACAATGCGCACCCATTATGTCGGGTAAGTGTGTCTGTCTCCCCCCTCTGCCTGTGCTTCGCGTTGCTACGAGCACACTACCTTCCCCCTTTTCCATTGGTCCCACGAGAAGACTGTGCTCGTCAAGCCACCATCCTTCTCCATTCACCCTTGCCCTATTTCACTTGAAACGAAAGCATACGGCACGTGGGGCGCAATTGGATTGTATCTCACTTGTATTTTATGCGGAACTTGAAGCTTTAAGAACGTTCAGTCATAATTTGTGACAGAAAAAGCTGGCACTTCGCGTTCACAGCAGGTCTTGCTGTTTGCTGCATACCACTTCTTTTTTTTTTCTCGCAGAAAGTGGCCAAAGACAATGGCGCGTGGGCCTCCACCAGGCGGGCAGCAAGGACTTGTCGCTGGGGCCGGTCCCCAGGCAGCTCCAGGTGGTGGGTTGTGCCCTGCCCCTGTGCAGGTCCAGGCCCCATCCTCGCCCTCCACCGAGATGACTGTGATCGGCTACTGCTACTCCGGGGAGACGGTGCCCTACCGCACAAAGCTCGCCGGCCGAGACATCACGCTTCGCCAGTTCAAGTCTCTCATCAGCAAGAAGGGAAACTACAGGTGAGCAAGTGACTGTGACCAGAAGACGTGAGCACGGGAGTCGGGCCATGAAAGTCGGTGACATTTGGTCTGGGTTGTCGGCGATCGGTCGGCCAGAGTAGGTGACGGTCGCGTTACAGTTGAAGACACCTGCTGGTGGGTATGACAGTGCAGCAGCAAATCGTGTTTGCCCATTCATTCCCTCGTAACATGTGCCCAATTGTTGCGTACCACAGCCAATTGTCACATGCTATTTCACTGCATTGTAGAAGGAAAACATGGTGGGGAATGGCAGCAGCAGCTGTATTCAGGGAGGCCAGCCCAATCTTGTGCGACATTTGGGCAGCTCCTTTCTACAGACACTTGTCTTTATTTGTTTTGTGACCAAGTTTTAGGCCAAGCCGCATTTGAAGCAAGCCAAATCACTCGCGTGTCTCGGCATTTTCATGATGGTGCAGCTTAACCTTCTCAGACCCAAAGAAAGCACAGGGACATACCTTATTTACTTGTGTGCAGTTTGTACCCCCACTTGGGAGCGCGAAAATTTGAAAAAGTGTGTCATGTGTGTACCCGCAGGTATGGCATACAAGATGAGGTGCGTCGTGCCCTGTTCCAGTCTCGGAGGCCAGGTTGCATGCTGGTTACTTTCTGCAAGCCACTACTAGGTGGCACTAGTTACTGTCCTGCCGACTCGGCATTATCATCGCCAGATCATTTGCCACAGATCCAAAGTGCCATCGGCTATGCTACGGCTTGTTGTTCAGCTGCATTGCGCTTTTTCTGCATCGCTGTGAAAAGAAAATTGCGCCTAAAACGCTTGGTGTGCCAGTTTGTAGGATAGTTATTTAGCTTTTAAGGGGGAACAGGAATCTCAATGCAGTAATGGACAGACAGCACTGATGACAACAAGCTTCGAGAGGGAGCCAATGAATTCAGCGAGACCATCAAATCACAAGGGCAGTGGTACACACGAGGACAATAGCTTAAAGAACGTTCCTGTTCGGCCACCAGTGGTCGCATTATTCTGCATAGCATTGAGCACAGTTCAGGCTTCGGTGGGCAACCATAGGTCAGCCTCGCGTAAGGCCCACACCCCGTGAAAAGGAAAGGAATCTGAAAAAAAAAAAAAAAGTGAGGGCGTTGCACAAGTAAATACGGTAATCACTTTCCAAGTTGGTTCTTACTACTGACTAGCAGGTTGCGAACGTTACGGGAACTCGGTAGTTAAGGTACCCATTGACAGCAATGCCAGACTTCTCATTAAGGGGGGAAGCGGGGATCAGATCGCGATTTTCGCGAAAAAAATCGATTTTTGAAAAGTACGCTTTTCAGAATCTACAGCATCATTTCTATCTTGTACTGAAATATTTCACCGAAAAACAAACTCTAAGCACTTAAAATAAATATATTTGTCGGTGCCGGCGTCCACAAAGCCGCCCGAAATCGCGAAAAAGCCGCGAAGTTCAACGCGCGACTGCTCGGCTTTCCCGCCACGGAGCGCCGCCATTTTGGTATCGTTGGAAAGCCCGACTCTTTGACTCTTTGTCCCAGCCCTTCCCTTCCTTCCCTGCCAGCCAGCAAGCGCACAAAAAAAGAAAAACAGGAGAGTGGCAGCACGGAGCAGCCAATGGCTGCCGCGCCCCGATTGGCTCTGCGCCGCGGCTCGTTGTAAGGCGCCTCCTCATTGGTCGACGCCGCGCCATAATGGCGGCCGAGGCAAGGAGCGCAAGGAGCGTCTGCTTTTGTCCGCTGCTGGGAAGCCTTTCTGGACTTTCCTTCTCTTGTGTTTCGAGGACGTCGGCCACGTGCAATGGATCCGCGCACGTTCGAAAAGAAGTACCGGACGAAGCATGCCTACGGGAAGCGGAAACGCAAGCCCGTCACAGCAAGGAAGAAGCGGCGATTGTCAGCAGGTGGTTCGGCCGAGCCGAGCGTCCGTTCAGAATCGGCGGAGTACGCGCCCAACGTGCTGTGCGATCTCTCGCCCAACGTGCTGCGGGATCTTGCGCCGAGTCGAGCACCAGCCAGCGATAGTGAGACGAACCATGATCTTTTGCCGTCGAAGCGCGGGCGCAGTGTTACTTCACCGGTGACGATCGACATGCCAGTGAGTCTCGCCGTACGCGAGCGTCCCGTCGCAAGTTCGTCCAGCACAGATTACGGAGTGAGCTTGCAGCGGTCATCGCCGCCCGACTGCAGAGCATCGGAGACGCGCTTCCGCGGTGTGTCGTTCAACGCCGAGATGTCTCCGCAGCCAACAACCGCCAGTGAAGGCAGTCCCATGCCATCGACGAGTTCCGGCGCTTCGACGGAGCTGCAACGCGGGCGCACGCTCGCTGCCGCGGATGCGCCGGCGGCCGACCTTGCCGCTCATCGCAGTGTTGACTGTTCGCCCAGTGAACGTCGCACTATTCAAGCTCACCTGGAAACACGATTTGTGTCCGCGGAAACTGCAGAACTGCAAGCGTCGAGAGTTCGCGAATCGCTTCGCGCGGTTTCAGCAACGGAGCGCAAGTTCGGGCTGACTGGCTCACAGGAAAATGCCATTCCCGCACCTCCAGAAGAGGAGTTTATGCTTGTTCAAGTTGCTGCTTTGAACTCGCTGATTGGTTCCCCGCTTTGCCCAACTTGTCAGCAGCCCGGCCTAGCAGTGCACCGCGAGACTGAACTGGGACTAGCTGTGAAGATGGTACTTTCATGCATTTCCTGTGGTAGTACCCTACAGTCTGAGTGGTCCTCACAAAGGAAGAGCGGCTCTAGAGCTTTCGAGGTCAACATCAGAGCTATGCAAGCAATAAAGAGCATTGGGAAAGGACCAACTGCTCTTAATGACTTCTGGGCCACCATGAATGTCTCGCATCGTGGGTTACACCACAAAACATATGATGGGCACCTCAAAAAGACTTTCAAGCCTGCCGCAGCGGCAGCTGCACACAACATCTTCACAGATGCTGTAGAGGCAGTGAAAAAGGTGTACACTGAAATGGAGACAACATTTTCAAAGAACATTAGAGTAGTGTATGATGGCACATGGTTGACACGCGGCCACAGCTCCCATACCGGCGTAGGCTGTATAATTGATTTCCATACAGGGCTTGTGTTGGACTGCATAGTTCTGTCCAACTTCTGCCTTGGGTGCAGCCGACAGCCAGCAGAAAGTGACCCCAACTATGCTGAATGGAAGCAGCAACACCAGTGCCAGAAAAACACTGATGTGAATTCTGGAAGAATGGAGGTTGAGGCTGCACTACAGCTCTTCAGGCGCTCCTTGAGCAGAAATGATCTACGTTACACAAACATAGTTTGTGACGGGGACAGCCGCATGTTTCGCACTCTATGTGATGAAGAAGTTTATGGTTTTGTGCAGCTATCTAAAGAGGACTGCATAAATCATGTTAAAAAACGAATGGGGGCTGCACTTCGCTCTTTGGTGGCCAAGGCAAAGAAAGGAGAGCCACTAGGTGGAAAGGGGGGCCTGACATAGCAGCTCATCAAAAAACTGACAAACTACTATGGCCTTGCTCTGCGGAACCACTCGGAAGTCGAGGAAATGCAAAGGGCAGTAATGGCAACGTACTACCACATCACATCAACAGATGATGAGCCCCATCATGAGCTGTGTCCCCCTGGCCCCCTTAGCTGGTGCAACCACCGGTCAGCTGAGGCAGAAGGGCAGCCAGCACCAGCTCACAAGTACAAGCTTTCAGCTAAAGTTGCTGAAGCACTCCTGCCCGTGTACCAGCGCCTCTCAGACCCTCAGTTGCTGGCCCGGTGCAGAGGAGGCAAAACTCAAAACGCGGCTGAGAGTCTCCATTCAGTGATATGGTCACTAGTATCAAAAGACCAGCATGCCTCACTGTTTGCTGTGGAAACAGCAGTGCACGAGGCAATTTCAAAGTACAACTCGGGCAGTCTGAAAGCTTATTCAGACCTGTGCACAACATTGGGCCTGCGCCCTGGTGCCCTCTCTCTTCAGCGGGCTGTCGAGAAAGACTCCCAGCGAATGAAGAAGGCACACAAAGTCCATCTCCTGAAAGGACAGAGGGCTAAGAAGTCACCTGCTGCCAAGGACACCAAATTCTACAATGCAGGAGCATTCTAGACAGTGTGTGCCAGTATGGAACTTTGAGGCTTGTTTTCTCAAAAGTTTGTTTTGAGCTTATCACCTCGCTCGTGGAAAGCATAGCACGGCAATGGGAGCACGGATTTTAATCCTGTTTGTTTTGCTGCAATTGGTGAAGTGTGCCTTATGTCAAGACAGTCTCAGATTTACCATTTAGGCTCACCATTTTTTTATTACACAATAATTGGAGCATGATACATTCTAAACATAAAGAGAAGGTGCATACTATATCGTTTAGAAGAAGAGCAGAGAAATTTAAAAAGAAATTAAGAGAATCTTGACTTAGACTATACTTCTTAGTAACTATTAAAAACATTTACAGACCCATAACCCATTTTGCTGTCACGCTAGGCTTTCCACGAGCAAGCAACATGTGAGCAATATATAAATAATGATAAAATAAAAACTACTGAAGATATGATTGTGAAACTTTGCAGCTGTCTGTTTGATGCTATTTCGAACCTGTATGCCAAATTTCATCACTCTAAGATAAAAAATGAAAAAGTTAGTTCCGATCCCCTCATCCCCCCTTAAGAAGCTGTGCTGTACAAGGTGTCACAGTTGCAGGTTCATGAGTGCAACGTTTTATGGCTATTGTTCCTCCTTCACTTCTGCAGGTACTTCTTCCGGCGTTCCTGCCAGGAGTTCGGAACCGACGTGGTGTCCGAGGAGATTTCGGACGACAACGAAGTCCTGCCGCTCTGGGAGGGCAAGATCTTCGCCATGGTCGAGCCGATTGACTGAACAAAGATGGCCGCCACTGTTGTCGCATCGTCTCGGTCCCTCGTGCCTCTGACAACGTCGTGCGAGATCTCAAGAGCGTCATGCAACCTTGTTTGTGCAAGTCATACCGCTGCTGCTGCCAAATCCATGTGAAATGCGTGACAATCCAACGGTTTCACTGTGCTCTCTTTGGTGCTGACTTGTGATGGTCATCGTCGTCATTATGGTGCCATTATTGTGCGAGGTTCCACTACACCGGCTGTGTGTTCACCCCTGACCTTCTAGTGGACACAACCAGGGTCGCTTACATGTTGTGAATGAAAAAAAAAGCTGTGTGCCTCCCCTAATTTTGTAAGCGGCCTGGTGTGCGCCGTGATTTTGTTGTTAGTGTCGTCGAAAAGCAACCAGCTTACGCGCTGGGGAAGCCGGTGCAAAGAACGAATGCCGTCTGTGCTGCTGCGTGACGTCCAGTGTTAGAAGCGGCAATTTGTTTGAAGAAGGAAGACTAAGCCTCCCATTATTGGTGTGTGTGTTAAAAAAATGATTTTTTTTTCTGCTATAATTGTGATGTTTTACAAACTGGGCAAAATAGCGACCCCCCACCACCCCCTCAAGACATCGAACGCTTAACCATCTCCCACCGACAGCTCTTCTCTGAGTGAAGCTGCTTTTTCTTTAAAATATGATTGGACTGTGCATTTGACGAATGATTGATACCCTGTCTGCTTCACTGAGAAGGTGAAACTTCATTTTTCTCGCAGTGCTCAGCGGGTGTGTTTTATGTGTGCTCGCGTGTGTGTGCGTCGAGACGGGAGGGAAAGTTTTTCAACAACTTGGCTCCTAGTACCGCCCAGCTCACTTCAAGCTACCGCCATCACAGTTGCCACTGCTTCAGCACTTGTGAAGCCTGTTACAATTTTTTTGTGCATTCTGTCGTACATGTGCCTGCTGCGTTGTGAGGGAGTGTAGAGTTTCCTCTTGACTAACTAAAGGGAATTGGCGTTGCAATAGGTCATCTTCCACGCGAATTGTGGTTGTACTGGGATTTGTCTGGATCCTCGTGCTTTCAGCAGAAAACCATTCTAGTGGCTCTGTTTACTGAGCTTTATTGGCCTGAATTCTTACGTAACCTTAGTATTATATATGCGGAAGGCAATAAGACTAATTATCATTGCTTATTGTTGCATTTATAGCGCAATGTTTTCCTAAAAACAAAGAATTTGCAAAGTTGCCAAGCTGTTCGAGGCCTGAAAGATGAAGTTTTGGCAAATCCACGTGTACCGACCATCATTCTCCTGCCGGCCAAACTGCAGTGCTTACAGGTTTTCCATAAAGACTAGTGCCAGGATTCCCTGTAATTTACTTTATTGGAAACTCTATGGAAAAGACAGGAGAGGGGAATATTATCAAGGTTAGCCAGGTTTGGTAAGTGGAAAGACTGGAATGGTAATTAGACTTACCATAAGCAGAAGGTTGGTTAGCCAAAAAAAGGAAGGCAAAACCGAGAGGCAGGGGGTTGACACCATATACCTGTTAACACTGTAGACACATCACTGTTAACATTGTAGATTTTTGACGGCTTCTGCTCTTGGACGGCTCTTCGTTTGCCCATACCGTTTCATGCGTGAAATTTGGCAAAGAGTTGTCCGACTGACATTTCCTCTCGCACTAATGATTGAGCCTGTTCTGTCGAGAGGATGAAAACCGATAAAGTGTAGCAGTACCATATTTTAGCTGACTTTGTTCTTTCTCCTGAGCCTCCTCCTAGGTATGCTGCCGAGAACAATTGCAGCTGCAGCTGTTTGAGTAGCCAGAGTTATTATAGGCAGTCTAGCAGTAATGCTCAAAATATTGTTTGACAAATAACGGGGATGTGTTTAAATAAGAAGATTTCGTTAATACGTGAAAGGCAGGTTATTTTTCTGTGTGTAAAATGTAAGAAAAACGTGTTGCTTTAGCTATGCAAACATGGCAATTCTAGCTGGCGAAACAAAACGACGTGATAAGTTGGCGCGCAGCCAGAGGAGGAAATATCCTTGGTTAGACGACTGCAAGTTATCGTGACGGAGTAACTTGCAAACTCTCGGGATAATACCTATGCCTCTTTTACAACAACAATGCCTCCAGAAAGTATAGTTAATATTTGAAGAAGCGGTTGCAGGAATGGTAATGCCTTTCTGATCACGTTGGGTTAGTGGTGGACATTCTGAGCGGCCTTGAAAAGTGCTTTCTTCATGTAAGCTCGAATAAGCATACTTATTTTACTATAAAATTAAATATTTGGAGATTTCAAATGGCCACTATTTATAAATAGCTATTGAAAATTTTGGTAAATTTATGCTACCTTAGTGCGAAACAGGTAAATAATTAGCCTAATATTCAAATGCTATGGCATCTATGCTTTTATTCTTTTAATTCAACTTGTTTGAGTGTTGAGGACGTGCTGTTTTAGTATTTCAATGGAATTATTTTAGAAGCAGGAACTGATGGCCTGAGAAGTTCTCTGCTTCGAACTGACCTGTAAACTGACAGACTGACTACGGACTGTGGTGTTCTTTTTCTATTTATGCATCAAACTCTTGTTCCTCTCTCCGTGGCCATGTCAGTGAACTTGGTTACAAAAATTTTCTCACGTTCGTGACGTGAGGACACTATGCCAAATGAAACAGTGCTTCCAGAGGACTTCAGACTTTTTGTCTTTTATCCCTTATCATGGTTGTGCTTTTCCTGTTGCATCATCACATGACTGATTATGTGTGGGTGTGTGATTGCATGCATGTCTGCTAGTGGTCTTTTGGTCACTTGAGGACAGTTGTAAGTTTTGTGTGTGTGACCTAACTATCTGTTAGTTGTAGGTGGTTGAGTGTGGGTTTTCGTTTTTCGCTGTAGGTGATGTTGCCAAAAAGACACTAAGAAGCACTTTCTTTTATCTTGTTGAGTTACGCCGCTGTCCTGTTGCACTTTGAGGTGGCCAGAAAACATGGGATAGGGTTGCAGGGTACTAACTGCGGGTTGCATCCAGTATGTGCCGTTGTTTTTGCGTGCCTTGTTTGTTGGCCAGTTGTGACTGGTGTTGTCGTCGAAGGGTTGTGACCCAACGAGCACGCGTTGTTGTTTACAGTGTTGCTGCATCAGTGAGCAGTGCAGTTAGGAACTGCACCATCTTTTGACATGTCCTACCGAAGTATGCTGCTGTGCCTCCTGGTGGAGGGTAGTGAAGTATGGTTGAAGTTATTGTGAAGGACTGTACCTAACCATTATAAGTAGATAACGATTTCGTATTACCGTGAGAGCTAGTTCAACAAGTGCCCCACCAGCTATCACTAGTAGCCTTGTACCTCCCTCCTATGCCTCAGCGGGATAGTAATAGGTGATGGTAATTGATGTGTATTGGAATGCCTATTGTTTATTGCTGCAACAAGTAGTGGAGCCAACCAGCAGTGCTGGCATTCGGTGTTGAGGCATAAATGGGGTATCTCAAAGAGCAGGTTGCAGGCACTGGTAATACGTCGACACTTCTGAAGGGCCTATGACCTTGAATTATATGAAATTTGACTATGATGAACTTCGTGAAGGAATTTACTTGCATTATGTGGGTTGGTAAAATGGGGAGGCTACTGCAGCTTATGCTTGGTGATGTTATTTACTTGCTAATCAATTTAAAAATTTTTTGCTGATCAACTTGGAGTACGCTTTTTTTTTTGCTCCAGATTGAAGAATTCATAATTCAATCGTTGATCGAAAGCAAGTTTCAGATTAACACACTCCATGGTCAAGCTGTCGCTCACTCTGTCATTGCTGCATGAATCTGGCTGAAATTAAGGGCGCATTGCATTGATTGTTACCTGTTGAGGGGCCAGTTGTTTTTTCAACGCTATACACAAACATTACCAGATTGTAAAAGGATGTATAGTTCTGAAGATATGACCTCATGGTCTTTAAAAGCTGCAGCAACATTAACTGAGGTACTTTGTGTCGATAGCTGCATCTGTTTATTTCCTTTTTTTTTGAGGGGGGAGGGGTTTCTTTAGTGGAAAAGTGTCAGATTTTCAGTTTGTGCGGTGTCGTAGTGATAGTAGGGAGTTTCCTTGCCATGTTGGTACAGCAACAAACTGCACATTTCTGTTAAAGTGTTCAATACACAGTTCAAACTACTGCACGAGCTTGATGCTGCATCTGGCAATTTGCGTAGCAATGAATTCCCTGTTTCAATGCATCTGCTGCTTTGTTTCTGAAATCTGGGCGTGCGGCGACGTACAATGCCATGGAACAAAGCACAACAGGGAAACGTTTGCTAATATGGAGTACTAATTACTAGAGGGAGCACCCATGTTATCTCGCTTCAAATCTGGATGCCATAGGTAATGCAGACTGAATTAAGCGTACGAGTCAATCGGCCCAATGTCTCACAAACTGCAGACACTACAAGTGAAAGTATCCGCATTAGGTAGCCAGAAGTTGACGCATTTCACTCCGCGAGCACTATACATTAAAGCTGCCTTGCCCTGCTAACTTCCATGTGCCTTTTTGTTAAGAACTTGATGGCTTTTCTTCATTCCTTTTCTCCTCTTCTTTTCTTTCAAGAGACAGGACTGTAAGCACATTAACACTTCGATGCCTCATTTCATTCCTTACTGAGATTGTTTTATTTGTGCAGTTTTCGCCGTAAGTCATACCTGTGCTTCTGAAAGTGTAAAACAGTTTACTATCACGCCCCCCCCCCCCCCTTCCTCTGCATTTTTGCTTTTTGTGTCAGTGTTTTTATTAACGGTTATCAAAGTAATAGGTCCTACCTTGACTACTACACTTGTATAATAAGGGCAGATTGAGCCCTCGGTTACTGCTTTGTGTTAGTCGAGCGCTTCAGTGAGCGTAGAGCAAATTGACGTGTATGAGTAGGCTATCGCATTTCAGTGTAATGTTAGTACCTTAATTCCTTTATTAATTGTTTTGGCTCTGTTTCATTGTGTGTCTTACTGTATAACGTGCAACAACAAGGTGTGGTACAAATTTTTTTTACCGTTCGAATGCATATTGACGTGTTTCCTTGTGGTTCCAGGCAAGCTCTTGTTTGTTTGTAGGCTTTTTTAATTCTGTGCAGCTATTAACAGAGAATGGCAATGTGGTTGTGTACGCGCAGCACTCTGGTGCCTTTTTGCATGTTCTCTGCATCGGTTTTGACTCTTCTCCAGAGGAAATGGATGACAAAGCTATGCATTGCCCTTGCCCGTCCCAAGTCTTGGAAAGCGTAGACACGTACAAACTTTCACTTGCTTGCTTGGCTTGTTCGTGTTGTCCTATTTCTGTTTCGGACTGCATCGACAATGCCTATTTAGAGGCTTCCAACCTTTTCTCTTTTTTTTCTCTTGTACAGTTCTTAGGACGAAATGGAACATTTCTTTAAAAGAAAAATTGTGGTCTATGCAGGGTTCTTAAAAAAAATGTCCCGACTTTTTGATGGCATTACGTGTTTACAACGTAGTACACAATTATTGTGTGTGAATATGCGTGCATGCAAGAACTTCTTGAGAAATGACGTTGCAGAGAAAGTGGTCGCCGCTACAAGTTTGCGGAGTTGTGCAATTTCACGGTAGTCCTCTGCTCGATGCCGCATTGTTGGCTCTTGTGGAAGTGGCATTTAGAGTGGGGATGCTGGATGGCAATGAACAAGCTCTTACCTTGCATTTGACCCCCAAAGCAAGCTGCCCAGCCTTGTATAAGTACTGCCTTGAGCGCGCGCTTCTGCAGAACGTTGGGCTTTCCTCGCGACTTTGTGGCGCACGGTGACACTGGTGCCTCTGTCCTGTTTATTCTACAGCTATGACGGGAGGCCTCTCTTGTAAATAAAAGTTTCAACATTACGGGTTTTTCTACGAGTGTGTCGTGTGGCATTTCTTGACCTCCTATTGCGCTGTACTTTGCAGATACTACCATTCACTGTGCTTGCCATGTGCTATAATGGACGACATATTTCGGGCTGGCGATTGCAACCAAATGTAGTCAAGCACACAAGAGTCCTTCTATGGTTATTGAAACCGACACATTTAGACTCCCGATTATGGCCTAATAACATTCAGCTCTCTTTTGTGCCACTTTGTGCACCATTAAGTTCTGCCCTATGAGTATACAATGCACATGCATGCCTTTTGTTGTGTTGCTTACCGCCCCATTTTCTATTCTCCTGCACTCGCTGTGCCCCACCGTCTCAGTCTTTCTCCTGTTCACTCACAATTCTTGTTCCCGTAGAGCTGGCAGGCGGTGTTCCCCTCCTGTTCGCAGTCGTCAGCTAGCTCTTCTCTCATCACTTTTATGTATTATGAACCTCTTCTTATTGTAAAAAAATTTACAATTCACATAAAGTCACTAATTTCGCAGTGAACTTCCCTCACTTTTAACGCAAATGTCCAGAAGGGCGCCTGATGCAGTGACCAAGTTATGCAGTTATCCCTTGGTACCATTAAGGGTGTTGGAGTTGGGGAATTCGGGGGGACAAGGCCAGCCACCAAGGAATGCTTCCCTGCATGGTTACACCAAGCAGAGAATTCTCGATTCCGCAGCAAAGGCAAACAGCACTCGCAGGGCACTGTTAGCCTCTGCAGAGGGTCGGATCCACTCCTCGAAGACCACCCGATGCTTTTATTGGAGGGCTGCGTACTTTGGGCGGTCCCATGCATAGAAAGTGCAGGATGATTGGTGCAGCTGCCGTTTTGCACGCCGAGCAGCTTGTTTGTTTGTATGGATGGTAGTTTTTCCGTCATGTTGCCCGGAAGGAATCTTCTTGCCTTGGTTACATGCCAGCATGCAAGTACATCCTACGTAAGCGCAATACTGGTGCGGGCTTTGTGCACGAGTAGCATTTGACATGCATGAGACAAGCCTGCAGGCAGCACATCTTCCTTCGGCCTATGTTGTAGCTGTTCACGGAGCTGTCGTCGCCTCTGTTGTTCTAGGAAGGATCTCTCCATTCGTAATTTGTACAGCGAAAGCTTTACTGGCCGCGAACTTGCGATTTCGCCGTGGCGGTGCTCCGAGAAGGCACATGACGTCACAACGCGCGCCTCGCCGCGGATATTTCTCTCGCTCACTCCCTAGTCGCTACTATGCGCATGCGCCACTAGTAGCACCGAGCCACAGGTGTTCCGCCGCTTCGCAGCGGCTTACCGCCGCCGCCGTTTGGTATGACCTCACACCGCGTTCCTCGTCGTTGCGTTCGCCTCCGCTCGCTTCGCCAGCTGCGTCGCGTGCCTGATAACATGTTGGAGGATTGAAAAGGAGAGCTTGCGTGCGCCGCAACCGCAGTTGAGGCGACAGTGTGGACGGCGACAATTCTGATAAGCAGAAGGCCTGGAATCGACATCGGAACGAGATGAAGAGGAAACGAATCGCCCAGGAAACAGACGGAACAGCGCACCGAACGACTGGCTAAACTTCGCAACGTAGCTAAACAACCAGACTAACCTGTACTTGCAATAAAGATTAACAAAGGCTAACCATGCTATGTCTTAGCTTTCGCTACGTATATCCTGGCATAGCCGAGCTAAGCCACTGGCATTTTTTTTTTATATTACCCTTACACTCTTAAAATTACACCCGTCCGATCGAATCTTGCCACGCAACAATAATCTGTCTTGTCCGCCCGGTACTTCCAACCCTTCCAAGTCATGAATGACGTGCGTTATCAGCATGATAGACCATTCTTGACAGGAAAGTAGCGAGCGCAGCGTTTTCAAGAAAGGAAACGCAAGCAAGAGTTGTTGCTTCGGAGCATGGCCAATTCTCACGAGGGGTATCGCCACACTGGGGTAATCTGCAAAAGTGCACTCAAATTTAAATACTGGAGGGGGGGGGGGGGGAGGCTAAAAAGCAAGCAGCAAAAAAAAAAAAAAAAAAAACGCCTAGGGCAACACAAGCTTAACATGAGTTTGAGAAGGCTTATTCACAAAACGAGGAAGGAAAAATTCAGTGGCGATTTAATGGCGTCTGCGAAAGAAATGCG
Source organism: Dermacentor andersoni (assembly GCF_023375885.2). Taxonomy (NCBI): domain Eukaryota; kingdom Metazoa; phylum Arthropoda; class Arachnida; order Ixodida; family Ixodidae; genus Dermacentor; species Dermacentor andersoni. Next base: position 116,564,124 of record NC_092821.1, on the reverse strand, counting down.
CTAGCAATGTTGCTCAGGAGCTCACTGGACACGTCCTGCTTCTTTGGGGAGCGAAGTGCAACTGACCATCGGCCATAAACGACCACTGTCAGAGTCACTATAAACGCTCTTCTAAGCTCTCCTCTCCCGTCTCTACCATTAACCACGTCGTTACCGGCATACACACATTTTTCCCCACTTTACTCTTTTAATGCGTTCGCATTAGGAGTGTTAAAGTGTTTGTGCTCGCGATGCTTGTGCCATGAAGCAGCGGGGAAGGCAAAACGCCACCGTGGCTCCGCCAGCTGCGCTGCAAAGCCAAGTTGACTTGGCTTTGTTCCCGATAATTTGCCCGCCACACACACACACACACACACACACACACACACATTTTTCATGCTATCGCGTTGTCGACCCTGCAGCTACGCTAATTTTTTCGTCATTGGCTCTGATATGACTCGCACGGGGCCATTATCGCTAGGATTGGTCACTTGGGGCGACGCGTGGTAAGAAAATAATGAAACGGACCTTTACAAAAGCTGCAAACGGGATCATTCACCTGTAACTCTGTTTTCAATTTGCGCGCTCGCCTGCTCGATGCGCCCTTGAAGGCACCTGGTTCCGGAGTGCGTTCACTGGCCATCCCCGATTGGTCCGATTCAAACTTGGGCCACTTGGCTTCGTGTCTTCGGTTAGCCAACGTTTTTTTCCGCCGCCGCCGCAGCAGCCGTGCTAGGCGGTGCGTCCGACGCTGTGAGCGTTGCTGCTCGCTTGGCCTGTGGCTTGGCCCTATTGCCACCGCGAGAAATAGCCGCATACTCGGGTTGGTGACACCTTTTCGCCATGTCCAGCGTAAGTAGAAGCTGTTTCTTAGCTCTTGCGGTGCAATAATTCGAGCGCAAAAGTCAGTAGACCCGTGCGAATGGTGTTGTGGTTATGATTAGGCTTAATGAGTGACATAAACAGTGTGTCGAAGTTGCAAATTCGCGGCCTCCCCGTCTGTCGGGAATGCATTAAAGGGTGCAGAATCGACCGCGAATGCTCTGTTTGTTTTGGTGTAACGAGCTCTTAAGAATAAGCCGGACCTCGTCGTTAGACGCACCGCGGCTGCAGTTTGCGCAGCTCCGAATCCTGCTGAGAGCCATGAATTCGGTTGGTTGATGTTGGTTCAGTTTCGCGTGCGTGGATGTTTTGTTTTGAACTTTTTGTTTACTTTGTATAAGACGGTGTCACGAACGTCGGTGTCGCAATGCATCAGTTTCCGCACGCCTACGCTTCGTTGTTGAGAAGCGCCTGTGCAACGTCTTGTGCCGTTGCTGCATTTTCTCCACTTCGCGCCCGCAGGAACTCATTCATTTCCTCGTATATACCTCTGGATTGGAATCGTCTGTTGGTTTAGTTTTCGCGTGCATCGTTTGCCTACGTTAACAATAGCGAACGAAAAAAAAAATCGGCTGGCTTTTGCTAAAGGATGTCTATATTCCGTGGTACTAATTTTCAGGACAGGCAACGTCGTACGCGTTTCGTGAACGATCCACAGGTTATACTTATCAAAGGCCGACTCGTGCGCTTCTGTTACGTCCGCGTAGCGTTTGATTTACTGCTGGTTATCAGTTGAATTGCGCTCGCAGGAGTGACTTCTCGTGCTGCCTTTCAAAACGTTAGCGTTGCGAATTCATCTGCTCTATTTAACGGACGCCAGTCGTCGGGTAGCGCTTGGCGCGCTGCGTTCGTAACGCAACCAAGCGAACGATGGGGTTCGCTTCGCTGCGTCCCGAAAAATGCTTCGGAAAACGCGATGAGACAGGCAGCATTGTTGCGGCGTTCGTGTTTTGCATAATCTACGTCCACTCTGTTCTACAGACGTCTCAGTGCCCCGGCCGCGTGTGCGTTGAAATGCTGCTCTCTTCGTGAAGTGTGGGTAGTGCTCAAATAGAGCGTGAAGTTTCATCGCGAGTTCTCTTACTCGCTGTGTTGCTTGTAGCGTGTTCCAGGCGCGTGGATAACTGACACGGCGAATGACACAGCGATTTGCCGCTGCAGAAGACGCTGGTTGTAAAGTAGTCCCTGCCTGCATAGACCTCAGACTCTGCCCAGGCGGCGCTGCGGAAAAACCCGTGACCAGCGCCCCCATCGCAGCCTTGGCGCTAACTGAGTAGTGCAAGGAGAGCTGTCCGCAAGCGAAGGTGCATAGGCCACAATGGACCCTTCTCTTTCGTTTGTGTTGAGGCACGCTTTCCTAAAGATCAAAGACCTGGAAAGCTTCTTCCGCCCATCTACGCTTCGGAAAAGAAGCTCAGCAGGGCGAAGTACGTGTACAATATAAAATAAAGTCTCAAGTGTTATTTCGGCGTGCTGCAACTCGCAAGTACAGAGAGCATCAGGTTTGTCTATAGGCATATCAGCCTAAAAATCGAAGCATTTCAAATTGGTTCATATTGGATATGTCCTGAACACAAGACTTAGGTATCTCCTATATTTTTATGTATGTTATCGTAATGTTTTGTCTCGCAATTATTTACAGCGAGTAAATCCTTTCATAACCTTTTCCAGGGCAGCAAACAGGAAACGTTTTACAAGGCAGCAAACAGCGTGCGATCATAACGAAAGTAGGCTTCCTACAGTGCCTACGCGCTGCATCTTTCTTTCTCGCAGGAGCTACAGCATCGCTCAGTACCTTAATTTGAACTTTTCGCAGACGCTTCGAGCAACAAGCGCGCACAAATAAATGTAAACAAACGCGACATTTTTTTTCTTACACACGTGCGTTACTTCGCAATTACGCATCCAGTGCTCCTACAGCAACTTCATTGCTCACATTTGAAAAACGCAGTCGAGCAGGCTCAGCACATTGCGAAGTGTGCTTGTTGTATCGGCGCAGGACATGCAAAATACCGAAAGTAGAAATGACCTCGCGATACAACGATGCTCTAGAACAGGATTTTGAATTCATAAACGAACCAACATGTTTGGTTAAGCTGACCTGCCAAATCTCTCCGTTCCACTTGTTGAGTCAAGCGGAGGCGGACGTCTGTTAAAAGGGGAAGATATCGATGGCACATAAGCAGGATGGTTCGCAATGTTGTTTTTTCTGTTACCAACGAAGTGGCGGCTGCAGATTCTGGAGTTTCTGACGGTCCTCCGTCAGGGCTACGCAACACAATTACAGAAGAACAAAATTGTCGCACTTTATCATGCGAGCCGCTGTGTTGTGGGGAATGAAAGTTATCCAATTACCCAAGAGGTTGAACGGCCCGTATCAAGCGCTCTCGCCTTTCCCCTTCATACGATCGCGATGGAAATCGGCAAAACTGAACGTTGTTATTCCGTCCTTCACTTTCATGGCAATTTACAACACAACAGTAGCGTCGATTGCGACGTTTCTTCGTAGCGCGCGGAGCTATCTAGGTTGCCGTCGTTTCCGCCATCAGTCTGAAGAGTTAGCCAGCAAGCGCTTTATGGCAGTTCAGCGGCGCGTCCCACTAGCGTAGAAATTCATAGCTCTCTGTCTGAGTGTTAAATGCGCAAAACACTCGCAATATGGACCAAAATCTAGTTAAATCGTTGTTCCGCAGTCGCTAGCTGCATAGGCAACTTAGCAAGGGAGGCGCGCTTCGCACTACTCAATTACTGCCTCTTCGCAACGGCAGGTGGCGCTACGCGTCTTGCAAAACTCCAGAGTCTGACGTCCATAGTGATGAATTAAGCGTTCCTTACAAAAAATTATTAGGGTTAACTGTGGCGCTAGTGTCTGTGCTAGCATGGCAATGAGTAAAAGTGCACGGATTTGCCTTAACATTATGGCTGAGTGACTTTGTAAATTGATGATTTTCAAGAATATATTGCGTTGTAAATGCAACAGTTCGTGCTGATTGCACATGTGCGCAGATGTCAATTGCTTGGCTGCATTAAAAAAATGCAATGCTTGAAAATTTAGAAAGATGGAGCACAGTCGTCGTGTGTCCATTACCAGGGTTGGTGTGTCTGGAAGACACTGTTATCATGTGGTAGGGTCTTGTCCGTAGAGCATGTGTTTGCCCGTGTTCTTCTTTCCTTAACTTTATATAGTAAGAATAGTCTTGTACATAACTTCGTATGAAGAAGTGCAGTACTTGTTGCCTCACTGGTCTAGTCAGACGAGGAAAAATATTTTTTTGTAATATTTCATACTCATTATTGTTGATAACCCTACCAAGGTGTTGAGGGCATTTTCTTCAGTCACAAATTGCTATGGACAGTCATAAATAAATGTGCCGAAGAGAGACTCAATTTTATTTTGAGGCTTTGTAGACCCCATTGAAGCTACGTGAAAGTGTTGGGACGATGCTTCCTGTCATATTTATTTTCTTTGTTCAGCTTTAGTACAGGATCGACATGTTTGCATGATAATTCATTCTAGTATTTAATACCCAGTAAAGAGCAGTAAATATTCCATAATTGATGTTCTTTTGAGGAAGTAAGCAGTCGTCATGAAATTCTGCTGGCTTTTAAGAAATTGTAGGAGAAACGCACAATTTCTAGGAGTGGCTTATGATTCTCGTATTGAAGCCAATTATTTTGTCATTTTTTGTTCATGTGCTATTAAGAGCAGAACTGATCTCAACGGAACACAAATATGGTTGTCGAGCAAATCTCGGAGCCTGGTGTTTTAGATTTGCTCGTTTTATTTGGACCTACTGGCAGGAGTGCCACGAGTAAAAATGTCGTCCTTACATGAATATTTTACAAATAAATATTGCGAATGATGCTGTTCTTCTGCTGCAACACAGATTATTTGTGCTGTGAATATAGAGCAGTGTGCCTTTTCAAGGTGTGTCTGCAGCCAATTTTAAAAAATTAAGCGATGTAAGCCTTTGTTGAAAATAATTCGCAGTATTTTCCACCAAGCTTTAGTATTTTTCGACGTCTATGGTAGCACTTTAACCCTTCATTGACGAGCGTTGCCTACAGGCAACATACCAGAACGAAATTTTTTGTTTGCCGAGTTATGGTATTAAGTACGAATTTCCTGGAGAAATTTTTTCGGCCGACAGTGCACGACCGACATTAAGTGCTGTTTGTTGGTTTAGAAAAGAAATAAGGGGTGATAAAAAAGTTGGGCACCTCAAATTTTTTGTGAAGGCAAGGTCAGAGAAGACAGACTGACGCTACGTATTCTACTGATCTGCTATCACGCACATGATGTAAAGCAAATAAAATGTGCACCTATGTTTTGCATATGGCGAGCGCTGTTGGTACAAATGCCAAACGAAGCCTTGGATGGCTTGGGTTGTGAAGCCCATAACCAGTTTCCCCCTGTTGCTAAAAAATGTTTGGCAAAATATTTTTTCCTTCTTTCGTTTTGTTGATTATGCTTATTCTCGATGTGCTTCGCACATTTAATTAGAAATTAAAGATTTTTTTTTTTTCGGGCATTTATTTGTATGGGGTGTCAAAGGGTTCAGGTTGGCAGGTCTGGTTATAGTTGGTAGGAGTAAATATATTAATTGTACCTAAAAATACTTTGTGGTTGAGTATGCAGCATAGCAGTAAAGTCAGTTCGTGCCTAAGCATGTAAATTAATATTAGTATGCTGAAAGAGCTGCAATTAGTACTTTAATAAGCTTTCGTGCGCTTTTATTTCTTCTCTTTTTGACAGAGTACGTAAACTCTTTCAAGAACTTATTTTGTGCCGTTTTTGATGTTGTTGCTGATGGGGAGAACACAAAGACTGGCACAAAAATGCAAGTTTTGTGGCAATCTTGTGCGACTCCCAGGTGTGCCATAGCACCTGGGAGTCGCGCCTGGGCATTTGTGTTCCAGTGTGCACGGTATTCATGGACTTGCGGCAGGTAAAAAAAAAAAACTGATTTTGTACTGAAAGGGAAAGCAAGACTGCAAATGAAGAAATGCTGAAACTGTGAAAAAAAAAAAAAAAGCTAATCCTGGTCAATTTTCATAAATCAAGCAGTTTGACCCCACTTAATTTGTATTTTTCTCAGAAGTGCGATTTTGGGCCAATTTTTTTTTTTCTTTTCAGAAGAATGGGGTTGCTATTTTGCAGTGATGCCTTTTTCGATACTAATTCCTTTTCGCGCTTTTGGCATTTGCGACCACCTTATGCCAGGTTGTGCTACATGAGAGAAGGCGTAGTAAGCCAGAAAAGGCAAAGAATGAGTGAGGGGGCACCATATTGTCAGGCCTTGTTAATTTTCATTGGTAAAGATGAACTTGGCAAGCTTGAACTTTTTGTCGCCACAGCTATCTGAATACAAGAAGTATATATTGAAATTCACAACATAAAATTGACTTACTGGAGCTTGGTAAGAAATTAAAAAAAAAAGTTTGGGCTTCATTTTCTCTTCTGATAATCAACATATTAAGTGAAATTAATGTTTTTCTTTCTTTTTTTTTTTTTTGGAAGTGCACCAATCAGGCAGTATAAGTTGATTGTTTCTCTCTAGTGTCTTTTTGCAGTGGTATCTTTGTATCTAATGTCTAGTATCTAGTGTCATTTTGCAGTGGTATCTAAGGTATCTTTTTGCAGTGGAACACTTGCTTTCTTTCAGTTTCACTTACATTCGTGGCAAGTTAAAAAAAAAATAATTCTGACCTTCCTAATTTTGGAGGTGTCGGTTTAAAATTGAGGCTAAAGTACAGTGCGTGTGCACACGTAGAAGACACGGCAAAACGGCACAACATTTTCCAGCTAATTGTTTAGTTCGATTTGTCTACGAGAGAAAAGCAAGGAAAACGTTGAGAAATGGCAGGGCACTGAGCTGGGGCTGTCCTGCATCGTGCAGAGCTCCAACGTTGAAAACCTGCCACCGCAAGTGCTGCGGCAGGTGTCTCGGGAACTCTGCGAGCTGGTTCGTCAACCGCCAGAGGGCATTCGTGTCTTTGTCAACGAGGAGGACGTCACAGACATAGAGGCCACCATCGAGGGTCCCCAAGGCACGCCGTATGCGGGAGGCGTCTTCAAGCTGCGTCTGGTACTGTGCTTGGCCCATTTGACGTGTTCGATTTCCTCAAAACAAGCTGGGCTTTTGGAATGGGAAGGTGCACTGTATGCAAGAATGCATTTATTTAGGCTGAGTAGTTGCTTTGCCCTAATAATTTCCCTAAGCCTTAAGTAAACTTTCAAACGTATTGAAATGTTTGAACTTTTGAAGGATGGCTCTTATGGCTAATACAATTGTCTGATAATTCGGACTCAACAGGAACAGCTGATGAAAAGTCTGTATAATCGGGAGTCGAAAATATCCGATTCGCCCAAAATGAGAAGCTTTCTTTTACTAATGGCCATAAGAACTTATCAGTGCTTTGCTGTGCACACATACACCTGCCTGCGACCTCGGGGTGGCATTCTTGAGTGACCACTTTTGAGGATACAGTAACTTTTGTATGCCACTGTATAAAGACCCTGAAGCCTGGTGCAGCATCAGAAACTGGCTATTCGGTCGATTTTGTGGCTAAATCAGCACGAGGTTGAAAGTTTGAAAGTTTATTTAACATAAATAACATATACAATTGCAAAGCACACACTTTCGGGACCCAGCAAATTTGTTAAAGGGTCCCTACTAATTGTTATTAGGAAAAAACACTTCTACGGCAGCTGGTTTTTATACTGTGAAATCACATAAGACTGAATTAAGTAAAACAAGAAAGTACAGTAGTTAGTAGGGAAAATTTCATAAATCAGATACATTTTTATAGCAATTTTCTTTCTTTTACGTCATCAAGAACATCAACACAGGAAAAGAAAAGTGAGGACATGTGAGAGCATGTGCAGTGTTACGCATTGTCAATAAGTGAGTGCTTTAATTGTTTAAGAAATGTATGCAGTGTTCTTAGAGTGGTTAGGTTACTATCAAGCCTATTCTAAACTCACTCTTAATATGCATATTGTGGGTGCTATAATGCGAAGTGCAAGCTGAGTCTGAATTATTGGACGGTGCACGGTACGGTGTCCAGCATTTTTGGAGTACGTATATGGGGGCAGTGGCATCCCGCAAAGGTGTCCAAATAATTGGGCATTACCGAATTCTGGGGTTGGTGACTGTACAGAGAAAGGGAAGGTAACGGACATAATGAAGTTACTATAGTGCAGAAACTGATATAGAATGAATAGCAGGGGAGTTTGTCCCCTGTTGGGGAGTGTTTGGGGAATAACGGGGGGATTCTAGTCTTTGTTGTTTTCTGTGCTGTAGTTGCTTCAATATGAATAGCTAATTGCCCTGTTATCAAGGCCTGTTGCCGAGGTAATGTAAACGCAGTAAAATATGGCAGCAGCTCAGGTTGTGCGGGGAGGTTGCTAGATACACACAAGTTACTGTGCCAGCACACTCGATCCCGCAGTGCAAGGGGGCTACACGTTCCTCTCTTTCACTTCGTCACTCTGAACTTGCTTGACCTTCCCGTGGGATGTCTTCCCTGTGGTGTCCAGGTGCTGCCCAAGGACTTTCCGGCGTCCCCTCCCCGGGGCTTCTTCACCACTCGCATCTTCCACCCAAACGTGGCCGTTCCGTCGGGCGAGATCTGCGTCAACACGCTCAAGAAGGACTGGAAGCCCGACCTGGGCCTGCAGCAGATCCTGCTCACCATCAAGTGCCTGCTCATTGCACCCAACCCCGAGTCTGCACTCAATGAGGAGGCTGGACGCATGCTGCTGGAGAGGTGGGGGCATCCTTTAGTGTGTGTGTGGCATTGAATGTTATCGTGCATTGTTTACTCTTAAGTGCCAACATTTTGTTGGATGCATATATGCTTTGTTAAGTGTGATTTACCTTTACTCATAGCACCAAACTTGGAGCAGGAAAGGCCGACAGTGTTTTCAGATCAGTGACTTTATCAGCAACTCTGCTCCTGCTGCTGATTTCACCTGCCTGCTTTGGGACCTTGCCCAAATAACTTTGCTCGATGGCACCTTTCCTGCCTTTCGCACTTCTAAACAGAATTTAGGTTTTTTGTAAATTTGACGCAACATTTGTAAAGTCGTAGAATGAAGTGACATTTGTAAACTAAAGAAAAAGAAAAAAGATCGGGATACTTTCAGGTACGAAGTGGCGTATATGATGAAGTATGGTCCGCATTCATGTGATAACTGAACCCCCAACTTGAAACTTGAAAAAGAAGTGCTTAAAGGGATAGTGAATAAAAAATTTGTCGCCGAGATTTCTGTCTCCAGTGATAGCTGTCGCACCGAGAGAGACTAAAACAGCACTCTTTCTGAGGAGAAGTGAGCGAAAAGTACCGTATTTACTCGCATAATAGGCGCACTATTTTTTCAGAAAATCAGGCGCGAAGTTCGGGGTGCGCCTATTACGCGGGGTAAAATTTACGAAATTTTTTCAACTCGCATTCCCGCGCTTTTAATTTTAACATATGTCAGGAATATGGCTACTCTCACATAATTCACCAATAAATCCAGCATAAAAGGGAAAATAACAGCTACCTACTTACCTTTTAATGAACAGGCGAGAGACGTTGACTGAACACACACGTAAAATTTATTAAGACTATTCAGAGTCCGAGTCCGAGAGAACATCCTCATCACCGCCGGGTGGAGACTCGTCTTCCTTGTCTGAGCTCCACAGCATGTCTTCGCTTGCATCCAGTGCATTGGAGATCCCAGTCTTCTTGAAACTTTTCCTGACGACGTCATCCGAGATCTCCCGCCAAGCTTCCACGATCCATTCGCACAGCATTTCCATAGGCGGCCTCTTAATTTTGCCACCGGGGGTTAGTTGACGCTGTCCTCCAGCCATCCAATTGGTGTAAAGCCTTCGAACGTTGTCCTTAAAAGGCTTATTTAGGGAAACGTCCAAAGGTTGCAGCACGGAAGTGAGGCCTCCCGGAATCACGGCAATATCCGTACGCACCTCTGACAACTTCTCTCGGACACGTTCTACAAGGTGCCCGCGAAAACTGTCTAAAACGAGCATGGCCGGATACAACAGGCCGCCCGGCCGCCGGCCCCAGACGGTCTTGATCCAGTCCACCATCAATTCCGCGGACATCCAACCTTTCTCTTGGACCCTCACGTGTATGTCTCGAGGGAAATTTCCCTTTGGGAGCGTCTTTCTTTTAAAAATAACATAAGGCGGCAGTTTGCGTCCATCCGCAGTCACTGCCAACATGACAGTACACCTTTGTTTTTCAGCGCCAGATGTTCGAATAAGCACACTCCGTGCACCTTTTTCCTCTACTGTTGTATTTCTTGGCATGTCGAAACAGAGAGGAGTCTGATCTGCATTACCTATTTGTGACAAAATGAAGTTTTTTTGCTGCCGGAGCCGTATGACGAAACGGTGGAAATCGAGTACCTTGTCCTCGTATGCTGAGGGCAAGCGCTGGCACAACGTTGTGCGCCTCCTCAAGGTAAGTCCGTGGCGTCGCATGAAGCGCGTTGTCCATCCGGAGCTTGCTTTGAAGTCTTTCGCTTCGATGCCCTGCGCTCGGGCAATTCTGCGTGCCTCCGTCTGCACTATGTCGAGACACACTGCACAACCGTCCTGTCGAAGGCCCCGTATGTGTTGAACTAGTTGATCTTCCACTTGCGGATACTTCCCCGACTTTGCACCGCGGAAGGCCCGTCGCGACTTCTTTGTGGCCTGAAGTTTTTCTTGCTGACCTCGCCAGTAGCGAATGCTTGTCTCTCCGACACTGAAATGCCTGCTTGCAGCACGGTTCCCATGCTCGAGTGCATACTGCACAGCTTTCAGTTTGAATGCAGCCGTGTAGCTGCCGTACTTGCCCATAGCGGAACACGCGACCACACGAACAGCACGCCGTTTGCAAAATGGCGAGATGCGGCGATTTGTCTTTTCTTTGCCTGTGTTGGCATGTGTAGAGCATTGATGGCGATGGCACTATCGCTTGTGTCGAGTCGCCCGGCCTCCGAGAGTCGCGCAGCTTTCCGAGCTGCCTAAGTGAAGGTAGCGAAAAGCTTATGTCCGCGCGGCGGTTTGGAGAGGAGGGGGATGTTATCGATAGTTGATGGAAGAATTATTTTTCGCTCGTTGATGCGTTTTTTTTTTCTTTTTTTCTTTTTACGGACGCGTTAAGTCCTCGTGCTCGCTGGCTACGCGGCGGTTCGGGGAAGGGGGTGTCGGTAGTTAATGGAAGAGCTAGTTTTCGCGATGTTCCATGTGCTGTGGGCCCTCAGCAGCTGCGACGGCAGCAACACTAATGAGACTAGTAGTCCAGCAAATGCGTTGATAAGCTTGGGTTGTGAAATGTGCTTGCGTTTCTTTTTTTCACCCGAGATGGAGGGGGCAGGAGGGCGTCGGCTTGCAATAGTGTAAATGCGGTACTGACCACAGTGCCAAGTTCGGGGTGCGCCTATTATGCGCGGAAATAAAAAAATCAAATTTTCCGCGACCAAACTGGGGGTGCGCCTATTATGCGAGTGCGCCTATTATGCGAGTAAATACGGTAATTCTTTTAGTGAATATTTCTCAAATCACAGCACCTACTGGCCTCCTCCGAAAGCTCCGGCAAAACCGGATATCACGTCACGCTTACCCACCTCGAGGCCCATTGCGAGCGATCGTCCACGCTGAGCGCACGAAGGGGCGAGTTGACGTTTGCAGCAATGTGCTTTCTTTGTTCGACCATCCTATTACAGTCGAAACCCGCGGTAACGAAATCCCGAGGGAACGAAATTCTCGCCGCAACGAAATATTTTCGGATCCCCGGCGAACAGCCATAGGAGTCAATGCATTTCCTATCTCGCGACAACGAAACTTCTTTCTGTGGCAATCCCTCATCAACGAAATTTTCTGAAACGACAGTCCGCAAATAATCTACCGTATTTACTCGCGTAATGAACCCACCTTTTTTCCAGATAAGTTGACATAAATTTGGGGGGAGGGTTCATTACGCGGGGAAAAAAAATTTAGATATTTTTTAGGTCGAAATTTCATGTCACAATGAAGATAGGAAAATCGCAATCCCAACCTTACCTTTATAGTAAAAACACGTACGCGATGAATGTGAATTAAAAATTCATTTTTATTTTCATGCTGCTGGCTGCTTATGGTCTGTCTCACTCGGGCTCGCTATCTGAATCCACGCTTCCACTCATATCGCTTGCGACTTCGTCGGCGTCGTCGTCTTCCCACAGCGCGTCGTCTTCACTGCCGTCGAGGCTGTTGGAGATGCCAGTCTTTTTGAAGCTGCGGACGACCATCTCGCTGGGAATCACACTCCATGCTTCTAGAATCCATCGACAGAGCATGTCGATGGTGGGCCTTCTAATCTTACCTGCGGGAGTCAGGTCGTGGTTTCCCGCGGCCATCCACTCTGTATAGAGCCGGCGCACGTTGTCCTTAAAGGGCTTATTAATGGAAACATCAAGGGGCTGCAGCACTGATGTCAAGCCACCTGGGATGATAGCGAGGTCCGTGCGTAACTCGCTCATTCGGCAGCGGCAAAGCATGCTCCACGACTTTGAGCTTAAAACCGGCCGTGTAGCTAGCGTAACGCCCCATCGCACAACGCGCAGAAAATGCACAGCACGCACGAAATAATGCAAAGGTCGTAGCGAAGCACTTAAACAGCAACAAAATAGGACTGGCGAAATGGCGACCGACGCTGTCCAAGTGCGTTGTCTTTACTTCGTTCTGCCGCCGCCGCGCATGCATGGCGCTATAAGCAGAGGTTTGCTTTGCATTTAATAGATGGCACTCGGCAACCTGCATCATCATCATCATCATTGTAAAAAAAAAGAATCTAGAGAAGTTTGACAAATTGGTTCGAGAAATACAAAGAAAATAGCCGAGCGTGGTGGAAACTGCCGTCACCCCATTTCAAAGAGGACGCCCCAGTAAAGCCCTTTGCGCATCCACCAACGAATCATGCAAGGTCAATGAACGATCAACGAAAGCGTGCAGTCGACGCCCGCGTCACCCGCGTTCGCGTCGCCGGTGTTCAGCATCGTTGGCTTCAAATGATGTTTATTTTATCACTGCGCGATCAGACAATTTTATGATCGTCGACAGTCGACAGCGCCGGCCAATTGAGCCGAGATAATGCGAACATGCTGAACACCGACCCTGCGGGCGGGTGCGTGTTATTTACGCGACGTAAAAAAAAAAAATTCAATTTTCGACGACAAAAGTGGGGGGTGGGTTCATTACGCGAGTGGGTTCATTACGCGAGTAAATACGGTACTCATGTAACACTAGTAGTGTCCGGAAACTGCTCAAGTGCATTCGTTGTGCGCTTAAATTGCATTAACTACCGCCACAGCACACTTGCGTGGCCGCCGCCATTATTGTTTACAATAAAAAAAGCCTCGCACCACCTCTCGTGACAGACGAGAGCGATGATGATGATGGTGGTCATTCGCCCGTCGCAACGGGACGATCGCAACGGGTGACTGCGCAGTGTCCGGGCCAAAAATGCAATTAGCATTTAAATGATACAAATAAAAAAAAAGACAAGAACCGTAGGCGATCTCACAGTGAGCACATTTTATTTAATCCTGTGTGCCATTACAGCTTGTGCTAAATGCGGAGCGAAACGCCTGCGTGTGCGTGGCAGCCAAATAGACATCTACTACACGTGAAGGCTCCGATAACCCGGATGACGCTTTAGTATCAGTGGGCTTTGTGTACCGCCGCACATGGTCGTTTGCTCAGTGTCATTGGTGCTAGAGTGCGTCAATTTTGTGTGTCTGTGCTGATCGGACCATTTGCTTTGACAGCCTGCTAAGATGCCGCCTCCAGCCAAAAAGAGGAAATTTATCACACTGCAGGATAAGGCTGAAATTATTGCCCAAGCTGGAAAGGGCAGGAAGAAAATGGATATCGCCGAAGAATTTGGAATTGCGTGCAGTTCGATATCGGCAATTCTGAAAAACAAGGCCTCCATTCTCTGCGCGCTTGGAAATGGTGTGAGTGCGAAAAACAAAACGGTGAGCGCTGCGCCTTTTCCAGACGTTGACAAGGCGGTGTTTGCATCGTTTTGTGAACAGCGTGCCAACAAAGTGCCGCTGTCTGGCAGAGTTCTTCAGCAGAAAGCGCTGGACTTCGCATGCATTCTCGGGCACGCTGATTTTAAGGCTAGCCCTGGCTGGTTGAGCCGTTTCAAAGCCCGCCACGACATAGTGGCCAAAGTCATTTCCGGGGAGGCAGCAGCCGTCGACCCTTTGACAACGTCGTCGTGGCTGCTGACCAACAAAGAAATATTGGACCAGTACAAGCCCTCGGACATTTACAACGCAGATGAGACGGCCTTATTCTACGAGATGCTGCCATCGAAGACCCTGGACTTAAAAGGCCAAGAATGCTGCGGGGGGAAACACAGCAAGCGGCGTGTAACAATTTCATTGTGCACCAACATGGACGGCACAGATAAACGGCCACTACTTGTGATCGGCAGAAGTAAGAAGCCCCGCTGCTTCAAGGGAAATCGTCGGCTGCCCATACAGTACACCGCGAACCTGAAGGCATGGATGACCCGGGCCATATTTGGCAGCTGGCTCGAGGCCTTCGATACGGACATGCGGAAGGCAGGCAGATCGGTCTGCCTTTTTGTGCACAATTGCAGTGCCCATCATGTCGATCACGTGGAACTGGGAAACGTGCGCTTGGTTTTTTTTCCACCGAACTGCACTTCCGTGCTGCAGCCGCTTGATCAAGGCGTCATTCGTAGCGTCAAGTGCGCCTACAAGGAGAGGCTGATTCAGCGTCTGCTGCTGAACCTCCAGTTGAAGCGTCCCACCGTAGTGGACATGTTCATGGCGCTTGAGATGATGGCCGCCGCATGGGTTGCGACGTCGCCAGGCGTGATAGCTAATTGTTTTAATCATGCCGGCTTCATTGCCACTCGGCAAGCATCATGCGCTGATCCAGTGGCATCGCAAGAAGATTCGCCTGAAGGTGCACTAGTTGACAGTGCTGACGGCGCAGTGTCGCCATCGCTGGCCCACGCATGGGATGAACTTTCTGCCGTGACAGATGGTGTTCCGGATGGCCTCAGCATCGATGAGTTCCTTTGTGTGGATGAAGGTGTTGTCGTCCATGAAGAGGTGACTGATGAAGTCATCATAAGTAGCGTTTGCCAAGGTGCCGACGACCACCAGACACCAAATCAAGAGAGGACTGCGAACCCGCGGGATGTGTTGAATGCCTTCGATGTAATTCGATCATTTTTCGGTGAGCATGATGACGATGTGGCAATGGACCACTTCTTGCAGTGCGAGTCGAGAGCGGTAAAATTGCTGCAAGGCAAGGCTCGGCAAAGTAAGCTGACTGACTTTTGGCAATAAAATTTTTTTTTTTTTGCAAGCCAGTTCCCTTCCCTGTCTTTTCTTCCTAATTCTCGCGCTAACGAAATTCCCGCAAAAGCGCAATGTTTTGCTTTCCCCGGCGATTTCGTTATTGCGGGTTTCGACTGTAGCACCGCTTCCTCGTGTGAGCTGTTCGAAAACCTCGTCTTTCATCTCGTGGATTTGTGGTTTGATGTGTGGAGCAGCCGTGTCAACGCCGCAGAATGCCGAGGGTCTGCTCTGCGCACGTGAAAACGTCAGGCAGCGGTAGTCTTTTTCTCGCGTACCTCTCATGAATGCTTCTTCCGTGAACCGCTGGCTTGTTCATGCTGTAGTTTTGCGCACAGGTGCCGTTTGACCGTAATTTCTCATTTGTACGACGTTCTGAGCCAGATGTTTGGCCAATTCTGCCAGAATGAATCGAAATCCACATTGTCTGAAGCGACGGCTGACGAAAAAAAATTCGCCGACATGAGACTGGTGGCGCCACCTCGTTTGCACCAAGGGAAGGAGTGCTCGGCTGTGATGAAACAACGGGACGCTGAAACCGCTGCGCATGTACTCGTTCACTCCGTGAATAACAAGACGCTCCCTGCTTACAGAGCCGCATTTCAGTCACTGCACATGCCTGGCTTCAATCCTCACCCGTTGCTTCATCGCATCTATTCTCAATAACAGCTACTTGCGCGCATCAAGCACCTGCTGCGTGAGAGTCGGCAGCCGACTGTTATGCTCACGCCGCCGGCCACACCTGCGCCGATGGCGTAGGTATAGGGAGGTCTACACGCATCAATATCTTGAACGATTTCTATGTTGTTTTTTTTTTTGTACAGTGTGTACTCAAGGCACCTTTATTGTGCATTGGTAGCTTTCATGTTTTACGCGCTGGAAGCTACCCATAACATATACAACCAAGCGGGCGGAGCAAGCCGCTTTGCACAGAACGCAGAGTAATTTCCTTACGTCGCCTGACGTTGCATAGCCTTGAGGCATAAGCGTCCTCGCTCTGTTGAAACCAAACATGGCAAAGCGTTTGCGCGAGTTAATCACGCTGGGCGCACCGCCACGGATGCAACACTGTCAATGAGGCGTGCGCCTCTCGTCTCTCTAACTCATTCGTGACAGGTGCGAGCTTGCGATCCGAGCCGCAGGAACCGCGTTTGTATCTGGTTTCCACTTACGATCCTGCCCCTGATCTCTCGAGGCGAACGCGTGTACATGGAATGCACAGTGAAAACACCACTTTGCTGGTCCAGACTCCCTTGGCACCGCGGAACTGCTGCGGCGGGTCGTCGACAATTTCGCTTGCCGACGCGGACGGATTGTAGGCATACGCCTTTATCGTTCGTGGTCGTTCAGTAGGCCGCTCATCCAAGTCGGAGTCATAATCTCCGCTCATGCTATCACTCTCAGTAGAACTTTGCATTTTGCACTGCGCAGCGCGAGGAAAACAAAACTGCGCAGCCGGTCAGTTCGCTCCGCGGCTGCTGAGGGTAGGTGTGACATCAGATCCTCTGGCTTGTTGTTGGGAGCGCTTTGCGAGTGACGCGGTGGCCGCTCATAGAGCGTCAAAAATAAAGCCATCTGCTCAAAAGTAACCCGAATAATAACTATATACTATAGCAATCGTGTCTTAGGAATGCAGTTGTGGGGCTTTCTCTATATTCTTCGATTTTTATTCTGTATCCCTTTAAAGAAGTGGGGTGCCATGCGCATGGGCGGAGTTTGACAACAAACATAATTAAGTTCTATGCATTGATGAGGCTGCACGTCTTTGTAAAACCAAAGAACATGGAATGGAACACACAAAGGGAAAAGCAGAAGCTCCTTAAAATGAGGCGATACCAGTAGAAAGGCGGTTGCGAAAATGCTCTGCTTTTGCACATACAATTCTTCGTTGTGCAGTAAAAAAAACTTGTAAGATAGGCTTTGAAAGCGCTCATCAGTGTTTTAGTAGACCATAGTGTGCAAGACCATAGTGTTCAAAGCTGCAATAAACTATATGCACGAGACGAACAGAATGCATTCAATTTACTCTCTCCACATTTGTTGTCTGATTGGCGTCTGTTCTCCCGTCGGAAAAAGAAGAGACTCCGTTTTATTACAGCTGCTTGTGTAGCTTTCATCACTGTGCTTGAAACGACAGCGCAACAGAGACGAAGACGAGATACAGTGGAACCCCGTTCATACGTTTTTCACCGGACCGGGGGAAAAAAACGTAACAGCCGGGAAAACGCAACAGTGAGGAAAGCTCCGAAAATGAATGAAAAAAGTGCAGCTTCAACTATAGACAATTTATTTCCACAGAGTGCGCTTAGGACTTAAAAAAGTCTAGAATGGTGGCTTGCCGTTTCTTTCGCTCGCTATAAATCGCCACACGTTTCTCAATACCCTGGAAGGCCGCATTGCTGTCAGCGTCGCTGTGAGGTGCGACGTACCTGCGGAGGAGGTCCAGAGCCGCGACGGCTTCTCCAAAGCTAGGATTTGGAAACTCCCCGGCATCATGCGGCTCGTGCTCCTTGTGGTCACCGCGCCACGGCAATGGCAACGGACGAACGAATATCCGCGGGAAATTTTGCCCTCTTTGGCGTAATCATGCTAACGTGCTAACGATTGTTTAGTATTGCTGCGGAGCGCGCGCGTCCGAGCAGCCCGGTTGCGCGCAGCGCGGCGTGGGAGAAACGTAAACAAGAGAGGAGAGCAGGCCCGATAGGCGGAGCAACGCCACGAGCAACGCCAACTTCCGGTTTCACTTTAGCTTCGCAAAGAGTGACGTCAGGGCCTCTCCCGAGTTTCCTTCCTCCGCGAGTCGACCCGTCCAACAACCAAGCGGTGACCGTAATCACAGTGATGATAGTAAGATCATTTTTCACGAATGGCCACTTAGTGGCGGCCTCATGCGGCCTCTCGAACTGGCGTGCGGCTCCTTGCAGCCAGTTTCATAGCCAAGCCCGGCCAAGCCCAGCCAAAACTCGTCAAAAGCCAAAATGGCGGTTGGAGCGCGTTGTCTACTTTAGCCCAGGCGGGTTCGGGGTGCTAAGTTGCGACGTATCATGCGGGAACGTTTTCACAGCTACAACGTAACAGCGGGGTTCCTTATACATTGGATCCTATGGAAGCTATGCCGGGACCGGATGAAAACGACGTAGCAGCCGGGAAAACGCAGCAGTGAGGAACGTAACAGCGAGATTCTACTGTACATAGAAATGCATGACAAGCGCACTTGTGTCTCTTCATATTTCAGTTGCGCTGCCGTTTGGACCAGCTATGGGCACACTCGCCCAAAACAAATGTTTGTCTCATCGGTCGTTGCGATAAGCGTGTTCGCTAATTTTGTAAGGTTGACGGGACCCCGTAGATTATTTGATGCCTGTTTTCTGAACTTGGAAACGGTAGCGACTGGCGGAAAGCACTGATCACTTGGGAGCATCTGCTGAAAAGCGAGCCCGCATAGCATAGCAAAGTATTTCACGTTGGCTCGCGCCTTCACCTCACTAGAAGAAACTTCTAGCCTCTGAACCGGTATGGTCGACACGACACAAATCAAAATGGCGACCGCACTTGTGTACGGTTCGCTACTGGCACGGCTAGTAGTGGCTGTGATACTGACTTTTCTAGATGGCGCTAGCTATGCACCATATTTAGCAGTTTCAATGAAAAACTGGCGCGTTTTTTAAAATTCTCGAATCTAAACCGACTCTAGAGCTTGGAATATGATTATTTGAAAAAAATTATGGCCTAGATTTGAATAAATACGGTAGTTTTTTCTTTTATATACAATATTTACTTGCATAATGCTTGCGCACCAAACATTGGCAGTCAGAAATCGCAATTTTTTTTTTTCCCTTGAGTAACCTTGAACACCTTTGAAAATTCCTGCAGCAATGGTCACCTGCTTATACCAGCCAGCGATGCTGATAGCGTATGGCAGCTGAGCTCTATCTGTTAAGTCCTGACACTCGCACTATCACCACAATCCAAGCCAGTGTCTCTGCTAGTGTCTGCTACTAAATGGCCTTGGCAGCTCCTCCTCACGTTGAACTTGTGCTCAGATTTCATGTGCCCTTCTATTTTTTTTACTTTAAAAGGACCCGGAAACACTTTTCTATCTGATCATAGGATGGCCGCACTATCAACTTGTGTCGCCTTGCGAACCTTGTGGCGACAAAATTTTTCCAATCCTCTAATCACGAGTTGAGTTATTGGACCAATGTCCGGCTTTCTCTTTTCTTCTACGCTACACAGTGGAGTAGCCAAGAGGGCAATGCCCCGACCAAAAGTGTCGTCATGGCAAAAGGGCTTATCGTGACAGCTGTGGTAGACTTCACTACGCTTGCATGCCGCTGCTGTCATGGAGGTCACAGGCGCAGCTTTGCACAGTTGTCATGCGTAGACCGGCAGTGCAAAGATGAAATGATATTTCTGTTTTTAGATCGCAGACGTACATCTGTTTAGTTTATTTAGCTCAAAATTGTCAATTATGTATAACTGAGAATGCTATTGCAATCACAAAATCTGCCAACAGCATCGGTGGGTCGAGCTGCTTGTGACGACGCTGGGCAACGACATTGCGTAAGTGAGAGCGAGTGATTATTTTTTGCTGTGTTTGGCCTGACGTTGTAAATTGCATGCTGCGTGTAGTGCAGTAATATTTGGCTGGCACGTTCGCTGCAGCCTCTACAACAGATCATACAGATTTCCTGACTGTGTTCAAAGAGTGTTTCAGGGGACCCTTTAAGCCCAAGAAAATTGGTTGCGTGTTAGACTCGAGGGCACTTTAAGCTCAAATGCAACGTTAGTTCCAAAGGACACTTACCACATATACAAGATTCTACAGTGACTAATGTGAGAACCCCAGTGTGAAGCCACTACAGTTTGTTTATTACCTAGAACACTCTCTCTGAAAAATTTTCCATTGTAATTATGACACACCCCCAACTTCGAATCACTTTTCTGCGAAAAAAAGAAGTGCGAGCATTATGCGAATAAGTACAGTCTGTTTCTTTACTATTTACTATGTTTCTATGTTTCTTTACTTCACTATACAAGTGAAGAAAGTACTTGGACACCTGTGAGAATGAGATCGGGGCCGTCGTTTTCCTTCCCTGTGGGAGTACACTTAGTCATTCATGTTCTGCTGCACTACAAAGATGGTTTGCTTCCGTGATATGCATGTTCGCACGTGTTGCAGGTACGACGACTACTGCAGGAGGGCGAAGATGATGACTGAGATCCATGCGCGGCCCGCCAAGCACAAGGGCAACTCGCCGCAGAGCAAAGCAGTCAAGATGGCCAAGGAGAAGCGGCGCACGCTGAAGCGGTTATGATGGCCCCGACCTCTCGTCATCATCTCCCACGCATCTTTTGTACATATAGGCTGGTTTGTGCGCAAGCGTGGCCGCGCATCGCACTTTGAAACGGAGGTGCTCCTCTCAAGCAAAAGTAAAAATAAAATGCTAGTCGCGAGCGGGACTACCTTTGCTACGCAGGCCAGCTCGGGCGAAGAGTCGTCGGAAGTGTGCGTTTCTGTTGTGAGGCCTGGAAATGCAGGTTGAACCATTGGCAGGCTCCAAGTCTTGAGACCTTTATTTTCATTATTATTGTGTTTTTAAACTGTGGAATGTGGTTGCCACCCATGTGCTGAATTGTTTTCAGCTGTCATTAGGATGGTGTGTCACTGGCCATCACGCGGTATTGTGGCATTGTCTGTAATGCTTCACGTGCATTCTGTTTGCGGGGGTCTTGCAAACACCTTTATGCGCATCGACGAAGAGGTCCAGCCTATCTTTTCAGGAGGGAATGGAGGCTGAGGTGCTTTATCATTGCAGAAAAAAAAATGTTCGAGCAATGGCTGCCATATAAATAAGGCTACTGAAATGAAAATTGGTAGGCAGTGGTTTCTAAATTGCAAGTGTTTGCGTGGATTGCATTGCAAGAGCTTGTCCTGTCAATTGCTGCGCTTTCATTGCTGTCGGGGCATTAGTGGAATGCAGGCTTTTGCTAAAAGCAAGCGATTTACCCATGGTGTCCACCAGTGTCTGGGGAGGGGGGGGGGATGCTGGAAGTGATAATTTGCAGGGTTGTGACCCCCAAATAGCTAAAAGACATGTTAATGAACTCTCCGATTGAAGAACCTGTCTTCTTGCTTTATTTCATCGAAAACAAAAAGGCCATTTACGGCATTCATATCAGGTGTTCCCTTTGACATCGTTTCTCGTGCTACAGTTGGTGACATTTTTCCCAGAACACGATATCTGAAAAATAAGAATTCCCAAGAAACATTGGCACATGGACACGGATCAAAGGCGTCGGTCTGTAGTAGCTTATTTCGACTTGTTGATCTGTTGAAGTGCAATGCTTCCACAGAACAGGAATTCATATCTTGCAACTTGTGTGTCTCGTAAACTTTTGCAGCTGTGTGTATGTCACTGTTGTACCAATCGTTGCGAGAAGAGAATTCAGCCAATGAGTGTGCGTGTGTCAGAGGTAGGATACCGTTCGATAAAAGCAGTGGTTTAACCCGTATTGCGGGTTTTACGGCGTTCTGTCTCAAGAAAACGTATTTCTTTTGAGGGGAGTGAAATAAATGGAAAAATGTATTAAAGGCAGAACGGCATTTCATGTTCTGGAAACACAGTGGGATCCCATGTCCGGTTCACTTTGTTCTGGTTTGCAGAGTTGGTGACTGAGTGAGAAAGTCGACAAGTTTAGCGAGTCTGTCACCATAGATGCAACTTTGCCTCTGTTAAGTCCTGGCAACTTTTTAGTGACTTTCTTTTTGTTTTCTCCTAGCAAAATGTTTCTGGCCACATTCTTCAAGAGAATTTGTCTAGTTCAAAGCCTCGTTCCCATTTCATCCCAAGGGCGATATATGTGCCTTTATTTGTCACTGCTGGGTGTGTCAAAGCAGCTTTTCTAGGCAAAGCACAATCTTGAGATTGATATGAGGGTGCTGTTTTCACATTTGTTCCACATTCCGATTTCATCCGTCACCGCAGGAAGTAAATCAAAGCTGTAGCTTAAAAGAAAGGGTAACAAAGACATTTAGATACAATCAAAACGATAACGACAGAATTCTGAGCTAGTCATCTTCATGACTTATGTTGAATTCCAATGGCGGAGTCTGAGCAGCCGACAGACTCCGCGAGCGAGCACGCGACTCTGGCGTAGAGCACCGCCTCCAAATCCGTGAGTGGAACACAACCTGTGCTGCCGGAGCAAGGCGGAACCGGAGCTTCTATCGCCGAGTTACCCAGGATGCCTTGAGTGTTGTCATTTCCTTCTGCTGTTTGCTCCCAGCACCGCCGCACCAGTCACTTCTCTTCAGCGCCGTTCACCTGTTTTTTTAAAAGTGCGCAATGGAAATCTCGCGATGCGTGCAGCAGCTTTTGCGTCCTCGCGAGTCGTGACCGGTGGCGCCTCCCAGCAGACAAACGTGGTAAAGGAAATACGTCACGCAGAGTTCCGGTCCACTCCGCTGATTTTGGCGGAGCATCTTTTTCTGCTCCACGGAGTGATTCCCGCTCTGAATTCACTGCGACTCTCTCATAGGAACAAACTTGCTCCGAAATGAGCAGAAAGACTTGCTCCGACTCCGCCATTGGAATTCAACATTAGTGGCCTTTTGCTACAAATGGAGTGTTTTTGTCCACGATTTGGTGACTGGTCCATGATTTGGTCCATGATTTGGTGAATAGTTGCCAAGATTGTTGATCGATCTTGTGCTTGATAGAGCTGATGCTTAGGCAGGGCATCTGCACATCGCTGCAAGTCTCTGTTTCACTTCTATGACTTGGGCCAGGTTGAGTTTGCTGTCTTAGTGGCGATTTGGTTGTAGAAGTCCAGTGCTTTAAGATTGTTTGAAATACTACAATTTCTGTGATTTTGTGCCTTTGCACGTAACAATCGTTAGGCATTTGGAGAAGCGAATGAATGAGCGGGATGTTCTGCAAAGCGCCAGTGTATTTCTTGCGTTGAAGGACTTTCAAAATTTGAGCTTTCGATCATGTTTGCTTTCATACTCCGTTCGTAAGCGCAGCACGTGTGCTATAGTAAGGAAAACCTGGAATCCTCTCATAACTTAGCAGTCCTAGAAAAGGTTAAGGTGGCAAAGGAAGCAGGAAACTGAAGCCTTGCTTTTGACAGGCTCTCACTTTATTAGGGAAGCTTACGGTGGGGCTTGAGGGATGATCGAATCCCACCAATTTTCCTGCCAAACTCGGGAAGCCACTCCGTTTTGGAAGTATGTGAATGTGATCAGAGGGCTTGAATGTATGAAATAAGTTTCAATATGTGGTCATGGCAGTATTTCTTGTGAAAGGAATTTTAATTAATGGCTGGTCCATTAATCTCCTTCTTTAAACTGCCTTTCTGCCTTGAGAAGTGGCAGTGATTTTGATTTGGGGATGCCGATTCAACTACAGTTAACCTCAGTATAATGAAAAATTATTAGTAGTCGTGTGCATCTCCCAGATATTAGCGTGCAATGAATATATGCTTATAATGAATATTTTCATGCCTAGTGCTACTTCGATATAATGGGTTTCGGCTGTATTTGGGGAATACGTGGTTGTACTGGGGAATTTGGAAACACAGGTCAGGTAGGTGATGCATGGTGGTAGGAAACGTGATAGGTGGTACTGGCGATTGCTTTGGGATGGCTATTCTTTGTGTTCCAGTTCCTGCATGCACCGCCTGATGACAGCTGTCGTGTATGCCAGTTACATAGATCGAATAATTGTAAGCTCGCAGTTCCTCTTAACGCTGCTTTCGTTTGAATATTATTGAGCCCAGTTTCCTGATCCCGAATGGTGAACTTTTGGCCTGAACTCGTGAGATTGTTATATTAGAATCGACGCTGACACTTGTTTCGTCGCTGGTGTTGCATGCTTCCATGCATTCCAGGTTGCATCACTTCTACTTGTTCAGCAAATGTTGAGACTTCACTAGAAACCGAGTGGAAATGCAAGCTGCACCTAATGAACAGAACGTGTGCAGCCACTGAGCAATTAGGCCTAGCGAATGGTACAGCCAGCACCTCCCCGGCTTTTTCATTGAAGAGGTGCCGGCGAGCTTGCTGAATCGGTTTCCTTGGCAGCACATGAGTGCTGGCACCTTCTGAACACTTCCGGCAGTGGTGCAGTGAACAGTGAATCGAGTGATGCCACTACAGATTGCCTAGCTTGTGCAGTGTTAGTTCCTTTTTGTGAATGTGCAGTTTTTTTTTTTTTTCAAGTGTTTCAATATTTCTCAGAGAGTGTCCAATTTGGTTTCCAAGTCAAGGGGGATAAAATAAAGGTTTTGGCAACTGCCTTCTGGTTTCGGCACATTTGCAATACACAGCTGATTGGCGAGTTGCCGTATGGATTTTTGCAAGCTGCACTATTGGATTAAGCGCTTCATGTTAAAGTGTCCTTCCTCACGTCTGTTTCTTATAGCTCTTGCTCATGCAGTTGAGACTATTGTGAGCAGTGAAGATGCTTTTGTGGCTATACTTGGTTATTTATGCGACTGCATGGGAATGAATACATTAAGCTTTCTCATCGCTAGGAGGCTGGAAAGTGTTGCACGTGCACTTGCTTTTTGTTGAACTGGAAAGGTATTTTCAGTTGAACTTCAGGGATACAATCGCCTTTTCAAGGTTTAGCTTGACACGGCACCTGCTGAGTCTGCGTCTACAACAATGGTGTTCCTTCGCAGTGTTGCAAGAAATCTCGTAGAAGTGATTGCAGAATTTTGCAGAAGCATTCTGCCATTGGTACTGCTAAGAAGGTTTTAGTATGAGATTATCACTGTTTTGACCAGGATCTTCATTATTTTTTAAAGTTTGAGTACACGCTATGTAACTCGACAACAATGTGTGCGCATCACATTTCTCTCTCTTTTTTTACCTAGGAGCGTGGCTTGCTTCTCAGTGTCGCTTGGCTCTGTAGCTAGGTATTGATTCATCAGTGCGTCTTGCAATTCAAGCCTCCACCTAGCACATCATTCATCTGCTGTTTTTTTATTTTTCGCCCTGTGCATGGGACACGATTTAGATTTCGCATTTGCATTATTCCTGCAGGCGTCTTACCTGGTGCACATCATTCACTCCTGCAGAGCTTGATAGTTGAAATTCTAAGTTTCTATGTATGTTTGCACAGTGAAGAGAGTCTTGCTAATAAACTTATCTTTCCTGTATGGACTAAGGGTTCTTTGTCACCTCTTGCCTGATGCTATTGTAAAGCTTAACACTGCACATTACAGGTTGCCACTGTTTACATGGGTGTGTCTGGTTTGTTATAGTTCCGCTGCTTTCTTTCCCTCTGTTTCTTTGTTTAACTGTCGGCCTCTTGTGATGTTGTGACTAAGTTAAAGGGGTCCTGAAGCAATTTTTATTGAAATTAAGGAACCCATTTGTAGTTGAGCTAGATTATTTCATAAGTACATCGCAGCAAAAAGTACTTCAATGTGTTCAGCAGAAGCGGAGTTATTGGTAATCAAAGACTGCCTATGATCCCCTTCACAATGCTCCCACTCCTTCAATGCCTTGCACTGTATAGGCTACGGCAGAGCAGCGCATGCCCACATAGCTCTGCATATTGAATGTCGCTGGGGTGCGCACTTCAAATTTGATTTTGTATATTCACTTAGACGCCACTATTTTGTAATTTTGGCGGCTAAAAGGCGCCGAATCCGGTTCTCTCGGCAAGCTGAAGTGTGCTTAGTGAGCGGGCTCGTCATGACGGCCACAGTATCGGTGCTGCATAGCGCACTGCAGCCACATGCAACTGTAGTGCGTTTGCTTTGCGCACAACAGGGCTGGAGTGAGCTCACTCGCTCCTGTGCTCCGGTATGCCCTTGCTACCTGGTGCGGAGTGGCTATCTTGCACCGGCTTGACGGCAGATATTAGCCATTTTGAAGCGCTGTGAATAGCTCAATACGGATCAATGTCTGTCATTGCGTCTAGCCAGTAGGGGACAGGAGTAAGCTTATGCTGGCAAGCGTACATGTGGTCTGACCTTGTTCGCGTGGTTCGAGGCTAACAAAGCTAACCAAAACTACCAAGACCCATCAGCTACGATATCAATAAGCAGGATGGCCTAAGGCCGAGTGAGCAGACGATTGTCGGCTTCTTCCGGAAGCCCCCCACTATGGCGTGCCTCAATCAAATTGTGGTTTCGGCACGTAAAACATCAGAATTCAATTATTAAACTGCATCAATAAAAAATACTCTAACAGGAAGAAGTGTACTGATCCAAACACCCTTGATGTCAGCTGTCCGGCAATAACAGCCACTATTGGCAACTCCAGAATCCATTACTTGTGCTGGCGACACTGTCCAGATAAACAAAAATGGCTACGACATCCAGGTTCACGGCGGCTCTTTTGCTTGGTTAGTGTGACTAGCTTGGTGTTGCACTTGCACGTTTCTCATTCATGGAGTTGAATCGATGTGTTTCGTCGAAGCTGAAAGGGACCTTATTTTGATCGGTCTCGATGATTTCAGGGACGAAACCGCGAAAATCGTTGCACTGAGCGTGCCAGCGTCCAGCCTGCCCACTGAGCTACATCAGGTTTTTACAGCGGAGCTGTATTTGTCTACTTTCCCATACCTTTTTCAGGAGGATGAGGAAACAACCTTATTAAAGATAGGGGAAGGGGCATGTCAGGCCGGGGAGGGAGCTAGGTTGGGACCCATGGGTTTGCTAACTTGGCCACCAATTCCTCCAGCCCGACTTCTTTTTCAATGCCCGTGCACCCTCAATGAGAGAGAGAGACAAATAGAAGACGGGAAAGGCTGGGAGGTTAATCAGATGCACGTCCGGTTTGCTACCCTGCACTGGGGGAAGGGGTATGGGGACGAAAAAAGAGCACAGTTGAAGGTTCGCACCAAGTCTACACACGGTTCCCAAGACCTGTCGACTTTGGAAGTATTTCAACAGCGCTTTCGCAAGTTTCTGCGCCATCAATGCGTACAGCCATGGTCCAAGAATGTTCATTACTGAAAATGGTCTAGTGTTGTTGGAATCGCACCGCTGGCACGAGTTGTTGGGGTCTCGGTGCTGACGCCCGTTATTGCCAATGGGTCGCAAGCCCCAAGGGTAGCGTTGGCCTGGCGGCCTGGGGCACTGGAAGCATCCGAAGGTCCCGGCAAAGCAAGAGAAGACTCGTAACAGAACAACTTGTTTATTCTAACATAGCAAAAGAGCGGCCGGTCAGGTTGACCGAAGTGGAGAGACGGGAGAGCACGTAACTCAACAGTACAAATCGGAGCCTCTCTCCTGGCGTCCGGGGGCAGCTGCTCTTAAGCAGGAGACACACGGTACGATTCCGCGTCCGATCCGACGTGCGGCGCCGCATGCTCCGGCGTGCGGCATACGACGATTCGGGGCACACGGTGCGTGCATCCGAAAGATTGAGCGGCGCGTAAGCTCCGCCCAGATCCAGCCCCCCAGCTTCACTTCATAGCCACGTCGAGAAACGCAATATAAACAACTCTGCACAGCACTGCTTCGCTTTAAGCGAACACTGTCAATAAAATTATGACCCTGCGAGTGACAAAACACTTCACGACGGCGCGTTGTCCACTGACGACTCCGCTAACAGCCAGCGATAGGGCCGGTAGGCCTAGCTAGGCCGACGCCGCGGCCGACGGCGCTTACGATCCAACCCGAGCTCGTCGAAGAGCGCTTATGTTTGCCAAAACAATTAACACTGTACACTTAGGTCGCCCGTAATTAAATACAATTGGTTTACTCGACGCAGTCGTTGCGAAGGGCAAACGTGCAAGCGAAGCGAGCAGCCTCGCTCAGACGGTCGGTGTGTGATGTCTGCCCGCGAAATGCCCTCGCGTCGCGGCTCCCGATCGCGCCAGTAGCTTAGTGCTAGCGTACTAGGCGCTGCTTTGCATAACAGGCACACATTCGAGATAAGTTTACTGAACGGGTAACTATTTCGTGTCGGAAACAAACTGCAGCAGGCAAGGAAAAAAAAAAAAAAAAACACTGCGAGAAACCGGCCAGCCAGCGCCGCCTCCGTGCAGGGAACGTCAGAGAACGTCACATGCCAGCCGCGCTGTCATTGGCTGCGGCCAGACGACGGTGCGGTTGTAGGACGCGTCGGACGATGAAAATCTGCCCGGCTTGTCGCACGCCGGACGTCCGATCCGGCGCTTCGGCACGGCAAAACACCTCGATTCTGGCTGCCGTTCCGGCGCGTCGGACGCCGAATCGGACGCCGAATCTGACCGTGTGTCTCCCGCTTTATACTCTCGGCGTCGCGGTCCAAAAGGGAAGGTCACGGGATGAAGGTCACGGGACGGCGGAGCATGAGCCCACGACGGCGCGCACGGTCGAGCCGAGAGACCTGCTGAACCGAGTGTAGTGACGCATCGCCAACCTTCACTTGGGGAGCTCCGCTCCCCGGCTGCCGCGCTTTGACAAGCGTGGGCACACACACACACACGCACACACGAAGACACGTGGCACTGAAACACGCCTGGACACGCTTGGCGGGTAGGCGTTGCGGCGGCGTCGAACGGGCCAAAATGTCCGCCGCTTTGAACAAAGCCCCGGCGTCCGTTGCATCCGCGCCGGCATTACCGCGCGTTGTAGGCGAAACGTAACAGACCGCCCCGCCGGGGGAAGGAGATCCCGATGGTCAGGGGACTGCATCCGCTGTCCGGAGGGATGTCGCTCGATGATGCTCATAACCGAAGTCGGGCGTCCGTTGGCGTTTCTTGAGCGCAGCGCACAGAGAAGGCCTCGTTCTCACGTTCAGGTTCACACAGGACACTGCAAAGTGACTTCGGGAGAGTTGACATTTTTGTTCTCGTTTCCGGCAAGCGTTAGAACTACGCCGAAAGTCAACCGCTCAGTCAGCAAGCACGGCACAACCCTCACTAAGCCCTGCCAGGCTCTTTCCCCTTTTATACTGCTGCCTAGTTCCTTACAGTAGTTTAGCAGCACTCAGAACGCGTCCACAAATCGGAAAATTGCACTAGAAAGCACATCATCACTTTGAAACACTACACAAAAGCAATAAGTTAAAAAAAATCCTGCCTCAGGAAGAAAAACATCAGTAACAAGCAATTTTGAGGCTGATTCCCACGTTAGGGGCTTCGACTTAAGCCATCGGCGTTACCGTTGAGACTCCCCTTTTTGTAACGCACCTCAAAGGAATATTGTTGCAAAGCGAGGCTCCAGCGCAGGAGGCGGCCATTTTTGGGAGAGATGGTCTGCAGCCATTGGAGAGGGCAGTGATCCGTTTCAATGATAAACCTCGAGCCAGCTAGGTAACATGACAATTTCTGAACGGCCCACACGATACACGCACACTCTTTCTCGGTGGCGC
This sequence comes from Dermacentor andersoni, assembly GCF_023375885.2. NCBI lineage: Eukaryota > Metazoa > Arthropoda > Arachnida > Ixodida > Ixodidae > Dermacentor > Dermacentor andersoni. The sequence continues at coordinate 116,534,554 of NC_092821.1, read as the reverse complement.
TATACGCCTGCTCACGACTGGTCAGCTTACGACTAGCATACAGGACGGGGTGTTCTACTTCTCCATTTTCCCGTTGGCACAGTACAACGCCCATGCCTCGCTCACTAGCATCACACTGAACAACGAACCCTTTTGTGTAGTCGGGCGATCGTAGCACAGGCTGGCTTGTTAGGGCGCTCTTTAGGGCGCTAAAAGCTCTTTCCTTCGTCTCATCCCAGACGACTGTTTGCGGCTCTGTCTTTCTTAGAGCATCCGTCAAGGGAGCCGCGATATCAGAGTACCTGGGGATGTACCTCTGATAGTAGCCGGCGACACCTAAGAACGACCGAATATCGGTCTTCGTGCGCGGTTGCGGGAAGTCTCGCACAGCGGCCACCTTTATTTCAGAGGGGCGGCGACGACCCCGACCAATCACGTGTCCGAGGTAGACAACCTCGGCCTGTGCTAACTGGCACTTGGGAGCTTTGACTGTCAAGCCCGCATCGCGCAGGCGGGTTAGCACTGCCCGCAAGTGGGCCATATGCTCAGGCCAGGATGCGGAGAATATCGCTACGTCGTCTAGATACGGTAAAGCGAATTCTTGCTGTCCCCGCAACACTTTATCCATGAGGCTTGAAAAGCAGTATGGCGCGTTCTTCAAACCAAAACTCAAAACTTTAGGACGGAATGTCCCCATTGGTGAAATGAACGCCGCATACCTACTAGCCTCTTCTGTAAGTGGAACCTGCCAATAACCCCTGACAAGATCTAGGGTGGAAATAAACTGAGCGCTACTCACTCTCTCAAGGCGCTCCTCGATGTTAGGGATCGGATAAATTTGATCCTTAGTGATGGAATTAAGCCTGCGGTAGTCGACGCAAGGACGAGGTTCCTTGCCCGGTACCTCAACTAAAATCAAAGGGGAGGTATAATCACTCTCACCCGCTTCAATAACACCGAGCTGTAGCATTTTCTTTACCTCAGCCTCCATAATATCGCTCTGGCGGGGTGACACCCGGTACGCCTTGGATCGTACTGGCTCTGGGGAGGTAAGTTCTATGTCATGAGTAAGGACAGAAGTCCTACCAGGCCTCTCAGAGAACAGACCTTGAAACTCTTGTAAGAGCTGGTGTAGTTCGGTTTTCTGCTCAGGCGACAGCGATGCTTTACTTATTAAGTCACTAATGACTTGATCGGTGTCTTTCCTGTTTGTCACTGAGCCTAGTCCCGGAAGCTCGACCGGAAGCTCTTCTAACTTTCCCGCATCGGGAATTTCCTCTCCAGTATCTGGTGCCTTTAACGCTACAGGCTCAATTTTATTCAGTTCGGGCGTGCTCTGAATACCAGCTTGTTGCGCCTCTGACCCTTTCTCATCGTTCAACAACGTCGGCCCCGCAACTACCGCCTTTGCAGCGAGCTCCCGAACCTTCGATCTGGTTAAGGCCTGAACGCTAGCCTCACCAAACAAAAGCCCCTTCTCGCGCAGGAGGTGATCGGACCTGTTCGAAAATAGGTACGGGTACTGGGGGGGCAGCATAGATGACACTGCGGCCTCCGTCTCAAGTGCTCCGAAAGGTCCTTCAATAAGCACTTTTGCTACCGGCAGACACACGCTATGAGCTTCCACTGCTTGCTTAATCCATGCGCACTCGCCCGTGAACATATCGGGTTCTACGTAAGAGGGGTGAACTACATCCATTGTAGCTGCGGAATCGCGAAGCACTCGGCACTCTTTCCCGTTCACGAGGAGGTCTCGCATGTAAGGCTCGAGAAGCTTCATGTTCTCGTCAGTGCTGCATATAGACAAAAACACGACTTGTGTTTTTGTTTCTGGACACTGCGCCGAAAAGTGACCCGGCTTCTGGCACGTATAACAAACGCGCGCTTGCCTCGTCTCGAACCGCTTTCTGCGTTCGGCTTCGGTTGCCGCCGTCTCCTTACGTTCGGTCGGACTGCTTTCACTCGCATCCGCACTACGTGTATCCCCCTTTGCTCTCATGGGTGTGAACTTCGGCCTCTCCAACTTGGAGCCAAATTCACCCTTTTGACCGTCCTTAGCTCCGCGAGCCCGACGCGTCACAAACTCCTCGGCTAGCTCAGCGGCTCTAGCCACCGTACTAACGTCTGGCCTATCCAAGACCCAGTACCGCACGTTCTCAGGTAACCGACTATAAAACTGTTCTAGCCCGAAACACTGCAGAACTTTCTCGTGGTCACCAAACGCTTTCTCTTCTTTGAGCCACTCCTGCATGTTTGACATAAGCTTGTACGCAAACTCTGTATATGACTCACTTTTGCCTTTCTCATTTTCCCGAAACTTCCGACGGAACGCCTCCGCTGACAGCCGGTACTTTTTTAGCAGACTCGATTTCACTTTGTCGAAATCCTCTGCCTCCTCTCTCTCCAAGCGAGCGACTACGTCGGCCGCCTCGCCGGGTAGCAAAGTGAGCAAGCGCTGTGGCCACGTTTCCCGAGAGAACCCCTGCTTCTCGCACGTTCGCTCAAAGTTAACCAGGAACAAACCAATGTCCTCTCCAAGCTTAAACGGCCGCATCAGGTCAGTCATTTTGAACAATACTCGTTCTCCTGCACCGTGTGCCTGACTTCCATTACGAGCGCGTTCCATCTCTAACTCGAGACGCTTCATTTCCAAAGCGTGTTGACGGTCGCGCTCTTCTTTTTCTTTCTCTTTTTGTTCTTTAAGTTCGCGCTCCTGTCTTTTTGCCGTCTCCCTCTCCTCAATGGTCTCAAGGCATTCCGACAGCTCGTCATCCTCAGCTTCTAACTCAAGAATAGCCCTTAGCAGTTCTGGTTTTCTGAGTTTGTCTGAGACATCCAGACCCAACTCTCTTGCAAGCTCCAGCAATTTCGGTTTGCGCAACGACTTCAAATCCATGGCTGCTCTGAATGCTGCTTTCTCTACTGCCTACTATTGTCTTGCCGCAAACTAACCCGGCAGCAACGACAACCACAATTACCAGCTCTGTTTCTGACACTAACAAAAGCCTGGCAAAACTCAGAAGAAGAAAGTCCCGCACTCACCAAACCTCGCAGCCAAGACTTCAGCGCAGTCGTTCCGCTGCAGGCAACCAGTCATCACACAGGGCTCGTTGCACTGCTCCCGGATGGTCGTTGTGCTGCTCAGCATACATTCAACCGCATCTCTTCGCTGCAGGCCTCCGTTGTCGCGATCTCACCGCTGGCAACCAGATGTTGGAATCGCACCGCTGGCACGAGTTGTTGGGGTCTCGGTGCTGACGCCCGTTATTGCCAATGGGTCGCAAGCCCCAAGGGTAGCGTTGGCCTGGCGGCCTGGGGCACTGGAAGCATCCGAAGGTCCCGGCAAAGCAAGAGAAGACTGGTAACAGAACAACTTGTTTATTCTAACATAGCAAAAGAGCGGCCGGTCAGGTTGACCGAAGTGGAGAGACGGGAGAGCACGTAACTCAACAGTACAAATCGGAGCCTCTCTCCTGGCGTCCGGGGGCAGCTGCTCTTATACTCTCGGCGTCGCGGTCCAAAAGGGAAGGTCACGGGATGAAGGTCACGGGACGGCGGAGCATGAGCCCACGACGGCGCGCACGGTCGAGCCGAGAGACCTGCTGAACCGAGTGTAGTGACGCATCGCCAACCTTCACTTGGGGAGCTCCGCTCCCCGGCTGCCGCGCTTTGACAAGCGTGGGCACACACACACACACGCACACACGAAGACACGTGGCACTGAAACACGCCTGGACACGCTTGGCGGGTAGGCGTTGCGGCGGCGTCGAACGGGCCAAAATGTCCGCCGCTTTGAACAAAGCCCCGGCGTCCGTTGCATCCGCGCCGGCATTACCGCGCGTTGTAGGCGAAACGTAACAGTGTCCAGGTGGTTTAGTGCTGTACATAGGATATGTAACATATTGAACAGAGAGAGGCGGGCTAGTTGGTGGTTGATATTGGAATGCATTAGGTAACCGTGCAAGCGACAACGGACGAAGAAAGAAACACGCTTGTCCTGCGTGTTTCTTCGTCCGTTGTCGTTTGCGTTGTTACATAATGCATTCTAACATTGAACATATCTTATGTGCTGTCTTAGAATCGCAAGAAAGGTGTCTAAGGTGTCGTTTCTAAGGTGTCTCTTGCAGGAGATATTTCACAGCAGCACACAGAGCAGCAAGCTCTGCCGCCATTGATGTCATGTGGGCACACCCTCTATGAGGAGACAAAGCAATCCAGTAAGGCATGCGCTGACACCTGGCATAGCAAGAGGAAAGCTAAGAAACCGCCCAACACTGCGGTAACTCTACCCAATACTACATAATGCCGCCCTCTATGAGGTGGCGCAGCAAACCAGCAAGGCAGGTTGGGACCTAAGGGGTAGCTAATTTGGCCACCCGTTCCGCCAGCCTTGCTACTACTTCGATGTCCGTGCCTCAAAACTCCCGCATCCTCTGTTAAGGAGGCACAGCAAATCAGTAAGGCATGTGCTGACACTTGGCTTAGCAAGATGAAAGCTAGGAAGCGGGCGGCGAGTAGCAGAGAAGATCGTGCCCGAGAAGCTGCCCGTAAGCGGTGGCTCGACCGGAAGACGGGTGCCGCGAACCGGAGAATGCGGCGAAGCGACGCGGGTATTACGCCAGCAAATTGGATGAGCACAAAGGTGCGTATGCGAAATTTCAGAGGGACTTTATGGACAGACGTTCCGGATTCATTTGTGCGGTGTGCGACAGACTGTGGTTCGAGAACGATTTGATGGTGATTGGTAACGTTCTCGAGATGTTGCAAAGCGTGAACATTATGCGGCTTTGACAGCTACTCCCAGTTCCTGACCTATAGCCAGTTGCGCCGAGTGAGCGCTAATGGCCGTAGCGCGCATCGATTATTTGGTGCGACGGGTGGTCGCTAACAAGTCTGCTGAATCAAGTAGGCAGTATGTTACGTGCGCTGGTATGGGGAGGCCGCGTGTAGGGCGTACTGCCGAAGAACAAGCTGCTCACGAGGGCCAGCTTCGGGACTGCAGGCGTGAGCGAGGGCTCAAGCGAAAAGCCCCCCCCCCCCCCCCCCCCGCCCAGATAGCGAAGCGAACACGGCGCTACGATAGAGGTATGCTCGGAAGGCTGATCCTTGAGTGGTGCAGATGCGCGATTCTGCCGAGACTTCGCGGACAAAACGTTTGGCTTCAGTTGTGTGTGCGACCCACTGTGCTTTGAAAGCGACCTATCGGTGATTGCGAACATTTCTAACAGCTCCGCTGATCATCCACCTTCGCAGGGCGAAATAGTCCTTAATTTTTTTTAGAGCGCAGCTCAGGCACCCCTTCCTGCGGCGAGCGTAGGCGTCGTGTACCTCGTAACCGAGCGAACGAGCACAGCAAAGGAACGCGAAGCGCAGCAGCAGACGAAAGACGGCGATAGCGAGGAGAGCGCGAGGAGGGTGTAGCGTCGGAACTATGAGGCGAAAAGCGGAGGGGGCTTTAGCGCGAGAAAAGCGTTGTGCCGCGCAAGACTGGTTGCGCGGCGACGATGGCTACGAGATGGCGCCAGAATAGCGCGCGTAGTCTGTATGGAAACAAAGCGCTGCATGAGTGCAGGCCTGTAATGCCAAGTATACCCGTGGAATTATGGATGATGAGCGCCACCTTGTCTACGCTGGCTTTTTAATGCGTAAGCTTTCTTTGGCGAGTACCTCGGCCCCATCGCGCGAGAAGTAATGCCTTGTATTTGCACAAAAATGTGTAATTTGCACAGTTAGGACATCATATCGTTATGATAGTGTAAATGCAGATGATTGGTAGCTTCATAAGCGATCAGGAACAATTTAACCCCTCCCCGAAGATACATGAACACATAAAATAAATAACCCAGATACCCGTAGAGATACATACATCGCGCTTAGAAAATGCATGGGGAAGCCTACGGTAAGGGTGGGCCAACTGAAATTTGTGAGTGGGTCGACTTGGAAATTTGGGGTTGCGTCAACTTGATATTTGGAGGTGGGCCAACTTAAGTTTGGGCGTGGGCGAACTCAAGATTTGGGGAGGGCCAACTGAAGTTCGGGGCTGGGCCAACCTGGAATTTGGCGGTGGGCTGACTTAAATTTGGGGTTTGGCCAACTTAAATTATGGGATAAGCCAAGTTCAAATGGGGGTGTAGGCCAACTTGAAATTTGGACGTGGTCCAACTGAAATTTGGAGGTGGGCAAACCGAAAATCGGGCGTATGCTTACGCATACTTAGACAACTCCGCAGAGTTTCATTATTTTGCAGTTCTTGAATTTGCTTTGAATTCGGCTGCCACGCACGCATGAGTGGGTGACGATTATTATTTCGTTTCTTCACGGATACAGGCGATGTGCAGGGGGTGTTCACATGATCGCGCACGCTTGCTGGCACTGAAATTGCGCAGCCGTCCTATTTAGTTTAGAAACCACAACGCAGCAGCTATTTTCACACTGAGAAGACAAACATATGGACGGACGATGCACTCGCGACTAACTTATTATAAGAAAGCACGCTGAATATAATACCTGCAGTGCACGTGCGCGCACAGACAAAAAGAAAAGCCAAATAGAGAGAGACGTGCCACAAGCAATACTAGATCAGGCGTACGAAGTAAAGCATCTTCTTATGTGGCAGAAAAAAAAAAAATGTCTGGCCAGAGGGTTCCTGGACCAAGGAGCCTTCCCACCTTAGGGTGATACCGGGCCTCGCTCGGGACACTGTTTCGTATAATAAACGTTTCTCTCTCTCTCTCAACTAGCCTCAAAGCTCGTTTTACATCAGTACGCCCCATTCATGCCGCTTTAAAAAGAAACCAACCTCCCGCAAACGTTACCTCGAGCATTCTAGATGCAGTTATCACAATTTGACAGGTTTTCTACACCACCGGGGCGCGCACGTGGACCAAATTCATGCGCCTCCATCGAATACTGCGGCCCATCCGCGGTAGCCAAGGAGAAAGAGCGTGCCGTGCGCAGCGCGCGCAGCTGGCGGGCGAGGAGGAAAGCGTCGCGGGGAGAAGAGTGTCGCTACTTTCAAATTATCAAGGGGTTCTAGCAAGAACTAGCATCCCTGTATATGCTCCCGCACGGAGCGCAGTTGCGCATAGGTCAGGCATTATGCTCCAGCTATGCGGTGAAGCCACTTCTCGCGCGCGCAGGAGGCAAATGCCGCGCGGTGTTCCATTTGCTTTTTATGCCCGCTGGTCGCAAGCTACGTACGACAATTGTTCGCAAGTGCCGAGCAAGATGGCACGTTTTAATGCAGGCTACGCTCGAACCAGTGGCGTAGCCGGAGGGGTGTAGGGCTCCAGCCCCCCAATATTTTCAGCTTGCATGTATATAATATACGCACGAACGCGCATATAGGAGGTAGGACGCCCCCCAATATTAAATCCTGACTGCGCCCTGTGGCTCGAACAGCTCAAAAGTTCGCGTGCAAACACGCAGTACCTTGCAACGAAAAGCAATGCAACGTTTTTCAGCATGCATATGAAGTTCTCTCGCCGAGGCCGGAAGGCAAGAAACGTTTTAAAGGGTGTTTAATGAAAGCTTCACACACGTAAGGTCGATAATTACGCGAGCGCATTTTGGCTGCCGAAACCAGGGGAGTGATGGTCGTCGCAAAGCGAACTGTCGTGCATGCACTGATGTCAGTGACCGTTAACAGAGCGTCATTTATCGGTAACCGTCGTTCACAGCAGATATACACGTTTTCGACATATGCGTTGCAGACACGTCGATTTAAACGCGTTTCTAACTTTCACATGCGCACATTTTATGCAAAGCTTCCGTTTACGATTCATTCATACCGCAGACTATAAACGGCTGCTTCGTAGCAGCAAATCTGCAAGTAGAAAAAGACTCATGATGCAGGAGCTTCTAGATCAAATTTATTTCGTACAAGAGAATCGATTGCAATGGCTGCAGGCAGCGGGGCAAGAGTGCTGTTTCTTGAAGCCTTGGGGGGGCAGAATTCAACGAAACTGGAAAAGCAACAAGCTATTAAGAGTAACAACAGGTCATTTTTATTGCGCTAATCGCATCAAAATAGGAAACTTCCGAAGTAATTATTCGCACATTGCAGACTGTAATATGACAACACATTTTTCTTGATCTCTTCATACTACTCAGGTCAATTGACTATAACACGGCGCTTACTAAACATACAGGCAGAATTTTACATTCCTCACGTCGACTTAGGCCGATCGAACAAGCAAGGTATCGCGGGCGGTAAATGTTGAAGCTATCACAGCTGCCTCATAAACTGGAGCGCGCCAGGTTTTCGCTTACTGCAAAAAAAAAAAAAAAAAAAAAAAATGAACACTAGCACATCAGTCATGAAAATTAGAACGCCGACAAAAAATAAAAATATGTGAGAAAAAACAGGGTGCAACTGGCAAATTGTATCTGCTATAGCATTTGAACAAACTGTTGAACAAACTATAGCATTTCAACAAACTTCGCGCAATTGATTAGGCTTAGCGGAGTGGGAGTCAAGAGCTGGGTGCTACAAATAACACCGGCCACAAATACCCCGCCACCTTGCGTACTTGTCTAGCGGAGAAGGAGTCGAGCAGGCGCGCGTCCGTTCGACACGTCTGGTTAGCATTCAATCTCTAGAGGTAGTTAGTTCTCTAGAGATCATTCTCTCCAGATAGTTTACTGCGTTTTCCTTACACAGCCCGAATCGTGGCCGATTTGGTAGGCGACACAGTTTCTCCCAATACGACAATGAAGAAGATGATGATCATCAACATAATCAACTCCACCATTAAAATATCTCAAGTGCCACGAATACTTCAGAGTGGCGTTCCAATAAACGCCCCTCGTGGACGGCACAGCGCTTGGAGATGCATCGATGACATTCGAAAAACGCTTTCGTTGCAATAACAAAAATAGGCATGTTTGGAGCCACATCGTTTGGTCCATATTATTGGACCAAACGATGAAAACTTCAATAGGTAAGGTTTAGCGAACGCTACACGGACAATTATCTCTCTTGCGTAGGGTCGCAAAAAGTGACTGACCCGAAAGAACTATCACCGCCTGTGATGGCGACATCGGGAACCCTGCATTTCCTCACGTTGCCTACGTCAAAAGATTAATGGCCGCCGAATGTCCATATTTAAACGTTAAACAACGGAACTTCGGCCCATTTATGCGCATAACTGCACAAGTTCGTCAGATTGGCTGCCAGTGTGGCCATCGTAAAGGTAAGCATAGCGTCACCGCGAGTCAGGATTCTTCAATATTATTTTGAACGATTGGCGGAGCGAAAGACCGAAAATCTGTAGAACAGTGTCTCCAGAGTTCTATGTCCATTGTTCACGGCTGTGCCCCTATTGCTAGCACCTACAGCACACTCAATCGTTTCTCCGGAAACAGTCTTTGATATGTTTTGTGAACATGGCTGTAGTCATTTGTGTGTGTGTGGTGCACGATTCTTGCGTTGTTGTGAGGTCCAACAGCTTTGGCACATCGATTCTGGAAAGCTGTGCATTCATTAGGCAGATCTTTTGTGTCCTTACGAGTCCCGCGCTTATGCTGAATTCTTTTGATGCCCATAGGAAGCTTCTATGTTCTCCACACGGCGGTGGAGGCGAATGGCCCCGTGACAAAAGAACACGACAACAACCGCGCACGCAGCATCGATGTCATAACAAGCCGAGTGACACGTCAAAACACTGTCGACACTTTCTTTAATATAATTGTATATAATCAAGGGCGAGAATGTGCCCTTCTCCCCCATAATTTAAGAATGCAGGTCGCCATCGGCGAGCTTTTAAATTTCAAAGAATCAACCGACGTATGCAGGGGATGGCCCACGTGTCGTTGCTTTAATTCCCGTCGATACTGCATCCAAATTATAATCGTTGAATAGTGCAATCGGAAGATGTCGCACTGCGAACCGTCGTCTGGTACGCGATAAAAGCGTGAGATTACAGATGCAAGCCCCCTTTTACAATCGTAAGTTGCACATACGGAGCCTCATTTTTGTGCGCGGAAAATGGCGTGTACACATCTGGAGACCGTCGAATCCATGACAACGAAGCTTTCCCGAAGTGGACAGTAATGACGAACACATTTGCGTTCCATATGTACTCATGACTTTGTCGCCTACCAGCGCGTCGGCACAACTCCAGCGGGTCTGGGTCATGTGTGCGCGACGGTGAAACCGAACCTCTGCCATCGAGCACAGTGGAGTACGTTGCGCTAACTGTTGGGCCACGGATCTTCAAAAGCGGACAAACTATTCAGCGCGAATTTTTGGTTTGCTACTTTGAGTATTTTTTTACCTATCTTTTGTTATTTATTTTTGTACGAGGAAGCGACATTTGCAATTTTGGTGATGTCTCACTGTGTACGTGTGCGTTTAATAGTTGCCTAATAGCGACTGCCGTGGATAAAAAAAAAAAAAAATATCCATTTTGTTGTGGTTGCGGCGTCTCAACAGCTACAGTACGAAAATTCTTCGCGATAACTTTTGGGCAAAGTTTTCATTGAAAGGGTACAGGGTGTTTTTACCCTATTGTGAACGTTGATTAGAGGGGGGGGGGGTATATCTCTGAGAGAGTTCTAATACTACAAGGTGTGAGAGAGATATTCGAGGTCATATATTTTAAGTGCTGCAGATGTCATCATGTAAACGGCTTCTGACCTTGTCGCTTTTATATGCTGATATTTTACGTACGATTGCAGTGAATGTAGCAACAGTTGAAAGAAACATTATACTTTTGTGGTTTGGCCTGCCTTTGTAATTTCTAAATCCCTTAGTCCTCATGTTTGCTTGGAATGTGTCTAATACACTTACGTTTTTATGGCATGTACCTTAAAAATTGCTCCAGATTGGGCCCATTGCTGAAGCCACAATTTGCTTAATAAGCTCATTTCTTTCATTCAGTCAAACACAATGCGCATTTTGACTTTAGCGGTTTGTTTTTTGGCGGCAGCGTTTTGGGAAGGGGCCCAAACGTCTAGTTTTCTCTCGCACGGAACCGCTGAAAACGGCTCCGCCAATTTGGAATACTGCATAGGGTTACACGATGAAGTGGCGTTTCTTGCATGCGCCAACCATCGCAAAAGCTTGGAGCACCCGCTCTTACGCACCCTTCCGAAAGCGTGGACGGTATGGTCTCATCCCGGTGTAGGCTTTTATGGGTTAGCACAACGCAACCTTTACAATGACGTCAGGATGGTTGTTTTGCTACTGACCCGTGTGGGAGAGGAGGGCTTGTGCGCTCGCCTTCCCGGAAAGTATCCACTAGGGACAAACTTGGCCGACTGGGTCCTCTTGAGAGTCGGGGACACTATGCGGCAGGCAAGAAACACGGCGGCGTGGAAGGCATCGTCTCTGTCTTGCAGAAGTTTGGCTGCCCCGTCGCCGAAGCGAGATGTGTGCGTGTCGTTTGAAGGAGCGACTGCGCTGCACAGGAAACGCGGGTTTCCCGAAAGCGACGAGCAGAAGCGGCTGTCAGCGGCGCTCGCTGGACAGCAGATAGTGATCGCTTGTACGCCGACGAGATATTCGAATTCTCCCGCAAGCCTCAGTTGTTATACGCCTTTCGCTCGGGGAATACTGCGCGCGCTTCGTGGTTACAACGCGACGCTCATTCTGAAGCGCTGTAAAGATTTGAACGACGGAGCTACTGCGGTAGTCCGCGGAGATGTGGATATTTTGATGGCCTTCTCGAAGCAAGACGAACAGATTATGGAACTCTTGAACCTGCCCCGTCCTCATGATTACGCGTACGAAACATTCTATTCCATGAGAAAGTTGGGCGGCGCCGAAGTGTCGTTCTTCGCAGTTTTGCTAGATTCCAAAGAAGGGTTCGGCAGCCTCCTGGCCGTCATGATTCTCGTGTGGCTAGCGATGTCCGTTCGCGACTGCTTCCATACTGGCGCGTTTCGCCTGGACGCAGTCCTGGACTCTGGAATGTTTCTGATCGCTTCCTTCCTCGCAAACTATGCGCCACTGCCCAAGCAAGGCGCCGGAAATCGCAGGAACAGCCCTAGGATTTCGCGCGCGATCACCTTGACCGCCTGGATGCTGGCAATACTTCCATTGTCGGTTTACTTTCGCGGTGAGCTCACTTCGCGTCTGGCGGTGACGGTCCCGCTCGACCAGATGGACACGCTGGAAAAGCTCGAGCACGCGCTGGACAGAGGAGACGTACAACCGTGCATCGTAAGAGACGGCTGCATGAGTACCACCATCGAGGGCACCATTCCGCACAGGAACCAGACCCTGCTGGCCAAGCTGCAGAAGGCATTTCGCCTTCAGAAAAGGAAAACTGCCAACGTTTTCAACTCTGTGCTGGGTTGCCTGGAGTGCGCGAGTGAACCAGGCTTCGCGTGTTTCATGTGCAACCTGGAGGGTTGCCGCGCCCGTGCAGCAAGGCGGCGCTTCGTCGAGTCTCGAGAGCCGTTAAACCTGGCTTTCGCCACGATGCCTACAACCAAGGGCTACCGCCTCGCGCGAGCCTACGACCACCTGCTGCAGAGGTTGTTCGAGACGGCGGTGAGCCCGTTCAACGAAAAAGAAGACCACTGCGATCCGCGCGACGAGCCCAGCTGGCACGCTGGTGGCGACCCACCAGGCGCAAAAATTACGCAAGTGTTCGAATTGTCGGCCTTCTTTGCGACGTTTGCGTGCCTGATGTTTCTGTCGCTCGTTGTTCTTTGTGTTGAGCTTGCGTTTGGTCGCCACCGCATGACTGACGGTAGTTAATTCTATGTGAGCGTGTGTGTCGATCTGCAGTCGTAATGACTACCGTATCATTACCGCTCATATATTTTCTCGGAAAGTACACGGTACCTCTACAAGTGTCCAAATACAAGGTCCTCTACAAGGTCCAAATATCTGTGTATACATTTTGTTTGTGTTACTCAATAAAGACTTCTTGATTCTTGATTCTTCTTGAAGTGCCGAGCTTTAGCTTGCGCTTACGAATTACGAGGTTAACAGGAGCCCTGACTAGCGAAGGCGGTAGCGACATCTTGTGAAGTGACAACGCATTTAAATTATGTGTTTATGTGAGTGACCTAGTTGTAGAAAAATTATGAAACGACTGCATATTACTGATTATGTCGCAACCAACAGCAGCAGTTGCCGAGCGGAACCTGATAGGTCGGTGCAGTATTGGCTTTGCATGCTTTTTTAAACTCCGCGTTACCAAACGTTGTCACCAGCGTTGTCGCGGCCGTGCTCCTTTCCGGTGACCCCGCGAAGTGATCGTGCCAGATAGGCGTACACGATGTGACTTAAAACATCGGAGTTCAAATTTGCTGGTCTTGCGTCACAATTGCAGACAAAACGTCCTCACCCTCATCGTGATACCGGATTAGATGAGTCAAGGCAGTGCCAAGCCTCTCCGTCTTCTGGCGGCGGTTCAAAATCTTGGGCATACATTGCGCACACAAGTGCGCAATGGATAATACGAATAATGGCTGATGTTCACATGCTCTGCCAGTTCGTCGATGCTTATCCTCCGTTCTTGTCTAATCAGCTCATCAACCTTTGCAATTGTGTTGGGGGTGATTGCACGGTGGCTTTGTCCCGGTCTTGGATCGTCTTCGCAACTTTCACGTCTTTCTTTGAACCGTTTGCTCCGACGCTTCACAGTGGCCAATGAAAAGCAATGTTCAACGTACACGGCAGCCATATGGTGATTACTTTCTTTTTGGGAAACATCTTCATCTGTCAAAAACCTCCCGACAGCACGCTGCTCAACTTCTGAAGCATCCATTACGTCACGCAACCATGTTCAACCCAGTGTATGAGAGCATTAAAGAACCTTGATCCTCACATCTGCATGTCCCTTTCGTAAATAAGAGATTCCTCTGTGCCAGGTGCATGCCTCGCAGATAATGGACCGAACCATTATTGCGCAGGATGGGTTGCTTACTTTGATTTGACTCGCCTTCGTACATTACAAATGCGAAGATACAATGGAATATACAAATGCGAAGATACAGCTTGATAAAGGGCAAGAAGGTGTCGCTGGAAACAAAGTTCACTGCACATATACACAAAACTTCGCAACAAGATAATTAAATATACGTATGTCTCCAATTAATCTACGTATCTAAGAAAAAGTCACTATGTTTGATGCGTCAAACAAGGCAAATAAACATGTTGCGCGATCACAAATTCACAGAATCCGTGATTCCGCCTCCATTCCATCCCCCCCCCCCCCCCCTATAGAGAATTTTAGTGCGTCCGGTATTCCGGCAAGCGCGGGCGGTTCGCCGGTTTAGTGGGGGCGTGAACGTGAGCGGCCAGATGGGTGGCGCAAAGCTCAACCACACAAACACAAAGCTAATTACTATGTCCTGCTTAGCTGCTGGTGTAAATTTTCGACAGCGGCATAATCGTGTTCACAATTACGCCGCTGCCAGAAATTTGCACCAGCAGCGAAGCAGGATATAGTGGGTTACTGCGGTTTTAGCTGTGTGTTTGTCTGGTTGAACTCTACGTCACAGGCGGCTGCACCGCTCCGACCGCTCACATTTACGCACCCGCAAATCCGGCAATCCGCCCAAACCGCCTCCATTTGCCGTAATAGCGGACGGGCTAAAAGTCTCTCATATATCGCGCTCGACGGAAAGCCGGCACGCTTCCTCCCCGCTTTTCTCCCTTGCGCACACAAGACTCAGCCACCATCGTTGGCTCCCCGATGCCCGCCCACCCCCCCCCCCCCCCCCCCCCCCCGCTTACACTTTCACTCGCACATACAGCATGCGGCGCGCGGTCACGATGTTACCGCTCCTGAACTTTATACGGAATGTGATGGTGACGGCGACGGCAGGATTGTGCCTGGAGTGTCTATATAACTGTTATCGGAAATAAGAGTATCCGGCAATTGAAGCTTCCCGTGGCCCATTACTTTCCGCAAAAGAAGTAATAAAATTGAACTTTTACCATGCATGCGACAATTCGCTGAGCCGCAAGAATGTCTTCATTTTTCTTCTTTTGTGGGACAGGACGCGCCAAAATGAAATAGCGTAAAGGAAAGCACGTTGGCCACAATCGAATGCCTGCTTTGGGCACCTAGTGTGGCTACCTAAGGAATACTGAAGAAAACGTGAGACGCTTG
Source organism: Dermacentor andersoni (assembly GCF_023375885.2). Classification (NCBI taxonomy): domain Eukaryota; kingdom Metazoa; phylum Arthropoda; class Arachnida; order Ixodida; family Ixodidae; genus Dermacentor; species Dermacentor andersoni. Next base: position 116,519,498 of record NC_092821.1, on the reverse strand, counting down.
GTCCACCGATAATCATACGCATACTGCTCGGTATCCTACACCGGCGAGGCAAGACTTTCCGCAAAGATTGCGCTCAAGTGAACGCGTTGTAAGCCGTCGAGTTCTCGTATTGAGGGCGGCGAGTGACCATGCAATATTTCTTTTTCTCGTCTGCTAGCCAGAAAGCGTTCAAAACTCTGCCAGGCGAAAATCCACTCGGCCAGAGAAAAACGAACACGCATCGAAGTGCGCCGCGCGGTGGTCGATGCAGCACGAGAAAAACGCATGCGCTCTGGCTGGTTCGGCAGGCCGCGGGAGGGAGAACAAAAAAGAAGAAGAAGAGGCTCAATGCGTCCTCGCGAACAGAAGTCCAAGTAGAAAAATAAATAAGAACGTGGTTACCTTTGCTGGATTTAGTGTCTTGACATAGATGCTTTGGAGCAGGTGAAAAAAGAATGTTGATATTCTTTTCTGTGACATTGCGGCACGAATGAACCACCACAACGCTTCGTCTCATTGGACTTCGCTGCGTGCTTTGTCAACTTGTCTGATAGTGCGTTGATTTGGCTTGTCTTGTTGAATGGTCCGATGTACGACTTTAGAAAAGTCAATGCGCCTTTGGCGTCAAATGTTTATACGAACATCAAACCCACGTAGTTCCGGCATTGAAAATCTAAAGCCCGACTTTGGAAATGTCAGTGCACCTTTCGCATCAATAGGTTAGGAGAACTTTATACCCATGAAGTTTCAGAACTGAAATCCACGCGATCCCTAGATTCCACGGTCTCCAGGAGACCCAAACGCCTTTGAAACATTGTGCTCGGATATTGCTCCTTGCGTTACGATATGTGACACCCGGTGCATGGGCGTTGCCGCGAAATTCAGCCCGATTTCGCAATGTTCGCGCTAAAATGTCTTTTCGAGCGTGAAAACGACATTCTAGACAAAATCGAGCATGATTCCCGGCGCCGTGGGTTGTTTTGGTCGGCGGCGCGTGACAGCACGAAAAAATTTCGGTGAGGGGTAGGCTGAAGCCCTATAAACCCCCCTCCCCTGGCTACGGCCCTGCGTCAAGGCCCAGTAGGTACTTTAATATTATCCCAGAGAAGTGAATTGGGTGTACCCTATTCAGTAATTACAATGCAATTATCCTAAAGCAGGCGGAAAGCTTAATTGGCGTATGCCAGGAAAAAACAGCAGTAACACATACTTGCGGCTTCCCTGCATCTGAGACTGGCGGCTTCAAGGCACTCTAACTGCGTAAAGTACAAAACTATTCAAGTCAGCATCAAATCACTACATTTAGTGCTAATTAACTACAAAACTGACGGTAGAGCCGGAATACTACTGCGAGACAAACTTGTTCTACGGTTTTAGTGCCACTTTACATTACATTGAACCATTACCAGAGCCCTTTAGGTACAACCGATCAAACAGATGCTATGAATTATGCGTGCTGTTTTTATTGCACGCTTGATATAATACTTCGCAATGATTCCAGCGCCAGTGAAATCGCAGAAATAAGAGGCGTTTGCTATGTTAATTTGCTCCCGAAGTCAATTTCTGCGCCCACTGAAGCGACATAGACTAACAAATGTCGGTAACATGCAGACACGACCCAAAGACACGTAACTAATGCTGTTGCAAACACAAACCTTCCCCAGTCCGGTGCGATTGCAGCACATTTTCCCCGCGCAATACCCGACTGCTCTTTGCAAATTATGTCAGGAAACTAGAGCGACGCTGTCACACATATTTTGGAAGTGTCGTGTTACATCAGCTACAATGGCAGTAGCTCCGGAGGCTCTTGCGTCGAAGTGGGCCGCCGCTCTGCACAGCTTCAACCTCAAGACACAAGAGTGGGCTGCCCAGCAAGCCCGAGAGGCGGCGACGAGGCAAGGCCTCGAAGTCCCCTCATGGGAAACCTGAGCCCGGGTCGTCAAATTTGCCGGATTCAAAATAAAGTTGTTGCCACCCATCCAACTGACGCTGTTATTTTTGATTGCTTGGACATGAAGATATTGTGCGCGTTTATGCTATTCACACAAATACAACTGTAAAAATAAAGATAAATGTGTTTGAGGCTTCTGAAAGCTACGCCACGGAGGCACGTCTTGCGCAATACAAACAAATTTTGTTGGAACTATATAGGTGTGCTGGCGGCCAACTTTCTCCAAATAGTGTGCTTTTGTCAATCTCTCATTTGTACATTGAAGCAGTACTCTTCTGTAGGACCCCTGTTGGCTCTCTTATCCTCCTCAGCCCAGCAGCTCAAACCTGTGCCTCTGTTGTGCAGTAAACGTGTAATTTTCGGCTGTAGGTGGGCTCCTACTGACTGTGTGAGCGTTCGTCACGATTGTCTGCAAGTGCGCCGTATCGCGGCTGCATGTCTACAATCGCTAGTAGGTACAGCGGGACGTGGCGTTTCTCGCCGCGCTCGACGTTTCTACGCAGGCGCGAGTAAGAGCGGGTGCGAGAGAGGAAATCTGGGGGGCCTTTGCTCCTTGAATATGCGGCTAGGCACTACGGAGGAGGTTTCTTAGCGCGTGTTGTATGCGTTTGTCCCCTAGACATGCCGGCATTGCGGAGTGTGGTCGAGTTTGTTTACGCTCCGCCTTGTGCTAAGTCAGCCGTGCCAGAGCGTACCTGTCTCGGGCCTTACGGCGATGTACTTCGAAAATAACATCACAGATATTTCCGTGGGAGCAGTAGGGACCGTAGTAGAGACCTGGCCGCACATATTAGAAATATAGAAGGCAGGGCGCCTAACCAACCGCGGTTGAACGCGAGTGGCTGGGAGGCCGCCGGGGACGCTAAACGGCCCTGCAACCGCTATGAGAATACGCCACGCCACCCTAACGCCTTTTACGCTAACCTATAACCTACTGTAAACCTAAGGTAACCTAACGTGGGCCCCATGGCGTGGCATCAAGCAATCGCGTTCATTTCGGAAGGTAGAGCGCCGTGAGGCGCGACAAAGGCATAACCTGGCATGAATGACTCAGCACAGGCGTGGCAGGCGCCAGAAAGTCTGTCCGACGTAACTCCAGCGATCACGAAATGGGACGTCCATGCCCACGGCTTCACCCGCTTCATCGCGCCGGCAGCCAGCGTCGGAGCGTAAACATACTATACCTCACTCAGCAATGCCTTCACGCCTAGAGGACAAACGCGCACAACACAAGCAAAGAAACCTCCTCCGTAGTGCCTAGGCTAAGTCAGATAATCAAGGAGCTAAAGCGCCCAAATTTTCTCCCTCGCACCCGCTCTTACAAGCGCATGCGCACAAACGTCCGTCGCCTCCGGAAATGCTGCGCCACCTCTGCACTTGCTAGCAATTGTAGAAATGTTACCACGGCTGCATTTTTACAATTGCTAGTAGGTACAGCGGAGCGTGGCATTTCTCGCGGCGTTCGCTTTTACACCCCTGACACGCGCAGGCCTCGGTGAGTCCCACCCACGGACCAGTCCGGGTTCTAGCTTTGGTGTCCCCGCTGCCACTTTATCGTCCAGGAGGCGCCGCCAATAATGCAAAATAATGATACGTTGTTTCAGTTAATCAAAAATACGATTGAATAAATATAATTATGTCCAGCCGCCAACTTGCGACGCTCAGTTCAGCACTATCACGCCCCGCGACTTCTGTCGGTATGCATAGGGACACATGCTGTAAAGCTTGGGCAAGTTGGTGTAAAATTCTTTTTCAAGAGCGCAAAGGAGAAGGACAAGACGAGCGCACAACACAGCGCTGTGCATGAGCACTCGTCTCGTCCTTGTCCTTCGCACTGTTGAAAAAGAAAAGAATGGACAAATGCATACAGCACGCGCTAAGAAACTCCTCCGTAGTGCCTAGGCAGAGTCATATATTCAACTAGCAAAAGTCCTCACATTTCCTCTCTTGCACCCGCTTTTACTCGCGCATGCGCGCAAACTTCCAACGTTCCCGCAAGTGCCACGCCCCGCTGTACCTACTAGCAGTTGTACGTACGCACCCCGGCTGCACGAAAATCAACGAAAATCGGGGAGCTGTCGTTCCATTATTTCCCCATACCGTCAATGAGCGACGGCGAATGTGGTTGGAGGCACTCGGTTGTGCATGTTAAAGCAATTGGACGAGTGCGCTTTCCAAGACAACAGCGAAACTCGATGGGCCATCCACCGACGATGGCCGCGTCCCCGACGGAGTACCAAGACCGCAAATGCTCGCTCCCACAGTCGGTCCTGCTAAAACCCCTTAAACTTCGTAAAGTAGCGCCACGCTTTGAAGAATGCCGCCTCCTCGCGCGCTCTGGCCGAGGTCGACGCCGCGTCGCGATTGGCCTAATAGCATCACGTGGGCCCTCACGCCGTGTTTCAGCGCCATTTTCGCTCAAGAAGCGCCTACGGAGTGGCGAGGAGCGCATGCTGGCGCCGTTGCTACGCTCGAGCGGTGTAGGCGACGCCACGATCGAGGAGGGAGCGTGAAAGAGAGGAGAAACGAGGTGTAGTGAACGCGCAGGAGGAGAGTGACGCTACTCTACGAAGTTTAAGGGGTTTTAGTTCCTGCTAGTCACGAGCAGCGCCCAGGAGCCAACCAAGAAGTGAGTAAAATTTTAGTAGGCTGCGCGTCAATAGTACGCAGTCAGCAGCTGCAAGCCTGGTTCTAGAAAAGCAGACGCTCTCGCACGAGGCGCGACTGTAGTCGCTAGCTTGTGGTTTGTTCAGCAGTTATCAAGCAACTATTTTTCCCCGGCAAACGTCAATGGTTGCTTCATCCATCATGAACTGCAGAATTGTGTGCGCGCAGCAAGGTGTCATTACCAGCAAGATGTCGGCATCACGGAAGCTGTATACGGTGAGAGTGCGTAAAATACGGCGTTTGTTGCTACCGTTGTGGCACTTTCATCGAATCTTGAAGTGTACTCTAGAACTTGTATCCGTACAGTGGCAACAGTTGCACGTGTTCGGCGTTATTTTATATGGGGCACCAAAGCGTGCGCAACAGTGTGTTTGTATTATGCAGCGCGAAGGGCCGGTAGAAATGCTATCAAACGCAATATCTGCAATAAGCATTGGCGTGTACGATGCCATATCAGTGCGCTACCGCAATCTTACCTTATGACGATTTACGCAGGAAACCAAGTACCGTGTGTAATCGGAGCCTGCATTTTTGTCCTTGCAGGAGTTGCTAGCAGAGAACTACAATGTTTCCACAACACTGAACACATCGGGACATTTGTCACCTGCTCAAAATGCTGATGTAAACATACGTTCGAGCTCATATCACGAACAGCTTACACAACAGCCACGCTCAAGATTGATAATTTAAATGGAACAGAATAGGTCCTATGGATTATGAAACAAAAGTAGCACGAACTACAAAAGGGTTCACACGCATTGAAAGTGCTGCTATAATAGTAGTGAAACGAAAAAGCGAACACTTTCACTGGAGATAGTGCGCCTCCGTTGCCGGCCTTTCAAGCTGTGGTTCAGATGGCAACAAAACGCGCCGGCGGATGTGGCGGTGAGTGGCAATCCCTTGCTACGTCATCCAGCTCCAGGTAGCGCCTCACGTGGGCCCAGCAGTCTTGATTAAAGCGGGAGACACACGGTCCGATTTGGTGTCCGATGCGGCGTCCGACGCGCCGGAACGGCAGCCGGAATCGAGGTGTTTTGCCATGCCGAAGCGCCGGATCGGACGTCCGGCGTACGGCAAGCCGGGCAGATTTTCATCGTCCGACGCGTCCGGCCACCGCATCGTCGTCTGGCAGCAGCCAATGACAGCGCGGCTGGCATGTGACGTTCTCCGACGTTCCCTCCACGGAGGCGGCGCTGGCTGGCCGGTTTCTCGCAGTGTTCTTTTTTTTCCTTGCCTGCTGCAGTTTGTTTCCGACAAGAAATAGTTACCAGTTCAGTAAAATTATTTCGAACGTGTGCCTGTTATCCAAAGCATCGCCTAGTACACTAGCACTAAGCTACTGGCGAGATCGGGAGCCGCGACGCGAAAGCATTTCGCGGGCAGACATCCCACACCGACCGTCTGAGCGAGGCTGCTCGCTTCGCTTGCACGTTTGCCCTTCGCAACGACTGTGTCGAGTAAACCAATTGTAGTTAATTACGGGCAACCTAAGTGTACAGTCTTAATTGTTTTGACAAACATAAGCGCTCTTCGATGAGCTCGGGTTGGATCGTAAGCGCCGTCTGCCTAGCTAGGCCTACCGGCCCTATCGCTGGCTGTTAGCGGAGTCGTCAGTGGACAACGCGCCGTCGTGAAGTGTTCAGTCAGTTGCAGGGGCACGATTTTATTGACAGTGTTCGTGTAAAGCGTAGCAGTGTTGTGCAGAGTTGTTTATATAGCGTTTCTCGACGTGGCTATGAAGTCAAGCTGGGGGGCTGGATCTGGGCGGAGCTTACGCGCCGCTCAATCTTCCGGATGCACGCACCGTGTGCCCCCAATCGTCGTATGCCGCATGCCGGAGCATGCGGCGCCGCTCGTCGGATCGGACGCCGAATCTTACCGTGTGTCTCCTGCTTAAGGCCACTGTTACGTTTCGCCTACGACGCGCGGTATAGCCGGCGCGGATGCAACGGACGCCGGGGCTTCGTTGAAAGCGGCGGACATTTTGGCCCGTTCAGCGCCGCCGCAACGCCTCCCCGCCAAGCGCGACCAGGCATGTTTCAATGCCACGTGTCTTCGTGTGTGTGTGTGTGTGTGTGTGTGCATGTTGGTGCCCACGCTTGTCAAAGCGCGGCAGCCGGGGAGAGGAGCTCCCCAAGTGTGAAGCGAGGAGGACTGACCGGCGCCGGCCCGGCGGATGCGTCACCTTCTACTCTCAACGTGCCCGAGCGCCGCCGTCACGTGGCCTCATCACGAGGGGTTCCTTCTTGCCCTCGACTCCGAGAGTATAAAAGCAGCTGCTCCCGGACGTCAAGAGAGAGGCTCCGATTTCATCCGTCGAGTAACGTGCTCTCCCGTCTCTCCACTTCGGTCGACCTGACCGGCCGCTCTTTTGCGATGCTAGAATAAACAAGTTGTTCTGTTAGCAGTCGACTCATGCTTTGCCAGCACCTTCGGATGCTTCCAGTTGTGCCCCAGGCCGCCAGGCCAACGCTACCCTTGGGGCTTGCGACCCATTTGCAACACCACCCAGTTGCGTGCGGCCGTCCTCGCGTGGCAGACACGTGACCTGCCCCTTGACGACCCCGGCCAATCGCAGTCGTGAAGGCCATCAATGCACCGGAACTTTCGTCGTACCATATCGGCTGCCTTGGCCTTGTCGATGGACAACACTTGGGCGAGCTCTGCCACGAGGGCTGGATGGCGGGAGACTCGGTCCAGACCTCTGGCGCATAACCTGGCGAGAAATGATATTAGTCGTTTTACAGTGGAGCTGTATATGGCTAGGGTACTATAGAATTTTTGTGCCTGTACACAAGAACTATCATCATCAGTGGCTCATAGCCCCGCCAGCAAGCGAAAAATGCAATGTTTCATAGCCCCGTAAGCCACAGCCTACAAGCGCCCATCAAAGTAAAACGAACAGTGCTTGCATTCTTTCGAGTCATGCATACAATGTACAGAGCAGCATGTTGAAAGCTGCCATCAGTGCCTCATGCACCCGTAAGCAAGCATAAAATGCAATGACCCATAGCCCCGTAAGGTTTATGGCTACTCACTTTGCGTGGGTTAATTTCGATGACACTACCCCTGTTGTCATTGTCGGTTACTTTAATGTGGATGCGTCGGGAGCGAAAGGGCAGTGGTTTACGCATTTCATGTTGCAGACATATCGCTCGCGATGCTACACCGATCCATTCCAACCGACCACGCAGCGGCGAACGTGCATAGGTTTCATATTATCAAAGTCTGCAGTCGCGAGTATGCCGATCAGCGTATATCATATCACAACGACCACAAAGCCATTGTGACCGTCATTACTGAGTGACAATGCATGATGCAATGAAGTCTTTACAGGTTTTCTTACCACAATGTGTAAAGCTCCGCTGGTCATCCGCCTGCGGAGGGCGGAATGACCTTGAATTTCTTAGCATGCTTGGGGGCACTAATGTAATTCTACGTAAACACCTAGTCACGGTACATTTTCAGATATCACGCGCCTTATTTGGAGCGCCGAAAAAATAAAACCACAACGGGTTTGTGGAAAGAAATCCGTTGATTATTGCCTCCCTCTCTCTATGCTAAAATAGCCGTTGAAGTTCTTGTTCTCGATAGAAGTTGGCTGATTGGAATTGGGCTGTAAATAATCACTTAGGCTCGCAATAAAATACTTTGAGTCGCACAAGAGCACACGCAACAATAGCGACTTGCACTTGTGTAGCGGGCATCCAGATTTTTTAAACGTTACATCAGTTCGCTAAAACACCTAGTATATGGCAGACTCTGCTTACGCAAGACGTGGAGTAAGTGAAGACGTCTAGGTGAGCCCATGGTCTGTGGGGATGCTCGACTCTCACACGTCCCCTAATATGTTTTCCCCCCATGTCTCGCGTCTCCTGTAATGCGGCAAGTCCGCGTGCCTTGGTGCCGGCAGCGGTAGGTCGGGTTGCAGCGCATTACAAGAAATGGCGCCAGTGTGGCGCTGCTAGCGCCACTTGACGACGGGGTTGGTTGGGTGCGACAGGAGACGTTTATTTGAGGGATCGCCAGCCGTTTGTGCGAGGCCCGAGTAATAGCGGGCGGAAGGGGGAAAATCTGATAGCTTTTGCTCCTTGAATATGACTTTGCCTAGGCAATACGGAGGAGGTTTCTTAGCTTGTGTTGTAAGCGTTTGTCCTTGGCGTGCCGGCATTGCGGTCGAGTTTGTTTACGCTCGAACGCAGGCTGCCTTTCTCGCACCTGCGACGATCATGCTAAGTGAATTGTGGCGGATCATAGCTTGCGACCGTAGTAGAGCCTTGGCCGCATATATCGAAAATCTTGAAGGCAGAGTGTCTTAGCAAGTCTTTCCGACGTACCTTCAGACGCAAAGTCCTGACTGGTGGTGCGAAGTAGCGGAGCGCAGTAGTGCTGCACTTAGCGTCACAAGTTGGCGGCTGGACGTAAATATATTTATTCAATCGTGTTTTTTACCAATTTTAACGACGTGTCATTATATCGCATTAGTGGCGACACTTCCAGGACACCAAAGCGGCAACGGGAACACAACGGGGACACCAAGCCCCGCAGATCCTGCGCCACATGCTTTACTATAACCTCAGGTGCTCTCCTGAAGCCTCCGTTTGCCGGTTACATGTGCACTCCTAGAGCAGTGCTTGTAAAAAATCCAATCTATCGCAGCGACGAAAAAAGCGACCCGCGACTTATACAACACCAATCCGAACCTTCCTCCTCCAGACAGAGCGATCACCAAAAAGGGGGTCCGTGCCCACTGCCTCACGGCGCGTGCAGCTAGCGGCGGCGCGTATACAAACTCGACCTCACTCCATTTCTCTATGCGCAATTCGCAATGCCCGCACGTCTAAGGGCAATTGGATACAACACGCGCCAAGAAACGTCCTTCGTAGTGCCTAGTCAGAGTCATATATTGAAGGAGCAAAAAACCCCCCGATTTTCTCTCACGCCCACTCCTACTCACACCTGCTTACGAACGGCTGGCGATCACTCAAATGAACGTATCGTGGACACCCGTGTACGCTCTTCCTCTTTGGCTACGGATCGGCAAGCGGCGCGGACGTTCCGCGCGTGCGCCGAGCCATGCTTCTGCAAGACCGTCTCGCGAGGCCTACACCGGAATGGACGAATACGATGGTTCGTTTGCGTGACCGTACGCGTGAGCGACCAGGCGTTGGTGTCCAGCATGGGTCGAAAATATTCGCTCGTTATCCGGTCGCGTTGAATCGGACTTCCTAGTTTTGTCGCGCGCCCATCGGCACGTCTTGTGGATAGCAACTCGGCTAGCAAGCATTAGTGTATAAAAGGCACAGTAAATACCCTTGCACTACTGTGTTTGCGTTCCTTTGTCCCAAGAGCGCGGGTGGGAACGCCACATGTCCTACATTTTGTTTTCACCAAGTTGATTATTTAGGAGGAAGACTGCTGCCCTGCACTTTCCATTTGCACCGTGCGTGCTTCAGGAATTGAGCTGCTCGTGCTAAATCCCGAGTTCCTCCGCGCTGCGTCGCATAGGACGAACCAGGAGGCGGACCACTCGTCATAATCTATCTCTAAAAAACCCATGTAGGTGGTGCTGCACAGCGTGCGGTTCTTGAAGATGCCGGTGCTCAGGCGGCGCATGAAGTAGGGAAGTGGAGATGAAGACCAGCGCAATAAGCAGATTTTTCGGATCGCCACGCTCTGGATTATAGCATCGGCAACGAATATGACATCTTCGCCTAATCTGATGCTATTGTGTGTTGTTTTATGGCGCAAAGGCCAGGTTTGGCCAAAGAGCGCCATGACAAGTGGTAATGTTGACGATGTATAATGGAAGATGTGACGTGGCTGTAAAGGGGCCTAAAATATAGCCACTGTAAAGTGCGTAAAATGTACGTGTAATAAAATTATGGCGATGACATATGACCTGTACAATGTGCATTAAGGTGCATTGCAAAATAATGAGATGATATAAAGAAATGCATAGGTTTCTAAAATTAACTAGAGCATCATGGCCTCGTTAGAGCTCTTGAGACACAAGGGCCTGGAGGCATGTGCTATATAAAACAACTATCACAGCGGCATCCTCTGGAGAGAGGATGCGCTACGAATTTATTGGGCTCATAACATGTAGGACAACCTCCTTTAAAAAATTGAGGACTACTCTGGTGTTGAAAAATGGTTCTTTGCCAAGAAACATAGCTGGGTGAAGAGGTATGCAATAACAATATGCAAGAGGAAAATGCTCCTTTCTTTCAGGTTCGGCTTCGCGACACTCCAAGAGGACGTGGAGGACGGTCAGCCTCTCACCACATGGACCACAGGTAGGCCGTTCATTTCCAGTAAGGAGAAAATTGTGTGTACCAAATGTGTGCCCTATTCTGAGGCGGCAGAATAGGACATCTGTTCACCGTGATTTTGATGGCGAGGGCCAAAAACCTAGCTGTGGCTTTATAATGTGCAGTTTATTGTTTATTTCTCCGTTCCACATGCGTTGCCAGTGTTGTCGCAGTTTCTTACGCAAGAAAGGCTTCAGATCTGTGACCGGGACAGCAGCTGCAGAAGAAGTGTTTAGTGATGTGAGTGATGTGGCCATTTTATCAGCCAGTACATTACCCTCGATACCTCTATGGCCAGGTACCCAGCATATTACTACCTGTATATGTGATATATAAATACTGCATAAGAGGCAGTAAAGTTCAATGAATACAGGGTTTTTAAGCTTTTGTAGTGAAATTAACGCTTTTACGAGACTTAGCGAGTCTGTGTATACAATTGCTCTGTCGAGTTTTCATTTCTGTATATGTCTTACTGCAGACAGTACTGCGTAAGCTTCTGCAGTGAAGATACTTGTTTGCGGGTTCAGTAAGTCAGATATAGAAAGAGAGGGACCAACAGCAGCATAAGATACACCAGCATGTGATTTAGACGCGTCTGTGTAGAATTCAGAGCAGCTGTACTTCGATTGAAGTTCGCGGAAATGCATAGCGATTTCGATGTCAGGTGCGTGTTTTGTGACCTCTACAAAGGATACGTCACAGCCTATCACCTGCCACTCCCAGGGCGGTAATAGCTTAGTTGGAGGCATTAGTCGATGTTCGAGAACACGGACATCCATTTCCGTGCTAAGTTTTCTTGCATGCAGTGAGAAAGGAAGTCTCATGGAGGGTTTATTATGAAACAGTGTTTGACACGTTATGTCGTTAACAGTTTTGAAACACGGATGTTCTTTATTGGAGCGCACATGGAGAAAATAAGTAAAGCTGATGTACGTTCTCTGAAAATGTAGTGACCACTCGTCTGACTCTGCATATAGACTTTCCACCGGGCTTGTTCTAAATGCGCCAGTGGCTAGGCGGATACCTAGATGATGAACGGGGTCTAACATTTTTAGCGCACTCGGTGCAGCAGAGTGATATACTACGGCACCATAATCTAACCGTGATCTAACTAGGCTTCTGTAGAGATTCAACAGGCACCTCCTGTCGCTACCCCATGTAGTGTGGGATAGAACTTTAAGTAAGTTCATCGTTTTTAGACATTTTTCTTTAAGATATTTTATGTGTGAAATGAAAGTGAGCCTGGAGTCGAGAATGACACCTAGAAATTTGTGCTCTTTCTTGAAGGGAATTTGTTGTCCACCCAGTTCTACACAGGGATCAGGTACCAGGCCTCTCTTCCTTGTGAATAGAACACAAGAGCTTCTGTGCGGGTTGATTTTAAATCCATTTTGGTCTGCCCACTTGGACACCTTGTTTAAACCCTGCTGTACTTGTCTTTCACACACTGTAAGGTTGCAAGATTTGAAGCCTAGCTGTATATCATCTACGTAGACGGAATAAAAAATGGCGGGTGGCAGTGAAGGACGAAGTGTGTTCATTTTAACGATAAACAGAGTGCAACTGAGTACTCCTCCCTGGGGTACACCTGTTTCCTGAAGAAAAGGTCGCGACAATACATTGCCGATTTTCACACGGAAGCTACGATCCGACAAATAGCTTTCAATTATGTTCAGCATATTTCCACGGATTCCCATCTCCGACAGGTCTCGCAAGATCCCGTAACGCCATGCCGTGTCATACGCTTTTTCCATGTCAAGGAATATCGATAGGAAATACTGTCCATGTATAAATGCATCGCGGATGTTTCCTTCAATGCGCACCAGATGATCGGTTGTCGACCGCCCTTGTCTGAAGCCACACTGATAAGGATCGAGCATATTGTTGAGCTCAAGGAAATGTATAAGTCTGCGATTTATCATTTTTTCAAAAATCTTACACATACAATTTGTTAGAGCTATCGGACGATAACTTGTTGCCAAGGAAGGGTCTTTTCCCTGCTTTAGAACAGGAACGACAATCGCTTCTTTCCATGTGGATGGGAGGTATCCTGAAGCCCAAATAGTGTGGAATAGTGTAAGAAGTGTAACTTGTGCCTCAGTATGTAGGTTTCTGATCATGTCATACATGACTCTGTCAGGTCCCGGTGCAGTGCTTTTGCATGTGTTCAAGGCAGCTCTCAACTCGGCAATACCGAAAGGCCGGTTATACGGTTCATTCTGAGTGGATTTTCGTATGATTGGCTTACGCTCTACTATTTCTTTATGTTTAAGAAAGGATTGGGAATAGTGCGTTGAGCTCAACACTAGCTCAAAGTGCTCCCCAAGTGAGTCTGCCTGGTCTTTCAGTGTATCGCCCTGTGTGTTTACCAGAGGTAGTGAATATGTTTGTCGCCCTCTTATCCTATTAACCTTGTTCCAGACTTTGGCCTCATCTGTATAGGAATTTATACTCGATAAAAACTTCTCCCAACTTTCTCTTCTAGCCTGTCGGCGGGTTCTCCTGCCTTGGGACTTTATTTTATTAAAGTTAATAAGATTCTCCGCAGTGGGAGAGGCGCGTAGCAACTCGCCTAATCTGGCATCAACACCAATGCCAAGCTCAGTGATGCTCCTGTTAGCCGTAGCGACTGTGAAAGAGCTGGCCACCATTTGAGTGATTCGGGCGGGACATATATGTTACTGAACTGCATGTGGAGCTTTCGGAGAGTAGATGTGGTTGCTATGTATTCAGCAATAAGAAAAGAAAGCGTGCTGTCCCAGCGATTTATGCTCAGGCTCAAAGTATTCAAGTGAGAAAAAGTATGAAGCTGTTGAACAACTGGAAGAAAGTTGTGTTCGTTGTTGTACGGCACATGCGCTTCAAGTTCAGAGCAGCGCTTGCATCCATAAAGTGCCAATGTGTCTAGTCTGGCGGGAGCTCTGAAAGAAACTTTCTCTTCACTGCCGCTTTGTTCAAGTTCCCTGACGACAATGGCCAAGTTACCGTGTTTCGCTTTCTAGCACATGAATGGTCACTATCTTGAGGATTCTTTGTTTCGACTAAACACGTAAGTATTATCCCCAATGCTCAGCACTCGAACGGCTGAAATTCAGTGTCATGTACTGCAGCGTGTTGTACTGCGAAATCGCTTCAAGCCATGGGACGATATCCGCACACATTCAATGCGGAATTAGGTCCGTGTTTGATAGTCCACGATGGCGTGAAGAGAAACATATGAGCTTAAAGTCTCGCAAAACTTTGTTTTCTGCCAGCATCCTCGCGTTTTCCAAGTCCAAAATGAAACAACTTGCTCCTAAGCTGCAGACTGTGCTGTTCTTAAGCATACCATTGAAAACCAATTTAAACGTATTATCACGGAGTAAATCGGAGCTCGCGCATATGTTCAAATGTAGGATGGATGTACTGGCGAGAAATTCAACGAATAAAGTTGGGTCTTCTTGAATTGCGTGGGTTGCCAGCGTCAAATGTCGCAATGTTGAATTGGCTTTGATGGCACTAAGGAAGATCAGTGATTTATATCTTTCGAAGTGTCGTATCGTGAGTAAAGAGAGCTCAGTCAACGTTCTTGTAATTTGCAGAAGCGTCGAAATTGCTGGCAAAATGCACCAATCACTTGCGTCAACCACTAGTTTAAATTCAGCGAGGCATTTCAGATACAAGAGAACTTTGTAAAAGCTTGCAGCTCTCGAGCTGTGACAAATGCCCAAGGCCACATATTTTATAGGAAAATTGCCATCGAGTGCTTTCCAAAGTATATCACTATACAACTTCAAGGTTTTCGTACTGTTCCCAAGAAGGTCCCAAATATGCACAGACGACACCACGCAGCGAAGCGTCTCGAGAAGCCAGCGCAGCAGTGTGGCAGTCTGATGTAGTTGTCCTCTGTCTGCGACGCAAAGTGATTCGTAGAGGTGTACACCAGGCCAAGTTGCCTCCCGGTCTCCGACAACTCGCGCAGCTCCAAATTAAGCCGGAAGAAAAACTCGCTCCATACGGATAGATGGGGGACAATCTGGCACGTTGTGCCCTCGGCTGCTGTGCAGGGCATATGGTAGTCGATGACGTCCCCAGGGAAGCAGCCTTTGGCGCATTCGAGGTCAACCAGCAATTGGACTTCCTTGGCACCGTGAGGCGCCAGAGCGGCCTGTTACCCGTGGTATTTCCTGGCCCTGTATCGACACTGTCTGTTCACTGTTTTCATTGAATAACATAACACCTGATTTTCTAACACTAAATTTTAAACCTAAATGTTGCCTTCCTGTCGACAGATATTAGCCAGACGTTGCAAATCACTTTGCTTGTCAGCTAGCAACACAATGTCGTCAACATAAAATAAACCCTGGAAACTGCTGCTCTACTAGTGTACCCGCCTGTTTGTATGAGAGATTACAGCCGATATTATTTACTTCTAGCGCCCTCTCCATCGTCACCATGTACATCATAAAGAGCAGTGGGGATAAAGGGCACCCTTGCCTGAGCCCCTTGTTGATATCAACTTTCTCTTCGCTCCTCATTCGTTTCCGTTCAAACAAACGGCATTCTCTAGGTAAATATCTCTCAAAAGGTGTAGACAATCGTCACCTAAGCCTTTCCCTTTCAGAATGTCCCACAGAACGTTGCCGTCTAAGTTGTCATACTCTCCTGTAATGTCTAAAAGCGCCACCCAACGCTCTGCTTTCTACTCTTGATATTTCAACGCATTGAGTAAGGAGAAATAACTTATCATCCAAACGCCTGAGTAAGAAGTAAGAAGAAATAAGTTATCATCCAAACGCCTACCTATTCTGAAGCCTTTTTTTAATTATGAGGTTTTACGTGCCAAAACCACTTTATGTTCATGAGGGACGCTGTAGTGGAGGACTCCGAAAATTTTGACCAACTGGGGTTCTTTAACGTGCACATAAATCTAAGTACACGGGTGATTTCGCATTTCGCCCCCATCGACATGAGGCCGCCGTTGCCGGGATTCAATCCCCCGACCTCGTGCTCAGCAGCCCAACACCATAGCCACTGAGCAACCACGGCGGGTTATTCTAAAGCCATTCTGAAGTTCTCCTACAATGCCATCATTATCAGCCCATACTTGCAGCTTTAATTGGACTGCTTGCATTGCTAGCCTGTATATTACCGATGTAATGGACAACGGTCTATACGAGTGAATTCTATCTTTCTTCCCCTTACCTTTATAAATTAAATTCATTCTACTTTGTCGCCAACTGTCTGGTATTCCTCAATCTTTTAAATTTTTTTTTCCACTGCTTTCACCAGAGCTTCCTGACTTTTTGGTCCTAGTTCCTTAATCAGCCTAACGGGAACCTCGTCTAGCCCTGTGGTTGTGCGCTTAGAAATTTTCTCTTCGGCTTTCTTCCAGTTGAAATTGGCAAGCACCAGCTCCTTTTCCACCTGGGTCTGTTTCATGCTCTTTTTTTTTTCTTCAAGTACAACCTCCTCATTGCCTTGGAAAGATTCGGCTGTTATTTTTGAATGTAATTCAATGCCGCTTCCCCTTCCAGTTGGTTTCCATCTTCGTCTAGGATATGTTGTATTGCTCTGGACTTCCTGCTAAATAATTATATGTGGTTACAAAATATTCTAGGTGCGCGCTTCTTTTTCTCACGTATTTATGACAACGAACGTTCACTTTCACCTTTCACCTTTGCTTGCACCAGTATTTGAACCATATACTTTTTCTCCCGGTGTATTTTCCATTTACTGGCTACTTCATCCTGCGGCAACTGCGCCTTCTTTGCCTGCCTGTGCCCTCGGGATGCTTTCTGTCGTTCGGCGATCGCGTCTAGTGTCTCCCTGTTCCACCAGTTTTTCGGTTTTTTTTCCCCTTCCAACGAATATGTTGTTTCTCTTTGCGCATTTCTGTCGTTATTACACTTAGAAGCTCACCATATTCCCACTCTTTACTTGTCCATTTGCCAAGTTCTTCCTCGACTCTAGTGACTATTCCTTATTTGTTCAGCGTTCACATTTGGACAGGAGTGCAACTGGGCGCCACCAGGCGCCGCGCAGGCTAAAACCCCTTAAACTTCGTAAAGTAGCACCACGCTTTGAATAATGCCGCCTCCTCCTCGCGCACTCCGGCCGAGGCAGCCGCCGAGTCGCTATTGGCCTAATAGCATCACGTGGGCCCCCTCGCGCCTTGTTTCAGCGCCATTTTTGCTCGAGAAGCGTCTACGGAGTGGCGAGGAGCGCATGCTTTCTTTGTTTATTTATTTATTTTCAAAATACTGCAGGCCCAAGCTAGGGCCCATGCAGGAGGGGTATCAAAAAGGTTTACACAAGCACTGGTAAAAACATCAAACAGAACTCATCATAGATCATGAAGAGAGAGAAAAAGAATAATATACACATAAAGATGACTCATAAATGAGCACCTTATGGACGTGAAAACAATTATAAACATTTCAACTTTAGAAAAAATAGTCCTTTGCAAGAAAAAACAAGAAAAGCGCTTCACATTATGACGTCAGTGCGTCGAATGAGCCACTGTTCTGAAGCATAAATAGCGGCAAAGCGTTCCAGTCTGTAATCATTCGTGGAAAAAATGAAAACTTGAGTTTGTTAGTACGTGTTCTAAATGGTGTTATTGATTCAGCATGACGATTTCGAGTCAGTCGTGACATTAGAGTTTCGATGTACGGAGCAGGGTCTAATGCGAGATGGTCGTTTTTCAAGTGAAAAAGAAACTTTAATCTCAGAATTTTGCGACGTAGCTTAAGTTCCTGGATATTACTTTGTTGCATCGTAAAGGTTGGGGAATCCGTCAGACGGTATCGAGAAAAGATAAACCGAATGGATTTACGTTGAATCGTTTCTAGACCATCAATGTTTTTCTTAGTGTATGGGTCCCAAATAACACATGCGTATTCGAGGGCAGGTGTAATGATTGAATTATAGGCCAACAGCTTGAAGGACGGAGGGGCTTGTCGAAGTTTATATCTGACGAAGTTGACGCCGTTGCTACGCTCGAGCAGTGTAGGTGGCGCCACGGTGGAGGAGGGAGCATGAAAGAGAGATGAAACAAGGAGTAGTGAAGGCGGAGGAGGAGTGTCGCTATTTTACGAAGTTTAAGGGGCCTTAGCGCAGGCTTCGCTGCAGCGGCGCCTGGTGGCACACAGTGGCAGAGCGAAGTGCCGCTGCAGTGAATGTCTCGTGCGTTGTGTCGCTGCATTGAACCAATGCTAAACGCGTTACCTTCGACGACAGTCATCGTGAGATGCATTAAGCCGCAATTTTTAACACGAAAAGAAATTCCGATTGGGTGATGTGACAGCAAGACATTCACCTCATCTACGACGGCTAATGCGACGAGGATGAGACGCGCTCATACAGACCATAGTTACAGTTACTTCGATTAAACGCAGAATGCAAAGCAAGTCATAAAATTAGTTGTCGAAGTGCGTGGAAAAAAAAAGAGTGGTGTGCTGGCCCAACCACAGTATTGGTTCAGACCAGGCAGACGCTTGGAGGATAATCTTTTTGTGCTAACTCAGTGCATATAGATCTCAACTGCTTAAAATAGAATTTACGGATAGCCTTTCTAAATATTAGGACAGCTTACGAAAACGTAGACAGGGAATTGCTGCGGGATATTCTCAAGCACTAGGGCATGAATGGAAATATCGTCGAGGTGCTGAAGGAAATATATAACGAAAATCGCCCGCAAGTAGTATTGTAAGGCCAGAAATGCAAAATATAGTGGAAATCCACCAAGGACAAGAGCAAGAAACTCTGTTTTTATTATTTTTCTCCCGCTTTATGTTAATGGCATAGGAAGACAACTGGAAAACAGTGGATCAGGTTTTGATTTATTTTACGCGCGCAATGGGCAAAGAGTGAAACCAATAGTTCCTGGGATGATGTATGTGGACGACATAGTGCTGTCAGACAATGTAAGAATTTTACAAAGACTTGCGAAGATATTTGGCAATTCAGTGACAAATGTGAGCCCTACGTTTGGCACAACGAAATTGGGCATTATGATTTTTATTGGAGACAGTTATTGCCTGGTATCGATTCAACGGCAAGTCATACCTATAATGAGGGAATACAAACATATGGGTGTACACATAAGCGGACGAAAGACGTACTCAAATATCTACCAAGACAACCTAAAAATGAAGGGGAAGCGGAACGCTGTAAAATACGAAACGTAGGGCAATTTAGGGCTACTATAAATAGCAGCTGGTACAAGGAATTCGGAAAGGAATTGTTCAAGCTCTAGCGGTTGCAAATATTATTCTGTGCTGAAAGTCAGATATTTCGTAGAGATTAAGCAAACCAAAATCGGTTGTCCGGTTTCCTTTGGGGTCCCAGATATATAGTAAAACCACAATTGAGAAAGTGCAGGGTGACATGAATTAGGCCACTTCTGAATTCATACGAACGCAAAACTAAATCACTTTTGGAGAGAAACTCGGAAACATGGATGAAAATGAATGGACGGCAAAAATGCACAAATATCTCTACTTCAAAAGCATGGATACTTAATAGAGGAAGAGGGAAGACAGGCGGTGAATAAGTACAGAGTAATTAAGAGTGCAAATAGGCAACAAGAAGCCTTAAGAAAATGGTAGGCGACCCTAATCTTTAACTTGGGTGTCTCTTGGCTCTCGCACCTCGGCGTTGGTGTTGTTTAGGTTAACTTTAGGCGAACGCAGCGCACTAAACGAACTCGGAGGCAACTGTTTGCCATTAATTAGCCGCTTAAATAACACGCCATTTTCTTGTCTGTGATGCCGTTAGTGACGTCGTTACTTCCGCTTTCTACTTCCCGGTCTCCAAGAATTTCGCCAAAGTCGCGCTCACGTGGCGGCTCTCTAAAGTCTACGATTCTGTGCTTTGGTGTGCGGTAACCAGGTTTTTCTAATTAGTTGTAATTATTCGTGACACTTTAGTAATCAACTTGCAACCAAACTTATGCTCTGATATCATATCTATAATGAAACTCGTGAATTTTGTGCTTTACTATTTTTTTCTATTTTTTTCTTATTTATTTTGAATTTCTTCCCTGGTCGTCACAGGAAGAGGACCGGAAGTTGTGCGGAAGTTGTTCGATGCTGGTGCCACTAAAAAGAAAGTCAGAGAAAGAGAGTAAAGTGTAAGCAAAGGGTGAAAACAGCAAACACAGTGCAGGAGGAAAAGAACTTCTTCGAGCACTCAATAAAATTGGCGTCTAACGTGTCTCATTTACAAACTGACGGCGCACCCTATGGACCAGAGCTGGAGGTGGGCACCACACAGGAGAGATCATAGCCCATACAAACAAGAGTGTAAAAAATACACAAACACAAGTGAATCAACCGTGCGGGACCAGATAAGCAGCAGTCCCTGCTTTTCCGGTACAAAGGGGGACACGGAAGAGAGAATGAACCACCGACAATATTAGAGAGAAAGACGAGACACCTTGGACCTGCTAGAGTCCAGTCTTTATCATGCAGACCGGAAAGGTAAAGGAGTACATGCATGCGACTTGGTCGGCAGAGGAGTGCCAGTGAGTCTTCATAATTAGTCTATGGCTTCCAAATGCCAAGTTTGCCAAGGTAAGGCAGTTGAAGGGCAGAAGCAAGATGGAACCAGTGTACTTTACTGTTAATTGAAAACAGCGTTCATAGATTTCCAGGAACTATGTGAATAAACTTCAAGCGCCGATTATAAAGTGAACTTATCGCTTATATTATCGAGGCCTAACATGAGGTAAACAGAGCTACACTTCATGGGAGTCGGGTTCACGCCCGACGGCGTAGCGGGTCGGGCGGTATATAAACAGAACGTGAGGAAGTGATTTGCTTATATTCTTTCAGTTTGGTTATGCCAGTCTGACGGTTCCCTACTCCTTTAGCACTCAATCTCTAGAGATAGTTAACTAGATTATTCTTTCCAGTTTACTGCGTTTTCCTTATGCAGCCCGAATCTTGGCCGATCCTGTAATTTCGTAGGCGCCACAGTTTTTCCTACTACGACAATGAAGAAGATGATGATCATCAACATAATCAACTCCCCCATTAAGATATCTCAACTGCCACGAATGGTTCAGAGTGACATTCCAATAAACGCCCCTCGTGGACGGGACAGCGCTTGGAGATGTGCCGATGACATTTGAATAACACTTTCGTTGCTATAATAAAATAGCCATGTTTGGAGCCCATATTCAATATTGTTGGACCAAACGCTGAAAACATCAATAAGAAAGGTTTCGCGAACGATGTTACGATTGGCGTGTAACACCCCGAGCAAAAAGGATGCTCACAGATCTTGCCTAATCGAAACGGAGGATAGATTCCCAATTTGATATGGTTATCTGGAGTGGTTGACGGTCTGGCGGGCGCCCCGCAGTGATTTCGGGCCCCTTTGTGTGTGTGCGACCAAGGGGAGAACCCTTTCCGCAAACTGTCCAGTTCCAGGGCAGAACGCTTTCCGCGAACCAAACAGGACCCGCGGGTTGCCGCCAGAGGATGCAAGCGCGTGGAAACGTAACCTGAGAGAAAGGATCAGCCGCCCACCCCCGACCGGACTCCGTGGATTGCCGCGAGAGGATGCGAGCACATGCAATGTCACTTGGGAGAAGGTATCAGCCGCCCATCCCCGACCAGACTCAGTGCATGTCACGTGACGTTGACGTGCGCAAGATCCCATCTACGATTTTAGTGGGCCTATTTAAGGGGCCACGCAATGCACTTTTTCAATTCATTCATTCATTCTCTTCTTATCTTTCACCAAGCATTGAATGAATTGCAAGTTTCGCACTAGAAATCGTTTCGTCCCTGCCTGGTCGCCATGGTCTACCGGACGCCTGCAGCCTGCCGACAACGTCACGCTACCCTATAATAACGCCGGTCGAGCTTGATGAACCAGGCGTTGCAACAGCGGACAGTTATCTCTATTTCGTAGGGTCCCAAAAATCGACGGAGCCGAAATAACCATCACCGCCTGTGATGGCGACATCGGGAACCCTGCATTTCCTCACGTTGCCAACGTCAAAAAAACAATAGCCGCCGAAAGTCCATATTTAAACCCTAAATAACGCAACTTCGACGCATTTACGCGCCTAACTACAGAAGTTCGTCAGATTGGCTTCTAGTTTGGTCATCCTAAAGGTAAGCATAGCGTAACCGCGAGTCAGGTTTCTTCAATATTCTTTTGAACGGTTGGCGGAGCGAAAGGCACAATCTGAAGAACAGTGTCTCCAAAGTCTTGTGTTCATTGTTGACGGCTGTGCCACTTTTGCTAGCACCTACAGCACACCCAATTGTTTCCCTGGAAACAACCTTTCGCATGTTTTGTAAACATGGCAGTACTCATTTGTGTGTGTGTGTGTTGTGCACGATTCTTGCGTTGTTGTGAGGTCCAACAGGTTTGTCACATCGTTTCCAGCTGTTTGCTGGACCGGAATTACTGGGAACGATGTGGCAATCAGTCGTGCATTCATTAGGGAGATATTTTGTGTCCCCACGAGCGCCACTTTTATGCGGAGTTCTTTTGATGCCCATACGAAGCTTCCGTTCTCCACACAGTGGTGGTGGAGGCAAGTGGCCCCGTGACAAAAGAACACAACAACAGCGCACCCAGCGGCGATGTCGTAAAAAGCCGAGGGACATGTCAAAACAATAGGTGGCAGCGGTGGCGTAGAGGTAGAACACCCGCCTCGCGTGCAAGAGGTCCGTGGTTCGAATCCCGGTGCCGCGCAATTTTCCACCGGATTAAAAAAAAAAAAAAAAAAAAATCCGCGTGTTGATAAAATTGCATAAACAGGCCTGGAATGTGGCCTGATGCCGGTGACCAGAACCGGTAACACACTCCCTCACCAGAGCAGGATTGGCCACCCTGGTGCAGTACTTGGCCACAACCTCCTATATGAACACAACAATCAAACCCCGGCCCTCAGTCCCCAGCAGCTGCGAAGCAACTGACCACGGCGGCGGTCAGACCTGCGACGCTGCAGAGGGTGCTAAGAATCCCTGGCTCCGGACAGGCCGCCATTGGAATATGAACCTGGCAACGTTTAACGCAAGAACATTATCTAGTGAGGCGAGTCTAGCAGTGCTATTGGAAGAATTAGAGGGCAGTAAATGGGATATAATAGGGCTCAGTGAAGTTAGGAGGCCAAAAGAAGCATATACAGTGTTAAGGAGCGGGCACGTCCTGTGCTACCGGGGCTTAGCGGAGAGACGAGAACTAGGAGTCGGATTCCTGATTAATAAGAATATAGCTGGTAACATACAGGAATTCTATAGCATTAACGAGAGGGTGGCATGTCTTGTTGTGAAACTTAATAAGAGGTACAAAATGAAGGTTGTACAGGTCTACGCCCCTACATCCAGTCATGATGACCAGGAAGTCGAAAGCTTCTACGAAGACGTGGAATCGGCGATGGGTAGAGTGAAAACAAAATACACTATACTGATGGGCGATTTCAATGCCAAGGTAGGCAAGAAGCATGCTGGAGACAAGGCAGTGGGGGAATATGGCATAGGCACTAGGAATAGCAGGGGGGAGGTATTAGTAAAGTTTGCAGAACAGAATAATATGAGGATAATGAATACCTTCTTCCGCAAGCGGAATAACCGAAAGTGGACATGGAGGAGCCCGAACGGCGAGACTAGAAATGAAATAGATTTCATACTCTGCGCTAACCCTGGCATCATACAAGATGTGGACGTGCTCGGTAAGGTGCGCTGCAGTGACCACAGGATGGTAAGAACTCGAATTAGCCTAGACCTGAGGAGGGAACGGAGGAAACTGGTACATAAGAAGCCGATCAATGAGTTAGCGCTCAGAGGGAAAATAGAGGAATTCCAGATCAAGCTACAGAACAGGTATTCGGCTTTAAGCCACGAAGAGGATCTTAGTGTTGAAGCAATGAACGACAATCTTGTGGGCATCATTAAGGAGTGTGCAATAGAAGTCGGTGGTAACTCCGTTAGACAGGATACCAGTAAGCTATCGCAGGAGACGAAAGATCTGATCAAGAAACGCCAATGTATGAAAGCCTCTAACCCTACAGCTAGAATAGAACTGGCAGAACTTTCGAAGTTAATCAACAAGCGTAAGACAGCTGACATAAGGAAGCATAACATGGATAGAATTGAACAAGCTCTCAGGAACGGAGGAAGCCTAAAAGCAGTGAAGAAGAAACTAGGAATTGGCAAGAATCAGATGTATGCGCTAAGAGACAAAGCCGGCAATATCATTACTAATATGGATGAGATAGTTCAAGTGGCTGAGGAGTTCTATAGAGATTTATACAGTACGAGTGGCACCCACGATGATAATGGAAGAGAGAATAATCTAGAGGAATTCGATATCCCAGAAGTAACGCCGGAAGAAGTAAAGAAAGCCTTGGGAGCTATGCAAAGGGGGAAGGCAGCTGGGGAGGATCAGGTAACAGCAGATTTGCTGAAGGATGGTGGGCAGATTGTTCTAGAAAAACTGGCCAGCCTCTATACGCAATGCCTCAAGACCTCGAGCGTACCGGAATCTTGGAAGAACGCTAACATAATCCTAATCCATAAGAAAGGCGACGCCAAAGACTTGAAAAATTATAGACCGATCAGCTTACTGTCCGTTGCCTACAAAGTATTTACTAAGGTAATTGCAAATAGAATCCGGAACACCTTAGACTTCCGTCAACCAAAGGACCAGGCAGGATTCCGTAAAGGCTACTCAACAATAGATCATATTCACACTATCAATCAGGTGATAGAGAAATGTGCGGAATATAACCAACCATTATATATAGCTTTCATTGATTACGAGAAAGCGTTTGATTCAGTCGAAACCTCAGCAGTCATGGAGGCATTGCGGAATCAGGGTGTAGACGAGCCGTATGTAAAAATACTGAAAGATATCTATAGCGGCTCCACAGCCACTGTACTCCTCCATAAAGAAAGCAACAAAATCCCAATAAAGAAAGGCGTCAGGCAGGGAGATACGATCTCTCCAATGCTATTCACAGCGTGTTTACAGGAGGTATTCAGAGACCTGGATTGGGAAGAATTGGGGATAAGAGTAAATGGAGAATACCTTAGTAACTTGCGCTTCGCTGATGATATTGCCTTGCTTAGTAACTCAGGGGACCAACTGCAATGCATGCTCACTGATCTGGAGAGGCAGAGCAGAATGGTGGGACTAAAAATGAATCTGCAGAAAACTAAAGTAATGTTTAACAGTCTCGGAAGGGAACAGCAGTTTACGATAGGTAGCGAGGCACTGGAAGTGGTAAGAGAATACATCTACTTAGGACAGGTAGTGACTGCTGATCCAGATCATGAGAGTGAAATAATCAGAAGAATAAGAATGGGCTGGGGTGCGTTTGGCAGGCATTCGCAGATCATGAACAGCAGGTTGCCATTATCCCTCAAGAGAAAAGTGTATAACAGCTGTGTCTTACCAGTACTCACGTACGGGGCAGAAACCTGGAGGCTTACGAAAAGGGTTCTACTTAAATTGAGGACGACGCAACGAGCTATGGAAAGAAAAATGATAGGTGTAACGTTAAGGGATAAGAAAAGAGCAGATTGGGTGAGGGAACAAACGCGCGTTAATGACATCTTAGTTGAAATCAAGAAAAAGAAATGGGCATGGGCAGGACATGTAATGAGGAGGGAAGATAACCGATGGTCATTAAGGGTTACGGACTGGATTCCGAGGGAAGGGAAGCGTAGCAGGGGGCGACAGAAAGTTAGGTGGGCAGATGAGATTAGGAAGTTTGGAGGGTCAACATGGCCACAATTAGTACATGACCGGGGTAGTTGGAGAAGTATGGGAGAGGCCTTTGCCCTGCAGTGGGCGTAATCAGGCTGATGATGATGATGATGTCAAAACACTGTCGACACTTTCTTAAATATAATTGCATGTAATCAAGGACGAGAGTGTGCCCTTCTTCCAGCTAATTTAAGAATGCAGGTTGCCATCGACGAGTTTTTAAATTTCAAAGAATGAACCGACGTATGCACGCGATGGCCCACTTGTTGTTGCATTAATTCCCGTCGATACTGCATCCAACTTATAATCGTTGAATAGTGCAATCGGAAGATGTCGCGGTGCGAACCGTCGTCTGGTACGTGATGAAAGCGTGAGGTTACAGATACAAGCCCCCTTTTACAATCATAAGTTGCACATACGGAGCCTCATTTTTGGGCGCGGAAAATAGCGTGTACACATCTCGAGACCGTCGAATCCATGACAACGAAGCTTTCCCAGACTGCACAGTAATGACGAACACGCTTGTGTTCCATATGTACTCATGACTTTGTTGCCTACCAGCGTGTGGGCACAACTCCAGCGGGCCTGGGTAATGTGTGACCGACGGTGAAACCGAACCTCTGCCATCGAGCACAGCGGAGTACGGTGCGCTAACTGTTGGACCACGATCTTCAAAAGCAGACGGCCTATTCAGCGTGAATTTTTGGTTTGCTACTTCATGTATTTTTTTCACCTATCTTTTGCTACCTATTTTTGTACGCGGAAGCGATATTTGCGATATTGGTGATGTCTCACTGTGTACGTGTGCGTTAATTAGTTAATAGCGACAGCCGTAGATAAGAAAAGTATAACAATTTTCTTGTGGTTGCGGCGTCTCAACGGCTACAGTACGAAAATTCTACGCAATAACTTTTGTGTGAAGTGTTGATTGAAAGGTACACGGTGTTTTCCCCCTATTGTGATCGTTGTTTGGAGGGCGGGGGTATATCTCTGAGAGATTTCTTATTCTAGCTACCAGGTGTGAGAGAGATATTCGAGGTCATATACTCCTATTCGAGGTAATATAAGTGCTGCAGATGTCATGATTTAAACGGCTTTTGACCTTGTTGTTTTTATGTGCTGATATTTTATGCACAATTGCAGTGAAGGTAACAACAGATGAAAGAAACTTTATACCTTTGTGGTTTGGTCTGCCTTCGTAATTTCTACGTCCCTTTGCCCTTATGTATGCGTGTAATATGTTTAATACACCTACGTTTTGATGGCATGTGCATTAAAAGTTGCTCGAGATTGGGTCCATTGCCGAAGCCACAACTTGCATAAATAAGCTTCCTTTTCGTCATTTAGTCAAAGCCCAATGCGCGTTTTCAGTTTAGGGGTTTGTTTTCTTGCAGCAGCATTTTGGGAAGTGGCCAAAACATCTAATTTTCTCTCGCACGCAACCGCCGAAAACAGCTCCGACAATTTGGAATACTGCATAGGGTTTCACGATGAAGTGGCGTTTCTTGCATGCGCCAACCATCGCGAAGGCTTGGAGCACCCGCTCTTACGCACCCTTCCGAAAGCGTCGACGGTATGGTCGCATCCCGGTGAACGCTTTTATGGGTTCGCAAAACGCAACCTTTATAAAGACGTCAGGATGGTTGTTTTGCTGCTGAGCGGTGTGGGAGAAGAGGGCTTGTGCGCTCGCCTTCCAGGAAGGGCTCCACTAGGGACAAAGTTGGCCGACTGGCTCATCTTGAGAGTCAGCGACGCGATGCGGCAGGCAAGGAACACGGCGGCGTCGAAGGCATCGCCTCTGTCTTGCAGAAATTTGGCTGCCCCGTCGCCGAATCGAGATGTGTGCGTGTCGTTTGAGGGAGTGACTGCGCTGCACAAGAAACGCGGGTTTCCCCAAAGGGACGAGCAAAAGCGGCTGTCCGCGGCGCTCGCTGGACAGCAGATAGTGATCGCT
The DNA here is from genome assembly GCF_023375885.2 of Dermacentor andersoni. Lineage (NCBI taxonomy): Eukaryota > Metazoa > Arthropoda > Arachnida > Ixodida > Ixodidae > Dermacentor > Dermacentor andersoni. Next base: position 116,491,915 of record NC_092821.1, on the reverse strand, counting down.
TGTACGCCGACGAGATATTCGAATTCTCCCGGAAGCCTCAGTTGTTACACGCCTTTCGCTCAGGGAATACTGCGAGCGCTTCGCAGTTACAACATGACGCTCATTCTGAAGCGCTGTAAAGATTTGGACGAGGGAGGTACTGCGGTACTCCGCGGAGATGCGGACATTTTGATGGCCTTCTCGAAGCAAGACGAAGAGATTATGGAACTCTTCAACCTGCCCCGTCCTCATGATTACGCGTACGAAACATTCTATTCCTTGAGAAAGTGGGGCGGCGCGGAAGTGTCATTCTTCTCAGTTTTGCTAGATTCCAAAGAAGGGTTTTGCAGCCTCCTGGCCGTCATGCTTCTCGTGTGGCTAGCGATGGGCGTTCGCGACTTCTTCGATACTGGCGCGCTTCGCCTGGACGCAGTCCTGGACTCTGGAATGTTTCTGATCGCTTCCTTCCTCGCAAACTCTGCGCCACTGCCCCAGCAAGGCGCCGGAAATCGCAGGAACAGGCCTAGGCTTTCGCGCGCGATCACCTTGACCGCCTGGATGCTGGCAATATTTCCACTGTCGGTTTACTTTCGCGGTGAGCTCACTTCGCGTATGGCGGTGACGGCCCCGCTCGACCAGATGGACACGCTGGAAAAGCTGGAGCACGCGCTGGACAGAGGAGACGTCCAACCGTGCATCGTAAGAGACGGCTGCATGAGTACCACCATCGAGGGCACCATTCCGTACAGGAACCAGACACTGCTGGCCAAGCTGCAGAAGGCATTTCGCCTTCAGAAAAGGAAAACTGCCAACGTTTTCAACTCCGTGATGGGTTGCCTAGAGTGCGCGAGTAAACCAGGCTTCGCGTGTTTCACGTGCAACCTGGAGGGTTGCCGCGCCCTTGCAGCAAGGCGGCGCTTGGTCGAGTCTCGAGAGCCGTTTAACCTGGCTTTCGCCACAATGCCTACAACCAAAGGCTACCGTCTAGCCCGAGCCTACGACCACCTGCTGCAGAGGTTGTTCGAGACGGCGCTCAGCCCGTTCAACGAAAAAGAAGACCACTGCGATCCGCGCGACGAGCCCAGCTGGCACGCTGGTGGCGACCCACCAGGCGCGAAAATTACGCAAGTGTTCGAATTGTCGGCCTTCTTTGCGACGTTTGCGTGCCTGATGTTTCTGTCGCTCGTTGTTGTTTGTGTTGAGCTTGCGTTTGGTCGCCACCGCATGACTGACGGTAGTTAATTCTCTGTGAGCGTGTGTGTAGATATGCAGTAGTAATGACTACCGTATCATTACCGCTCATATATTTTCTCGGAAAGTACACGGTACCCCTACAAGTGCCGAGCTTTAGCTTGCGCTTACGAATTACGAGGTTAACAGGAGCCCTGAGTAGCGAAGGCGGTAGCGACATCTTGTGCAGTGACAACGCATTTAAATTTTGTGTTTATGTGAGTGGTCTAGTTGTAGAAAAATTATGAAACGACTGCATATTACTGATTATGTCGCAACCAACAGCAGCAGTTGCCGAGCGGAACCTGATAGGTCGGTGCAGTATTGGCTCTGCATGCTTTTTTAAACTCCGCGTTACCAAACGTTGTCGCCAGCGTTGTCGCGGCCGTGCAACTTTCCGGTGACCCCGCGAAGTGATCGTGCCAGATAGGCGTACACGATGTGACTTAAAACATCGGAGTTCAAATTTGCTGGTCTTGCGTCGACTGAAAGAGGACAACGGCAGAACGCACGAGGAGGGTGAGCTGAGATCCTTTGGTGCGCCCACGAAAGGACATCGGGGCACAGGAGCAAGGATCGGCGACTTGCAAGGCGAACGACGGCAAGCTCTGGCCAGGCCAACGGTCTCAAAAAATACGCAGCACCAGAGGGGCTTGGTCGTGGCGCTTCGTGTTTCCGCGCGGTGCCTGCAACCGGGACGCCCGTCCTAATCCAGCCGCTCTTCCCGTTCGCCGGGCCTTTCGCAGCTAGGACAAACCGCAGGTAGAATTGCAGCCCGGTGGTCCTCAAGAGCCCCGGATGTAGACCCAATACTGTCGAGTCATGATGAGTGTGGCGGCCTTCCATGGCGTGTGAGCTGCCTGCTCGTTACGCGCGCTGCCGACAGCTCGGCTAAACCCTCAGCCCGGCCTACAACTGATCCGCTAATTCTTTGACTGTACGACCCGTCTCCGCACCGCTGTCATCGTGCTGCGGGACACTCGTTGACCTTTCTTTCGCTAGAGTACATAGCGTGCAACAAAGGCTGGAGCGCACAAAGACAATGATGATGTGCCATATATGACTCGTTTACGTGAATTGCCTGCTATGTGTAAATTATAGTGCCACAGTCGTTCAACCGTATTTTCGTATTACCTGCCTGTGCGCACGTTGCCCCGTGTTAACCAAACCATGTCTCCGACCCTCCGCTTACCTCCGTTCTTGCTTTAACTTGTGCGCATCCAAACAAAGTGTGGTCAACGTTCTAACCGTATATGACACGGAATTTCACATGTCTTAATTCACTTCCAGGAAGCTAAAGCTGTAATTTTATGCAGCTATAATTTGACTTTGTCTTTTTATTTATACTGAAACCGCACTGTGTGCTTTTAGCAGGGTGAATTTACAATTGCTAAGTGTAGCAACCTTTCAGAGAGAGGAAAAGTATGGAGAAAAAAAAGAAAGAATGCACGCTTTCTGCTTGCACCTCGATGCCGCACTTGAACTAAAAATGCAGAAGCAGAACATTGCAATTAACTGCGAATAGAGCACGTCATGCGAGGCACATATCAGTGGTGGAACTGTGAAGAGGTTTATGGATGGTTGCCAGACTTTTTGTTTAGCGAGTGTATTGCATTGGTTTTCTGTCCTAGGAAAAACGAATGCTTAAAAGCGTTATTGCCTGTTGTTACATTGTTAACGCGTGTCCCCGCCTTGTCTTATATCCTGTAAAAAAGAAAGTCTTTATAACTGATATAACTTCATCGAGCCAAAGACAGCCTTGCGTTAGTGTCGGGAGGCTGACTTCTTCTAATAAAGTAGTGAATGTGGTTGTACCAAAGCGGTTAGAAATAAAACGTACCGCCATCTTTCAATTTTGCTAACATGTCTTTGAGTATGGTGCTGCCAGATAACGTATGCATGGTGTAAAGATGGCGGTAAGATTGCCCTAAACGTAATAAGGCGAACAACCAGAGTATAAAGGTTCAGTACTAGTCTGAAGAAGAAAACCTTATTGTAACCACAGATAAAAACGACATTGATATATTTCGTCGAGCTAAAGTGATTTGAAGTCTAAAGACCAGGGTACTTCTAGTGTCCAACTTCAGATAGAAAAAAGAACTGTTGCGACCTGAATACCTAAAATCAAGACACTCATGTTAATGCAAAATTTTCACAAGAAGTATCTCTTCGAAAGTAAACACATTTGCAAATCTTCACGCCAGTAAGTAACCTCTTGAGACGCCTAGTTCAACAGCATTTGATCAACGTACAGAGCCTTCACTTTTGGAGTATATGTTGCAGCCGTCAGCATATATCGTTTTGCAGGTGTGCCACTTATTGCTTCATTTATGAACAGAAGAAACGCAAGGGAACTTAACACTCAGCCCCGAGGAACACCAGAGTCGTCTGGAACTCTGTGATAACGCTGATCATTAAAGAAAACATTGTTGTCGCTTTGAGAGATGTGCAGAGGTCCAATTTGCGAGCTGTGCATGTTTAAATATTATGCCTAACTGACAGAGTAGTCGTTTGTGTGAGACGTTATCAAAGCTTTCGCAGAAATCATGAAATTTGGATGTCGATTTTCCTCAATTTATCGCTGTAGCGAAATCGTGCGCTGTGCTGACTAAATGAGTAGAAGTAGAAAAACCTTTCCAATACCCCTAAGGCGAACTTGACAAAATACCAAACTCATCTAAAAATTGTGAAGTATGCTTTTGTATTATGTGCATAAGAAGTGTGCATAAAGTTGAAATTAAAGTACTATAGTTAGCGATGCACTCTCTGTTTGCATACATATGGAGAGGCTTGACTCTGCCCATTACTGAGTATGTGGGACTTGTTCTCCAGTCAAATATTTGGACAAGATTGTCAAATATTTTGACAACATGCGCTTTTAGCGACTCGCTGGGTATACCGTAAAGGCAGTGGCGTAGCCAGAAATCTCGCTCGGGCGGAGGGGGGGGGGGGGGGTCACTTCACAGCTCGGCCTCCTCCGTATAGAAATTCTCGAGGGATCAAATACATTCAACATTAATAATAACTCCGTTGCCATTGCCAAAGATGCTGCAAACGAATTCTTGAACGCTACGCACTGTCAAGACAAGTAAAATATGTATTTTTTTCATAAAAGGATATACTCGTGTCTCAAAAATTGTGCCCGAAATAACTGATATCAATGCTTCCGTGTTTTCTGTATATTTAATAAGCAAACCAAATATCACATGAACTTTAGAACTATATCAGTTTGAAACCATAAAAGCAGTGCATGCCACTGATGTGAAAAATGTAAAGGCCGCGAAATGAACAAGTTGAGGACAAATTTTTTTACTAATACTTTGTTAGCCTCCTTACATTTCTCTCACATGCATGTCTCTCTCTCTCTCTCCCTGTCATTCAAGAGCCTTGTTTATATTTTTGTACGCATGCAACTCCATTGAAGAATCTCAACGACGCTGTCCTTTGTTAGAATGTAGTGCGCAGGAGCAGCTGTCACCGGTCGTTTATTGTGAGCAATTTGTTCCGAAATAATAGTCGCAACAGAGAGCACGTATAAAAAGCAGGAGTTCTGCAAAATATACGAGGGCCAGTCAAATAAAAGTGAGCCAATGCGATACTATAACAAACGGGGTACTTTATTTAAATGTAGTCATGAGCATTTAGACATTTGTCCCACTGACTAACGAGTCACGTGATTCCCGTCTCATAAAACTCCTTGGGTTGCTGCTTCAAAAAGTCTGTAACTGACTATTTCACGTCATTGTCCGACACGAATATGATTCCTTTGAGCTGTTTTTTCAAATGCTCCAAAATTTGGAAGTTGCAAGGGGAGAGGTCTTGGCTGTATCTCGGATGTTGCAGCTTTCCCACTTGAACTTTGCGAGTTTTCTATTAACCATATCAGCGATGTGGGGACGGGCATTCTCGTGGAGCAAGATGACCTCATTCCTCAATTTTCCACGTTGTTTGTTCTTGATTGCGACACGCAGATGATCCGACGTTTCACAATATTGGAAACGATTGATAGTCTCTCCATGTTTAGCAAGTTCGATCAATAATGGCCCCTGACGATCGAGAAAAAAAGTCAACAATACCTTTCCGGCAGACATGATGGCCTTTGCTTTTCTTGGAGGTGGTGGATTCAAATGTTTCCACTGTAAGCTTTGCCGTCGTCTTTCAGGCTCGTAGTAGTGGCGCCACGATTCTTTCCAGGTCACAATTGAAGAGAGAAAGTCCTCACCCTCATCGTGATACCGGATTAGATGAGTCAAGGCAGTGCCGAGCCTCGCCGTCTTCTGGCGGCGGTTCAAAATCTTGGGCATACATTGCGCACACAAGTGCACAATGGATAATACGAATAATGGTGTGAACAGAAGCGTGGCCGATGTTCACATGCTCTGCCAGTTCGTCGATGCTTATCCTCCGTTCTTGTCTAATCAGCTCATCAACCTCTGCAATTGCGTTGGGGGTCATTGCACGGTGGATTTGGCCCGGTCTTGGATCGTCTTCGCAACTTTCACGTCTTTCTTTGAACCGTTTGCTCCAACGCTGCACAGTGGCCAATAAAATGCAATGTTCAACGTACACGGCAGCCATATGGTGACTACTTTCTTTTTGGGAAACATCTTCATCGGTCAAAAACCTCCCGACAGCACGCTGTTCAACTTCTGGACTGTCCATTATGCCACACAAGCATTTCCACCCAGTGCATGAGAACATTAAAGAACCTTGATCTTCACAAGTACATGTCACTTTTGTAAATAAGAGATTCCTCTGTGCCACGTGCATGCCTCGCAGATAATGGACCGAACCATTATTGCGCAGGATGGGTTGCTCACTTTCATTTGACTCGCCTTCGTACATTACAAATGCGAAGATACAATGGAATATAGAAATGCGAAGATACAGCTTGATAAAGAGCAAGAAGGTGTCGCTGGAAACAAAGTTCACTGCACATATACACAAAACTTCGCAACAAGATAATTAAAAATACGTATGTCTCCAATTAATCTACGTATCTAAGAAAAAGTCAATATGTTTGATGCGTCAAACAAGGCAAACAAACATGTTGCGCGATCACAAATTCACAGAATCCGTGATTCCGCCTCCATTCCATCCCCCCCCCCCCTATAGAGAATTTTAGTGCGTCCGGTATTCCGGCAAGCGCGGGCGGTTCGCCGGTTTGGTGGGGGCGTGAACGTGAGCGGCCAGATGGGTGGCGCAAAGCTCAACCACACAAACTCAAAGCTAATTACTATGTCCTGCTTAGCTGCTGGTGTAAATTTTCGACAGCGGCATAATCGTGTTCACAATTACGCCGCTGCCAGAAATTTGCACCAGCAGCGAAGCAGGATATAGTGGGTTACTGCGGTTTTAGCTGTGTGTTTGTCTGGTTGAACTCTACGTCACAGGCGGCTGCACCGCTCCGACCGCTCACATTTACGCACCCGCAAATCCGGCAATCCGCCCAAACCGCCCCCATTTGCCGTAATAGCGGACGGGCTAAAAGCCTCTCATATATCGCGCTCGACGGAAAGCCGGCACGCTTCCTCCCCGCTTTTCTCCCTTGCGCACACAAGACTCAGCCACCATCGTTGGCTCCCCCATGCCCGCCCCCCCCCCCCGCTTACACTTTCACTCGCACATACAGCATGCGGCGCGCGGTCACGATGTTACCACTCCTGAGCTTTATACGGAATATGATGGTGACGGCGACGGCAGGATTGTGCCTGGAGTGTCCATATAACTGTTATCGGAAATAAGAGTATCCGACAATTGAAGCATCCCGTGGCCCATTACTTTCCGCAAAAGAAGTAATAAAATTGAACTTTTACCATGCGACAATTCGCTGAGCCGCAAGAATGTCTTCATTTTTCTTCTTTTGTGGGACAGGACGCGCCAAAATGAAATAGCGTAAAGGAAAGCACGTTGGTCACAATCGAATGCCTGCTTTGGGCACCTAGTGTGGCTACCTAAGGAATACTGAAGAAAACGTGAGACGCTTGGTCCACCGATAATCATACGCATACTGCTCGGTATCCTACACCGGCGAGGCAAGACTTTCCGCAAAGATTGCGCTCAAGTGAACGCGTTGCAAGCCGTCGAGTTCTCGTATTGAGGGCGGCGAGCGACCATGCATTATTTCTTTTTCTCGTCTGCTAGCCAGAAAGCGTGCAAAACTCTGCCAGGCGAAAATCCACTCGGCCAGAGAAAAATGAACACGCATCGAAGTGCGCCGCGCGGTGGTCGATGCAGCACTAGAAAAATGCATGCGCTCTGGCTGGTTCGGCAGGCCGCGGGAGGGAGAACAAAAAAGAGGAAGAAGAGGCTCAATGAGTCCTCGCGAATAGAAGTCCAAGTAGAAAAATAAATAAGAACGTGGTTACCTTTGCTGGATTTAGTGTCTTGACATAGATGCTTTGGAGCAGGTGAAAAAAGAATGTTGATACTCTTTTCTGTGACATGACGGCACAGATGAACAACCACAACGCTTCGTCTCATTGGACTTCGCTGCGTGCTTTGTCAACTTGTCTGATAGTGCGTTGATTTGGCTTGTCTTGTTGAATGGTCCGATGTACGACTTTAGAAAAGTCAATGCACCTTTGGCGTCAAATGTTTATACGTACATTAAACCCACGTAGTTCCGGCATTGAAAATCTAAAGCCCGACTTTGGAAATGTCAATGCACCTTTCGCATCAATAGTTTATGAGAACTTCATACCCATGAAGTTTCAGAACTGAAATCCAAGCGCTCCCTGGATTCCGCGGTCTCCGCGAGACCCAAACGCCTTTGAAACATTGTGTTCGGATGGAGCTCCTTGCGTTACGATATGTGACTCCCGGTGCATGGGCGTTGCAGCGAAATTCAGCCCAATTTTGCAATGTTCGCGCTAAAATGTCTTTTCGAGCGTGAAAATGACATTCTAGACAAAATCGAGCATGATTCCCGGCGCCGTGGGTTGTTTTGGTCGGCGGCGCATGACAGCACGAAAAAATTTCGGGGAGGGGGGAGGCTGAAGTCCTATAAGCCTCCCTCGCCTTGCTACGGCCCTGCGTCAAGGCCCAGGGTATTTTAACATTATCCCAGAGAAGTGAATTGGGTGTATCCTATTCAGTAATTACAATGCAATTATTCTAAAGCAGGCGGAAAGCTTAATTGGCGCATGCAAGGAAAAAACAGCAGTAACACATACTTGCGGCTTCCTGGCATCTGAGACTGGCGGCTTCAAGGCGCTCTAGCTGCGTAAAGTACAATACTATTCAAGTCAGCATCAAATCACTACATTTAGTGCTAATTAACTACAAAACTGACGGTAGAGCCGGAATACTACTGCGAGACAAACTTGTTCTACGGTTTTAGTGCCACTTTACATGACATTGAACCATTACCAGAGCCCTTCAGGGACAACCGATCAAACAGATGCTATGAATTATGCGTGCTGTTTTTATTGCACGCTTGATATAATACTTGGCAATGCTTCCAGCGCCAGTGAAATCGTAGAAATAAGAGGCGTTTGCTATGTTAATTTGCTCCCGAAGTCAATTTCTGCGCCCACTGAAGCGACATAAACTAACAAATGTCGGCAATATGCAGATACGACACAAAGGCACGTAACTCACGCTGTTGCAAACACAAACCTTCCCCAGTCCGGTGCGATTGCAGCACATTTTCCCCGCGCAATACCCGACTGCTCTTTGCAAATTATGTCAGGAAACTAGAGCGACGCTGTCACACATATTGTGGGAGTGTCGTGTTACATCAGCTACAATGGCAGTAGCTCCGGAGGCTCTTGCGTCGAAGTGGGCCGCCGCTCTGCGCAGCTTCAACCTCAAGACACAAGAGTGTGCTGCCCAGCAAGCCCGAGAGGCGGCGACGAGGCAAGGCCTCGAAGTCCCCTCATGGGAAACCTGAGCCCGGGTCGTCAAATTTGCCGGATTCAAATTATAGTTGTTTCCATCCATCCAACTCACGCTGTTATTTTTGATTGCTTGGACATGAAGATATTGTGCGCGTTTATGCTATTCACACAAATACAACTGTAAAAATAAAGATAAATGTGTTTGAGGCTTATGAAAGCTACGCTACGGAGGCACGTCTTGCGCAATACATACAAATTTTGTTGGAACTATATAGGTGTGCTGGCGGCCAACTTTCTCCACATAGTGTGCTCTTGTCAATCTCTCATTTGTACATTGAAGCAGTACTCTTCTGTAGGACCCCTGTTGGCTCTCTTGTCCTCCTCAGCCCAGCAGCTCAAACCTGTGCCTCTGTTGTGCAGTAAACGTTGTGTAATTTTCGGCTCTAGGTGCGCTCCTACTGACTGTGTGAGCGTTCGTCACGATTGTCTGCAAGTGCGCCGTATCCCGGCTGCATGTCTACAATTGCTAGTAGGTACAGCGGGACGTGGCGTTTCTCGCCGCCCTCGACGTTTCTACGCAGGCGCGAGTAAGAGCGGGTGCGAGAGAGGAAATCTGGGGGCCTTTGCTCCTTGAATATACGGCTAGGCACTACGGAGACATGCCGGCATTGCGGAGTGTGGTCGAGCAGTTTACGCTCCGCCTTGTGCTAAGTCAGCCGTGCCAGAGCGTACCTGTCTCGGGCCTTACGGCGATGTACTTCGAAAATAACATCACAGATGTTTCCGTGGGAGCAGTAGGGACCGCGGTAGTAGAGACCTGGCCACACATATTAGAAATCTAGAAGGCAGGGCGCCCAACCAACCGCGGTTGAACGCGAGTGGCTGGGAGGCCGCCGGGGACGCTAAACGGCCCTGCAACCGCCATGAGAAACGCCACGCCACCCTAACGCTTTTAATGGTAAACTAACCTTGCCTAACGTGGCCGAAACGCAAAGGCAATAATCCGCACGGCGTAACCGCTCAGAATACGCCGTGCCACCCTAACGCCTTTTACGCTAACCTAACCTACTGTAAACCTAAGGTAACCTAACGTGGGCCCCATGGCGTGACATCAAGCAATCGCGTTCATTTCGGAAGGTAGAGCGCCGTAAGGCGCGACAAAGGTATAATCTGGCATGAATTACTCAGTACAGGCGTTGCAGGGGCGAGAAAGTCTGTCTGACGTAACTCCAGCGATCACCAAATGGGGCGTCCATGCCCACGGCTTCACCCGCTTCACCGCGCCGGTAGCCAGTATCGGAGCGTAAACATGCTATACCTCACTCCGCAATGCCTTCACGCCTAGAGGACAAACGCACACAAAACAAGCAAAGAAACCTCCTCCGTAGTGCCTAGGCTAAGTCAGATATTCAAGAAGCTAAAGCGCCCAAATTTTCTCTCTCGCACCCGCTCTTACAAGCGCATGCGCACAAACGTCCGCCGCCTCCGGAAATGCTGCGCTGCCTCTGCACTTGCTAGCAAATGTAGAAATGTTACCCCGGCTGCATTTTTACAAACGCTAGTAGGTACAGCGGAGCGTGGCGTTTCTCGCGGCGTTCGCTTTTACACCCCTGACACGCACAGGCCTCGGCGAGCCCCAACCCACGGACCAGTCCGGGTTCAAGCTTTCGTGTCCCCGCTGCCGCTTTGTCGTCCAGGAGGCGCCGCCAATAATGCAAAATAATGACCCGTTGTTTCGGTTAATCAAAAACACGATTGAATAAATATCATTATGTCCAGCCGCCAACTTGCGACGCTCAGTTCAGAACTGCCGGTACGTTCTGCCGGTACGCATAGGGACACATGCTGTAGAAGCTTGGGCAAGTTCGCGCAAAATTCTTTTTCAACAGCGCAAAGGAGAAGGACGAGACGAGTGCACAACACAGCGCTGTGTATGTCCACTCGTTTCGACCTTTGCGCTGTTGAAAAAGAAAAGAAGGGACAAATGCATACAGCACGCGCTAAGAAACTCCTCCGTAGTGCCTAGGCAGAGTCATATATTCAACTAGCAAAAGTCCTCACATTTCCACTCTTGCACCCGCTCTTACTCGCGCGTGCGCGAAAACTTCCAGCATCCCCGCAAGTGCCACGCCCCGCTGTACCTACTAGCAGTTGTACATACGCACCCCGGCTGCACGAAAATCAACGAAAATCGAGGAGCTGTCGTTCCAATATTTCCCTATACCGGCAACGAGCAACGGCGAATGTGGCGGGAGGTACTCGGTTGTGCATGTTAAATCAATTGGACGAGTGCGCTTTCCAAGACAACAGCGAAACTCGATGGGGCATCCACCGACGATGGCCGTGTCCCCGACGGAGTACCAAGAAGACCGCAAATGCTCGCTCCCACAGCCGGTCCTGCTAAAACCCCTTAAACTTCGTAAAGTAGCGCCACGCTTTGAAGAATGCCGTCTCCTCCTCGCGCGCTCCGGCCGAGGCAGCCGCCGCGTCGATATTGGCCTAATAGCGTCACGTGGGCCTCCTCGCGCCTTGTTTCCGCGCCATTTTTGCTCGAGAAGCGTCTACGGAGTGGCGAGGAGCGCATGCAGGAGGGGTATCAAAAAGGTTTACACAAGCACTGGTAAAAACATCTAACAGAAATCATCATAGATCATGAAGAGAGAGAAAAAATAATATATACATAAAAATGACACATAAATGAGCACCTTATGGCCGTGAAAACAATTATAAACATTGCAACTTTAGGAAAAATAGTCCTTCGCAAGAAAGAAACAAGAAAAGCGCTTCACATTATGACGTCAGTGCGTCGAATGAGCCACTGTTCTGAAGCATAAATAGCGGCAAAGCGTTCCAGTCTGTAATCGTTCGTGGAAAAAAATGAAAACTTGAATGTGTTACTACGTGTTCTAAATGGCGTTATTGATTCAGCATGACGATTTCGACTCAGTCGTGACATCAGAGTTTGGATGTACAGAGCAGGGCCTAATGCGAGATGGTCGTTTTTCAAGTGAAAAAGAAACTTTAATCTCAGAGTTTTGCGACGTAGCTTAAGTTCCTGGATATTATTTTGTTGCATCGTAAAGGTTGGGGAGTCCGTCAGACGGTATCGAGAAAAGGTAAACCGAATGGATTTACGTTGAATCGTTTCTAGAGCATCAATGTTTTTCTTAGTGTGTGGGTCCCAAACAACACATGCGTATTCGAGGGCAGGTCTGATGATTGAATTATAGGCCAAAAGCTTGACGGACGGAGGGGCTTGTCGAAGTTTATATCTGACGAAGTTGACGCCGTTGCTACGCTCGAGCAGTGTAGGTGGCGCCACGGTGGAGGAGGGGAGCGTCAAATAGAGGAGAAACGAGGAGGAGTGAAGGCGGAGGAGGAGTGTCACTACTTTACGAAGTTTAAGGGGTTTTAGCGCAGGCTTTGCTGCAGCGGCACCTGGTGGCGCCCAGTGGCAGCGCGAAGTGCCGCTGCAGTGAATGTCTGTTGCGTTGTGTCGCTGCATTGAACCAATGGTAAACGCGTTACCTTCGACAACAGTCATCATGAGATGCGCTAAGGCGCAATTTTTAACACGAAAAGAAATTCCGATTGGGTGATGTGACAGCAAGATATTCACCCCATCTACGACGGCTAATGTGACGAGGATGAGACGAGCTCGTACAGACCATAGTTATAGTTACTTCGATTAAACGTAGAATGCAAAGCAAGTCATAAAATTAGTTGTCGAAGTGCGTGGAAAAAAAGAGTGGTGGTGCTGGCCCAACCGCAGTATTAGTTCAGACCAGGCTGACGCTTAGAGGATAATCTTTTTGTGGTAACTCAGTGCATATAGATCTCAACTGCTTAAAATAGAATTTACGGATAGCATTTCTAGATATTAGGAGAGCTTACGAAAACGTAGACAAGGAATTGCTGCGGGATATTCTCAAGCACTTGGGCATGAATGGAAATATCGTCGAGGTGCTGAAGGCAATATATAACGAAAATCGCCCGCAAGTAGTATTGTAAGGCCAGAAATGCGAAGAAATAGTGTAAATTCACCAAGGACAAGAGCAAGAAACTCTGTTTCTATTTTTTTCTCCCGCTTTATGATAATGGCATAGAAAGACAACTGGAAAACAGTGAATCAGGTTTTGATTTATTTTACGCGCGCAATGGGCAAAGAGTGAAACCAATAGTTCCTGGGATGATGTATGTGGACGACATAGTGCTGTCAGACAATGTAAGAATTTTACAAAGACTTGCGAAGATATTTGACAATTCAGTGACAAATGTAAACCCTACGTTTGGCACAGAGATATTGGGCATTGTGATTTTTATTGGAGACAGTTATTACCTGGTATCAATTCAACGGCAAGTCCTACCTATAATCAGGGAATACAAACATATGGGTGTACACATAAGCGGATGAAAGACGTACTCAAATATCTACCAAGACAACCTAAAAATGAAGGGGAAGCGGAACGCTGTAAAATACGAAACGTAGGGCACTTTAGGGCTACTATAAATATCAGCTGGTACAAGGAATTTGGAAAGGAATTGTTCAAGCTCTAGCGGTCGCAAATGTTATTCTGCGCTGAAAATCAGATATTTCGTTGAAATTGTAATTTAACCAAAATCGGTGGTCCGGTATGCTTTGGGGGCCCAGATATATAGTAAAACCACAATTGAGAAAGTGCAGGGTGACATGAATAAGGCCACTTCTGAATTAATATGAACGCAAAACTAAATCACTTTTGGAGAGAAACTCGGAAACATGGATTAAAATGAATGGACGGCAAAATTGCACAAATATCTGTACCTCAAAAGCAGGGACACTTAATAGAGGAATAGGGAAGACAGGTGGTGAATAAGTACAGAGTAATTAAGGGTGCAAATAGGCAACAAGAAGCCCTAAGAAAATGGTAGGCGACCCTAATCTTTGACTTAGGTGTCACTTGGCACTCGCCCCTCGGCATTGGTGTTCTTTAGGTTAAATTTAGGCGTACGCAGCGCACAAAACGAACTCGGAGGCAACTGTTTTTCATTAATTAGCCAATTAAATAACATGCCACTTTCTTGTTTGTGACGCCATTATTGATGTCGGGACTTCCGCTTTCCACTTCCGGACTTCCACGAATTTCCCCAAAGTCATGCTCATGTGGCGGGTCTCTAAATTGCGCGACTCTCTGCTTTGGTGTGTGGTAACCAGTTATTTCTAATTAGCTCTAATTATTCGAGCCACTTGAGTAATTCAACTTGCAACTAAACCTATGCTCTGATATCTATAATGAAAGGCGCTAATTTATTTTGAATTTCGTCCCCTGTCGTCTCAGTGATTTCCAATTCTAATTATTCCAGCATTTCAGTAACGGAACTTGTAACTAAAGTTATGCTCTGATATCACGTATATAATCACACCCAGGAATTTCGTACCGCACTATATTTTTCTGATTTATTCTGAGTCTCGTCCCCGGCCGTCACAGGAAGCGTACCGGAAGTGCTGCGCAAAAAACGAGAGAACCACTCGACGAGGCTGCTACTAAAATTGAAGTCAGAGAAAGAGAGTCAAGTGTACGCAAAGGATGAGAACATCAAACACAGTGAAGGAGGAAAAGAACTTCTTCGAGCACTTGATAACAATGGCGTTGACCCTGTCGCGTTTACAAACTGACGGCGCACCCTATGGACCAGAGCTGGAGGTGGGCACCACACAGGAGAGATGATAGCGCATACAAACAAGAGTGTAAAAAATACACAAACACAAGTGAATCAACCGCGCGGGACCAGATAAGCAGCAGTCCCTGCTTTTCCGGTACAAAGGGGACCATGGAAGACAGAATGAACCACCGACAATACAACCACCGACGAGAGAAAGACGAGAGACCTTGGCCCTGCTAGAGTCCAGTCATTATCATGTAGACCTGAAAAATAAAGGAGGACATGCATGCGTCTTGGTCGGCACAGGAGTGCCGTTAGCCTTGATATTTAGTCTATGGTTTCCAAATTCCAATTTCGCCAAGGTAAGGCACTTGAAGGGCAGAAGCATGATGGGACCAGTATATTTTACTGCTACTAGATAACAGCGTTCATAGATTTCCAGGAACTATGTGAATAAACTTCAAGCGCCGTTTATAAAGTGAACTTATCGCTTATATTATCGAGGCCTAACATGAGGTGAACAGCTACACGTCATGGGAGTCGGGTTCACGCCCGACGGCGTAGCGGGTCGCGCGGTATGAATAAAGAGAACGGGAGGAAGTGATTTGCTTATATTCTTTCAGTTTGTTTATGCCAGTCTGACGGTTCCCTACTCCTTTAGCACTCAATCTCTAGAGATAGTTAACTAGATTATTCTCTCCAGTTTACTGCGTTTTCCTTACGCATCCCGAATCGTGGCCGATAATATAATTTGGTAGGCGCCACAGTTTTTCCTAATACGACAATGAAGAAGATGATGATCATCAACATAATCAATTCCACCATTAAAATATCTCAACTGCCGCGAATGTTTCAGAGTGACATTCCAATAAACGCCCCTCGTGGACGGGACAGCGCTTGGAGATGTGCCGATGACATTTGAATAACACTTTCGTTGCATTAATAAAATAGCCATGTTTGGAGCCCATCTTCAATATTGTTGGACCAAACGCTGAAAACATCAATAAGAAAGGTTTCGCGAACGCTACGTGGTGTTACGATTGGCGTGTAACACCCCGAGCAAAAAGGATGCTCAAAGACCATGCCTAATCGAAACGGAGGATGGATTCCTAATTTGATATGGTTCTCTGGAGTGGTTGCCGGTCTGGAGGGCGCCCCGCAGTGATTTCGGGCCCCTTTGTGTGTGTGCGACAAAGAGGAGAACCCTTTCCGCAAACTCTCCAACTCTAGGGCAGAACGCTTTCCGCGAACCAAACAGGACCCGTGGGTTGCCGCCCGAGGAAGCAAGCACGTGGAAACGTCACCTGGGAGAAAGGTTCAGCCGCCCATTCCCGACGAGACTCGGTGCATGTATCGTGACGTTGACGTGAGTAAGATTCTGCGTACGATCTTAATTGGCCTATTTAAGGGGCCCCGCAATGAACTTTTTCCATTCATTCATTCATTCATTCATTCATTCATTCATTCATTCATTCATTCATTTATTTATTTATTTATTTATTCATTCATTCATTCATTCTCTTCTTCTTATCCTTCACCAACCATTGAATAAACTGCCAGTTTCGCACTATAATTTGTCTCGTCCCTGCATCGTCGCCATGGTCTGCCGGACGCCTGCAGCCCGAAGGCAACGCCACGCTCCCCAAGAATAACGCCGGTCGAAGTTGAAGAACCAGGCGTCGCATCAGCGGGCAGTTATCTCTATTTTGTAGGATCCCAAAAATCGACGGAGCCGAAATAACCATCACCGCCTGTGATGGCGATATCGGGAACCCTGCATTTCGTCATGTTGTCAACGTCAAAAAAGCAAGAGCGGCCGAATGTCCATATTTAAACCCTAAATAACGCAACTTCGGCGCATTTACGCGCTTAACTGCAGAAGTTCGTCAGATTGGCTTCTAGTTTGGTCATCGTAAAGGTAAGCATAGCGTCACCGCGAGTCAGGTCTCTTCAATATTCTTTTGAACGGTTGGCGGTGTGAAAGGCACATGCAATGTGTAGAACAATGTCTCCAGAGTCTTATGTTCCTTGTTCACGGCTATGCCACTTTTGCTAGCACCTACAGCACACTCAATTGTTTCCCTGGAAACAACCTTTCGCATGTTTTGTAAACATGACAGTAGTCATTTGTGTGTGTGCGTGTGTTGTGCACGATTCTTGCGTTGTTGTGATGTCCAACAGGTTTATCACATCTTTTCCAGCTGTAGGCTGGAACCGGAATTACCCGGAATGATGTGGAAAACAGTCGTGTATTGATTAGGCACATTTTTCGTGTGCTTACGTGCGTCCCTTTTATGCGGAGTTCTTTTGATGCCCGTACCAAGCTTCTACATTCTCCACACAGTGTTGGTGAAGGCGAGTGGCCCAGTGACAAAAGAACGTGACAACAACCGCGCACGCAGCTTCGATGCCGTAACAAGCCGAGTGACACGTCAAAACACTGTCGACACTTTCTTTAATATAATTGTATATAATCAAGGACGACAGTGTGCCCTCCTGCCCGATAATTTATGAATGCAGGTTGCCATCGACGAGTTTTTAAATTTCAAAGAATGAATCCACGTATGCACGCGATGGCCCACTTGTCGTTGCTTTAATTCCCGTCGATAGTGCATCCAATTTATCATCGCTGAATAGTACAATCGGTAAATGCCGCAGTGCGAACCGTCGTCTGGTACGTGATGAAAGCGTGAGATTACAGATACAAGCCCCCTTTTACAATCATAAGTTTCACATACAGACTCTCATTTCTGGGCGCGGGAAATAGCGTGTACACATCTCGAGACCGTTGAATCCATGAGAACGAAGCTTTCCCAGACTGCACAGTAATGACGAACACGCTTGCGTTCCATATGTATTCATGACTTTGTCGCCTACCAGCGTGTCGGCACAACTCCAGCGGGTCTGGGTAATGTGTGAGCGACGGTGAAACCGAACCTCTGCCATCGAGCACAGCGGTGTACGGTGCTCTAACTGTTGCGCCACGATCTTCAAAAGTAGACAGCCTATTCAGCGCGAATTTTGGGTTTGCTACTTGGAGTATTTTTCTCACCAATCTTTTGTTATTCACTTTTGTACGCAGAAGCGATATTTGCGATATTGGTGATGTGTCACTGGATACGTGTGCGTTAATTAGCTACCTAATAGCGACTGCCAAGGATAAAAAAAAATAACCATTTTCTTGCGGTTGCGCGGTCTTACGGCTACCGTACGAAAATTGTTCGCGATAACTTTTGTGTGAAGTGTTGATTGAAAGGTACAGGGTGTTTTCACCCTATTGTGATCGTTGTTTAGAGGGCGGGGGTATATCCCTGAGAGATTTCTAATTCTTCAAGGTGTGAGAGAGGTATTCGAGGTCATATACCTTAAGTGCTGCATATGTCATGATGTAAACGGCTTTTGACCTTGTCGTTTTTATATGCTGATATTTTACGCAGAATTGCAGTGAAGGTAACAACAGATGAAAGAAACTTTATAATTTTGTGGTTTGGCCTGCCTTTGTAATTTCTAAGTCCCTTTTGCCCTCATCTTTGCTTGGAATATTTCTAATACACTTACGTTTTGATCGCATGTACCTTAGAAGTTGCTCAAGATTGGGCCCATTGCTGAAGCCACAACTTGCGCAAATAAGCTCCTTCTTGTCCTTCAGTCAAAGCACAATGCGCATTTTGACTGTAGCGGTTTGTTTTCTGGCGGCAGCGTCTTGGGAAGTGGCCAAAGCATCTAATTTTCTCTCGCACGGAATCGCCGAAAACAGCTCCACCAATTTAGAATATTGGATAGGGTTTCACGATGAAGTGGCGTTTCTTGCATGCGCCAACCATGGCAAAAGCTTGGAGCACCCGCTCTTACGCACCCTTCCGAAAGCGTGGACGGTATGGTCGCCTCCCGGTGAACGCTTTTATGGGTTCGCAAAACGCAAGCTTTACAAAGGCGTCCGGATGGTCGTTTTGCTATTGAGCGACGTGGGAGAAGAGGGCTTGTGCGCTCGTATTCCAGGAAAGGCTCTATTCGGGACAAACTTAGCCGACTGGCTCATCTTGAGAGTCAGCGACGCGATGCGGCAGGCAAGGAACACGGCGGCGTCGAAGGCGTCGTCTCTGTCTTGCAGAAGTTTGGCTGCCCCGTCGCCGAATCGAGATGTGTGCGTGTCGTTTGAAGGAGCGACGGCGCTGCACAAGAAACGCGGGTTTCCCCAAAGGGACGAGCAGAAGCGGCTGTCCGCAGCGCTCGCTGGACAGCAGATAGTGATCGCTTGTGTACCGACGAGATTAATTGGTCCTCCCGGAAGCCTCAGTTGTGACACGCCTTTCGCAGACGGAATACTGCGAGCGCTTGGCAGTTACAACGCGACACTTATTTTGAAGCGCTCTTATAATGTGCGCGAAGCAGTTTCCGCGGTAGTCCGGGGACATGCGGACGTTTTCATGTCCTTGTCGAAGCAAGACGAACAGATTATGGAACTCTGGAACCTACCGCGTCCTCTTCATTACGCGTACGAAACATTCTATTCCATGAGAAAGTTAGGCGGCGCCGAAGTGTCATTCTTCGCAGTTTTGCTAGATTCCAAAGAAGGGTTTTGCAGCCTCCTTGTCGTCATGCTTCTAGTGTGGCTAGCGATCGGCGTTCGCGACCACTACCATGCTGGCGCGTTTCGCCTGGACGCAGTCCTGGACTCTGGAATGTTTCTGATCGCTTCCTTCCTCGCAAACTCTGCGCCACTGCCCCAGCAAGTCGCTGGAAATCGCAGGAACAGCGCTAGGCTTTCGCGCGCGATCACCTTGACCGCCTGGATGCTGGCAATACTTCCGCTATCGGTTTACTTTCGCGGTGAGCTCACTTCGCGTCTGACGGTGATGGTTCCACTCGACCAGATGGACACGCTGGAAAAGCTGGAGCACGCGCTGGACAGAGGAGACGCCCAACCGTGCATCGTAAGAGACGGCTGCTTGAGCACCACCATCGAGGGCACCCTTCCCTACAGGAACCAGACGCTGCAGGCCAAGCTGCAGAAGGCATTTCAGCGAAGGAAAACTGACAACGTATTCGACTCTACGAAGGGTTGCCTTGAGTGCGCGAGTAAACCAGGCTTCGCATGTTTCTTGTGCAACCTGGTGGGCTGCATCGGCGATGCAGCAAGGCGGCGCTTGGTCGAGTCTCGAGAGCCGTTTAGCCTGGCTTTCACCACGATGCCTACAACCAAGGGCTACCGCCTCGCGCGAGCCTACGACCATCTGCTGCAGAGGATGTTCGAGACGGCACTGAGACCGTTCAAGGACAAAGAAGACCACTGCAATCCGCGCGACGATCCCAGCTGGGCCGCTGGTGGCGACCCACCAGGCGCGGAAATTACGCAAGTATTCGAATTGTCGGCCTTCTTTGCTACGTTTGCGTGCCTGATGTGTCTGTCGCTTGTTGTTCTTTGCGTTGAGCTTGCGTTTGGTTGCCACCGCATGTCTGACGTTAGTTAATTCTCTGTGAGCGTGTGTGTAATGGCTAGCGCTTCTGTACCACTCATATATTTTTTCCGAAAGCACACGGTACCTCGACAAAGGGAGAGCTTTAGCTTGCGATAGGAGCCGGGAGCAGCGAAGGCGGTACAGACATCTTGTCCAATCAATGTGTTTAAATTTTGTGTTTATGTGAGTAATCTAGTTGTAGAAAAATTATAAACCGAAACGGCTGCATATTATTGATTATGTCGCAACCAACAGCACCAGTTGCTGAGCGGAACCTGATAGCCCGGTGTAGTATTGGCTTTGGATGCTTTTTAATCTGCGCGTTACCAAACGCTGTCACCAGCGTTGCCACGGCCGTGCTCCTTTCCGGTGACCCCGCGAAGTGGTCGTGCCAGATAGGCGTACACGCTGTGACTTAAAACATCGGAGCGGAAATTTGCTGGTGTTGAGTCGACTGAAAGAGGACGACGGCAGAACGCACGAGGAGGGTGAGGTGAGGTTCGTAGGCGCGCCCACGAATGGACATCAGGGCACAGAAGCAAGCATCGACTACAAGGCGAACGTCGGCTGGCTCTGGCCAGGCCGATGATCTCAAAAAATACGCAGCACCAGAGCGGTTTGGTCGTGGCGCTTCGTGTTTCGGCGCGGTGCTTGCAAACGGGACGTCCGTCCCAACTCTCTCGCTTTTGCCGTTCGCCGGGCCTTCGCAGCTATAGGACAAAGCGCAGGAAGAGGGCCGCCTGGGGTCCTCAAGAGCCTCGGAGGTAGGCCCTACACTGTCGGGCCGTGGTGAGTGCGGTGGACGCACCATGGCGTGTGAGTTGCCTGCTCGTTCCGCGCGCGGCCGACAGCTCGGCTAAACCCTCAGCCCGGCCTACAACCGGTCCGCTAATTCTTTGGTTGTACGAGTGTCTTGGTGGTTGTAATGAGTGTCTCCGCACCACTGTCGTCGAGCTGCGAGACACTCATTCACGTTTCTTTCGCTAGAGTATCGTCATCATCATCATCAGCCTGGCTACGCCCACTGCAGGGCAAAGGTCTCTCCCATACTTCTCCAACCACCACGCTCATCTGCTAATTGTGGCCATGTTGTTGCTGCAAACTTCTTAATCTCACCCGGCCCCCTAACTTTCTGCCGCCCCCTCCTATGCTACCCTTCTCTTGGAATGCAGTCCGTTCCCTTTAGTGACCATCGGTTATCTTCCCTCCTCATTACATGCCCTGCCCATACCCATTTCGTTTTCTTGATTTCAACTAAGATGTCATTAACTCGCGTTTGTTCTCTCACCCAATTTGCTCTTTGCTTATCCCTTAACGTAACAACCATCATTATTCTTTCCATAGCTCGTTGCGTCGTCCACAATTTAAGTATAATCCTTTTCGCAAGCCTCCAGGTTTCTGCTCCGCAGGCGAGTACTATAGAGTATGTACCGTGGGACAAAAGCTGGAGCTCCTAAAGAACAATGATGTCATACCACATGACTAATTTACGTGGATTGCCTGCTATCTGTAAATTAGTGCCACCATTGTTGAATCGTATTTTCGTATTACCTGCCTGTGCCGCACGTTGCCCCGTGTTAACCAAACCATGTGCCCGACCCTCCGCTTACCTTCGCTCTTGCTTTAACTTGTGGGCATTCAAACAAAGTGTGGTGAACGTCCTAACCGTATAACACACGGGGTCCCGCATGTGGTGATGCATTTCCGGGAAGCTAAAGCTCTAATTTAGTGGAGCATTAACTTTTCTTTGTCTTTTTATTTATACTGAAACCCCAATTTATAATGCCAGGTTTAGCCACCTTTCAGAGAAATGAGCAGTACGGAAAAAAAGGAATACACGCTTTGTGCTTGCCCTACGCTGCTGCACTTGGAACTAAATACAGAGAAGCAGAACATTGCAATAAAGTGCAAAGAGAGCATGTCAAGCGAGGCACATATCAGTGGTGAAACTGTGAAGAGTTTTATGGACGGTTGCCAGACTTATTGTTTATTGACTTTATTGCATTTGTTTTCTGTCTTAGGAAAAACGAATAGATAAAAGTGTTATTGCGTGTTGTTACATCGTTAACGCGTGTCTCTGTATTGTCTTATATCCCGTTAAAAAGAAGCTCTTTATGACTCACAGAACTTTGACCAGCCAAAGGCAGCTTCCTTGTGTTAGTGTCGGGAGGCCAACTTCTTGTAATGAAGTAGTGAATGTGGTTGTACCAAAGCGGTTGGAAATAAAACGTACCGCCATTTTTCAAATTTGGTAATATGTTTTTGAGTATGGTGCTACCAGATAATGGATGGATGGTGTAAGGATGGCGGTACCATCGTGCTAAACGTAGCAGGTGAACAACCAGAGTATAAAGGTTCAGTACTAGTCTGAAGAAGAAAACCTTATGCTAATCAGAGATAAAAACATTGATATGTTTGGTCGAGCTAAAGTCATTTGAAGTCTAAAGACCAGGTTACTTCTAGTGTTCAACCTCAGACCCAAAACTGTTACTTCCTGAATTCCTGAAATGAAGAGACTCATGTTAAAGCAAAATTTTTGTGAAAGTGTCTTTTTTTAAAAGTAAACACATTTTTCAACCTTCACAGCAGTAAGCAACCTCTTGAGATGCCTAGTTCAACATTATTTGATCAACGCACGGAGCTTTCACTTCAGGAGTATATGTTGCAGTCGTCGGCATATATATTTTTAGAGGTATTGCACGTGCTGCTTCATTTATGAACAGGAGAAACAAAAGGGAACTTAGCACAGAGCCCCGAGGAACGCCAGAGTCGTCTGGCACTCTTTGAGAACGTTGATCATTAAACAAAACGTTGTTGTCGGTTTGAGATAAGCAGAGATGCAATTCGCAAGCTACGAATGCTTAAATATTATGTCTAACTGACAGAATAGTTTCTTGTGTGAGACGTTATTAAAGCTTTCGCAGAATTCATGAAAGTTGGATGTCTGTTTTCCTGAAATAATTGCTTTAGCGAAATCGTGCGCTGTGGTTACTAATTGAGTACAAGTATGGAAACCTTTCGAATACCCGTGCTGCGAAGTTGACAAAATACCAAACTCTTCTAAAAATTGTGAAGTAGGCTTTTGTATTATGCGCATAAGATATTCTGCATGAAGTTGGAATTAAATTATTATAGTTAGCCATGCACTGTCTATTTGCATACATATGAAGAGGCTTGACACTACCCATTACTCAGTAGTCTGGAAGTTGTTCGCCAGTCAAATATTTAGACAAGATTGTCAAATACTTCGAGAACATGCGCTTTTAGCGACTCGCTGGGTATACCTTGAAGGCACAGGGTACTTTTAGATTATCCCAGAGAATAGCAGTGGGTGTACTCTATTCATCAATTACAGTGTAATTGTTCTAAAGTATACAGGAAATATTAATTCGCGCATGTCAGGAAAAAACAGCAGTAACACACTACTTGCGGCCTCTTGGCATCTCAGACTGCTGGCATCAAGGCGCTTTACCTGAGTAAAGTAGAAAACTATTCAAGTCAGTATCAAATCAGTACATTTAGTGCTAACCAACTCCAACAGTGACGGTAGAGCCTGACTACTATACTACGAGACAAACTCGTTCTACGCTTTTAGTGCCACTGTACATGACATTGAATCATTGCCAGAGCGCTTTAGGTACAGCTGATCAAACAGATGCTATGAAATATGCGTGTTGTTTTTATTGCACGCTTGCTTGCTGTAATACTTGGCAATGTTTCCGGCGCCAGTGAAAGCGCAGAAATCAGAGGCGCTTGCTAGGTAAATTTGCTCCCGAAGTCAATTTCTGCGCCCACTGAAGGACATGTATCAACAAATGTCGGCAACATGCAGATACGACATAAATGCACGTAACTCATGCTGTTATTTTTGATTGGTTGGACATGAAGATATTTGGCGCGTTTATGCTGCTCGCACAACTGTAAAAATAAAAATAAATGTGTTTTGGGCTTCTGAAAGCTACGCCGCGCATGTACGTACGTCTTGTGCAATACAAACAAATTTTGACGGAACTATATAGGTGCGCCGGCGGCCAACTGTCTGCACATATCGTGCACTTGTCAATCGCTCATTTCTATATTGAAGCAGTGCTCTTCTATAGGACCCCTGTAGGACCCCAGCTGCTCAGACCTGTGCCTCTGTTGTGTTGTAAAAGTTGTGCAATTTTCGGCTGTCGGCGTGCTCCTACTGAATGTGTGAGCGTTCGTCACGATTGCCTGTAAGTGCGCCGCACCCCGGCGGCATTTCTTACAATTGCTAGTAGGTACTGCGTGGTGTGGCGTTTCTCGCCGCGCTCGACGTTTCTGCGCAGGCGCGAGGAAGAGCAGATGCGAGAGAGAAAATGTGTGGGCGTTTGCTCCTTGAATATGTGGGGGCGAGCTCCACCACTGGAAAAACTGGAGCCACCGTCGACGTGACGTGGCACGAGGGATCACGTGGACACAGCGGCCGCGTCGGCTGCTTCGGAAGCGCCGAAGCGAGCTCAAAACGAAAGTTTGAAGTCGCACCTGCGCTGCGGTTCTGATTAGGCGGTGAGACCTTTCCGCCTAGGGTGCCTGCTTGACAACATTTGAGAGAGAGAGAGAGAAAGCAAGGACAGGAAAGGCAGGGAGGTCAACCAGAAGAGTATCCGGTTTGCTACCCTACACTGGGGGTGGGGGAAATGGGAATAGAAAAAGAAGAAAGGGAGAGAGTGAGCACTGAGTACGTGTGGGTGGGACACTATGCACAGGGACACGATAAACGGTCTCTTAAACCGGTATACCTCAAGTATTGCAGTAATGCACGATTCGCTTTTCGTGCCAGTGACGGTCCGAGTATCTTTGACTCGGTGAAAGGTCGTAAGTCTAGTCGGTGCAAAGTTTCCCGCAGAGGGAGGCGTTGTACATCGTAGCGGGGGCAGGTACACAATAGGTGCTCGATGGTCTCCTCGCACCCACAGGAATCGCACATCGGGCTCTCGGCCATTCCCAAACGAAAGGAATATGAGTTTGTGAACGCTACTCCCAGCCATAAGCGGTACAGCAAGGTTGCTTCACCGCGGGAAAGGCTAGATGGCACTTGTAGCCGTAGCGTGGGGTCCAGTTTATATAATCGGCAGTTGAAGGCACCTGAACTCCAGAGATCTTGCGACTTTTTGCGTGCATGTAGGCGAAGTTCCCTGGCAGCGTCCGACCTCGCCAAAGGTATTGAACGCGTCTGGGTACCTTCGTGGGCAGACCGGGCAGCCTTGTCTGCTAGGTTGTTGCCGACTATGCCACAGTGAGCAGGAATCCATTGAAATGTAATGGTGTGCCCTCTTTCCAGAGCATGGTGGTGCACTTCCCTGATGTCAGATATCATCTGCTCGTATATTCTGTGACGTAATGCAGACTTGATGCTGTGAAGGGCTGCCTTAGAGTCACAAAATACGACCCATTTCTCTGTTGGCTCTTCGGTGACGTACATCATAGCGGCATGGAGAGCTGCAAGTCCTGCCAATGTCGATGTAGTCGTGTGCGACAATTTGAATTTACCTGTAACCTTCTTGGCTGGAACGACGAATGCGGCAGTTGAGCTGGCACGTGAGGTCGAACCATCGGTATACATATGTATGCGGTCATGATACGTCTGGTGTAGTAATAGGAGCGTAAGTTGCTTCAGAGCCGGCGATGGATGATTGGACTCTTTTGTAATTCCAGGAATATCAAAATTCACTTGAGGCTGTCGTAGGCACCACAGGAGAGATGAAGGCTTTGTCGCCGGTGTAAAAGATGACGGTATGCACTCTTGATGAGCGCTAATCACTCGTGAAAAGGTCGCTTGAGGTCTTTCGGCTGGTAGGGAGGTCAAATGATGGTCGGGGATCCTTGACAGATGGCGAATGGGCGCTCTGAGAGAGTCGAACACTACGTGTGTCTGGATCATATGGTCCCCAGCGATGGCAATTGTTGCTGCTGTTGACGTGCACCGAGGCAGCCCTAAACACGTGCGTAGGGCTTGACCTTGTATGCTCTCCAAGGCGCGAAAGTTCGTCTTGCATACATTTGACAACACTGGTAGACTGTAACGTAGGAGTCCGAGAAACAGTACCCTGTAGAGCTGCATCATAGAACGGACTGGTGTACCCCAGTTTTTGCCGCAGAGAAATTTCAAGACCTGAGCAATGGCAACCAATTTCTTCTTTAGATAGACGCAGTGAGGGCTCCACGAGAGGTTGCGGTCAATGATTACACCCAGAAAGCGATGTGTCTTAGAATAGGATACCGCTTGACCATTGATTGAAACAGGATACGATGACATTTGTTTGCGCGTAAAGCCAACCAATGCGCACTTTTCAGTAGACACGCTGAGGCCTTGTTCTCGTAGATAAGACGCCGTCATGGTTGCCGCCCGCTGAAGCCTGGCTCGTAGCTGAGGTCGAGTCACCGCAGAAGCCCAGATGCAAATGTCGTCGGCGTATATTGAGACGTGAACTGACCGCGGTAGGTACTCCGCTAGTCCTACCAAGACGAGGTTGAACAGAATGGGGCTCAACACTCCACCTTGCGGCACACCACGCCTGATGTAATGTTCCGAAGTTCAGTCTGTAAGAAAAAGCACCTCTCAGTTAAATAGTCCCGAATCCATTGATACATCCGGCCACCAACTCCAACAGCCTCAAGCGAGTTCAGTATGGCCTCATGGGCGACGTTGTCGTATGCTCCTTTAATATCTAGAAAAAGTGCCACTGATAGGCGCTTGAGGCTTTTTTGATTTTGGACCCAGGTTACGATGTCAATGACGTTGTCGATGGACGAGCGACCTCAACGAAAGCCCGTCATGGCGTCCGGATAGATGTTGAATCGCTCTAGGTACCATTCCAAGCGAGCAAGAATCATTCTTTCCATCACTTTACCGACGCAGCTCGAAAGCGCAATCGGACGGTATGATGAGAGCTCAAGCGGAGACTTTCCAGGTTTCAGAATGGGGATCAAGCGGCTCGATTTCCATTGTCTAGGAACGGCGCCGTTCCGCCAAGACTAATTGTAGTAGCTGAGCAGCTCATCACGTGCGTCATGTCCAAGGTGGCATAGGGCAGCATACGTGATGCCATCAGGTCCTGGTGACGACGAACGCCTGCAGGTCGCCAAAGCAGCATCGAGCTCTTCGAGTGAAAAGAGCACGTTCATTTCTGGTACACGTGCCTCAGGGATGTCATTCAATGCTGCGTCAGTAATGGTGGCCGCGGACCCAGCAACCCGTGCACAGAACTCTTCAGCCACTTGAAGTTCCGAGCGGAGTTGGTATAGGGCCAGAGAAGCAAAGGGCTTCCTTTGATGCGGAGATGAGCGAAGTCCCCTAACAGTTCTCCATATGTGCGAGAGCGATTTTAGGGGATCAAGCGACTGACAGAAAGTTTTCCATCGCTTGTCATCCAGTTTATCTAAAGTACGCTGTACTTTCTTCTGTATGCGTCGTGAAGCCCTCAGATCCAAGACGGACTTCGTGCGCCGATACCTCCTCTCCGCCCGTCGGCGTTCCGCACGAAGCCTCTCCAGTTCCATATCCAAGTCTGTTCGCCTTGCTGACCTTGTGAGCGAGCAGATGG
Organism: Dermacentor andersoni; assembly: GCF_023375885.2. Classification (NCBI taxonomy): domain Eukaryota; kingdom Metazoa; phylum Arthropoda; class Arachnida; order Ixodida; family Ixodidae; genus Dermacentor; species Dermacentor andersoni. The sequence goes on along the minus strand of NC_092821.1, from coordinate 116,464,195 downwards.
ACGTTTTCAATGTCTCTGCGATTGCATCTTCGATAGTGTGTGAAAGGCCTTCTCGACATGCGTCATCCATATCCTTCTTAAACTTTGTCCAATCAACTGTACGCAAGACAGTAGAGGAGCGTTGCTCAACTCCTCTGATCTTTATGTATGTTGGAATATGGTCACTTCCATGTGTTTCAATGTCCGTAAACCAGTGGACGCTCGAGGCAAAGCGCCGTGACACCAAAGTTAAGTCCAAGCAGCTACTATAGGTGGTGCCTCGCAAAAACGTAGGGCTGCCGTCATTCACACAGCACAAATTATGGTCGGCAGCAAAGGAGGCGAGACTCCTGCCTTTGGAATCAATTTTAGTGCTTCCCCATAGCTGGTGATGCGCGTTGAAGTCACCTGTGATAACCCAGGGGCCATTGTTCATCAGTAATATTTTCTTGAGTCGTTCGCCGTCAAAGTGACCCGCTGGGGATATGTAGGCTCCAATTAGTGTGAATGACACATCTTTCTTTTGGATATTCAGGCAGACATATTGGTTGTCGTCGTGAGGCTCTACCACGTTAGCGACATATGTAATGTCCGTGCGGATGTAGATGATTACTTTCGTGCTCGCACCGCATGTGGACGAGACGAAAGATTCGTAACCGGACAGTCTGAGTGGAGTTGATGTATTTGGTTCGCAAATGACCAGTATGGGAAAGCGATTTGTAAAAATGAATTGGCGAAAGTCTGCTATGCGGGTCCTTAGACCCCTAGCATTCCACTGAAAGATCGACGCACTTTTAACTTCAGTGCGGAAGGGGACTATTGGTCGAGCCATGATGCTTAAACGATGCTAGCAAGCACTGCATTTAGTGCATCCAGTATTTGCAGTGCACTTCGAGCTGCTGGGGTTTGCAGCTTGTTCAGTATGATGCGCATTGTATTAATTAGCGATTGCAGCATATCAGCCACCTGCTTGTCTTGGTCGCACAAATCACTGACAATAGACTTCGGGGGTTGTCCAGCAAAATTTTGCTGTGATTCTGTCGGTGGATGCTGTCGTTTCGGTAGAGCCGGCCAAGATTCTGCAGGTGTGGTCTTTTCAGTTGCCTTGTTCTTCGCGGTCCTTTCGACAGTGTCTGGTCCGGGCGGCAGAGGAGGAGGAGGTGTTGTAGGAAGTGGCATGCGCGTCGCAGAGACAACAGCCTTCCTTGAGGGGCGCCGGCGACGGGAACGTCGCTTCCTGACTTTTTCGGCGGCTTCGCGATGAGATGAATGATCTCTCGCCATCTCTTTCAAAATAGCCATTTCCTTCTTAATATGCGGGCATTTCCTTGAGGAAGCTTCGTGTGACCCTCCGCAGTTTGAACATTTCATTACAGTCGCGCCACATTTATCTGCAGCGTGGGGCTCGGCGCAACGGGGGCATGCTGCCTGATTTTCACAGACGCTGCTCACGTGTCCCAGTTTCATGCATTTGCGGCACTGAAGAGGTTTCGCAATGAAAGGCCGCACTGCATGTCTGAAGTGTCCCACCTTAACATGCGAGGGTATATATTTACCCTTGAATGCAATCTTCACGCAGCGTGAACTGCCTAGCCGCTTAACATCAACAATGACCTCATCATTGGCTGGCTTGATAAGAATCGGCAAGTCGTTATTAAAGATGGCGACGTCTACGTCGTAGATAACGCCACTGACTACGTCAGATCCCAGAGGGATGTAAGAGCGCACCTGAATGCCATCGATGTCCGTTACGCTGCGTAGAGTGTTCAGAGCAGCCGCATGTTGGACATCAACCGCCAGTAGATTTTTCCGAGTGTTGACTCGAATGTCCGATATTTCATTTGGCACCAGGGCTTCCAGTGACATCGACACAGATTGCCTGTTGAGTAGCTTCATGTTGACGGTGGGAAGCAAGGGCACAAATATGATGGTATTGGCGTCCGGCCTCTGCGTGTGTCTTACTGTTTGCGTGCTTGACGATGAGGACGTCCTGGTGTTTCTTCTCTTCGCTCTGCGGCTCTGCACCAGCTGGAAGTCGTCATCGGAAGTGTCCTCACTGCTGAGAGAGTAGACATGGGTGTCCTCGCTGTCGCTGTCGCTCTGCTGACCGTTCCGCTTCCTGGAGGCGGCCGCCGCTGACGCCGCCGTCGCCGGCAGACGTTCGGGGTCGTCCACTTCCATCACGACCGAGCAGGGAGCGAGGACCAGCGGATGAACTTAGATTTTCGCAGAAATAAACTGGAGCAAGGAAGAACAACTCTGTGTCAAAAACACTTCGTCGTCGTCCTCGACAACATTTGAAAGCACTATACTAGGCTGCACGCCTCGAAAGGCAGCCACGACAACATTTGAAAGCACTATAATAAGTAGTGGCTGCCTTTCGAGGCGTGCAGCATGGTAGGCTACTGCTCGGTGCCGCAGTGCCGGACGTACGCGATGGAGCCCGGCGTCAGCCTTATTCATACGTAGCCGCAGGACAACAAGCTCCGTGAAGCTTGGCTCGCGAAACTTAGAACCGGTAGACAGCCATCGGCTACAACTCGAGTGTGCAGCAAGCACAGATGCGAGCAAAAGAGAGAGAGAGAGATAAGAATACAGGAAGGCAGGGATGTTAACCAGTCAATAGTCTGGTTGGCTACCCTACACTGGGGGAAGGGAGAAGGGGAAGAGAAAGAAGGGAGAGAGAAGGTGTAGGTATGTGTACGGAGAGCACTTCAGTTAAAGTCGCTCGAGCAAACCAGAAGTTCTGAGAAAACACAAAAGTGCCTTCACTGCCTTCTGAGCCGATGATCGGTCGGGACGGTGCTCAAGATTTCTAATAAGGCGTTGGGGCTGCGATGTTCGGAAAGTATAGCAAAAAGCGCGCAGTGAGACGCTCGCCTGCGCGCGCCGCCCGGCTAATGTCATGAAGTTTTGGTCTATGAACTTGTTCATGATAGATACTGGCAAGTTCACAGCTATGGAATGCGGACCATAAAAAGCACATAAAAAGAGGCATGACATATGCTCAAGCTTGTGTAGCACCAAACAATGAAATATACTGGATTACATAAACGAAGCAGCGAGTAATTGTTTGCTGAGACGACCGATAAGCATACAGTCCGAGGCAGCTTGAGAAATAATGGTATTTAAACTTCTAAGCTAGACCTTAGAAAAATAAAGATTCAATCATCGCAATGGGACATCCCATCCCAATGGGACATCCCAGTCGTCCTGGTAGGTGTCGATGTCCGTAGTTATAACGAAGTTATTCTTGAACTGCTCAGATAGTTTCCATGCAATACTGGTTGCTGGTGTGCTGTCAATTGCTCACATGCTGCGGCCTAAAGCTCACGGCACGATGGGACAACGGGCTTGCAGCGAAAGGGAAACATTGCGCGCGTAGATGGATGCAGGCGCATAGTCGGTCACCGCGAACCCGTGCGATCGCAGCATTGAAGGCTTATTCTATTACACTCCATTTAGTTATACAGAGAGCCCATTATGAGACCATATTTCACATGGGTTGCTCACAGCGTGGGCCTACTGTTCACGCAAGAAGCCGGTTCGGGAGATTCCATCGCGGCGACCGCGCGCAGTGGCGTTCTCTTTACGTATTCGGTAAAGAGGTAGCGTCTGTAAACGATTCTCTGCTTTCAGTTTGCCCAAGATTATTATTTCGACAGTGAAAAGCTTCCCCCGTTTTGAGAGTACTTACCGAAATGTCCAGGAGGGTTTCCACGTGGTGTTTTTATTGAACGCCATAAGCCAAACCTATGAGGAGTGCGCCGCGTGATCCCTCATACTACGCAAGGGAGGCGCTTCCGACAGATGGGCACTCCGTAAGTCCTAGGCACTACGGAGGCACTACGGCACTAATAGGCACTACGGCACTAACAGGCACGGAGGAGGTTTCTTAACGCGTTTTGTATGCGCTTGTCCCCTAGACATGCCGGCATTGCGGAGTGCGGTCGTTTGTTTACGCTCCGCCTTATGCTAAGTCTGCCGTGCCAGAGAATACCTTTCTCGCGCCTTACGGTGATGTACTCCGAAACTAACGTCACAGATGTTTCCTAGGGAGCAGTAGGGAGCGTAGTAGAAGCCAGGCCGCACATATGAGAAATCGAGGAGGCAGAGCGCCTAACCAACAGCGGTTGAACGCGAGTGGCTGGGAGGCCGTTGGTGCCGCGCAACGGCCCTGCAACCGCTATGAGAATACGCCGCGCCACCCGAACGCCTTGCACGGTAACCTAACTTTACCCAACGTTAACCTAACTCAATGTGGCCGAAAAGTAAACACAATCCTCATGGCGTAACCGCTGGGAGAAGACGGCGCGCCACGCTAACTCCTTTCACGGTAACCTAACGTGGCCGAGACGCAGACAATAATTCTCACGGCGTAACCGCTGCGAGAATACGGCGCGCCACCCTAACGTCTTTCACGGTAACCTAACCTTGCCTAACGTGGCCGCAACGCAGAGGCAATATGCCACACTGCGTAACCACTGAGAATACGCCGTGCCACCCTAACGCTTTTACGCTAACCTAACCTACCGTAAACATAAGCTAACCTAACGTGGGCGAAACGCAAAGGCAATAATGCTCACGGCGTGACACCAGGCAATCGCGTTCATTTTCCAAGGCAGAACGTCCGAAGGCGGGACAAAGTTATAATATGGCATGACTCACTCAGCACAAGCATCGCAGGCGCGAGAAAGTCTGTACGACGTACATTCAGCGATCACCAAATGGGGCGTCTGTGCCCCCTGATTCAGCTGCCTCACCGCGCCGGCAGGAAGCGTCGATTCGTAAACTCGACCTCACTCCTCAATGCCGTTCATGCCTAGGAGACAAACGCGCACAACCCAAGCAAGGAAAGTTCTCGGTGGTGCCTAGACAAAGCCAGATATTCAGGGAGCAAAAACCCCCTGATTTTTTCTCGCGTAGCCGCTCTTACACGCGCGTGCGCACAAACGTCCGCCGCCTCCGGAAATGCCGCGCCCCTCCTTACGCGTACCAGCAATTCTAGAAATGCTACGCGGCTGCACCAAAATCAACGAAAATCGGGGAGCTGTTGTTCCACGGTTTCTCTATACCGACAACGAGCGACGGAGAATGTGGTTGGAGGCTCTTGGTTCTGTAAGTTAGTTAAAGCATCTCGACAAGTGCGCCTTCCGGGACGACGGCGAAACTCGACGGGGCATCGAGCGACGACGGCTGTGTCCCGACGCATGTACCGAGAAGGCCGCACATGCTGGCTTCCACAGCCGGTCCTGCTGCTCAGGAGCAGCGCGCAGGAGCCGACCAAGACGTGAGTAAAATTTTAGTATCCTGCGAGACAATAGTACGCAGTCAGCAGCTGCAAGCCTGGCTCTAGTTGAGCAGAGACTCTCGCGCGGGGCTCGACTGCATTTGCTCGGTTGTGGTTTGTCAAGCACTACCCAAGCAACTCTCTTTTCCCGGCAAACGTCAGTGGCTGCTTCATCCAACATGAACTGCAGAATTGTTTGCGTGCAGCAACGTGTCGTTACAAGCAAGCGGCCAGCATCACGGAAACTGCGTTGAGAGTGTGTAAAACGCGGCGTTCGATAGCTACTGTTGTGGCACACCTTCATCGAATCTTGAAGTGTGTACTGTAGAACTTGTGTGTATACAGTGGCAACATTTGTATGCGTTCGGCGTTATTTTATATGGAGTGTATTAGTATTGTGCAGCGCGAGAGGGCGGGAGAAACGCTGTCAAACGCCATATTTGCAATAAGCACTGGCGCGTACAATGCCATATGAGAGCGCTACCTCAATCATATTGAATGACGATTTACACAGGAAACCAACTACCGTGTATAGTGAGAGCCTGGTTTTATGCGAAGCATGTTACTAGAGCTCAACCCAGCTCCTCAGGCGTGGCGGTGTCGCCTTCAATACCACGTGACACCGTGACGTCACGACAGAGGAGAAATGGGGCTCCAACTCGCGCCGTCGCTCGCGGCGTCGCGGCGGTATTAAGCAGCTGCGCTTTTTCTAGGTGGCTTTGGCTCAACTCTTGCAAGATGGGCTGGGTGGGAATCGAACCAGGGTCTCCGGAGTGTGAGACGGAGACGCTACCACTGACCCACGAGTACGATGCTTCGAAGCGGTAGAAAAGCGCCTCTAGTGAATGCGGTGTTGCCTTAGAAACGAGCTGTTTCTAAGGCTCAGGCGTGCGTCGCTTGCTCAGGCGCACATTTCGTTGCCGCGCCGAACGCTGCGTTGCTCGACGCTCACCGCGTCCAATGCGGGGCGCGTAGTCGCTGCGCCGTAGCCCATTGTCTTACACCCCTTGGCGGGTCGACGGGAACGCTGTCGCGTTCCACTCTTCAAGACGAAGCAGAGTAACGCATGAGTTGTTTCTTCTACTAGCCGAACCAAATATAGCCAAGCAACAACAGTTCACCAGGCTAAACAGTGGTTCAACAACTAAAATAAAGGCTAGTATGCTTCGCATCCTGGGCTTAACCTTAGCTAAGCCACAGCCATTTTTTGTCCTTGCAGCAGTTGCTGGCACTACAATCTTTCTGCTGAAAATGCTGATTTAAACCTCCCTTAACTGCATTGCCCGGAAAACAATTGTCAATATATATATATATATATATATATATATATATTGTGACGCAGCAGTAATCACGGCTTTTATTCCGCGTCACAAGATTAGGCGAACCGACCACGCCCACAGCACGGAGCACACTCGAGAGCCAGCCCCACAAGCGATGATGAAGAAGAACCCCATATAAACCCCATATGATGATGATCGTGTACAGATGACAAAGAATAGCTTATAAATTCCCACACTAATGTCCCCTCGCGCGAGAGCGGCCATCCTGGCCGCAATTCAAAGGGGCGGTGAACGTCTCGTGAAAGGCTTCATACGGGAAACGTGGACAATCTCAGCGGCGCGGCAGCGGCGGTCATTTGGAACAATAACTGGTTCCACGCGATAGTTCACTGGAGAAGTCTGCTCCAAGACTTTGTAGGGGCCGATGAACCGAAGCTGAAACTTGTCACACAAGCCAGGACTACGAACTGGTGTCCGGAGTAGCACTTCCTCGCCAGGGCGGAAGCACACGACGCGATGAGAGGCGTCGTAATGCTGCTTGCGGTCCTGTTGCCGTGCTTCGGTGTTGATGCGGGCGAGCTGGCGACAACGCAGAATGCGGGACACATATTCTTTGCAGGAGGAAGGACATTGATGGACAGTTGGCGCGAAGAAAGAGACGTCAAGACAGGAAGAGGGCGAACGACCATAGACAAGGTAGAATGGCGAGTAACCGGTCGTGCGTTGAACGGCGGTATTATATGCAAAGGTCACGAATGGTAAAATTGCGTCCCAGTTTCTGTGATCCGGGTCAATGTACATGGCTAACATGTCTGACAGCGTGCGATGAAATCGCTCTGTGAGGCCGTTGCTTTGCGGATGGTAACTGGAGGTAGTCTTGTGGGTGGTTCCGGAGGCTCTGAGTACTTCGTCTAGTAGTTGCGAGAGGAATGCTTTTCCACGGTCGCTCAGGAGGACGCGAGGAGCACCGTGACGCAGTATTAAGGATTGAAGTATGAATGCAGCAACTTCAGAGGCTGAGGCAGAACTCACACAAGTTGTTTCGGCGTAGCGTGTCAAGTGATCAACGGCTGTCACAATCCATCGTTTACCGGTGAGAGTCACAGGAAGTGGGCCATATAGGTCAACTCCAACGACCTCAAATGGTTGCGACGGACAAGGAACCGGTTGCAGTTGTCCGCTTGGAGCTGATGTAGGGAGCTTTCGACGCTGACATAGAGCGCAGGAAGCGACATACCTCGCTACACTGGCGGACAATCCAGGCCAGTAGAAGCGCCCTTTGATGCGGTCATAGGTTTTCTGGAAACCAAGGTGACCAGCAGTCATGTCGTCGTGAGAAGCCCGCAGGACATAAGGACGTAGAGAGCGTGGCAGAACAGGAACCCAGCGTTGACCGTCAGGGTGATAGACATGACGGTATAGGACGCGGTTGTCAATCTTAAATTGCGTCAGCTGCCGACGAAGGCGGGCGTTAGGCGGGCGCGAAGCTCCTTGAAGGTGGTCGATGATGCGCCGACAGTAAGAGTCGGCAAGTTGATGAAATTGGAAGGATTTGTTGTCGTGTGGAGGCATCTCGTCGACAGTGGCCAACAAGAAAGCATCTGAGGAGGGATCGAGCGAAAGCTTGTCACGGATGGTAGTTGGAGCTCCATTGCATGGTGTCGTAGGAAGCGGACAGCGAGAAAGTGCGTCTGCATCTTGGTGTTTTTTTCCGCACTTGTAGGTAATGGTAAAGTCGTATTCTTGCAAACGAAGAATCCACCGACCAAGTCGTCCAGACAAATTCTTCAGCGTCGAAAGCCAGCATAATGCATGATGGTCTGTAACGATCGTAAAGTGGTGGCCGTGAAGATAAGGTCGAAACTTCTGCACAGACCAAATGATAGCTAGGCATTCCTGCTCCGTGATGGTGTAATTCTTTTCGGCGTTTGTCAGAACGCGACTTGCGTATGCGACGACCCTCTCACCTAAAGTGTCGTCTCGCTGTAGGAGAATGCCACCAATTCCGTGACCACTAGCATCCGTATGCAGGAGGGTAGGAGCAGCTTCATCAAAATGGCGTAGTACTGGTTCAGATGTGAGAGCGCGCTTCAGATGGGTGAACGCAGATTCACATTCGGGAGACCACACAAAGGGAACATTAGAACCCAGTAATTTGTGCAGAGGTGACGCTATTGAGGCGAAGCCCCGTATGAATCGCCGAAAATAGGAAGCGAGGCCTAAGAAACTACGCAAATCTTTGGTCTTTTCGGGACGAGGGAAGTGCTGAACTGCGGAAACCTTGTCAGGATCAGGACGAATGCCATCTTTGCTCACAATGTGACCTAGAACTTTGATTGTCTTGCTCGCAAAATGGCATTTCTTAGTGTTTAGCTGAAGTCCAGCGTTGGCAAGGCACGTGAGAACTTCATCCAGACGTTGCAGGTGCTGAGAGAAGGTTGACGAGAAAACAACAATATCGTCGAGATAGCACAGGCAAGTCTTCCACTTTAGGCCACGAAGAACGGTGTCAATCATGCGCTCGAACGTTGCGGGCGCATTGCAAAGGCCGAATGGCATGAAATTAAACTCGTAGAGCCCATCGGGTGTTGAAAACGCTGTTTTCTCCTTATCGTCCTCATGCATAGGTATCTGCCAGTAGCCGGAACGCAGATCGATGCTGGAGAAGTACTCGGCATCCTGCAGGGAATCCAAGGCATCGTCTATTCGCGGCATAGGGTATACATCCTTGCGTGTGATCTTGTTAAGTGCTCGGTAGTCGACACAAAATCGAACAGAGCCGTCTTTTTTGCGAACCAAAACAACGGGGGAAGACCAAGGGCTAGCAGAGGGGCGTATTATGTTTCGTTGGAGCATGTCGGTGACGTTCTCGTCAATGACTTTCCTCTCGGCTAGCGATACGCGATATGGTCTACGGCGCACGATGGATGTACCATCTGTCTCTATCCGATGCATCGTAATCGAAGTCTTTCCCAACGAAGATGAATGCGCGTCAAAGGAAGCTTCATGTTTTCGGAGCAAAGCAAGCAATTGTTGTGACTGCGAAGCTGTCAGGTCGGAACTGATGGCAGCTGCAAGAGCTGAAGGAGATGCGGCCCGTCCGGTACAAGGACCTTCAGAGGAAGCTGGTTTAAAGGAAATAACAGATATAGACTCTGATGCAGTGGCGCAAGCCAATGTAGTGCCTTTAGGGATGAGAATCTTTTCGGATGTCGGGTTTGTAGCGTAGAGAAGTGCAGCGCCATGATCAAACCTAACGAGCCCTGATGGAAAGGCTATCCCTCTTGCAAGACAGCGTGCAGATGGTAAGACGAGCACGTCGCCGCAGTCAATCACATCAGACGTGATAGTAACGATGCTTTGATGGCGAGGAGGTAACGCGGTATCTTCTGCAGCAACGAAGTGAAGGGGTGTGTCATCTGCATGAAGTGAATAGGTCGTGTCGGTCATGTGGAGAACGCGTTGTCCACAGCAGATGGAGGCGGAGGCCGTAGAAAGAAAATCCCATCCCAATATGAGCTGCTGGGCACACGAACTTAGTACTGCAAATTGTACGTGATGTAGAAGTCCATCGATGGAAATACGAGCTGTGCACATAGCGATAGGTCGAATGGAGGCCCCTTGAGCAGCGAGTAGCGTAGGTCCATCATAGGGGGTCGTAACTTTCCTAAGTCGCGAACACAAATCACGGTGAATGACGGAAACACTAGCACCAGTGTCTATTAAAGCTTCTACTTGTACACCTTCTACTACAACCAATATCACATTGTACGGACGCGATGGAGGAATTTCTGTCCTGTCGTTCGATGCAGCTTTTCCTCCAAAAGCTGCATAATTCAGTTTTCCGGACGACGCTCGGCGAATTGAGAAGCAGGTCTCAGTGGGGACGTAGAGCGGCGAAGGGGTGACGGCGAGCGGCGTCTCGCAGGACGGTAAGCTGTCTCGGATGCTACAGTAGGCGATGGAGAGCGTCCGCGCGGTGGACCATAAGGACGGCGTTGGTCATGGAAGCTCCCTAGACGTTGGAAAGTAGCTCCGGGCGAAAAGTCATCCCGTTCGTATACGTCATATCCGCGACGCTCGTCTTGCTGGCGCTTGCGGCAAAAACGCGCTATGTGGCCACGATAGCCGCAGTAGTAGCAGATGGGACGAGGAGGACGCCACTGCGGATAGCTGGTTTGGGTAGGTGCGCTGGTAGTCATGGAAGCGATGTGAGCCGGTGTTGGTTTTGGAGGCATCGGTGGGACGATGACTGGAGTAGCTGCGGCTACTTGTGCGTACGTCGATGGGGCCCTAGGTGTTAGAGGGTCCGTGTACGCTGCACCAGCCATGGATGCCAATTCCTCCTTGATGACATCTCGCAGATTGGTATCGGAGGCATGAGAAGGCATAGGTCCTGCTGCTAAGCCAAGATACTGGAACTCTTCTCGAATTATTGCGCGTATCATTGCTCGTAACGTAGGGTCGTCGGCGCTAGTGTTTGCAGTGGTGTCCGGCTGCAACCGTACTGATTCGAGTTCGTCAAGGCGCTGGCAAGTAGCGACGATATCAGCGACGGTAGCGGGGTTCTGGATGGCTAAAGCATTGAAAGCAATAGCTCCGATGCCTTTGAGGATGTGGCGAACCCTGTCTGATTCGGTCATGGCCGTGTTCACGCGTCGACAAAGAGCAAGCACATCCTCGATGTACGACGTATAAGATTCACCGGGTTGTTGCTTGCGAGTGTCGAGCGTCTTTTTTGCGAGGGCAGAACGAACAGCCGGTGTACCGAAGATTTGGCGGAGCTGCTGTTTGAAAGCGCCCCAGTTCGTGAAATCAACCTCATGGTTGAAAAACCAAGTCTTCGCTACGCCTGTCAGATAAAAGGCGACATGACGTAGCTTGGACGCATCGTCCCAACGGTTAGCCGAACTCACTCGGTCATAGTCGTCCAGCCAATCCTCGACGTCTTCACCGCGAAGTCCAGCAAACAGATGGGGATCACGCTGGTGCCCACTGACAACCCAATACGGAGAGGCTGGGGTAGTCGAGGCCGAGATGGTGGAAGTAGAAGTGCCTGTTGGCTCGTCCTGCGACATGTTGGCGGACAGCTGGCACAATCGGCGACCCGATCGAAGCTCCAGGAGGTTGAGCGGGGAGTCAGAGGACGGGGGACCGAAGAGCACACTCCACCACTTGTGACGCAGCAGTAATCACGGCTTTAATTCCGCGTCACAAGATTAGGCGAACCGACCACGCCCACAGCACGGAGCACACTCGAGAGCCAGCCCCACAAGCGATGATGAAGAAGAACCCCATATAAACCCCATATGATGATGATCGTGTACAGATGACAAAGAATAGCTTATAAATTCCCACAATATATATATATATATATATATATATATATATATATATATAAACGCTGTTAACTAACTTGTTAACAGCGTTTTGTTTCTTGTAGCCCACACACTAACACAAGTGACCACACCTAATGCAAAATGCGTCACGTTGCTCTACAGACTGATGTGACGCCAGGTGCACAAACGTGATCAAAATGTAAGCATATCAAGCCAAGCCACCTCAATGATTTTTGTAAAATGCATTTAGTCAAACCGGGAATAAGATTACTTATACGGTGTTCGAGTTCCAAGTTATCTTTTGTGCATTTCACGTTTTCATGTTCTTGTTTATGAAACATCCCAGGGCAAACAACACTTGATTAAAAGAATTTTAAGAGCTTGGTTAACGTTACCTGGGGCACCCTGTGTAGACTGCCCCAGCTAACATTATAGCCGGCTGTTCATATAAGAAAAAACAGGGTGAAAGATACAATCATCAGACATGGCAAAACAGGGGGAAGTGGGGAGATGGAAATTCAAGACGATGAGCAAAACGAGAACAAGGTGAAGGCTAGAGCCATCGTTTTAACGAGTGGACATTTCTTCTTCAAGGCAAGTCCTTGAAGAAGGCTAACTAGTCCACTTGTCGGAACGTTGGCTCCAGCTTTCACACTGTCCTCGTTCTTTAATCATCAGACAGACAGCGTTCGGTCATCAGACTTGTGAAATCCAAACACCCTAGGTCTTATGTATGTATCTTGGACCTTGCTTTTTAAATCGTCTTTTTCGTTGACCAGCTTGGCTAACGCTAGCTGGGACACATGGTACATCTCCTTAATCTGTGTGTGTTCAGGAGGTAAACTTCGAAGGTTAAAGGAGTGTAGCTGGGTTGTTGAATATTTTTTCCCATTTTGAATTTCATTTCCACAAATTTTCACACAAGGAGGTATACATGTTTGCAGACCGTGCGGACCAAATATCCTAATTTATGCACGATATTTTTCATACAGACAGATCTCAACATAAACAGCGTGGGAATTACAGAAATCTTATTGACCGCGCCTTGCACATTAAATGCACCGTAGTTCGTAAACCACAGGGATGAAGTACATTCGTCGGTAATAGATAGGGCATGCTTTGCAATATCGGAGCGAGTTATTACGCATTTGAATGCGGCATAAAATTTTGTGGCGTCGATTATGTCTCCATAAACTGTTGGTGAAGTATGCTAGACTCTCACACCATCAGGGTTTCACGCTTTCAACCTTCTTATTGACATGGCACATCAGCTTCTAGTTGGAAGAAAAAATACTCTATAACGCAATACCAACCGTAAAACTGCTGCTTGCACTTATTTCCTAATCAATGCTGATGTTCTTAAAGTCATGGTACAGTGACAAACAACTGAGAACGCAACCACGCACGGACAAGAAACGCTTCTGGCGAGTCTCGATTAATCAGGCACATAAAGCATGACTCATGCACAAACTGCAGGAGCTTGCGTGACATGCAGCGAATGAGCATCCAAGCACTGCCAATGCATGAGAATAACAGTACATACATTCAGACTTCTACAACCCGTGAGAGAAAATACATGACGTAATGCTTTATTGAATGCCTTCTTCTGTCTCTCTTTGCTATTTGCCCAGTAGGTAAGAGTGAAAATATTCGCGCGATAATTGTTATTTTGCGCACGGAGATCTAGGGGAGCACAAACAACGCATACGAAGCCGAAGAAATGGACAAGTGCGCTCTTTTCGCAGCTAACCGCGAGGACTCGTGTTGTCCTTTTTTCGGCTTCCTCTGTGTTGTTTGCACTCACATACTTCACCATGGAACCTAACCAACTCGCCCAAATGTCAACCTTGCTACCGTTATAGCAACCGCCGTACGAACTCATCTACAAACATTTGAGCAAGGAGCTTTGTTCTTCGCGACAACAAAGTATGCAAAAGATATGCAGCAAAGGACAAGAATGTAGAGACAAAAATCGTTTGGTACCACAGGGCTGGAAACGTCAATGAGAACACGAGTGCTGGCAGTACTCATTAGAAAAACATACGTTCGAGCTCAAATAATGAACAGTTTACGGAACAGCCACGCTCAAGATTGATATGTTAAATGGAACAGAATAGGTCCTATGGATTATGAAACAAAAGTAGCCCGAACCACAAAAGGGTTAACACACATTGAAAGTGCTGCTATAATAGTAGTCAAACAAAAAGCGAACTCTTTCACTGGATATTGTGCGCCTCCGTTGCAGGCCTTTCAAGCTGTGGGTCATGTGGCAACAAAACGCGCCGGCGGATGCGGCGGTGAGTGGCAATGCCGTGCTACGTCATCCAGCAGCAAGTAGCGCCTCACGTGGGCCCAGCAGTCTTGATTAAGGCCACCCAGTTGCGTGAGGCCGTCCTTACGTGGCAGACACGTGACCTGTTCGTTGACTACCCCGGCCAGTTGCATGACGTCGTGCAGACCCTCGACGCACCGGAACTTTCGTCTTACCATGTCAACTGCCTTGACCTAGTCGGCGGACACTTTTGCGAGGTCTGCCACGAGGGCTGGATGGCGGGAGACTCGGTCGAAACGTTTGGCGCATAACCTGGCGAGATATGACATTAGTCGTTTTACAGCCGAGTTGTATATGGCTAGGGTACCATAGAATTTCCGTGTATGCACACACGAACTATCATCATCAGTGGGTCATAGTCCCGCCAATACAATGTTTCATAGCGCCGTAAGCCAGGGACTACAAACACCCATCAAAGTGAAACAACAGTGCTTACATTCTTTCGAGTCACGTATAACGCGTACAGAGCAGCATGTTGAAAACTGCCATCGATGCGTCATACCCCTGCAAGCAAGCATAAAATGCAATGACCTAGCCGCGTAAGGTTCATGGCTACTCACATTGCGTGGGTCAGTTGCGATGACACTACCGCTATTGTCATTGTCGGTTATTTTAATGTGGATGCGTCGGGAGCGAAAGATCAGTGGTTTCCGCCTTTCATGTTGCAGACATATCGCTTGCCATTGTTACGTTTCGCCTACAACGCGCGGTAATGCCGGCGCGGATGCAACGGACGCCGGGGCTTCGTTCAAAGCGGCGGACATTTTGGCCCGTTCGACGCCGCCGCAACGCCTCCCCGCCAAGCGTGTCCAGGCGTGTTTCAGTGCCACGTGTCTTCGTGTGTGCGTGTGTGTGTGTGTGCCCACGCTTGTCAAAGCGCGGCAGCCGGGGAGCGGAGCTCCCCAAGTGAGGAGCCAGGCGGTCTGTCCGTCGGCGGGTTGGCGATGCGTCACTACACTCGGTTCAGCAGGTCTCTCGGCTCGACCGTGCGCGCCGTCGTGGGCTCATGCTCCGCCGTGTCGTGGGCTCATCCCGTGACCTTCCTTCTGGCCCGCGACGCCGAGAGTATAAGAGCAGCTGCCCCCGGACGCCAGGAGAGAGGCTCCGATTTGTACTGTTGAGTTACGTGCTCTCCCGTCTCTCCACTTCGGTCGAACTGACCGGCCGCTCTTTTGCTATGTTAGAATAAACAAGTTGTTCTGTTACCAGTCTTCTCATGCTTTGCCGGGACCTCCGGATGCTTCCAGTGCCCCAGGCCGCCAGGCCAACGCTACCCTTGGGGCTTGCGACCCATTCGCAATAACGGGCGCCAGCACCGAGACCCCAACAACTGGTTGCCAGCGGTGAGATCGCGACAACGGAGGCCCAGCAGAGGGCCAAGGTTTATTATGATCGGACAGCCAGGGCCCGTCGTTTTGAGGTGGGCGATGAGGTCATGATATTGCGCACATCGCTAAAGAACAAACTCGACGTGCAGTGGGAGGGCCCAGCACGGATTGTTCAAAAACTGTCGGACGTTAACTACGTGGTGAGTCTGCCAGGAAAGCGGAAAGCACAGCAAGTTTACCACTGTAATCTGCTCAAACCCTATAAGCAACGGGAAGCAGTGGTGTGCATGATGGTAAACGTGCCCGAAGAGCTTCCGGTCGAGCTTCCGGGACTAGGCTCAGTGACGAACAGGAAAGACACCGATCAAGTCATTAGTGACTTAATAAGTAAAGCATCGCTGTCGCCTGAGCAGAAAACCGAACTACACCAGCTCTTACAAGAGTTTCAAGGTCTGTTCTCTGAGAGGCCTGGTAGGACTTCTGTCCTTACTCATGACATAGAACTTACCTCCCCAGAGCCAGTACGATCCAAGGCGTACCGGGTGTCACCCCGCCAGAGCGATATTATGGAGGCTGAGGTAACGAAAATGCTACAGCTCGGTGTTATTGAAGCGGGTGAGAGTGATTATACCTCCCCTTTGATTTTAGTTGAGGTACCGGGCAAGGAACCTCGTCCTTGCGTCGACTACCGCAGGCTTAATTCCATCACTAAGGATCAAATTTATCCGATCCCTAACATCGAGGAGCGCCTTGAGAGAGTGAGTAGCGCTCAGTTTATTTCCACCCTAGATCTTGTCAGGGGTTATTGGCAGGTTCCACTTACAGAAGAGGCTAGTAGGTATGCGGCGTTCATTTCACCAATGGGGACATTCCGTCCTAAAGTTTTGAGTTTTGGTTTGAAGAACGCGCCATACTGCTTTTCAAGCCTCATGGATAAAGTGTTGCGGGGACAGCAAGAATTCGCTTTACCGTATCTAGACGACGTAGCGATATTCTCCGCATCCTGGCCTGAGCATATGGCGCACTTGCGGGCAGTGCTAACCCGCCTGCGCGATGCGGGCTTGACAGTCAAGGCTCCCAAGTGCCAGTTAGCACAGGCCGAGGTTGTCTACCTCGGACACGTGATTGGTCGGGGTCGTCGCCGCCCCTCTGAAATAAAGGTGGCCGCTGTGCGAGACTTCCCGCAACCGCGCACGAAGACCGATATTCGGTCGTTCTTAGGTGTCGCCGGCTACTATCAGAGGTACATCCCCAGGTACTCTGATATCGCGTCTCCCCTAACGGATGCTCTAAGAAAGACAGAGCCGCAAACAGTCGTCTGGGATGAGACAAAGGAAAGAGCTTTTAGCGCCCTAAAGAGCGCCCTAACCAGCCAGCCTGTGCTACGATCGCCCGACTACACAAAGGGGTTCGTTGTTCAGTGTGATGCTAGTGAGCGAGGCATGGGCGTTGTACTGTGCCAACGGGAAAATGGAGAAGTAGAACACCCCGTCCTGTATGCTAGTCGTAAGCTGACGAGTCGTGAGCAGGCGTATAGCGCCACCGAGAAAGAGTGTGCGTGTATCGTGTGGGCCGTTCAGAAATTGTCATGTTACCTAGCTGGCTCGAGGTTTATCATTGAGACGGATCACTGCCCTCTCCAATGGCTGCAGACCATCTCTCCCAAAAATGGCCGCCTCCTGCGCTGGAGCCTCGCTTTGCAACAATATTCCTTTGAGGTACGTTACAAAAAGGGGAGTCTCAACGGTAACGCCGATGGCTTAAGTCGAAGCCCCTAACGTGGGAATCAGCCTCAAAATTGCTTGTTACTGATGTTTTTCTTCCTGAGGCAGGATTTTTTTTAACTTATTGCTTTTGTGTAGTGTTTCAAAGTGATGATGTGCTTTCTAGTGCAATTTTCCGATTTGTGGACGCGTTCTGAGTGCTGCTAAACTACTGTAAGGAACTAGGCAGCAGTATAAAAGGGGAAAGAGCCTGGCAGGGCTTAGTGAGGGTTGTGCCGTGCTTGCTGACTGAGCGGTTGACTTTCAGGCGTGGTTCTAACGCTTGCCGGAAACGAGAACAAAAATGTCAACTCTCCCGAAGTCACTTTGCAGTGTCCTGTGTGCACCTGAACGTGAGAACGAGGCCTTCTCTGTGCGCTGCGCTCAAGAAACGCCAAAGGACGCCCGACTTCGGTTATGAGCATCATCGAGCGACATCCCTCCGGACAGCGGATGCAGTCCCCTGACCATCAGGATCTCCTTCCCCCGGCGGGGCGGTCTGTTACGTTTCGCCTACAACGCGCGGTAATGCCGGCGCGGATGCAACGGACGCCGGGGCGTCGTTCAAAGCGGCGGACATTTTGGCCCGTTCGACGCCGCCGCAACGCCTCCCCGCCAAGCGTGTCCAGGCGTGTTTCAGTGCCACGTGTCTTCGTGTGTGCGTGTGTGTGTGTGTGCCCACGCTTGTCAAAGCGCGGCAGCCGGGGAGCGGAGCTCCCCAAGTGAGGAGCCAGGCGGTCTGTCCGTCGGCGGGTTGGCGATGCGTCACTACACTCGGTTCAGCAGGTCTCTCGGCTCGACCGTGCGCGCCGTCGTGGGCTCATGCTCCGCCGTGTCGTGGGCTCATCCCGTGACCTTCCTTCTGGCCCGCGACGCCGAGAGTATAAGAGCAGCTGCCCCCGGACGCCAGGAGAGAGGCTCCGATTTGTACTGTTGAGTTACGTGCTCTCCCGTCTCTCCACTTCGGTCGAACTGACCGGCCGCTCTTTTGCTATGTTAGAATAAACAAGTTGTTCTGTTACCAGTCTTCTCATGCTTTGCCGGGACCTCCGGATGCTTCCAGTGCCCCAGGCCGCCAGGCCAACGCTACCCTTGGGGCTTGCGACCCATTCGCAATAACGGGCGCCAGCACCGAGACCCCAACAACTGGTTGCCAGCGGTGAGATCGCGACAACGGAGGCCCAGCAGAGGGCCAAGGTTTATTATGATCGGACAGCCAGGGCCCGTCGTTTTGAGGTGGGCGATGAGGTCATGATATTGCGCACATCGCTAAAGAACAAACTCGACGTGCAGTGGGAGGGCCCAGCACGGATTGTTCAAAAACTGTCGGACGTTAACTACGTGGTGAGTCTGCCAGGAAAGCGGAAAGCACAGCAAGTTTACCACTGTAATCTGCTCAAACCCTATAAGCAACGGGAAGCAGTGGTGTGCATGATGGTAAACGTGCCCGAAGAGCTTCCGGTCGAGCTTCCGGGACTAGGCTCAGTGACGAACAGGAAAGACACCGATCAAGTCATTAGTGACTTAATAAGTAAAGCATCGCTGTCGCCTGAGCAGAAAACCGAACTACACCAGCTCTTACAAGAGTTTCAAGGTCTGTTCTCTGAGAGGCCTGGTAGGACTTCTGTCCTTACTCATGACATAGAACTTACCTCCCCAGAGCCAGTACGATCCAAGGCGTACCGGGTGTCACCCCGCCAGAGCGATATTATGGAGGCTGAGGTAACGAAAATGCTACAGCTCGGTGTTATTGAAGCGGGTGAGAGTGATTATACCTCCCCTTTGATTTTAGTTGAGGTACCGGGCAAGGAACCTCGTCCTTGCGTCGACTACCGCAGGCTTAATTCCATCACTAAGGATCAAATTTATCCGATCCCTAACATCGAGGAGCGCCTTGAGAGAGTGAGTAGCGCTCAGTTTATTTCCACCCTAGATCTTGTCAGGGGTTATTGGCAGGTTCCACTTACAGAAGAGGCTAGTAGGTATGCGGCGTTCATTTCACCAATGGGGACATTCCGTCCTAAAGTTTTGAGTTTTGGTTTGAAGAACGCGCCATACTGCTTTTCAAGCCTCATGGATAAAGTGTTGCGGGGACAGCAAGAATTCGCTTTACCGTATCTAGACGACGTAGCGATATTCTCCGCATCCTGGCCTGAGCATATGGCGCACTTGCGGGCAGTGCTAACCCGCCTGCGCGATGCGGGCTTGACAGTCAAGGCTCCCAAGTGCCAGTTAGCACAGGCCGAGGTTGTCTACCTCGGACACGTGATTGGTCGGGGTCGTCGCCGCCCCTCTGAAATAAAGGTGGCCGCTGTGCGAGACTTCCCGCAACCGCGCACGAAGACCGATATTCGGTCGTTCTTAGGTGTCGCCGGCTACTATCAGAGGTACATCCCCAGGTACTCTGATATCGCGTCTCCCCTAACGGATGCTCTAAGAAAGACAGAGCCGCAAACAGTCGTCTGGGATGAGACAAAGGAAAGAGCTTTTAGCGCCCTAAAGAGCGCCCTAACCAGCCAGCCTGTGCTACGATCGCCCGACTACACAAAGGGGTTCGTTGTTCAGTGTGATGCTAGTGAGCGAGGCATGGGCGTTGTACTGTGCCAACGGGAAAATGGAGAAGTAGAACACCCCGTCCTGTATGCTAGTCGTAAGCTGACGAGTCGTGAGCAGGCGTATAGCGCCACCGAGAAAGAGTGTGCGTGTATCGTGTGGGCCGTTCAGAAATTGTCATGTTACCTAGCTGGCTCGAGGTTTATCATTGAGACGGATCACTGCCCTCTCCAATGGCTGCAGACCATCTCTCCCAAAAATGGCCGCCTCCTGCGCTGGAGCCTCGCTTTGCAACAATATTCCTTTGAGGTACGTTACAAAAAGGGGAGTCTCAACGGTAACGCCGATGGCTTAAGTCGAAGCCCCTAACGTGGGAATCAGCCTCAAAATTGCTTGTTACTGATGTTTTTCTTCCTGAGGCAGGATTTTTTTTAACTTATTGCTTTTGTGTAGTGTTTCAAAGTGATGATGTGCTTTCTAGTGCAATTTTCCGATTTGTGGACGCGTTCTGAGTGCTGCTAAACTACTGTAAGGAACTAGGCAGCAGTATAAAAGGGGAAAGAGCCTGGCAGGGCTTAGTGAGGGTTGTGCCGTGCTTGCTGACTGAGCGGTTGACTTTCAGGCGTGGTTCTAACGCTTGCCGGAAACGAGAACAAAAATGTCAACTCTCCCGAAGTCACTTTGCAGTGTCCTGTGTGCACCTGAACGTGAGAACGAGGCCTTCTCTGTGCGCTGCGCTCAAGAAACGCCAAAGGACGCCCGACTTCGGTTATGAGCATCATCGAGCGACATCCCTCCGGACAGCGGATGCAGTCCCCTGACCATCAGGATCTCCTTCCCCCGGCGGGGCGGTCTGTTACGTTTCGCCTACAACGCGCGGTAATGCCGGCGCGGATGCAACGGACGCCGGGGCGTCGTTCAAAGCGGCGGACATTTTGGCCCGTTCGACGCCGCCGCAACGCCTCCCCGCCAAGCGTGTCCAGGCGTGTTTCAGTGCCACGTGTCTTCGTGTGTGCGTGTGTGTGTGTGTGCCCACGCTTGTCAAAGCGCGGCAGCCGGGGAGCGGAGCTCCCCAAGTGAGGAGCCAGGCGGTCTGTCCGTCGGCGGGTTGGCGATGCGTCACTACACTCGGTTCAGCAGGTCTCTCGGCTCGACCGTGCGCGCCGTCGTGGGCTCATGCTCCGCCGTGTCGTGGGCTCATCCCGTGACCTTCCTTCTGGCCCGCGACGCCGAGAGTATAAGAGCAGCTGCCCCCGGACGCCAGGAGAGAGGCTCCGATTTGTACTGTTGAGTTACGTGCTCTCCCGTCTCTCCACTTCGGTCGAACTGACCGGCCGCTCTTTTGCTATGTTAGAATAAACAAGTTGTTCTGTTACCAGTCTTCTCATGCTTTGCCGGGACCTCCGGATGCTTCCAGTGCCCCAGGCCGCCAGGCCAACGCTACCCTTGGGGCTTGCGACCCATTCGCAATAACGGGCGCCAGCACCGAGACCCCAACACCATGCTACACCGATCCGGCCCAACCGACCACCCAGCGGCCTACGTGCATAAATTTGACATAATCGAAGGATGTGTCTGCATTCGCGAGTATGCCGATCAGCGTATATCATATCATAGCGACCGCAAAGCCATTGTGGCCGTCATTAGTGAGTGACAATGAGTGATGCAAAGAAGTCTTGACAAGTTTTCTTACCACAATGTTTACAGCTCCTCTGGTCATCCGCCTGCGGAGGGCGGAATGACCTTGAATTTCTTAGCATGTTTGAGAGCACTAATGTAGCTGCACGTAAGCACTTAGGCACGGTACATTTTCACAGATCAGGCGCCTTATTTGGAGCGCCAAAAAAAATAAATCCGCAACGACTTTTTTGGAAATAAATCGATTGATTATTGCCTGCCCCCTCTCAATGCTAAAGAAAGCCGTTGACGTTCTTGCGCTCGATAGAAGTTGGCTGATTAGAATTTGACTGTAATTAATGACTTAGGCTCACAATCAAATACAGTAGCACAAGAGCACACGCAACAATAGCTACTTGCATTTGTGTAGCGAGCACACAGATTTTTTAAGCCTTACATTAGTTAGTTGAAACATCTAGTATATGGCAGACACGGCCTGCGCAAGACGTGGGGTAAGCGAAGACGTCTAGGTGAGCCCATGGTCTGTAGGGATGCTCGACTCTCACGCGTTCCCTGATATGTTTTCCCCTCATGTCTCGTGTTTTCTGTAATGCGGCTTCTCCGCGTGGCTTGGTGCCGGCAGTGGTCGGTTCGGGTTGCAACGCATTACGAGAGATGGCGCGAGTGTGGCGCTGATAGCGCCATTTGACGGCGGGGTTGTTAGGGCGGGACACGAGAGTTCATTTGAGGGATCGAAAGCCGTTTGTGCGCAGGCGCGAGTAACAGCGGGCGGAAGGGGGAAAATCTGGTGGATTCTGCTCCTTGAGTATATGACTCTGCTTAGGCACTACGGAGGAGGTTTCTTAGCGCGTGTTGTAGGAATTTGTCCCTAGGCGTGCCGGGATTGCGGTCGAGTTTGTTTACGCTTGGACGCTGGCTGCCTGTCTCGCACCTGCGGCGCTCATGCTAAGTCAATGGTGGCGGATCATAGCTTGCGATCGTAGTAGAGCCCTGGCCGCATATATTGAAAATCTAGAAGGCAGAGTGCTTAGCAAGCTATCCAACGTACCTTCAGACTCAAAGCTCTGACTTGTGGTGCGAAGTAGCGGAGCGTGGTAGTGCTGCACTTATCGTCACAAGTTGACGGCTGGACGTAAATATCTTTATTCAATCGTGTTTTTTACCAATTTTAACAACGTGTCATTATTTCGCATTATTGGCGGCACCTCCAGGACACCAAAGCGGCAACGGGGACACCAACGGGGACACCAAGCCCCGCAGATCCTGCGCCGCCTGCTTTATCATGACCTCAGGTGGTCTCCTAAAGCCTCCGTTTGCCGGTTACATGTGCACTCCTAGAGCAGTGCTTGTAAAAAATCCAATCTATCGTAGCGACGAAAAAAGCTACCCGCGACTTATCCCGTGAAAAAGTGACTCGCGACTGGTCAACACCAGACGGAACCTTCCTCCTTCAGACACAGCGATCACCAAATGGGAGGTCCGGTCCACTGCCTCACGGCGCATGCAGCCAACGGAGGCGCGTAAACAAACTCGACCGCACTCCATTTCTCTATGCGCACTCCGCAATGCCTGCACGTCTAGGGGCAAATGCATGCAACACGCGCTGAGAAACCTCCTTCGTAGTGCCTAGGCAGAGTCATATATTGAAGGAGCAAAAAGCCCCCCGATTTTCTCTCACGCCCGCTCCTACTCGCACCTGCTCACGAACCGCTGGCGTTCCCTCAAATGAACGTATCGTGGACATCCGTGTACGCTCTTCCTCTTTGGCTACGGATCGGCAAGCGGCGCGGACGTTCCGCGCTTGCGCCGAGCCATGCTTCTGCAAGACCGTCTCGCGAGGCCTACACCGGAATGGACGAATACGATCCTTCGTTCGCGTGACCGTACGCGTAGCGACCAGGCGTTAGTGTCCAGCATGGGGCGAACATATTCACTCGTAATCGGGTTGCGGTGAGTCGGACTTCCTAGATTTGTCGCGCGCCCATCGGCATGTCTTGTGGATAGCAATTCGGCTAGCAAGCATTAGTGTATAAAAGGCACAATAAATACCCTTGCACTACTGTGTTGTCGTTTCTTTGTCCCAAGAGCACGGGTGAGAACGCCACAGGTCCTACATTTTGTTTTCACCAGGTTGATTATTTAGGAGGAAGGCTGCTTCAATTCCTCAAGCACGCAAGCGGCACCTTGCGTGCTTGAGGAATTGAGCTGCTCGTGCCAAAAAATCCCGAGTTCCTCCACGCTGTGTCGCATAGGACGACCTAGGAGGCGGCGCACTCGTCATAATTTTTCTTTAAAAAAACCCCAGGTGGTGGTGCTGCACAGCGTGCGCTTCGTAAAGATGCCGGCGCTCAGGCGGTGCATGAAGTAGGGAAGTGGAGGTGAGGACCAGAGCAATAAGCAGATTTTTCGGATCACCACGCTCTGGATTATAGTATCGGCAAGGAATATGGACATCTTCGCCTAATCTGGCATCGACACCAATGCCAAGCTCAGTGATGCTCAGCGGGCCATATGTGTTACTGAACTGCATGTGGAGCTTTTGGAGCGTAGATGTGGTTGCTATGTATTAAGCAATAAGAAAAGAAATCGTGCTGTCCCAGCGATTTATTCTCAGGCTCAAAGTATTCAAGTGGGAAAAAGTATGAAGCTGTTGAAAAACTAGAAGAAAGTTGTGTTCGTTATTGTACGGCACATGCGCTTCAAGTTCAGAGCAGCGCTTGCATCCATAAAGTGCCAATGTGTCTAGTCTGGAGGGAGCTCTGAAAGAAACTTTCACTTCACTGCCGCTTTATTGAAGTTCCTTGACGACACTGGCCAAGTTACCGTGTTTCGCTTTCTAGCACATGAATGGTTACTATCTTGAGGATTCTATGTTTCGACTAAACACGTAAATATTATCTCCAATGCTCAGCATTCCAACGGCTGAAACTCAGTGTCATGCACTGCAGCGTGTTGTACTGCGAAATCGCTTCAGGCCATGGGACGATATCCGCACACATTCCATGCGGAATTAGGTCCGTGTTTGATAGTCCACGATGTTGTTTTCTGCCAGCATCCTCACGTTTTTCAAGTCCAAAATGAAACAACTTACTAAGCTGCAGACTGTGCCGTTCTTAAGCGTACCATTGAAAACCCATTTAAACGTATTATCATAGAGTATATCGGAGCTCGCGCACATGTTCAAATGTAGGATGGATGTACTGGCGTTAAATTCAACGAATAAAGTTGGGTCTTCTTGAATTGCGTGGGTTGCCAGCGTCAAATGTCGCAATGTTGAGTTGGCTTTGATGGCACTAAGGAAGATCTTTGTGCTTTATATTTTCCGAAGTGTCATATCATGAGTAAGGAGAGCTTAGTCAACGTTCTTGTAATTTGCAGAAGCGTCGAAATTGCTGGTACAATGCACCAATCACTTGCGTCAACAACAAGTTTAAATTCAGCGAGGCATTTCAGAGACAAGATAACTTTATAAAAGCTTTAGCTCTCGATCTGTGACAAATGCCCCCAAGGTCACACATTTTATAAAAGAATTGCCATCGAGTGCTTTCCAAAGTATATCTCTGTGCAATCTCAAGGTTTTCGGACTGTCCTCAACAGGGTCCGAAATATGCACAGACACCGTGCAGCGATGCGTCTCGAGAAGCCAGCGCAGCAGTGTGGCGGTCTGATGTAGTTGTCCTCTGTCTGCGACGCAAAGTGATTCGTAGAGGTGTACACCAGGCCAAGTTGCCTCTCCGACAACTCGCGCAGCTCCAAATTAAGCCGGAAGAAAAACTCGTTCCATACGGATAGATGAGGGACAATCTGGCACGCCGTGCCCTCGGCCGCTGTGGAGGGCATACGGTAGTCGATGACGTTTCCAGAGAAGCAGCCTTTGGCGCATTCGAGGTCAACCAGCAATTGGACTTCCTTGGCACCGTGATGCGCCAGAGCGGCCTGTTACCCGTGGTATTTCCTGGCCCTGTATTGCCAATGTCTGTTCACTGTTTTCATTGAATACTATAATACCTGATTTTCTAACACTAAATTTCAAAGCTAAATTGTTGCCTTCCTGTTCACAGATATTAGCCAGACGTTGCACATCACTTTGCTTGTTAGCTAGCAGCACTATGTCGTCCGCATAAAATACACCTGGAAACTGCTGCTCTTCTAGTGTACCCGCCTGTTTGTATGAGAGATTAAAGCCGATATTACTCCCTTCTAGCGCCCTCTCCATCGTCACCATGTACATCATAAAGAGCAGTGGGGATAAAGGGCACCCTTGCCTCAGTCCCTTGTGGATATCAACTTTCTCCTCGCTCCTAATTCTTTCCCATTCAACGCAAGTGGCACTTTCTAGGTAAATCTCTCTCAAAAGCTGTAGACAATCGTCACGTAAGCCTTTCCCTTTCAGAATGTCCCACAAGACGTTGCCGTTTAAGTTGTCATAGTCTCCTGTAATGTCTAAAAACGCCACACAACGCTCTGCTTTCTACTCTTGATATTTCAATACATTGAGTAAGAAGAAATAAGTTATCATCGAAATGCCTAGCTATTCTGAAGCCTTTTTTTTTAAATTATAAGGTTTTACGTGCAAAACCACTTTCTGTTCATGAGACACGCTATAGTGGAGGACTCCGGAAATTTCGACCACCTGGGCTTCTTTAACGTGCACCTAATTCTAAGTACACGGGTGTTTTCGTATTTCGCCCCCATCGACATGTGGCCGCCGTGGCCGGGGTTCGATCCCCCTACCTCGGGCTCAGCAGCCCAACACCATAGCCACTGAGCAACCACGGCGGGTTATTCTAAAGCCATTGTGAAGTTCTCCCAAAATGCCATCATTATCAGCCCATGCTTGAAGCTTTAATTTGATAGCTTGTATTGCTAGCCTGTATATTGCCGATGTAATGGTCAACGGTCTATACGAGTGAATTCTATTTTTGTTCCCCTTACCTTTATAAATTAAATTCATTCTACTTTGTCGCCAACTGTCTGGTATTCCTCTATCTTTTAAAGTTGTTTCCACTGCTTTCACCAGAGCTACCTCACTTTTTGGTCCTAGTTCATTAATCAGCCTAACGGGAACCTCGTCTAGCCCTGTGGGTGTCCGCTTAGGAATTTTCTCTTCGGCTTTCTTCCAGTGTAAATTCGTCAGCACCAGCTCCTTTTCCACCTGGGTCTGTTTCATGCTCCTTTTTTTTCTTCAAATACAACCGTCTTATATCCTTGGAAAGATGCGGCTTTTATTTTTCGGATGTAATTTAATGCCGCTTCCCCTCCAGCTGGTTTCGATCTTCGTCTAGGATATGTTGTATTGTTGTGGACTTCCTACCTAATAATTGCGCGCTTCCTTTTCTGACATATTTCAGACAACCAACGTTCACTTTCACCTTTTAACTTTCCTTGCACCAGTATTTGAACCATATACTATCTCTCCCGGTATATTTACCATTTACTGGCTCTTTCATCCTGCGGCAACTGCGCCTTCTCTGCCTGCCTGTGCTCTCGGGATGCTTTCGGTCGTTCGGCGATCGCTTCTCGTGTCTCCCTGTTCCACCAGCTTTTCGGTTTATTTTTTCCTTTCCAACGAACAAGTTGTTTCTCTTTCCGTGTTTCTGTCCTTATTACACTTACAAGCTCACTATATTCCCACTTTTTACTTGTCCATTCGCCAAGTTCTTCCTCGACTCTAGTGACTATATTGGTTATTTGTTCAGCGTTCAAATTTGGACGGGACTGCCAGTGGGCTGCCATTGGACTGCCACTGGGGCGCAGCGCATGCTTTGCTGCATTGCACGCCTCGTACGTAGCTCGTTGCGACGGCGCCAGTGCGTTGTGCCGCTGCACTGAACCGATGATAAACGCGTTACCTTCGACGACAGACATCGTGAGATGTCTTCAGCCGCAATTTTGAACACGGGAACAAATTCCGATTGGGTGATGTGACAGCAAGATCATCACCTTATCTACGACGCCTAACGTGATGAGGATGACACGTGCTCCTACAGACGATAGTTACAGTTACTTAGATTAAAGGTAGAATGCAAATCAAGTCATAAAATTACATGTCGAAGTGTGTGGATAAAAAGAGTGGTGTGCTGGCCCAACCGCAGTATTGGTTCAGACCAGGCAGAGCCTTAGAGGATAATCTCTTTGTGCTAGCTCAGTGCATATAGATCTCAAGTGCTTAAAATAGAATTTAGGGATAGCATTTCTAGATATTACGACAGCGTACGATAACGTAGACAGGGAATTGTTGCGGGATATACTCAAGTACTAGGGCATGAATGGAAATATCGTGGAGGTGCTGAAGGCAACGTATAACGAAAATCGCCTGCAAATAGTATTGTAAGGCCAGAAATGCAAAGAAATAGTGAAGATCCACCAAGGACGAAAGGAAGAAATTCTGTTTCTATTGTTTCTCCCACGTCATGTTAATGGTATAGAAAGACAACTGGAGAACAGTGAATCAGGTTTTGGTTTATTTTACGCGCGCAATGGGCAAGGAGTGAAACCAATAGTCCCTGGGATGATGTATGTGGACGACATAGTGCTGTCAGACAATGTAAGGATTTTACAAAGACTTGCGCAGATATTTGGCAATTCAGTGACAAATGTAAGCCTGTTAAGAATGGCGAGCTGCAATGTAGGATTGCCACCCAATTACGACTGGGGGACAAGACACGCATCCCCCACTCTCCGTCGCTGCAGCTAGGCTGCGTTCGAAGAAGCGGGCTTTGTGCTGAAAACCGCCTCCATCCACCAGCCCCATCGCCGTTGTGACGAAACGGGTTCGACGGACGAACTATTGTGCCCGAGGTCCCCAGCGCGGACCTGATTTGCTACGCGTGAGCAAGCTGCCGCGGGAAAGCCGTTTTATGTCGCTTCCCATGCGCCGGCCGGCACGCAGGACAACGAGCTACCCAGAATGTCTCCGAGGTACCCGGAACGGCGCCCCTCTGACGTCGGCGCCGGACATCGGAAGGTGTGTGCCTATGTGTGCGTAAACTGTTCTGCGGAACGGCGCCCCTCTGACGTCGGCTCCAGACCTCGGAATGTGTGTGCCTTTGTGTGCGTAAACTGTTCTTCGGGGCGGCGGCGAATTTACAATGAGTAAACGAACGCTCGCCTCACCTTGTTTCGCGGGAGGCGGCTAGTTTTGCGATGACGAAACGAACATTCGCCGCCTTGTATCGCCGACGGACCGAGTGTTTAAAAACGGCTGTTGTGCGGATGCTCGACACACTTTCTCTTGAGCAGTCATGTTGGACTGACACTCTTTTTCTTAAGCACTCATGTTAGACTGACGCACTTTTCTCAAGCAGTCATGTTAGACTGATTTAAATACTGTAAATAAACCCATTTTCCTCGTTCTCGTTGAGAAGCAGTTCTTCCCTTCATCAACGTCCTCACCGTGGATAAGTTGGACGACGGCATGGGCCAGCTACCTTCGAATTCATGCCGGACTCCAATCTTGGCAACGGATCTCGAGCGATGGGATTGAGCCCCCAATCCTGACAAGCCCTACGTTCGCCACAGATAAATTGGGCATTATGATTTTTATTAGAGACAGTTATTACCTGGTATCAATTCAACGGCAAGTCCTACCTATAATCAGGGAATACAAACATATGGGTGTACACATAAGCGGACGAAAGACGTACTGAAATATCTACCAAGACAACCTAAAAATGAAGGGGAAGCGGAACGCTGTAAAATACGAAACGTAGGGCACTTTAGGGCTACTATAAATATCAGCTGGTACAAGGAATTTGGAAAGGAATGGTTCAAGCTCTAGCGGTTGCAAATATTCTGTGCTGAAAGTCAGATATTTCGTAGAGATTAAGCTAACCAAAATCGGTTGTCCGGTTTCCTTTGGGGTCCCAGATATATAGTAAAACCACAATTGAGAAAGTGCAGGGTGACATGAATTAGGCCACTTCTGAATTCATATGAACGCAAAACTAAATCACTTTTGGAGAGAAACTCGGAAACATGGATGAAAATGAATGGACGGCGAAAATGCACAAATATCTCTACTTCAAAAGCAGGGATACTTAATAGAGTAGGAGGGAAGACAGGCGGTGAATAAGTACACAGTAATTAAGAGTGCAAATAGGCAACAAGAAGCCTTAGGAAAATGGTAGGCGACCCTAATCTTTGACTTGGGTGTCTCTTGGCTCTCGCACCTCGGCGTTGGTGTTGTTTAGGTTAACTTTAGGCGAACGCAGCGCACTAAACGAACTCGGAGGTAACTGTTTGCCATTAATTAGCCGCTTAAATAACACGCCATTTTCTTGTCTGTGATGCAGTTAGTGACGTCGTTACTTCCGCTTTCTACTTCTCGGTCTCCAAGAATTTCGCCAAAGTCGTGCTCACGTGGCGGCTCTCTAAAGTCTACGATTCTGTGCTTTGGTGTGCGGTAACCAGTTATTTCTAATTAGTTGTAATTATTCCTGACACTTTAGTAATTCAACTTGCAACTAAACTTATGCTCTGATATCATATCTATAATGAAACTCGTGAATTTTGTGCTCTACTATTTCTTTCATTTTTTTTCTTATTTATTTTGAATTTCTTCCCTGGTCGTCGCAGGAAGAGGACCGGAAGTTGTGCGTAAGAAACGAGAGAACTATTCGACGCTGGTGCCACTAAAAAGAAAGTCAGAGAAAGAGAGTAAAGTGTAAGCAAAGGATGAAAACAGCAAACACAGTGCAGGAGGAAAAGAACTTCTTCGAGCACTCGATAAAATTGGCGTCTACCCTGTCGCATTTACAAACTGACGGTGCACCCTATGGACCAGAGCTGGAGGTGGGCACCACACAGGAGAGATCATAGCCCATACAAACAAGAGTGTAAAAATACACAAACATAAGTGAATCAACCGTGCGGGACAAGATAAGCAGCAGTCCCTGCTTTTCCGGTACAAAGGGGGACACGGAAGAGAGAATGAACCACCGACAATATTAGAGAGAAAGACGAGACACCTTGGACCTGCTAGAGTCCAGTCTTTATCATGCAGACCGGAAAGGTAAAGGAGTACATGCATGCGACTTGGTCGGCAGAGGAGTGCCAGTGAGTCTTGATAATTAGTCTATGGCTTCCAAATGCCAAGTTTGCCAAGGTAATTAAGGCAGTTGAAGGGCAGAAGCAAGATGAAACCAGTGTACTTTACTGTTAATTGAAAACAGCGTTCATAGATTTTCAGGAACTATGTGAATAAACTTCAAGCGCCGATTATAAAGAGAACTTATCGCTTATATTATCGAGGCCTAACATGAGGTAAACAGAGCTACACGTCATGGGAGTCGGGTTCACGCCCGACGGCGTAGCGGGTCGGGCGGTATGAATAAACAGAACGTGAGGAAGTGATTTGCTTATATTCTTTCAGTTTGGTTATGCCAGTCTGACGGTTCCCTACTCCTTTAGCACTCAATCTCTAGAGATAGTTAACTAGATTATTCTCTCCAGTTTACTGCGTTTTCCTTATGCAGCCCGAATCTTGGCCGATCCTGTAATTTCGTAGGCGCCACAGTTTTTCCTACTACGACAATGAAGAAGACGATGATCATCAACATAATCAACTCCACCATTAAGATATCTCAACTGCCACGAATGGTTCAGAGTGATATTCCAATAAACGCCCCTCGTGGACTGGACAGCGCTGGGAGATGCGCCGATGACACTCGAATAACACTTTCGTTGCATGAATAAAATAGCCATGTTTGGAGCCCATCTTCAATATTGTTGGACCAAACGCTTAAAACTTTAATAAGAAAGGTTTCGCGAACGCTACGCGATGTTACGATTGGCGTGTAACACCCCGAGCAAAAAGGATGCTCAAAGACCATGCCTAATCGAAACGGAGGATAGATTCCCAATTTTATATGGTTATCTGGAGTGGTTGACGGTCTGGCGGGTGCCCCGCAGTGATTTCGGGCCCCTTTGTGTGTGTGCGACCAAGGGGAGAACCCTTTTCGCAAACTGTCCAACTCTAGGGGCGAACGCTTTCCGCGAACCAAACAGGACCCGTGGGTTGGCGCCAGAGGATGCAAGCGCGTGGAAACGTCACCTGAGAGAAAGGATCAGCCGCCCCCCCCGACCGGACTCCGTGGATTGCCGCGAGAGGATGCGAGCACATGCAATGTCACTTGGGAGAAGGTATCAGCCGCCCATCCCCGACCAGACTCAGTGCATGTCACGTGACGTTGACGTGCGCAAGATCCCACCTACGATTTTAGTGGGCCTATTTAAGGGGCCCCGCAATGTAGTTTTTCAATTCATTCATTCATTCTCTTCTTATCCTTCACCAAGCATTGAATAAATTGCAAGTATCGCACTAGAAATCGTTTCGTCCCTGCCTGGTCGCCATGTTCTACCGGACGTCTGCAGCCTGCCGACAACCTCACGCTACCCTATAGTAACGCCGGTCGAGCCTGACGAACCAGGCGTTGCAACATCGGACAGTTATCTCTATTTCGTAGGGTCCCAAAAATCGACGGAGCCGAAATAACCATCACCGCCTGTGATGGCGATATCGGGAACCCTGCATTTCGTCATGTTGCCAACGTCAAAAAAGCAAGAGCGGCCGAATGTCCATATTTAAACCCTAAATAACGCAACTTCGGCGCATTTACGCGCTTAACTGCAGAAGTTCGTCAGATTGGCTTCTAGTTTGGTCACCGTAAAGGTAAGCATAGCGTCACCGCGAGTCAGGTTTCTTCAATATTCTTTTGAACGGTTGGCGGAGCGAAAGGCACAATCTGAAGAACAGTGTCTCCAGAGTCTTGTGTTCATTGTTGACGGCTGTGCCACTTTTGCTAGCACCTACAGCACAACCAATTGTTTCCCTGGAAACAACCTTTCGCATGTTTTGTAAACATGGCAGTACTCATTTGTGTGTGTGTGTGTGTTGTGCACGATTCTTGCGTTGTTGTGAGGTCCAACAGGTTTGTCACATCGTTTCCAGCTGTGGGCTGGACCGGAATTACTGGGAACGATGTGGCAATCAGTCGTGCTTTCATTAGGCAGATATTTTGTGTCCTTACGAGCGCCACTTTTATGCGGAGTTCTTTTGATGCCCATACGAAGCTTCCGTTCTCCACACAGTGGTGGTGTAGGCAAGTGGCCCCGTGACAAAAGAACACAACAACAGCGAACCCAGCGGCGATGTCGTAAAAAGCCGAGGGACATGTCAAAACACTGTCGACACTTTCTTAAATATAATTGCATGTAATCAAGGACGAGAGTGTGCCCTTCTTCCCGCTAATTTATGAGTGCAGGTTGCCATCGACGAGTTTTTAAATTTCAAAGAATGAACCGACGAATGCACGCGATGGCCCACTTGTTGTTGCATTAATTCCCGCCGATACTGCATCCAACTTATAATCGTTGAATAGTGCAATCGGAAGATGTCGCGGTGCGAACCGTCGTCTGGTAGGTGATGAAAGCGTGAGATTACAGATACAAGCCTCCTTTTACAATCATAAGTTTCACATATAGAGTCTCATTTCTGGGCGCGGGAAATAGCGTGTACACATCTCGATACCGTTGAATCCATGACAACGAAGCTCTCCCAGACTGCAGAGTAATGACGAACACGCTTGCGTTCCATATGTATTCATGACTTTGTCGCCTACCAGCGTGTAGGCACAACTCCAGCGGGCCTGGGTAATGTGTGACCGACGGTGAAACCGAACCTCTGCCATTGAGCACAGCGGAGTACGGTGCGCTAACTGTTGGACCACGATCTTCAAAAGCAGAAAACCTATTCAGCGCGAATTTTTGGTTTGCTACTTCAAGTATTTTTTTCACCTATCTTTTGTTGTCTATTTTTGTACGCGGAAGCGATATTTGCGATATTGGTGATGTGTCACTGTGTACGTGTGCGTTAACTAGTTAATAGCGACAGCCGTAGATAAAAAAAGTATAACAATTTTCTTGCGGTTGCGGCGTCTCAACGGCTACAGTACGAGAATTCTTCGCGATGACTTTTGTGTGAAGTGTTGATTGAAAGGTACACGGTGTTTTCACCCTATTGTGATCGTTGTTTAGAGGGCGGGGGTATATCTCTGAGAGATTTCTTATTCTAGCTACAAGGTGTGAGGTGTGAGAGAGATATTCGAGGTCATATACTTTAAGTGCTGCAGATGTCATGATGTAAACGGCTTTCGACCTTGTCGTTCTTATATGCTGATATTTTACGCACAATTGCAGTGAAGGTAACAACAGATGAAAGAAACTTTATACTGTTGTGGTTTGGCCTGCCTTCGCAATTTCTCAATCCCTTTGCCCTCACGTTTGCGTGGAATATGTCTAATGCACTTATGTTTTGATCGCATGTGTATTAAAAGTTGCTCGAGATTGGGTCCATTGCTAAAGCCACAACTTGCGTAAATAAGCTCCTTCTTGTCCTTCAGTCAAAGCACAATGCGCATTTTGACTGTAGCGGTTTGTTTTCTGGCGGCAGCGTCTTGGGAAGTGGCCAAAGCATCTAATTTTCTCTCGCACGCAACCGCCGAAAACAGCTCCGACAATTTGGAATACTGGATAGGGTTTCACGATGAAGTGGCGTTTCTTGCATGCGCCAACCATCGCGAAGGCTTGGAGCACCCGCTCTTACGCACCCTTCCGAAAGCGTCGACGGTATGGTCGCATCCCGGTGAACGCTTTTATGGGTTCGCAAAACGCAACCTTTATAAAGACGTCAGGATGGTTGTTTTGCTGCTGAGCGGTGTGGGAGAAGAGGGCTTGTGCGCTCGTATTCCAGGAAAGGCTCTATTCGGGACAAACTTAGCCGACTGGCTCATCTTGAGAGTCAGCGACGCGATGCGGCAGGCAAGGAACACGGCGGCGTCGAAGGCATCGTCTCTGTCTTGCAGAAATTTGGCTGCCCCGTCGCCGAATCGAGATGTGTGCGTGTCGTTTGAGGGAGCGACTGCGCTGCACAACAAACGCGGGTTTCCCCAAAGGGACGAGCAGAAGCGGCTGTCCGCGGCGCTCGCTGGACAGCAGATAGTGATCGCTTGCACCCCGACGAGATATACGAATTCTCCCGGAAGCCTCAGTTGTTACACGCCTTTCGCTCAGGGAATACTGCGAGCGCTTCGCAGTTACAACACGACGCTCATTCTGAAGCGCTGTAAAGATTTGGACGAGGGAGGTAGTGCGGTACTCCGCGGAGATGCGGACATTTTGATGGCCTTCTCGAAGCAAGACGAACAGACTATGGAACTCTTCAACCTGCCCCGTCCTCATGATTACGCGTACGAAACATTCTATTCCTTGAGAAAGTGGGGCGGCGCGGAAGTGTCATTCTTCGCAGTTTTGCTAGATTCCAAAGAAGGGTTTTGCAGCCTCCTGGCCGTCATGCTTCTCGTGTGGCTAGCGATGGGCGTTCGCGACTTCTTCGATACTGGCGCGTTTCGCCTGGACGCAGTCCTGGACTTTGGAATGTTTCTGATCGCTTCCTTCCTCGCAAACTCTGCGCCACTGCCCCAGCAAGGCGCCGGAAATCGCAGGAACAGCCCTAGGCTTTCGCGCGCGATCACCTTGACCGCCTGGATGCTGGCAATATTTCCACTGTCGGTTTACTTTCGCGGTGAGCTCACTTCGCGTCTGGCGGTGACGGTCCCGCTCGACCAGATGGACACGCTGGAAAAGCTGGAGCACGCGCTGGACAGAGGAGACGTCCAACCGTGCATCGTAAGAGACGGCTGCATGAGTACCACCATCGAGGGCACCATTCCGTACAGGAACCAGACATTGCTGGCCAAGCTGCAGAAGGCATTTCGCCTTCAGAAAAGGAAAACTGCCAACGTTTTCAACTCCGCGATGGGTTGCCTAGAGTGCGCGAGTAAACCAGGCTTCGCGTGTTTCACGTGCAACCTGGAGGGTTGCCGCGCCCTTGCAGCAAGGCGGCGCTTGGTCGAGTCTCGAGAGCCGTTTAACCTGGCTTTCGCCACAATGCCTACAACCAAAGGCTACCGTCTAGCACGAGCCTACGACCACCTGCTGCAGAGGTTGTTCGAGACGGCGCTCAGCCCGTTCAACGAAAAAGAAGACCACTGCGATCCGCGCGACGAGCCCAGCTGGCACGCTGGTGGCGACCCAGCAGGCGCGAAAATTACGCAAGTATTCGAATTGTCGGCCTTCTTTGCGACGTTTGCGTGCCTGATGTGTCTGTCGCTCGTTGTTCTTTGTGTTGAGCTTGCGTTTGGTCGCCACCGCATGACTCACGGTAGTTAATTCTCTGTGAGCGTGTGTGTAGATATGCAGTAGTAATGACTACCGTATCATTACCGCTCATATATTTTCTCGGAAAGTACACGGTACCGCTACAAGTGCCGAGCTTTAGCTTGCGCTTACGAATTACGAGGTTAACAGGAGCCCTGAGTAGCGAAGGCGGTAGCGGCATCTTGTGCAGTGACAACGCATTTAAATTTTGTGTTTATGTGAGTGGTCTAGTTGTAGAAAAATTATGAAACGACTGCATATTACTGATTATGTCGCAACCAACAGCAGCAGTTGCCGAGCGGAACCTGATAGGTCGGTGCAGTATTGGCTTTGCATGCTTTTTTAAACTCCGCGTTACCAAACGTTGTCGCCAGCGTTGTCGCGGCAGTGCACCTTTCCGGTGACCCCACGAAGTTATCGTGCCAGATAGGCGTACACGATGTGACTTAAAACATCGGAGTTCAAATTTGCTGGTCTTGCGTCGACTGAAAGAGGACAACGCCAGAACGCACGAGGAGGGTGAGCTGAGATCCTTTGGCGCGCCCACGAATGGACATAAGGGCACAGGAGCAAGGATCGGCGACTTGCAAGGCGAACGACGGCAAGCTCTGGCCAGGCCAACGGTCTCAAAAAATACGCAGCACCAGAGGGGCTTGGTCGTGGCGCTTCGTGTTTCCGCGCGGTGCCTGCAACCGGGACGCCCGTCCTAATCCAGCCGCTCTTCCCGTTCGCCGGGCCTTTCGCAGCTAGGACAAACCGCAGGTAGAATTGCAGCCCGGTGGTCCTCAAGAGCCCCGGATGTAGACCCAATACTGTCGAGTCATGATGAGTGTGGCGGCCTTCCATGGCGTGTGAGCTGCCTGCTCGTTACGCGCGCTGCCGACAGCTCGGCTAAACCCTCAGCCCGGCCTACAACTGATCCGCTAATTCTTTGACTGTACGACCCGTCTCCGCACCGCTGTCATCGTGCTGCGGGACACTCGTTGACCTTTCTTTCGCTAGAGTACATAGCGTGCAACAAAGGCTGGAGCGCACAAAGACAATGATGATGTGCCATATATGACTCGTTTACGTGAATTGCCTGCTATGTGTAAATTATAGTGCCACAGTCGTTGAACCGTATTTTCGTATTACCTGCCTGTGCGCACGTTGCCCCGTGTTAACCAAACCATGTCTCCGACCCTCCGCTTACCTCCGTTCTTGCTTTAACTTGTGTGCATCCAAACAAAGTGTGGTGAACGTTCTAACCGTATATGACACGGAATTTCACATGTCTTAATTCACTTCCGGGAAGCTAAAGCTGTAATTTTATGCAGCTATAATTTGACTTTGTCTTTTTATTTATACTGAAACCGCACTGTGTGCTTTTAGCAGGGTGAATTTACAATTGCTAAGTGTAGCAACCTTTCAGAGAGAGTAAAAGTATGGAGAAAAAAAAGAAAGAATGCACGCTTTGTGCTTGCACCTCGATGCCGCACTTGAACTAAAAATGCAGAAGCAGAACATTGCAATTAACTGCGAACAGAGCACGTCATGCGAGGCACATATCAGTGGTGGAACTGTGGAGAGGTTTATGGATGGTTGCCAGACTTTTTGTTTAGCGAGTGTATTGCATTGGTTTTCTGTCCTAGGAAAAACGAATGCTTAAAAGTGTTATTGCCTGTTGTTACATTGTTAACGCGTGTCCCCGCCTTGTCTTATATCCCGTAAAAAAGAAAGTCTTTATAACTAATATAACTTCATCGAGCCAAAGACAGCCTTGCGTTAGTGTCGGGAGGCTGACTTCTTCTAATAAAGTAGTGAATGTGGTTGTACCAAAGCGGTTAGAAATAAAACGTACCGCCATCTTTCAATTTTGCTAACATGTCTTTGAGTATGGTCCTGCCAGATAACGTATGCATGGTGTAAAGATGGCGGCAAGCTTGCCCTAAACATAGTAAGGCGAACAACCAGAGTATAAAGGTTCAGTACTAGTCTGAAGAAGAAAACCTTATTGTAACCACAGATAAAAACGACATTGATATATTTCGTCGAGCTAAAGTGATTTGAAGTCTAAAGACCAGGGTACTTCTAGTGTCCAACTTCAGACAGAAAAAAAAAAATCTGTTACGACCTGAATACCTAAAATCAAGGCACTCATGTTAATGCAAAATTTTCACAAGAAGTATCTCTTCGAAAGTAAACACATTTGCAAATCTTCACGCCAGTAAGTAACCTCTTGAGACGCCTAGTTAAACAGCATTTGATCAACGTACAGAGCCTTCACTTTTGGAGTGTATGTTGCAGCCGTCAGCATATATCGTTTTGCAGGTGTACCACTTATTGCTTCATTTATGAACAGAAGAAACGCAAGGGAACTTAACACTCAGCCCCGAGGAAAACCAGAGTCGTCTGGAACTCTGTGATAACGCTGATCATTAAAGAAAACATTGTTGTCGTTTTGAGAGATGTGCAGAGGTCCAATTTGCGAGCTGTGCATGTTTAAATATTATGCCTAACTTACAGAGTAGTCGTTTGTGTGAGACATTATCAAAGCTTTCGCAGAAATCATGAAATTTGGATGTCGATTTTCCTCAATTTATCGCTTTAGTGAAATCGTGCGCTGTGCTGACTAAATGAGTAGAAGTAGAAAAACCTTTCCAATACCCCTAAGGCGAACTTGACAAAATACCAAACTCATCTAAAAATTGTGAAGTATGCTTTTGTAGTATGTGCATAAGAAGTGTGCATAAAGTTGAAATTAAAGTACTATAGTTAGCGATGCACTCTCTGTTTGCATACATATGAAGAGGCTTGACTCTACCCATTACTGAGTAGTGTGGAACTTGTTCTCCAGTCAAATATTTGGACAAGATTGTCAAATATTTTGACAACATGCGCTTTTAGCGACTCGCTGGGGGTATACCGTAAGGCAGTGGCGTAGCCAGAAATCTCGCTCGGGCGGAGGGGGGGGGGGGGGTCACTTTGCAGCTCGGCCTCCTCCGTATAGAAATTCTCGAGGGATCAAATACATTCAACATTAATAATAACTCCGTTGCCATTGCCAAAGATGCTGCAAACGAATTCTTGAACGCTACGCACTGTCAAGACAAGTAAAATATGTATTTTTTTCATAAAAGGATATACTCGTGTCTCAAAAATTGTGCCCGAAATAACTGATATCAATGCTTCCGTGTTTTCTGTATATTTAATAAGCAAACCAAATATCACATGAACTTTAGAACTATATCAGTTTGAAACCATAAAAGCAGTGCATGCCACTGATGTGAAAAATGTAAAGGCCGCGAAATGAACAAGTTGAGGACAAATTTTTTTACTAATACTTTGTTAGCCTCCCTACATTTCTCTCACATGTATGTCTCTCTCTCTCTCCTTGTCATTCAAGAGCCTTGTTTATATTTTTGTACGCATGCAACGCCATTGAAGAATCTCAACGACGCTGTCCTTTGTTAGAATGTAGTGCGCAGGAGCAGCTGTCACCGGTCGTTTATTGTGAGCAATTTGTTCCGAAATAATAGTCGCAACAGAGAGCACGTATAAAAAGCAGGAGTTCTGCAAAATATACGAGGGCCAGTCAAATAAAAGTGAGCCAATGCGATACTATAACAAACGGGGTACTTTATTTAAATGTAGTCATGAGCATTTAGACATTTGTCCCACTGACTAACGAGTCACGTGATTCCCGTCTCATAAAACTCCTTGGGTTGCTGCTTCAAAAAGTCTGTAACTGACTATTTCACGTCATTGTCCGACACGAATATGATTCCTTTGAGCTGTTTTTTCAAATGCTCCAAAATTTGGAAGTTGCAAGGGGAGAGGTCTTGGCTGTATCTCGGATGTTGCAGCGTTTCCCACTTGAACTTTGCGAGTTTTGTATTAACCATATCAGCGATGTGGGGACGGGCATTCTCGTGGAGCAAGATGACCTCATTCCTCAATTTTCCACGTTGTTTGTTCTTGATTGCGACAAGCAGATGATCCGACGTTTCACAATATTGGAAACGATTGATAGTCTCTCCATGTTTAGCAAGTTCGATCAATAATGGCCCCTGACGATCGAGAAAAAAAGTCAACAATACCTTTCCGGCAGACATGATGGCCTTTGCTTTTCTTGGAGGTGGTGGATTCAAATGTTTCCACTGTAAGCTTTGCCGTCGTCTTTCAGGCGCGTAGTAGTGGCGCCACGATTCTTTCCAGGTCACAATTGAAGAGAGAAAGTCCTCACCCTCATCGTGATACCGGATTAGATGAGTCAAGGCAGTGCCGAGCCTCGCCGTCTTCTGGCGGCGGTTCAAAATCTTGGGCATACATTGCGCACACAAGTGCACAATGGATAATACGAATAATGGTGTGAACAGAAGCGTGGCCGATGTTCACATGCTCTGCCAGTTCGTCGATGCTTATCCTCCGTTCTTGTCTAATCAGCTCATCAACCTCTGCAATTGCGTTGGGGGTCATTGCGCGGTGGCTTTGGCCCGGTCTTGGATCGTCTTCGCAACTTTCACGTCTTTCTTTGAACCGTTTGCTCCAACGCTGCACAGTGGCCAATAAAATGCAATGTTCAACGTACACGGCAGCCATATGGTGACTACTTTCTTTTTGGGAAACATCTTCATCGGTCAAAAACCTCCCGACAGCACGCTGTTCAACTTCTGGACTGTCCATTATGCCACACAAGCATTTCCACCCAGTGCATGAGAACATTAAAGAACCTTGATCTTCAAAAGTGCATGTCACTTTTGTAAATAAGGGATTCCTCTGTGCCAGGTGCATGCCTCGCAGATAATGGACCGAACCATTATTGCGCAGGATGGGTTGCTCACTTTCATTTGACTCGCCTTCGTACAGTACAAATGCGAAGATACAATGGAATATAGAAATGCGAAGATACAGCTTGATAAAGAGCAAGAAGGTGTCACTGGAAACAAAGTTTACTGCACATATACACAAAACCTCGCAACAAGATATTTAAATATACGTATGTCTCCAATTAATCTACGTATCTAAGAAAAAGTCACTATGTTTGATGCGTCAAACAAGGCAAACAAACATGTTGCGCAATCACAAATTCACAGAATCCGTGATTCCGCCTCCATTCCATCCCCCCCCCCCCCGATAGAGAATTTTAGTGCGTCCGGTATTCCGGCAAGCGCGGGCGGTTCGCCGGTTTAGCGGGGGCGTGAACCTGAGCGGCCAGATGGGTGGCGCAAAGCTCAAGCACACAAACACAAAGCTAATTACTATATCCTGCTTAGCTGCTGGTGTAAATTTTCGACAGCGGCATAATCGTGTTCACAATTACGCCGCTGCCAGAAATTTGCACCAGCAGCGAAGCAGGATATAGTGGGTTACTGCGGTTTTAGCTCTGTGTTTGTCTGGTTGAACTCTACGTCACAGGCGGCTGCACCGCTCCGACCGCTCACATTCACGCACCCGGAAATCCGGCAATCCGCCCAAACCGCCCCATTTGCCGTAATAGCGGACGGGCTAAAAGTCTCTCATATATCGCGCTCGACGGAAAGCCGGCACGCTTCCTCCCCGCTTTTCTCCCTTGCGCACACACGACTCAGCCACCATCGTTGGCTCCCCCATGCCCGTCCCCCCCCCCCCCCTCGCTTACACTTTCACTCGCACATACAGCATGCGGCACGCGGTCACGATGTTACCGCTCCTGAACTTTATACGGAATATGATGGCGACGGCGACGGCAGGATTGTGCCTGGAGTGTCCATATAACTGTTATCGGAAATAAGAGTATCCGGCAATTGAAGCTTCCCGTGGCCCATTACTTTCCGCAAAAGAAGTAATAAAATTGAACTTTTACCATGCATGCGACAATTCGCTGAGCCGCAAGAATGTCTTCATTTTTCTTCTTTTGTGGGGCAGGACGCGCCAAAATGAAATAGCGTAAAGGAAAGCACGTTGGCCACAATCGAATGCCTGCTTTGGGCACCTAGTGTGGCTACCTAAGGAATACTGAAGAAAACGTGAGACGCTTGGTCCACCGATAATCATACGCATACTGCTCGGTATCCTACACCGGCGAGGCAAGACTTTCCGCAAAGATTGCGCTCGAGTGAACGCGTTGCAAGCCGTCGAGTTCTCGTATTGAGGGCGGCGAGCGACCATGCAATATTTCTTTTTCTCGTCTGCTAGCCAGAAAGCGTTCAAAACTCTGCCAGGCGAAAATCCACTCGGCCAGAGAAAAACGAACACGCATCGAAGTGCGCCGCGCGGTGGTCGATGCAGCACGAGAAAAACGCATGCGCTCTGGCTGGTTCGGCAGGCCGCGGGAGGGAGAACAAAAAAGAAGAAGAAGAGGCTCAATGAGTCCTCGCGAATAGAAGTCCAAGTAGAAAAATAAATAAGAACGTGGTTACCTTTGCTGGATTTAGTGTCTTGACATAGATGCTTTGGAGCAGGTGAAAAAAGAATGTTGATATTCTTTTCTGTGACATTGCGGCACGAATGAACCACCACAACGCTTCGTCTCATTGGACTTCGCTGCGTGCTTTGTCAACTTGTCTGATAGTGCGTTGATTTGGCTTGTCTTGTTGAATGGTCCGATGTACGACTTTAGAAAAGTCAATGCGCCTTTGGCGTCAAATGTTTATACGAACATCAAACCCACGTAGTTCCGGCATTGAAAATCTAAAGCCCGACTTTGGAAATGTCAGTGCACCTTTCGCATCAATAGGTTAGGAGAACTTTATACCCATGAAGTTTCAGAACTGAAATCCACGCGCTCCCTAGATTCCGCGGTCTCCACGAGACCCAAACGCCTTTGAAACATTGTGCTCGGATGGTGCTCCTTGCGTTACGATATGTGACACCCGGTGCATGGGCGTTGCCGCGAAATTCAGCCCGATTTCGGAATGTTCGCGCTAAAATGTCTTTTCGAGCGTGAAAACGACATTCTAGACAAAATCGAGCATGATTCCCGGCGCCGTGGGTTGTTTTGGTCGGCGGCGCGTGACAGCACGAAAAAATTTCGGTGAGGGGAAGGCTGAAGCCCTATAAACCCCCCTCCCCTGGCTACGGCCCTGCGTCAAGGCCCAGTAGGTACTTTAATATTATCCCAGAGAAGTGAATTGGGTGTACCCTATTCAGTAATTACAATGCAATTATTCTAAAGCAGGCGGAAAGCTTAATTGGCGTATGCCAGGAAAAAACAGCAGTAACACATACTTGCGGCTTCCCTGCATCTGAGACTGGCGGCTTCAAGGCGCTCTAACTGCGTAAAGTACAAAACTATTCAAGTCAGCATCAAATCACTACATTTAGTGCTAATTAACTACAAAACTGACGGTAGAGCCGGAATACTACTGCGAGACAAACTTGTTCTACGGTTTTAGTGCCACTTTACATTACATTGAACCATTACCAGAGCCCTTTAGGTACAACCGATCAAACAGATGCTATGAATTATGCGTGCTGTTTTTATTGCACGCTTGATATAATACTTCGCAATGATTCCAGCGCCAGTGAAATCGCAGAAATAAGAGGCGTTTGCTATGTTAATTTGCTCCCGAAGTCAATTTCTGCGCCCACTGAAGCGACATAGACTAACAAATGTCGGTAACATGCAGACACGACCCAAAGACACGTAACTAATGCTGTTGCAAACACAAACCTTCCCCAGTCCGGTGCGATTGCAGTACATTATCCCCGCGCAATACCCGGCTGCTCTTTGCAAATTATGTCAGGAAACTAGAGCGACGCTGTCAAACATATTGTGGGAGTGTCGTGTTACATCAGCTACAATGGCAGTAGCTCCGGAGGCTCTTGCGTCGAAGTGGGCCGCCGCTCTGCACAGCTTCAACCTCAAGACACAAGAGTGGGCTGCCCGGCAAGCCCGAGAGGCGGCGACGAGGCAAGGCCTCGAAGTCCCCTCATGGGAAACCTGAGCCCGGGTCGTCAAATTTGCCGGATTCAAAATAAAGTTGTTGCCACCCATCCAACTGACGCTGTTATTTTTGATTGCTTGGACATGAAGATATTGTGCGCGTTTATGCTATTCACACAAATACAACTGTAAAAATAAAGATAAATGTGTTTGAGGCTTCTGAAAGCTACGCCACGGAGGCACGTCTTGCGCAATACAAACAAATTTTGTTGGAACTATATAGGTGTGCTGGCGGCCAACTTTCTCCAAATAGTGTGCTCTTGTCAATCTCTCATTTGTACATTGAAGCAGTACTCTTCTGTAGGACCCCTGTTGGCTCTCTTGTCCTCCTCAGCCCAGCAGCTCAAACCTGTGCCTCTGTTGTGCAGTAAACGTTGTGTAATTTTCGGCTGTAGGTGGGCTCCTACTGACTGTGTGAGCGTTCGTCACGATTGTCTGCAAGTGCGCCGTATCCCGGCTGCATGTCTACAATCGCTAGTAGGTACAGCGGGACGTGGCGTTTCTCGCCGCGCTCGACGTTTCTACGC
Source organism: Dermacentor andersoni (assembly GCF_023375885.2). NCBI lineage: Eukaryota > Metazoa > Arthropoda > Arachnida > Ixodida > Ixodidae > Dermacentor > Dermacentor andersoni. The sequence continues at coordinate 116,420,043 of NC_092821.1, read as the reverse complement.
AGGCGCGAGTAAGAGCGGGTGCGAGAGAGGAAATCTGGGGGCCTTTTTTCCTTGAATATACGGCTAGGCACTACGGAGACATGCCGGAATTGCGGAGTGTGGTCGAGCAGTTTACGCTCCGCCTTGTGCTAAGTCAGCCGTGCCAGAGCGTACCTGTCTCGGGCCTTACGGCGATGTACTTCGAAAATAACATCACAGATGTTTCCGTGGGAGCAGTAGGGACCGCGGTAGTAGAGACCTGGCCGCACATATTAGAAATCTAGAAGGCAGGGCGCCCAACCAACCGCGGTTGAACGCGAGTGGCTGGGAGGCCGCCGGGGACGCTAAACGGCGCTGCAACCGCCATGAGAAACGCCACGCCACCCTAACGCTTTTAATGGTAAACTAACCTTGCCTAACGTGGCCGAAACGCAAAGGCAATAATCCGCACGGCGTAACCCCTCAGAATACGCCGTGCCACCCTAACGCCTTTTACGCTAACCTAACCTACTGTAAACCTAAGGTAACCTAACGTGGGCCCCATGGCGTGACATCAAGCAATCGCGTTCATTTCGGAAGGTAGAGCGCCGTAAGGCGCGACAAAGGTATAATCTGGCATGAATTACTCAGTACAGGCGTTGCAGGGGCGAGAAAGTCTGTCTGACGTAACTCCAGCGATCACCAAATGGGGCGTCCATGCCCACGGCTTCACCCGCTTCACCGCGCCGGTAGCCAGCGTCGGAGCGTAAACATGCTATACCTCACTCCGCAATGCCTTCACGCCTAGAGGACAAACGCACACAACACAAGCAAAGAAACCTCCTCCGTAGTGCCTAGGCTAAGTCAGATATTCAAGAAGCTAAAGCGCCCAAATTTTCTCTCTCGCACCCGCTCTTACAAGCGCATGCGCACAAACGTCCGCCGCCTCCGGAAATGCTGCGCTGCATCTGCACTTGCTAGCAAATGTAAAAATGTTACCCCGGCTGCATTTTTACAATTGCTAGTAGGTACAGCGGAGCGTGGCGTTTCTCGCGGCGTGCGCTTTTACACCCCTGACACGCACAGGCCTCGGCGAGCCCCAACCCACGCACCAGTCCGGGTTCAAGCTTTCGTGTCCCCGCTGCCGCTTTGTCGTCCAGGAGGCGCCGCCAATAATGCAAAATAATGACCCGTTGTTTCGGTTAATGAAAAACACGATTGAATAAATATCATTATGTCCAGCCGCCAACTTGCGACGCTCAGTTCAGAACTGCCGGTACGTTCTGCCGGTACGCATAGGAACACATGCTGTATAGAAGCTTGGGCAAGTTGGCGCAAAATTCTTTTTCAACAGCGCAAAGGAGAAGGACGAGACGAGTGCACAACACAGCGCTGTGTATGTCCACTCCTTTCGACCTTTGCGCTGTTGAAAAAGAAAAGAAGGGACAAATGCATACAGCACGCGCTAAGAAACTCCTCCGTAGTGCCTAGGCAGAGTCATATATTCAACTAGCAAAAGTCCTCACATTTCCTCTCTTGCACCCGCTCTTACTCGCGCGTGCGCGAAAACTTCCAGCATCCCCGCAAGTGCCACGCCCCGCTGTACCTACTAGCAGTTGTACATACGCACCCCGGCTGCACGAAAATCAACGAAAATCGAGGAGCTGTCGTTCCAATATTTCCCTATACCGGCAACGAGCAACGGCGAATGTGGCGGGAGGCACTCGGTTGTGCATGTTAAATCAATTGGACGAGTGCGCTTTCCAAGACAACAGCGAAACTCGATGGGGCATCCACCGACGATGGCCGTGTCCCCGACGGAGTACCAAGAAGACCGCAAATGCTCGCTCCCACAGCCGGTCCTGCTAAAACCCCTTAAACTTCGTAAAGTAGCGCCACGCTTTGAAGAATGCCGTCTCCTCCTCGCGCGCTCCGGCCGAGGCAGCCGCCGCGTCGCTATTGGCCTAATAGCGTCACGTGGGCCTCCTCGCGCCTTGTTTCCGCGCCATTTTTGCTCGAGAAGCGTCTACGGAGTGGCGAGGAGCGCATGCTTTATTTATTTATTTATGTATTTACAATATACTGCAGGCCCAAGCTAGGGCCCATGCAGGAGGGGTATCAAAAAGGTTTACACAAGCACTGGTAAAAACATCAAACAGAAATTATCATAGATCATGAAGAGAGAGAAAAAATAATATATACATAAAAATGACACATAAATGAGCACCTTAGGGCCGTGAAAACAATTATAAACATTGCAACTTTAGGAAAAATAGTCCTTCGCAAGAAAGAAACAAGAAAAGCGCTTCACATTATGACGTCAGTGCGTCGAATGAGCCACTGTTCTGAAGCATAAATAGCGGCAAAGCGTTCCAGTCTGTAATCGTTCGTGGAAAAAAATGAAAACTTGAATGTGTTACTACGTGTTCTAAATGGCGTTATTGATTCAGCATGACGATTTCGACTCAGTCGTGACATCAGAGTTTGGATGTACAGAGCAGGGTCTAATGCGAGATGGTCGTTTTTCAAGTGAAAAAGAAACTTTAATCTCAGAGTTTTGCGACGTAGCTTAAGTTCCTGGATATTATTTTGTTGCATCGTAAAGGTTGGGGAGTCCGTCAGACGGTATCGAGAAAAGGTAAACCGAATGGATTTACGTTGAATCGTTTCTAGAGCATCAATGTTTTTCTTAGTGTGTGGGTCCCAAACAACACATGCGTATTCGAGGGCAGGTCTGATGATTGAATTATAGGCCAAAAGCTTGACGGACGGAGGGGCTTGTCGAAGTTTATATCTGACGAAGTTGACGCCGTTGCTACGCTCGAGCAGTGTAGGTGGCGCCACGGTGGAGGAGGGGAGCGTCAAATAGAGGAGAAACGAGGAGGAGTGAAGGCGGAGGAGGAGTGTGACTACTTTACGAAGTTTAAGGGGTTTTAGCGCAGGCTTTGCTGCAGCGGCACCTGGTGGCGCCCAGTGGCAGCGCGAAGTGCCGCTGCAGTGAATGTCTGTTGCGTTGTGTCGCTGCATTGAACCAATGGTAAACGCGTTACCTTCGACAACAGTCATCATGAGATGCGCTAAGGCGCAATTTTTAACACGAAAAGAAATTCCGATTGGGTGATGTGACAGCAAGATATTCACCCCATCTACGACGGCTAATGTGACGAGGATGAGACGAGCTCGTACAGACCATAGTTATAGTTACTTCGATTAAACGTAGAATGCAAAGCAAGTCATAAAATTAGTTGTCGAAGTGCGTGGAAAAAAAGAGTGGTGGTGCTGGCCCAACCGCAGTATTAGTTCAGACCAGGCTGACGCTTAGAGGATAATCTTTTTGTGGTAACTCAGTGCATATAGATCTCAACTGCTTAAAATAGAATTTACGGATAGCATTTCTAGATATTAGGAGAGCTTACGAAAACGTAGACAAGGAATTGCTGCGGGATATTCTCAAGCACTTGGGCATGAATGGAAATATCGTTGAGGTGCTGAAGGAAATATATAACGAAAATCGCCCGCAAGTAGTATTGTAAGGCCAGAAATGCGAAGAAATAGTGTAAATTCGCCAAGGACAAGAGCAAGAAACTCTGTTTCTATTTTTTTCTCCCGCTTTATGATAATGGCATAGAAAGACAACTGGAAAACAGTGAATCAGGTTTTGATTTATTTTACGCGCGCAATGGGCAAAGAGTGAAACCAATAGTTCCTGGGATGATGTATGTGGACGACATAGTGCTGTCAGGCAATGTAAGAATTTTACAAAGACTTGCGAAGATATTTGACAATTCAGTGACAAATGTAAACCCTACGTTTGGCACAGAGATATTGGGCATTGTGATTTTTATTGGAGACAGTTATTACCTGGTATCGATTCAACGGCAAGTCCTACCTATATTCAGGGAATACAAACATATGGGTGTACACATAAGCGGACGAAAGACGTACTCAAACATCTGCCAATATAGCCTAAAAATGAAGGGGCAGCGGAACGCTCTAAAATACGATACGTGGGGCCCTTTGGGGCTCCTATAAATATCAGCCGGTACAAGGAATTTGGAAAGGAATTGTTCAAGCTCTAGCGGTCGCAAATGTTATTCTGCGCTGAAAATCAGATATTTCGTTGAAATTGAAATTTAACCAAAATCGGTGGTCCGGTATGCTTTGGGGGCCCAGATATATAGTAAAACCACAATTGAGAAAGTGCAGGGTGACATGAATAAGGCCACTTCTGAATTCATATGAACGCAAAACTCAATCACTTTTGGAGAGAAACTCGGAAACATGGATTAAAATGAATGGACGGCAAAATTGCACAAGTATCTGTACCTCAAGAGCAGGGACACTTAATAGAGGAATAGGGAAGACAGGTGGTGAATAAGTACAGAGTAATTAAGAGTGCAAATAGGCAACAAGACGCCTTATAAAAATGGTAAGCGACCCTAAACTTTGACTTAGGTGTCACTTGGCACTCGCCTCTCGGCGTTGGTGTTGTTTAGGTTAATTTTAGGTGTACGCAGCGCACAAAACGAACTCGGAGGCAACTATTTTTCATTAATTAGCCAATTAAATAACATGCCACTTTCTTGTTTGTGACGCCATTAGTGATGTCGGTACTTCTGCTTTCCACTTCCGGACTTCCACGAATTTCCCCAAAGTCATGCTCATGTGGCGGGTCTCTAAAATGTACCATTCTCTGCTTTGGTGTGTGGTGACCAGTTATTTCTAATTAGGTCTAATTATTCCAGCCACTTGAGTAATTGAACTTGCAACTAAACCTATGCTCTGATATCTATAAGGAAAGGCACTAACTTATATTGAATTTCGTCCCCTGTGGTCTCGGTGATTTCTAATTCCAATTATTCCAGCATTTCAGTAACGGAACTTGTAAGTAAAGTTATGCTCTGATATCACGTATATAATCACACCCAGGAATTTCGTACCACACTATATTTTTCTGATTTATTTTGAATCTCGTCCCCGGCCGTCACAGGAAGCGTACCGGAAGTGCTGCGAAAAAAACGAGAGAACCACTCGACGAGGCTGCCACTAAAATAGCAGTCAGAGAAAGAGAGTCAAGTGTACGCAAACGATGAAAACATCAAACACAGTGAAGGAGGAAAAGAACTTCTTCGAGCACTCGATAAAATTGGCGTCTACCTTGTGGCGTTTACAAACTGACGGCGCACCCTATGGACCAGAGCTGGAGGTGGGCACCGCACAGGAGAGATGATAGCGCATACAAACAAGAGTGTAAAAAAATACACAAACATAAGTGAATCAACGTGCGGGACCAGATTAGCAGCAGTCCCTGCTTATCCGGTACAAAGGGGACCATGGAAGAGAGAATGAACCACCGACAATATTAATGAGAAAGACGAGACACCTCGGACCTGCTAGAGTCCAGTCTTTATCATGCAGACCGGAAAGGTAAAGGAGTACATGCATACGTCTTGATCGGCAGAGGAGTGCCAGTGAGTCTTGATAATTAGTCTATGGTTTTCAAATGCCAAATTTGCTAAGGTATGGCAGTTGAAGGGCAGAAGCATGATTGAACCAGTATATTTTACTGCTACTAGATAACAGCGTTCGTAGATTTCCCGGAACTATGTGAATAAACTTCAAGCGTCGTTTATAAAGTGCAATTTTCGCTTATATTATCGAGGCCTAACATGAAGTAAACAGCTACACGTCATGGGAGTCGGGTTCACGCCCGATGGCGTAGCGAGTCGGGCGGTATGAATAAAGAGAACGTGAGCAGGTGATTTGCTGAAATTCTTTCAGTTTGGTTATGCCAGTCTGACTGTTCCCTACTCCTTTAGCACTCAACCTCTAGAGATAGTTAACTGGATTATTCTCTCTAGTTTACGGCGTTTTCCTTACGCAGCCCGAATCTTGGCCGATCCTATAATTTGGTAAGCGCCATAGTTTTTCCTAATACGACAATGAGGAAGATGATGATCATCAACATAATCAACTCCACCATTAAAATATATCAACTGCCACGAATGGTTCAGAGTGACATTCCAATAAACGCCCCTCGTGGATGGGACAGCGCTTGGAGATGCATCGATGACATTCCAATAACACTTTCGTTGCATTAATAAAATAGCCATGTTTGGAGTCCATCTTCAGTATTGTTGGACCAACGCTTAAAACTTCAATAATAAAGGTTTCGCGAACTCTAGGCGGTGTTACGATTGGCGTGTAACACCCCGAGCAAGGAGGGTGCTCAAAGACCATGCCTAATCGAAATGGAGGATGGATTCCTAATTTGATATGGTTGTCTGTAGTGGTTGCCGGTCTGGCAGGCGCCGGGCAGTGATTTCGGGCCCCTTTGTGTGTGTGCGACAAAGGGGAGAACCCTTTCCGCCAACCAAACAGGACCTGCGGGTTGCCGCCAGAGGAGGCAAGCACTTGCAAACGTCACTCTAGAGAAAGGATCAGCCGTCTACCCCGACCAGACTCCGTGGGTTGCCACCAGAAAAAGCAAGCACGTGGAAATGTCACCTGGGAGAAAGGTTTAGCCGCCCATTCCCGACGAGACTCGGTGCATGTAACGTGATGTTGACGTGAGTAAGATCCTGCGTACGATTTTAATGGGCCTATATAAGGGGCCCCGCAATGAACTTTTTCCATTCATTCATTCATTCATTCATTCATTCTCTTCTTCTTATCCTTCACCAACCATTGAATAAACTGCAAGTTTCGCACTAGAAATCGTCTCGTCGCTGCATGGTCGCCATGGTGTACCGGACGCCAGCAGCTCGAAGGCAACGCCACGCTACCCAATAGTAACGCCGGTCGAAGTTGAAGAACCAGGCGTCGCAACAGCGGACAGTTATCTCTATTTACCCTGCATTTCGTCATGTTGCCAACGTCAAAAAGCAATAGCCGCCGAATGTCCATATTTAAACGCTAAATAACGCAACTTCGGCGCATTTTCGCGCTTAAATGCAGAAGTTCGTCAGATTGGCTACTAGTTTGGTCATCGTAAAGGTAAGCATAGCGTCACCGCGAGTCTGGTTTCTTCAACATTCTTTTGAACGATTGGCGGAGCGAAAGGCACATGAAATCTGTAGAACAGTGTCTCCAGAGTCTTGTGTTCATTGTTGACGGCTGTGCAACTTTTGATAGCACCTACAGCACACTCAGTAGTTTCCCTGGAAACAACCTTTGCATGTTTTGTAAACATGACAGTAGTCATTGTGTGTGTGTGTGTTGTACACGATTGTTGCGTTGTACAACAGGTTTGTCACATCGTTTCCGGCTGTAGGCTGGACCGGAATAACCCGGAATGATGTGGAAATCAGTCGTGTATTGATTAGGCACATCTTTCGTGTGCTTACGAGCGCCACTTTTATGCGGAGCTCTTTTGATTCCCATACGAAGCTTCTATATTCTCCACACAGTGTTTTTGAAGGCGAGTGGCCCAGTGACAAAAGAACGTGACAACAAACACGCACGCAGCGTCGATGTCGTAACAAGCCGAGTGACACGTCAAAACACTGTCGACACTTTCTTTAATATAATTGTATATAATCAAGGACGACAGTGTGCCCTCCAGCCCGATAATTTGTGAATGCAGGTTGCCATCGACGAGTTTTTAAATTTCAAAGAAATAACCAACGTATGCACGCCATGGCCCCCGTGTCGTTGCTTTAATTCCCGTCGATAGTGCATCCAATTTATCATCGCTGAATAGTACAATCGGTAAATGCCGCAGTGCGAACCGTCGTCTGGTACGTGATGAAAGCGTGAGATTACAGATACAAGCCCCCTTTTACAATCATAAGTTTCACATACAGACTCTCATTTCTGGGCGCGGGAAATAGCGTGTACACATCTCGAGACCGTCGAATCTATGACAACGAAGCTTTCCCGAACTGGACAGTAATGACGAACACATTTGTGTTCCATATGTATTCATGACTTTGTCGCCTACCAGCGTGTAGGCACAACTCCAGCGGGTCTGGGTAATGTGTGACCGACGGTGAAACCGAACCTCTGCCATCGAGCACAGCGGCGTACGGTGCTCTAACTGTTGGGCCACGATCTTCAAAAGTAGACAACCTATTCAGCGCGAATTGTTGGTTTGCTACTTGGAGTATTTTTCTCACCAATCTTTTGTTATTCACGTTTATACGCAGAAGCGATATTTGCGATACTGGTGATGTCTCACTGTGTACGTGTGCGTTAATAAGTTACCTAATAGCGACTGCCGAGGATTAGAAAAAATAACCATTTTCTTGCGATTGCGCAGTCGTACGGCTACAGTACGAAAATTGTTCGCGAAATCTTTTGTGTAAAGTGTTCATTGAAAGGATACAGGGTGCTTTTACTTTATTGTGATCGTTGATTAGAGGGCGGGGTTATATCTCTGAGAGATTTCTAATTCTACAAGGTGTGAGAGAGATATTCGAGGTCATATATATACCTTAAGTGCGGCATATGTCATGTTGTAAACGGCTTTTGACCTTGTCGTTTTTATATGCTGATATCTTACGCAGAATTGCAGTGAAGGTAACAACAGATGAAAGAAACTTTATAATTTTGAGGTTTGGCCTGCCTTCGTAATTTCTAAGTCCCTTTGCCCTCATGTCCGCTTGGAATATGTCTAATACACTTATGTTTTGATCACATGTACCTTAGAAGTTGCTCAGGATTGGGCCCATTGCTGAAGCCACAACTTGCGTAAATAAGCTCCTTCTTGTCCTTCAGTCAAAGCACAATGCGCATTTTGACTGTAGCGGTTTGTTTTGTGGCGGCAGCGTTTTGGGAAGTGGCCAAGACATCTAATTTTCTCTCGCACGGAACCGCCGAAAACAGCTCCACCAATTTAGAATACTGGATAGGGTTTCACGATGAAGTGGCGTTTCTTGCATGCGCCAACCATGGCAAAAGCTTGGAGCACCCGCTCTTACGCACCCTTCCGAAAGCGTGGACGGTATGGTCGCCTCCCGGTGAACGCTTTTATGGGTTCGCAAAACGCAAGCTTCACGAAGGCGTCCGGATGGTCGTTTTGCTATTGAGCGATGTGGGAGAAGAGGGCTTGTGCGCTCGCCTTCCAGAAAAGGCTCTATTCGGGACAAACTTAGCCGACTGGGTTCTCTTGAGAGTCGGCGACACTATGCTGCAGGCGAGAAACAGGGCAGCGTTGAACGCGTCGTCTCTGTCTTGCAGAAGGTTGGCTGCCCCGTCGCCGAAGCGAGATGTGTGCGTGTCGTTGGAAGGAGCGACTGCGCTGCACAGGAAACGCGGGTTTCCCGAAAGCGACGAGCAGAAGCGGCTGTCCGCGGCGCTCGCTGGACAGCAGATAGTGATCGCTTGTAGACCGATGACATCTAGTGGTCATCCCGAAAGCCTCACTTGTGACACGCCTTTCGCAAAGGGAATACTGCGAGCGCTTGGTAGTTACAACGCGACACTTATTTTGAAGCGCTTTAATAATGTGCCCGAAGCAGTTTCCGTGGTAGTCCGGGGACATGCGGACATTTACATGGTCTTAGCGAAGCAAGACGAAGAGATTATGGAATTGTTGAAGCTACCCCGTCCTCTTCATTTCACGTACGAAACGTTCTATTCCATGAGAAAGTTAGGCGGCGCGGAAGTGTCATTCTTCTCAGTTTTGCTAGATTCCAAAGAAGGGTTTTGCAGCCTCCTGGCCGTCATGCTTCTCGTGTGGCTTGCGATGGGCGTTCGCGACTACTACCATGCTGGCGCGTTTCGCCTGGACTCAGTCCTGGACTCTGGGATGTTTCTGATCGCTTCCTTCCTCGCAAACTCTGCGCCACTGCCCCAGCAAGGCGCCGGAAATCGCAGGAACAGCCTTAGGCTTTCGCGCGCGATCACCTTGACCGCCTGGATGCTGGCAATACTTCCGCTGTCGGTTTACTTTCGCGGTGAGCTCACTTCGCGTTTGACGGTGACGGTTCCACTCGACCAGATGGACACGCTGGAAAAGCTGGAGCACGCGCTGGACAGAGGAGACGTCGAGCCGTGCATCACAATATACGGCTGCTTGAGCACCACCATCGAGGGCACCCTTCCCCACAGGAACCAGACGCTGCAGGCCGAGCTGCAGAAGGCATTTCAGCGAAGGAAAACTGCCAACGTATTCGACTCTACGACGGGTTGCCTTGAGTGCGCGAATAAACCAGGCTTCGCATGTTTCTCGTGCAACCTGGTGGGCTGCATCGGCGATGCAGCAAGGCGGCGCTTGGTCGAGTCTCGAGAGCCGTTTAACCTGGCTTTCACCACGACGCCTACAACCAAGGGCTACCGCCTCGCGCGAGCCTACGACCACCTGCTGCAGAGGTTGTTCGAGACGGCGCTCAGCCCGTTCAACGAAAAAGAAGACGACTGCGATCCGCGCGACGATCCCAGCTGGGACGCGGGTGGCGACCCACCAGGCGCGAAAATTACGCAAGTGTTCGAATTGTCAGCCTTCTTTGCTACGTTTGCGTGCCTGATGTGTCTGTCGCTTGTTGTTCTTTGTGTTGAGCTTGCGTTTGGTCGCCACCGCATGACTCACGCTCTGTGAGCGTGTGTGTAATGGCTAGCGCTTGTGTACCGCTCATACATTTTTTTCCGAAAGCACACGGTACCTCTACAAAGCGAGAGCTTTAGCTTGCGATAGGAGCCGGGAGTAGCGAAGGCGGTATAGACATCTTGTCCAAGCAATGCGCTTAAATTTTGTGTTTATGTAAGCGGTCTAGTTGTAGAAAAATTATAAAACGAAACGGCTGCATTTTAGTGATTATGTCGCAACCAACAGCACCAGGTGCCGAGCGGAACCCGATAGGTCGTTGTAGTATTGGCTTTGCATGCTTTTTGATCTCCGCGTTACCAAACGGTGTCACCAGCGTTGTCACGGCCGTGCTCCTTTCCGGTGACCGCGCGAAGTGGTCGTGCCAGATAGGCGTGCACGCTGTGACTTAAAACATCGTAGTGGAAATTTGTTGGTCTTGCGTCGAGGACGCAAAGAGGACGGCGGCAGAACGCACGACGAGGGTGAGCTGTGGTTCGTAGGCGCGCCCACGAAAGGACATCAGTGCACAGGAGCAAGCATCGCTTACAAGGCGAACGTCGGCGGGCTCTGGCCAGGCCGATGGTCCCAAAAAATACGCAGCACCAGAGCGGTTTGGTCGTGGCGCTTCGTGTTTCGGCGCGGTGCCTGCAACCGGGACGTGCGTCCCAACTCATCCGCTCTTCCCGTTCGCCGGGCGTTCGCAGCTATAGGACAAACCGCAGGTAGAGGGCCGCCTATGGTCCTCAAGAGCCTTGGACATAGACCCTACACTGTCGGGCCGTGGTGAGTGCGGTGGACGCACCATGGCGTGTGAGTTGCCCGCTCGTTCCGCGCGCTGCCGACAGCTTGGCTGAACCCTCAGCCGGGCCTACAACCGGTCCGCTAATTCTTTGTTTGTGCGAGTGGTCTTGGTGGTTGTAATGAGTGTCTCCGCACCGCTGTCGTCGAGCTGTGATACACTCATTCACGTTTCTTTCGCTTGAATATCGTCATCATCGTCATCATCAGCCTGGCTACGCCAACTGAAAGGGAAAGGCCTCTCCCATACTTCTCCAACTACCACGGTCCTGTGCTAATTGTGGCCTAGTTGTCCCTGGAAACTTCTGAATGTCATCCGGCCACCTAACTTTCTGCAGCCCCCTCCTATGCTTCCCTTCTCTTGGAATGCAGTCCGTAACCTTTAATGACCATCGGTTGTCCTCCCCGCTCATTACATGCCCTGCCCATACCCATTTCTTTTTCTTGATTTCAACTAAGATGTCATTAACTTGCGTTTGTTCTCTCAGCCAATTTACTCTTTGCTTATCCGTTAACGTAAGAACCATCATTATTCTTTCCATAGCTCGTTGCGTCGTCCACAATTTAAGTATAACCCTTTTCGAAAGCCTCCAGGTTTCTGCCCCGTAGGCGAGTACTAGAGTATGTACCGTGCGACTTGAGCTGGAGCGCTCAAAGAACGATGATGTTGTACCACATGACCCCTTTACTTGGATTGCCTGCTATATGTAAATTAGTGCCACCATTGTTGAATCGTATTTTCGTATTTTCTGTCTGTGCCGCACGTTGCCCAATGTTAACCAAACCATGTGCCCGACCCTCCGCTTACCTTCGTTCTTCCTTTAACTTGTGTGCATTCAAACAAAGTGTGGTGAACGTCCTAACCGTATAACACTCGGGATTCCGTATGTGGTAATGCATTTCCGGGAAGCCAAAGCCCTAATTTAGTTTAGCATTAATTTTTCTTTGTCTTTTTATTTATACTGAAAACCCAATTTATAATGCTAGGTTTAGCCACCTGTCAGATAAATGAGCAGTACGGAAAAAAAGGAATACACGCTTTGTGCTTGCCACACGGTGCTGCACTTGAACTAAAAACACAGAAGCAGAACATTGCAATAAACTGCAGACAGAGCATGTCATGCGAGCCACATATCAGTGGTGAAACTGTGAAGAGGTTTATGGACGGTTGCCAGAGTTCTTGTTTATTGACTTTATTGCATTCGTTTTCAGTCTTAGGAAAAACGAATAGGTAAAAGTGTTATTGCGTGTTGTTACATTGTTAACGCGTGTCTCTGTCTTGTCTTATATCCCGTAAAAAGGAAACTCTGCATAACTCACAGATCTTTCACGAGCCAAAGGCAGCTTCCTTGCTTTAGTGTCGGGAGGCTGGCTTCTAATTAAGTAGTGAATGTGGTTGTACCAAAGCGGTTAGAAATAAAACGTACCGCCATCTTTCAATTTTGCTAATATGTTTTTGAGTATGGTGCTACCAGATAATAGATGCATGGTGTAAAAATAGCGGTAGGATTGTCGTAAAGGCAGTAGGCGAACAACTAGAGTATAAAGGTTCAGTACTAGTCTGAAGAAGAAAACCTTATGCTAACCAGAGATAACAATATTGATATGTTTGGTCGAGCTAAAGTCATTTGAAGTCTAAAGACCAGGTTACTTCTAGCGTTCAACCTCAGACCGAAAATTGTTACTTCCTGAATACCTAAAATGAAGCGACTCATATTAAAGCAAAATTTTTGTGAAAAGTGTCTCTTTTTAAAAGTAAACCCATTTCCAAATCTTCACGCCAGTAAGTAACCTCTTGAGACGGCCTAGTTCAACAGCATTTGATCAACGTACGGAGTTTTCACTTTTGGAGTATATGTTGGAGTTGTCGGCATATACCTTTTTACAGATATGGCACTTTGTGCTTCATTTATGCACAAAAGAACCGAGAGGGAACTTAGTACAGAGCCCCGAAGAACACCAGAGTCATCTGGCACTCTGTGAGAACGTTGATCATTAAAGAAAACGTTGTTGTTGGTTTGAGAGATAAGCAGAGGTGCAATTCACAGGCTGTGCATGTTTAAATATTATGTCTAACTGACAGAATAGTTTCTTGTGTGAGACGTTATTAAAGCTTTCGCAGAATTCATGAAACTTGGATGTCTGCTTTCCTGAATGATTTTCTTTAGCGAAATCGTGCGCTGTGGTTAGTAATCGTGTACAAGTATAGAAGCCTTTCCAATACCCGTGCTGCGAAGTTGAAAAAATACCAAACTCATCTAAAAATTGTGAAGTAGGCGTTTGTGTTATGCGCATAAGAAGTCTGCATGAAGTTGGAATTAAATTATTATAGTTAGCGATGCACTGTCTATTTGCATACATATGAAGAGGCTTGACACTACCCATTACTCAGTAGTCTGGAACTTGTTCGCCAGTCAAATATTTAGACAATGTTGTCAAATACTTCGAGAACATGCACTTTTAGCGACTCGCTGGGTATACTGTCTAGGCGCAGGGTATCTTTAGATTATCCCAGAGAATAGTATTGGGTGCACTCTATTCATTAATTACAGCGTAATTGTTTTGAAGTATACGGAAAACCTTAATTGGAGCATGCCAGGAAAAAACAGCAGTAACACACTACTTGCAGCCTTCTGGCATCTTAGACTGCTGGCTTCAAGGCGCTCTACCTGCGTAAAGTACAAAACTATTCAAGTCAGCATCAAATCACTACATTTAGTGCTAATCAACTCCAACAGTGACGGTAGAGCCTGACTACTATACTACGAGACAAAGTCGTTCTACGGTCTTAGTGACACCTTAAATGACATTGAATCATTGCCAGAGCGCTTTAGGTACAGCTGATCAAACAGATGCTATGAAATATACGTGTTTTTTTTATTGCACGCTTGCTTGCTATACTACTTGGCAATGTTTCCGGTGCCAGTGAAAGCTCAGAAATCGGAGGCGTTTGCTGTTTAATTTGCTGCTGAAGTCAATTCCTGCGCCCACTGAAGCGACATACACAAACAAATGTCGGCAACATGCATATACGACATAAAGGCACGCAACTCATGCTGTTATTCTTGATTGGTTGGACATGAAGATATTTGGCGCGTTTATGCTGTTCACACAACTGTAAAAATAAAAATTAAATTTGTTTTAGGGATCTTAAAGCTACGCCGCGCAGGTACGTACGTCTTGTGCAATACAAACAAATTTTGTTGGAACTATATAGGTGCGCCGGCGGCCAACTGTCTGCACATATCGTGCTCTTGTAGATCGCTCATTTCTATATACAAGCAGTGCTCTTCTATAGGACCCCTGTCGGATGTCTTGTCCTCCTGAGCCCAGCTGCTCAGACCTGTGCCTCTGTTGTGCAGTAAACGTTGTGCAATTTTCGGTTGTCGAGGCGCTCCTACTGAATGTGTGAGCGTTCGTCACGATTGCCTGTAAGTACGCCGTACGCCGGCTGCATTTGTTACAATGGCTAGTAGGTACTGCGGGGTGTGGCGTTTCTCGCCGCGCTCGACGTTTCTGCGCAGGCGCGAGGAAGAGTGCGTGCGAGAGAGAAAATGTAGGGGCGTTTGCTCCTTGAATATGTGGGGGCGAGCTCCACCACTGGAAAAGCTGGAGCCACCGTCGACGTGACGTGGCATGAGGGACCACGTGGACACAGCGGCCGCGTCGGCTGCTTCGGAAGCGCCGAGGCGAGCTCAAAACGAAAGTTTGAAGTCGCACCTGCACTGCGGTTCTGATTAGGTGGTGAGACTTTTCCGCCTTGGGTGCCTGCTTGATAACATTTGAAAGCACTATAATAGGTAGTGGCTGCCTTTCGAGGCGTGCAGCATGGTAGGCTACTGCTCGGTGCCGCCGTGCCGGACGTACGCAATGGAGCCCGGTGTTGGCCTTATTCATACGTAGGCGCAGGACAAGAAGCTCCGTGAAGCTTGGCTCGCGAAACTTAGAACCGGTAGACAGCCATCGGCTACAACTGCACAGTGTGCAGCAAGCACAGATGCGAGCAAGATTTCTAATACGGCGTTGGGGCTGCGATGTTCGGCAAGTATAGCAAAAAGCGCGCAGTGAGACGCTCGCCCGCGCGCGCTGCTCGGCTAATGCCATGAAGTTTCGGTCTATGAACTTGTTGATGCTAGGTACTGGCAAGTTCACAGTTATGGAATGGGGACCATGAGAAGCACATAAAAAGAGGCATGACATATGCTCACGCTTGTGTAGCACCAAACAATGAAATATATTGGAATAAATAAACGAAGCACCGAGTAATGGTTTGCTGAGAAGACCGATAAACATGCAGTGCGAGGCAACTTGAGAAATAATGGTATTTAAACGTCCAAGACCTCAGGAAAAAAAAAAAAGATTCAGTCATCGCGATGGGACATCCCAAGTCGTCCTGGTAAGTATCGAAGTCCGTAGTTATAACGAAGTTATTTTTCAACAGCTCGGATAGTTTCCACGCAACACTGGTTGCTTGTGTGCTGTCAACTGCTCACATGCTGCGGCCTAAAGCTCATGGCACGATGGGAAAACACGCTTGCAGCGAAAGGGAAACATTGCGCGCGTACATGGATGCAGGCGCGCAGCCGGTCACCGCGAACCCGTGCGATCGCAGCATTGAAGACTTATTCTATTACACTCCATATACTTATACAGAAAGCCCATTATGAGACCATATTTCACATGGGTTGCTCACAGCGTGGGCCTACTGTTCACGCAAGAAGCGGGTTCGGGAGATTCGATCGCGGCGACCGCGCGCAGTGGCGTTCACTTTACGTTTTCGGTAAGGAAATAGCGTCTGTGAACGATTCTGTGCTTTCAGTTTGCCCAAGATTGTTATTTCGACAGTAAAAAACTTCCCCCGTTTTGAGAGTACTTACCGAAATGTCCAGGAGGGTTGCCATGTGGCGTTCTTATTGAGCGCCATAAGCCAAACCTATGAGGAGTGCGCCGCGTGATCCCTCATACTACGCAAGGGCGGCGCTTCCGACAGATGGCGACTCCATAAGTCCTCGCCCCTAATAGGCACTACGGAGGAGGTTTCTTAACGCGTTTTCTATGCGCTTGTCCCCTAGGCATGCCGACATTGCGGAGTGAGGTCGAGTTTGTTTACGCTCCGCCTTATGCTAAGTCTGCCGTGCCAGAGAATACCTTTCTCGCGCCTTACGGTGATGTACGCCGAAACTAACGTCACAGATGTTTCCTAGGGAGCAGTAGGGAGCGTAGTAGACGCCAGGCCGCACATATGAGAAATCGAGGAGGCAGAGCGCCTAACCAACAGCGGTTGAACGCGAGTGGCTGGGAGGCCGTTGGTGCCGCGCAACGGCCCTGCAACCGCTATGAGAATACGTCACGCCACCCGAACGCCTTGCACGGTAACCTAACTTTACCTAACGTTAACCTAACTCAATGTGGCCGAAAAGTAAACACAATCCTCACGGCGTAACCGCTGCGAGAATACGGCGCGCCACCCTAACGTCTTTCACGGTAACCTAACCTTGCCTAACGTGGCCGCAACGCAGAGGCAATATTCCACACGGCGTAACCACTGAGAATACGCCGTGCCACCCTAACGTTTTTACGCTAACCTAACCTACCGTAAACATAAGCTAACCTAACGTGGGCGAAACGCAAAGGCAATAATGCTCACGGCGTGACACCAGGCAATCGCGTTCATTTTCCAAGGCAGAACGCCCGAAGGCGGGACAAAGTTATAATATGGCATGACTCACTCAGCACAAGCATCGCAGGCGCGAGAAAGTCTGTACGACGTACATTCAGCGATCACCAAATGGGGCGTCTGTGCCCCCTGATTCAGCTGCCTCACCGCGCCGGCCGGAAGCGTCGATTCGTAAACTCGACCTCACTCCTCAATGCCGTTCACGCCTAGAAGACAAACGCACACAACACAAGCAAAGAAAGTTCTCGGTGGTGCCTAGACAAAGCCAGATATTCAGGGAGCAAAAACCCCCTGATTTTTTCTCGCGTAGCCGCTCTTACACGCGCGTGCGCACAAACGTCCGCCGCCTCCGGAAATGCCGCGCCCCTCCTTACGCGTACCAGCAATTCTAGAAATGCTATCCGGCTGCACCTAAATCAACGAAAATCGGGGAGCTGTTGTTCCACTGTTTCTCTATACCGACAACGAGCGACGGAGAATGCGGTTGGAGGCTCTTGGTTCTGTAAGTTAGTTAAAGCATCTCGACAAGTGCGCCTTCCGGGACGACGGCGAAACTCGACGGGGCATCGAGCGACGACGGCTGTGTCCCGACGCATGTACCGAGAAGGCCGCACATGCTCGCTTCCACAGCCGGTCCTGCTGCTCCGGAGCAGCGCGCAGGAGCCGACCAAGACGTGAGTACAATTTTTAGTCGCCTGCGCGCCAATAGTACGCAGTCAGCCGCTGCAAGCCTGGCTCAAGTTGAGCAGAGACCCTCGCGCGGGGCTCGACTGCATTTGCTCGGTTGTGGTTTGTCAAGCACTACCCAAGCAACTCTCTTTTCCCGGCAAACGTCAGTGGCTGCTTCATCCAACATGAACTGCAGAATTGTTTGCGTGCAGCAACGTGTCGTTACAAGCCAGCGGTCAGCATCACGGAAACTGCGTTGAGAGTGTGTAAAACGCGGCGTTCGATAGCTACTGTTGTGGGACACCTTCATCGAATCTTGAAGTGTGTACTGTTGAACTTGTGTCTACACAGTGGCAACATTTGTATGCGTTCGGCGTTATTTTATATGGAGTGTATTAGTATTGTGCAGCGCGAGAGGGCGGGAGAAACGCTGTCAAACGCCATATTTGCAATAAGCACTGGCGCGTACAATGCCATATGAGAGCGCTACCTCAATCTTATTGAATGACGATTTACACAGGAAACCAGCTACCGTGTATAGTGAGAGCCTGTTTTTTGTCCTTGCAGCAGTTGCTGGCACTACAATCTTTCTGCTGAAAATGCTGATTTAAACCTCCCTTAACTGCATTGCCCGGAAAACAATTGACAATATATATATATATATTATATATATAAACGCTGTTAACTAACTTGTTAACAGCGTTTTGTTTCTTGTAGCCCACACACAAACAAAAGTGACCACACCTAATGCAAAATGCGTCACGTTGCTCTACAGACTGATGTGACGCCAGGTGCACAAACGTGATCAAAATGTAAGCATATCAAGCCAAGCCACCTCAATGATTTTTGTAAAATGCATTTAGTCAAACCGGGAATAAGATTACTTATACGGTGTTCGAGTTCCAAGTTATCTTTTGTGCATTTCACGTTTTCATGTTCTTGTTTATGAAACATCCCAGGGCAAACAACACTTGATTAAAAAAATTTTAAGAGCTTGGCTAACGTTACCTGGGGCACCCTGTGTAGACTGCCCCAGCTAAGGTTATAGCCGGCTGTTCATATAAGAAAAAACAGGGTGAAAGATACAATCATCAGACATGGCAAAACAGGGGGAAGTGGGGAGATGGAAATTCAAGACGACGAGCAAAACGAGAACAAGGTGAAGGCTAGAGCCATCGTTTTAACGAGTGGACATTTCTTCTTCAAGGCAAGTCCTTGAAGAAGGCTAGTCCACTTGTCGAAACGTTGGCTCCAGCTTTCACACTGTCCTCGTTTTTTAATCATCAGACAGACAGCGTTCGGTCATCAGACTTGTGAAATCCAAACACCCTAGGTCTTATGTATGTATCTTGGACCTTGCTTTTTAAATCGTCTTTTTCGTTGACCAGCTTGGCTAACGCTAGCTGGGACACATGGTACATCTCCTTAATCTGTGTGTGTTAAGGAGGTAAACTTCGAAGGTTAAAGGAGTGTAGCTGGGTTGTTGAATATTTTTTCCCATATTGAATTTCATTTCCACAAATTTTCACACAAGGAGGTATACATGTTTGCAGACCGTGCGGACAAAATATCCTAATTTATGCACGATATTTTTCATACAGACAGATCTCAACATAAACAGCGTGGGAATTACAGAAATCTTATTGACCGCGCCTTGCACATTAAATGCACCGTAGTTCGTAAACCACAGGGATGAAGTACATTCGTCGGTAATAGATAGGGCATGCTTTGCAATATCGGAGCGAGTTATTACGCATTTGAATGCGGCATAAAATTTTGTGACGTCGATTATGTCTCCATAAACTGTTGGTGAAGTATGCTAGACTCTCACACCATCAGGGTTTCACGCTTTCAACCTTCTTATTGACATGGCACATCAGCTTCTAGTTGGAAGAAAAAATACTCTATAACGCAATACCAACCGTAAAACTGCTGCTTGCACTTATCTCCTAATCAATGCTGCTGTTCTTAAAGTCATGGTACAGTGACAAACAACTGAGAACGCAACCACGCACGGACAAGAAACGCTTCTGGCGAGTCTCGATTAATCAGGCACATAAAGCATGACTCATGCACAAACTGCAGGAGCTTGCGTGACATGCAGCGAATGAGCATCCAAGCACTGCCAATGCATGAGAATAACAGTACATACATTCAGACTTCTACAACCCGTGAGAGAAAATACATGACGTAATGCTTTATTGAATGCCTTCTTCTGTCTCTCTTTGCTATTTGCCCAGTAGGTAAGAGTGAAAATATTCGCGCGATAATTGTTATTTTGCGCACGGAGATCTAGGGGAGCACAAACAACGCATACGAAGCCGAAGAAATGGACAAGTGCGCTCTTTTCGCAGCCAACCACGAGGACTCGTGTTGTCCTTTTTTCGGCTTCCTCTGTGTTGTTTGCACTGTTGGGGTCTCGGTGCTGACGCCCGTTATTGCAAATGGGTCGCAAGCCCCAAGGGTAGCGTTGGCCTGGCGGCCTGGGGCACTGGAAGCATCCGAAGGTCCCGGCAAAGCATGAGAAGACTGGTAACAGAACAACTTGTTTATTCTAACATAGCAAAAGAGCGGCCGGTCAGGTCGACCGAAGTGGAGAGACGGGAGAGCACGTAACTCAACAGTACAAATCGGAGCCTCTCTCCTGGCGTCCGGGGGCAGCTGCTCTTATACTCTCGGCGTCGCGGGCCAGAAGGAAGGTCACGGGATGAGCCCACGCGACGGCGGAGCATGAGCCCACGACGGCGCGCACGGTCGAGCCGAGAGACATGGTGAGCCGAGTGTAGTGACGCATCGCCAACCCGCCGACGGACAGACCTCCTGGCACCTCACTTGGGGAGCTCCGCTCCCCGGCTGCCGCGCTTTGACAAGCGTGGGCACACACACACACACGCACATACGAAGACACGTGGCACTGAAACACGCCTGGACACGCTTGGCGGGGAGGCGTTGCGGCGGCGTCGAACGGGCCAAAATGTCCGCCGCTTTGAACGAAGCCCCGGCGTCCGTTGCATCCGCGCCGGCATTACCGCGCGTTGTAGGCGAAACGTAACAGACCGCCCCGCCGGGGGAAGGAGATCCCGATGGTCAGGGGACTGCATCCGCTGTCCGGAGGGATGTCGCTCGATGATGCTCATAACCGAAGTCGGGCGTCCTTTGGCGTTTCTTGAGCGCAGCGCACAGAGAAGGCCTCGTTCTCACGTTCAGGTGCACACAGGACACTGCAAAGTGACTTCGGGAGAGTTGACATTTTTGTTCTCGTTTCCGGCAAGCGTTAGAACTACGCCGAAAGTCAACCGCTCAGTCAGCAAGCACGGCACAACCCTCACTAAGCCCTGCCAGACTCTTTCCCCTTTTATACTGCTGCCTAGTTCCTTACAGTAGTT
The DNA here is from genome assembly GCF_023375885.2 of Dermacentor andersoni. Lineage (NCBI taxonomy): Eukaryota > Metazoa > Arthropoda > Arachnida > Ixodida > Ixodidae > Dermacentor > Dermacentor andersoni. The sequence goes on along the minus strand of NC_092821.1, from coordinate 116,399,027 downwards.
TAGCAGCACTCAGAACGCGTCCACAAATCGGAAAATTGCACTAGAAAGCACATCATCACTTTGAAACACTACACGAAAGCAATAGGTTAAAAATCCTGCCTCAGGAAGAAAAACATCAGTAACAAGCAATTTTGAGGCTGATTCCCACGTTAGGGGCTTCGACTTAAGCCATCGGCGTTACCGTTGAGACTCCCCTTTTTGTAACGCACCTCAAAGGAATATTGTTGCAAAGCGAGGCTCCAGCGCAGGAGGCGGCCATTTTTGGGAGAGATGGTCTGCAGCCATTGGAGAGGGCAGTGATCCGTCTCAATGATAAACCTCGAGCCAGCTAGGTAACATGACAATTTTTGAACGGCCCATACGATACACGCACACTCTTTCTCGGTGGCGCTGTACGCCTGCTCACGACTCGTCAGCTTACGACTAGCATACAGGACGGGGTGTTCTACTTCTCCATTTTCCCGTTGGCACAGTACATCGCCCATGCCTCGCTCACTAGCATCACACTGAACAACGAACCCTTTTGTGTAGTCGGGCGATCGTAGCACAGGCTGGCTTGTTAGGGCGCTCTTTAGGGCGCTAAAAGCTCTTTCCTTTGTCTCGTCCCAGACGACTGTTTGCGGCTCTGTCTTTCTTAGAGCATCCGTTAGGGGAGCCGCGATATCAGAGTACCTGGGGATGTACCTCTGATAGTAGCCGGCGACACCTAAGAACGACCGCATATCGGTCTTCGTGCGCGGTTGCGGGAAGTCTCGCACAGCGGCCACCTTTATTTCAGAGGGGCGGCGACGACCCCGACCAATCACGTGTCCGAGGTAGACAACCTCGGCCTGTGCTAACTGGCACTTGGGAGCCTTGACTGTCAAGCCCGCATCGCGCAGGCGGGTTAGCACTGCCCGCAAGTGCGCCATATGCTCAGGCCAGGATGCGGAGAATATCGCTACGTCGTCTAGATACGGTAAAGCGAATTCTTGCTGTCCCCGCAACACTTTATCCATGAGGCTTGAAAAGCCGTATGGCGCGTTCTTCAAACCAAAACTCAAAACTTTAGGACGGAATGTCCCCATTGGTGAAATGAACGCCGCATACCTACTAGCCTCTTCTGTAAGTGGAACCTGCCAATAACCCCTGACAAGATCTAGGGTGGAAATAAACTGAGCGCTACTCACTCTCTCAAGGCGCTCCTCGATGTTAGGGATCGGATAAATTTGATCCTTAGTGATGGAATTAAGCCTGCGGTAGTCGACGCAAGGACGAGGTTCCTTGCCCGGTACCTCAACTAAAATCAAAGGGGAGGTATAATCACTCTCACCTGCTTCAATAACACCGAGCTGTAGCATTTTCTTTACCTCAGCCTCCATAATATCGCTCTGGCGGGGTGACACCCGGTACGCCTTGGATCGTACTGGCTCTGGGGAGGTAAGTTCTATGTCATGAGTAAGGACAGAAGTCCTACCAGGCCTCTCAGAGAACAGACCTTGAAACTCTTGTAAGAGCTGGTGTAGTTCGGTTTTCTGCTCAGGCGACAGCGATGCTTTACTTATTAAGTCACTAATGACTTGATCGGTGTCTTTCCTGTTCGTCACTGAGCCTAGTCCCGGAAGCTCGACCGGAAGCTCTTCGGGAACGTTTACCATCATGCACACCACTGCTTCCCGTTGCTTATAGGGTTTGAGCAGATTACAGTGGTAAACTTGCTGTGCTTTCCGCTTTCCTGGCAGACTCACCACGTAGTTAACGTCCGACAGTTTTTGAACAATCCGTGCTGGGCCCTCCCACTGCACGTCGAGTTTGTTCTTTAGCGATGTGCGCAATATCATGACCTCATCGCCCACCTCAAAACGACGGGCCCTGGCTGTCCGATCATAATAAACCTTGGCCCTCTGCTGGGCCTCTGCCATTGCTTCACCTGACAACTCCTGTGCCCTTCTTAAGCGTTCGAGGAGCTTAAGCACGTACTCTACCACGACTGGGTCGTCGCCCCTGCCTTCCCATGATTCTCGAAGCATGCGAAGCGGAGATCGCAGCGAGCGACCGTACACCAGTTCAGCTGGCGAAAACCCCGTAGCCGCATGCGGCGCGGTCCTTAATGCAAACATCACTCCAGGCAGACACAGCTCCCAGTCAGTTTGATGTTCAAAACACAATGCTCTCAACACGCGCTTCATGACGGAGTGGAGCTTCTCAGCGGAATTCGACTGGGGGTGGTGCACTGAGCTGTGTAACAGCCTTACCCCGCACCTTTCGAGAAAGGCTGTCGTCAAAGCGCTAGTAAACACTGTACCCTGATCTGACTGGATTTCTGCAGGAAAACCAACTCGCGCAAATATGGACAGTAGTGCATTGACTATCTCAACTGAGCTGAGTTCTTTAAGCGGCACTGCTTCAGGGAACTTAGTCGCTGGGCAGATCACAGTCAAAATGTGTCGGTACCCCGTGGCTGTTACCGGAAGAGGTCCCACTGTATCAATAACGAGCCGTCTAAAAGGCCCCGTAATGATAGGTACCAACTTCAACGGCGCCCTCGATTTGTCCCCTGGCTTGCCCACCCGCTGACAGGTGTCGCATGTCTTCACAAAGTGGTCTGCGTCCCGAAAACACCCTGGCCAATAGTACTCTTGCAAGAGACGGTCCTTAGTTTTCTTAACTCCTAGGTGTCCGGACCACGAACCCCCATGCGACAAGCGCAACAGATCCTGACGATAGCATTGAGGCACGATCAGCTGATCGAACTCCACTCCCCTGCGGTCTAGATACTTCCGGTACAGGACCCCACCTCTTTCCACAAAGCGAGCATTTTTCTTGGCGCTACCCTCCTTGATAATGCAGCGTATGTTTTCTAGGCTGCCATCCTTCTTTTGCTCGGCTATCAAAGCCGACCGGCTGACTTTTAGCAACCTGTTAAGTCCGTCTGACGTAGGCGCGATGAGCAAATCTGGAGACAGCTCTTCTAACTTTCCCGTGTCGGGATTTTCCTCTCCAGTATCTGGTGCCTTTAACGCTACAGGCTCAATTTTATTCAGTTCGGGTGTGCTCTGAATACCAGCTTGTTGCGCCTCTGACCCTTTCTCATCGTTCAACAACGTCGGCCCCGCAACTACCGCCTTTGCAGCGAGCTCCCGAACCTTCGATCTGGTTAAGGCCTGAACGCTAGCCTCACCAAACAAAAGCCCCTTCTCGCGCAGGAGGTGATCGGACCTGTTCGAAAATAAGTACGGGTACTGGGGGGGCAGCATAGATGACACTGCGGCCTCCGTCTCAAGTGCTCCGAAAGGTCCTTCAATAAGCACTTTTGCTACCGGCAGACACACGCTATGAGCTTCCACTGCTTGCTTGATCCATGCGCACTCGCCCGTGAACATATCGGGTTCTACGTAAGAGGGGTGAACTACATCCATTGTAGCTGCGGAATCGCGAAGCACTCGGCACTCTTTCCCGTTCACGAGGAGGTCTCGCATGTAAGGCTCGAGAAGCTTCATGTTCTCGTCAGTGCTGCATAAAGACAAAAACACGACTTTTGTTTTTGTTTCTGGACACTGCGCCGAAAAGTGACCCGGCTTCTGGCACGTATAACAAACGCGCGCTTGCCTCGTCTCGAACCGCTTTCTGCGTTCGGCTTCGGTTGCCGCCGTCTCCGTACGTTCGGTCGGACTGCTTTCACTCGCATCCGCACTACGTGTGTCCCCCTTTGCTCTCATGGGCGTGAACTTTGGCCTCTCAAACTTGGAGCCAAATTCACCCTTTTGACCGTCCTTAGCTCCACGAGCCCGACGCGTCACAAACTCCTCGGCTAGCTCAGCGGCTCTAGCCACCGTACTAACGTCTGGCCTATCCAAGACCCAGTACCGCACGTTCTGAGGTAACCGACTATAAAACTGTTCCAGCCCGAAACACTGCAGAACTTTCTCGTGGTCACCAAACGCTTTCTCTTCTTTGAGCAACTCCTGCATGTTTGACATAAGCCTGTAGGCAAACTCTGTATATGACTTACTTTTGCCTTTCTCATTTTCCCGAAACTTCCGACGGAACGCCTCCGCTGACAGCCTGTACTTTTTTAGCAGACTCGATTTCACTTGGTCGAAATCCTCTGCCTCCTCTCTCTCCAAGCGAGCGACTACGTCGGCCGCCTCGCCGGGTAGCAAAGTGAGCAAGCGCTGTGGCCACGTTTCCCGAGAGAACCCCTGCTTCTCGCACGTTCGCTCAAAGTTAACCAGGAACAAACCAATGTCCTCTCCAAGCTTAAACGGCCGCATCAGGTCAGTCATTTTGAACAATACTCGTTCTCCTGCACCGTGTGCCTGACTTCCATTACGAGCGCGTTCCATCTCTAACTCGAGACGCTTCATTTCCAATGCGTGTTGACGGTCGCGCTCTTCTTTTTCTTTCTCTTTTTGTTCTTTTAGTTCGCGCTCCTGTTTCTCTTTTTGTTCTTTAAGTTCGCGCTCCTGTCTTTTTGCCGTCTCCCTCTCCTCAATGGTCTCAAGGCATTCCGACAGCTCGTCATCCTCAGCTTCTAACTCAAGAATAGCCCTTAGCAGTTCTGGTTTTCTGAGTTTGTCTGAGACATCCAGACCCAACTCTCTTGCAAGCTCCAGCAATTTCGGTTTGCGCAACGACTTCAAATCCATGGCTGCTCTGAATGCTGCTTTCTCTACTGCCTACTATTGTCTTGCCGCAAACTAACCCGGCAGCAACGACAACCACAATTACCAGCTCTGTTTCTAACACTAACAAAAGCCTGGCAAAACTCAGAAGAAGAAAGTCCCGCACTCACCAAACCTCGCAGCCAAGAATTCCGCGCAGTCGTTCCGCTGCAGGCAACCAGTCATCACACAGGGCTCGTTGCACTGCTCCCGGATGGTCGATGTGCTGCTCAGCAAACATTCAACCGCACCTCTTCGCTGCTGGCCTCCGTTGTCGCGATCTCACCGCTGGCAACCAGATGTTGGGGTCTCGGTGCTGACGCCCGTTATTGCAAATGGGTCGCAAGCCCCAAGGGTAGCGTTGGCCTGGCGGCCTGGGGCACTGGAAGCATCCGAAGGTCCCGGCAAAGCATGAGAAGACTGGTAACAGAACAACTTGTTTATTCTAACATAGCAAAAGAGCGGCCGGTCAGGTCGACCGAAGTGGAGAGACGGGAGAGCACGTAACTCAACAGTACAAATCGGAGCCTCTCTCCTGGCGTCCGGGGGCAGCTGCTCTTATACTCTCGGCGTCGCGGGCCAGAAGGAAGGTCACGGGATGAGCCCACGCGACGGCGGAGCATGAGCCCACGACGGCGCGCACGGTCGAGCCGAGAGACATGGTGAGCCGAGTGTAGTGACGCATCGCCAACCCGCCGACGGACAGACCTCCTGGCACCTCACTTGGGGAGCTCCGCTCCCCGGCTGCCGCGCTTTGACAAGCGTGGGCACACACACACACACGCACATACGAAGACACGTGGCACTGAAACACGCCTGGACACGCTTGGCGGGGAGGCGTTGCGGCGGCGTCGAACGGGCCAAAATGTCCGCCGCTTTGAACGAAGCCCCGGCGTCCGTTGCATCCGCGCCGGCATTACCGCGCGTTGTAGGCGAAACGTAACAGCACTCACATACTTCACCATGGAACCTAACCAACTCGCTCAAATGTCAACCTTGCTACCGTTATAGCAACCGCCGTACGAACTCATCTACAAACATTTGAGCAAGGAGCTTTGTTCTTCGCGACAACAAACTATAGAAAAAAGATATGCAGCAAAGGACAAAAATGTAGAGACAAAAATCGTTTGGTATCACAGGGCTGGAAACGTCAATGAGAACACGAGTGCTGGCAGTACTCATTAGAAAAACATACGTTCGAGCTCAAATAATGAACAGTTTACGGAACAGCCACGCTCAAGATTGATATGTTAAATGGAACAGAATAGGTCCTATGGATTATGAAACAAAAGTAGCGCGAACCACAAAAGGGTTAACACACATTAAAAGTGCTGCTATAATAGTAGTCAAACAAAAAGCGAACTCTTTCACTGGATATTGTGCGCCTCCGTTGCAGGCCTTTCAAGCTGTGGGTCATGTGGCAACAAAACGCGCCGGCGGATGCGGCGGTGAGTGGCAATGCCGTGCTACGTCATCCAGCAGCAGGTAGCGCCTCACGTGGGCCCAGCAGTCTTGAGTAAGGCCACCCAGTTGCGTGAGGCCGTCCTTACGTGGCAGACACGTGACCTGTTCGTTGACTACCCCGGCCAGTTGCATGACGTCGTGCAGACCCTCGACGCACCGGAACTTTCGTCTTACCATGTCAACTGCCTTGACCTAGTCGGCGGACACTTTTGCGAGGTCTGCCACGAGGGCTGGATGGCGGGAGACTCGGTCGAAACGTTTGGCGCATAACCTGGCGAGATATGACATTAGTCGTTTTACAGCCGAGTTGTATATGGCTAGGGTACCATAGAATTTCCGTGTATACACACACGAACTATCATCATCAGTGGGTCATAGCCCCGCAAATACAATGTTTCATAGCGCCGTAAGCCAGGGACTACAAACACCCATCAAAGTGAAACAACAGTGCTTACATTCTTTCGAGTCACGTATAACGCGTACAGAGCAGCATGTTGAAAACTGCCATCGATGCGTCATACCCCTGCAAGCAAGCATAAAATGCAATGACCTAGCCGCGTAAGGTTCATGGCTACTCACATTGCGTGGGTCAGTTGCGATGACACTACCGCTATTGTCATTGTCGGTTATATTAATGTGGATGCGTCGGGAGCGAAAGATCAGTGGTTTCCGCCTTTCATGTTGCAGACATATCGCTTGCCATGCTACACCGATCCGGCCCAACCGACCACCCAGCGGCCTACGTGCATAAATTTGACATAATCGAAGGATGTGTCTGCATTCGCGAGTATGCCGATCAGCGTATATCATATCATAGCGACCACAAAGCCATTGTGACCGTCATTAGTGAGCGACAATGAGTGATGCAAAGAAGTCTTGACAAGTTTTCTTACCACAATGTTTACAGCTCCTCTGGTCATGCACCTGCGGAGGGTGGAATGACCTTGAATTTCTTAGCATGTTTGAGAGCACTAATGTAGCTGCACTTAAACACTTAGGCACGGTACATTTTCACAGATCAGGCGCCTTATTTGGAGCGCCGAAAAAATAAATCCGCAACGACCTTTCTTGAAAGAAATCGATTGATTATTGCCTGCCCCCTCTCCATGCTAAAAAAAGCCGTTGACGTTCTTGCGCTCGATAGAAGTTGGCTGATTAGAATTTGACTGTAATTAATGACTTAGGCTCACAATCAAATACAGTAGCACAAGAGCACACGCAACAATAGCTACTTGCATTTGTGTAGCGAGCACCCAGATTTTAAAGCCTTACATTAGTTAGTTGAAACATCTAGTATATGGCAGACACGGCCTGCGCAAGACGTGGGGTAAGCGAAGACGTCTAGGTGAGCCCATGGTCTGTAGGGATGCTCGACCCTCACGCGTCCCCTGATATGTTTTTCCCGCATGTCTCGTGTTTCCTGTAATGCGGCTTCTCCACGTGGCTTGGTGCCGGCAGTGGTCGGTTCGGGTTGCAACGCATTACGAGAGATGGCGCGAGTGTGGCGCTCATAGCGCCATTTGACGGCGGGGTTGTTAGGGCGGGACACGAGAGATCATTTGAGGGATCGAAAGCCGTTTATGCGCAGCCGCGAGTAACAGCGGGCGGAAGGGGGAAAATCTGGTGGATTCTGCTCCTTGAATATATGACTCTGCGTAGGCACTACGGAGGAGGTTTCTTAGCGCGTGTTGTAGGAATTTGTCCCTAGGCGTGCCGGGATTGCGGTCGAGTTTGTTTACGCTCGGACGCTGGCTTCTTGTCTCGCACCTGCGGCGCTCATGCTAAGTCAATGGTGGCGGATCATAGCCTGCGATCGTAGTAGAGCCCTGGCTGCATATATTGAAAATCTAGAAGGCAGAATGCTTAGCAAGTCTGTCCAACGTACCTTCAGACGCAAAGTTCTGACTGGTGGTGCGAAGTAGCGGAGCGCGGTAGTGCTGCACTTAGCGTCACAAGTTGACGGCTGGACGTAAATATATTTATTCAATCGTGTTTTGTACCAATTTTAACAACGTGTCATTATTTCGCATTATTGGCGGCACCTCCAGGACACCAAAGCGGCAACGGGGACACCAACGGGGACACCAAGCCCAGCAGATCCTGCGCCGCCTGCTTTATCATGACCTCAGGTGCTCTCCTGAAGCCTCCGTTTGCCGGTTACATGTGCACTCCTAGAGCAGTGCTTGTAAAAAATCCCATCTATCGTAGCGACGAAAAAAGCTACCCGCGACTTATCCCGTGAAAAAGTGACTCGCGACTGGTCAACACCAGACGGAACCTTCCTCCTTCAGACACAGCGATCACCAAAAGGGAGGTCCGGCCCACTGCCTCACGGCGCATGCAGCCAACGGCGGCGCGTAAACAAACTCGACCGCACTCCATTTCTCTATGCGCACTCCGCAATGCCTGCACGTCTAGGGGCAAATGCATACAACACGCGCTAAGAAACCTTCTTAGTGCCTAGGCAGAGTCATATATTGAAGGAGCAGAAACCCCCCCGATTTCCTCTCACGCCCGCTCCTACTCGCACCTGCTCACGAACCGCTGGCGTTCCCTCAAATGAACGTATCGTGGACACCCGTGTACGCTCTTGCTCTTTGGCTACGGATCGGCAAGCGGCGCAGAAGTTCCACGCGTGCGCCGAGCCATGCTTCTGAAAGACCGTCTCGCGAGGCCTACACCGGAATGGACGAATAGGATCGTTCGTTCGCGTGACCGTATGCGTAGGCGACCAGGCGTTGGTGTCTAGCATGGGGCAAAAATATTCGCTCGTTATCCGGTCGCGGTTAGTCGGACTTCCTAGATTTGTCGCGCGCCCATCCGCATGTCTTGTGGATAGCAATTCGGCTAGCAAGCATTAGTGTATAAAAGGCACAATAAATGCCCTTGCACTACTGTGTTGTCGTTTCTTTGTCCCAAGAGCACGGGTGAGAACGCCACAGGTCCTATTTTCACCAGGTTGATTATTTAGGAGGAAGGCTGCTTCAATTCCTCAATCACGCAAGCCGCACCTTGCGTGCTTGAGGAATTGAGCTGCTCGTGCCAAAAAGTCCCGAGTTCCTCCACGCTGTGTCGCATAGGACGAACTAGAAGGCGGCGCACTCGTCATATTTTTTCTTTAAGAAAAACCCATGTGGTGGTGCTGCACAGCGTGCGGTTCGTAAAGATGCCGGCGCTCAGGCGGTGCATGAAGTAGGGAAGTGCAGGTGAAGACCAGAGCAATAAGCAGATTTTTCGGATCGCCACGCTCTGGATTATAGTATCGGCAACGAATATGGACATCTTCGCCTAATCTGGCATCGACACCAATGCCAAGCTCAGTGATGCTCAGCGGGCCATATGTTTTACTGAACTGCATGTGGAGCTTTCGGAGCGTAGATGTGGTTGCTATGCATTCAGCAATAAGAAAAGAAATCGTGCTGTCCCAGCGATTTATTCTCAGGCTCAAAGTATTCAAGTGGGAAAATGTATGAAGCTGTTGAAAAACTAGAAGAAAGTTGTGTTCGTTGTTGTACGGCACATGCGCTTCAAGTTCGGAGCAGCGCTTGCATCCATAAAGTGCCAATGTGTCTAGTCTGGCGGGAGCTCTGAAAGAAGCTTTCACTTCACTGCCGCTTTGTTCAAGTTCCTTGACGACACTGGCCAAGTTACCGTGTTTCGCTTTCTAGCACATGAATGGTCACTATCTTGAGGATTCTTTGTTTCGACTAAACACGTAAATATTATCTCCAATGCTCAGCATTCCAACGGCTGAAACTCAGTGTCATGTACCGCAGCGTGTTGTACTGCGCAATCGCTTCAAGCCATGGGACGATATCCGCACACATTCCTTGGGGAATTAGGTCCGTGTTTGATAGTCCACGATGGCGTGAAGAGACACATATGAACTTAAAGTCTTGCAAAACTATGTTTTCTGCCAGCCTCCTCACGTTTTCCAAGTCCAAAATGAAACAACTTAATAAGCTGCAGACTGTGCCGTTCTTAAGCGTACCATTGAAAACCCATTTAAACGTATTATCATAGAGTAAATCGGAGCTCGCGCACCTATTCAAATGTTCTAGGGTGGATGTGCTGGTGAGAAATTCAACGAATAAAGTTGGGTCTTCTTGAATTGCGTGGGTTGCCAGCGTAGAATGTCGCAATGTTGAATTGGCTTTGATGGCTCTAAGGAAGGTCAGCGATTTATTTCTTCCGAAGTTTCGTATCATGAGTAAAGATAGCTTAATCAACGTTCTTGCAATTTGCAGAAGCGTCGAAATTGCTGGTAAAATGCACCAATCACTTGCATCAACCACAAGTTTAACTTCAGCGAGGCATTTCAGACACAAGAGAACTTTGTAAAAGCTTGAGCTCTCGATCTGTGACAAATGCCCCAAGGCTGCATATTTTATAGGAGAATTGCCATCAAGTGCTTTCGAAAGTATATCGCTATACAACTTCAAGGTTTTCGTAGTGTTCCCAAGAACGTCCGAAATATGCACAGACACCACGCAGCGAAGCGTCTCGAGAAGCCAGTGCAGCTTAGTGGCGGCCTGATATAGTTTGTCCTCTGTCTGCGACGCAAAGTGATCCGTAGAGGTGTACACCAGGCCAAGTTGCCTCCCGGTCTCCGACAACTCGCGCAGCTCCAAATTAAGCCGGAAGAAAAACTCGTTCCATACGGATAGATGGGGGACAATCTGGCACGTTGTGCCCTCGGCTGCTGTGCAGGGCATATGGTATTCGATGACGTCCCCAGAGAAGCATCCTTTGGCGCATTCGTGATCAACCAGCAATTGGACTTCCTTGGCACCGTGAAGCGCCAGAGCGGTCTGTTTGCCGAGGTATTTCCTGGCCCTGTATCGCCACTGTCTGTTCATTGTTTTCACTGAATACCATAACACCTGATTTTATAACACTAAATTTCAGACCTAAATTTTTGCCTTCCTTTCGACAGATATTAGCCAGACGTTGCAAATCACTTTGCTTGTTAGCTAGCAACACAATGTCGTCATCATAAAATAAACCTGGAAACTGCTGCTCTTCTAGTGTACCGGCCTGTTTATATGAGATTAAAGCCGATATTACTTCCTTCTAGCGCCCTCTCCATCGTCACCATGTACATCATAAAGAGCAGTGGGGGATAAAGGGCACCCCTGCCTCAGTCCCTTGTGGATATCAACCTTCTCCTCGCTCCTAATTCCTTCCCATTCAACGGAATTAAGCGGCATTTTCTAGGTAAATCTCTTTCAAAAGCTGTAGATAATCGTCACCTAAGCCTTTCCCTTTCAGAAAGTTCCTCAAAACGCTGCCGTCTAAGTTGCCATACTCTCCTGTAATGTCTAAAAACGCCACACAACGCTCTGCTTTCTACTCTTGATATTTCAATGCATTGAGTAAGAAGAAATAACTTATCATCCAAACGCCTACCTATTCTGAAGCCTTTCTTTAATTATGAGGTTTTACGTGCCAAAACCACTTTCTGTTCATGAGGGACGCTGTAGTGGAGGACTCCGAAAATTTTGACCACCTGGGGTTCTTTAACGTGCACCTAAATCTAAGTACACTGGTGTTTTCGCATTTCGCCCCCAACGACATGCGGCCGCCGTTGCCGGGATTCGATCCCCCGACCTCGTGTTCAGCAGCCCAACACCATAGCCACTGAGCAACCACGGTGGGTTATTCTAAAGGCATTCTGAAGTTCTCCTAAAATGACATCATTATCAGCCCATGCTTGCAGCTTTAATTTGACTGCTTGCATTGCTAGCCTGTATATTACCGATGTAATGATCAACGGTCTATACGAGTGAATTCTATATTTCTTCCCCTTACCGTTATAAATTAAATTCATTCTACTTTGTCGCCAAGCGTCTGGTATTCCTCTATCTTTCAAAGTTTTTTCCACTGGTTTCACCAGAGCTTCCTTACTTTTTGGTCCTAGTTCATTAATCAGCCTAACGGGAACCTCGTCTAGCCCTGTGGTTGTGCGCTTCGAAATTTTCTCTTCGTCTTTCTTCCAGTTGAAATTGGCAAGCACCAGCTCCTTTTCCACCTGGGTCTGCTTCATGCTCTTTTTTTTTTCTTCAAATACAACCTCCTCATTGCCTTGGAAAATTCGGCTGTTATTTTTCGGTTGTAATTCAATGCCGCTTCCCCTTCCAATTGGTTTCCATCTTCGTCTAGGATATGTTGTATTGCTCTCGACTTCCTGCTAAATAATTATATGTGGTTCCAAAATATTCAAGGTGCGCGCTTCTTTTTCTCACGTATTTATGACAACGAACGTTCACTTTCACCTTTCACCTTTGCTTGCACCAGTATTTGAACCATATACTTTTTCTCCCGGTATATTTCCCATTTACTGGCTACTTCATCCTGCGGCAACTGCGCCTTCTTTGCCTGCCTGTGCTCTCGGGATGCTTTCTGTCGTTCAGCGATCGCGTCTAGTGTCTCCCTGTTCCACCAGTTTTTCGGTTTTTTTCCCCTTCCAACGAACATGTTGTTTCTCTTTCCGCATTTCTGTCGTTATTACACTTAGAAGCTCACCATATTCCCACTCTTTACTTGTCCATTTGCCAAGTTCTTCCTCGACTCTAGTGACTATATTTGTTATTTGTTCAGCGTTCACATTTGGACTGGAGTGCAACTGGGCGCCACCAGGTGCCGCGCAGGCTAAAACCCCTTAAACCTCGTAAAGTAGTGCCACGCTTTGAAGAATGCCGCCTCCTCCTCGCGCGCTCCGGCCGAGGCAGCCACCGCGTCGCTATTGGCCTAATAGCATCACGTGGGCCCCCTCGCGTCTTGTTTCAGCGCCAGAGAGAGAGAGAGAGAAATAACGTTTATTTGCACCCGCAAAAAGAGCCCCGAGGAGGCAAGAGTCTTCCTGTCTCTTCGGCTTACTCCTCCCCTTTCAGCTGGCTGATGCTCCTTGGAGCTCAGCGGTGTCCAGGGCCATGCGGATGACTTCTCTTTGGTCATCTTCCTTCGAGCTGGTCATTAAAGTCTCCCAGGATTGTCTATCCCTATCTGGTTTATTGTATCTAGGACATGTCCATAGTATGTGGATCATGTCCGCCTTTGCCCCGCAGTGTTTGCAACTCATGACCTCAATGCTATCGTGCCATCTCTTCAGAATGTATAGGGGTTGCAAATCACCCCCGCTTGGAGTTGCCTCCATGTTATCTCTTCTTGCTTACTTAGGTTCTTATGCGCCTCTGGCAGTGTTTTCCTTCCCATTCTATAATAATCGAGAATTTCGCTGTAAGTGTTTATACCTTCCTCTTTTTGTAGGGGCTCCCTGGCTGTAGAGGCTGCATTGGTGGACCGGTAAATAAGCTCTCGGGCCAATGCATGCGCTTTCTCATTGCCGGGCAAGCCTTCGTGGGCAGGAGTCCATATAAGGTTCACTAATTCTTCTGGAATTGGTCCTTTCTCCAATATGTTGAGCGCCTCCTTGGAGATTCTCCCTGCGGTATAATTCCTGATAGCTGTTTTGGAATCTGACACTATGATTTTCACCCCTTTTTGAGTCAAAGCTAGGGCTATGGCCACCTCCTCTGCAACCTCCACACTGTTTTGCGGGGTACTGCAGCTCTTTGAGTTCTCACCGTTAGCCTGTGTCGTCACTGAGACAAAACCTGGTCTGCGTTCATATTCTGCTGCATCCGTGTAGAACACCCCTTGCTGTTTATCTAGTGATTTTTGTAACGCTTTAACCCTGTCTTTCCTCCTGTCCTGGTGGTGACTGGGATGCATATTCTTCGGGAGTGGTGGTATGCGTATCCTGTCTCTGATTTGTGACGGGATGGCTCCCGTGTTTCTTACTTTGTTGTTAGTTTTGTATCCTAGTTTCGCTAGAATTCTCAGACCACCTCTGCTTCGCATTAGTCTCTGTTGCTGGGAGACTAGTGTGGCTTCGATCAACTCTTCTAGGGTGTTTGAAATGCCCATGTTTAGTATCCTCTGCGTAGATGTGCATGGTGGCAGGTTTAGGGCTGTTTTAACTCCTTTCCTAATGAGGATTTCTATTTTGTTTTTCTCGGCCCTTGTTAGTTTAAGGTACGGTGTTGCGTATGTGATCTTGCTGATCGCGAAGGACTGTATTATCCTTAATAGGTTAGCCTCCCTCATGCCTGCCTTCTTGTTGGCTATTCTTCGGAGGAGTCGGCATGTTTGGCTTACGCTCATTTCAAGCTTTCTAATCGTTTCCGTATTTCTTTCATTGTCCTGAATGTGCATGCCTAGCACACGTATAGCTTTTACGTTTGGAATCGCGTCCCCATTAACAGTGAGTTTTATCCCGTGGTTAGGGATTTTCCTTCGCATTTTCTGTGGACTGATGAAGAGAGCCTCCGACTTCGTAGCTGAACATTTAAGTCCGGCTTTTTCTAAGTGCTCTTCAATTATATTGATGGCCTTTTGCAGCGTTTCTTCTATGTGGGCGTCACTGCCTCTATTTATCCATAGGGTGATGTCGTCCGCATAGATCGTATGTTCTAGCCCCTGTAAGTCCTTAGGTTTGTGCGGGAGTCCAATCATTACTATGTTAAAGAGAGTGGGTGAGAGCACAGAGCCCTGCGGTGTCCCCTTATTACTGAGCACTATCCCTTTCTCCTCGTTACCCCCTAGACTGACCGTTACTGTTCTGTCAGTCAGAAAGTCCTTTATATACTCGTAGGTACGTCTCCCTACGTTTAGGCTATTCAATTGTTCTAAGATTGCCCTGTGGTCTACGTTGTCAAATGCTTTGGCCACGTCTAAGCCAACGATGGCTTTCGTGTCCTTCGTTTTGTGGTCGATAATTTGCTCTTTAAGCTGTAGCATGACATCGCACGCAGATAGGTGTGCTCTGAAGCCTATCATTGTGTCAGGGTATATGTCTTGGTCTTCGAAGTATCTGCTGATTCTAGATTGTATCACACGTTCCATTAGTTTCCCGACGCATGACGTGAGGGATATTGGTCTGAGGTTTTCGAGACTGAGCTTTTTCCCCGGTTTTGGAATTAGGACTAATTTAGCTTCCTTCCATTCTTTGGGGATTTTACCTTTCTCCCAACACTCTTGCATAAAATTCGTTAGGTTTACTATTGACTTGTCGTCTAGGTTCCTCAACATCCGATTGCTGATTCTGTCCGGTCCTGCAGCTGTTTTCGTTCTGAGTCGATTCAACTCGGCCCTGACTTCTCCTACCGTGACGGGGCTGTCCAAGAGGGGGTTCTCTTCGCCTTTGTAGTCCGGCAGCGTTTGTTGCGGACCACATTTAAGATATCTATCCTTAACTTCAGCGAACAATTGCCCATTACTACCTTCGTATTTATACACTAGTTTCTGCATGTTGCTACGCGTCTCTGATTTGCTGTTTTGGGGATCTAGTAGGTGCCTCAATAGTTGCCATGTATTTGATTTACCAATTTTGTGATCCATCTGTTCGCATATGCTATTCCAATTTCGTTTCGTGAGTTCGAGTGCGTATTCTTCAATCTCTCCGTTCAGGTGCGCTAATGCCCTCCTAATGTTTCTATTGCTTCTATTCTCTTTCAATTTTTGCTCTAGCTGCCTCTTTTTCCGCCATAATCCGATCATTTTCTGGTCTACTACCTCTTGCGTTTCGTCCGCCTCCACCTTTTCGGTGGCCTCTTCAACCGCTTCCAAGAGGGCTTTGCTCCAACTGCCTAAATCATTGAGCTCCACTTTTTCGGCACATTTCTGCCTAAAGAGGTTCCAATTTACCGCTTCGAACTGCTTGGGTTTGGGAGTTGGTATGCCGTGTTCTACCACCGTCTCTATTATTCTGTGGTCGCTCCCCAAGTCCTCTCCCGTGTTACACCATCGTGCGGTTATGTGTCCCCCTATGAGAGTAAGGTCCGGTGTGGTGTCCCTGGAAACACTATTTCCCTTTCTAGTCGGGATTTGAGGATCTGTTAGTAGAGTTAGTTCATGCTTGGAGATAGTATCCCATAATTCTCTGCCTTTTTGTTGCGAGGTTTTGTACCCGCAAGCCGTGTGTTGCGCGTTAAAGTCTCCGACTATGACTATGGGGCTGTTCCCTGCAATGTTTTTGGACCTTTCGATGAGCTGATCGAAGCCACAATTCTTTTTTTGCTTAGGAGAGCTGTATACGTTGAGAACGTATAGGCTTCTATCTTTTCTTTTCCTCGGTACTAGTTCAATTAGGACGTGATCAATCTTATTTGTGTCAGTCTCGTGTAGTACTGCTGCTAAGTTTCTTTTAACTAAAATAGCTGTCTGCCGATTCTCTCCTTGCCCAGTGTAGGCTGTGTAGCCGGCCAATTTTGCATTTTTCCCACACTCTTGCAACGCAATGACATCTGGTTTATCGATGTTAGTAGGAATGTTTGTAGGACTGCTCTCTTTTTCAGGAAGCCCCTACAATTCCACTGCCAGATCGTGTTATTTTGCCAATGCATTTTGAATGTTAATTAATTGTGTTCTAAACCAATCGAATTCCGCTTTTAAAGCGAAGTCGCGTTTCTCAAATTCTGCTTTGAGGGCGATGTCGCGCTTTTCAAATTCCGCTCGAGTTTGTTCCATGAATTGCATCATAGCTCCGTTCATCAGGGTAATATCCTGAGTAACTTTGTCCATCTTGCTGTCTGAGTCTGTCTCTCCCGTTCTCTTCTTTTTGAGCGGGGGCCGATCTGTTTTAGGTTCTTTGTCCCCTACACTCTCTTCCTGTCTCGTACTGTTTCCGCCCTTCTCTCTTTTCATCTCCTCGATTATCTTTAAAAATTCTTCCCTCTCCTTTTTCCTATCCTCAATCAGTATTCTGATTTGTTCTTCCTGCCTCTTAATAAGCTCTTTTAGCTCCTGGTTTTCTCTATCCTTTTCTGAATCCTGGGAGACTTTGCCTGACCAGCTCACCTTGTTACTTGTTTCCTTCTGTTCTGTCTGCTGTTGCGGCGTCTGTAGCCTCGGGAAGGACTCCGAGCGGCTCCTGGTCCTGCTGTTCGATCTCTCGCTTGGCCTGCTTTTACGAAGTTCCTCTTGGTTCGCCTCATCGGCCGCTTGTTTTTGCTCCCATCGTCTCTTCTTCACGATGTACGGGGTGCGGAATAAATTCCTGCACTTCTTATCCCCGGTGACGTGGTTTTTGCCGCAGAGCTGGCACTGCGGCTCGCATTGATGTCCTTCTTGCGGTCTGGTTGCCCCACAGCCTCTACACCTCGGTTCGTCATTGTCACACACGTCTGATCTGTGCCCGAGTCCGCCACACTTGTAGCATACTTCGTACCTCTTCTTGTATAGGAAACACCGTAGAATAGCGCCCATGAAGAAAACCTTGCGTGGAACTTCCTCGTCGTCAAAAGTTAGGAGGAAAGTTCTGGTTTTGCCCATTCTTCTTGCTTCTAGGATTGTCGGGTTGTCTTCATCCTCGTTGAGGTTGAGTAGGACATCTTTGTCGGAGTACATTTCCTCTATGCCGTGAATGACTCCACGCCCACAGCTTTCCGGTGCGTTCACGTACGTGACGACCCCGTAATCTTTGTCTCCGATTCTGATCTTCTCTATCTTGCTTATTTTTTTAGCATTCTCCATCGATAATGTGTGGTAGATAATCGTACCTTGTTTGGTGTTTATCAAGAAGCGGTCTCCCTTGGCTTCTTGCAGGCTGACGCCCGCGCTTTCGCGCACTGCTCTTCCGAGGCTCACTTCCGGTGCCTTCTGAAGCACCGAGAGGCATTCTCGTAGTCGTAGAGTCACTTTCCAGCCCGTGGCAGGCAGTCTCGGTAGGTTCGATGCTACCGATAGCTCCGCTTCCTTCTTCCCTGCTCCCTTCTTGAGCGCGTCGCGCCGAGCGTCCGCCGAGCGTCCGAGCGTCGTCTCCGCGCCAGCTGGCACGGTCTTCTGCCTCCTTTTCGCCAAAACGGTGAACCATCCTTCGTTGTCGGGTCCCTTAGGATCCTTTTCGTTGCCTTCCACCGTGACTTCCATGTCGCCGCTTCTCTGGGAGCCGCCGCTGGCTTGGAGCTGTCCGTCGACGCCGTCCACGGCCGGGGCCATGCCGAAGCCGAGGTGAGGCTTAGCGTGGCGTTGTGCTCCGGTTACAGTTTTTAGCCGTAAAATCACTAAAAATCGACTCACAGGCACAAACAATTCTGTCCACAGGGTCCTTGTCACTTCCGAAAATCGATTGTAGCACTATCGCAGATCATTTTGCCAGAAAAACCACCAGAATCCTTGGTTGTTCGCGGAGCCGGCGTAAACACGTCCTCACTCCTCGACGCTACCTGGCGTTTCTCGTTTCAGCGCCAGTTTTGCTCGAGAAGCGTCTACGGAGTGGCGAGGAGCGCATGCTTTATTTATTTATGTATGTATTTATTTATTTATTTATTTATTTATTTACAAGATACTGCAGGCCCAAGCTAGGGCCCATGCAGGAGGGGTATCAAAAAGGTTTACACAAGCACTGGTAAAAACATCAAACAGAAATCATCATAGATCATGAAGAGAGAGAAAAAATAATATATACATAAAAATGACACATAAATGAGCACCTTATGGCCGTGAAAACAATTATAAACATTGCAACTTTAGGAAAAATAGTCCTTCGCAAGAAAAAAACAAGAAAAGCGCTTCACATTATGACGTCAGTGCGTCGAATGAGCCACTGTTCTGAAGCATAAATAGCGGCAAAGCGT
The DNA here is from genome assembly GCF_023375885.2 of Dermacentor andersoni. NCBI lineage: Eukaryota > Metazoa > Arthropoda > Arachnida > Ixodida > Ixodidae > Dermacentor > Dermacentor andersoni. The sequence continues at coordinate 116,380,282 of NC_092821.1, read as the reverse complement.
TCCAGTCTGTAATCGTTCGTGGAAAAACTTAAAACTTGAATGTGTTAGTACGTGTTCTAAATGGTGTTATTGATTCAGCATGTCGATTTCGAGTCAGTCGTGACATTAGAGTCTGAATGTACGGAGCAGTGTCTAATGCGAGATGGTTGTTTTTCAAGTGAAAAAGAAACTTTAATCTCAGAATCTTGCGCCGTAGCTCAAGTTCCTGGATATTATTTTGTTGCATCATAAAGCTTGGGGAATCCGTCAGACGGTATCGAGAAAAGATAAACCGAATGGATTTACGTTGAATCGTTTCTAGACCATCAATGTTTTTCTTAGTGTGTGGGTCCCAAACAACACATGCGTATTCGAGGGCAGGTCTGATGATTGAATTATAGGCCAAAAGCTTGACGGACGGAGGGGCTTGTCGAAGTTTATATCTGACGAAGTTGACGCCGTTGCTACGCTCGAGCAGTGTAGGTGGCGGCATGGTGGAGGAGGGGAGCGTCAAATAGAGGAGAAACGAGGAGTAGTGAAGGCGGAGGAGGAGTGTCGCTATTTTACGAAGTTTAAGGGGCCTTAGCGTAGGCTTCGCTGCAGCGGCTACTGGTGGCGCACAGTGGCAGAGCGAAGTGCCGCTGCAGTGAATGTCGCGTGCGTTGTGTCGCTGCATTGAACCAATGCTAAACGCGTTACCTTCGACTACAGTCATCGTGAGAAGCGTTAGGCCGCAATTTTTAAAGGGACACTAAAGGTTACCAGAAACTCAAGTTAAAGTGGTAGAGCAATGTTCTAAAACGTCTAAGGCGTCAATTTAATCGCGAACAGAGCTTTAGTAACCGAGAAATTGAGGTAAATGCATGACACGATTTGAGACCCCCCAGCGACATTCCGGTACTAGCCCGATGACGAAAGGACTCCTCATAATTTGTGTTACTAATACTCAACTACTCGTATTAAAAATATAATTTCATTCGATTATAAGACGGAAAAAAATGCTACTTGTCTACGTCTATTCGACTCTAAGAAAAAATAACATTTTGACGTTACCCTTCAGTAATATGGGTGTTCGAAAGGTTTCGTTTTCGCTCGACTCTGCGCACTCGACTCTGCGCCGCGCACGCTTTGGAGTTTCAGTACTTTCGTTATCGCGTCGTGCTGTGAGGGTTCTGCTGGCTCGCGACACTTTCATTTGGAACAAGCAGCGAGAATGCCACGTCCATGTGATGTCGTGGGAAGCCCTCGTTGCTTTCCCGCTCCGGAGAGCCGGTGTCGAGGCCGCCGTCGTAGTACGCAACGACGCCGGCAGTGCGAGCCCTCAGCAGCAGGTCGCGCTCGTCGGTGCTCAAATCGCTGAAGTTGAGCCCACCATCGCGAGCCAATCTGTCGGTGTCAGGGTCCATTGCGACGAGCGTCGAAGTTTGCGCCATAGAATGAAGTACCAGCTTATGGGCGTCTTGCGCTGGAGTTTGAGGTATAGTAGCGGCGCCTGGTAGCGGTGCGGGAAACGACATCTGGGTCGCGCCAGCTTGGGTCGTATTGAGCCCTGGCTGTGGCGAAGCACGTTTCTAGGCCGAGTTTTGCGTCGATTCGCACTTTTTTATGCCCTGTTGCGAGTGCGAAAAGGCTCGTCACTTCTCACAGATCACGCCGACCACGCTGCGAGCTCGCCGCAGCCTATAGTTTAACGAAAACGGACTCTCCGTGTGCCATGGGACGTAATGTGGGACGTAATTCGTTTCTCCTTCCGCTAGCCACCATACTCCCGCTTTCGCTCTGCTGTCGGCTCTGTCTTGGCTCTGTTTCTGGCCGCGCGTTTGCGTTTTGCGCAGAAAAGCCGTAGCGCCGTCTGCGGACGCCGTTCTACTCACCGTTGGCGCAACGTCACTATGAGACCATGATGTCAGTACTCCTCGATCGGAGGGCGGGCGATTTGAACTGCGCTAGCGGTACGCGGACGCTTCAGAACGCATTTTCTCTTAAAATAAGTCTCTCCTTGGCACGAAACAAGCGTTTCGAGGTTTCTGTGATGGTATTTCAACAGTCCACGTTGATTAAATAGTAACCTTTAGTGTCCCTTTAACACGAAAAGAAATTCCGATTGGGTGATGTGACAGCAAGATCATCACCTCATCTACGAGGGCTAATGTGACGAAAATGAGACGCGCTCATACACACCATAGTTACAGTTACTTCGATTAACCGTAGAATACAAAGCAAGTCATAAAATTAGTTGTCGAAGTGCGTGGAAAAAAAAAAGAGTGGTGTGCTGGCCCAACCGCAGTATTGGTTCAGACCAGGCAGACGCTTGGAGGATAATCTTTTTGTGCTAACTCAGTGCATATAGATCTCAACTGCTTAAAATAGAATTTACGGATAGCATTTCTAAATATTAGGACAGCTTACGAAAACGTAGACAGGGAATTGCTGCGGGATATTCTCAAGCACTAGGGCATGAATGGAAATATCGTAGAAGTGCTGAAGGAAATATATAACGAAAATCGCCCGCAAGTAGTATTGTAAGGCCAGAAATGCAAAGAAATAGTGGAAATCCATCAAGGACACGAGCAAGAAACTCTATTTGTATTTTTTTCTCGCGCTTTATGTTAATGGCATAGAAAGACAACTGGAAAACAGTGAATCAGGTTTTGATTTATTTTACGCGCGAAATGGACAAAGAGTGAAACCAATAGTTCCTGGGATGATGTATGTGGACGACATAGTGCTGTCAGGCAATGTAAGAATTTTACAAAGACTTGCGAAGATATTTGACAATTCAGTGACAAATGTAAGCCCTACGTTTGGCACAGAGAAATTGGGCATTATGATTTTTATTGGAGACAGTTATTACCTGGTATCAATTCAACGGCAAGTCATACCTACATTCAGGGAATACAAACATATGGGTGTACACATAAGCGGACGAAAGACGTACTCAAACACCTGCCAATATAGCCTAAAAATGAAGGGGCAGCGGAACGCTCTAACATACGAAACGTGGGGCACTTTGAGGCTACTATAAATATCAGCCAGTACAAGGAATTTGGAAATGAATTGTTCAAGCTCTAGCGGTCGCAAATATTATTCTGTGCTGAAAATCATATATTTCGTTGGAATTGTAATTTAACCGAAATCGGTGGTCCTGTATGCTGTGGGGGCCCAGATATATAGTAAAACCACAATTGAGAAAGTGCAGGGTGACATGAATAAGGCCACTTCTGAATTAATATGAACGCAAAACTAAATCACTTTTGGAGAGAAACTCGGAAACATGGATTAAAATGAATGGACGGCAAAATTGCACAAATATCTGTACCTCAAAAGCAGGGACACTTAATAGAGGAATAGGGAAGACAGGTGGTGAATAAGTACAGAGTAATTAAGGGTGCAAATAGGCAACAAGAAGCCCTAAGAAAATGGTAGGCGACCCTAATCTTTGACTTAGGTGTCACTTGGCACTCGCCCCTCGGCATTGGTGTTCTTTAGGTTAAATTTAGGCGTACGCAGCGCACAAAACGAACTCGGAGGCAACTGTTTTTCATTAATTAGCCAATTAAATAACATGCCACTTTCTTGTTTGTGACGCCATTATTGATGTCGGGACTTCCGCTTTCCACTTCCGGACTTCCACGAATTTCCCCAAAGTCATGCTCATGTGGCGGGTCTCTAAATTGCGCGACTCTCTGCTTTGGTGTGTGGTAACCAGTTATTTCTAATTAGCTCTAATTATTCGAGCCACTTGAGTAATTCAACTTGCAACTAAACCTATGCTCTGATATCTATAATGAAAGGCGCTAATTTATTTTGAATTTCGTCCCCTGTCGTCTCAGTGATTTCCAATTCTAATTATTCCAGCATTTCAGTAACGGAACTTGTAACTAAAGTTATGCTCTGATATCACGTATATAATCACACCCAGGAATTTCGTACCGCACTATATTTTTCTGATTTATTCTGAGTCTCGTCCCCGGCCGTCACAGGAAGCGTACCGGAAGTGCTGCGCAAAAAACGAGAGAACCACTCGACGAGGCTGCTACTAAAATTGAAGTAAGAGAAAGAGAGTCAAGTGTACGCAAAGGATGAGAACATCAAACACAGTGAAGGAGGAAAAGAACTTCTTCGAGCACTTGATAACAATGGCGTTGACCCTGTCGCGTTTACAAACTGACGGCGCACCCTATGGACCAGAGCTGGAGGTGGGCACCACACAGGAGAGATGATAGCGCATACAAACAAGAGTGTAAAAAATACACAAACACAAGTGAATCAACCGCGCGGGACCAGATAAGCAGCAGTCCCTGCTTTTCCGGTACAAAGGGGACCATGGAAGACAGAATGAACCACCGACAATATTAGAGAGAAAGACGAGAGACCTTGGCCCTGCTAGAGTCCAGTCATTATCATGCAGACCTGAAAAATAAAGGAGGACATGCATGCGTCTTGGTCGGCACAGGAGTGCCGTTAGCCTTGATATTTAGTCTATGGTTTCCAAATTCCAATTTCGCCAAGGTAAGGCACTTGAAGGGCAGAAGCATGATGGGACCAGTATATTTTACTGCTACTAGATAACAGCGTTCATAGATTTCCAGGAACTATGTGAATAAACTTCAAGCGCCGTTTATAAAGTGAACTTATCGCTTATATTATCGAGGCCTAACATGAGGTGAACAGCTACACGTCATGGGAGTCGGGTTCACGCCCGACGGCGTAGCGGGTCGCGCGGTATGAATAAAGAGAACGGGAGGAAGTGATTTGCTTATATTCTTTCAGTTTGTTTATGCCAGTCTGACGGTTCCCTACTCCTTTAGCACTCAATCTCTAGAGATAGTTAACTAGATTATTCTCTTCAGTTTACTGCGTTTTCCTTACGCATCCCGAATCGTGGCCGATAATATAATTTGGTAGGCGCCACAGTTTTTCCTAATACGACAATGAAGAAGATGATGATCATCAACATAATCAACTCCACCATTAAAATATCTCAACTGCCGCGAATGTTTCAGAGTGACATTCCAATAAACGCCCCTCGTGGACGGGACAGCGCTTGGAGATGTGCCGATGACATTTGAATAACACTTTCGTTGCATTAATAAAATAGCCATGTTTGGAGCCCATCTTCAATATTGTTGGACCAAACGCTGAAAACATCAATAAGAAAGGTTTCGCGAACGCTACGTGGTGTTACGATTGGCGTGTAACACCCCGAGCAAAAAGGATGCTCAAAGACCATGCCTAATCGAAACGGAGGATGGATTCCTAATTTGATATGGTTCTCTGGAGTGGTTGCCGGTCTGGAGGGCGCCCCGCAGTGATTTCGGGCCCCTTTGTGTGTGTGCGACAAAGAGGAGAACCCTTTCCGCAAACTGTCCAACTCTAGGGCAGAACGCTTTCCGCGAACCAAACAGGACCCGTGGGTTGCCGCCCGAGGAAGCAAGCACGTGGAAACGTCACCTGGGAGAAAGGTTCAGCCGCCCATTCCCGACGAGACTCGGTGCATGTATCGTGACGTTGACGTGAGTAAGATTCTGCGTACGATCTTAATTGGCCTATTTAAGGGGCCCCGCAATGAACTTTTTCCATTCATTCATTCATTCATTCATTCATTCATTCATTCATTCATTCATTCATTCATTCATTTATTTATTTATTTATTTATTTATTCATTCATTCATTCATTCATTCATTCTCTTCTTCTTATCCTTCACCAACCATTGAATAAACTGCCAGTTTCGCACTATAATTCGTCTCGTCCCTGCATCGTCGCCATGGTCTGCCGGACGCCTGCAGCCCGAAGGCAACGCCACGCTCCCCAAGAATAACGCCGGTCGAAGTTGAAGAACCAGGCGTCGCATCAGCGGGCAGTTATCTCTATTTTGTAGGATCCCAAAAATCGACGGAGCCGAAATAACCATCACCGCCTGTGATGGCGATATCGGGAACCCTGCATTTCGTCATGTTGTCAACGTCAAAAAAGCAAGAGCGGCCGAATGTCCATATTTAAACCTTAAATAACGCAACTTCGGCGCATTTACGCGCTTAACTGCAGAAGTTCGTCAGATTGGCTTCTAGTTTGGTCATCGTAAAGGTAAGCATAGCGTCACCGCGAGTCAGGTCTCTTCAATATTCTTTTGAACGGTTGGCGGTGTGAAAGGCACATGCAATGTGTAGAACAATGTCTCCAGAGTCTTGTGTTCCTTGTTCACGGCTATGCCACTTTTGCTAGCACCTACAACACACTCAATTGTTTCCCTGGAAACAACCTTTCGCATGTTTTGTAAACATGACAGTAGTCATTTGTGTGTGTGCGTGTGTTGTGCACGATTCTTGCGTTGTCGTGATGTCCAACAGGTTTATCACATCTTTTCCAGCTGTAGGCTGGAACCGGAATTACCCGGAATGATGTGGAAAACAGTCGTGTATTGATTAGGCACATTTTTCGTGTGCTTACGTGCGTCACTTTTATGCGGAGTTCTTTTGATGCCCGTACCAAGCTTCTACATTCTCCACACAGTGTTGGTGAAGGCGAGTGGCCCAGTGACAAAAGAACGTGACAACAACCGCGCACGCAGCTTCGATGCCGTAACAAGCCGAGTGACACGTCAAAACACTGTCGACACTTTCTTTAATATAATTGTATATAATCAAGGACGACAGTGTGCCCTCCTGCCCGATAATTTATGAATGCAGGTTGCCATCGACGAGTTTTTAAATTTCAAAGAATGAATCCACGTATGCACGCGATGGCCCACTTGTCGTTGCTTTAATTCCCGTCGATACTGCATCCAATTTATAATCGTTGAGTAGTGCAATCGGAAGATGTCGCGGTGCGAACCGTCGTCTGGTACGTGATGAAAGCGTGAGATTAAAGATACAAGCCCCCTTTTACAATCGTAAGTTGCACGTACACCGTCTCATTTTTGGGCGCGGAAAATAGCGTGTACACATCTCGAGACCGTCGAATCTATGACAACGAAGCTTTCCCGAAGTGGACAGTAATGACGAACACATTTGTGTTCCATATGTACTCATGACTTTGTCGCCTACCAGCGTGTCGGCACAACTCCAGCGGGTCTGGGTAATGTGTGAGCGACGGTGAAACCGAACCTCTGCCATCGAGCACAGCGGTGTACGGTGCTCTAACTGTTGCGCCACGATCTTCAAAAGTAGACAGCCTATTCAGCGCGAATTTTGGGTTTGCTACTTGGAGTATTTTTCTCACCAATCTTTTGTTATTCACTTTTGTACGCAGAAGCGATATTTGCGATATTGGTGATGTGTCACTGGATACGTGTGCGTTAATTAGTTACCTAATAGCGACTGCCAAGGATAAAAAAAAAAATAACCATTTTCTTGCGGTTGCGCGGTCTTACGGCTACCGTACGAAAATTGTTCGCGATTACTTTTGTGTGAAGTGTTGATTGAAAGGTACAGGGTGTTTTCACCCTATTGTGATCGTTGTTTAGAGGGCGGGGGTATATCCCTGAGAGATTTCTAATTCTTCAAGGTGTGAGAGAGGTATTCGAGGTCATATACCTTAAGTGCTGCATATGTCATGATGTAAACGGCTTTTGACCTTGTCGTTTTTATATGCTGATATTTTACGCAGAATTGCAGTGAAGGTAACAACAGATGAAAGAAACTTTATAATTTTGTGATTTGGCCTGCCTTTGTAATTTCTAAGTCCCTTTGCCCTCATCTTTGCTTGGAATATTTCTAATACACTTACGTTTTGATCGCATGTACCTTAGAAGTTGCTCAAGATTGGGCCCATTGCTGAAGCCACAACTTGCGCAAATAAGCTCCTTCTTGTCCTTCAGTCAAAGCACAATGCGCATTTTGACTGTAGCGGTTTGTTTTCTGGCGGCAGCGTCTTGGGAAGTGGCCAAAGCATCTAATTTTCTCTCGCACGGAACCGCCGAAACCAGCTCCACCAATTTAGAATATTGGATAGGGTTTCACGATGAAGTGGCGTTTCTTGCATGCGCCAACCATGGCAAAAGCTTGGAGCACCCGCTCTTACGCACCCTTCCGAAAGCGTGGACGGTATGGTCGCCTCCCGGTGAACGCTTTTATGGGTTCGCAAAACGCAAGCTTTACAAAGGCGTCCGGATGGTCGTTTTGCTATTGAGCGACGTGGGAGAAGAGGGCTTGTGCGCTCGTATTGCAGGAAAGGCTCTATTCGGGACAAACTTAGCCGACTGGCTCATCTTGAGAGTCAGCGACGCGATGCGGCAGGCAAGGAACACGGCGGCGTCGAAGGCGTCGTCTCTGTCTTGCAGAAGTTTGGCTGCCCCGTCGCCGAATCGAGATGTGTGCGTGTCGTTTGAAGGTGCGACGGCGCTGCACAAGAAACGCGGGTTTCCCCAAAGGGACGAGCAGAAGCGGCTGTCCGCAGCGCTCGCTGGACAGCAGATAGTGATCGCTTGTGTACCGACGAGATTTATTGGTCCTCCCGGAAGCCTCAGTTGTGACACGCCTTTCGCAGAGGGAATACTGCGAGCGCTTGGCAGTTACAACGCGACACTTATTTTGAAGCGCTCTTATAATGTGCGCGAAGCAGTTTCCGCGGTAGTCCGGGGACATGCGGACGTTTTCATGTCCTTGTCGAAGCAAGACGAACAGATTATGGAACTCTGGAACCTACCGCGTCCTCTTCATTACGCGTACGAAACATTCTATTCCATGAGAAAGTTAGGCGGCGCCGAAGTGTCATTCTTCGCAGTTTTGCTAGATTCCAAAGAAGGGTTTTGCAGCCTCCTTGTCGTCACGCTTCTAGTGTGGCTAGCGATTGGCGTTCGCGACCACTACCATGCTGGCGCGTTTCGCCTGGACGCAGTCCTGGACTCTGGAATGTTTCTGATCGCTTCCTTCCTCGCGAACTCTGCGCCACTGCCCCAGCAAGTCGCTGGAAATCGCAGGAACAGCGCTAGGCTTTCGCGCGCGATCACCTTGACCGCCTGGATGCTCGCAATACTTCCGCTATCGGTTTACTTTCGCGGTGAGCTCACTTCGCGTCTGACGGTGATGGTTCCACTCGACCAGATGGACACGCTGGAAAAGCTGGAGCACGCGCTGGACAGAGGAGACGCCCAACCGTGCATCGTAAGAGACGGCTGCTTGAGCACCACCATCGAGGGCACCCTTCCCTACAGGAACCAGACGCTGCAGGCCAAGCTGCAGAAGGCATTTCAGCGAAGGAAAACTGACAACGTATTCGACTCTACGAAGGGTTGCCTTGAGTGCGCGAGTAAACCAGGCTTCGCATGTTTCTTGTGCAACCTGGTGGGCTGCATCGGCGATGCAGCAAGGCGGCGCTTGGTCGAGTCTCGAGAGCCGTTTAGCCTGGCTTTCACCACGATGCCTACAACCAAGGGCTACCGCCTCGCGCGAGCCTACGACCATCTGCTGCAGAGGATGTTCGAGACGGCACTGAGACCGTTCAAGGACAAAGAAGACCACTGCAATCCGCGCGACGATCCCAGCTGGGCCGCTGGTGGCGACCCACCAGGCGCGGAAATTACGCAAGTATTCGAATTGTCGGCCTTCTTTGCTACGTTTGCGTGCCTGATGTGTCTGTCGCTTGTTGTTCTTTGCGTTGAGCTTGCGTTTGGTTGCCACCGCATGTCTGACGTTAGTTAATTCTCTGTGAGCGTGTGTGTAATGGCTAGCGCTTCTGTACCACTCATATATTTTTTCCGAAAGCACACGGTACCTCGACAAAGGGAGAGCTTTAGCTTGCGATAGGAGCCGGGAGCAGCGAAGGCGGTACAGACATCTTGTCCAATCAATGTGTTTAAATTTTGTGTTTATGTGAGTAATCTAGTTGTAGAAAAATTATAAACCGAAACGGCTGCATATTATTGATTATGTCGCAACCAACAGCACCAGTTGCTGAGCGGAACCTGATAGCCCGGTGTAGTATTGGCTTTGGATGCTTTTTAATCTGCGCGTTACCAAACGCTGTCACCAGCGTTGCCACGGCCGTGCTCCTTTCCGGTGACCCCGCGAAGTGGTCGTGCCAGATAGGCGTACACGCTGTGACTTAAAACATCGGAGCGGAAATTTGCTGGTGTTGAGTCGACTGAAAGAGGACGACGGCAGAACGCACGAGGAGGGTGAGGTGAGGTTCGTAGGCGCGCCCACGAATGGACATCAGGGCACAGAAGCAAGCATCGACTACAAGGCGAACGTCGGCGGGCTCTGGCCAGGCCGATGATCTCAAAAAATACGCAGCACCAGAGCGGTTTGGTCGTGGCGCTTCGTGTTTCGGCGCGGTGCCTGCAAACGGGACGTCCGTCCCAACTCTCTCGCTTTTGCCGTTCGCCGGGCCTTCGCAGCTATAGGACAAAGCGCAGGAAGAGGGCCGCCTGGGGTCCTCAAGAGCCTCGGACGTAGGCCCTACACTGTCGGGCCGTGGTGAGTGCGGTGGACGCACCATGGCGTGTGAGTTGCCTGCTCGTTCCGCGCGCGGCCGACAGCTCGGCTAAACCCTCAGCCCGGCCTACAACCGGTCCGCTAATTCTTTGGTTGTACGAGTGTCTTGGTGGTTGTAATGAGTGTCTCCGCACCACTGTCGTCGAGCTGCGAGACACTCATTCACGTTTCTTTCGCTAGAGTATCGTCATCATCATCATCAGCCTGGCTACGCCCACTGCAGGGCAAAGGTCTCTCCCATACTTCTCCAACCACCACGCTCATCTGCTAATTGTGGCCATGTTGTTGCTGCAAACTTCTTAATCTCACCCGGCCCCCTAACTTTCTGCCGCCCCCTCCTATGCTACCCTTCTCTTAGAATGCAGTCCGTTCCCTTTAGTGACCATCGGTTATCTTCCCTCCTCATTACATGCCCTGCCCATACCCATTTCGTTTTCTTGATTTCAACTAAGATGTCATTAACTCGCGTTTGTTCTCTCACCCAATTTGCTCTTTGCTTATCCCTTAACGTAACAACCATCATTATTCTTTCCATAGCTCGTTGCGTCGTCCACAATTTAAGTGTAATCCTTTTCGCAAGCCTCCAGGTTTCTGTCCCGCAGGCGAGTACTATAGAGTATGTACCGTGGGACAAAAGCTGGAGCTCCTAAAGAACAATGATGTCATACCACATGACTAATTTACGTGGATTGCCTGCTATCTGTAAATTAGTGCCACCATTGTTGAATCGTATTTTCGTATTACCTGCCTGTGCCGCACGTTGCCCCGTGTTAACCAAACCATGTGCCCGACCCTCCGCTTACCTTCGCTCTTGCTTTAACTTGTGGGCATTCAAACAAAGTGTGGTGAACGTCCTAACCGTATAACACACGGGGTCCCGCATGTGGTGATGCATTTCCGGGAAGCTAAAGCTCTAATTTAGTGGAGCATTAACTTTTCTTTGTCTTTTTATTTATACTGAAACCCCAATTTATAATGCCAGGTTTAGCCACCTTTCAGAGAAATGAGCAGTACGGAAAAAAAGGAATACACGCTTTGTGCTTGCCCTACGCTGCTGCACTTGGAACTAAATACAGAGAAGCAGAACATTGCAATAAAGTGCAAACAGAGCATGTCAAGCGAGGCACATATCAGTGGTGAAACTGTGAAGAGTTTTATGGACGGTTGCCAGACTTATTGTTTATTGACTTTATTGCATTTGTTTTCTGTCTTAGGAAAAACGAATAGATAAAAGTGTTATTGCGTGTTGTTACATCGTTAACGCGTGTCTCTGTATTGTCTTATATCCCGTTAAAAATAAGCTCTTTATGACTCACAGAACTTTGACCAGCCAAAGGCAGCTTCCTTGTGTTAGTGTCGGGAGGCCAACTTCTTGTAATGAAGTAGTGAATGTGGTTGTACCAAAGCGGTTGGAAATAAAACGTACCGCCCTTTTTCAAATTTGGTAATATGTTTTTGAGTATGGTGCTACCAGATAATGGATGGATGGTGTAAGGATGGCGGTACCATCGTGCTAAACGTAGCAGGTGAACAACCAGAGCATAAAGGTTCAGTACTAGTCTGAAGAAGAAAACCTTATGCTAATCAGAGATAAAAACATTGATATGTTTGGTCGAGCTAAAGTCATTTGAAGTCTAAAGACCAGGTTACTTCTAGTGTTCAACCTCAGACCCAAAACTGTTACTTCCTGAATTCCTAAAATGAAGAGACTCATGTTAAAGCAAAATTTTTGTGAAAGTGTCTTTTTTTAAAAGTAAACACATTTTTAAACCTTCACAGCAGTAAGCAACCTCTTGAGATGCCTAGTTCAACATTATTTGATCAACGCACGGAGCTTTCACTTCAGGAGTATATGTTGCAGTCGTCGGCATATATATTTTTAGAGGTATTGCACGTGCTGCTTCATTTATGAACAGGAGAAACAAAAGGGAACTTAGCACAGAGCCCCGAGGAACGCCAGAGTCGTCTGGCACTCTTTGAGAACGTTGATCATTAAACAAAACGTTGTTGTCGGTTTGAGATAAGCAGAGATGCAATTCGCAAGCTACGAATGCTTAAATATTATGTCTAACTGACAGAATAGTTTCTTGTGTGAGACGTTATTAAAGCTTTCGCAGAATTCATGAAAGTTGGATGTCTGTTTTCCTGAAATAATTGCTTTAGCGAAATCGTGCGCTGTGGTTACTAATTGAGTACAAGTATGGAAACCTTTCGAATACCCGTGCTGCGAAGTTGACAAAATACCAAACTTTTCTAAAAATTGTGAAGTAGGCTTTTGTATTATGCGCATAAGATATTCTGCATGAAGTTGGAATTAAATTATTATAGTTAGCCATGCACTGTCTATTTGCATACATATGAAGAGGCTTGACACTACCCATTACTCAGTAGTCTGGAAGTTGTTCGCCAGTCAAATATTTAGACAAGATTGTCAAATACTTCGAGAACATGCGCTTTTAGCGACTCGCTGGGTATACCTTGAAGGCACAGGGTACTTTTAGATTATCCCAGAGAATAGCAGTGGGTGTACTCTATTCATCAATTACAGTGTAATTGTTCTAAAGTATACAGGAAATATTAATTCGCGCATGTCAGGAAAAAACAGCAGTAACACACTACTTGCGGCCTCTTGGCATCTCAGACTGCTGGCATCAAGGCGCTTTACCTGAGTAAAGTAGAAAACTATTCAAGTCAGTATCAAATCAGTACATTTAGTGCTAACCAACTCCAACAGTGACGGTAGAGCCTGACTACTATACTACGAGACAAACTCGTTCTACGCTTTTAGTGCCACTGTACATGACATTGAATCGTTGCCAGAGCGCTTTAGGTACAGCTGATCAAACAGATGCTATGAAATATGCGTGTTGTTTTTATTGCACGCTTGCTTGCTGTAATACTTGGCAATGTTTCCGGCGCCAGTGAAAGCGCAGAAATCAGAGGCGCTTGCTAGGTAAATTTGCTCCCGAAGTCAATTTCTGCGCCCACTGAAGGACATGCATCAACAAATGTCGGCAACATGCAGATACGACATAAATGCACGTAACTCATGCTGTTATTTTTGATTGGTTGGACATGAAGATATTTGGCGCGTTTATGCTGCTCGCACAACTGTAAAAATAAAAATAAATGTGTTTTGGGCTTCTGAAAGCTACGCCGCGCATGTACGTACGTCTTGTGCAATACAAACAAATTTTGACGGAACTATATAGGTGCGCCGGCGGCCAACTGTCTGCACATATCGTGCACTTGTCAATCGCTCATTTCTATATTGAAGCAGTGCTCTTCTATAGGACCCCTGTAGGACCCCAGCTGCTCAGACCTGTGCCTCTGTTGTGTTGTAAAAGTTGTGCAATTTTCGGCTGTCGGCGTGCTCCTACTGAATGTGTGAGCGTTCGTCACGATTGCCTGTAAGTGCGCCGCACCCCGGCGGCATTTCTTACAATTGCTAGTAGGTACTGCGTGGTGTGGCGTTTCTCGCCGCGCTCGACGTTTCTGCGCAGGCGCGAGGAAGAGCAGATGCGAGAGAGAAAATGTGTGGGCGTTTGCTCCTTGAATATGTGGGGGCGAGCTCCACCACTGGAAAAACTGGAGCCACCGTCGACGTGACGTGGCACGAGGGATCACGTGGACACAGCGGCCGCGTCGGCTGCTTCGGAAGCGCCGAAGCGAGCTCAAAACGAAAGTTTGAAGTCGCACCTGCGCTGCGGTTCTGATTAGGCGGTGAGACCTTTCCGCCTAGGGTGCCTGCTTGATAACATTTGAGAGAGAGAGAGAGAAAGCAAGGACAGGAAAGGCAGGGAGGTCAACCAGAAGAGTATCCGGTTTGCTACCCTACACTGGGGGTGGGGGAAATGGGAATAGAAAAAGAAGAAAGGGAGAGAGTGAGCACTGAGTACGTGTGGGTGGGACACTATGCACAGGGACACGATAAACGGTCTCTTAAACCGGTATACCTCAAGTATTGCAGTAATGCACGATTCGCTTTTCGTGCCAGTGACGGTCCGAGTATCTTTGACTCGGTGAAAGGTCGTAAGTCTAGTCGGTGCAAAGTTTCCCGCAGAGGGAGGCGTTGTACATCGTAGCGGGGGCAGGTACACAATAGGTGCTCGATGGTCTCCTCGCACCCACAGGAATCGCACATCGGGCTCTCGGCCATTCCCAAACGAAAGGAATATGAGTTTGTGAACGCTACTCCCAGCCATAAGCGGTACAGCAAGGTTGCTTCACCGCGGGAAAGGCTAGATGGCACTTGTAGCCGTAGCGTGGGGTCCAGTTTATATAATCGGCAGTTGAAGGCACCTGAACTCCAGAGATCTTGCGACTTTTTGCGTGCATGTAGGCGAAGTTTCCTGGCAGCGTCCGACCTCGCCAAAGGTATTGAACGCGTCTGGGTACCTTCGTGGGCAGACCGGGCAGCCTTGTCTGCTAGGTTGTTGCCGACAATGCCACAGTGAGCAGGAATCCATTGAAATGTAATGGTGTGCCCTCTTTCCAGAGCATGGTGGTGCACTTCCCTGATGTCAGATATCATCTGCTCGTATATTCTGTGACGTAATGCAGACTTGATGCTGTGAAGGGCTGCCTTAGAGTCACAAAATACGACCCATTTCTCTGTTGGCTCTTCGGTGACGTACATCATAGCGGCATGGAGAGCTGCAAGTTCTGCCAATGTCGATGTAGTCGTGTGCGACAATTTGAATTTAACTGTAACCTTCTTGGCTGGAACGACGAATGCGGCAGTTGAGCTGGCACGTGAGGTCGAACCATCGGTATACATATGTATGCGGTCATGATACGTCTGGTGTAGTAATAGGAGCGTAAGTTGCTTCAGAGCCGGCGATGGATGATTGGACTCTTTTGTAATTCCAGGAATATCAAAATTCACTTGAGGCTGTCGTAGGCACCACAGGAGAGATGAAGGCTTTGTCGCCGGTGTAAAAGATGACGGTATGCACTCTTGATGAGCGCTAATCACTCGTGAAAAGGTCGCTTGAGGTCTTTCGGCTGGTAGGGAGGTCAAATGATGGTCGGGGATCCTTGACAGATGGCGAATGGGCGCTCTGAGAGAGTCGAACACTACGTGTGTCTGGATCATATGGTCCCCAGCGATGGCAATTGTTGCTGCTGTTGACGTGCACCGAGGCAGCCCTAAACACGTGCGTAGGGCTTGACCTTGTATGCTCTCCAAGGCGCGAAAGTTCGTCTTGCATACATTTGACAACACTGGTAGACTGTAACGTAGGAGTCCGAGAAACAGTACCCTGTAGAGCTGCATCATAGAACGGACTGGTGTACCCCAGTTTTTGCCGCAGAGAAATTTCAAGACCTGAGCAATGGCAACCAATTTCTTCTTTAGATAGACGCAGTGAGGGCTCCACGAGAGGTTGCGGTCAATGATTACACCCAGAAAGCGATGTGTCTTAGAATAGGATACCGCTTGACCATTGATTGAAACAGGATACGATGACATTTGTTTGCGCGTAAAGCCAACCAATGCGCACTTTTCAGTAGACACGCTGAGGCCTTGTTCTCGTAGATAAGACGCCGTCATGGTTGCCGCCCGCTGAAGCCTGGCTCGTAGCTGAGGTCGAGTCACCGCAGAAGCCCAGATGCAAATGTCGTCGGCGTATATTGAGACGTGAACTGACCGCGGTAGGTACTCCGCTAGTCCTACCAAGACGAGGTTGAACAGAATGGGGCTCAACACTCCACCTTGCGGCACACCACGCCTGATGTAATGTTCCGAAGTTCAGTCTGTAAGAAAAAGCACCTCTCAGTTAAATAGTCCCGAATCCATTGATACATCCGGCCACCAACTCCAACAGCCTCAAGCGAGTTCAGTATGGCCTCATGGGCGACGTTGTCGTATGCTCCTTTAATATCTAGAAAAAGTGCCACTGATAGGCGCTTGAGGCTTTTTTGATTTTGGACCCAGGTTACGATGTCAATGACGTTGTCGATGGACGAGCGACCTCAACGAAAGCCCGTCATGGCGTCCGGATAGATGTTGAATCGCTCTAGGTACCATTCCAAGCGAGCAAGAATCATTCTTTCCATCACTTTACCGACGCAGCTCGAAAGCGCAATCGGACGGTATGATGAGAGCTCAAGCGGAGACTTTCCAGGTTTCAGAATGGGGATCAAGCGGCTCGATTTCCATTGTCTAGGAACGGCGCCGTTCCGCCAAGACTAATTGTAGTAGCTGAGCAGCTCATCACGTGCGTCATGTCCAAGGTGGCATAGGGCAGCATACGTGATGCCATCAGGTCCTGGTGACGACGAACGCCTGCAGGTCGCCAAAGCAGCATCGAGCTCTTCGAGTGAAAAGAGCACGTTCATTTCTGGTACACGTGCCTCAGGGATGTCATTCAATGCTGCGTCAGTAATGGTGGCCGCGGACCCAGCAACCCGTGCACAGAACTCTTCAGCCACTTGAAGTTCCGAGCGGAGTTGGTATAGGGCCAGAGAAGCAAAGGGCTTCCTTTGATGCGGAGATGAGCGAAGTCCCCTAACAGTTCTCCATATGTGCGAGAGCGATTTTAGGGGATCAAGCGACTGACAGAAAGTTTTCCATCGCTTGTCATCCAGTTTATCTAAAGTACGCTGTACTTTCTTCTGTATGCGTCGTGAAGCCCTCAGATCCAAGACGGACTTCGTGCGCCGATACCTCCTCTCCGCCCGTCGGCGTTCCGCACGAAGCCTCTCCAGTTCCATATCCAAGTCTGTTCGCCTTGCTGACCTTGTGAGCGAGCAGATGGACGTTTTCAATGTCTCTGCGATTGCATCTTCGATAGTGTGTGAAAGGCCTTTTCGACATGCGTCATCCATATCCTTCTTAAACTTTGTCCAATCAACTGTACGCAAGACAGTAGAGGAGCGTTGCTCAACTCCTCTGATCTTTATGTATGTTGGAATATGGTCACTTCCATGTGTTTCAATGTCCGTAAACCAGTGGACGCTCGAGGCAAAGCGCCGTGACACCAAAGTTAAGTCCAAGCAGCTACTATAGGTGGTGCCTCGCAAAAACGTAGGGCTGCCGTCATTCACACAGCACAAATTATGGTCGGCAGCAAAGGAGGCGAGACTCCTGCCTTTGGAATCAATTTTAGTGCTTCCCCATAGCTGGTGATGCGCGTTGAAGTCACCTGTGATAACCCAGGGGCCATTGTTCATCAGTAATATTTTCTTGAGTCGTTCGCCGTCAAAGTGACCCGCTGGGGATATGTAGGCTCCAATTAGTGTGAATGACACATCTTTCTTTTGGATATTCAGGCAGACATATTGGTTGTCGTCGTGAGGCTCTACCACGTTAGCGACATATGTAATGTCCGTGCGGATGTAGATGATTACTTTCGTGCTCGCACCGCATGTGGACGAGACGAAAGATTCGTAACCGGACAGTCTGAGTGGAGTTGATGTATTTGGTTCGCAAATGACCAGTATGGGAAAGCGATTTGTAAAAATGAATTGGCGAAAGTCTGCTATGCGGGTCCTTAGACCCCTAGCATTCCACTGAAAGATCGACGCACTTTTAACTTCAGTGCGGAAGGGGACTATTGGTCGAGCCATGATGCTTAAACGATGCTAGCAAGCACTGCATTTAGTGCATCCAGTATTTGCAGTGCACTTCGAGCTGCTGGGGTTTGCAGCTTGTTCAGTATGATGCGCATTGTATTAATTAGCGATTGCAGCATATCAGCCACCTGCTTGTCTTGGTCGCACAAATCACTGACAATAGACTTCGGGGGTTGTCCAGCAAAATTTTGCTGTGATTCTGTCGGTGGATGCTGTCGTTTCGGTAGAGCCGGCCAAGATTCTGCAGGTGTGGTCTTTTCAGTTGCCTTGTTCTTCGCGGTCCTTTCGACAGTGTCTGGTCCGGGCGGCAGAGGAGGAGGAGGTGTTGTAGGAAGTGGCATGCGCGTCGCAGAGACAACAGCCTTCCTTGAGGGGCGCCGGCGACGGGAACGTCGCTTCCTGACTTTTTCGGCGGCTTCGCGATGAGATGAATGATCTCTCGGCATCTCTTTCAAAATAGCCATTTCCTTCTTAATATGCGGGCATTTCCTTGAGGAAGCTTCGTGTGACCCTCCGCAGTTTGAACATTTCATTACAGTCGCGCCACATTTATCTGCAGCGTGGGGCTCGGCGCAACGGGGGCATGCTGCCTGATTTTCACAGACGCTGCTCACGTGTCCCAGTTTCATGCATTTGCGGCACTGAAGAGGTTTCGCAATGAAAGGCCGCACTGCATGTCTGAAGTGTCCCACCTTAACATGCGAGGGTATATATTTACCCTTGAATGCAATCTTCACGCAGCGTGAACTGCCTAGCCGCTTAACATCAACAATGACCTCATCATTGGCTGGCTTGATAAGAATCGGCAAGTCGTTATTAAAGATGGCGACGTCTACGTCGTAGATAACGCCACTGACTACGTCAGATCCCAGAGGGATGTAAGAGCGCACCTGAATGCCATCGATGTCCGTTACGCTGCGTAGAGTGTTCAGAGCAGCCGCATGTTGGACATCAACCGCCAGTAGATTTTTCCGAGTGTTGACTCGAATGTCCGATATTTCATTTGGCACCAGGGCTTCCAGTGACATCGACACAGATTGCCTGTTGAGTAGCTTCATGTTGACGGTGGGAAGCAAGGGCACAAATATGATGGTATTGGCGTCCGGCCTCTGCGTGTGTCTTACTGTTTGCGTGCTTGACGATGAGGACGTCCTGGTGTTTCTTCTCTTCGCTCTGCGGCTCTGCACCAGCTGGAAGTCGTCATCGGAAGTGTCCTCACTGCTGAGAGAGTAGACATGGGTGTCCTCGCTGTCGCTGTCGCTCTGCTGACCGTTCCGCTTCCTGGAGGCGGCCGCCGCTGACGCCGCCGTCGCCGGCAGACGTTCGGGGTCGTCCACTTCCATCACGACCGAGCAGGGAGCGAGGACCAGCGGATGAACTTAGATTTTCGCAGAAATAAACTGGAGCAAGGAAGAACAACTCTGTGTCAAAAACACTTCGTCGTCGTCCTCGACAACATTTGAAAGCACTATAATAGGCTGCACGCCTCGAAAGGCAGCCACGACAACATTTGAAAGCACTATAATAAGTAGTGGCTGCCTTTCGAGGCGTGCAGCATGGTAGGCTACTGCTCGGTGCCGCAGTGCCGGACGTACGCGATGGAGCCCGGCGTCAGCCTTATTCATACGTAGCCGCAGGACAACAAGCTCCGTGAAGCTTGGCTCGCGAAACTTAGAACCGGTAGACAGCCATCGGCTACAACTCGAGTGTGCAGCAAGCACAGATGCGAGCAAAAGAGAGAGAGAGAGATAAGAATACAGGAAGGCAGGGATGTTAACCAGTCAATAGTCTGGTTGGCTACCCTACACTGGGGGAAGGGAGAAGGGGAAGAGAAAGAAGGGAGAGAGAAGGTGTAGGTATGTGTACGGAGAGCACTTCAGTTAAAGTCGCTCGAGCAAACCAGAAGTTCTGAGAAAACACAAAAGTGCCTTCACTGCCTTCTGAGCCGATGATCGGTCGGGACGGTGCTCAAGATTTCTAATAAGGCGTTGGGGCTGCGATGTTCGGAAAGTATAGCAAAAAGCGCGCAGTGAGACGCTCGCCTGCGCGCGCCGCCCGGCTAATGTCATGAAGTTTTGGTCTATGAACTTGTTCATGATAGATACTGGCAAGTTCACAGCTATGGAATGCGGACCATAAAAAGCACATAAAAAGAGGCATGACATATGCTCAAGCTTGTGTAGCACCAAACAATGAAATATACTGGATTACATAAACGAAGCAGCGAGTAATTGTTTGCTGAGACGACCGATAAGCATACAGTCCGAGGCAGCTTGAGAAATAATGGTATTTAAACTTCTAAGCTAGACCTTAGAAAAATAAAGATTCAATCATCGCAATGGGACATCCCATCCCAATGGGACATCCCAGTCGTCCTGGTAGGTGTCGATGTCCGTAGTTATAACGAAGTTATTCTTGAACTGCTCAGATAGTTTCCATGCAATACTGGTTGCTGGTGTGCTGTCAATTGCTCACATGCTGCGGCCTAAAGCTCACGGCACGATGGGACAACGGGCTTGCAGCGAAAGGGAAACATTGCGCGCGTAGATGGATGCAGGCGCATAGTCGGTCACCGCGAACCCGTGCGATCGCAGCATTGAAGGCTTATTCTATTACACTCCATTTAGTTATACAGAGAGCCCATTATGAGACCATATTTCACATGGGTTGCTCACAGCGTAGGCCTACTGTTCACGCAAGAAGCCGGTTCGGGAGATTCCATCGCGGCGACCGCGCGCAGTGGCGTTCTCTTTACGTATTCGGTAAAGAGGTAGCGTCTGTAAACGATTCTCTGCTTTCAGTTTGCCCAAGATTATTATTTCGACAGTGAAAAGCTTCCCCCGTTTTGAGAGTACTTACCGAAATGTCCAGGAGGGTTTCCACGTGGTGTTTTTATTGAACGCCATAAGCCAAACCTATGAGGAGTGCGCCGCGTGATCCCTCATACTACGCAAGGGAGGCGCTTCCGACAGATGGGCACTCCGTAAGTCCTAGGCACTACGGAGGCACTACGGCACTAATAGGCACTACGGCACTAACAGGCACTACGGAGGAGGTTTCTTAACGCGTTTTGTATGCGCTTGTCCCCTAGACATGCCGGCATTGCGGAGTGCGGTCGTTTGTTTACGCTCCGCCTTATGCTAAGTCTGCCGTGCCAGAGAATACCTTTCTCGCGCCTTACGGTGATGTACTCCGAAACTAACGTCACAGATGTTTCCTAGGGAGCAGTAGGGAGCGTAGTAGAAGCCAGGCCGCACATATGAGAAATCGAGGAGGCAGAGCGCCTAACCAACAGCGGTTGAACGCGAGTGGCTGGGAGGCCGTTGGTGCCGCGCAACGGCCCTGCAACCGCTATGAGAATACGCCGCGCCACCCGAACGCCTTGCACGGTAACCTAACTTTACCTAACGTTAACCTAACTCAATGTGGCCGAAAAGTAAACACAATCCTCATGGCGTAACCGCTGGGAGAAGACGGCGCGCCACGCTAACTCCTTTCACGGTAACCTAACGTGGCCGAGACGCAGACAATAATTCTCACGGCGTAACCGCTGCGAGAATACGGCGCGCCACCCTAACGTCTTTCACGGTAACCTAACCTTGCCTAACGTGGCCGCAACGCAGAGGCAATATGCCACACTGCGTAACCACTGAGAATACGCCGTGCCACCCTAACGCTTTTACGCTAACCTAACCTACCGTAAACATAAGCTAACCTAACGTGGGCGAAACGCAAAGGCAATAATGCTCACGGCGTGACACCAGGCAATCGCGTTCATTTTCCAAGGCAGAACGTCCGAAGGCGGGACAAAGTTATAATATGGCATGACTCACTCAGCACAAGCATCGCAGGCGCGAGAAAGTCTGTACGACGTACATTCAGCGATCACCAAATGGGGCGTCTGTGCCCCCTGATTCAGCTGCCTCACCGCGCCGGCAGGAAGCGTCGATTCGTAAACTCGACCTCACTCCTCAATGCCGTTCATGCCTAGGAGACAAACGCGCACAACACAAGCAAGGAAAGTTCTCGGTGGTGCCTAGACAAAGCCAGATATTCAGGGAGCAAAAACCCCCTGATTTTTTCTCGCGTAGCCGCTCTTACACGCGCGTGCGCACAAACGTCCGCCGCCTCCGGAAATGCCGCGCCCCTCCTTACGCGTACCAGCAATTCTAGAAATGCTACCCGGCTGCACCTAAATCAACGAAAATCGGGGAGCTGTTGTTCCACGGTTTCTCTATACCGACAACGAGCGACGGAGAATGTGGTTGGAGGCTCTTGGTTCTGTAAGTTAGTTAAAGCATCTCGACAAGTGCGCCTTCCGGGACGACGGCGAAACTCGACGGGGCATCGAGCGACGACGGCTGTGTCCCGACGCATGTACCGAGAAGGCCGCACATGCTGGCTTCCACAGCCGGTCCTGCTGCTCAGGAGCAGCGCGCAGGAGCCGACCAAGACGTGAGTAAAATTTTAGTATCCTGCGAGACAATAGTACGCAGTCAGCAGCTGCAAGCCTGGCTCTAGTTGAGCAGAGACTCTCGCGCGGGGCTCGACTGCATTTGCTCGGTTGTGGTTTGTCAAGCACTACCCAAGCAACTCTCTTTTCCCGGCAAACGTCAGTGGCTGCTTCATCCAACATGAACTGCAGAATTGTTTGCGTGCAGCAACGTGTCGTTACAAGCAAGCGGCCAGCATCACGGAAACTGCGTTGAGAGTGTGTAAAACGCGGCGTTCGATAGCTACTGTTGTGGCACACCTTCATCGAATCTTGAAGTGTGTACTGTAGAACTTGTGTGTATACAGTGGCAACATTTGTATGCGTTCGGCGTTATTTTATATGGAGTGTATTAGTATTGTGCAGCGCGAGAGGGCGGGAGAAACGCTGTCAAACGCCATATTTGCAATAAGCACTGGCGCGTACAATGCCATATGAGAGCGCTACCTCAATCATATTGAATGACGATTTACACAGGAAACCAACTACCGTGTATAGTGAGAGCATGGTTTTATGCGAAGCATGTTACTAGAGCTCAACCCAGCTCCTCAGGCGTGGCGGTGTCGCCTTCAATACCACGTGACACCGTGACGTCACGACAGAGGAGAAATGGGGCTCCAACTCGCGCCGTCGCTCGCGGCGTCGCGGCGGTATTAAGCAGCTGCGCTTTTTCTAGGTGGCTTTGGCTCAACTCTTGCAAGATGGGCTGGGTGGGAATCGAACCAGGGTCTCCGGAGTGTGAGACGGAGACGCTACCACTGACCCACGAGTACGATGCTTCGAAGCGGTAGAAAAGCGCCTCTAGTGAATGCGGTGTTGCCTTAGAAACGAGCTGTTTCTAAGGCTCAGGCGTGCGTCGCTTGCTCAGGCGCACATTTCGTTGCCGCGCCGAACGCTGCGTTGCTCGACGCTCACCGCGTCCAATGCGGGGCGCGTAGTCGCTGCGCCGTAGCCCATTGTCTTACACCCCTTGGCGGGTCGACGGGAACGCTGTCGCGTTCCACTCTTGAAGACGAAGCAGAGTAACGCATGAGTTGTTTCTTCTACTAGCCGAACCAAATATAGCCAAGCAACAACAGTTCACCAGGCTAAACAGTGGTTCAACAACTAAAATAAAGGCTAGTATGCTTCGCATCCTGGGCTTAACCTTAGCTAAGCCACAGCCATTTTTTGTCCTTGCAGCAGTTGCTGGCACTACAATCTTTCTGCTGAAAATGCTGATTTAAACCTCCCTTAACTGCATTGCCCGGAAAACAATTGTCAATATATATATATATATATATATATATATATATATATATATATATATATATTGTGACGCAGCAGTAATCACGGCTTTTATTCCGCGTCACAAGATTAGGCGAACCGACCACGCCCACAGCACGGAGCACACTCGAGAGCCAGCCCCACAAGCGATGATGAAGAAGAACGCCATATAAACCCCATATGATGATGATCGTGTACAGATGACAAAGAATAGCTTATAAATTCCCACAATATATATATATATATATATATATATATATATATATATAAACGCTGTTAACTAACTTGTTAACAGCGTTTTGTTTCTTGTAGCCCACACACTAACACAAGTGACCACACCTAATGCAAAATGCGTCACGTTGCTCTACAGACTGATGTGACGCCAGGTGCACAAACGTGATCAAAATGTAAGCATATCAAGCCAAGCCACCTCAATGATTTTTGTAAAATGCATTTAGTCAAACCGGGAATAAGATTACTTATACGGTGTTCGAGTTCCAAGTTATCTTTTGTGCATTTCACGTTTTCATGTTCTTGTTTATGAAACATCCCAGGGCAAACAACACTTGATTAAAAGAATTTTAAGAGCTTGGTTAACGTTACCTGGGGCACCCTGTGTAGACTGCCCCAGCTAACATTATAGCCGGCTGTTCATATAAGAAAAAACAGGGTGAAAGATACAATCATCAGACATGGCAAAACAGGGGGAAGTGGGGAGATGGAAATTCAAGACGATGAGCAAAACGAGAACAAGGTGAAGGCTAGAGCCATCGTTTTAACGAGTGGACATTTCTTCTTCAAGGCAAGTCCTTGAAGAAGGCTAACTAGTCCACTTGTCGGAACGTTGGCTCCAGCTTTCACACTGTCCTCGTTCTTTAATCATCAGACAGACAGCGTTCGGTCATCAGACTTGTGAAATCCAAACACCCTAGGTCTTATGTATGTATCTTGGACCTTGCTTTTTAAATCGTCTTTTTCGTTGACCAGCTTGGCTAACGCTAGCTGGGACACATGGTACATCTCCTTAATCTGTGTGTGTTCAGGAGGTAAACTTCGAAGGTTAAAGGAGTGTAGCTGGGTTGTTGAATATTTTTTCCCATTTTGAATTTCATTTCCACAAATTTTCACACAAGGAGGTATACATGTTTGCAGACCGTGCGGACCAAATATCCTAATTTATGCACGATATTTTTCATACAGACAGATCTCAACATAAACAGCGTGGGAATTACAGAAATCTTATTGACCGCGCCTTGCACATTAAATGCACCGTAGTTCGTAAACCACAGGGATGAAGTACATTCGTCGGTAATAGATAGGGCATGCTTTGCAATATCGGAGCGAGTTATTACGCATTTGAATGCGGCATAAAATTTTGTGACGTCGATTATGTCTCCATAAACTGTTGGTGAAGTATGCTAGACTCTCACACCATCAGGGTTTCACGCTTTCAACCTTCTTATTGACATGGCACATCAGCTTCTAGTTGGAAGAAAAAATACTCTATAACGCAATACCAACCGTAAAACTGCTGCTTGCACTTATTTCCTAATCAATGCTGATGTTCTTAAAGTCATGGTACAGTGACAAACAACTGAGAACGCAACCACGCACGGACAAGAAACGCTTCTGGCGAGTCTCGATTAATCAGGCACATAAAGCATGACTCATGCACAAACTGCAGGAGCTTGCGTGACATGCAGCGAATGAGCATCCAAGCACTGCCAATGCATGAGAATAACAGTACATACATTCAGACTTCTACAACCCGTGAGAGAAAATACATGACGTAATGCTTTATTGAATGCCTTCTTCTGTCTCTCTTTGCTATTTGCCCAGTAGGTAAGAGTGAAAATATTCGCGCGATAATTGTTATTTTGCGCACGGAGATCTAGGGGAGCACAAACAACGCATACGAAGCCGAAGAAATGGACAAGTGCGCTCTTTTCGCAGCTAACCGCGAGGACTCGTGTTGTCCTTTTTTCGGCTTCCTCTGTGTTGTTTGCACTCACATACTTCACCATGGAACCTAACCAACTCGCCCAAATGTCAACCTTGCTACCGTTATAGCAACCGCCGTACGAACTCATCTACAAACATTTGAGCAAGGAGCTTTGTTCTTCGCGACAAGAAAGTATGCAAAAGATATGCAGCAAAGGACAAGAATGTAGAGACAAAAATCGTTTGGTACCACAGGGCTGGAAACGTCAATGAGAACACGAGTGCTGGCAGTACTCATTAAAAAACATACGTTCGAGCTCAAATAATGAACAGTTTACGGAACAGCCACGCTCAAGATTGATATGTTAAATGGAACAGAATAGGTCCTATGGATTATGAAACAAAAGTAGCGCGAACCACAAAAGGGTTAACACACATTGAAAGTGCTGCTATAATAGTAGTCAAACAAAAAGCGAACTCTTTCACTGGATATTGTGCGCCTCCGTTGCAGGCCTTTCAAGCTGTGGGTCATGTGGCAACAAAACGCGCCGGCGGATGCGGCGGTGAGTGGCAATGCCGTGCTACGTCATCCAGCAGCAAGTAGCGCCTCACGTGGGCCCAGCAGTCTTGATTAAGGCCACCCAGTTGCGTGAGGCCGTCCTTACGTGGCAGACACGTGACCTGTTCGTTGACTACCCCGGCCAGTTGCATGACGTCGTGCAGACCCTCGACGCACCGGAACTTTCGTCTTACCATGTCAACTGCCTTGACCTAGTCGGCGGACACTTTTGCGAGGTCTGCCACGAGGGCTGGATGGCGGGAGACTCGGTCGAAACGTTTGGCGCATAACCTGGCGAGATATGACATTAGTCGTTTTACAGCCGAGTTGTATATGGCTAGGGTACCATAGAATTTCCGTGTATGCACACACGAACTATCATCATCAGTGGGTCATAGTCCCGCCAATACAATGTTTCATAGCGCCGTAAGCCAGGGACTACAAACACCCATCAAAGTGAAACAACAGTGCTTACATTCTTTCGAGTCACGTATAACGCGTACAGAGCAGCATGTTGAAAACTGCCATCGATGCGTCATACCCCTGCAAGCAAGCATAAAATGCAATGACCTAGCCGCGTAAGGTTCATGGCTACTCACATTGCGTGGGTCAGTTGCGATGACACTACCGCTATTGTCATTGTCGGTTATTTTAATGTGGATGCGTCGGGAGCGAAAGATCAGTGGTTTCCGCCTTTCATGTTGCAGACATATCGCTTGCCATGCTACACCGATCCGGCCCAACCGACCACCCAGCGGCCTACGTGCATAAATTTGACATAATCGAAGGATGTGTCTGCATTCGCGAGTATGCCGATCAGCGTATATCATATCATAGCGACCGCAAAGCCATTGTGGCCGTCATTAGTGAGTGACAATGAGTGATGCAAAGAAGTCTTGACAAGTTTTCTTACTACAATGTTTACAGCTCCTCTGGTCATCCGCCTGCGGAGGGCGGAATGACCTTGAATTTCTTAGCATGTTTGAGAGCACTAATGTAGCTGCACGTAAGCACTTAGGCACGGTGCATTTTCACAGATCAGGCGCCTTATTTGGAGCGCCAAAAAAAATAAATCCGCAACGACTTTTTTGGAAATAAATCGATTGATTATTGCCTGCCCCCTCTCAATGCTAAAGAAAGCCGTTGACGTTCTTGCGCTCGATAGAAGTTGGCTGATTAGAATTTGACTGTAATTAATGACTTAGGCTCACAATCAAATACAGTAGCACAAGAGCACACGCAACAATAGCTACTTGCATTTGTGTAGCGAGCACACAGATTTTTTAAGCCTTACATTAGTTAGTTGAAACATCTAGTATATGGCAGACACGGCCTGCGCAAGACGTGGGGTAAGCGAAGACGTCTAGGTGAGCCCATGGTCTGTAGGGATGCTCGACTCTCACGCGTTCCCTGATATGTTTTCCCCTCATGTCTCGTGTTTTCTGTAATGCGGCTTCTCCGCGTGGCTTGGTGCCGGCAGTGGTCGGTTCGGGTTGCAACGCATTACGAGAGATGGCGCGAGTGTGGCGCTGATAGCGCCATTTGACGGCGGGGTTGTTAGGGCGGGACACGAGAGTTCATTTGAGGGATCGAAAGCCGTTTGTGCGCAGGCGCGAGCAACAGCGGGCGGAAGGGGGAAAATCTGGTGGATTCTGCTCCTTGAGTATATGACTCTGCTTAGGCACTACGGAGGAGGTTTCTTAGCGCGTGTTGTAGGAATTTGTCCCTAGGCGTGCCGGGATTGCGGTCGAGTTTGTTTACGCTTGGACGCTGGCTGCCTGTCTCGCACCTGCGGCGCTCATGCTAAGTCAATGGTGGCGGATCATAGCTTGCGATCGTAGTAGAGCCCTGGCCGCATATATTGAAAATCTAGAAGGCAGAGTGCTTAGCAAGCTATCCAACGTACCTTCAGACGCAAAGCTCTGACTTGTGGTGCGAAGTAGCGGAGCGTGGTAGTGCTGCACTTATCGTCACAAGTTGACGGCTGGACGTAAATATCTTTATTCAATCGTGTTTTTTACCAATTTTAACAACGTGTCATTATTTCGCATTATTGTCGGCACCTCAAGGACACCAAAGCGGCAACGGGGACACCAACGGGGACACCAAGCCCCGCAGATCCTGCGCCGCCTGCTTTATCATGACCTCAGGTGGTCTCCTAAAGCCTCCGTTTGCCGGTTACATGTGCACTCCTAGAGCAGTGCTTGTAAAAAATCCAATCTATCGTAGCGACGAAAAAAGCTACCCGCGACTTATCCCGTGAAAAAGTGACTCGCGACTGGTCAACACCAGACGGAACCTTCCTCCTTCAGACACAGCGATCACCAAATGGGAGGTCCGGCCCACTGCCTCACGGCGCATGCAGCCAACGGCGGCGCGTAAACAAACTCGACCGCACTCCATTTCTCTATGCGCACTCCGCAATGCCTGCACGTCTAGGGGCAAATGCATGCAACACGCGCTAAGAAACCTCCTTCGTAGTGCCTAGGCAGAGTCATATATTGAAGGAGCAAAAAGCCCCCCGATTTTCTCTCACGCCCGCTCCTACTCGCACCTGCTCACGAACCGCTGGCGTTCCCTCAAATGAACGTATCGTGGACATCCGTGTACGCTCTTCCTCTTTGGCTACGGATCGGCAAGCGGCGCGGACGTTCCGCGCTTGCGCCGAGCCATGCTTCTGCAAGACCGTCTCGCGAGGCCTACACCGGAATGGACGAATACGATCCTTCGTTCGCGTGACCGTACGCGTAGCGACCAGGCGTTAGTGTCCAGCATGGGGCGAACATATTCACTCGTAATCGGGTTGCGGTGAGTCGGACTTCCTAGATTTGTCGCGCGCCCATCGGCATGTCTTGTGGATAGCAATTCGGCTAGCAAGCATTAGTGTATAAAAGGCACAATAAATACCCTTGCACTACTGTGTTGTCGTTTCTTTGTCCCAAGAGCACGGGTGAGAACGCCACAGGTCCTACATTTTGTTTTCACCAGGTTGATTATTTAGGAGGAAGGCTGCTTCAATTCCTCAAGCACGCAAGCGGCACCTTGCGTGCTTGAGGAATTGAGCTGCTCGTGCCAAAAAATCCCGAGTTCCTCCACGCTGTGTCGCATAGGACGACCTAGGAGGCGGCGCACTCGTCATAATTTTTCTTTAAAAAAACCCCAGGTGGTGGTGCTGCACAGCGTGCGCTTCGTAAAGATGCCGGCGCTCAGGCGGTGCATGAAGTAGGGAAGTGGAGGTGAGGACCAGAGCAATAAGCAGATTTTTCGGATCGCCACGCTCTGGATTATAGTATCGGCAACGAATATGGACATCTTCGCCTAATCTGGCATCGACACCAATGCCAAGCTCAGTGATGCTCAGCGGGCCATATGTGTTACTGAACTGCATGTGGAGCTTTTGGAGCGTAGATGTGGTTGCTATGTATTAAGCAATAAGAAACGAAATCGTGCTGTCCCAGCGATTTATTCTCAGGCTCAAAGTATTCAAGTGGGAAAAAGTATGAAGCTGTTGAAAAACTAGAAGAAAGTTGTGTTCGTTATTGTACGGCACATGCGCTTCAAGTTCAGAGCAGCGCTTGCATCCATAAAGTGCCAATGTGTCTAGTCTGGAGGGAGCTCTGAAAGAAACTTTCACTTCACTGCCGCTTTATTGAAGTTCCTTGACGACACTGGCCAAGTTACCGTGTTTCGCTTTCTAGCACATGAATGGTTACTATCTTGAGGATTCTATGTTTCGACTAAACACGTAAATATTATCTCCAATGCTCAGCATTCCAACGGCTGAAACTCAGTGTCATGCACTGCAGCGTGTTGTACTGCGAAATCGCTTCAGGCCATGGGACGATATCCGCACACATTCCATGCGGAATTAGGTCCGTGTTTGATAGTCCACGATGGCGTGAAGAGAAACATATGAACTTAAAGTCTTGCAAAACTTTGTTTTCTGCCAGCATCCTCACGTTTTCCAAGTCCAAAATGAAACAACTTACTAAGCTGCAGACTGTGCCGTTCTTAAGCGTACCATTGAAAACCCATTTAAACGTATTATCATAGAGTATATCGGAGCTCGCGCACATGTTCAAATGTAGGATGGATGTACTGGCGTTAAATTCAACGAATAAAGTTGGGTCTTCTTGAATTGCGTGGGTTGCCAGCGTCAAATGTCGCAATGTTGAGTTGGCTTTGATGGCACTAAGGAAGATCTTTGTGCTTTATATTTTCCGAAGTGTCATATCATGAGTAAGGAGAGCTTAGTCAACGTTCTTGTAATTTGCAGAAGCGTCGAAATTGCTGGTACAATGCACCAATCACTTGCGTCAACAACAAGTTTAAATTCAGCGAGGCATTTCAGAGACAAGATAACTTTATAAAAGCTTTAGCTCTCGATCTGTGACAAATGCCCCCAAGGTCACACATTTTATAAAAGAATTGCCATCGAGTGCTTTCCAAAGTATATCTCTGTGCAATCTCAAGGTTTTCGGACTGTCCTCAACAGGGTCCGAAATATGCACAGACACCGTGCAGCGATGCGTCTCGAGAAGCCAGCGCAGCAGTGTGGCGGTCTGATGTAGTTGTCCTCTGTCTGCGACGCAAAGTGATTCGTAGAGGTGTACACCAGGCCAAGTTGCCTCTCCGACAACTCGCGCAGCTCCAAATTAAGCCGGAAGAAAAACTCGTTCCATACGGATAGATGAGGGACAATCTGGCACGCCGTGCCCTCGGCCGCTGTGGAGGGCATACGGTAGTCGATGACGTTTCCAGAGAAGCAGCCTTTGGCGCATTCGAGGTCAACCAGCAATTGGACTTCCTTGGCACCGTGAAGCGCCAGAGCGGCCTGTTACCCGTGGTATTTCCTGGCCCTGTATTGCCACTGTCTGTTCACTGTTTTCATTGAATACCATAATACCTGATTTTCTAACACTAAATTTCAAAGCTAAATATTTGCCTTCCTGTTCACAGATATTAGCCAGACGTTGCACATCACTTTGCTTGTTAGCTAGCAGCACTATGTCGTCCGCATAAAATACACCTGGAAACTGCTGCTCTTCTAGTGTACCCACCTGTTTGTATGAGAGATTAAAGCCGATATTACTCCCTTCTAGCGCCCTCTCCATCGTCACCATGTACATCATAAAGAGCAGTGGGGATAAAGGGCACCCTTGCCTCAGTCCCTTGTGGATATCAACTTTCTCCTCGCTCCTAATTCTTTCCCATTCAACGCAAGTGGCACTTTCTAGGTAAATCTCTCTCAAAAGCTGTAGACAATCGTCACGTAAGCCTTTCCCTTTCAGAATGTCCCACAAGACGTTGCCGTTTAAGTTGTCATAGTCTCCTGTAATGTCTAAAAACGCCACACAACGCTCTGCTTTCTACTCTTGATATTTCAATACATTGAGTAAGAAGAAATAAGTTATCATCGAAATGCCTAGCTATTCTGAAGCCTTTTTTTTTAAATTATAAGGTTTTACGTGCAAAACCACTTTCTGTTCATGAGACACGCTATAGTGGAGGACTCCGGAAATTTCGACCACCTGGGCTTCTTTAACGTGCACCTAATTCTAAGTACACGGGTGTTTTCGTATTTCGCCCCCATCGACATGTGGCCGCCGTGGCCGGGGTTCGATCCCCCTACCTCGGGCTCAGCAGCCCAACACCATAGCCACTGAGCAACCACGGCGGGTTATTCTAAAGCCATTGTGAAGTTCTCCCAAAATGCCATCATTATCAGCCCATGCTTGAAGCTTTAATTTGATAGCTTGTATTGCTAGCCTGTATATTGCCGATGTAATGGTCAACGGTCTATACGAGTGAATTCTATTTTTGTTCCCCTTACCTTTATAAATTAAATTCATTCTACTTTGTCGCCAACTGTCTGGTATTCCTCTATCTTTTAAAGTTGTTTCCACTGCTTTCACCAGAGCTACCTCACTTTTTGGTCCTAGTTCATTAATCAGCCTAACGGGAACCTCGTCTAGCCCTGTGGGTGTCCGCTTAGGAATTTTCTCTTCGGCTTTCTTCCAGTGTAAATTCGTCAGCACCAGCTCCTTTTCCACCTGGGTCTGTTTCATGCTCCTTTTTTTTCTTCAAATACAACCGTCTTATATCCTTGGAAAGATGCGGCTTTTATTTTTCGGATGTAATTTAATGCCGCTTCCCCTCCAGCTGGTTTCGATCTTCGTCTAGGATATGTTGTATTGTTGTGGACTTCCTACCTAATAATTGCGCGCTTCCTTTTCTGACATATTTCAGACAACCAACGTTCACTTTCACCTTTTAACTTTCCTTGCACCAGTATTTGAACCATATACTATCTCTCCCGGTATATTTACCATTTACTGGCTCTTTCATCCTGCGGCAACTGCGCCTTCTCTGCCTGCCTGTGCTCTCGGGATGCTTTCGGTCGTTCGGCGATCGCTTCTCGTGTCTCCCTGTTCCACCAGCTTTTCGGTTTATTTTTTCCTTTCCAACGAACAAGTTGTTTCTCTTTCCGTGTTTCTGTCCTTATTACACTTACAAGCTCACTATATTCCCACTTTTTACTTGTCCATTCGCCAAGTTCTTCCTCGACTCTAGTGACTATATTGGTTATTTGTTCAGCGTTCAAATTTGGACGGGACTGCCAGTGGGCTGCCATTGGACTGCCACTGGGGCGCAGCGCATGCTTTGCTGCATTGCACGCCTCGTACGTAGCTCGTTGCGACGGCGCCAGTGCGTTGTGCCGCTGCACTGAACCGATGACAAACGCGTTACCTTCGACGACAGACATCGTGAGATGTCTTCAGCCGCAATTTTGAACACGGGAACAAATTCCGATTGGGTGATGTGACAGCAAGATCATCACCTTATCTACGACGCCTAACGTGATGAGGATGACACGTGCTCCTACAGACGATAGTTACAGTTACTTAGATTAAAGGTAGAATGCAAATCAAGTCATAAAATTACATGTCGAAGTGTGTGGATAAAAAGAGTGGTGTGCTGGCCCAACCGCAGTATTGGTTCAGACCAGGCAGAGGCTTAGAGGATAATCTTTTTGTGCTAGCTCAGTGCATATAGATCTCAAGTGCTTAAAATAGAATTTAGGGATAGCATTTCTAGATATTACGACAGCGTACGATAACGTAGACAGGGAATTGTTGCGGGATATACTCAAGTACTAGGGCATGAATGGAAATATCGTGGAGGTGCTGAAGGCAACGTAAGGCAAATAGTATTGTAAGGCCAGAAATGCAAAGAAATAGTGAAGATCCACCAAGGACGAAAGGAAGAAATTCTGTTTCTATTGTTTCTCCCACGTCATGTTAGTGGTATAGAAAGACAACTGGAGAACAGTGAATCAGGTTTTGGTTTATTTTACGCGCGCAATGGGCAAGGAGTGAAACCAATAGTCCCTGGGATGATGTATGTGGACGACATAGTGCTGTCAGACAATGTAAGGATTTTACAAAGACTTGCGCAGATATTTGGCAATTCAGTGACAAATGTAAGCCTGTTAAGAATGGCGAGCTGCAATGTAGGATTGCCACCCAATTACGACTGGGGGACAAGACACGCATCCCCCACTCTCCGTCGCTGCAGCTAGGCTGCGTTCGAAGAAGCGGGCTTTGTGCTGAAAACCGCCTCCATCCACCAGCCCCATCGCCGTTGTGACGAAACGGGTTCGACGGACGAACTATTGTGCCCGAGGTCCCCAGCGCGGACCTGATTTGCTACGCGTGAGCAAGCTGCCGCGGGAAAGCCGTTTTATGTCGCTTCCCATGCGCCGGCCGGCACGCAGGACAACGAGCTACCCAGAATGTCTCCGAGGTACCCGGAACGGCGCCCCTCTGACGTCGGCGCCGGACATCGGAAGGTGTGTGCCTATGTGTGCGTAAACTGTTCTGCGGAACGGCGCCCCTCTGACGTCGGCTTCAGACCTCGGAATGTGTGTGCCTTTGTGTGCGTAAACTGTTCTTCGGGGCGGCGGCGAATTTACAATGAGTAAACGAACGCTCGCCTCACCTTGTTTCGCGGGAGGCGGCTAGTTTTGCGATGACGAAACGAACATTCGCCGCCTTGTATCGCCGACGGACCGAGTGTTTAAAAACGGCTGTTGTGCGGATGCTCGACACACTTTCTCTTGAGCAGTCATGTTGGACTGACACTCTTTTTCTTAAGCACTCATGTTAGACTGATGCACTTTTCTCAAGCAGTCATGTTAGACTGATTTAAATACTGTAAATAAACCCATTTTCCTCGTTCTCGTTGAGAAGCAGTTCTTCCCTTCATCAACGTCCTCACCGTGGATAAGTTGGACGACGGCATGGGCCAGCTACCTTCGAATTCATGCCGGACTCCAATCTTGGCAACGGATCTCGAGCGATGGGATTGAGCCCCCAATCCTGACAAGCCCTACGTTCGCCACAGATAAATTGGGCATTATGATTTTTATTAGAGACAGTAATTAGGTGATATCAATTCAACGGCAAGTGATACCCATAATCAAGGAGTACAAGCATCTGGGTGCACACATAAGCGAACGAAAGACGTACTCAAATATCTACCAAGACAACCTAAAAATGAAGGGGAAGCGGAACGCTGTAAAATACGAAACGTAGGGCACTTTAGGGCTACTATAAATATCAGCTGGTACAAGGAATTTGGAAAGGAATGGTTCAAGCTCTAGCGGTTGCAAATATTCTGTGCTGAAAGTCAGATATTTCGTAGAGATTAAGCTAACCAAAATCGGTTGTCCGGTTTCCTTTGGGGTCCCAGATATATAGTAAAACCACAATTGAGAAAGTGCAGGGTGACATGAATTAGGCCACTTCTGAATTCATATGAACGCAAAACTAAATCACTTTTGGAGAGAAACTCGGAAACATGGATGAAAATGAATGGACGGCAAAAATGCACAAATATCTCTACTTCAAAAGCAGGGATACTTAATAGAGTAGGAGGGAAGACAGGCGGTGAATAAGTACACAGTAATTAAGAGTGCAAATAGGCAACAAGAAGCCTTAGGAAAATGGTAGGTGACCCTAATCTTTGACTTGGGTGTCTCTTGGCTCTCGCACCTCGGCGTTGGTGTTGTTTAGGTTAACTTTAGGCGAACGCAGCGCACTAAACGAACTCGGAGGTAACTGTTTGCCATTAATTAGCCGCTTAAATAACACGCCATTTTCTTGTCTGTGATGCAGTTAGTGATGTCGTTACTTCCGCTTTCTACTTCTCGGTCTCCAAGAATTTCGCCAAAGTCGTGCTCACGTGGCGGCTCTCTAAAGTCTACGATTCTGTGCTTTGGTGTGCGGTAACCAGTTATTTCTAATTAGTTGTAATTATTCCTGACACTTTAGTAATTCAACTTGCAACTAAACTTATGCTCTGATATCATATCTATAATGAAACTCGTGAATTTTGTGCTCTACTATTTCTTTCATTTTTTTTTCTTATTTATTTTGAATTTCTTCCCTGGTCGTCGCAGGAAGAGGACCGGAAGTTGTGCGTAAGAAACGAGAGAACTATTCGACGCTGGTGCCACTAAAAAGAAAGTCAGAGAAAGAGAGTAAAGTGTAAGCAAAGGATGAAAACAGCAAACACAGTGCAGGAGGAAAAGAACTTCTTCGAGCACTCGATAAAATTGGCGTCTACCCTGTCGCATTTACAAACTGACGGTGCACCCTATGGACCAGAGCTGGAGGTGGGCACCACACAGGAGAGATCATAGCCCATACAAACAAGAGTGTAAAAATACACAAACATAAGTGAATCAACCGTGCGGGACAAGATAAGCAGCAGTCCCTGCTTTTCCGGTACAAAGGGGGACACGGAAGAGAGAATGAACCACCGACAATATTAGAGAGAAAGACGAGACACCTTGGACCTGCTAGAGTCCAGTCTTTATCATGCAGACCGGAAAGGTAAAGGAGTACATGCATGCGACTTGGTCGGCAGAGGAGTGCCAGTGAGTCTTGATAATTAGTCTATGGCTTCCAAATGCCAAGTTTGCCAAGGTAAGGCAGTTGAAGGGCAGAAGCAAGATGAAACCAGTGTACTTTACTGTTAATTGAAAACAGCGTTCATAGATTTTCAGGAACTATGTGAATAAACTTCAAGCGCCGATTATAAAGAGAACTTATCGCTTATATTATCGAGGCCTAACATGAGGTAAACAGAGCTACACTTCATGGGAGTCGGGTTCACGCCCGACGGCGTAGCGGGTCGGGCGGTATGAATAAACAGAACGTGAGGAAGTGATTTGCTTATATTCTTTCAGTTTGGTTATGCCAGTCTGACGGTTCCCTACTCCTTTAGCACTCAATCTCTAGAGATAGTTAACTAGATTATTCTCTCCAGTTTACTGCGTTTTCCTTATGCAGCCCGAATCTTGGCCGATCCTGTAATTTCGTAGGCGCCACAGTTTTTCCTACTACGACAATGAAGAAGACGATGATCATCAACATAATCAACTCCACCATTAAGACATCTCAACTGCCACGAATGGTTCAGAGTGATATTCCAATAAACGCCCCTCGTGGACTGGACAGCGCTGGGAGATGCGCCGATGACACTCGAATAACACTTTCGTTGCATGAATAAAATAGCCATGTTTGGAGCCCATCTTCAATATTGTTGGACCAAACGCTTAAAACTTTAATAAGAAAGGTTTCGCGAACGCTACGCGATGTTACGATTGGCGTGTAACACCCCGAGCAAAAAGGATGCTCAAAGACCATGCCTAATCGAAACGGAGGATAGATTCCCAATTTTATATGGTTATCTGGAGTGGTTGACGGTCTGGCGGGTGCCCCGCAGTGATTTCGGGCACCTTTGTGTGTGTGCGACCAAGGGGAGAACCCTTTTCGCAAACTGTCCAACTCTAGGGGCGAACGCTTTCCGCGAACCAAACAGGACCCGTGGGTTGGCGCCAGAGGATGCAAGCGCGTGGAAACGTCACCTGAGAGAAAGGATCAGCCGCCCCCCCCGACCGGACTCCGTGGATTGCCGCGAGAGGATGCGAGCACATGCAATGTCACTTGGGAGAAGGTATCAGCCGCCCATCCCCGACCAGACTCAGTGCATGTCACGTGACGTTGACGTGCGCAAGATCCCACCTACGATTTTAGTGGGCCTATTTAAGGGGCCCCGCAATGTAGTTTTTCAATTCATTCATTCATTCTCTTCTTATCCTTCACCAAGCATTGAATAAATTGCAAGTATCGCACTAGAAATCGTTTCGTCCCTGCCTGGTCGCCATGGTCTACCGGACGTCTGCAGCCTGCCGACAACGTCACGCTACCCTATAGTAACGCCGGTCGAGCCTGACGAACCAGGCGTTGCAACATCGGACAGTTATCTCTATTTCGTAGGGTCCCAAAAATCGACGGAGCCGAAATAACCATCACCGCCTGTGATGGCGATATCGGGAACCCTGCATTTCGTCATGTTGCCAACGTCAAAAAAGCAAGAGCGGCCGAATGTCCATATTTAAACCCTAAATAACGCAACTTCGGCGCATTTACGCGCTTAACTGCAGAAGTTCGTCAGATTGGCTTCTAGTTTGGTCACCGTAAAGGTAAGCATAGCGTCACCGCGAGTCAGGTTTCTTCAATATTCTTTTGAACGGTTGGCGGAGCGAAAGGCACAATCTGAAGCACAGTGTCTCCAGAGTCTTGTGTTCATTGTTGACGGCTGTGCCACTTTTGCTAGCACCTACAGCACAACCAATTGTTTCCCTGGAAACAACCTTTCGCATGTTTTGTAAACATGGCAGTACTCATTTGTGTGTGTGTGTGTGTTGTGCACGATTCTTGCGTTGTTGTGAGGTCCAACAGGTTTGTCACATCGTTTCCAGCTGTGGGCTGGACCGGAATTACTGGGAACGATGTGGCAATTCATTAGGCAGATATTTTGTGTCCTTACGAGCGCCACTTTTATGCGGAGTTCTTTTGATGCCCATACGAAGCTTCCGTTCTCCACACAGTGGTGGTGTAGGCAAGTGGCCCCGTGACAAAAGAACACAACAACAGCGAACCCAGCGGCGATGTCGTAAAAAGCCGAGGGACATGTCAAAACACTGTCGACACTTTCTTAAATATAATTGCATGTAATCAAGGACGAGAGTGTGCCCTTTGCATGTGTGTGACCTTTGCATGTTTTGTAAACATGACAGTAGTCATTGTGTGTGTGTGTGTTGTACACGATTGTTGCGTTGTACAACAGGTTTGTCACATCGTTTCCGGCTGTAGGCTGGACCGGAATTACCCGGAATGATGTGGAAATCAGT
Organism: Dermacentor andersoni; assembly: GCF_023375885.2. Lineage (NCBI taxonomy): Eukaryota > Metazoa > Arthropoda > Arachnida > Ixodida > Ixodidae > Dermacentor > Dermacentor andersoni. The sequence continues at coordinate 116,341,765 of NC_092821.1, read as the reverse complement.
CGTGTATTGATTAGGCACATCTTTCGTGTGCTTACGAGCGCCACTTTTATGCGGAGCTCTTTTGATTCCCATACGAAGCTTCTATATTCTCCACACAGTGTTTTTGAAGGCGAGTGGCCCAGTGACAAAAGAACGTGACAACAAACACGCACGCAGCGTCGATGTCGTAACAAGCCGAGTGACACGTCAAAACACTGTCGACACTTTCTTTAATATAATTGTATATAATCAAGGACGACAGTGTGCCCTCCAGCCCGATAATTTGTGAATGCAGGTTGCCATCGACGAGTTTTTAAATTTCAAAGAATGAATCGACGAATGCACGCGATGGCCCACTTGTTGTTGCATTAATTCCCGCCGATACTGCATCCAACTTATAATCGTTGAATAGTGCAATCGGAAGATGTCGCGGTGCGAACCGTCGTCTGGTAGGTGATGAAAGCGTGAGATTACAGATACAAGCCTCCTTTTACAATCATAAGTTTCACATATAGAGTCTCATTTCTGGGCGCGGGAAATAGCGTGTACACATCTCGATACCGTTGAATCCATGACAACGAAGCTCTCCCAGACTGCACAGTAATGACGAACACGCTTGCGTTCCATATGTATTCATGACTTTGTCGCCTACCAGCGTGTAGGCACAACTCCAGCGGGCCTGGGTAATGTGTGACCGACGGTGAAACCGAACCTCTGCCATCGAGCACAGCGGAGTACGGTGCGCTAACTGTTGGACCACGATCTTCAAAAGCAGAAAACCTATTCAGCGCGAATTTTTGGTTTGCTACTTCAAGTATTTTTTTCACCTATCTTTTGTTGTCTATTTTTGTACGCGGAAGCGATATTTGCGATATTGGTGATGTGTCACTGTGTACGTGTGCGTTAATTAGTTAATAGCGACAGCCGTAGATAAAAAAAGTATAACAATTTTCTTGCGGTTGCGGCGTCTCAACGGCTACAGTACGAGAATTCTTCGCGATGACTTTTGTGTGAAGTGTTGATTGAAAGGTACACGGTGTTTTCACCCTATTGTGATCGTTGTTTAGAGGGCGGGGGTATATCTCTGAGAGATTTCTTATTCTAGCTACAAGGTGTGAGGTGTGAGAGAGATATTCGAGGTCATATACTTTAAGTGCTGCAGATGTCATGATGTAAACGGCTTTCGACCTTGTCGTTCTTATATGCTGATATTTTACGCACAATTGCAGTGAAGGTAACAACAGATGAAAGAAACTTTATACTGTTGTGGTTTGGCCTGCCTTCGCAATTTCTCAATCCCTTTGCCCTCACGTTTGCGTGGAATATGTCTAATACACTTATGTTTTGATCGCATGTGCATTAAAAGTTGCTCGAGATTGGGTTCATTGCTAAAGCCACAACTTGCGTAAATAAGCTCCTTCTTGTCCTTCAGTCAAAGCACAATGCGCATTTTGACTGTAGCGGTTTGTTTTCTGGCGGCAGCGTTTTGGGAAGTGGCCAAAGCATCTAATTTTCTCTCGCACGCAACCGCCGAAAACAGCTCCGACAATTTGGAATACTGGATAGGGTTTCACGATGAAGTGGCGTTTCTTGCATGCGCCAACCATCGCGAAGGCTTGGAGCACCCGCTCTTACGCACCCTTCCGAAAGCGTCGACGGTATGGTCGCATCCCGGTGAACGCTTTTATGGGTTCGCAAAACGCAACCTTTATAAAGACGTCAGGATGGTTGTTTTGCTGCTGAGCGGTGTGGGAGAAGAGGGCTTGTGCGCTCGTATTCCAGGAAAGGCTCTATTCGGGACAAACTTAGCCGACTGGCTCATCTTGAGAGTCAGCGACGCGATGCGGCAGGCAAGGAACACGGCGGCGTCGAAGGCATCGTCTCTGTCTTGCAGAAATTTGGCTGCCCCGTCGCCGAATCGAGATGTGTGCGTGTCGTTTGAGGGAGCGACTGCGCTGCACAACAAACGCGGGTTTCCCCAAAGGGACGAGCAGAAGCGGCTGTCCGCGGCGCTCGCTGGACAGCAGATAGTGATCGCTTGCACCCCGACGAGATATACGAATTCTCCCGGAAGCCTCAGTTGTTACACGCCTTTCGCTCAGGGAATACTGCGAGCGCTTCGCAGTTACAACACGACGCTCATTCTGAAGCGCTGTAAAGATTTGGACGAGGGAGGTAGTGCGGTACTCCGCGGAGATGCGGACATTTTGATGGCCTTCTCGAAGCAAGACGAACAGACTATGGAACTCTTCAACCTGCCCCGTCCTCATGATTACGCGTACGAAACATTCTATTCCTTGAGAAAGTGGGGCGGCGCGGAAGTGTCATTCTTCGCAGTTTTGCTAGATTCCAAAGAAGGGTTTTGCAGCCTCCTGGCCGTCATGCTTCTCGTGTGGCTAGCGATGGGCGTTCGCGACTTCTTCGATACTGGCGCGTTTCGCCTGGACGCAGTCCTGGACTTTGGAATGTTTCTGATCGCTTCCTTCCTCGCAAACTCTGCGCCACTGCCCCAGCAAGGCGCCGGAAATCGCAGGAACAGCCCTAGGCTTTCGCGCGCGATCACCTTGACCGCCTGGATGCTGGCAATATTTCCACTGTCGGTTTACTTTCGCGGTGAGCTCACTTCGCGTCTGGCGGTGACGGCCCCGCTCGACCAGATGGACACGCTGGAAAAGCTGGAGCACGCGCTGGACAGAGGAGACGTCCAACCGTGCATCGTAAGAGACGGCTGCATGAGTACCACCATCGAGGGCACCATTCCGTACAGGAACCAGACATTGCTGGCCAAGCTGCAGAAGGCATTTCGCCTTCAGAAAAGGAAAACTGCCAACGTTTTCAACTCCGCGATGGGTTGCCTAGAGTGCGCGAGTAAACCAGGCTTCGCGTGTTTCACGTGCAACCTGGAGGGTTGCCGCGCCCTTGCAGCAAGGCGGCGCTTGGTCGAGTCTCGAGAGCCGTTTAACCTGGCTTTCGCCACAATGCCTACAACCAAAGGCTACCGTCTAGCACGAGCCTACGACCACCTGCTGCAGAGGTTGTTCGAGACGGCGCTCAGCCCGTTCAACGAAAAAGAAGACCACTGCGATCCGCGCGACGAGCCCAGCTGGCACGCTGGTGGCGACCCACCAGGCGCGAAAATTACGCAAGTATTCGAATTGTCGGCCTTCTTTGCGGCGTTTGCGTGCCTGATGTGTCTGTCGCTCGTTGTTCTTTGTGTTGAGCTTACGTTTGGTTGCCACCGCATGACTCACGGTAGTTAATTCTCTGTGAGCGTGTGTGTAGATATTGTGGGGTTTCCGGCTCTCGCAGTGGTTGTGTGGAGGCATTGCGTTGTGTTGCCGGGGGCTCTGTGTCCCTCTCCTCCTTGCCTGGATGGGGTGGCAGCGGGTTATAAAACACTGTCGCTCTGCTTTCATCCCGCCCACGCGAGGGTCAACAGGCTTTCGCCATTGGCTAACATTTTGGCGGGATTCGGGCCCTGCTTGCGTGCACTCCGGGGTAAGCGCGCGCAAGACGGGCGCCCGGGGAGACCACATCGGGGCGTCTGAAGGTGCGTGCGGGTTCCTCTCTGCCGGCGGCGGCCTTCTTTGTCCGCCGCCGGCCGATGGTTACTTCGGCTCGTCGGGGTCCCGGCCTCGGCGGGCGCGCGCGCACTCTTCCGTCGTCTCGATGTCCTGAGGCAGCGTCTGCCGATCGTGCCCCCGTCTGTTCGTCTGTCGTTTCTCTCTATTTCCCTTTTCTCTGCTGTGGGGCGCACGATGGCAGGCGCTGACCGAAGGATAGGCAGCGTCTTACTGCTGGGGTTCTTTGTTCCTCGTTTCTTTGTTCTCTCTCTGTCGCGGTGCGCCATTAGCGGCCACCGGCGACCATTCGGCCATGTTTTGTGTAATTAGATTCATATTCGGGCCTGACGTTAAAACGGATGTTTGTATTGAGTCCCACCTCAATAAATGTACTTTCTGGCTTCTCGAGAGATTTGCCTAGGGTCTCCCTTGCTGCGCGCGCGGTCTCGCCTTCCCCTAAGCTGTGGGGCCGGCGGGGCGCATACGCGCGCAGCTGCGCGTCGGCACACGGAGCGGACCGGAGCAGGCGCGGACGCGCAATGCCCTGCACGCATGGCGGCTCGGAGTGCTCGAATCCGCGGTGGTCGTCCGGCGCGCGCGGAATCTGAGCGTGCGCGCCGTGAGCGTCGCGGGTGAAGACCACAATATGCAGTAGTAATGACTACCATATCATTACCGCTCATATGTTTTCTCGGAAAGTACTCGGTACCTCTACAAGCGCAGAGCTTTAGCTTGCGCTTACGAATTACGAGGTTAACAGGAGCCCTGAGTAGCGAAGGCGGTAGCGACATCTTGTGCAGTGACAACGCATTTAAATTATGTGTTTATGTGAGTGACCTAGTTGTAGAAAAATTATGAAACGACTGCAATATTACTGATTATGTCGCAACAAACAGCAGCAGTTGCCGAGCGGAACCTGATAGGTCGGTGCAATATTGGCTTTGCATGCTTTTTTAAACTCCGCGTTAGGAAACGTTGTCGCCAGCGTTGTCGCGGCCGTGCTCCTTTCCGGTGACCCCGCGAAGTGATCGTGCCAGATAGGCGTACACGATGTGACTTAAAACATCGGAGTTCAAATTTGCTGGTCTTGCGTCGACTGAAAGAGGACAACGGCAGAACGCAGGAGGAGGGTGAGCTGAGATCCTTTGGCGCGCCCACGAAAGGACATCGGGGCACAGGAGCAAGGATCAACTACAAGTCGAACGTCGGCAGCTGTGAGATGGCAGCTGTGGCATACGTCAGCTGTGAGACACTCATTCACGTTTCTTTCGCTAAAATATAGTCATAATCATCATCAGCCTGGCTACGCCCACTGCAGGGCAAAGGCCTCTCCCATACTTCTCCAACTACCACGCTCATCTGCTAATTGTGGCCAGGTTGTTGCTGCAAACTTCTTAGTCTCATCCGGCCCCCTAACTTTCTGCCGCCCCCTCCTATGCTTTCCTTCTCTTGGAATGCAGTCCGTAACCTTTAATGACCATCGGTTATCTTCCCTCCTCATTACATGCCCTGCCCATACCCATTTCTTTTTCTTGATTTCAACTAAGATGTCATTAACTTGCGTTTGTTCCCTTACCCAATTTGATATTTTCTTATCCCTTAACGTAACAACCATCATTATTAATTCCATGCCTGGTTGCGTCGTCCAGAATTTAAGTATAATCCTTTTCGTAAGCCTCCAGGTTTCTGCCCCGTAGGCGAGTACTAGATTATGTACCGTGCGACAAAAGCTGGAGCGCTCAAAGAACAATGATGCTGTACCACATGACTAGTTTACGTGGATTGCCTGCTATCTGTGAAATATTGCCACCATTATTGAATCGTATTTTCGTATTTTCTGTCTGTGCCGCACGTTGCCCCGTGTTAACCAAACCATGTGCGCGACCCTCCGCTTACCTTCACTCTTGCTTTAACTTGTGTGCATCCAAACAAAGTGCGGTGAACGTTGTAACCGTATATCACACGGGATTTCACATGTGGTAATTCATTTCCGGGAAGCTAGAGCTGTAATTTTATGCAGCTATAATTTGACTTTGTCTTTTTATTTATACTGAAACCCCACTGTGTGCTTTTAGCAGGGGGAATTTACAATGGCTAAGTTTAGTAACCTTTCAGAGAAAGGAAAAGTATGGAGAAAAAAAAAATTGCACGCTTTGTGCTTGCACCACGATGCCGCACTTGTAACTAAAAACGCAGAAGCGGAACATTGCAATAAACTGCGAACAGAGCACGTCATGCGAGGTACATATCAGTGGTGAAACTGTGCAGGAAAAACGAATACCTACGAGTCTTATTGCGTGTTGTTAAATTGTTAACGCGTGTCTCCGTCTTGTCTTATATCCCGCAAAAAAGAAAGTCTTCATAACTGACAGAACTTTAACAAGCCAAAGGCAGCTTCCTTGCGTTAGTGTCGGGAGGTTGACTTCCTCTAATAAAGTAGTGAACGTCGTTGGTCCAAAGCGGTTACAAATAAAACGCATCGTCATGTTTCAATTTTGCTCATATGTTTTTGAGTATGGTGCTACCAGGTTATGGATGCGTGGTGTAAAGATGGAGGTATGATTGCCCTAAACGCAGTAAGACGAACCACCAGAGTATAAAGGTTCAGTACTATTCTCAAGAAGAGAATCTGATTGTAAGCAGAGATAAAACGACATTTCATTCCATTTCATTTTATTTCCTTAAGACCCCGTAGTAGGGGTATTACATAAGGGGTGGGGATACAACATATATAAAGAAGTGTTATAATGCATTAAATTCTGTAAACGAAAAGGTTGTGACATCTTGAACAAATTGTGAAGAGCAGGTGATGGCAGCGATTTGACGAGGAAGCCCATTCCAGATTTAAATGCTCGGTAGAAAAATGAGGCAGAAAATGTATTTGTGCGTAAATGTTGTTGTGCTACCTGCTGGGGATGGCCAATGCGTTGTGCCCGGCGTGTTGAGGGAATAATGTATGGTGGTCGATTAAGCGTCGAATAGTAGAACTTGCAATTAAGCACAAATAATTTCCCCTATGTTCCCTGTGGTGTCAGTGTTTGTTGGCTTCTCATGATATGACTAATAAAAATCGGGCCTCTCGGCTAACCCTCCTTCTTCACGTTTGGTCGATCTAGTCATTTGAAGTCTAAAGACCAGGGTACTTCTAGTGTTCAATATCAGAGAGAAAACTGTTACGTCGTGAATAACTGAAATCAAGAGGGTCGTGTTGACGAAAAATTTTCATAAGAAGTGTCTCTTCAGAAGTATACACATTTGCAAATCTTCAAGCCAGGATATAACCTCTTAAGGCGCCTAGTTTAACAGCATTTGATCAACGTACAGCGCTTTCACTTTTGGAGTATATGTTGCAGGCGTCGGCATATATCTTTTTACAGGTATGCCATTTAGTGCTTCATTTATGAACAGAAGAACCGAAAGGGAACTTAGTACACAGCCCCGAAGAACACCAGAGTCATCTGACACTCTGTGAGAACGTTGATCATTAAAGAAAACATTGGATCTCTGCTTATCTCTCAAACCGACCGCAATTCGCAAGCTGTTAATATTTAAATATTATGCTACCTGACAGAGTAGTTTCTTGTGTGAGACGTTATTAAACCTTTCGCAGAATTCATGAAAGTTGGATGTCTGTTTTCCTGAATTTATTGCTTGAGCGAAATCGTGCGGCTGTTGTTACAAATTGAGTACAAGTATAAATACCTTTCCAATGCGCGTGTTGCGAAGTTGACAAAATACCAAACTCATCTAACATATTGCGAAATATGTTTTTGTATCATGTGCATAAGAAGTCTGCATAAAGTTGAAATTAAAGTATTTTAGTTAGCGATGTCTAGACTGTCTATTTGCATGCATATGAAGAGGCTTGACTCTACCCATTACTCAGTAGTCTGGAACTTGTTCGCCAGTCAAATATTTAGACAAGATTGTCAAATACTTTGAGAACACGCACTTTTAGCGACTCGCTGGGTATACCGTCAAGGCTCAGGTTATGTTTAGATTATCCTGGAGAAGTGAATTCATCATCATCATCAGCAGCAGTAGGTGCAGCAGCAGCCTGGTTACGCCCACTGCAGGTCAAAAGCCTCTCTCATAGTTCTCCAACAACCCCGGTCATGTACTAATTGTGGCCATGTTGTCCCTGCAAACGTCTTAATGTCATCTGCCCACCTAACTTTCTGCCGCCCCCTGCTACGCTTCCCTTCCCTTGGAATCCAGTCCGTAACCCTTAATGACCATCGGTTATCTTCCCTCCTCATTACATGTCCGGCCCATGCCCATTTCTTTTTCTTGATTTCAACTAAGATGTCATGAACTCGTGTTTGTTCCCTCACCCAATCTGCTCTTTTCTTATCCCTTAACGTTACACCCATCATTCTTCTTTCCATAGCTCGTTGCGTCGTCCTCAATTTAAGTAGAACCCTTTTCGTAAGCCTCCAGGCTTCTGCCCCGTAATTGAGTACTGGTAAGAAACAGCTGTTATACACTTTTCTTTTGAGGAGTAATGGCAACCTGCTTTTCATGATCTGAGAATACCTACCAAACGCACCCCAGCCCATTCTCATTCTTCTGATTATTTCAGTCTCATGATCCGGATCCGCGGTCACTACCTGCCCTAAGCAGATGTATTCCCTTACCACTTCCAGTGCCCCGCTACCTATCGTAAACTGCTATTCTCTTCCGAGACTGTTAAACATTACTGTAGTTTTCTGGACATCAATTTTTAGACCCACCCTTCTGCTTTGCTCTCCAGGTCAGTGAGCACGCACTGCCATTGGTCTACTGAGTTACTAAGCAAGGCAATATCACGAGCGAATCGCAAGTTACTAAGATATTATGCATTAACTCTTATCCCCAACTCTTCTTAAACCAGGTCTCTGAATACTTCCTGTAAACACGCTATGAATAGCATTGGAGAGATCGTATCTCCCTGCCTGACGCCTTTAGGCGTGAATTGGGTGTGCCCTATTCAGTAAATACAATGGAATTATTCTAAAGTATTTAGGAAAAGATTAATTGGCACATGTCAGGAAAAAACAGCAGTAACACACTACCTGCGGTCTTCTACCATCTGAAACTGGTGGCTTCAAGGCGCTCTATCTGCATAAAGTACAAAACTATTCAAGTCAGCATCAAATCACTACATTCAGTGCTTATTGACTCCAACACTGACGGTAGAGCCAGACTGCTACTGCGAGACAAACTTGTTCTACGGTATTAGTGCTACTTTACATGACATTTATTCATTACCAGAGCGCTTTAGGTACAACCGAGCAAATAGATGCTATGAGTTATGCCTGTCGTTTTTCAGTGCACGCTTGCTTGCTATAATACGTGGCAATGCTTCCGGCGCCAGTGAAAGCTGAGAAATCAGAGGCGTTTGCTATGTTTAATTTCCTCCCGAAGTCAATTTCTGCGCCCACTGAAGCGACATACACCAACGAATGTCGGCAACCTGCAGATACGACATAAATGCACGTAACTCATGCTGTTATTTTTGATTGGTTGGACATGAAGATATTGTGCGCGTTTATGCTGTTCACACAACAACTGTAAAAATAAAAATAAATGTGTTTTAGGCTCCTGAAAGCTACGCCGCGCAGGTGCGTAGGTCTTGTGGAATACAAACAAATTTTTTCGGAACTATGTAGGTGCGCCACCGGGCAACTGTCTGCACATAGCGTGCTGTTGTCGATCGCTCATTTCTATATTGAAGCAGTGCTCTTCTATAGGACCCCTGTCGGATGTCTTGTCCTCGTCAGCCCAGCTGCTGAAATCTAGCTGTGCCTCAGTCCTGCAGTAAACGTTGTGCAAAGTTTGGCTGTCCGAGCGCTCCTACTGACTGTGTGAGCGTTCGTCACGATTGTCTGTAACTGCGCCGTATACCCGGCTGCATATCTACAATTGCTAGTAAGTATACAGTGGGGCGTGTCGTTTCTCGGGACGCTCGACGTTTCTGCGCAGGCGCGAGTATGAGCGGGTGCGAGAGAGAAAATGTGGGGGGCCTTTGCTCTTTGATTATCTGACGCTGCCTCGACACCACGGAGAAGTTTCTTTGCGCGCGTTGTATGTGTTCGTCCATAGACGGGCCGGTATTGCGGACTTGTATGGAGCTTGTTGACGATCGGACGCTGGCTGCCGGCGCGCTAAAACAGGCGAAGCAGCTGGCACCGACGCCTCACTTGGCGATGGCTGTGTCCGACAGACTCTCTCGCAGGTGCGGTACTTGTGCTAAGTCAGCTGTGCCAGAGCATACCTGTGTTGCGCCTTATGGCGATTTACTTCGAAAATAACATCACAGATGTTTCCGTGGCAGCAGGAGTAGGGACCGTAATAGAAGCCGAGCCGCATATATTGGAAATCTAGAAGGGAGAGCGCCTAACCAACCGCGGCTGAACGCGACTGGCTGGAGGGCTGCCGATGACGCTCAACGGCCTTGCAACCACTATGATAATACTCCGCGGCTCCCTAACGCCTTTCACGGTAACGTAACCTTACCTAACGTGGCCAAGGCGCAAAGGCTACAATCCGCGCGGCGTAACCGCTGCGAGAATACGCCGCGCCACCCTAACGCCTTTTACGGAAACTTAACCTACCGTAAACCTAAGCTAACCTAACGTGGGCGAGAAGCAAAGCCAATAATCCTCACGGCGTGACATCAAGCAATCGCGTTAATTTTTGAAGGTACAGCGCCGTAAGGGGCGACAAAGTTATAATCTGGCATGACTGACTCAGCACCGACGCCTCAGGCGCGTTAAAGTCTGCCCAATGTACCTTCACCGACCACCAAATGAGGCGTTCGTGCTCACTCCTTCACCTCCTGCTTCACGGCGCCGTCAACCAGCGTCGGAGCGTAAACTCGACCCCACTCCTCAATGCGGGCACGCCTAGGGAACAAACGCACACAACACAAGCAAAGAAACTTCTCGGTGGTGCCTAGGCAAAGCCAGATATTCGGGGAGCAAAAGCCCTCTGATTTTCTCTCGCGTAGCCGCTCTTACACGCGTGTGCGCACAAACGTCCGCCGCCTCCGGAAATGCCGCGCCCCTCCTTACGCGTACCAGCGATTCTCGAAATGCTACCCGGCTGCACGTAAATCAACGAAAATCGGGGAGCTGTTGCTCCACTGTTTCCCTATAGCGACAACGAGCGACGGAGAATGTGGTTGGAGGCGCTTGGTTCTGCAAATTAGTTAAAGCATCTCGACAAGTGAGACTTCCGAGACGACGGCGAAACTCGACGGGGCATCGAGCGACGACGGCTGTGTTCCGGCGCATGTACCAAGAAGGCCGCACATGCTCGCTCCCACAGTTGGTCCTGCTGCTCAGGAGCAGCGCGCAGGAGCCGACCAAGACGTGAGTACAATTTTCAGTAGCCTGCGCGCCAATAGTTTGCAGTCAGCAGCCTGGCTCAGCCTCAGTCAGTCAGTCAATAGTTTGCAGTCAGTCAGCCTGGCTCTACAAAAGCAGAGACCCTCGCACGGGGCTCAACTGCCTTTGCTCGTTTGTGGTTTGTTGACCCAAGCAACTCTCTTTTCCCGGGAAACGTCAGTGGCTGCTTCATCCAACATGAACTGCAGAACTGTTTGCGTGCAGCAACGTGTCGTTACAAGCAAAGTCGGCATCACGCAAACTGCGTTGAGAGTCCGTAAAACGCGGCGTTCGTTGCTACCGACGTGGCGCACCTTCATCGAATCTTGAAGCGTACTCTAGAACTTGTTTAGTAGAGTAGTTTGCTGGGCCAGTTGGTGCATTGTCCTGGCGTCCGTACTTGCTGGAAACCATTTTACGTTCTAGAAATTGTATCCATACAGTGGCAACATTTGCATCTGTGCAGCGTTACCTTATATGGGGCACCAAAGCGTGCGCGTATTAGTATTGTGCAGCGCGAGAGGGTGGCACAGAAACGCTGTCAAACGCAATTTTTGCAATAAGCACTGCCCTATACCACAATCGCGTGTAACACAATAAGCACTACGCTACCACAATCTTATTTCATGACGATCTACGCAGGAAACCAAGTACCGTGTATAATAAAAGCCTGTTTTTGTGGAGTTGCTGGCATGACACCACAATTTTGCCGCAGCACTGGACACATCGGGACATTTGTCACATTTGTTGTTCACGTAAAGAATACGATCGAGCCAAGTGTCAGTCAACACAGAGCCCCGTTGCTTTATTTGCTCAACTATATATACGTTGTGGGTAGGAGAGGAAACACGTTTAAGATAGCTTTCGAGGGCATGTTCGTTGGTTCGATCGTTAGTGGGCATGCGCAGTAATGCCGAGTTGAACATGATGTGTATGCCTTTATAAAATACGATACATCCTCTTTTCTGTATAAACACGAAAGTGAAAATATTATCGAAAGGTATTGCGAGGGGTTACGAACATTGCTTAAAATTGCTGCCGTATTGGAGGCGCTGTGGTGGTCTTCTTTGCCGTGTTGATCTCCTCAAAAGCGGGTTGTCTCATTTGATATCGCCGGTGCACCTCCGTTTGACGACGTATGTTCGTTTACAATGCCGTCGTTGTCGCTTTCGTCGTCCGTGGAGTCTCCGGTGGATGACTCCATGCTGAAAGGTTCGGCTGTCGCAAGAAGGTGCTGCCGGTTCCGACGCAGAATTTTGCCGTCTTCTGTCTCTACTCGGTAGGACCTTGGTTGCTCCGCTCGCATCACTCTGGCTTTGGTATCCCATCGGTCTCCGCGCACTCGTACGACTTGTCCTTTCCGTAAAGGAGCCAGGGAGCGTCTCTCCCTCTCTCTCGACCTCGGTTCGTCCTTAGGGACTGTCTGAGGAATCTGGGGTCTGAGGGGTGTTATTTAAGGAGCTTGAAGCTTCACTGTTTGTCTCGCTCCTAATGACTACGACAACATGCAAACATTGCGTGAATAATTCTCCGCCGCGAAAGCTCTCCTCGTCTCTGACTCTGCGCGAAGTGGGATCAAGACCTCCCGCCGGTCACGCGTACCTCAGCACACGCAACAGGGGTATTCCCATCCTACGTCGTCCAGCTCCAGGTAGCGCCTCACGCGGGCCCAGCAGTCTTGATTAAGGCCGTCCAGTTGCATGCGCCCGTCCTGACGTGGCAGGCACGTGACCTGCTCCTTGACGACCCCGGCCAGTCGCATGAAGTCGTGCAGACCCTCGATGCGCCGGGCATTTTGTCGTACCATGTCGGCTGCCTCGGGCTCGTCGACGGACAACACTTGGGCGAGCTCTGCCACGAGAGCTGGATGGCGGGAGACCCGGTCCAAACCTGCGGCGCATAACCTGGCGAGAAAGGGATGTTACTCTTTTTTAGCACGCTTGAGGGCACCAATGTCACTGCGTGTAAGCACCAAGCCGCGGTACATTTTCAGGTTTCGCACGCCTTCTTTGGAGCGCGGAAAAAAAAGCTGAAACCACAGCGGCTATCTTTTCGGATAGAATTACGTTGACTATTGCCTCCCGATCTCTACGCTAAAGAATGCGTTGGATTTCCTGCGCGCAATACGCTAGAACATGGCTGATTCTGGTAAAGGGAAAATGAGACATCCACCCAAACGTAGCTATGTGCTACAAAGGAAACCCGGACCAAGACGTCCCGGACCGGGGCGAATTTGTCTCCATCTGCGTAGCTTTTTTTTCGAGGAATCCGTTTGGGTTTACTTTGTAGCACTTAGTTACGTTTGTGTGGATGCCTCATTTTCCCTTTATTGCCTCTCTCCACCTTGCGGGCTTCCGCAGAACTATTACGTCAAACTCTTGGCTGATTCTATTGCTGTGATTAATGACTTAGACTCGTAATAAAATACACAAGAGGACAAGAGCACACGCAACAATAGTTGCCTGCATTTCTGTTGCGGCCACCCGGATTTTTAAAGCCTTACACTAATCAGCCGAAGCATCTCGTACAGACTCGGATTGCGCAAGACAAGGGGTGAGCGAGATGACGTCTGGCCCTGCATTCGCTTTCGCCAGGCTGATTATGGCGGAGGAGCTGTGCTTACCTGTCGCGCCGTGCGTGCTTCAGGAATTGAGCTGCTCGGGCCACAAATGTCGAGTTCCTCCGCGCTGTGTTGCGCACGGCGAACCAGTCGGCGGCCCACTCGCTATCCCAAGGCACGTAAAGCCTCGAGCTGGTGGCGCTGCACAGCGTGCGGTTCTTTAATATGCCGGCGCCCAGGTGGCGCGTGAAGTAGGGAAGTGGAGGTGAAGACCAGCGCAGTAAGCAGATCTTTCGGATCGTCGCGCTCTGGATTATAGCATCGGCAACGAGCATGACGTCTTCGCATGATACGGCATCAACACCAATGCCAAGGTCAGTGATGCTCCTGTTGAGCCGTAGCGACCGTGAAAGAGCTGGCCACCATTTGAGCGATTCGGGCGGGACATATGCGTTACTGAACTGCATGTGGAGCTTTTGGAGCGTAGATGTGGTTGCTATGTAATCGGCAATAAGAAAAGAAATCGTGCTGTCCCACCGATTTATTCTCAGGCTCATAGTATTCAAGTGCGAAAAAGTATGAAGCTGCTGAAAAACTCGAATAAGGTTAAGGTCGTTGCAGTTCGGCAGATACGCTTCAAGTTCGGAGCAGCGCTTGCACTCAGAGAGTGCCAATGTGTCGAGCCCGCAGGGAGCTGTGAAAGAAACTTTCTCTTCACTGCCGCTTCCTTCAAGATCCTTGACGACACTGGCCAAGTGACCGTATTCGTCTTCTCGCACATCAATGGTCACCATCTTGAGGTTTCTTCGTTTCGACAGAACACGGAAGAATGATCCCCATTGCTCAGCTGTGCAGATGCCGAAACTCAACGTCGCATATTGGAGCGCGTTGTTCTGCGAAATCGCTTCAGCCCACGTGACGATATCCGCACGCATTCCTAAACGAATCAGCTGTGTGGTTGGTAAATTACTATAGCGTGCGACGCAAGATAAAAACTTAAAGTTTGTCAAAACATTGTTTTCTGCCAGCATCCTCGCTCCCAGCTCAACGCTTTCCGACTCCAATACGAAGTCTCTTGCCTCTAAGCTGCAGACTGTGCGGTTCTTGAGCATACCTTCGAAAACCCATTTCAACGTGTTGTCACGAAATACTCCGTAGCACTCGAACACGCTCAAATGTTGTAAGGTGGTGGTACTGGCCAGAAATCCAAGAAATGAAGTTGGGTCTTCTCCAATTATATTGGACCCCAGCGTCAGATCTCGCAATCTTGAGTTGGCTATGAGCGCTGCAAAGAAGTCCATCGCTTGAGTTCTTTCTACTCGCGGCATAAAGGGCATGTGGAGCTTAGTCAACGTTCTTGTAGTTTGGGAAAGCATCGAAATTGCTTGTGAAATCTGCAAATGACTTGAGAAACTTCCAAGTTCAAGTTCCTCGAGGCATTTCAGAGAGAAGTAAATTTTGTAAAAGCTTGCGTTTTCGATCTGTGACCAATGCTTCAAGGTCATATATTTTATAGAAGAATTACCATGCAGTGCTTTCCAAAATATATCTCTATACAATTTCGAGCTTATCGCACCGTCCCAAGGGTTCGGGATATGCACAGACACTACGCAGCGATGCGTCTTTAGCAGCCAGCACACCAGAGTGACGGCCTGCTGTAGTTTGTCGTCTGATTTACACGAAACAGCGTGTGTCATAGGGAAATCCACCAGGCCAAGTTGCCCTCCGGTCTCCGACAACTCGCGGAGCTCCAAATCAAGCCAGCAGAGTAACTCGTTCCATACGGGAAGATGGGAGACAATCTGGCACGCCGTGGCCTCGGTTGCCGTGCAAGGCATACGGTAGTTGATGACGTTTCCAGAGAAGCAGCCTGTGGCACCTTCGAGGTCAGCCAGCTGATAGCTCACTTCATTAGCACCGTGAGGCGCCAGAGCGGCTTCCGTGTCATTTCCGGCAGTGGCCATTTAACCTGCGAGAGAGAGAGAGAGAGAAAAGTTTAATGATACGAAATTTCTGCTGAGAGGTCGGCCTGAGGTATATTCCTCTAGCCAGCTACTCGGCATTGGGGGAAGGGGAAGAGGGAAAGAAAGAGAGAAGAGGTGCATGATGGGTGACGATGACGATAGAAGGAAGATGTAGAACATATCGCAAGCAATTTAGCATGCTCAAAGTCTGCAATCCAAGCCCGTAGTTTTTAAGAAGTTCAGTAATGCCTGAATGGCCTTGAAACTTGATCGAGCATCTGGCCAAGGGCCTAAAATAACGTCCTCCGACAACGGTGCGCTGTCGAGACGCGTAAGGTCGTTGTCCAACCTTTCACGCTCTTCCACGTACTTAAGGCAGTCACAAAGCACATGACCTATAGTCTCAGGCACATTGCACACCTCACAGTGCGGAGACTCGGTGCGTCGCATGAGGTGCACGTATCCGCGCGTAAACGCTACCCCCAGCCTTAGTCTGTGCAGAAGACTGGCACCGCTTCGATGAATTTTCGGTGGTAGCCTAAAATTCATGGCAGGGTCCAATCTTTGGAGTCGTCTGTGGCGATTATCCGGATTGTCCCAGTGCTGTGCTGTCAATTTTCGGATGACACTGGAGAGGAGACAGTTGGCGTCCGCTCTTGAAAAAGGAATTGAAAGCAGTGACTCTCGTTCTTCGAGTGCTTTCTTCGCTTCGGCGTCGGCCAGTTCGTTGCCCTGTATACCACAGTGACTGGGAATCCACTGAAATGTGATGTGGTGACCGTTTTCTTGTGCTGAAGTGTAGAGCTCGGCAGTTTGAAGAGCCAACACTCTGTAAGCGCTGTCTTTCAACACCACTCTAAGTAGTTGAAGAGCCGATTTTGCGTCGCTGAAGACTGTCCATATTTGAGGAGGCTGTCGCGAAATATATTGAACGGCCTCTCTGATTGCCACTAGTTCCGTAGATGTTGAAGTCGTCTTGTTATGCAGACGAAACCGTCGAATGACTTGATGCGCAGGCACGACGAAAGCCGCACCAGACGCATACGACGATACCGATCCGTCTGTATACACGCTCACCGAGGAGTCATATTCTTTCGATATATATTCAAGTGTTAAATGTCTGAGGCCGACGGTAGGTATTCGCGATTTTTTAGAAATTCCCGGAATAGATAGACGTACCGGTATTTTGGACATTACCCATGGGGGCATATGCGGAAGGTCAGCCGGGGCAAAGTATGCTGGTATGGCAGATTCTTGCCATTTAACGGCTCTTCAGAAAGTGGAGTCCGGCCGTATATCGGGTAATGTCGATAAGGGATGGCGTCCATGACGACAAAGCAGTCGCAGGAATACTCGAAGAGGTTCGCATCGTAGATAAACAGGTAAAGGGGTGACGCGAGCCTCCTCAATTGTTCCGTGGGTTGAGGTGCAACGTGGAACACCGAGACATGTTTTCAGTATCTGTGCCTGGGCACTTTCCAGCGTGCGTAAACATGACGGGCTCATACCTGATAAAACTGGCAGGCTATACCTAATGTATCCGACATAGAGAGCCTGGTACAGCCGGAGTAGCGAACGCTCAGATGGACCCCACTTCATACCGGCCAGAAAGCGAAAAACTTGAGCAAGCCCAGTTAATTTTTTCTTTAGCATTGCCACATGTTTCGACCATGAAACACCGCGGTCAATGACAACGCCGAGGTACTTGTGGTGGGTGACATATGGGATGGCATTTCCATTGATCATAATTGGATACCAACCTGCGAGAGAAAAAAAAAAAACCTGATACACGTCTGACACCAAAAGGCAATGGATGCGCTAAGGGGACCGCGAAGGACCTTTCTCTCAAGCCCCGAAAACGGCCTTGAAACGAGTGGAATTTGTTCAGTATATCGGAATATAATACCGAATATTTTTTTTGAAGAGACCTCGTACTGAGGTGTCGCGAGAAAACAACAAACCGGGACATAGGGGCAATTACTTGTACTATGCTTATATAATTAAGGAAATGATAAATTAATGGTAATGAATATGGATGAAAAAACAACTTGCCGCAGGTGGGGAACGATCCCAAAACCTTCGCATTACGCCTGCGACGCTCGCCTCCGAGCACAAAAGATTCTCTTATCGCCTTGTACGCTCGTGAGCAGCCCTGCCACCTCGCTGCCTCGTTTTTTTCACGTTGTTCTCGTGGTGCATGTTTCTCGCCCCGGTGCATCGTTGTTGCCACGCCCCTTTTTTTGTTGTTCGCGGTGCTGCGCTGAACTGACGAAAAGATACTTTGCGCAGTCCCAGGCTGGCCCGACCAGCGGTCATCAGCACAGCGGAGTAACCGGAATCCGTGAACATAGAACATGCAGGCAACTGTGGAGTGCGAACTCTGCTATGTATACGTGTGTCGGGCTTTTAATAACTGACAGCGAGGGATTGCGTCAGTGGGTGAGAGAGATAGGGAAAGAAGACCGTGCAAGGTTTGAGTTGAGAGCCCGCATGCTGTTTTTTTTTCCTTTCTACGTATTATGAAATTTCTCGGCTGGATAACTTCTGACTGCGTTCCCTCACCGCTACCATTCTCGTCGCATTTATCTCTTCAACCGTGAATCTACGCAACCCGCCAACAAAAAATGGTAGCTTGAAAAAGTGTTTGGCGGCCCCTTTAATGTGCCGAAGGTAGAGCCATAAGCATGTCAACGAGGCAGAATTCTCTGTTTTTCTAATAGTCTCTCTCTCTACGCTCGACACTACAGATACAAAACTATAGCGCGCTATTTTGTAATTAAACAAGCAGATATAGTCCTAACAACGCTTGTCATGTTTGCCGTGGGGCTACACCACCACTAGTACTGCAGCATACTTATTTTAAGCTTTTTGGTACAGATTCACTCTATACTGTAAAGGGTTTGGGTGCGAACTAGTAGGTACGGGTCAATCACCGGCGAGCTTTAGGTTAGGAGACGCAAGCGGCTTGCTCACGGAAGAAATAGGGGCGACGGTACTGCGCATGCGCATACCGAGATGTAGGGGTCTGCGCACACGGAGTACCGTGGCCCCCAGTTCTTGCGCACGCACGCCGCTTGCCTATCCTAATTTAAAGCTCTATTTTAAACAGTGCCAAGGAAACACGGACAAGATGAAAAAAGAGCACAGCACCAGCTAGCGCTGACTGCAAACAACATTTTGATTGAAGCCCGCACAAATATATACTATTAGCAACGGGCCGAAAGAGAGGAAGCAAGAGAAGGCGAGTCATCGTCAGTCCACTCCTGCTGCGCATGCTTCAGAAACGTAAAACTAGACAAATGTAAAATACACAGTATGGACACAATCGAAACTGAGTAACTTCCAGGAAACTTATGTTCCTTATCGCAAAGAACTATAGAAGGGGCGCTTACGCAAGTGTCTCCTAACTCACAAATTGAAAAGGCCTCAAAGATTTCGCTTGCCATATCTGATCGATGTACATTCTCAGCACACGTGTGTCTTTTGGGCGGGGTGGGCAACCACACTTTGCACAATGAACAGCTAGACTACTGCCAGTCTTAGTCTTGCCACAGTGCGGATGATCAAGTAAACGTTCATTAAGGCAGCGTCCCATTTGCCCTATGTAAGTGCAACCGCAAGAGGTTGGCATGGCATAAACTACGTTGATACTGCAATGCACGGGCTCGGCGGTATGTCGCTTAATACGCAGTCCAGGAGTTTGCCGGCTATCGTCGACACTTTTTGCTCAACCTTCCTAACTTCTTAGGAGCGGCTAACACCGCCGTAACACCGGCCCGGCCCGCAGCTTTCTTGATGCAGTGGGACACACAATGCACATACAGGATCGCAACAGTCTTGGTGATGTCCTTCACCACTTCGCACGGTTTCATAGGAGAACGAGCATATTGCAGTAAGACTACCGTCACAGATGAAAGCAGTTGTACTGTACAACTGTATACTGTACTTTGTATTGTAGAAAGGCAACAACAGCAAACAAACACAGAAAATAGAAAACCAGAGTAGCGGAGTGTTCCGCACGACAGAGGCGAAAAAGCGCACAATGTAGGAACCACACAAGAGGCTGGTAAGTGTTCAGCTCACCGACAGTGGATCCGCGCTCGGGACCTGGGGCGGCCAGTAGCGCAGGAAGGCCGATCGCTGCAAGGGGACGGGGTGCGGCGGTCTCAGCGGCTGAAATGGGATGCGGCCGTCCCAAGCTCCTCAACCGACATGCAAAGACGCATCGGCGGAACACCGCTTCTCCCCGAGCGGCGGAGAGGGAGTCACCCCGGTTCCAAGAAAGGGGAAAGGAGAGAACGAGGAGCCTTGGCTGCGGCGTCGCGGCCATGCGCAAAGAGCAGCGAGAGGTGCGAAACGTGCCCTCTCCTGCTTCCTTCCGCGAGCGAGCACGTGATCATCGCGTGATAACCGCGCGGCCACTCCGTAGATATCGGGATGCGCGTGCGATCCCAGATCACCCCCTCCTTAAAATCATCCTTTAACGGCGAAGAGGCCGCCGTCGCCTGAGGCTTTCTTGAGAGGGACATGCTTTTCCGACATCAACAAGGTTCGAGTCCACGTTGGCGAGGGAGCAGCTCTAGCTGCAGACCGCCGTTGTCGCCGTGTAGGTAGTCACGAGCCAGGCCAGAACATTGAATGATGGTGGAGAGGAGCTTGACAGCTTGTAACGGTATGTAGTAGGAGGCAAGATGGCCGCTGGGTCCGGGTAACCCTGCTTCGCAGCGGCGTCACCTGTTAGTCGGACGTGCCGGATCCGTGGTGGCGAAAGGGCTCCTGGATTTCTCTTGACGCGATCCCCGAGACAGTCTCGATATGGCGCAGGATAGCCGTCTTCTGATGGCCCCGGAAATCGTTGCCCTAAGGTACGGTCGCAGGCGTTTTTTTTTTCCTGTTCGTCTCGCCACAGCACT
Organism: Dermacentor andersoni; assembly: GCF_023375885.2. Classification (NCBI taxonomy): domain Eukaryota; kingdom Metazoa; phylum Arthropoda; class Arachnida; order Ixodida; family Ixodidae; genus Dermacentor; species Dermacentor andersoni. The sequence continues at coordinate 116,321,416 of NC_092821.1, read as the reverse complement.
TTCTTCGCTGCGCCTCCGCTGCTCTCGCGGTTTTCGGCGCGCACGATCAGCAAAGGCTCGCCGACCGACCCCGACCGATGGCTTGCACTTCGCTGCGCAGCAGGGGTAGGTGCACTCGGTTCTTGCGGGCGAAGTCTTCCGCTCGGCCTTAAGGCTGGGTGCTGGGTTACGGGGCTCGCAATTCGGTCGCGGAGTTGTGAGGTGCGGTTCGGCGAATTCTGCGCCGCTTCCGCCATTTCGGACCGGAAGCCGCTCGCTGCGCTTCACCCCCCCCCCCCCCCCCCCCGTTCCTTTGTTGGCTGCAGGAGGGTCCGCTTTTCCCGCCGCTTGTGTCGTGGAATGCGTTGCTGACTGTTTACGGCCTGCTCATTCGTACCCACAGGGAAAACCGGTCTTTTCTGCTTGGTTGTTGTTGCACGGTTTCCGATGGGCGGTCTGCCTGCTGCGACAATATGGTTAACCCCTCTCGCTTCTTCCAAAGAGAAAGCGTGTGCTCGCTCTGGAAGCCTGCACGCTAGACATCGCAGGAGAGTTCCGTCCGATGTCGCGCCCAATGAAGTAGCCTCTGTAAACCGGAACGACTTAGTTTTGCCGAGATCGCAAGTTGTAGCGCCGCATTGGGCTGGAATGTCGAGCTTCGCCACCCGATACCGCTGCCTGCGGGCGCGGGACAGCGTTCACTTCGCGCCACTCGTTCCCTCTGTCATAGTAGGGTTTGAGCTCACAGGCACGCACCGGTCGGCTGGTCGGTCTTCACTGTAAGTGCGCCAGCCTGTACACGAGCGAAGAGACAGTCTCTCGCAGCGCGTACGGTCCTGTCCATTTCGGCGCCAGAGAAGCTGAGGATTGCTTACTGGCGTCGCTTAGGGCGTGATTTCGTCTCAACACCACGGCGCCCACTTTGTAGTGAACCTCCCGATGAGAGTGGTCGTACTGCGCTTCCTGCTCGGCACGAGCTGTGCTTCCGTCGCGCTTTTCGTGAAGCATCCGTTACCTTCGCGCGCAGCCCAGTTTCATAATCGGCGCGTGCCGACGAAACAACCAGTTCCGTGCCGCTGCGTTCCTGTAGAGTACGTTCTACCAGATTCAGCAGCTCCCTTTTAAGGTTGAGGGTGGCGGGTGTATACACAGTCGAGCGATTCACTGTCGACCTGATCGCAAATCCGATTTCAGTAAGACAAGCGTCCCACTCATTGTGCTTGATGTTGCGGTTCACACTTTCGGTGTGATTCGTCCGGGCGTGGTTCGTAGAATTTTTCCCGTGCTTAATGCAGAGAGCTGCACAAGAGTCCGCGAAGAGTTTGACATTGAAGTACGACGCATTGTCCGTTATGATGTGCTCATGATAGCCGAATAGTGTAACCACCTCGATCAGCTTTCCCATGACTACAGGTGCCGTCAGATTCCGTTTAGGGAAGCAGTTCTAACCATTTGCTGAAATGGATTGTCACTACGAGCAAGAATTGGTTTCCGCTCGGTGTCCTTGGCCAGGTACCATGACGGCACACGCCGCAATTTGCCACGGTGTTCGGCTATTGATCGGCTGCATGAGCCCGGGTTGGTCGTCCACCATGCGGCTTCACGCGTTGACATATGTGTTGCAAGAGCGGGCGTAGCGCATCACATCCTGCTTTAATTCTCACCAGGTAGCAAAGCGGCACAACTTAAGATAAATCTCAGGGCTACTCGCATGCCCGGCGAGGCATGTATCGTCAGAGTAGCGTAAAAGTCCTCCTCTAAGCGTGCGTGGAATCGCCGCTGCGAAATACTCACGTGTATCATTCTCCGCGGGAATGTATCTCAGCAGGACGCCGTCAGAGTCTAACAGGTAGGAATCTAACGCGCTCATAGCACTGCCAGCTGTTTCGGAGCGCCACGCACCCGCGGCAATGCCAGCTGCGTCCATGAGCGCCGCGGCCGCGCCGCCAGGCTGCCGGAGCCCCTCAAACGCATTCTTACAAAAGGGATCCTCCCGCTGTGCCTCTAACAGCTCCTATCTGCTCGACACCTTTCCTCCCCACTGAACTGACGCAGTCCAAGTCGTTCACGCTTTCGTCCTGAAAAAGTGGCTCGTCCGCCCTTCATTTGGGACCGGCGCCATCGAGCATTGATTGTACCAGTTACTCTGGTCTTAGGCTGAGTCACTGAGGAGTCACGATGTCACCCCTCCTGACGACCTCGATCGTCGTAGCGGCTCTCACGCTCAGTTACGAGCTAGGTGAGTTGAGTAGGAATGTTACTCTTGTCACAGTAAACGGGCGCGCGGGAAAGTGCGTCCGCCACAACGTTGTTTGTTCCTCTCGTGTAGCGAACGGTAAAGTCGTATCGCTGCAGGCTGCTCGGCTCTCCTAAGCGCCTAAGCCAAGTTAGTGTCATATGATTGGTCTCAATAATGAATGGGACTTCATCAATATAGTAGTCGAACTTTTTGAGAGTGAAAATGATCGCGGGACATTCTTTTTCTGTCACGGAATAATTTTTCTCTGCGGGAGTCAAAGAGCGGCTGGCAAATGCTATGCCGGGCGCAAACTACCTTCGTGCTGTTGGAGCAACACCGCTCCTAGGCCAGGGCTGGCGTTCGTATGAATAACACATTATTTGTTCAAATTTGGTAGCCTTAATAACTCAGTGGTTTCCAGAAGCGCGTTTACGAGGTTGCGCAGTGCCGCCTCCTGTTCGGGAACTCATCTCCACTGCTCACCTTTCCTCAACAGCATGGTCAGGGGGGCTTGCAGTGGAGCGCAGTTTGGGATGAACTGGCGATAGAAGTTCACCAGCCCCAAAAAGCGTCTCAGTCAGCCTATGCCTAGCGATTACGGGTGGTTCCATAATGCCTAAACCTCGTCATAGCACGGCAGAAGGCGTCCGCTATCCAGTGCACAACCCAGTAGCGTTACTCGGGTTGCTGCTATCTGGGTCTTGATCGGGTTTAGCGTTATTCCCGGAGACCTCAGACGCTCCAACACGTCCCCCAGATGGCATAAGGGCTCATCAAAGGTACGCAAGCATACGCTCCTGACACTGCCCAGACGGCGCGTCCGAGCAGCGATCGTCAGCGCCTCTTGCGGCACCTTCCGTCAAAACTGACACTGACAGACCACGCTACTCACGCTGCCAACGTGATCGCATGTTCATGCTTGTCTTGAAGCGAACAAATGGCGCAAGTTTTGCTGTGTGGTTTCAGACCAATCTCAAAATTTGACGGTCGGACACGCCCTGGCATTCGTAGTAAAGGGGAAAAGCTCTACGCTGCCGGGCATGTTCACAGCGTGAAAGAAGTCGCTAGTGTGACTACGCTTTCGAAGTGTCACTCCCAGCAAGGCAAACACAACTGCAGCGTATCTCTGGCCTGAGTACACGCAATTATTCAACTATCATATTATGATTTCATCAAGCAGCTCAATTGAGTGTACAGGCATGGGTGAGCTTATTAAGCGTTAGGCGTAGGTGTTATTATCCAACCATTTGACGTACCGTAGACAAAATTGTCCCTCCGTGGTGCTGTTTTGACACGCTTGCAAAGCCTCATTGGCCAGGAATGATAGGCGCCATATCTTTTATAAGTATTAAAAGGCTCTTTCAAACAACTCGCACAAAAATTTTATCAGACTGCTATGTTCTGCCAAGCAACCACAGTACTTTGTTTACACCATAGAATAAAGAACCAACTTTACAGAATTGAAACTGTACCTTCCGCAGTGGTTCGAAAATAAGCAGCGGCAGCGCATGGAACTTACCTAGGTGGACGCCAGATGGCGCTGCTGAAACAGGAAGCGGAAATGCATTTTTAGAGCTATATCCAATATGGCCGTTTTTGTCGGTCGTGTACGCTTGTATCCGCTCGTACGCGCCATGCTCGCCTTGCCGGCTATGCGGCATGCCTCGGGTGCCGCGTAGCCAGTGCGTTATAATTGCCAGGAGACCAAAGAGCCTCTACTGACGCCCATACAAACAAGCCACAAGTGAGTGAACAGAACGTGCTCCTTTATTGGCAGAAGACGAGCAGTGTTCATGTACATTCTCATGTAAGAGAAATAAAATTTCCATGTTGAGATGTGCTGGAATCATTAACGCGAGCTCCTAAACGGGACTTCGTCGTCGCGCAATGCGGTTTGCTGACGAGCGACAACTAGCTGCGCAAACAGATTGGATAGAGCGTCTCACCTGTTTGCACCGACGGTTGCCGTTGAAGATGAGCAACTTGCATTGCGAAGCAATCGGGTGAACCAGACATCTGCTGCCGCAGCCAACACAGCAACATGGACTACCCGCCACTGTAGCGTTTCAACTGCTTTTCCAGCCTGCACCTTTCTTTTTGTTCTTTCGTGGGCCGCAAAAGTGGTATTCGCACTTCGTGCCCCACTTCGTCTCAATATGTGCATCGTCCGTTCCGCGGGCATCGCTTTTGGCAGCCACTTTTGCGGGCCTTTCCACCCACATGGCTATCAACTTCATTCCCTTCAGACCAAGGACCACCGCAAGGGGGCCAACTCAGCGGACTTGTTCCACAAGAGCTCCCGATTCAATGTGAACTTCCTGCGAACTGCAACCTGGAAGCGCCAGAACGTCTGCATCATTCGACGCAGCTCGAAAAGCGGAATTCAGAGAGACCATCCGCAGCGCTGTGAGTTCATTTTTCACAGATTTACACGCTTTGACTGCAGCAAGGCAGCGGCCGCCAAGCTAAGCCTACGGAGGATTGCCAAGCTTTGTTCCCCGCGGCCACGCGCCTCGCGCCTTGGCCACGAGCCTCCTGCCCTTGCCCGAGCTTTGAGACCGAGCTTTTCGCCTCGTGAACCACCTGCCCGCCGCGTACTGGCCCTTTGAAGGCGAGGTACGCTTAATTTCTTACTCAAGATGGAGTATCAAGTGGAGGGGGAAGATATCTCCCCTGAAGAGGGTACTCAAGATCAAGGCTGGTAGTCTGCGGGGGCCAGACGAGTTGGCGCCAAAACGCGCACGGCTCACGCTAATGCACCATCGCCCCAGCCGGGAGCGCGCCGTGGCAAATCAGGCGGTGCTGCGCTAAAATCCAAAGTGATACGCGCGGGACGAATGCCCTCACTTCCTCGAGATAATATCAAGATTGCGATCAGGCCGTGAGGTGGACTCAATATCTCCAAGATTGGCGTTGTTACGGTGGCTGACGCAATACTCGCCGCCGCTGGCATCAGTCAGGAAGATCTATGCCAAGATACTCTATGCCCGAATCTACAGCAAAATATTATGGCTGGCAGTACTCCCAAGCGCGAGAATGCGAACCGCTACGTCCGGATGAGGCAGATGCTCATCTCGGGCAAGGTATATGAACTCAGTGCCTACGAGACGGCCCCGGACTCCACGTGCAAGGCGGTGATCCGCAACATCCCTCTTCAAGACGGCCCTGACGTCATGGATGCCAAGATTGTCAGCGCCAATAATCCACTCGCCTTCGCAACGAAGAGAATAGCCCACACCGGCACGATCATCGTCGCGTTCGACGGGCATTGCGTACCGAACTTTGTCAGGTATGGCCCGTTACTCATGCAGTGCTCGCTCTACCGCAAGCAAATCGATGTGTGCCATACGTGCGGCCGCCTCGGTCATTGCGCCGATGTGTGTCCCAATCCAGGTGACGCTATTTGCCGTGGCTGTGCTGCCCCTAGTCCCGATGAGCAGCATCAGTGTACCCCCAAGTGTAAACTCTGTGGTGGCCAGCATCTCACGGCTAATAAGGACTGTGCTCAAAGGTTCAAGCTCCCATACATCGTGCATCGTCGTCGCTGTGAACGCGCCAAGATGGCCGATGCAGCGTCACCGTCCCCTCAGCGGCGCTCGGACACTGCGGAACTCGTCCAGGCTTCGTCTACTCCGTGTGCTCAGCGCAGAGGATGCTCCCGTTCCAGGGGCCGCTCGAGGGTCCGTTCCGTATCCAGGGGCCACTCCGCCTCCAGGGCACGTTCTGGCTCTCGCCGTGGGTCCAGAGGACGGGCCTCTTCCCGGGGACGCTCCGGTTCCCGGCCTCGCTCCAGCTCCAGGCCGGGGCGCGACACGTCGAGGGGGACCAGGTCACGCTCCCGAACGCTCACCGTCCTTAGAAGCAAGTTCACGCTCTCCTGGGCCGACAAGGTTCGAGGGGGACGTGAGGGTCCAAGAGGTGACGACCCGCCTCGCGATTCGCACCACGCACACCAGCTCGAGGAGTTGCGACGAGTTAAGAAGCAGTTGAGGAAAGAAAACGTGCAGGTTAAATATTAGATGCGCAGGCTAGCTGCGGAGATGGTGGAGAATAGGAAGCTCGCGCTTTCACCCTCCTCGCCGCAACCCGCCTTGGCCCCTGTCGCCATGGATACGTCCGAGACATACCACGGGTCCCGCCCGCCCAAGCGTCGAGCGGTATAGGGAACAGAGAAGAAGACGAGACTATATAAAATTGCTCTGAGAACTCAAGAGTGACTTCGCCAGCATGCAGACTAGCTTAGCTAAGGTTCAGGAAGCTATAACGCACCGAAAAATGGGCTTAGGTGCACTCAGTGAACGGATAAGCAAAATAGAGGAGGTCGATGCCAGGAGAGAACCCAGCCCCGCTCCTTCGCAGGTCGCAGCACGACGTCATGTACTAGCACCACTGACGGAGGGCGCGATTCTCAGGGCCGTTCAAGCCTTCTCTCAGCCTAGCCATGGATAGTGCGGACGAGAACTTTAGTATCTGGCAATGGAACTGCGGAGGGTTTCCCAACAAGAAGCCGCTTCTGCAGCAATATTTAACTCTCACAGCTAAGCCCCAAATCATCGCTATTCAGGAAGTTGCAACTAGTGCCCCTATCAAACTCGCGGGTTATCTGGTAGTATCCTCACATTCAGGACGTAAGGAAGTTGCCCCTTGTCCCTTGTCAACAAACTGTACAATTGCCTCTCTCGTGACCCCGGTGCAGTTGGTGATGGAATCGAGTTCGTCATGACTGAAATCCCGACAACGTTTCGTCATGCCAGCGAGCAACGTCACCAGCATTCATTAATGGGATCAACCAGCCTTTTTTTTTCTCGCGTGCTCGAAACAGGTGGTGTTGGAGCCAAAGCCCCGAGGAAAGAATTGGGTGAGCTCATCCGTTCCCGAGAGCCGCTGGACGGAGCCCATCGCCCAGCACTGCTCGGCCGAGTACTTCGTCAACAACCTCGTGTCGCCCGTGCTCTTCTGCGAGGCCCTGCGGCACGTGCCCAGAGACGCCATAGTGGTGGAGATCGCGCCTCATTGCCTTCTGCTGGTAAGAACGAGCATCGGCACATTTTCGTGCATAGACCTTCGTTACATTCACAGTCACCATAGCCACTTGTGATAAGTTTACGCTGCGTAAGGTATGAGAAGAATGCTGGAGAATTCCACAGCCTTGGCACTTAGCCTGCAGTGCTATTTTATTTCTGTACTAGTGTACACAAACGAAATCCTTCATCCCTTCTTTCTTCTTTGTGTGTGTGTGGGGGGGGGGGGGGGAGGGGGAGTGCAAGGAGTAACCATGCTGGAAATGCACAGTTTTCATGAAAACACCCCCTGAAACTGTTGACGCCAGCTGCTCTGCATCTTATTTTTCCTGGAGGTCGATTTATGGGTTTATTACTGCTTACAAGTCATCGCTCTGCTAAAGAGGCTCTTGCTGTGTATAATCATGGCTAACACTGTTGTCATTCGATACAGAGAGACACTTGCGTCGCATCAGATCACGGGAATGATGTCTTACAACCTCGATACAACATCAATCTGGAATGCGCATTGCCGCAAGCAATGCGGTTCCAATTCACGACCGGCTACGAGGCCGGTATAACGAATGTACCACCATTTGAACCATTCTTTCCGTTGCCACATCGCTTTCCTGGTGAATTTTGCATGGCAATAAAATCTGTTTACAGCGAGTGTCCACATTGTCCTGTTGCAATTTCAAATACTCTGGTTTTCTTTTTCTCATTAGACGCTGGAAACACCTACAACGTCCTTAATATATTCCAAAATAATGCGTAGGAAGCTGTTTTCGAACTACGAACCATGGGCGGGGGGCTCATGAAACGACGAAGGAATTTTTAAACTGTCTAGAATTTATTGGCCTCAGTAGCCGATCTTAGGCCTGATAGGCAAGCCTACGTGTTCGCACCGCTAGTGTTTCTTTTCCTGCCTTCCTCTGTCTTTCTTCCGTTCTCTGCCTGCCTTAACTGCGCTCTCACGATGTATGGTAGCAAACCGAATGCGCGTCTGGTTGATCTCTCCAGCGCTCCTTTCCCTGTTTGCTCCCCACACTTTTCTGTACGAATTTAAAAGCGAAGCTGAACACCGATGGCCTCCAGGAACTCCGCGAATGTCGTTAAAGCAGCCAACTGTCCGCAGTCGATTCTACGCCGTGCACTGGGCTCTGGCGCCTCCTGCGTCGGCCTCATGAAGAGAGACACGGACAACCACTCCTTCTTCTTGGGTTCCCTGGGCAAGCTCCACACTCTGGGAGTGCAGATGGACCCATCCGCACTCTACCCGCGCGTCCCGTGGCCAGTCCCACGCGGCACACCGAATATTGGCCACCTGGTCAGTTGGGACCACACGCAGCAGTGGGCCGTCGCATCGTGGAAAGACGTTCCTACCCTCGCACAGGTGAGTCAGCAGATACGCGACAATGTTTCCGTGTGCGCGCAGCCACACAAACAATTTGTCAATGTTCTGAATCGCTAGATTGAGCAGCACGCCATATTAAATGGCTTTCTGGGCTATGAAGACTGCGACCAAATGAATTGAGCCAAACAACCCGGCATACGTGTAAAAAAAAAAAAAAAAAAGAACTCAAATAAGGTATGCAGATTTTGCACTGGTACAGCAATGTATTTCGTCCAAATACCGTTTTTTAGGTGTGCTACCTATTATAATTACAAACAGAACTTCCACGTTACCTTTTAAGTTTTAACACTTTGCCGAAATGGGTGAATGTTCTGGCCTGCAATTTTTCGTTAGCAATGAATTGCACTGAAATCTCCTGCTTGCTGCTGTTGCGCTTATTTTTGCTTCAGAAGAGGGTCACAAATCTGACCAAATGATCCAAGGCGTGGAATAACTGAAGATCTCAATGTGAAAATATGCTGAGAATTATCAATTGGGTAATTAAAATGTGCTGTGAATTCGAACATGTTCTAATACAATAACGAAAAGTTTAAAAATAATATGGGTGAGTGTTCGCAAGAGAGGCCCAGAATATGTTTCTGCTAAACGAAACCTTAAACGTGAGCGTCTATTTTTCGCTTTTCGTTGTTCTTTTTTGCGAAATGGCAAGCTTTGATGCTTTTGAGAGAGCGCACAACAGTCGTATTCGGTACGGCAAATAAATCAAATTACTAGCTTGACCTGCGAAAGCAATTTGGCCAGTAGCATTGTCAGGATTGGTTCTTGTCATGAAGCCAAAAGACTGGCCGTGAGAATACAGTACTGTGCCAGAAAAGTTTAGGTATATTCACAGAAATGTTCTCAATTTAACTTTTTAGTAATAGTCAAATTATCTAAAGTTATAAAACACGAAAGCACCTTTCCTACAGAAAAATATGTATTGGTACCTGCTGCTATTGTTCACTTTTATAAAGAATCGCTATAGTGATTTGTTCTTAAATAAAAAATCTAGAATTAGTGGTGCCTAAAGAACAGAGTTGAACAAATTGTAAGTTTCCACCAGCTTGTTAGCAAGGTGCTGGCATGATCATTATTTTGCAGCCGACTGGATTTGTTTGCCATATTTGGAAAATACCGCTGTGCCCTTATCCTATCTTAATGCTTCCATAAATTCCTGTTCAGATAATTCCCTTACTTGGTTTATAACGAAGGCCAGTGTTACGAATTGGCAATCAGTTCAAAAACGTTCCTCGCAATTTTAATGTCAAAGATTTTGGATACATTTAACCAATTCGCACATATTTTGCTAATATTTACAAGAGGGTTCCATCCTAATTGTACTGTGGCGCCACGCATGTTTTCCTAGTTTGCGTGAGCTTTCTTCATCATCTCTCTGTGCACACTACAGAACGATACCTCTAGTCGCAATCTCTCTTTAGTCTTGCCTCATGTCGGCCGGTCCTTCTATGCCTGCAAATTTTCTGATTTCCTTCCTTCAGCATCAACTGTACTTCAGTTTCCTAGGCACCTATCATATTAATTGAATCGACCACAGAATATTTGCGCGAGATCCCTGCCACATTCCTGAACACATTATATATGTAATGCTGCTTTGATGCCTCAAAATATTTAAGCGATCCCTGTAACCCTTGAGCACACCGAACGTTATTGCTCTAGACGATTTGTTTTCATGTCAAAAACTGAGCATAAAACTAATCATGCTAGTTAAGTGACACAAATCCAATAAAGCTAATCATGCTAGTCACACAAACCCAATATAACAGTCGCACGAAGTTCAATATACAAGAAAAATGGGAGTAACCCTCAAATTCGATTTGCGGGTTTGTGCGGCGCCCAGCAGCAGCAGAGCATTTCTGTTACGTAAAGTTCGCCCGGTATGGTTGCCAAACTTTCTGAACCTGGTGCCGGCGTCCGCAATCGGGAGGCGAGCGCTCCGATCTCGGAGGCTATGGCGTCACTGCTATGGTTACAACAGCGTCTGCGTGACGGCCGTTGGCGCGACAAGTGTTCGGCATGTCGCGAACCCAATACTTCCAGAAGCGTTGACATCAAAGAGAGTGAAAGAATTAGTCAGCAGTCGAGATAAGTGAGAGACGATTAGAATATTGCTGGGAAAGAATGCAGTGAAGAGATTGATAGATCCGGAGTCATTGCCATCGTAGGAAATGGTACAATACAGTGAGAGAAGATTTAAATACTAAAGTTAAGATCGAGATCAGATAGGCAAAAGGAGAGATAGCGATATATGTAATAAAACTTGATTGAATCAAGCAGGCTAGATGATCATTTGCGCTCCCCCCTCGTTTCAAAGAGGATGCCAATAAATATCATCATCTTCGACATCATTATGTCATCATTATGTTGACACGTCCTATGCGATGACTGTAACACTTTGCTCGTGGCTGTGTGATAATAAGATGATACAGAAATGGATGTAAGAGGTAACGCCGTAGTTTGTTAAACCCTGGCCAAAATATGTGAACGTGAGTCGCGCTTTAGGTTTTTGAGCTGTGATCATAGTGCCACAGTTGGGTGTCAGGTCGCGTAGCACGAAGAGCCAAAAATTGCCGCATCGTAATTCTGCTATGTGTGCGACCCAACAAGCTCCCGTAGGAGCTTTTAGCAAGGGATACATATAAACCTTGTCAACGAAAGCAATACGCTACGTTCAAATCTACGCCGCAGCGACGGCTCTCCCTCTGGATAAAAAAAAAAACGGATTTTGAAGGCTGTCTATTTGCTAATCGCATGCGCCGGAAGCAATTTATAGCCAGAAACGCGTAGATGACGTCATGTATCACACACCTTTTATTGTTCAAAACACGAAGAATTCCCGAAACGTTTGCTATCGCTGCGGCTTCTCTTGTTCACCCATAGTTGGTCACGTGCAGTCGTGTGTTATTGGAAACATTAAGGAAACCCGTTACTTTGGCGGGACACGTGACCAAAGGCGAAAATAAACGTAACGTTACAAAATGCGGGCGCTTGCACAACTAGACCTGTTTTGAACCGAAATAAGTTCAATGAAATGCACTGTACTTCAGAAGAAAACAATTATGCCAGTTTATACATATATTACAGAATGAATCGTGAATAACACTGCCTTTAGGACCGTAATTCGCATTCGATAACCCTATAACGGGGTAATACTGTACACGTGGGCAAATACCCAAGGAGGTAGACGGGAGGACGGGCGCCGTGGTAGCCTTACGAAAAAACACCACACCGCCTGCGTAAATTGCGGACGGCATGGGTTCGAATGCCACCCATAGCTAGTGATCTTTCTGACTACCTTCGTTTAGATTAATCTTGATATGTCTTTACTGAATTTTAATTAAATATGTCATCTTGTTTTACCAATGCCATACTTTTGTTCAATGTATATGTTTGTTTCATATAGTTATAACGTGATCCTCTTCAAACTTCGAACGTGCAGTATGGTGATTACCATATGGTAACGAGTCACTCCGTCATGCGCAGGGAAAGAACGATATTGTGAATATTGACATCAGCGGAAACGAGGACGACGCCTACCTGGCTGGGCATCGGCTCTGTGGCGAGGCGACATTCCCTGTGGGTGGTCACCTGGTGCTCGCGTGGAAATCTCTGAGTAGACGTCGCGGCAAAGTTATCGAGGAGGTGCCCGTCATCTTCGAGAATGTCAAACTTCACAAGAACGTCGTCCTGCCTGATACGGGTATGTAGCCAGAGAGAGAGAGAAAGGAAATTGTGCGTATATCTATATATATACACTATTATTTACCGCGAACAAACATATCTTGCGGCCAGTGTTCGCAAAATTGCGTACACGTCCGGCCCGCCCATGCTATCCTGTCGCTGCAGAGAGAAAACGGCGGACGCTGCCCTGCGAGTAAACTGAAACTTCTGCATACTCAATGCTGACTTCCTCTGACTTTATTGCTTGATTTAACGCGCCACCACTTTAGTGGACGCGTCACAACGGTCGACGGGATGCTCCACATGTGGCGTTCACGTACTGAAGCAGCATATTTCTTTCCCGGTTCTCAAGATGTCTGCAGTCTGTAATTAATCTCTGTGTTCTGAGTGAGTGGCTACATTCATTTTAGGAAAACAACGCGACGTTGAGTATCTGTACGTAGTAGCTGGAGTAGCTGTAAACTTATATCAGTGAATCATCCTCTCCATGCTCTAAGTCTTATTATGGCAGACGATAGGGAATTAATAGCAGATGATATGAAAGCTAAGGTTTTGCTTTGTTAGAACTTTCTGGCTAAACCTCGGTACCAATGTGTCACCTTGACTAATTTCGAAGCCCTTTCGCTCAGCTTCCTAGATTGGGTGGCTTATTCCAGCCAAACAGAACCTAACTCTTTATCAATCAGCTGTTACCAAGTCGCGAATCAGCAGTGTCATGATCCATGACGTCACACTGAGCTAGTGCCTGAACTTTCGGCTGGTGTCGCCACCTGTGTTTTGTTCTTACCTCTTTTTTGTCCCCCGTGTCCTCATCTCTCTGTAAGACTGGCGCTTTTGGTACTGCAAAAAGCGTCGTACCGTGTTCGGGCCCAGCCTAACACAGCTACGGATCAGTTAGTTCACTGACCAAGAGCGGGCCTAACATCGATGAATGGACGACGAAGACGACAAGATGTACAATCTGGCGCGGGTTGTTCGCTCTTGGCAGTGTCACGCGTATAGACGCTTGTGATGATGATGTATGGGGTTTTGTGGCGCAAGGGCCAGGTGTGGCCAAAGAGCGCCATGTCTGTGGTAGTGGGTGTGCAGTGTAACTATGAATACTATGAAATTGGTGTGACGTGGCTGTAAAGGGGCCTTAAAATATACGCTCTAAAGTGCGTAAAATATGTGTAATAAAATTATGGCGATGACGTATGACTTGTACTATGAACATATAGATGCATATAAAAAGAATGATGCGATAGGTAAAATATATCAGTATATAAGAAATGCTAGAGCACTACTACCTCCTTAGAGCCCTTGAGGCACAAGGGCCTGGAGGCATGTGCTATTCAAAACAGTTATCGCAGCGGCATCCTCTGGAGCGAGGATGCTCTACGAATTTAATGGGCTTATAACGTGTAGAACTACATCCTTTAAGAAGTCGAGGACTGCCTTGGTGTTAAAAAGCGGTTCCTTACCAATAAACATAGCCGGGTGTAGAGGGATGTAATTACGGTATGCAAGCGGAAAATGTTTCATTCTTTCAGGTTCGGCTTTCCGACACTCCAAGAGGACATGGAGGACGGTCAGCCTCTCACCGCATCTACCACAGGTTGGAGGTTCAATTCCAGTAAGTAGAAAATGATGGGTCCCAAATGTGTGTCCTCTTCTGAGGCGACAGAATAGGACATCTGTTCACCGACATTTCGTTGGGGAGGGCCAAAAACCTAACTGGGGCTTTATGACGTGCAGTTTGTTATTTGTTTGCGCGTCCCACGTGCACTGCCAGTGATTTCGCAGTTTATTTCGTAAGAAAGGCCTCAGGTCTGTGACAGGCACATCAGCGGTAGGGTTAACAGCTTGCGATGTGATAGACGTGGCCATCTCGTCCGCGAGAACGTTACCTTCGATTCCCCTATGGCCAGGGACCCAGCATATTATGATATTCTGGTTAGATGAGTACGCTTTACATAATAACGAATACAGTTCATTGAATACGGGATTTTTATGTTTGTAGAGTGACATTAAGGCCTTCACGACGCTTAGAGAGTCTGTATAGATCGCTGCTTTTGAAAGTTTTGATCTTCTTATGTGCTTCACGGCAGAGAGTACTGCGTAGGCCTCGGCCGTAAAGATGCTTGTTTCCGGATGTAGTACATCGTATTCCGAGAAGGATGGGCCGACGGCTGCATAGGATACCCCGGCATTTGACTTTGAAGCGTCTGTGTAGAAATCTGCGCAGGAGTGTTTGTACTGAAGTTCTAGGAAATGCATTCTGATTTCGTCCTCAGGAGCGCGCTTTGTAACTTTTATAAAGGATATGTCACATTGTATCACCTTCCACTCCCAAGGAGGTAAGAGCTTGATTGTGTGCATTAAGCGATACTCGAGGAGTGGGACATGCATTTCATTGCTAAGCTCCTTCACACGCAGCGAGAAAGGCTGTCTTATAGAGGGGCGATTGCTGAAAAGTGTAGCGCACGTCATATCGGTAACGGTATCAAAACATGGATGTTCAGGATCTGAGCGTACTTTAAGAAAATATGTAAAGTTGTTGTATGATCTCTGTAGGTGGAGAGACCATTCATTTGATTCGGCATACAAACTTTCAATCGGGCTTGTTCTGAAAGCGCCCGTGGCTAAACGGATCTTTAGCGCGCTTGGGGCGGCAGAGTTATATACCACGGCACCATAATCTAATCGTGACCGGATGAGGCTCTTATACAGATTCATTAGGCACTTCCTGTCACTACCCCACGTAGTCTGGGATAGAAGTTTCATTAGGTTCATTGTTTTCAGACACTTTTCTTTGAGGTGTTTAATGTGTGGGACGAAAGTGAGTCTATTTCAAGTATAACACCTAGAAATTTGTGCTCTTTGTTTACAGGTATCTGTTGTCCACACATTTGTAAGCAAGGATCCGGAACAAGGCCTCTCTTCCTTGTAAACAGCACACAAGAACTCTTTTGAGGATTGATTTTAAAACCATTTTTCTCTGCCCACCCTGACACCTTGTTCAAACCATGCTGTACCTGTCTCTCACATACTGTGAGGTTACAGGATTTGAAGCCTATTTGAATGTCGTCCACATAGACGGAATACAAAATGGCTGGTGGCAAGGAAGCACGAAGCGTTGTCATTTTAACAATAAAAAGTGTGCAACTGAGCACGCCTCCCTGGGGTACACCAGTTTCTTGTGTAAAAGGACGTGAGAGCACATTGCCGACTTTCACCCGGAAGGTACGATTGGACAAGTAGTTTTTTATTATGTTTAGCATATTACCATGAATGCCCATTTCCGATAAGTCTCGCAAGATCCCGTATCGCCACGTCGTGTCATAGGCCTTTTCCATATCGAGAAATATCGAGAGGAAGAACTGTTTATGTATAAATGCGTCCCGGATATTTCCTTCAATACGTACAAGATGGTCGGTTTGGAGCGCCCTTCTCGGAAGCCACACTGATAAGGATCAAGCATTTTGTTCTGTTCAAGGAAATGGATCAGTCACCGATTTATCATTTTTTCAAATACCTTACACATGCAACTTGTGAGGGCTATCGGGCGGTAGCTTGCCACTGAGGAAGGATCTTTCCCTTGTTTTAAAACAGGGACCACAATGGCTTCTTTCCATGCGGTCGGAAGGCACCCTGCGTCCCAGATAGTGTTGAAAAGTGTAAGTAGTGTCACTTGCGTGTCATTGTGTAAGTTTTTCAGCATTTCGTACATGATTCTGTCAGATCCTGGTGCAGAGCTCTTGCATGCGCTCAAGGCAGCTCTCAACTCTGCAATACTAAAGGGGCGGTTGCACGGTTCATTCTGCCGACACTTTCTTATGAGTGGCTTGCATTCTTCTATTTGTTTATATTTGAGAAAGGGTTTTGAATAATTGTTGGAACTTGACACGCTCTGAAAGTGCTCCCCAAGTGAGTCTGCTTGTTCAAGCAGGGTATCGCCTTGACTGTTTACCAGGGGGAGTGAATAAGTTTGTCGTCCTTTTATCCTGTTGAGCCTGTTCCAGACTTTCCCCTCCTCTGTATAAGAGTTGATGCCCGATAAAAACCTCTGCCAACTCTCCCTTCTGGCCTGTCGGCGCGTTCTCCTTCCTTCGGATTTTGCTTTTTTAAAGTTAATAAGATTCTCCGCAGTGGGAGAGGCGCGTAGCAACCCCCACGCTTTGTTTTGTTTCTTACGGGCGGTCCTACATTCGTTGTTCCACCACGGGACGCGCCGTTTGCATGCGAAACCACTTACTTCAGATATGCATTTAAAAGCGGCATCTATAATGAAGGCTGTAAAATACTGAACGGCAGCATCAATTTCTAAAGAGGACATGTCAGTCTATGAGATCCTGGTGAGAGTTCGGAATTTCTCCCAGTCGGCTGTATCGATTTTCCAACTGGGAGCCTGTGGTAGACATTCATTTTCTTTATATGTTCTTAGTAGTATAGGGAAGTGGTCGCTCCCGTAAGGATTGTCGTTTACTTTCCATTCAAGTTCAGACAGCAGTGACGGGGAGACTAGGCTAAGATCTATTGAAGAAAATGTTCTGTTTGCAAGAGAATAGTATGTCGCTTCCTTCTTATTCAGAAGACAAGCACCAGAAGAGAGAAGGAACTGTTCAACAAGACGTCCTCGCGCATCTATACGAGGGTCGCCCCACAGGTAGTTGTGTGCATTGAAGTCGCCAAGAACAACATAGGGTTCTGGCAATTGATCTATAAAGGATTGGAATTCATGTTTAGTTAATTTGTAATGTGGGGGTATGTAGAGAGAGCTAATAGTGATGAGTTTGTTTAGGAGAACAGCTCGAACTGCCACTGCTTCAAGAGGCGTTTGTAGCTGTAAATGCTGACACGCAATACTTTTATGGATGACAATGGCAACACCGCCCGATGATGCTACACCATCATCGCGATCTTTTCAAAAGGTTATGTACTGTCGGAGAAAGTTTGTGTGTTTTGATTTTAGGTGTGTTTACTGTAAACACAGCCCTTTTGGATTGTGTTGGTGGATGAGTTCTTGTACATCATCAAGGTTTCTCAGAAGACCTCTGATATTCCATTGTATGATTTGTGTATCCATGCTTAATGTAAATTGGTGCTGTGTATACGGAAACAGAAATGATTAATTAGATTACAGAGCTCTTGTGAGGCCGCATAACCGGAGTTTTGCCTTTTTTGGAGCGTTCGAGGGAGCCTCGCCGCTCCTTAGGCGCTTGGTGCGCCGTGGGGATAGGTGTTGTGTCCATTGCCTCCTGTGAGGCGCCGGACACGCGCTCTTGCGAGCGAGAAGTTTTTCGGGAGAGTCTCACCTCGGAAGGCGAGACCCCTGCGCCCACCAGCCCGGAGGTCGATGGGGCTCCCTGTGGAATTTGGCTGCGCCGGCTGTTGCCAGCGCTGGGAGGGGCCGGGGAAGTCGAAGCAGCCTCGGCTGCGCCTACCTTCGGGGCCACTATCGGTACTGCGGGATCGCTGCGTGTAGCGCAGGTTGCCGCAGAAAACTCTTGTGGGGCCGGCAACCCAAGGGTAGCCTGGCCTGGTTGCTGGTTGGATGGAGTAGGTTTACCTACTTCCACCCTGGGGGCAGGAGCCAAAGGTACCTGCTCGCTGCACGCGGGCTGGGCACTTGGCATTGGCCGCTGCGACGCTGCCCCCCGACGCGCCGCATCAGCATAAGGTGTGTTGTGGAAAGGTGAGCACCGTTTACGGGCTTCCTTAAACGAAATATTTTCCTTGACTTTAAGTGTGATTATCTCTTTTTCTTTCTTCCAGTTTGGACAAGAGCGTGAGTAGGCTGGATGGTCACCACTGCAGTTCACACAGTGAGGTGTGCCACTGCAGTTGTCGGAGGGGTGGCCCTGGACTCCACACTTTGCACAAGTTGTTTGACCACGGCAGCTTTGCGAGCCATGGCCGAACTTCTGACATTGGAAACACCGTCTAGGGTTGGGGATAAATGGTCGAACATTTAACCTGATGTATCCTGTTTCGATTGTTTCTGGCAGTACGCTGGATGAAAATGTTAAGATAAGATGTTTAGTGGGGATTTCCTTGTTGTCTCGTCTAATTTTAATACGTTTTACGTCAGTAACATTGTGTTCTTTCCACCCTTCCAGGAGTTCAGTTTCTGTCAAGTCTAGGAGGTCTGTCTCTGACACGACTCCCCGTGAGCTGTTCATTGTTCGGTGTTGTGAAATAGAAATTGGTATGTTACCAAATGTCACAAGACTGCCAAGTTTCTCGTACTGATGTTTCTGAGGGATCTCAAGGAGAAGGTCTCCGCTAGCCATTTTTGTTACCTTATAACCTGACCCTAAGGCTTCGGTCAAAGATTTTGCTACTGTGAATGGAGAGATAAATCTAGCTTGTTTTTCAGGATTCTCACTGTGTACTACGTGGTATTTTGGGTAGGTCTCTTTCGAGCGGTTGAAACAAGTGCTTAAGTCTTCGGTGCGTCCCCTCTTCTGAGGGTGACGATCAAGTAGGCGGGGAAATGCGGGTGTTCCCATAGTAATTTGGTATGTTTTTAGCAGCAGTGGCGGCCACCCACCATGGAGCCCAACTTGGGGACGCTGCAACACTTAACGGGTAAGGCTGCCGGCGCCAACCGTACATTGCCACTATAACCTAATATATTATACCCAAGGGAGGGCACATACACAAGGTTAACCCTTGCCGCCGTGGAGTAAGGAAGTAAATGGAAGAGAGAAGAAGACAGGAAAGATCAAAAAGGGGAGAGATAAAGACGAAGGTTTGAGGAGAAAGAGACAGGAAGAGGCGACTACCGATTTCCCCCGGGTGGGTCAGTCCGGGGGTGCCGTCTATGTGAAGCCGAGGCCGAAGAGGTGTGTTGCCTCCGCCGGGGGGCCTTAAAGGTCCAAACACCCGGCATTGGCTCAACCCCCAGGATCCCCTTTTCCCCGGACACGGCTAAGCCGCGCACGGCTACACGCGGGAGGGTCCAACCCTCGTGTGCTCGGTTACGTGGTGTCGCAACACACCAAACGCCTGCTGACGCAGACGCCCCTACGGGGTAGACGCTTGTGAATATGCCTGCATATAGTCGTTCTCGTGCATCTATCCACGTAACACCATTACAGTTAAGCGTCCCATTTAGAGGCATACTCGCGCACATATATTCAAAGTTGCAAAAAATTTACCACACACGCGTTGCACGTGAAACAATGACCTCATAAAGTGTGAATGTTCGGAAGCACTTTATGAGATATGTTAAGTTCATACCGAAGTTTGTCGGGAAATGGTTATCGTGATGTCACAACGGGGGACGTAAAATTTGCTGACGTTGTCTAATAATAATGTTTAACCCATTAAAGACCAGCGTGACCATATGGTCACGTTAGACAGCACAGTGGATTTCAATTAATTAAGATTAACAAAGCGGCACCAAAATCGCCTTCGACATGCCGATTGACAGATTAGAGTTCCCTTTATGGATACCAAGTGTCAGCAGCTGTCAGTATTTTTGTGGGAGCCCTTCGCAAAGGCGGGAATAAGTGCTGCTCGGCGAGTAGCGTTGCGGGGCCTCGCTCCAAGGGTTAAGTGTTTTTTTTTTCACTACTCGTTTAAGTAATAGTCGGATATCGTTACCTCCATATTGCTCTTTGAATATGTGACCTTCGACGAGCATTTGTGAAAGAATTACGTTTGATTTATCCATGAACGAGTACGTTATCTTGTGCGTTGCCATATGGTCACGCTGGGCCTTTAGGATACCTAAGTTTTTATTTATTTTTTAAACTGCATTCTCATCTCTTGCACGGCTGCTGGCGCGTTCCCGCAGTGGTTATTTGTTATTTTATTGTCTGAATAGGTAGATTTTGGAAGAAATAGCGAAGATACTCGAAGAGGAAGAGGACGACGTGTCAGTGATTTATATCGAGCCGCCAGAGGCTAGCACCTATTCGGATGCAGACTCGGCCGATGAAGACTCAGACGGGCTCATTGACAATCTAAGCGGGCGGCAGCTATGAGCCGGCGCTGAAACCGTTTTCTCTGATGGATGCCGCATTGGTGGATGCGAGTCGGACCACAACGACCCCGGCGGGCAAAGTGACGGAACATCAGAGGTTTCTTCTGCTGTAGTTGATGCGGCCATTCCTGTGAAATTATCCACTGCTTCTAAGTGGACGAAGGGTGATCTCCAGAAGAGCCTTGGCATATTTCCCGACCCAAACTTTGTTGCTTACATGGACTTTTCACCTGTTGAGTTGTTCGAACTCTTTCTTGACGAAGCCGTCGTGGAGCTGCTAGTCGAAAAAACAAGAAAGTATGCGTTATTTTGAATATGCCTTATCCGGAGGTTACCAAAGAAGAATCAAGATAAGTTTTCTTGGAGTACTTGTTTTGTCCGGCTATAACCGCTTGCCAGATAAAAAGTGCTATTGGGACAGCGGCACGGATATGCGCAACACGATGGCCTACAATGCTATGCGAAGAAATCGCTTCGTACAGATAATGCGATTCCTGCACTGAGCGAAATGCAAGCCTAACACTTAGTAACAAGTTCACAAAGTTGCGTCCATTGATGGCACTATTGAAAGCAAGGTTTCTGGAACACTTTCAACCTGTGCGTCACCTCAGCTATGACGAAAGTATGATTGAGAATTATGGTCGTCATGGCTGTAAACAGTTCATACGCGGAAAGCTTATCCGCTTCGGGCATAAAGTATGGTGCCTAAATGCCAAGAACGGATACCTTGTAAACTTCAAAGTGTATCAAGGCAAGCAGGGGATCCCGGAACATCTGAAAAATATGAAAAGGACTTCGGAAAAGCAGCGGCGCCACTTCTCCGAATGGTGGATGAACTCGCAGCAGAGACGCACGACCTTCCTTTCTTTTTCTATTTTGATAATTTATTCACAAGCACGCAGCTACTCAGACATCTCAAGGCACAGGGCTACAAAGGCACGGGCACAGTGAAGTAGAACCGTGTTCCAAAAGAATGCCCTATCGCTCGACCAGAATTGGTCAAGCGCCAACCTCGCGGGCACGAAGAGCCCGTGCTGAGCGACGATGGGATAATTGTTGTCCGCTGGATGGACAATTCTGTAGTAACGATCGTAAGCACCATTCACGGCGTAGAGCCAATGTCATCTGTAGACAGGTACTCTCGTGTTCAGAAGAAGCGAATAAAGGTGGCTCGTCCAAACACAGTTGCTAAGTACAAGATTTATGGGAAGTACGGACCAGATGGATGCAAATGTAGGCGCCTACAGGATTGCAATCCGTGGCAAAAAGTGGTGGTGGCTGATTCTCACTTTGTGATGTATCTATCAGCAGCACTTGGACGCTCATTCCTAGCACAGGGTTCAACGTCACGCAGATGGAATTCCGTAGGCAAATTGCTCAAAGCTACCTGATGGCATGGGGCAATAAATAAACCTACAGGGCCTGGTCAACCCAGAATCCCAAAGACTGGTGATGTCCTGACTGGTACATGGTGTGGCCAAGTCTAATGGCAAGAGGTGGAGGTGTGCATGAGATAATTGCAACAATGCGGTGCACACAAAACGCACAAAGTATGACGTTGGCATGTGTATTCCATGGTTTAAACCATATTACACTAAATAAGTGCTCGACTATTCGCTATGTATGTTTTTTGCGACGTTTTATGGCTTGAAATAAATGTTTTTCACTTCGCGTATTTTGCTTTAGCGTAAGGGCCCAGTGTGACCATATGGTCACGGGCTATATTTCAAAAACTAATTAGGCAAGAGTAATAATTTTTTGCATGTGAATTATTAGTATAAAGGTAAGTTAATATATTAGATTTATTTCAAGATAGCAAGAAAAAAAAGAAACCGGTCCCTAATGGGTTAAATGTCACGACGTTGGTCACTAAAAAAAAAAAAGATCACCGAGAGGGTAGCACGCGTTCCTTCTGGCTGCATTCGTGTCTGACGCTCAAGTTTTTGTTATTCTTGATGCCTTGCATTGAAACCTATCGAATAATAGAGAAAGAAATAAAGAAAGGCTCGATCGATCGCAAGAACGGAACGAGCCAGTGCGTCATTACCTAGCCACCGGACGGGCTCCCAAACTGTTACTGGGTAGTAAAACAAACAAAAAATGTATAGTAAAAACTAACCCTCGACAGTGGCTAAGGCGTTACACAAGGTTACGCGTTTGATTCCCGATTTCTGCATTTCGATGGGGGCGGAATGCATGCAAATATTTTGTGTACCGTGCTTCGCTTACACGTTAAAAACCTTATGCGGCCAAAATTAACCCGGAGCCATCCACGAGAGCGTCCCTCATAACTCGCTGCCATGTTCCGTGAAGTTAAATCCCATTGCTTCTTTTTTTTAACTAGTAAACTACTTAGGCCTCTCTGAAGCTTGAAAGCGTTCCCACTGCAATTTAGAAGATCCGGTGGCCCATATAACACAGTTATGTGACAAGTCGGCGATGTCACGCGAGTCCTCCTTCGACCAGTAGTTACGCGCTGGTTCAAACGTTATTCTAGTATGTGAGCGGAAGATACACTGCACTTCGTTGACAGCATTAACGAGAATGTTTCGCGCACGTGACCAGGTACCCTGCGCCTTGTCGTGACCATCATGTACTCCTCCGGCGAGTTCGAAGTCTGTGAAGAAGGCGGCGCGGTGGCGGCAAGCGGTTGCATTTGCGTTGTCAAAGGTGGGTCCTCGGCGTTCGACACGGACCTGCCGGTGACCTGTGCCGAGAGCACAGCCTACGAGCTAGACGCTGAGGACATATACAAGGAGCTCGCCGTGCGCGGTTACGACTACCAAGGAGCTTTCCGAGGCATCATGCAGGCTGCCATACAAGGTGAGACAATCATTTCTGGTGTGCGCGGAACAAAGCGTTGTTTGCTGCCACCCTGGTCTAGAGCAAAAAGAAGCTCGCGCTCATGTGTTAATAACAGAGAAATAAGAACGCAAAGGCTGCTTGCGCACCGGCGGCTTTTGCGCCTTGGCGGACACTAGGAGACACATAATTGACGAGAGTCTGTTAATTGGCTTTTGGTAATGTGAGCTACTACGGTGTGCGTTTGTAATATAGACCTGAAGACAGTCGCATTCGAAAACAAATTCATATTATTATACTTCTAAAACGCTCTCCGATCAAATTTATCACTCAGTGCAGTAATTTCGCATTCGGAGGCGCCAATCTGAACTCATAGAACCCCTTTACGACGCAGCTCATTATGAAAGAATGGCGGACGTCAATCTTACTTCTACCAGCTTACATCAGGGGAGGAGCTGTGATCAGTTCCGCCCTGATTCTAGAATGGCCTGCCTGCTATGAGTAACGTCATCTGCGGGGCTTGTCTTACTGGAACTTGCACCTCTGAATTAGCGTGCTGAGAATGAAATTCTATGACGGATATCTCGGAACATATGCTCGCTTCAAAAATCAAACAAAACCAAGCGGGATTCGACTACGATTGTCTAAAAAAATTTATATATACATATACTGTAACCGCGAGATAAACAAAAGTTCATTACCATGTCTCCGTCGTACTCTTCTTGTTCGCGATACTTCTGACCGCCTAAGCGGGTAAACCACCTATGCAAGGAAGTTTTGTGCAGCTGGCTTGGCGTTTTTATTAATATATTTGAATATTTAGCTTTGAATGCGCTATGTTTGTGACATTGAGATACGACTATGTGATACGAGTGCCCCATTATGTTTAACACCTACAAATATTTGCACTAGACAACACCGCCTTAATTTTTCTTGATAGCGCTTGATGTGAATAAAGTCAAATTTTTATATCACCACGAGTCTGCGTTGTGTGAACCAAAAGCCAAGTATGAGTGCTTCTACTATGCGTTCACGAAGTACATCCTACTTTGTGCCGGGGAAAGTAGTTCTCAGCCGTCACACAACGCAATCTGTTTGACAAGTGTTCGTATTCTTGGTTTTCGAACATTTTATAACGCAGCTAGAACTGCCTGAAATCTGGAGCTGTCGTTCCAGTGTTTCCCTCTTCTGTGTTCACCTATTTGGCCCTGTTTTCCCCAACACAGACAGCTATGCTACACGCTTTGCTTTCAAGAGTACTCCATGCAACGCAAACAGAAGACGAGAGACACAAATGTAGTATACAACCGCGTGTACCTTCGCGCATTTGTGTTGTGCTGCAAGTAACTGACTATGAACCGACTACTCCGGCAGTTTGCCATTGTGTCAAAGCTGTCGTCATGGGAGACTGCTCAATATTCTTGAATGAATAGGAATAAGTTGTACTCTGTGTTAAGTAACACTAGCTTCCTTAATTGTTTCTGGCCAGAGCCGCGCGGAAGGCTCCAATGGAAAGAGAACTGGATGACCTACGTCGACAGCATGATCCAGTACATCATGTTCAAAAGCCCTGTTCGAGTGCTCCGCATGCCTACCAGCATTGAATTTTGTAGCTTGGACCCCTACGAACACGCTGAAGTGATCAAGAAGACCGGTGACACAGGTGAGCATCACTTTCCGAAATCACATATATAAGCACGATGGTGGCAGAATGTAACAGTGTGTTTAACTGAGAGAACATAGTGATTATGGATGACAAGCTTGCTGTCACATATATAAACAGACGGAGACAAAGAGAAGTTTTAAGAAAGGGCCCGAGCTACAGTTCTGCACTAACCTAATACTCTGAACAAGAAAAGCTGACGGAAAAGAATGACAAAAGATGATCGCGAAAATTTGAACCAGGAACGTTTATATGCAATAAACGGGTATCTCGGTTGTTTTCTCAAAATGTTGAGTAAAATCACAAGGTGTTTCCATCAGTAAAAAGCGTGCCAGTTGCAAGCGCTACGGAGGTGATTCGCAAATGCGTTGCGGAACGACTGATCACGTATGCACTTGCGTACTTGCCGTTTCACACGGAAATGGGCTGCATACTAGAAGGCAAATTTTTCTGCACAATAAAAATCACGATTTCTTCAGACAGTGCGTGCTAGGTGCTTCCAACTCACGAACGCAACGAACATGCGTAGCGTCCGCAGACAAAGGGTACGACAATGAAATGGGCGCAATAATGATGTTATTTTTCTGTTCGACACTTTTGCGCCTCGAGGTGCATACAGCTTAATTTTTAGGAATTTATGGCAGCTATGGTTGAGATTAAGAAAAGCCTAAATGATTCTGCTACACACCCTAACTTCACACGCAATCAGCACAAATGTAAATATATATTGTTGAAGTAAAATCTATTAGAGTTCTCAAGTAAATAAATACGATTCCGTCGCATATTTCAGCAGATGCAGATTTTCATGTCCAGGAAAGTGAAATTGAATACTTCTGAAAAGCACGGTTTTATGCAAAACCGAGTCTCATGAACTGACAACTGTCTCTCAATACCCCTCACATATACAATGTCAAAATTATCAACAATTTTACATGTGTATATTTTTCAGCTATGCTCCTCACTTTACTCCTTTGTACAGGTGTGGAAGTCATCTGCAATAGGACCACAGATACTTGCCGCGCTGGAGGTGCCGTCATACGAGGTCTAAAGACCAACACCATCGACAGCAACGCCAACCAACAGACACCGCTGGTCGAAGAGCATCGCTTCGTGCCATACCTGGACGACAAAGAAAGCCAGAACAACAGAGAGTTACTCACGCGTGAATACGCTGAAGTCTGCTCCAACGTTGCGAGGAGCGCCTTCTACAACTTCTGCGAGAGCAACTCCTTTCTTCGTGAGGCTTTGCGTGCCGTCTCTAACGTTCCCGAGCACGTTGTCAGCAAGTATCTTAACGATTCCGATAAGAATCATGCCCTCCTGCGCTTTCTTAACTCTATCCATGAGCAAAAAGATCGCACTGACACTACCATTGCAGCGTATATCAAGTCAGCTCTGCCTGCACTCAAGGAAGACTTGGAAACCGATGTACTCAACACCGCTCTTTTTGAGGAAGATCCGCTCAGATTTCTCCTTGACACCGTGGTCGAAAACACCAACCCGAAGAAGCTCCGAGTATCAGAATTTCCTGCTCAAGGGAGCGACTGTCTGCTGGTCTCCTGGGTGCGACGTACCTTTCCAAGTTCAATTTGTTGCCCACTATTGAATACACAATAGCACATTCGTCTCCGATGTGACTGTCAGGAAAGATCCCTCAAGGTTCCTCAGTAGCGTCACTGGGCTCGGCAGCATCCAGGAAGAAGCTTCCTGAAGTGGACTTGATTGTGACCCGAAGCGCCACGTGGTCCTCTGGAGAAACCAAGAACCTTGCCGATGAAGTGTCTTCCATTTGCAGAGAAAACGGTTTCGTTCTGCTTGCCCAACGCACAGCACTGACACCTGCAGAATCGCTGCTCGGTAATATCGGGGTCGCCGAGTTTCAAGTAGCGCCCGCCGACGAGGTGGAAGCACAGTTTTTGAAGCATGGACTACGCCTGGTGGCTTTCAAATCGAATAACGTGTCTGCCCTTTATCTGTTCAGGAAGCGTTCGGTGCCCGTCGAAGAGGCGAAGCAGGAAATATGCCAAGTGAACAGCAAACATAGCGACTTGGTCGATTTGGTAAAGCAGAAGGTTATTGACTACGAGTGGAAGCCACAAGGAGAGAAGTTGTGGCTACTCGCGGAGGACGCTGGAGTAAGCGGCGTTGTTGGTTTGATGAACTGCCTCCGATACGAGTCCGGTGGGAGACATATCAGGTGAGAAATCATCACAATGATCGAATATACTGTGTGTTTTTTCAGTCTTTGATGTCGTATTCTTTCAAATGGCCGTATTTATGTCGTTGATCATAAAGTGAGCCTAATGTGACTTCCGTGCCTCAGTGCTTGAAGGTTCTAGCTATAGATTATGACGCTAATGAGTTTACAACTCATCTATGTGATTTCATCAAACGCAGATGCGTGTTCGATGCTGGTTCCACCGAGACGAACGTGGTGGCTGACTACAACCCGGGAAATCCAAAATACCAGAGCGTGGTAGGGAATGACCTCGTCATGAACGTTTATCGAAATGGGCAGTGGGGCTCCTACCGCCATGCGGTCGCAAAATCATGTGAGTTCTTGACTCTCCCATGCTTCTTTAGCTTCACAGGATCCCATGTGAAGACTCATGGCGGTTCGAAGATGCACTCTATTAAGAATAGTGCTGAAGCTTGTTCAGAAGAAGTAATTTTTTTCTAATTAACTCCAATTTTTATGAACCAGTCCGCAGAAGGTTAGAAGAGAAAAAATCCATCTCTGAAGCGCTTCTGAGGTATGCTCAGACCGTAGAAGCACAAGGAGTTTGACCAAAATCCCGACCAGATACAAGCTCGTAATAGGTAGGTATAATGAAATCATTTATTTAACAGAAAGGCACCTCGTTTTCAATGAAAAGCAAAAAAAAAAATACATCAGGGAAGCCGGCGAAATGTTTTAAAATGCAAATAATTTTCAAGTTATAAGGACAATAAGCTAAACGAAAATAAAGTGAAACCTAACAAAATACGTATACGCATTCACTGGTTAAGAAATATTGCGAAAATGACAACAGCTTTCATCAGTACTACACATGCCGATATCAAAGTCAGCAGTGGTTGCACAGTTGAGCAGCACAGAGTAATAATGTTTCAGCGTCTATGTTCCAAAATTTGTCAGTAGTGTTCGAATGTCGGAAATATAATAGCCGGAATTAAGGGTATGATGATGATGATGATGTGTGGTGTTTTGTGGCGCAAGGGCCAGGTTTGGCCAAAGAGCGCCATGACAAGTGGTAATGTTGAAGACGTATTATGGGAGATGTGGCTTGGCTGTAAAGTGGCCTAAAAATAGTCGCAGTAAAGTGCGTAAAATCTACGTGCTATAAAATTATGGCGATGACTAATGAATACTATAAACATTAAGATCCATCGTAAAAGAATGATGCATTGTTTAAAATATGCGAGATGTTAAATTGCTTACAGCACTACTGCCTGCACTACTGGGTAGTACGGTGTGTTAAGAGCTGTAGCTTGCGTTCATGTGAATGAAGAGCAAGTACAGTTACATCACGCATAAACGAGACGTTGTGTCCGAACCCGTAATCGTAACGAAAAGTGAAAGTTCAGTATCGTAGGAGACACTCTTTGTACCAGAAAAGTATGTTCACTGTAAGCCTGTATAAGCCGTGGGAACTGATTCATCGGAACAAACGCCACCATAGGCTGCCAGTGCACGCTGAAATTACGGGTGCTATGGGCCATTAGAGGTGGCCATGAATATTTCACGTCCAGAAAGCGCCACTGAGAACCCTGCGTTACTGCGTGAGTTAATGCGGCGGCACCCTGTTGTCTGCAGGAAGCATCGGTAAGGTGCTCTCGCTTCTAAAGCTAAATAAAATGCTATATTACAGTTGCCTACAGGCGTCGGTGCCTCAGGATTACTTTCTTGAAGCCCAACATCGGCAACTTCCTTCGCTGACGAGGAAGTACAGATGTCAGCGAACAATGCTGTTTTAGTCGCCACTCAGTTTGAATTATTAGTTCATGTAGGATATGTTTTTGACTGGGAAGAGAAGAGACGCTCAGCTAATGAAAACTTACCACTAGCACTGACTACATTTTTACTCGCAAGCGCCTTCGCGAAGGCTCCTGCTGTGATAGTCGCTTCAGAAACCTTGCAACCTGAGTGATTTCTTCAGAAGTTTTATAATTTTTGCAACATAATATTTCATACTGTTCTTCCTGCCATACCACGTTTACGAACAATGCGTCGAACTAGTTGCCAATCTAACACATTCTAAGTTAACCTAACCTTGCCGCCCCCTCTCCACTACACACTAAACCTAGAAAGACTGCCCTTTGGGGTCGTTATGTCTTCTAAACTAGTTTGGTTTGATCTGTCAGCTATTTTGTTATTAAATATTTTGTGTTGCTCTTGCTCTGATACTTCTTTAAATGTTGCGCATACCCACCATGAAGATTGCTCAAAAGCCGAGTGGGAATCGGAAAAGGCATTTGACCGTTCCTAAAGACCAATGGAAACACTTGAACATATATCGAAAATGGGAAATTACAATAAAATATGCAGCAAGGAATGTGCCTTGAAATTGTATCTCAGGGCAATTCTCAAACCAGTGGAAATCCTTGAGCCGCAGAGTAAACAGCCCTATGACAAAGTATTAAATAGTACGCTGAAAACGATGGTCAGGAGTAAAGAAAATCTCTTCTGAGCGAGGCGGAACGGTGATTCTGGGATGTGTTTTGCTTTAAAATTGAGGAAAACAGCAGTGAGTACAGTGTTGCATGTGTTTTTGTTTCATGAACGCCTACTTTAGTGGAAACAACGAAGAAGAACACGCAGTTTGCAGTCCTGAACTTTGGGAAACGTGGTGAACTCTCCAGCCTCGATTGGTACGAATCCCCGGTGCCTTACGCTTCTCTGCCCATCACCAAGACTGCGACTAAATCGATATTGTGTGATGTCCACTTCGCGGCGGTCAACAGTCGAGACGCCACGTTCGCCAGTGGAAAGCTGCCGCCAGAAGCCTTTGTAGGTGAGTTCATTTATAATTAGTATACATAATCCCACGGAGAACCAATATGCGCTTTCGTTCTGCAATTGCTACCCTCTCTTTCATTTACCGAGTGCCGTCACATAGCTCAAGAGGTCACCATGGAATGTAGAGAATTGACAACTAAGGAACAGATAATCAAAGTGGACCTCCAGTGTGCCAGAAAAAGTAGGTTGACCACGCAGGTATCTCTATTGCCACGACTACCTTAGCTACTGAGAAAGCGACGTGTAGGTTCCCCTCAGTACATTGCCTCATTTTCCTCACAAGGTTGTGTACTTCCGCGCCACGTCATCTGCTTCCTGCCAAGTCAACAATTTTTAACTGCGGTAAACAAGCGCTGTTGCCGTCACAAGCGCTGCCTTGCCATGAAAAACAATGCCAACGTTCCCTAGCTGCCACTTGCTATTAATGTTCCCATGTACGAAAAAAATGCCGTGTGCCAATTACAAGAACAGTGGTGTGGCACTTGACAAACTTGCGCCTTACGCATCTTTATAACGCGGAAGAACTGTGCAACACAAAAGAAAACTGGGCGGGCACACACTGTAGCTGTGAG
This sequence comes from Dermacentor andersoni, assembly GCF_023375885.2. Lineage (NCBI taxonomy): Eukaryota > Metazoa > Arthropoda > Arachnida > Ixodida > Ixodidae > Dermacentor > Dermacentor andersoni. The sequence continues at coordinate 116,291,077 of NC_092821.1, read as the reverse complement.
CATGGTTTGGTTTATCTCCACGCCTTTCGCGTGTGTTCTTTTTTCTGTTGCTACTATTCTTTGTGGTGATAAGTTTGAAAGAATCTATTGACTCACCCATCACCCTGTTGGGCTTAGAGCGAAAGCCTTATCACCTCAGCTGACTAGCTGGCCAGTTTCCTAGCAAACTTCTTAGAAAATATGTTTTAACCTTGAGTATTGCGACCCACTGTTGTGGCCCAGTGGCTATCGCGTTTTGCGACTGGTCAACACATCGAAAGTTTGGCTCCCGGCCACTGCGGCCGCATTTCAGTGGGGGCCAAGCGCAAGAATGCTCGTGTACTTCATTTAGATGGACATGAAAGATCCACGGAGTGCGCACCACTAAGCGTGTCTCATATTGCACTGTGTATTTCTAGAAGGTAAATTAAAAGAAGTTACACGATTTGTTTTTCGAAGGAAACTGCCGGGTAATACATGCAAATGTCCTGTTTCTTCGTAACAAACTATAGAATGTTTTATAGGCGAGGGTGCAAGATACGCAGCACGTTTCCCGTTTAACCTGCCCACAGAAATTTGTTTTCTTGATTTAAAGGCGTAAATGCTTTAAATCGAATATCTTGGCAAACGTTGCACGATAAAGCCCAATGGCCGCCATCACCGCCAGGCACCGGCAAACATCATCCTGTTTCTGCTGGTGCAGGCGACTTGGCAAACTCGAGTTTTCAACAAGAGTTTCAAGAAGACAAGAGTTTTCTGGAACGGACCAAACAGGACGTCGCGTCATGGGCCTCGTGTCAAGCCAGGCATTGGCTACCGTGGTTGCGGCAGACCCAGACCTTCTGTGGGAAGTTCCTGATGCGTGGACCCTGGAGGAAGCGTCAACAGTTCCTTTGTCTTACTCAACCGCTTACTACGCCCTGTTGGTGCGGGGAAACATGCGGCCAGGCGAGTCTGTGCTCGTCCAATACGGCAGTGGATGCGTTGGGCAGGCGGCAATCGCCATCGCTCTATCCATGGGGTGCACCGTCTTCGCAACTGTCGGTAAGCGCGGGCAGCATGGGTAGCATCTGTAAATTATTGCAGCGACTACAATTTTGCAAAGAACGCTCGATATTCTGCAGCATTGATGTGAAAGTGAAGCATAAGCCATGCAGATGCACAATTTTTGCACTTTTTGACGAAACAAGTCAGATAAAAGTACCAACCTGTTCTTACTAAGCGACACGAGTTTATGGAGGCTGGCTATACAATACAGTAATTGTGTACCACAAGAGCAGTTGCATGTGAGTTCGTACTCTAGTACCGCAATCCAGACGCTATGAGTAAAAGAAAAAGAAAGCAGGGCCGCATCCTTTATGCTATAAAACAATTCCAATATGGAAGCCTCCCACACAAAACCACTTGCACGGTGACGTCTAGGTGACTGCAGTTTGCTGCATTCAGTAATGAAATATAAAAACTTCTGTTTTTCGCTTTTTTATTGCTCAGCGCTTCCCATGTGCTGGTGTGAACGCATGGTGAAAACAAAGTTCTGTTTCGCCCTGCTCAGTCAAAGTGTGCTGGTTATATAAGGTAGAAGAGCTTTAATGCTCGTGGCTTCAACTGGTTTTACCTTCTTCTCGTGACGAACAGGTTCGACAAAAGAGCGGCACTTCATTAAGAACCGCTTCCCACAACTTCAAGACAGGCACTACAACAGCCTTTGCTTAGAAGAATACATCCTTGAACTGACCAAAGATAAAGGTGAGTGGCTGAATGTCGTGGCTTATGGAAATCACGCTTCTGAACACACATAATACACGCATCAGACATTTCACAAGCGTTCAATGGCAATATATGTGTCATCCGCCTATAATGCTGAATTTTGCTAAGAGATGACTTATCGCGTGATAGCGCCATTTCTGAAACACATCTTGTCTTTGTGAATGTACCTGCTAGTATTACAAAAACGTTTACAGATGTAGACCATACAAAAGATAATCAAATTATTTGTGATTCGTTCTTTCATAAGCAACGCCCCGGCGTCTAAATTGTTTAGTCTTGTCAAGCTTTTCTAAATATTCGTCGTATTCACCCGCAGTGAAGTTCAAATCTCCGTAATTCCGGCATAATCAATTTCAAAAATGAATGTCGAGGTTAATTCGATTAGCATTGAAGTAGTGTAGCGACACACCATATTCCCACCAGCAAAACGCGTCATGCGCGGGACCTGTATGCAGCCGGCCCCATGTGTCGCGCTCACCTCAGGACATGTTGCGCCATCTAACGGGGCCGCTGCGAAGTCCGTGTGTGGCGCATGCCTGAATATACATATTTAGCTTAGACTGAACGTATATGACGCTGATTCAATTATGCCCTGCCCCAGAGAAATCTTAAAGGATATCTTAGTCATTGAACAGCAGCACATAAGCATAGCGCAGCCAAGTGACCAAAGTTGGCGTCCATTATGTTCGTTGATCGGTGGCGCGTACCTTGTGACAAAAGTGAGTGAGTGAGTGAGTGAGTGAGTGAGTGAGTGAATAAACTTTTATTGGGTCCAGCACAACGCGATAAAACGAGCAGCGCGCACACACGCGTCAGACCCAAGTTGGCCTGACGGACGGACGGACGGACAGACAGGTGGGTGGGTGGGTCGGTGGATGGATGGATGGATGGATGGATGCCGGTAACTGCGCGAAGTATCCTGAGAATACTAATCCCAGTGAAAAGCTAGAATCAGTAAATGCAATTACGATCATGGATACGAATGTGAACAAAAACCAAAAGCAGGTTTACATAGAAATTGTGGTTTTCGTTGAGCTTCAAGCTTTCCACCTGCCCTCTTTTGCCAAGGAACAGGGCACCAAATTCACCGCTATTCTGTCGCGCAAATGTCGTTTGTGTGAAGAACTACTAGGCACCTTGTCATTCAGTAGACATCTCCATTGCCAAAGTGTTCTGTCTTAAGATACTTCATTAATTACTGCATATTTTTTTCGCTACTGTTCTTGTTCTTGTACTAATGTGGGGCAATATTTTGTTTCGCTTTATTATCTCTCGCTGCATTTCGCCCCTTTCCTCCGTACGCGATTTCTCAGTTTCATTTTGCTCGTATTGGGTGTCGATTCATTTGCTGCTCCCTGTATGTTGTGCAGCTTTAGTTTGACCTTTAGGTTTTAGCTAAGGTTCCGTGAATATATCAACTGTCATCCAGACGTCTCATTGTTTGTTTGTTTTATTTCCAACTGTCCTTTAAGTTCACTATCTTCAGCACCTTCATATTTTTGTTTCGTTCGTTCTTTAGGTGTGGAACTCGTCTTCGGCACTCTTCCCGGTGCCAGCAATAAAGCCATCGCTCACTGTCTGACGTCGACCGGCCGACACCTCGTTACTGATGCCGTTGGCACAACCTCGCATCGCCCACGCGAGGAACTGTCCCCCGAAGCACAACGTCGTCAACGTCAGCGCCGTTCCAACAGATTTCCTGTCCTTGAACGACACCAGCGCAGCGGAGGACAAGCGGCGAGTCGCCGAACTACTGCGTGGAGGAATCGCATCGGGTGCTGTGAGGCCCTTGCCTGCTACAGTGTTTCCGCGATGCCAGGCTATGGATGCATTCACGTTGGAAGCCTCCGAAGCGAACGCCAGCAAAGTTGTACTTCAGGTAATTGGATTTCAAGTCCTCCTTAGGCTTGTCACAGCCTTTTTGCAGTTCAATACGGACGCGTGGCGAAAGGGCTTCCGCGATATGTCCTCCAAAACGTGTAGCTATTATGTCTAGTGCTCTCAACACTTATTAGAATCTAATATTTTCATTTTCCATCACAGCGGCTGAAACGGGAGCTACTCGTATATGTTTCAGTGACAGTGTCGTGCGTCTTCGTCGCCTAGTTTGTCTTTTGATATACACATCCTTACAATACTTGTTTTTCGCACGCGCTGAATACCAATAGTCAGAAACGAATGCTGGGTTGTGCCTAGTTGATTCTTGACGTAGCAAGCCGGCAAATGTAATAATAATATAGGAGAAGACGCGGTTGGAAATAATTGGTCAGAAATCATCGCAGGATGGTTGTCAGTGTTATGAGGCACCTTTAGCTCAGGGCCAACTCTGATATCGCCTCTTTGAGTGTATGTAGAACGCAGAGACGCTTTTATGAAACCCCTGGATCAATGAGAACGAAATTCGTTGCATTTGAGAAATAAAGTTTGATCCGAGTGAATGTACCAGACGATGTTTTGATCTATGGCCTGAAATAATTTACAATTCTCGGCATTCCGCAAGTTAAACAGAATAAAATCACCAAATATACATGTATATCTACGTGTCACACACAAAAAAAAGATATGGCGGTTCCGTAACCTGCGTGTGAGTCACCTTGAGTGGCCAAATTTCCTACATAAATTTACAACTTCCGCAAATTTGTATGAATGTTCGCAAAGGTTCTGCGACTATCCTACTTACCTACTAGTGGTGTGTTGCAGAGCAATGTATAACACATCAATTTTGTCCGTTTTAGATGAATTATTAGGCGCAGATTACAGAATTGTTAGTTAGTTAATTCGGGTTTAATGGCGCAAAAGCGACCAAGGCCATGCTGCGCCAGTCACAGGACAGTATAAGATCCAATGTTAAGGTAGTTATAGCTGTGTTACCTTAAAGTCGATGTAGATAATCGGTTTCACCTAAAAACTGGAACAGGTTAGTGAATGACACTAGTGGGTCATCGCCCAATATTAAGGCAGGGTGCAGAGGTATATGTAAGTGACACAAATTTTTGAAATGTTTCCGTCTCTGTGTTTCAGTGTGTGGGCATGATATAATGATGTGGGTTACTGTGAGTGTTTCGTGACATTTCTCGCATGTTGGTGGACTTTCGTTTCGAAGTAAAAAATTGTGTGTTAGATGCGTGTGTCCAATTCGAAGTCGACATAACATTACCTCATAGAACCGTTCTTGGTGAGTACATGATTTCCACTCGTGAAGCAGGGGTTTAGTTATATGTAACTTGTTATTTACGCACGAGTTCCATTCTTGTTGCCATTTTGGTGCTAGGGCCTTACGAACCACTCTGATGCTGTCTTTGTATGGAAGTGTTATGTGTGTGATGCTTTTGTGCGCTGCCATGGATGCGCTTCTATCTGCAGCTTCATTCCCTGCTATCCCAACATGGCTTGTGACCCAGCAGAATCGTATGGTTCCTTCGTATTTCTTGTTAAACACTATGTTTAAGATATCGCCAAGCAGGGGTTCAGACGCGGAGTTTAAGTTAAGGGCTCTTAGGGCACTTAACGCGTCGGTATAAATAATAGCATTCTTCTGCCTGTCGGAAGTGATTTTCTTAACTGCCATCCAAATCGCATAAACTTCGGCGGTAAAGACTGAAGAAAAATTATTTATGCGAATGCTATTTTCCCAATTTTTTGTTACGATCCCGACACCTACGTATTCTTGTGTTTTAGAGCCGTCAGTGTAAAATTCTGTGTAATTTTTATATTTTTCTTGGATAGCTAGGAACTCTTGTATTATGTGCTCTTGTGGAATGTCTTTTTTCTTTATATGTGTTAACGTCCAGTCACACAGCTGTGTAAAATTGCACCATGGGGGCAATCTTGGTGGCCTTTCGGCAACCTGCAGGGCTTCAGGAGGGATATCATAAGTCTGACAGTATTGTTCGTGTCTTAAGATGAGTGGCCGAATCATGTTTGGTTTATTTGTGTAGTGTATTCGTGATTGGCACTGTGTTACGATGTTGTAGCATATATGTTGTGGCGATGACCGAATTCTTAGTACATACCAAAGTGTAAGTTGTGCTCTGCGGTGCTGTAATGAAGGCTCATTAGCGTCAACGTATAAACTTTGTACAGGCGATGTCCTGTAGGCACCGCTCGCCAGTCGTAGGCCAAGATTGTGAACTGGATCAAGTCGCTTAATGTAGGACTGCCTAGCTGCACCATAAACTACACTACCGTAGTCGAGGATGCTACGTACAAGGGATCGGTGTATACGTAGCAGACATGTACGGTCAGATCCCCAGTGCTTATGTGATAAAACCTTGAGGATATTTAGTGCTTTATTTGCTTTAATTTTGGTTGCGTTAATGTGGGCCAGGAAGTTCAGTTTAGTGTCAAACGTTACGCCTAGAAATTTATGGTGTTCTTTGACCGGTAGCGTTATACCATGCAATGCGAGACCTGGAGTACAGTGTAACCCTCGCTTCTGGGAAAAGAGAACTGTAACAGTTTTGTGTGTTGAGAACCGGAAACCATTTTTGTTAGCCCATTGTGTAAGATTATTTATCGTTATTTGTAGTTGTCGTTCACAGGTGGGTAGGCTTGAGGCGCGGCAAGCCATTTGCAAATCGTCGACATATATTGAGTGCATAACAGATGATGGGATGATCTTATTCACAGAGTTCATTTTGACTATGAAGAGCGTTGTGCTCAGAATGCAACCTTGTGGAACGCCATTTTCTTGTGTGAATGTGCGCGAGAGTATTGTGCCGAGACGTACTTGAAATGTTCGGTTTGACATGAAATCGCATAGACAATTCAGCATTCTTCCGCGAATTCCCATGTCAGCCAGGTCTCTCAAAATTCCGTATCGCCATGTGGTATCATATGCCTTTTCAAAATCAAAGAAAACCGCGAGGCAGTATTGCTTGTGAAGAAACGCGTCACGTATTTCATGCTCTAGTCGCACGAGATGGTCAGTGGTGGAACAGCCTTTTTTGTATCCGCACTGGTGTTTTTCTATTAGGTTTCTTGTTTCTAGGATGAATGTGAGTCTTATGTTTATAATGCTCTCATAAGATTTGGCTAGACAGCTTGTTAGTGCAATGGGTCTGTAGCTGCTAGAGGATGTAGCGGGTTTACCAGGTTTTAGAAAAGGTACTACTACCGCTTTTTTCCAATCTGTGGGCATTACCCCAGACTCCCTTATATTATTGAAAAATTTAAGGAGTGCCCCTACTGACGCTTGGGATAGGTGTGCCAGCATTGTGTAGTGCACACGGTCAAGACCTGTTGCCGTTTTTTTACCCGCAGAGAGAACTCTGTTCAATTCATGTATTGTGAGGGGTTTATTGTACATTTCAGCTGAAGCCCCAGTGGTAGGCAGCCTCTCTTTCTCAGCCGATTCTTTATATTTTAAAAATGTATTTGAATAGTTTGCTGAGCTGGATATGTTATGAAAGTGTTCACCTAATAAGTTGGCCTGGTCCTGTAGTGTTGTTTGTGTGCCTGGACATGTAAGTAGTGGTATAGTGTATGATGAGTACTCTCCTCTAAATTTCCTCACCTGGTCCCACATTCGTTTTGATGTCACTGTACTATTGATTGAAGATATGTATTTTTGCCATGATAATTTTTCTGCATTTCGTCGAATATATCGTGCTTTGGCTTTGGCCTGTTTGAAATTTAGAAGATTGGTATAAGTGGGGTACCTTCGTAGGATTCCCCAGGCCTTATTTTGTTCTTTTTTGGCTTTAGTACATTCATTTGTCCACCAAGGATTTAGCTTTTTGCGGACAATACCGGAAGACTGCGGTATCGCCTTTTCTGCCGCTGTGATTATAATTTCAGTGATTTTTTTATTAAGATCATCAATACTGAGCTCTGGCGAAAAGACATTTTCCAGTTTCGCGTTCTGCATAAAAACCTGCCAGTCAGCGAGCTGTAATTTCCATCGGCGTGGTCTAGTTAGTAGGGTTTGTGGTGATGATAGGTGTTTGATGAGTGCGGGTAAGTGGTCGCTACTATATGACGTGTCGAGAGCTTCCCATTTAAAATCAGTAAAAAGAGAGGGTGAACAAAAAGCTAAATCTAAACAACTAAATGTGCGAGAAGTCGGTGAGAAGTACGTTGGCGCACCTGAGTTTAAAAGACAAATATTATTTGACAGGATAAAATCTTCAACGAGTTGCCCCCTTTGGTCAGTTTTGACACTGCCCCAAAGAGTACAATGAGCGTTAAAATCTCCTACCAAGACAAATGGCTCCGGTAACTGTTCTGTTAGATTTTCTAAGTCTTTGATAGTAAAATGTGTGTGGGGTGGGATATATAGTGAGCAAATGGTGATTGTTTTGTAGGATAGAATGGTGACAGCTACGGCCTCTAAAGATGTATTTAATGGGACATTTCGGGTGGGAGTGCCGCCCTGCACGACTATAGCCACTCCACCTGACAACCGGTTGGAACATTCGCGGTCCTTTCGGACAACGGTGAAACCTCTAAGGAATTGACTGTGTTTAGGGCCTAAGTTTGTTTCCTGTAGGCAAAATGCGATTGGCGAAAAGTTATTTATTATGTCCTTAATGTCACCTAAATTGCGAATCAGTCCTCTACAATTCCAATGCACTATAGAAGCCATAGTGGCAGAATTGAGAATGGTAATTTACATATATGTACTAAGTAACTGTAGGTGACATTTGTTAGTCGGAATGTGCTATTGGAAGAACGGTAACCGTTCAGGTTACCGGTCCCTTTGTTCGCGTAGTTATTGTGAGCTTGTCTTTCTTAGTGCACTCCAGAGAGCGCTGATGTTTTGGCGTCGATGACGCCGGAGTTTTGGTGTCGACATCCATAACCTTCTCCGAGGCGCTGGATGATCGAGAACCAGGCGCTGAGACGCGCGTCTCAGGCCTGGGAGTTCGATTTAGCCTGGGGCCCTGTGGAACCGGGGTCTGCAGGCCAGTCTGTGATGATGATGATGATGGAGCAGGACTGGCTGCTGCCACCAAGGGGACGGATGGAGTTACTACTGGGCCACTGACTGCGGTCCCTGTAGACTCCTGAGACCACTGCGGTGCTGTCCCCTGTCGCACCGCACTGGCGTAGGTTGTTTGAGGTAAGTGTGCTAGTTTCTTTCTTGCTTTATAAAAGGAAATCTTCTCTTTCACTGTAAGTGCAATTATCTCTTTCTCTTTCTTCCAGCAGGGGCAAGATCGTGAATATGCTGGATGATCTCCTTTGCAGTTTGTACAGTGTGGAGCAGCATTACAGTTTTCCGACTGATGGTCATTGGCACTACACTTTGCACATGTCGATTTACCTCTGCATGATTGCGATGCATGTCCGAATCTCTGGCACTTGAAACACCGCCTCGGGTTTGGGATATACGGTCTTACGTTGATCTTTAGATAGCCTGCATCAAGTGTAGTAGGTACAATACTGGTACCAAAGGTAAGTATAACGTGTTTGGTCGGGATTTGTTCATCATTTCTTCGGAGAGTTATTCTTTGAACTTTGATTACATTTTGTTCTTGGAAACCTTCTAGGAGTTCTTCATCGCTTAGGTTTAAGAAATCTTCTTCTGATATTACACCTCTGCTTGTGTTGAGAGAACGGTGTGCTGAGATTGTGATTTTGATGTTACCGACACTGGTTAGATCAGCGAGCTTTGCAACTTGGTCTTTGGTTTTGAGTTCAAGGAGGAGGTCCCCACTTGACATCTTTGAAGCTTTGTATTGCTTTCCGATTTTTTCAACTAGGCATTTTGCTATTAGGAATGGCGATAGTTTTCTCATTGGCAGAGATCCTTCACTGTGGATCACATGGTAGCGTGGGAACGTTTCTGCGCTGGTTTTCAAAGTGAAATCAAAAATTGCTTCGGTGCGCCCTCTTTTGATAGGACGATCTGCAAGGAGTGGGAATGCATTTGCCATGTATTCTTGGAATATTCAGCGGCGATGGTAGCCACCCACCACCGAGCCCAACAAGGGGACGCTACGAGGTTAGGAACATACCTGTATGCGTCAGCTATACAACGCCGCTATAACCTAATATATGTACCCAAGGTTGGGTAGATACACACGGTTAACCCTTGCTGCCTGGAAAATGAGAAGTAAACTGAAGTGAGTAGAAGACAGGAAAGATTCAAAGTGAGAGAGAAAGACGAAGAGTGGAGAGGGGGACAGGAAGAGGCAACTGCCGATTTCCCCCGGGTGGGTCAGTCCGGGGGTGCCGTCTATGTGAAGCAGAGGCCAAAGAGGTGTGTTGCCTCCGCCGGGGGGCCTTAAAGGTCCAAACACCCAGTATCGGCTCAACCTCCAGGATCCCCGTTTCCCCAGACACGGCTAAGACGCGCACGGCTACACGCGGGAGGGTCCCACCCTCGTGTGCTCGGGTACGTGGTGTCGCAACACACCAAACGCCTGCTGACGCAGACGCCCCTGCGGGGGATTACAGAATTGTGTTGTCGTTTTTTTTTCATTGGCGAGCGACAGAGTTGCAAACGAACGTTTTGTTTAATTGCACTTATTGAATTTTTATCAATTTTTTTCTTGAAGAACTGACGGCTTAAACAAAAGAATTGTGCTAGGTGCAGTCATTGGACATCTTTGTTTAAGTGAAACAAACCTCATCAAATTTGTTGCAGTGGTTGTAGAGAAAAACAGATTTCTTCCTTCCCATTCATTTATACAGCAGCCCCAGGGCTGAACCTTCTTCGTAAGCGATAGCTTCTCTGTAGACATGCTGAGATATATTGCTGCTGCGGACCCGTATTCGTTAGCTGTATGGCTGTTGCTATGCTCGGTGTGTCGGGTGCGGGCATTGTGGAGCTGCCTTGCCTGCAGGAGCGGCCGACGTTACGAACTACATTCAAACCATTACGACGACACACATGTAGCGCAATGGTGTCAGGACCGGCCAGCCGAGTCATAACCTTTGATCGCACTGTCTGCGCGATTGGCCCAGCTTTGATTACAGTGTCTCGGCATCGGCCTAGTTCACATGATCATACCGGTGATAATGCCGTCCAAGCAAAGTGGGGGAAAACGCCAGGGAAATCAATGCATTAAAAATTTGGCCTCCGCGTTACCTTTCGGCGACAAACTCTGCGCATCGTCCTGACCAGTCTGGTTAACCTTCCTGTCTTCCTTCTCTGTCTCTCTCTCCCTTGCTATATCTCTCAAAATCAGATGTGTGGCTAATTCGTGCAGGTTCGACCAGACAAATGCCAGGAAGCCAATGACGGCAATCCACCCTTCACAGTAGAAGCCATCACCCGCACGTACTTCTACAGGCACAAGGCTTACGTCATCGTCGGAGAAGTGAACAGCTTCGCTCTGGAGTTTGTGGACTGGATGGTCAGTCGAGGCTGCCGGAATCTTCTTCTCACCGCAAGTCACCGAACGTTTACGGGGTACCAACGTCTCTGCCTGCATCGGTGGCAGACAGCCGGCGCCTCGGTAGTCGTCAGCGAAGCCGACGTGTCGATTCCGCGCGGTGCTTTGCAGATTATCAAGGAAGCCGAAGCAATGGGTCCTATTGGCGGCATCTTCAACATTTCTGTGGTGAGCCACAATCATTTTTGGCAACCCACGCCATCCGCTGCAGGTGGCCATTTTTCCTGCAGTGTCTTCTTTGTGCCCGTAACTCCTTCTGCAATGCAAAGCCGGAAGGCTGCGTTACGCATAACGACGCTTATAAGTGTGTTCAAAAGACCAACGAATCAGCTCATTCCCTTCGAAGTTGTTACAACGCTTGTCTTGGACACAACGAGCAAGTGTTGCCTGAAGTTCTTTGGATGATATAATCCTCGCGTTGATCATTTGCACGAGCCGTCTTGTCCGCGGCCTGGGACGTAAAGATGACCCCTATGTGATTTTGTCCCAATATTCATTGCACTGGAAGTAATCCACTAGTCTGCCCAAAAAGGCTGCCCGGCCGCTTACCTACCGTTGTAGCTAAGTAGCTTAATGCGTCCTCCACGCCGAGCGCCAGGCCGCAGATTCGGTTCTGAGCCTGGTGCCCATATTTTGGTCTGGCGGCATTCCGAAATGTTCGCGCATTTATTGATATTTACGTTTACAGGAAAGAACGCCTGTTAGTCAAAATTAACGAGTAGCCCGCCAATACGACGTGTCTCATAGCAGGCCCGTTCTTTCCGAATTTATGCTTGTGTCTTTTTTTAACCAAAATATTCTGTCAACGCCTGCTTGGCGAGAGTAGAGTGGATATTGGGTTCCCTTCAATGGCAGCAGAGCTTCTGTCCCTGCGAAAGTCCTTCATGATCACCAGGAACGACAGGTGCCTGTGATTTACTAGAAAGAAAATCGGTAATTAAGAAACACACGTAGGCTCCCAATTGCTATCTCTGCGTAAAATTCCTCACAAACAAACGAAACACAACGCACAACGTAGGCAGACATGGCGCACAGTGTAACGTGAAGGATAATATCGCAAGAAGTAGCGGGTCATACCGAGTCGACGACCATGGGCTAAAAGAGAGCGTCTCGACAACAACGCCGCAACTACTTTAGGAAAGCGAACGTGTAATATACGTTCTGTTACAAAGTAATCTCCCGCATTAAAAAAATACGATGAGTTGGGGAAGATAATAGTGTCGTGCAATTTACTTTCCTCATACCTGCGTCAGGAACGTGTATGGGACGCTGCGAAGAATCATGCATCGCTGTAAAGAATTACATCGGATATGATGCTGCTTTGAAAGGTTACTCGGCGAATGAGGGGCAAAGCATGTGGAACGATTGTTGGAAACGTGCCTTTACAGATTGAGATTCAGAATTATTTCAGTAGATTTCAAGAAATGCTTACTTAGCTCACAAACACTAGCAGGTCTCATGGATTAAGAATTGCACGAACCGCATTCAGGTAGTGTATTCATGACAATACTTAAATGGTTCAAAAAGTGACGCCAAGTGATGAAAGCTCGGCGATGATGGAATCGTTCCTTAAATCACTATAGTGCCCCTAAGCTTAGGGAGGCCTGCTGATTTCAATACTAATCACTTGATTTAGGCGACTTCGTTGTTGCTGCTGCTGCTGCTGTATCATGGACGCTAATCACAGAAAATTCTCGCGATAATTCATTGATATTTCACGAGGCGGATTGCTATCTTACCGATCTGTCAAAGCCTTCTTTGTTCGCAAACTCGCCTCAGAAATGCTCATTTTTTGCCAGGCATTGGAGGAGTAATCATGAAAAAACTTTCTTTTCCGTACAGTGCCATGAAGACGGCTGGGTAGCCGATCACGCGACTGAGGTCTACCAAACCGACTACAAGACCAAAGCCGAGGGCATGCGGCATCTGGACGAGAATTCCCGAAAATTGTGCCCGTATCTAGACCACTTTGTCATCTTCTCCTCAGTCTATTCTGGTCGTGGGACTTCGGGGAGGACGTTATCCGGTTACGTCGACTCCACGTTGGAGCGCTTGTGTGAACGCCGCGTGGCGGACGGGTTCCCCGGTAAGTCGACGCCGTCTTACGATGTTTAAGGAGACTCACTTTAGGGGTTGAAGTATGCAAGAAAATTTTTTTCATGTGTCTAGTGTTTGAAGCCGCTTATAGAAAAATTGTCGTCAATGTCATGAATAAATATATGTCTCGTGTCGTCATGCGACGAAAGCAAGGAATTAACTTCCACATAACCGTTGAATACACGCGCATCTTGCTTGAAAAAATGTGTATGTTAATGGTGTGTTTATCCACCCTGACTTATTCCATGCGGTTTTACAGCCGACGTTCTGTATTATAATTCAAAGAGTGGGGGTGCTACAATCAAATCAGCGACTACATTTCGTAATTAGCTTCTAGGATGCTATTTCATGTCACAGACAGCAAATAAATTCATAATAGGGTTGTGCCCGATAGATAAAATCCCACTTTTCTTACGATATCCAAAAGCGATTGACTTCTAATATCCTAGATGTGAAGCCACATATAGGTGATACATCCTTTTTACAGTCTAGCAGTGAAAGGTCGCATGCTCTGTGGCTTCTGATTTACTCTTTGAGATAAGTGTATTCATGAAGACAAGCAGTGATTATAACACCCATTGTGAATGAAGCCAGGTTGTGCCACAAAGCAGTGCTTTGAACCCGTTTACTTTTCTATGCCTTGATATTCAACTATGAGATTTGTTGCCCACGTCAGTTGGAATATCAATATACCTAGTTTACAAGTTTCTTGTTTGCTTCAGAACAAGTACCGAACAATTTACTATAATTCATGATATATTCGAGTCTTCTCATCAAATAATAGCCTAATTGCTCAAACTACCAGAATACGCCGTGGATTGCTTCGGTCAAGATTTAGCAGCCTTCTTATACTTGAGGCCAGCGAACAATATGCTCAATGTCTGTGTCAATGAAGTGTTCAGTGTCAATGAAGCTCCACAAAATTTAATTAGGCTAAAAACGCAACACGACATTCATATCCAATTTCATATCATATCATATTTCAAATGACTGTAGTGCTAAGTGACGTACTGTGCTCCCATCACTAGTTGATTATTTCTGGAACATCTGACCATACTTTTTGCTACTGTGGCTTTTCAAGGAATTCATAAAGGAATAACCCATCCAGAAGAAGCTAAATTCTTGACACTCCTTCGCGTGAGTCCATAGTAAGACAGCAACAGCCTTGTATTTTCCCTTTGATCTAGAGCAGAGAGTCGCTCCAAGTCTGTCGTTTACGTCCCAACGCACAATCAAAGTATGACTCATCGTTTGACTCGCGAGACGTCTTCTACATCGGCAGAATTGTTTCGTATCCCTCAAGCTACAAAATACATATCCGATAACAAATCAGGTAACAGTTTGGGCAATATATTTTGCCTCGAAAGCGGCACTGAAGCCATTGAGTGAATATTGCCTTTATGCTGACTCCTGCTAGCTGTCGTATGCCGTCTCTTGCAAACTGACTCGTTTCATTTCTCAACCATCAAGTTCACTTTCAGTGGATTCATAGTTACAGTGGTATAACTCCCAAATGGGTAGTTTACCGACTGGCACCTGATGCTCACTTCTCGACTGTGATTAGTCTGATGATTCAATTAATCTCGCTGAATTTGACGCCAAAAACGTTCTATGGACACTATAGATCTGAAGATATTGAGATTGTCTGAAGAATTAGTTAACTAGAAAATTCAGCCGTCATTGCTGTATCGAGTAGGCCCTACTCATCACTTTTCTCTAAACGTCAAAGTAGACCGTATCTTAAATGCCCTTCTGCTCCTTTTGTGACTGGACGTGCCTTACACACCTCACTTTTTGTGCTGCGTGGAAAAGAATACGACCTCCAATTGCACCTACCATGACATACCAGAAGCTTCTGTGGACCACTTTTTCATCAAGTCTACAAAGTACCATCAACAGTCATTTCATTTTCGGAATAAGTGAAGTCACACGGACCGACGTAACTTTTGCATTACAAAGTCCCGGCTCATTCCCCGCTAAACATACTGACACGCCTACAAGATTTCTTTATAGACCGATTTCAATGTAATTTGGCTTGTTTTGTGGATTATTATTAACTCTGCGCGTATTAGGTATTTGATGTCGTGACTACCTGAAAATACCATTTGTGTGTGATGGGCAAATTAGCCTATTTATTACACGGTGAACATAAACACTTTTACCTAACGCTGATGCATAAGAATCGCTTCTTTTGCCTTGTTGTTGTTTTGTCTTGTGCACATTTGTTTCATTTTTGTAGACTTAGTATGTTTCTCAATGCGTTATGCGTGTGCATGTTTATCAATGAAAGGGTAGCCACAATTTCGCAACTACGTAACGAATGGGATAACCGGTACTAATCTAGCCTGTCTTACCACCTGTGTGCAGTCATTAAACAACAAAACCTGAAACCATGTTTCCGTGTTTGCTGTACGCCAGTCCGCCTTTTGAAGTTGCACGACCGCGTGACTTGTTCAGGGAAAGTGGGATAAGGGAGTGGTCTAACGAGTCAAATAGGCTTTTCTGTCTTAGCGAAATAGAAAAGGCTACCAAGTTTGTCTACACGTTAGGCTGAACTCCTTTGCGGCGGGAAATTTTCATGCTTTCGTACGTTCGATCTATCTTATTGTGCGAGCGAAAAAAAGCCCTGCCATATATATGCGACGTCGAGCTCAATGTAAGCAATTTCTCTTACTTATAGCTAGTCTTTATAAATTGCTGGTACTGATATGATTGCTGATATAAATAACTGATACGCGCCAAGGGACTCTGCTACATTCGAACTTTGCTGAAATTGGAGTGCCCATCAGACCCAAACGAGGCATCTGGTCGCGCTTATGAAGCTTCGCCTTGAATACTAGACACACACCCTGGTGTGCGACGTCCAGTTTGGTTGTGTGTGTCTTTCTAAAAAAAAAATCAGGAAAAGAAATGCTGAATTTTGAGAATTTTGAAATATTGCCACGTCGTTGTATGATTCTGGAATATTTTGATGCGTAAAGACGCATTTTCTCATTCAACCATAATACAGAAACGCAGTCATCACGACTGAGCGTAACTGCTAAAGCACAAGAGCGACTCGGGCAGCGTATGATGTGACGCGTGAAAAGAGCAAGGCTTATTCTCCCCCTCTTTCTGTCTACTCAATTGTCCTTTTTAGGGGTGGTCATCCAATGGGGCGCCATCGATGAGGCTGGCCTCGCCCGCGAAGCCCCGACCCAGGAAGCGGAATTCGAGGCAACACAGCCCCAGTATATTAAGTCCGCCTTGGCGGTCGTGGAGAAGTTCCTCAACCAAAACCACCCCGTATTCTCCAGCTTGGTCAAGGCTGAAGTCACTTCAAGTTCAGAGAAGAAACCAGAAAAGAACCCGCTGGTTGACTCGGTGGCGCGAATTCTCGGTGAGAGGCTTGAACCATTATGCTTTGTTCGAATGCAATATAGAAGAAAAAAATTGGTGTCCCTGCACATGGCATGTTTGCGCTCATTACGATGATCCTGGCCAGTCATCGCTAAACGTCTCCGTTAGCTAACTTCGAAGTTGAGATGGGCCAACGTAACCTAGTTTAATAAAAAATGAGGGACAGCCATTCAGACTAAAATGGTCGCACTAAAGAAGACACTAAGCGGGTCACAAAGAAATATTTGCAGCTGAAGAAAATGTTGTCCTGATCCAGGCACTGAACTCCTCACCAATATCTCCGTGGTGCTTACTCGACCATCCAAACTAACCAGGAGCCTTGTGCATGTTAACACGACGTTAAAACAATGTATTACTCGTTGCTCACTGAATATAAAGAATTGTGTTTGTGGCCGAAGTGTCGCATAAGCCTTGCGCATTTCCCCAGAATTAATTGTCATAACTCAGTTTTTTTTTGCACTCGGTACAATCATTGAATGTTTTGGGTAACCGTTTGTGAAATCAAGAAGGACGTAGAATGACCCATTAGTACATCCCTATGCCAAGAATAGATTTGATACGCACACTCATGATCCCAAGTGTGCGCACCAGGGGCTCTAAGAAAAAAAGAAAGGCTAATTTGCAGCTTCCAGCTGACAATTACCCCGCGATGTTTTGAAGCGCCACGTCTCAACTGCATTAAATCTCTTATTTCATTTTACATGCCAAGACGTCGAAGAAATTCCGAATGTTATTTTTTTTCGCAGAACCCCTGGACCACCTGATTTCGATCGTGGGTGTGTTTGGTTGGGAGCAATCGAAGATAAAAAACCATGCAGGGGGCCGGGAGGGTAATGAGATGCACGTCTAATGTGTTACCCTGGACGCGGGCAAAAGATTAAAGGGCAACTCCGGCGTTTTTTGACCATATTAGGATACTGTCATTTTCAAATGGCATTTACAGTCCTGTCACCGGTAGGGTGGTTCAATTTGCTTAGAAAGTTATAAATAATTTTAAATAACCAATAAACGACATACCGAAACCGAAACGGGTAGCTGCTTCGTGTGACGTCCCGATGAGTCAATGACGTCAACTCCTACACTAACATACTGTAAACACAAAGAACGCGTTCTAAACACGCAGTACACGTGATGCTAACGTCAAAGAAGCGAAGCTGATGATGTCTCCTGACAGCGCAGGGAGATTTTACAGAGTTTCCAAACTAGACAGCGGCGATTTAAGCGATGATCTCAAAGACAGTGGGGTGTAGTCTCTGACGTCGCAACCACCTGTTGGCCAGCAGAAAGTCACGTGTCGGGAACGCAACCCATTCTTTAAATTCATTTTCGGGAAAACTAAATGACTTGCAGCCATATATTTTGGTACAGATAATCAGAGTGCAAAAGAGAACATATATTCAATTTTTTTAATATCAGTGGATCATGAAAAATCGCCGCAGTTGCCCTTTAAAGGGACACTAAAGTGAAAAATGATTTCTTCTGCATCAGTAAATTACTGTTCCACAACACCAAAAACACCACTCTTACAGCAATAAGACGTTTGGTTAGCCAGAAAAAGCGCAAGAACGAAATACGGGTGGCGACGCCTACTTAAGTTCCCGCACCTGGGGGCTGTGACGTCTTGGATTTTGATGGCATCTTCTAGGGCCTACTAATTATATATAGCGGTACAGATTGACTACATTGTGTTCTAAAGGAACCAAATAATAAACATGGCATGTTTCGGGAGCCTTTATTCAGCCAACCCGGCCCAAATGCGAAAACATACTTTGGAATCCCTGACGTCACGCTGACGTACCGGCGCTGGGGTTTTGCCGCGAAATTCAAATACTGATACTTAGACCTTTATTTTCTCATCTAATAATCAAACTATTTTTTTGAAATGACTGCCTGCAGGGTTCTCAAACAATGCTTCATTAGTCTAAACTGATTTATTGTTTCGCTTTAGTCTCCCTTTAAGGAAAAGTAATAGCCACATTTGCACGCCCACGCGAGGGTGCATACAGAGTCGATAAGCGGTCGCGGGGAATTGTTGATTTGAGGACCTCCAGTGACACTCTATTTAGTTTCTGACCTAACGACGCACACTGCCATGAGCCAAGCGTCTTCAGCTCTGAAGATGGTCTGGAAGGGTGAATTCCAAGTGATTCATAAACACCGGGGGGGACACAAGAATCAAGCGTCTGTAGTGGAGCGTAATCGTAGGAACAGAAATGATCGCCCCCGTCGTCTGAGCACACCTGTAAATTAGCGTGTGTCACCAACGACTAGCGGTGAATATTTTACACGGCACCCTGCAGCGTTGCTCCCCGAGCCATTCAGGAAACCTAGCTTCCCCTGCACCATCACTTTCTAGAGCATAACACGCAACCTGTCTTTGCTAGAATATGATTTCAACGACTGACCACTAGATTCAGTGGAAGTGAAACCTCAGGGAAGGAAATCTTGAATGAAACATTTTCCGAGAGAATTTTTATGCCAATTAAAAGATGACTCCTCTCCGTACGACATTTGTTCAACTTCTTTAATTGCACCTCGTCGAATAAACTTCGCTTGTTGCAGGTCATTAATAGGCTGGTTGCACCTGGCGCTTTTCGATGAAGCTTCAAGCAGCCAGACTTCTGGCTACCATAAGCATAATTTCAAACTTTTTCTGCAGAAGTCCGGTACACTACGTTCACCCGCGCATAGCTAACAGTACTAATTGTTGAATGTTCGCGATGGCACTGACATTGACATATATGTCAATGTGTTATACTAGGCGCGAAACAAACAAGCTATTGTTATTTTTTCTGAAAGCATATATATATTAGATAGGGGCTTGTCGGTCACGTTTATGCGGGCAAGCTAGTGTCTAAATCAAAAATGAGATGGAATCTAACAATGGGGTACGACAGAAAAATACGGTAAAGATTAGCAGAATATCACACAGATGACGACATGCGAAAAAGCACGAGAAGTGCCGTATTAACCAATGCCATTCGCATTTTGTTTAAGTCTAGCACCATAATAAAATTTTGGCTTTCCAATATAAATATAGAGAAAACTTCGCAGATTCAAAAGAACATCCGACAGCTGCCGTGCAAAACTGTGGCGCAATAAATTACTAAAGAAGAAATTCGTGTGCGCCGCATTTCAGAAGACGAATCTCTGGTGTTTTTCTATTGGGGTGTAAACATTTCGATGTCTCGCTGCGCTCTTTAACTGTGATTTCACTCATCATTCGCTGTGTCAGTGCGAGGTACGGATAACCGGAAGAGCATAGGGCAAGCCAAGACAATGCTCTAGAACCCAGTGCTGCACTCATAGGTAAATGTTTATACATAAAAAAACTACCCGAAAAACAAAAACAAAAAAAGATATTGCAAGAGATTATCAGCCGCCACAAACACTACTTAACATATGAAACCAGTGGTTGGTCAAGGAAAGGTTGAGGAAGCTCTAGATTGCGGCCAACTCTAATGTCCTGTTTCGAATAAACGTGAAACGCGGAATGCTTTCATTCGACAGCTGGTGAACGTATATTAATGTAATTCAATGCAATAATAGACCAAAGCTGAAGCCTTCGAATTTGAGAAGTTGGATCGGGTACCTTGTAGTTTCTACAAAATTGCATATAATCTGTAAGATAATACAAGTGAAGCACAGAGTACAAATTTGAAACAAGAAAAACAGGTATCAGAATTCTGTAGATTGCCTTTGTTTGACCATCTGAAGCTGATAAAGGTGACATATAAGTGCACTCCTTACGCAAACATTTTGCAATATCTATAAAGACCTTTTAGAACTCCTACTACAAAAATTAACATTACAGTTCACTGGAGTCATCATACATAATTTTTTTCTGCTTTAGGTGTCTTTCTTATTAGGTGTAGCTTAAACAACTGTGATATAGTTTCTTCCCCAAGTTACGTAGTTGTGCGACTGATGCCACATTGTTCCTAATTTCTTTTTGTTTTCCTGCAATATTACTTTTGCAAACAACCCAAAACATTGATGGTCAAATCATAAATTGGCTCCGTACCGATGGTAGATTTTACCTCTCGTTATATGCAACAAACATTATCACATTTTCTACAACAGATTGTGAGTGCAAGGATTTCTCATTTCCCTTGTGTTCATACAGAAGCTCCTGTAGTGAAGCTTGTTCCTAAACCAGACACTCTCTTCCGTGTGCAAGGATGCCAGATAGCGACTTTCCTGCTTTTTATTGCTATAGAAGCTTGCCTCACACACTGCAGCAGTCGTATTTTTATAAATATTTCTCATATATAACTCCGCACTCGACAAGTACTTCAATATGGCAACGAGCACCGACGTACATGCACTCGAGTTCCGCGAATGCACGGTTACTGTAAAGGCGTACTTCAGTTTCATTCGTCGCGATTTTCAACCACATTGTTCGCACGTTGAGTTTCATCATCCCACGTTATTCCCGCAGGCTTTCAAGATTCGTCGAAGCTGAATCATAACACCAATCTCGGCGAGTTGGGCTTAGACTCTGTAATGGGCGTCCAGGCACTAACAGTCATCGAGAAATACACCGGCCTGGCTCTGTCCGTGCATGGAATACGCACGCTGACCCTCAATGGATTGCGAGAGATGAGCAAAGAACCACGTGCAAATTAAACTTCACGTGAATGCGACAACTTCTTATTCTTTCGTCCTTTCTTTCGAGAGTGAGATGAGTTGACTAAAAAGTCTTTTCTGCGCCACCACGGTTAAATTCGTAATATTTTCAAATAAAATGTGTGAAACTGTTGCCTCAGTCCTTTTCTTGGCTTCGCTTTACAGCAATTGCTGTCAAGCGCACAGGTAATTTACTTTTCGTGGCATATTTCGCAGTTAGCATTTTGCTTTGCCTAACATCATAATCGCGTTTTCTTGCCACGAAAAGTTAACTGGAAAGAACACTTTCTCGCTTTCTCTCCAAAACAGGACATCGTCCAGTATGCTCGATGACTCACCTAATCCTGTCATCGCGCCATGTTACAGTTATCGTCGTTGGCGCGGTCACGTCACCGTTGCCTACGACCGTGACGTGTGTAGCGGTTTTATATAGGGCCGCATTTTCCTGCACCACGCGTCGCATGCACTCGCCCACAAACTATTGCGTGGCACGGGAGCGCGTGGCTTCGCTCCGATGAGCGACGGGAGTGAAGAAACGCAATGGGAGCGCATTTAAGCAAATCTGAGCACTGCGGCGCTTATATGACCAGAACCTTATTGATAGAGATTTCAAAGGCTCAGTCAGCCTTCGAGGCTAACGTTTCCAGGTATTCAAAGGCCACTACAGAGAAAAGTAATTGAACGTGTACTAGTGAACCACAGGTCAGCAATACCAAAATGACCACTTTTATACTGTTGAGGTAGGCGTAATAGGCCTGCGACGGCCCAAAACTGAAGCGCCAGTGGCGACGCCACCTTGAAATTTCCGCACCACTCACAGTGACGTCATATATTTTGACGGCGTTTGTTCGCGCACAGGTATTGTTTCATTGGTGAAGATGGACACAATTCTTTCTAAACGAGCCAAGCACCAATGGTTCGAATTTGCAAGTTTCAATAGCCTTTAGTGAGCCAGGCCGGCCCCAATGTGAAAAACAACTTGAAATCCATGACGTCACGTTGGCGTACCGGTGCGGAAGTTTTCGCACCGAATTTAGGAAATTTAAATTTGGGCTTCATCCATCTTTTTTAATAATCGACGTATTACCGCAAAATTAAGAAAAATTGAGTTGTGAAACCCCATTGTTTTCTGCACAAACTGATTTATTGCTTGTTTAGTGTCCTTTTAAGCAGCTCACGGCAACCTTTACGGGGAGTTATTACGGAATACATTTGTTGAGAAAGGCATAACAATGCCACTTTCGTAGAGCTACTCGGAGCTATGTGTGAGGGTAACCACATACAAACTGCCAGGTAAGTCGGGAAATAATGCACAGAACGGATGCAAGTTCACGGAGTACTGAATAAGAGATGCCCTCTAGTTACCACTGTTCCTCACGCTCGACGATTACAGTATAGCAAAACAACTAGATCATAGTAGATTGAGTTTTGGTTTGCCCCTGTAGCGGTGAGCGGCTGGGGCTAAAGTGGGTGCTTCAGCTAATGTATGCGAATGATGCCTTGCGCTTTTCCGAACAAGATCTTTTCAGAAACCATCTCCCGATGACTTTCGGAATTACTTCGATTACCATTGAAACACTACAGCAACACACCGTATTTCCACTGCCGGACCTCGTCATATATGAGACGTGTACTTTAGCACTCCACGGGCCAGTTTTCTTTGCTCGGGACCGGTCTGCGCCTGAAAGTGTCATGAGCTGCCCTACCGAGATTGGCCCAGTGGTCTGAAACCTGGCCCATACTTGTCCCGGGCTCGAAATATTTCGTTTGGGCATTGTTCCTCCTGTTAGCGCGGAAGTCCAAGTGAACCATGGTCCAGTCCGAAGGCAAAGGTTACTACACTTTTGCGCACAACACTAGGCATTTCATTTGGTTCTTTAATAACGAAGAACCATTGCACAATGCTAACATTTGAGCCCATAAAAATTGTGGGGAAGTACCGATAATGACCTTGTCGTTTTCGTACAGCTAAGCCAGTAGACAATTCGATATTGTACCAGGCATAAATGTTGCGTTAACTCCTGATTATCTGCAAGTAAAAATCAACATATACTTGAGAAGTGTTCTTCCGTTTTTCTATTCTATTTGCTTTTTTCCGCGGCTTCAATATGTGCAGATATTGCTCCCGACAATAATAATCCCGCCAACATCTTTCTGGGCGTCAGTTATACCGAATCTCCTTCCATTATTCGCTAGCTTATAAGATAGCCGGTGAATCTCATTCAGCAGTCCATTCACAGGGGACCGGAAATCCCATGCTCATTAATTTTCGCCTATCTATTTCTTAACAATGGTCGGCAACGCGTTCCACTTGCGATATAGAAACCATGGTTCTAAAACGTTCTGCAGCTGCCATGTATTCTACAGTCTGTGTATGTTTCATAGCTTAACGCGGGTCCATATGGTTTGGGTCTTGTGGATGTTTCGTTTTGTTTACGTTGTCGGGCTCTTGGGCCCTCTCTGCAGCGCGCACGGGGGAAGCGTTTGAAACGCGCGCCACAACGGCACTCGTCGCATAAAGCATGCGCATCGATCGCGGTATCGTAAGAACTCGCGCGGGGACTGCCGGGAAGGCGGCTGCCCGATAAGAAGGCAGCGGAGACGGCACTCGGGGGACTCGGCACTCCGCGCTTTTTTGCGGGGCGCGGGCCTGGGGAGGCGCTGGTGGGGCGTGGCCCGTCTAGGTTTCTTTCCGAGCGTGCTGCAGAGCAGGGGGGAAAGCGTCTTTGCATTGTGTCTGCATGAAAGAGTGCTCTCGTTCGCTTTTGGGACTATCTGCGCGCCTGGTTCGGTGCTTGCTTGCTTTCTGCGCTTTATGCATTGTGTTATCGCCCGAAAGATTGTGTTGGTTGATGGTTTGTAGCGGCCGTTCTTTCGTCGCTCTCTTTGGCTTGTATATTTTGTTGCCTCGCTGTTTTGCTGCTTGCTTCTTTACTTTTGCTGCTGTTTTGCTGCTTGCTTCTTTGCCTTGTTCTTTTCTGCTATTGGCCGCGAGGCTGCGGTAATTGTTTGAGTGCTACATTCTATCGTAAATTAAAGCGGTTTTTGTTCCTTGCGCCTTTGGTCCTTTGTCGTGCTGGTCGCGGCTCGCGGACCCCCTGAGCGAAGGCGAGGGGCCTTCATCTGGCGCCCAACGTGGGGCACGAACCCACGACCCTGAGATTAAGAGTCTCATGCTCTACCGACTGAGCTCTTTGACACTCTTTGTACAAAATTAGCAACGCGAGAAAAGAGTAGTAAGAACTTAAAAAATTAAGCGCCCTGAAAAGGGAGGCAGCCGAGGCAAGAGCCAAACAGGAAGGAAAAGCAAAAATTAACAAATTTACCCGTTATTTGTTAAAAAATTTATGCACGAAAATCTTTTTATTTAAAAAGAAAGTAGAGAAAACGCCGCCGGAAGTGGAGAATGGTTTCCTGTATATTGAATGACGCTTCTACAGTTATGATTCGAGCCGCCTCACGTAGCCACTGCTCTGCTGTGCTTATGTGGATATTTTTCTAACTTTCCGCGGGAGCGCAGTACGTCTAGGAACGCAGCGTCCTGCGCCCTACGCGGTTGTACGGGACTGGCGGCCATGCTTCATTACGCAACTTCCTAAATAACAAAACGAGTCGGTTTTGGCACCCAACTTAGTAGAGCCGTAAACGAGGGATACAATATAACTGCGAATATGTTTTGGGAAGAGTTGGCCTAAGAAAGAACGAACACAGGAAAAAACGAGGTACACGAAAAGAGCGCACTTATCACTCTTTTCGTCTACCTCGTTTTCCCTGTGTCCGTTCTTTCTTAGGCGCAACTCTTCCTAAAACGTAGCCATGCACCAACTTGCCCCGATAGAAGTTCTAAACTAAGGAACTGTGATTGTTCCGCCATTATATCTTTCTGGATAATTATTCCAGAGCTAATTACAAGACCACTACTAGAAATCTTCATTTTAAGCTTTCGTTTGTTTACTTGTTCTTGGCTGTGTCCTTCCTGCGTTTCTTTCGTGCGCGAGTCAATTCGATGTGGTTCCTGGTTTTCCAGGTAAGAAAGGAAGAAAAGAGGAAAGCAGAAGGCTGGGAGGTTTACCAGAACAACGTCCGGTTGGCTACCGGGGGAATGGGAAAGGGGAAAACAAAGATGACAGGGAGAGAGAGGAGGAAAGGAAAGAAAGGTATTAGCGGCGAGTTCGCTGATGCGTGTGGTCCAATAGTAATTGCACTAATAGTCACATTCGTTCACACAAGCCCGTCCAGGGTGTCTGCCAAGTTGACATTTCAGAATTCCCTGAGTTTTCCAGGTTTTCCCTGAGTGCTTTGGCCAAATTCCCTGACCGACACAGAACTTTGTTTTATGTCAAGAGATGGGCTGACACCATGTCGTCCGATGGTGTCACTCACTAGTAAGCATGCAAAAAAAAAAAAAAACTTAATCCAGCTTGAATAGTAAGGGGTAGTGTTTATTTTATTCAAAAAGAAAAGAGAACGGAAGAGTTAGTAAAATGCACAGCGATAAAAAAGATACGGTATTTACTCCCCTAATGATCGCACTCGAGTAATGATCACACCACTGAATTTCGTCGTCGAAAGTTGATTTTCTTTCTTTCCCGTAATGATCGCACCCTGAACATGTCGCAGCCAAATGTCGTGTGCCAAGTATAGCTAATGACGATCGCGCTTACCATTTGTCGAATGCTATGCGAACGACTCTTGAAGACATACCAAGCGGTCTGCAGCAACCAACATTCTTAAGCAAATGCCCCATTTCATTCGTTTCATCACTTTCCGCACTTCCATGAAAAAAAAGCTACAACCAAACTTGCCTCGGCTTTATCATTTGTAGGCTTCATAATGGTTTTGGTCAACAACAACAACATAAAGGGCGCCTTTCGATTCTTCTCATCTGCACGCAACAAATCGCGAGCGGCAACGATAGTGGCCACGTTTACACTGACACGTTAGAAGTGTACCCCATTCCCACGCCGCCGCTTGTAACGCAGCTAAGATATTAGCCCACCCTTAGCGGAAACGTGCCACATTATAGGATAGCAGTGAAGCCAAATGCCGCAGTTTCCGCAGCATGTCCGCCGACGTGCTGCCTGTGCTTTTGGCCGACTACTGACCCCCTTTGGAAAGCGCCGGCGCCATATTTGTTATCTCTGGTGCAGTCCTGTACACTGATGGTTCTTGCGAACACCTTTCTTCAGGGTGTCTTCGTTTAGACCTGTGTGTGTGTGTGTGTTGTGCGCGCGCATGAGTGTACGCGCATTTGTGCGTGTTCGTTGTTTATATGTGCGTGCGTGTTTGCGTTTTACGCGTGGGTGTGTGAGTTTGTTTACGAGTGTGCGTGCGTCAATTGCGCGTCCAGGCGTGCGCGTGTTAGGTGCGTGTATGTCTACGTGCATACGTGTCTGTATGTGTGTGTGTGTGTGTGTGTGTGTTTGTGCGTGCGTGCGTGCGTGCGTGCGAGTTCATCTGGGTTTATGTGTGCGTCTGTGCTAGTGCCTGCATGCACGTGTGTGCGCATGTCGGTGTGCATTTGTGCCATGCGTATAGGTCTTTGGGCTTTTTTGTCTGTGCGTGTCTATGGTGTACACCTGTCTTCGTGTATGTTTTCACGTGTGCGCGTGTTATTGTGTATCTGCGTTTGTGTGTTTGCCTGCGTGTATATGTGAGAGCGTGTTTCTAGATTGTGTGCGCGCACATGCCTGAGTGCATGTGCGTATGTTTTCATGTAAGCGCGGGCGTTCTTGTGCTCGCATGTGTACGGGTGTCTGCCTGTACTTGCGAGAATGAGTGCGTTTGTGTATGTGTACGTCCGTATTTGTGTGTCTGCGTGTCACTGAGTACGTGCATGTGTCTGTGCGTATGTATGTATTCGATACGGTGTTTAGAGCTTTAGATGCAACAACCTTCTCAAAATTGCTGCAGTGTTCACCGAAAAACAGAATTTCTGGGTTTGCATACAGTTAGATAGGCACGCGATCCTGAAAGAAAAAGCTTCGTTTAATAAATCAATAATTTTTTGTCACCAGTCTTTATTGAGCATACATTACGAAACCAAACACTCCCGCTTACAAAATTCTGACTTGCGCGTCACTTCCGCAGGGCAAATCAGGGCGATTTCTAGAAAATCACGTGGCTTGTGTATGCGCTTCATGGCAGTGCAGCGGAGGTAGCAACCAAAATGGCGCCGGCGGAGATTCGTGTCAATATACTGAAAAGAGGGGTTGGTATCGAGGCACCCTAGCTTTTCCTAGTGTCCCGGTATGTGATATCAAAGGGAGCAGAGTTGCGCACACCTTTTTCTTTAGCCACTAGCGCTGCTGCCCGGCGAGCACTAGCACGTGGTGTAAAATGACGTCAGGTGTTCCGCTTTGCTGCAGTGCCCTTCAATGCCCTTCAATGCTTCAATGCAGTGCCCTTCAATGCTTGTCGGCACCTTCAATGCCATCGACTTCGCAATCCCCTGCTTTCGTAGCGCGGGTGTCGCGTCATAAATAACATGCACGCATGACATTCTTTTAATGCGAGGGTTATTGCCTCGAGGCATACAGGGTTATGAGATGAGGGCGAATACGGGTGATTAAATCAATCAAAAAAGGTTTAGGGAGCTAACAAACTCCAGGAGGGATCGATAATATGGTCCCTGCGTTCAAGCACTGTAATGGCTCAGATTATGGCACGCATGACTTATAATGACATAAATGACATATCAAATGTAAAAGCATCTGTATAACTCGGCTATGATGAGGAACAAAGCAAGAATGAAAGTATTGTTTGCAAAATTATGATGATGATGATGTGTGGTGTTTTGTGGCGCAAGGGCCAGGTTTGGCCAAAGAGCGCCATGACAAGTGGTAATGTTGACGATGTATTATGGAAGATGTGACTTGGCTGTAAACTGGCCTAAAAGTTGTCGCAGTAAAGTGCGTAAAATCTATGTACTATAAAATTATGACGATGACTAATGACGAATACTATGAACATTAAAATCCAGCGTAGAAGAATGATGCAAAATAAAAAAATATATAGGATGGTAAAATTACTTAGAGCACTGCTGCCTCGCCAGAGCCCTTGAAACACAAGGGCCTAGAGGCATGTGCTATACGAAAAAGCTATCACAGCAGCATCCTCTGAAGAGAGGATCCGCTACGAACATGTGGGGCTAAAAACATGCAAGACAACATCTTTCAGAAAACTTTGGACTGCGTTGGTGTCAAATAAAGGTTCTGGGCCGAGTAACATAACAGGATGAAGGGGGATGTGCTGGATAAAGGGGGATGTGCTAAGGGAAAATGTTTCTTTCTTTCATATTCGGCTTCCCGACACTCCAGGAGGACGTGGAGGACGGTCAGCCTCTCCCCGCATCTACCGCAGGTTGGAGGATCATTTTCAGTGAGTAAATAGTTATCCGTGCCAAATGTGTTTCCTATTCTGAGCCGACAGAATAGGACATCTGTTCGGCGTGATTTTCTTACAGAGGGCCAGAATCCTAACTGTGGCTTTATCACGTGGAGCTTATTATTTGTTTCCGCGTCCCATAGGCGTTGCCAGTGGTTGCGTAGTTTCCTCCGTAAGAAGGGCTTCAGATCTGTGACAGGAACTGCAGCAGTGAGATTAGCAGAATGCCATGCAACTGACCTGGCCATCTGGTCCGCCAAAACATTACCTTCGATGGCCTTATGACCTGGCACCCAGCATATAATCACATGCTGGTTAGATACATATGCTTTACATAAGACGGAATAGAGTTCAATTATAACAGGTATTTTGTGCTTACAGAACGATATCAAAGCCTTCACAACACTTAGGGAGTCCTTATATATAACTGATTTTTTTAGTATTGATTTCCTTATATGCTTCACGGTCGACAATATTGCGTAGGCCTCAGCCGTAAAGATACTAGTTTCCGGATGCAGTACGTCGGATTCCGAGAAGCATGGACCGATGGCTGCATAGGACACCCCGTCGTGTAACTTCGATGCGTCTGTGTAGAACTCCATGCCGGAGTGTTTGTGCTGGAGTTCACGGAAATGCATTTGGATTTCAATGTCTGGAGCGTGTTTTGTAACTTGCATGAAAGATATATCGCATTGTATGAGCTGCCACTCCCAAGGAGGTAGCAGCTTGGCTGGATGCATTAGGGGGAGCTCGAGGAGTGGGACATGCATTTGATCACTAAGCGAGAAAGGCTGTCTTACGGAAGGACGATTATGAAAGATTGTAGCATATTTCATATCGTTAATGGTATTAAAACACGGATGTTGAGGATTAGAGCTGACTTTCAGAAAATATGTTTGGCTGATGTATGTTTACGCGACGCCACTAGATGGCGTCGCGTATTCTTAATGTGACCCTAAAGCGAAAGAATAAATCATTTTAGACTAATAAAGCATTGTTTGAGAACTCTGCGGACAGTCATTTCAAAGTAATAGTTTGAATATTAGATGAGAAAATGGAGGTCGAAGTCTCGCTATTCGAATTTCGCGCCGGAACCCCGGCGACCGTACGTCAGTGTGTCGTCAGGGATTCGAAGGTATGTTTTCGCATTTGGGCCGCGTTGGCTGAGTAAAGATTCCCGAAACTTGCCATGTTTATTATTTGATTCCTTTAGAACACAATGTAGTCAATCTGCACCGCTACATACTTTAGTACGCCATAGACGATGCCATCAAAATCCATGACGTCACAGCGACCAGGTGCGGGAATTTCAAGGAGGCGTCGCCACCCGTCGTTCGTTCTCGTGCTTTTTCTGGCTTACCAAGCGTCAAGGGTAATTTACTGATGCAGAAGAAATCATTTTTTTCTCTGGTGTCCCTTTAAAGAAGCCTGAAAGTAGCCCCGTTGCAGTGCAAGTCTCATACATACCTCGCTTCGACAGCGGCAATGCGTTGTATCGCTATACAGATTGAATTCTAACGCGTTACCGTCGAGTCATCGTGCAATGGTTTCTGCCTGAACATTGGCAACATTATTCGCATGGGTTATTTGTAGAATAAACTTGGTTAATGTTGCATTGTGCGCACCAAACAACAAAATCAATTTATTATACATATTACATGAAATGAAGCATCTATAAAAAAGGACTGACACATATGGGTTGCAGCAAGCGGCTGTCTCAAATTGCAATAAGGTAGAAATCTGGGCATTCTTCAAAGACCCATTCGTTGATAGAGCAGCATGCGAAGCCGCAATCCTCGGGCAACGGAGACGGTTGTGGAAATACTGTTGGAAAAAGTGTTGAATGTAAAACAGCTACAGCATTGTCGCGTCATTTTTCACTCCGTTTACTGGTTGTACCCATGGGCTTTGACAGGTCATGAACAAAAAGTACCGTTATTACACTCGCTTTACACTAACAAGGAAATTCTTTTCTTGCTTGCGGTTCAATGATTAAGCCCAACAGATGGCCTCTGCTACAGCCACATCTCCTGCGACTGCAATGCAATTACAACTTAGGCATCTGCACCACCACTCCAAATATTACAGAATTGTTGTTACTCGCTTTGAGGATACGTCCGATGGCAAAATAACTCATTCCTAATCGTGGATGGTCTAATTTGTCTAATCCATTAAATGAGGCATGACAGGTTTCAAATCATTGCTTCCTTAAGCTCCAGCTTTCTTCCTAAGCAGAAGTTAAAAATTAAATTACGGGGTTTTACGTGCCAAAACCACTTTCTGATTATGAGGCACGCCGTAGTGGAGGACTCCGGAAATTTCGACCACCTGAGGTTCATGAACGTGCACCTAAATCTAAGCACACGGGCGTTTTCGCATTTCGCCACCTTTGAAATGCGGCCGCCGTGGCCGGGATTCGATCCCGCGACCTCGTGCTCAGCTGCCCAACACCATCGTTGAACACTCCCATTCTCGCATTGTGGCACCTTCCTTTAAAGCACATCTGCGTGTAATCCTACACGCCGCATGTCGTACTACTTGCGTAGAGGAAAGCGGCGCAAACATTTCTGCAACAAAATTTATCTTTATTGGAAGCAGAAAAAGTACGCAATAACATCAGGCCTTCGGGAGCTGATAACCATCCAAGTACCCAGGGTAACAAAAAGTATATAACTCTGCTGACAATAATGGAATATTTGCTAAGCCTCACATTAAACGCAGTTTTCGCAGGAACTACCGCAAAGGATAAAAAATAAAACAAAGATGAACGTGGAACTCTTACTAAGAATACTTGGGGCTTACACCGATCCCATGTTCTGAGTATAATGTATCAAACACAGTGACACACACCGTCCTCCACAGAAATTACATATACTACGGTTGGCGATCGTTCACGCCGTGGATGAGGTGGCAAACAAAAGTGCCTGCACATCTGCCGGCAACGTTCAGTCAAACGCTACGTCGTCCAGCTGCAGGTAGCGCCTCACGTGACACCAGCACTCGCTGTTGAGGTCGTCCAGCTGCGCGCGTCCGTCCTCGCTCGGCCGACACGTGACCCGCTGCTTGACGACACCGGCCAGTCGCATGAACTCGTGCAGACCTTCGATGCTGCGAAACCGTTGTCGCACCCTGCGTGCTGCCTCTTCCTCGCCTATGGACAGCACTTCCGCAAGCTCGGCTACCAGCGCCGGATGACGGGACACTCGGTCCAGAGCAGCGGCGCAGAGCCTGTCAGGAGAGAAAGGGGATGTAATATGGCCCCATGGGCAGTATCGGCTTTCCGGTAATATTAACAATTCAGATGACAATGTAACGGTGTTTCTGAAAAGCCAAAAAAGCTTGTTTGAGACGCGAAACAAACCATTTTAGAAAATAAGGTTACAGCCACCTTCTCCGCTCAATTATTTTGGTTCCTTCAGTTGACATAAAGCACACAAAAAGCGACGAAGGGACTATATGTGCGTAGACCCCCTTATGTTACCATAAACTCCCACATTCAACAAAGGGGTTCTGCTTCTACAGCTCCTACCCCCTACGCACTCATGACAAGGAACATTGCAAACAAAAATGTCTGTAGACCTCGCCTCTTTACGTCGCTCACATGTCGAACTTCTCTTCCAATCGCTGGATATGACAGCAAGATATCGGCGCTGTTAACGTGACAGTAGAGTCGCTTTCAGTGAGGGTGGAAGCCGCTCACACAAAGTAGGCGCAATCAGAATGGACACGTCCTTTCATTGCTTTCCGAGCTACAAAAAAAAAAAAAAAATAACTTTTGCAACGCTCTTCGGTTCGCGCGTTCTTCTCTTAGCTCTTACGACTACCTTATTAACCAAGCCGAAATTCATACATACAATCAATACAATAGCGGCTATGGTGTTCCACTGCTAAGCACGAGGTCGCGGTATGAGATCACGGCGCTGGCGGCCACCTTTCGTTCGGGGAGAATTGCGGGAAAACGCCCGCATCACATGCGTTTGGGACCTTAACAATCTGGTGTTCAAGCGTGAGAGAGAAAAAATATATTTCAACCATCGAGGTCGTTGCTCTTGAGGTCGAGTGGGTGGTGTCCTTATTTCAGGACTACACTGGCCATGGCTGCTCGAAATTAATCAGGGGCCCCACACTATGGCGTGGCTCGCACTCAAGCCGTGATTTTTGCCCGTAAGACCCCCGAATTCAGTTCAGTTCAATATGCATACATTGTCGCACGAAAGAACTTCAGGTGCCGTAGTCAGTTTTGTTCCGTGTCGTTCTTCAATGACCGGTCCTCTTGGCGGTGTCCATCATGACGATTGGCCGGGCATCTGCTTTTTGGAACCTTTTGAGCGCAAAAAACTTCTTTTGAGGACACACGGGCCCAGTTCTACGGGCAACCAGTGTTTGCGTACGCTATGAGGCACAAGAGCCAGTAGTATCAGGAAAGATTTGCAGAGAAATAACGTGCAGTGTTGGGAAGTAGGGAGCATTCGTAGATGCGCCTACGCCCTTACACACGTTCTAACAGCGCTTGATTGGGCGCATGTGAGTGTGAATGCTTCTTAGTTGGGACAGCGCGCGGGGCTTCGTTTTGGTAGTCAGCCTCTGAAAGCACTACATTGACATAAGGCAACAAAACATGCTGGTGCGGTGACACCGATATCATACGACGGACATCAGGGGTGCGATCGTGTACGCGTTCCAAAATAGAATGGAGGCGGTCGGTTCCATCGAGCCGCACACGATTGGCCAACATGAACCATGAGGAACGCCATGACGTGAATTGTGACGTGAGCCATGACGTTTTGCTGCTGTCAATCATTCAGTGTCGTCTGCTATCGGACGAACGCAACGGAACAGATGCCGAGTCCGTCCGATTCGATAGAACGGATTAGAACGGCTACCAGACAGCTTGGATTAGATTAAAACGTAAGACCTTGGGAGAGTTAGCATCTTTCGCATCCGGTTCAATCCAATTCGGCACTCCCAACAGTTGGATGAAGTGGCGTTTGCTTTCTCTGCCGTGCCTTTTCGTGTCGCCTGTGCGGCTGCTGCAGTCGCGCAGAGACGATGACCCGAGGTAGATGATGCATTTGAAGAGTTGACGGAAGAAGAGTTCCGGCAGTATTTTCGTCTGTCCAAACGAGCAGTGCGTAGCTTGTGCGGCGAGCTGGATGCCAGCAAGCCCATGGCCTTTCCCCAGAAAGGAATGTGTTGTGCGCGCTGCGATTCTTCGGCACCGGAAGCTTCCAGACCAGCGTTGGTCGCGAGTAGCACATAGGCACGGCACAGTCGGCCGTGAAGAACACCATTCATGAGGTGAAGGAGGCCATCATTTCTGTGTCTGCCCGGAGAAAGCTGGTCGACTTTTCATTGACACCCGCTGCCAAGGATGAGGCAAAGGCGGCGTTTGCGCGATGCGGCGCCATTCCAGGCGTGCTCGCGTGCGTCGACGGCACATTGATCGCCATTATGAAGCCAGAGGGACTCAGCCCGGCCGACACGGCGAGCTTCATGTCGAGAAAGGGTTATTACGCCTTAAACGTCATGATCGTAAGTACCGTTGGAATGTTTTACTTCAAACTGTAGTCGCCATTTTTACGCGCCCATAGTAGCAATTGTTCAGTTTAATGCCCAAGCTGGGCATAACTAGTAACGTAACGATTAAAAGAGAACATGCGAGGAATTGTGTACCAGCTCGTTGAAGTCTGACATGTCAGCGGTAATGATGATTGCCATGTGTTTGTGTGCATAAGCCATCTGCCGTTCCAAAATTGTGCTTTCGTTCTGGCGTGCATACACGATGGAGTTGTGCATTTTGAAGGTATTAAGGAAAATAGGCAGTAGTCGTAGCAGAAATGGATACGCTATAGGAAAGATACGATGGAAGCATTTTGAACACGGAAGTACTTGCATCCATTGCATGGGCTGGCTTTGGCGTTTATGGGTGTTATTGCGCAATGTCGTGCCTGAAGTTTTCATTTAGTTATCAATTAGTGCAAGCCACACGCGTGCGCACAAAGGGGGGGGACGCATTGCCCTCCCCTCCAATGGCAAGCCCCTGTGCACGCCTATGGCTGAAACTGCATAGCCACTTGTACCAGCGTACATGTATTCTTTTCTGCATATTAATGGCAAAAAGGATTTCGAGCATATCTGCAGCGCTATTTTGTATTGCTCCCCATTGCAGGTGTGCGTCGCAGCACAATCCACTGCGTGCACGGCTAGCCGCATAACTGCAGCCTGGCGAGTATCTGCTTGGTTAGTATTCGTAATGCGTACCTTTAACTAGGGCAGAGCACTCAGCTGTCATTTTCCTGTAACAGGAGACTCAGGATATCCCCTCGAGCCATGGCTGCTTGTTCCAGTACCTGGCAGTCATGCCAGCACCACCTCCGAGGGTCACTACAACCGGGAGCACGCATTCATGCACAATGTTGTGGGGAGATGTATCGGGGTGTAGAAAAGCAAGTTCCGCTGCTTGCAGCACTTTCGGACACTGCTATACAGCCCCGATAGAGCAACGCGGATCATTTATGCATATGTTGCTCTCCATAACATTGCCTTGGACGCGGGCGACTGGACATTGGACGATTATTGTGCTGGAAGTGTCACCAGCTGAGGAGGCAGAGGAACCAGGAGACAGCCAGGTGCTGGCATCGCACGACATGTACCTCAGAGGAAGGCAGCAGCGCAGCGCCGTTGTGCCGTTGTCAACCTTTTCGGAAGGACACAGGAATGGTGACTTTTCATAATACAAAATTTATTTAAACAAATTGCAGTGCCTCTAGCCTATCACAGGGCTTTGTTTGCACAGTGGAAAATACATTAAAAATTTGTATACGCATCAAGTGCACCGCTATACGGACGGTCAATGTTCCAAATCGACGACTCCGACAGATTATGATAATTTAAACACAAACGAAGTAACGTTATACAAAGAATCCCTTAAAAAGAATGCCACAGCCACGGACTCAGAAACAATTGCACCCTCTTCACTATGCAAGAGTCGCCAAGGCTGCCACTTATTAACAGTAGTACTCGTGAAGCAGTCGTAAGGCAATGCTTCATGCCCCTTCATCTGTGAAGAACTGCATTTGCTGCTGCTCTCAAGCTAGAGTTGTTTTGTGCACTATGCACATCACAAAATGGTTATTTCCTCGCAAAACATTAAAAATACGATGGTACAACAGCTTGTATGTGTTGTGTGCATCCTATGATATGCCACTTTCTGTACATGTAGATGCACCAGTTGCTACTTTCTACTCAGTTGAGTTGAGTGGTTGTAGGCTCATGTCCGAACATGTGTTTGTTTTGCCATAGTTTGTGTTTACAGTAATGGGAAATTGGCACAAAGGATGGATGGATGTGTGTTGTTTAGTGGCGCAAGGGCCAGGTGTGGCCAAAGAGCGCCATGACTGATAATGTTGTGTTAAGCGCTGATTCGTGAGTGGCGATGGTGGGATGTAACACGGCTGTAAAGTGGCCTAAAATCAATCAGTGTCATGGAAGCGTAAAATAGTATATAGCATAAAATTATGATACTGATACATGTAGTAGTCTGTGGATATAGTACGCGTGATAAGTGATCCTGGAGCTAAAATGCAAAAAATATGTAAATAGCACTTATGCCTCCGGGGGGCCTTTGAGCCCAAAGGCTGGGAGGCAGGTGTTTTCTTTTATTGCACCTACCGAAGCAGAATCCTCTGTTAGAGGCTGTGCTACGGATTTCCTGGGGCTATAATATGAAAACTATGTACATCTTTTAAAAATCGAAACAGGGATTCATGTTTAAAGAGAGGTTCTATACCTATAATCATTTGAGGATGGAGTGGAATTAGCTGCCGATGTGGTAATGGAAAATGCTTTTTCCTATTAGCGTCTAATTGAGTGCATTGCAGCAGGTTGTGAAGCCCGGTAAGTGGCTCACCACAT
Organism: Dermacentor andersoni; assembly: GCF_023375885.2. Classification (NCBI taxonomy): domain Eukaryota; kingdom Metazoa; phylum Arthropoda; class Arachnida; order Ixodida; family Ixodidae; genus Dermacentor; species Dermacentor andersoni. The sequence continues at coordinate 116,254,562 of NC_092821.1, read as the reverse complement.
TTATCACACGTGGGTGCATCGCCACCGGACAAGAGGTATGCGTGTGTGCTGTATGTGTGTCCTATCCTGAGTCTGCAAAGTGTTACTTCTGTGTGGCGATTCTTTGATACCGGCGGCCAGTTGCCAAGATACGGCTTGATAACATGTAATTTATTTTCTGTCTCTTTATCCCACAAGCACTGCCAGAAAGCCCTTAGCTTTTTTCTTATTGAGGGCTTGAGGTCCATTACAGGGACAGTCGTGCAAGTGTTGGAAGCGTTCGCGTGGACGGATGTGGCTAGCTGGTCAGCCAACACGTTTCCCTCTATCTCTCGGTGCCCCGGCACCCAGCATACGACGATATGCTGCTTGGACTCATAGGTTGTGCATAATGCTGAGTAAAGAGATAGAATTACAGGGTTTTGATATTTCCTGACAGTTTTCAAAGTATTTACGACACTCAAAGAGTCTGTGTATATAACTGCCTTTGGGATATTAGATTCATTAATGTGTTTAACGGCAGCCAATATCGCGTAGCCCTCTGCTGTGAAAATACTTGTGTTCGGGTGCAGAACACCGGCATCCGAAAAGGATGGACCGACCGCTGCGTAAGACACGCCAGAATTACACTTCGATGCGTCTGTAAAGAATTTAGGACAGGAGTATTTGTGTTGTAATTCCAGGAAGTAAATTCGTATATGCGCGACAGGCGCGTGCTTTGTAACAGCTACGAAAGATGTATCACAGTCTATTGGTTGCCACTGCCACGGCGGGGGCAGTATAGCAGGGGACATAAGGTGGTATTCAAGCAGTGGAACCCTTGTTTTTTCAGCCATGTCTCTAACACGCATGGAGAAAGGCTGTGCCACTGTGGGCCGGTTGCGGAAAAGTTGACAACTGGACAAATCATTTATGATGTAATACGCGGGATGCTGACTGTTTCCGTTCACTCTAAGAAAATACATAAAAGACGAATATGTTCTCTGCAGATGTAGTGACCACTCATCCGATTCAACGTACAGGCTCCTTTCAAGTCAACACCTACGTAGCGACACCTGAAGATTGCAAGCGTGCCGTGATCCACGGGATAGACGCCGGGACCCCGGAAGAAGAATTGATGGAAAACCTGACACTGCGCACCCAGGGTGTAACCATACTGGGGGCCAGAATGCTGGGGAAGTCGAAAACAGCCCTTATTACCTTCGACGGACCCTTCATTCCCAGGATGGTCAACTGGTGGGGAGGCGAATACAAATGCCACCCATACTGACCGAAGAGGCAAGTGTGCTACAACTGCGGACAGCAAGGCCACAGATCTGACGTATGTCCGACGCCGGATGCCAAGGCCTGCAGGTAGTGCGGAGCACGGAACCCGCCGGAAGGACATCAATGCCTGCCAAAGCGCCTGGTATGTGGAGGCGACCATGCTACCGGGTCCAGGGACTGCAAGGAGCGCCTGAAGCAGTTCAAGAAGCTTCGCGGGCCGGCCTATGGCGGGCGGGAAAGCCGCCAAAAGAGCCGGAGCGGGCAGCAACAGCAGCATCGGAAGAGATGGCTCAGCTCAGAGGGTGACCAGAGCCAATCCCGCAACCAGAGCCAGGAGCGGAGGGGGAGTTCGCGGAGCCGTTCACGGAACAGTTCGCGAAGCCGATCACGGACCAACGCTCCCCAGTCTTCCGAAGGCATCAAGGGAGGCAAGCAACAGCCGCAGCAGCAGCGGCACCAGAAGAAGCAGAAGCCCAACAACAACATTAACAACGGCAAGGTGAGCTGGGATGCAGATCATGATGATGTGTTGTGTTTTGTGGCGCAAGGGCCAGGTTTGGCCAAAGAGCGCCATGACACGTGGTAATGTTGACGATGTACTATGGAAGATGTGACTTGGCTGTAAAGTGGCCTAAAAATATTAGCTGTAAAGTGCGTAAAATCTACGTGCTATAAAATTGTGGCGATGACTAATGACGAATACTATGAACAATAAAATCAATCGTAGAAGAATGATGAAAAATATAAAATATATAAGATGGTAAAATTACTTGGAGCACTGCTGCCTCGCCAGAGCCCTTGAAACACAAGGGCCTGGAGGCATGTGCTATACGAAATAGCTTTCACAGCGGCATCCTCTGGAGAGAGGAGACGCTATGAACGTATGGGGCTAATTACATGTAAAACAACATCTTTCAGATAACTTAGGACTGCGTTGGTGTCAAATAGTGGTTCGGGGCCGAGTAACATTACTGGATGAAGGGGGATCTGCTGCCGGTATGCTAGGGGAAAATGTTTCTTTCTCTCAGATTCGGCTGCCCGACACTCCAGGAGGACGTGGAGGACGGTCAGCCTCTCCCCGCACCTACCACAGGTTGGAGGATCATTTTCAGTGAGTAAAAAGTTATGTGTGCCAAATGTGTGTCCTATTCTGAGGCGACAGAATAGGACATCTGTTCGCCGTGCTTTTGTTACGGAGGGCCAAGAACCTAATTGTGGCTTTATCACGTGCAGTTTGTTGTTTACTTCTGCGTCCCACATACGTTGCCAATGGTTTCGCAGTTTCCTTCTTAAAAAAGGCTTGAGGTCTGTGACAGGAACCGAAGCGGTAGGATTAACTGTATGCAATGAAATTGATGTGGCCATCTGGTCTGCTAGAGCGTTACCCTCGATGCCCCTATGTCCAGGCACCCAACATACAATGACATGCTGGTTAGACATATACGCTCTACAGAGAATGGAATAGAGCTCAGTAATTACGGGGTTTCTGTGTTTACAGTGCGACTTCAAGGCTTTGACGACGCTTAGGGAGTCTGTAAATAAAATTGTTTTTTGAATATTTGATTTTCTGATATGTTTCACAGCCGACAATAGTGCATGGGCCTCAGCCGTAAATATACTTGTTTCAGGGTGCAGTACACCGGATTCCGAGAAGGACGGGCCAATGGCTGCGTAGGACACCCCGGCATGCGACTTAGAAGCGTCTGTGTAAAACTGTGTGCACGAGTACTTGTACTGGAGCTCCAAGAAATGCATTTTGATATGTGTCTCTGGCGCATGTTTAGTGACCTCTACAAAGGATGTGTCACACCCTATCAGCTGCCACTCCCAGGGCGGTACTAGCTTAGCTGGAGGCATTAGGCGTTGTTCGAGAACTGGGACATCCATTTCCGTGCTAAGTTCTCTTGCACGCAGTGAGAAAGGAAGTCTCATAGAGGGTCTGTTATGAAAAAGTGTTGCACACGTCAAGTCGTTAGCGATTGTGAAACACGGATGTTCCTTATTAGAGCGAACCTTGAGAAAATACGTTAAGCTGACGTTGGTTCGCTGAAGATGGCGTGGCCACTCATCCGCCTCTACATATAGACTTTCAACAGGGCTTGTCCTAAATGCGCCAGTGGCCAGACGGATACCCAGATGGTGTACGGGATCTAACATCTTAAGTGCGCTCGGTGCGGCAGAGTGGTATACTACGGCACCATAATCTAACCGTGATCGAACTAGGCTCCTGTAAATATTCAATAAACACTGTCTGTCGCTACCCCACGATGTGTGGGATAGTATTTTAAGTAAGTTCATTGTTCTAAGACATTTTTCTTTAAGATGTTTTAAGTGAGGAATGAAAGTGAGCCTGGAGTCAAGAATAATACCTAGGAATTTGTGTTCTTTGTTGACAGGAATTTGTTGTCCGCCCAGTTCTACACAAGGATCTGGGACCAGGCCTCTCTTTCTTGTGAAGAGAACACAAGAACTTTTGTGGGGGTTGACCTTAAATGCGTTTTGGTCTGCCCATTTGGAAACCTTGTTCAAGCCTTGCTGTACCTGTCTTTCGCATACTGTGAGGTTGCAGGATTTGAAGCCTATTTGTATATCGTCTACGTAAACAGAATAAAAATGGCTGGCGGTAATGAAGCACGAAGGCTGTTCATTTTCACGATAAAGAGTGTGCAACTAAGCACACCTCCTTGAGGTACACCATTTTCTTGTATGAAAGGTCGCGACAGTACATTGCCGATTTTCACGTGGAAGGTACGTTTGGACAGATAGCTTTCTATTATGTTTAGCATATTTCCACGGATGCCCATCCCCGACAAGTCTCGCAAGATCCCGTATCGCCACGTTGTGTCGTATGCCTTCTCCATATCGAGGAATATGGATAGGAAAAACTGTTTGTGTACAAATGCGTCACGGATGTTTGCTTCAATACGTACAAGGTGATCAGTTGTGGAGCGCCCTTCCCTGAAGCCACACTGATAAGGATCAAGTATTTTGTTCAGTTCAAGGAAATGGATGAGGCGCCAATTTATCATTTTTTCAAATACCTTACACATGCAACTTGTGAGGGCTATCGGGCGGTAGCTTGCCACTGAGGAAGGATCTTTGCCTTGTTTTAAAACAGGGACCACAATGGCTTCCTTCCATGCGGTTGGAAGGTACCCTGCATCCCAAATGGTGTTGAAAAGTGTGAGTAGTGTAACCTGCGTGTCATTATGTAAGTTTTTGAGCATTTCATACATGATTCTATCAGATCCTGGTGCGGAGCTGTTGCATACGCTCAAGGCAGCTCTTAATTCAGCAATACAAAAAGGACGGTTGTAAGGCTCATTCTCTCGACCTTTTCTTCTTAATGGCTTACGTTCTTCTGTTTCTTTGTATTTGAGAAAGGACTGTGTATAATTTGTTGGACTTGACACGCTCTCAAAATATTCCCCAAGTGAGTCTGCCTGGTCTTGCAGTGTATCGCCCTGTGTGTTCACCAGGGGGAGTAAATGTGTTTGCCGCCCTCTAATCCTATTAACTCTGTTCCAGGCTTTGGCCTCATCCCTAAACGAGTTAATACTCGATAAAAACTTATGCCAGCTTTCTCTTCTGGCCTGTCGGCGGGTTCTCCTACCTTGGGATTTTATTTTTTTAAAGTTGACAAGATTCTCAGCGGTGGGAGAAGCTCGCAGCAACCCCCACGCCTTGTTCTGATTCTTACGGGCGGTCCGACATTCGCTGTTCCACCACGGTACACGTCGTTTGCATGCCAGACCACTCGCTTCGGATATGCATTTTGATGCGGCATCTATCATGAATGATGTAAGATACTCTACAGCAGCATCAATTTCTAGAGAAGACATGTCGGCCCATGAGATGTTAGTGAGAGTTCGAAATTTCTCCCAGTCGGCTGTGTCTATCTTCCACCTAGGAGCTTGTGGAGGACATTCGTTTTCTTTAGATGTTCTTATCAGTATCGGAAAGTGGTCGCTCCCGTAAGGATTGTTCATAACTTCCCATTCGAGTTCAGGCAGTATACACGGGGAAACTAGGCTGAGGTCAATTGATGAAAATGTTCTGTTGGCGAGAGAATAATATGTGGGTGCCTTCTTATTCAGCAGGCATGCACCAGACGAGAAGAGGAACTGTTCAACAAGACGACCTCGCGCATCTATACGAGAGTCGCCCCACAGGGAGCTGTGCGCATTGAAGTCGCCAAGAACAACATAGGGTTCTGGCAGTTCATCTATAAAGGACTGAAATTCATGTTTAGTTAATTTGTAATGTGGGGGTATATAAAGCGAGCAAATAGTGATGAGTTTGTTTAGCAGAACAACTCGCACCGCCACTGCTTCAAGGGGCGTTCGAAGCTGTAAAGGTTGACATGCTATACTTTTATGTGTGAGAATCGCAACACCACCCGATGATGCGATGGCATCATCGCGATCTTTACGAAACGTAACATACGTACGGAGAAAGTTTGCGTGTCTGGATTTTAAATGTGTTTCCTGTAAACACAGCACTTTTGGATTATGTTTGTGGATGAGTTCTTGCAAATCATCAAGGTTTGTAAGGAGACCTCTAATGTTCCATTGAATGATTTGTGTATCCATATTTAAAATAAATTGGTGCTGTGTTTACGGAAACGGACGGGATGCCTTAGATTACAGAACCCTTTCGAGGCCCTGTAATAGGGGTTTTGTTCTTTCTGGAGCGTTCGAGGGAGCCTCGCCGCTCCTTAGGCGCTTGGTGCGCCTTGAGGATGATGATGATGATATGTGGTGTTTAATGGCGCAAGGGCCAGGTGTGGCCAAAGAGGGCCATGACAAGTGGTGATGTTGACGATGTATTATGGAGATGTGACTTGGCTGTAAACTGGCCTAAAAATTGCCGCTGTAAAGTGCGTAAAATCTACGTGCTATAAAATTATGGCGATGACTCATGACGAATACTTTGAACATTAAAATCCATCGTAAAAGAACGATGCAGAATAAAAGATATATGAGATAGTAAAATTACCTGGAGCACTGCTGCCTCACCGGAGCCCTTGAAACACAAGGGCCTAGAGGCGCGTGCTATACGAAAGAGCTATCACAGCGGCATCCTCTGAAGAGAGGACCCGCTACGAACACGTGGGGCTAAAAACATGCAAGACAACATCTTTCAGAAAACTTAGGACTGTGTTGGTGTCAAATAAAGGTTCTGGACCGAGTAGCATTACGGGATGTAGGGGGATGTGCTGCCGGTATGCTAGGGAAAAATGTTTTCTTCTTTCAGATTCGGCTGCCCGACACTCCAGGAGGACGTGGAAGACGGTCAGCCTCTCCCCGCATCTACCGCAGGTTGGAGGATCATTTTCAGTGAGTAGAAAGTTATGCGTGCCAAATGTGTGTCCTATTCTCAGGCGACAGAATAGGACATCTGTTCGCCGTGATTTTGTTACGGGGGGCCAAGAACCTAACTGTGGTTTTATCACGTGCAGTTTGTTATTTACTTCTGCGTCCCACATACGTTGCCAGTGGTTTCGCAGTTTTCTTCTTAAGAAAGGTTTCAGATCTGTGACAGGGACCGAAGCAGTAGGACTAACTGCATGCAATGAAATGGATGTGGCCATCTGGTCCGCTAGAACGTTACCCTCAATGCCCCTATGTCCGGGCACCCAGCATATAATGACATGCTGGTTAGACATATACGCTCTACAGAGAATGGAATAGAGCTCAGTTATTACGGGGTTTCTGTGTTTACAGTGTGACTTCAAGGCTTTTACGACACTTAGGGAGTCTGTAAATAAAATTGTCTTTTAAATATTTGATTTTCTGATATGTTTCACAGCCAACAATAGTGCATGCGCCTCAGCCGTAAATATACTTGTTTCAGGGTGCAGTACACCGGATTCCGAGAAGGATGGACCAATGGCTGCGTAGGACACCCCGGCATGCGACTTAGAAGCGTCTGTGTAAAACTCTGCGCATGAGTACTTGTGCTGGAGCTCCAAGAAATGCATTTTGATATGTGGCTCTGGCGCATGTTTAGTAACCTCTATAAAGGATGTGTCACACTCTATCAGCTGCCACTCCCAGGGTGGTACTAGCTTAGCTGGAGGCATTAAGCGTTGCTCGAGAACTGGGACATCCATTTCCGTGCAAAGTTCTCTTGCACGCAGTGAGAAAGGAAGTCTCATAGAGGGTCTGTTATGAAAAAGTGTTTCACACGTCAAGTCGTTAGCGGTTGTGAAACACGGATGTTCCTTATTAGAGCGAACCTTGAGAAAATATGTTAAGCTGATGTTTGTTCTTTGAAGATGGAGTGGCCACTCATCTGACTCTACATATAGGCTTTCAACAGGGCTTGTCCTAAATGCGCCAGTGGCCAAACGGATACCCAGATGGTGAACGGGGTCTAACATCTTAAGTGCGCTCGGTGCGGCAGAGTGATGTGCTACGGCACCATAATCTAACCGTGATCGAACAAGGCTCTTGTAAATATTCAACAAACACTGTCTGTCACTACCCCACGTTGTGTGGGACATTTTTCTTTCAGATGTTTTATGTGCGGAATGAAAGTAAGCCTGGAGTCAAGTATAACACCAAGAAATTTGTGATCTTTGTTTACAGGAATTTGTTGTCCGCCCAGTTCTACACAAGGATCTGGGACCAGGCCTCGCTTTCTTGTGAAGAGAACACAAGAACTTTTGTGGGGGTTGACTTTGAATCCGTTTTGGTCTGCCCACTTAGAAACCTTGTTCAAGCCTTGCTGTACCTGTCTTTCGCATACTGTGAGGTTGCAGGATTTGAAGCCTATTTGTATATCGTCTACGTATACGGAATAAAAAATGGCAGGTGGTAGTGAAGCACGTAGGGTGTTCATCTTAACGATAAAGAGAGTGCAGCTGAGCACGCTTCCCTGGGGTACACCAGTTTCCTGGGTAAAGGGACGTGACAGTGCATTGCCAACTTTTACACGGAAGGTACGATTGGACAAATAGCTTTCAATTATTTTCAACATATTTCCACAGATGCCCATTCCCGACAAATCTCGCAGGATCCCGTAACGCCATGTTGTATCATATGCCTTCTCCATATCAAGGAATATGGAGAGGAAGTACTGTTTGTGTACAAAGGCATCGCGAATATATCCTTCAATGCGCACAAGATGATCTGTTGTTGACCGCCCTTCTCGGAATCCACACTGATAAGGATCGAGCATTTTGTTGAGCTCAAGGAAATGTATAAGTCTGCGATTTATCATTTTTTCAAAAAGCTTACACAGACAATTAGTTAGAGCTATCGGACGGTAACTTGCCGCCAAGGAGGGGTCTTTCCCGTGCTTCAGAACAGGAACCACAATCGCTTCCTTCCATGTCGATGGGAGGTATCCGGAAGCCCAAATAGCGTTGAATAGTGTAAGTAGTGTAACTTGTGTGTCAGTATGTAGGTTTCTAATCATGTCATACATGACTCTGTCAGGTCCCGGTGCAGTGCTTTTGCATGTGTTCAAGGCAGCGTTCAACTCGGCAGTACTGAAAGGCCAGTTATACGGTTCATTCTGCCTGGATTTTCGAATGATTGGCTTACGTTCTATTATTTCTTTATGTTTAAGAAAGGACTGGGAATAATTGATTGAGCTTGACACACGTTCAAAGTGCTCCCCAAGTGAATCTGCCTGGTCTTGCAGGGTTTCGCCTTGCGTGTTTACCAAAGGGAGGGAGTATGTTTGTCGCCCTCTTATCCTAGTAACCCTGTTCCAGACTTTGGCCTCATCTGTATACGAGTTGATACCTGATAAAAATTTCTGCCAGCTCTCTCTTCTGGCCTGCCGACGGGTTCGCCTGCCTTGGGATTTTACTTTTTTAAAGTTTATGAGATTCTCCGCAGTGGGGGAGGCGTGTAGCAACCCCCACGCTTTGTTTTGTTTCTTACGAGCGATCCTACAATCCTCGTTCCACCACGGCACGCGCCGTTTACACCCCAAGCCATTTACTTGTGATATGCATTTAGATGCGGCATCTATTATGAAGGCTGTAAAATATTCCACAGCAGCATCAATTCCTAACGAGGACATGTCATCCCATGAAATACTGCTGAGAGTTCGGAATTTCTCCCAGTCAGCTGTATCAATCTTCCACTTAGGAGCCTGTGGTGTATATTCGTTCTTTTTAGGTGTTCGTAGCAGTATGGGGAAGTGGTCGCTTCCGTAAGGATCGTTTGTAACTTCCCATTCGAGTTCAGGCAGTAATGACGGGGAGACTAGGCTAAGATCTATTGAAGAAAAGGATTTGTTGGCAAGACAGTAATATGTGGGTTCTTTCTTATTCAGAATGCACGCACCAGAAGAGAAAAGGAATTGTTCAACAAGTCGTCCTCGCGCATCTATACGAGGGTCGCCCCACAGGTAATTGTGTGCATTAAAATCGCCAAGAACAACATAAGGCTCTGGCAATTCATCCATGAAGGACTGAAATTCGTGTTTAGTTAATTTGTAATGGGGGGGTATATAAAGCGAGCAGATAGTGATGAGTTTGTTTAGCAGAACAACTCGCACCGCCACTGCTTCAAGGGGCGTTTGTAGCTGTAAGGGCTGACAGGCTATACTTTTATGAGTGACAATCGCAACACCACCCGATGATGCGACGGCATCGCGATCTTTGCGAAACGTAACATACGTTCGGAGAAAGTTTGTGTTTTTAGATTTTAAGTGTGTTTCCTGTAAACACAGCACTTTTGGATTATATTTGTGGATTAGTTCTTGCAAATCATCAAGGTTTCTAAGGAGACCTCTCACGTTCCATTGTATGATTTGTGTATCCATATTTAATGTAAATTAGTGCTGTGTGTACGGAAACGGAAAGATGCCTTAGATTATAGAGCCCTTTCGAGGCCCTGTAATAGGTGTTTTGTTCTTTTTGAAGCGTTCGAGTGATTCTCGACGCTCCTTAGGCGCCTGGTGCGCCTTGAGGATAGGTGTGGTGTCCATTGCCTCTTGTGAGGCGCCGGACACGTGCTCTTGCGAGCGGGAAGTTTTCAGAGGGAGTCCCGCCTTGGAGGGCAAGACCCCTGCGCCCACCAGCCCGGAGGTCGATGGGGCTCCCAGAGGGATTTGGCTGCGCTGGCCGTTGCCAGCGCTGGAAGGGGCCTCGGAGGCGGGGGCAGCCTCGGCTGCGCCCACCTTCGGTGTCGGTGGCCCCGTCTGCTGGGTAGACGGAGCAGCGCTAGCTGCAACCGCCGCGGGGACAGATGGCGTAACTGCCGACTCACGGCTTGTGGGTCGGACAGCCGCCGGAGGCCGTTGTGACGCTGCCCCCTGACGCGCCACTTCGGCAAAGCTGGCCTTAGGAAGGTATGTTACCCGCCTGCGTGCCTCCTTGAATGAGATATTCTCTTTTACTTTGATTGTTACTATTTCTTTTTCTTTCTTCCAAGACGGGCATGACCGCGAGTATGCGGCATGCTCGCCATCACAATTTACACAGTGGAAAGAATTCTCACAGGCTTCAGAGGAGTGTTCATGCGCGCTGCATTTTGCACAAGTTTGGCGGCCTCGGCAGCTCTGCGAACTGTGGCCAAAACGCTGGCACTTGAAACATCGGAGGGGATTTGGCACGTACGGTCTTACACGGAGCTTGATGTACCCGGCCTCGATTGACTCGGGCAGGACACTTGAATTGAATGTCAGTATTAGGTGTTCTGTCGCAAGTTCTTTACCATCTCGCCTCATCTTAATTCTTTTGACATTTATAACATTTTGTTCACTGAAACCTTCCAAGAGCTCGGCCTCAGTGAGCTCCAGCAAATCATCGTCCGAGACAACGCCGCGGGAGGTATTCATTGTGCGGTGTGGGGTTACTACTACTTGAGTCTCCCCAAATGATACTAGCTGTGGCAGCTTCTCAAATTGCTTCTGGTCGCAGAGCTCCAAGAGGAGGTCACCGCTAGCCATCCTCGACACCTTATATCCTGGGCCAAAAACTTCGGTAAGAGACTTTGATACAAGGAACGGGGAGATTGTTCGTACTTGTTTAGCTGGTTTTTCTGCGTGGATGACATGGAAACGAGGAAAATTGTGGACTTGTCGTCCGAAAAACTGAAAAACTTCTTCGGTGCGCCCTCGTTTCTGAGGGCGATCAGGTAGCTTAGGAAAAGCGTGTTCCATAAGTAATGTTGGGTTTTCGGCCGCGATGCCGACCACCCACCATGGAGCCCTACAGGGGGACGTGACAGAAGTTCCTGCAAGGGAAACCCTGCCAACGCCAGCCGTACATCGCTGCTATAACCAAATACAGCATAACCAAGGCTGGCTAGCTACACAAGGTTAACCCTTGCCGCCGGGAAACTAGGAAGTGAGGAGAAATGATGAGAAGACAGGAAAGATGAAAAAGACGAGAGAGAAAGACGAAGAGTGGAGAGGAGGACAGGAAAAGGCGACTGCCGATTTCCCCCGGGTGGGTCAGTCCGGGGGTGCCGTCTACGTGAAGCAGAGGCCAAAGAGGTGTGTTGCCTCCGCCGGGGGGCCTTAAAGGTCCGAACACCCGGCATCGGCTCAACCTCCAGGATCCCCCTTTCCCCGGACACGGCTAAGCCGCGCACGGCTACACGCGGGAGGGTCCAACCCTCGTGTGCTCGGGTACGTGGTGGCGCAACACACCGCCTTGAGGATGGGTCTAGTGTCCATTGCCTCTTGTGAGGCGCCGGACACGTGCTCTTGCGAGCGGGAAGATTTCAGAGGGAGTCCCGCCTTGGAGGGCAAGACCCCTGCGCCCACCAGCCCGGAGGTCGATGGGGCTCCCAGAGGGATTTGGCTACGCCGGCCGTTCCCAGCGCATGAAGGTACCTCGGAAGTTGAGGCAGCCTCGGCTGCGCCCTCCTTCGGGGTCGATGGTTCCTTCTCCTCGGTTGACGGAGCAGCGCTAGCTGCAACCATCGCGGGGGCAGATGGCGTGACTGCCGACTCACTGCTTGTGGGTCGGACAGCCGCCGGAGGCCGTTGTGACGCTGCCCCCTGACGCGCCACTTCGGCAAAGCTTTTCTTTGGCAGGTATGCAACCCGCCTGCGTGCCTCCTTAAATGAGATATTTTCTTTCACTTTGGTCGTTACGATTTCCTTTTCTTTCTTCCAGGATGGGCACGACCGTGAGTACGCGGCGTGATCCCCATCACAGTTTACACAGTGTAGAGAGTTCTTACATTCTTCAGTTGCGTGTTCAAGGGCACTGCATTTGGCGCATGTTTGGCGGCCTCGGCAGCTCTGCGAGCTGTGGCCAAAACGTTGGCATTTGAAACATCTCAAGGGATTTGGCACATACGGGCGTACACGAAGCTTGATGTACCCGGCCTCGATTGACTCGGGCAGGACACTTAAATTGAAGGTGAGTATTAGGTGTTTGGTCGGAATTTCTTTACCGTCTCACCTTATCTTGATCCTTTTGACATTTATGACATTCTGTTTGCTGAAGCCCTCCAAGAGCTCAGCCTCAGAGAGCTCCAGCAAATCATCGTCCGAGACAACGCCGCGGGAAGTATTCATCGTGCGGTGCGGGGTTACTACTACTTGGGTCTCCCCAAATGATACTAGCTGAGGCAGTTTTTCAAATTGCTTCTGATCGCGGAGCTCCAGGAGGAGGTCTCCGCTAGCCATCCTCGACACCTTATATCCTGGACCAAAAACTTCGGTAAGAGACTTAGATACAAGGAACGGGGAGATTGTTCGCACTTGTTTAGCTGGTTTTTCAGAGTGGATCACGTGAAAACGAGGGAAGGATTCTTTTTGTCGACCAAAAAACTGGAATAAATCATCGGTGCGCCCTCTTTTCTGAGGGCGATCAGGAAGTGGAGGGAAGGATGTTGCCATAAAGGAATTGAATTTTCGGCAATAACGCCAGCCACCCACCATGGAGTCCTACAAGGGGACGCTACAGAGACTGTAAGAACAGGTCCTGTAAACGCCAGCTGTACGTCATCACTATAACCAAATATGAAATAACCTAGGTTGGTTAATCACACAAGGCTAACCCTTGCTGCCTGGAAACTATGGAAGTAAGCGGAAGGAAGGAGAAGACAGGAAAGATGAAAAGTGAGAGAAAGACGAAGGCTGGAGGGAGAGAGAGACAGGAAAAGGCAACTACCGATTTCCCCCGGGTGGGTCAGTCCGGGGGGGCCGTCTATGTGAAGCAGAGGCCAAAGGGGTGTGTTGCGTCCGCCGGGGGGCCTTAAAGGTCCAGACACCCAGCATCGGCTCAACCCCCAGGATCCCCCTTTCCCCAGACACGGCTAAGCCGCGCACGGCTACACGCGGGAGGGTCCAACCCTCGCGTGCTCGGGTACGTGGTGTCGCAACACACCAAACGCCTGCTGACGCAGACGCCCCTGCGGGGAGCTGGGATGCAGGCCCTCCCAAATCGCTTGTTCCGCACTTGGGTAACAATAGTCGAAGTAACATCAGTACACACGAGACTCAATTAGAAAAAGAAAACAAGGTCCTCAGACAGAAGGTAGAGGAGCAGGATAAAAGGATTGAAGAGCTAATGAGAGCAGTTAGTGACCTCCAATCGGGAGCCCCTCAGAGGGCATCGCATCCACAAGAACAGGCATCAGAAGCACCCGAATACTTTGTCAAGTTCATGGCAGAGATGAGACAGAAATTCAACATAATAGAGCAACGAATAGAGATGCAAAACACAGACATACGCAACATGCGTAAACAAGAAAGAACACAAGGGGTCAAAGACAAATTTGACCAGCGACGTCCAACATTAGGCCTATATTCAGATAACTAATCATGGCCCGACCCAATAAAGGAAAAGGCAAAAACAAAAAACTTGAAATCTGGCAGTGGAATTGCAGAGGCTACCGAAGAAAACAAGGACAATTACAACAGTTCATCAACAAGCAGTTAATTCCGCCCGACGTCATTGCTCTGCAAGAGACCTGGGGCTTCACGCCAAAATTACAGGGGTATACGTGCCAAGCAAACGAGGTCACTGGTCGAACAGCCATTCTGATCAGCAACACCCTTGCCGCCATAGCACACGACAAGATTGCTGACACAGACATAGATCATGAGATTACCGAAATTATACCGAAAAAGAAGAACGGGGGAAGTACTTTTATTGTAAACGTATACAGTCCTCCAAAGCAGAAGGGCAAATTCACGCACCTCTTCCCCGGTATGAGCAGGTTGGCTAAAAACAACACGCTCGTAATCGTTGGAGACTTCAACGCCAAGGATCCTAGCTGGGGATACAAGACCACCGATAAAAAGGGTGCGACAGTCAAGGAGGCAGCTGACAACATAAACTGCCAACTCTTAACGGACCCAGAGGTCCCCACCAGGATGGGAAACAGCGTCCAGGAGGACACCAGCCCTGACCTCACCTTCGTAAGAAGAGCGAGACAGGCGGTCTGGGAAAATATGCTGGAAAGCCTGGGTAGTGATCATTACATCATCAAGACGCAAATCGGAATGGCTCACGTAAAGCGTGGGATAGGTACAGCAAAAATAAGGGATTGGGATGCCTTTAGACAAGCCTGTGATGAACATCCGCTGGGCGCGATACTGTCAATCGAGGAATGGGGGAATATCCTGAAGGAAAGGCAAAGCGAGTAAACCAAGGAGATTGACCGCACAGAGCAAATACCGGAGGTTGACTCTAGACTGCTTCGGCTATGGGAGGCAAGACAGAGCCTGACCAAAAGGTGGAGGAGACAGAAGTTTAATAGGAAGCTAAACCTGAAGATTGCGGAAATTACGCAAAAGACAGAAGAGTATGCGGAACAATTGGCGAGAGCAAATTGGCAGCAATTTAGCAATTCCTTAAGCGGAACCCTGAGTACCGCCCGAACGTGGAGAATACTCAAAGCACTCCTGGACCCGACTAAAACCAAGTCGGAGAACAACAAGGCCATACAGAGGCTGGTTCACCAGTTTCAGGGCTCAGAGTATGAGCTCATAGAAAGAGTAAGGCACAAGTGCTTCGGGGACGGTGACCCAGCAGCCTACACGGAGTGCTACAAGGGGAAAGAGAATTCTGATCTGGACAGGCCTATAACCAAAGAGGAAGTATACGCAGCAATAAGAAATACCACTAGGAATACGGCTGCAGGCGCAGACAAGATAAAAAGCGCGCTGATTCGCAACCTCAGTGATGAGCTGGTAGTCGAACTTACTATCTCAACAAGCACTGGGCGGAGGAGACAGTACCCGAGGAGTGGAAGCATTCGGAGGTAGTGATGATTCCAAAACCTGGCAAAAAACTGCAAGTAGAAAATCTTAGACCAATCTCTCTCACGTCATGCTTAGGCAAGCTGTACGAGCGGGTGGTTACAATGAGGCTACAAAATTATATGGAGGACAACGAGCTATACCCCCCAGCATGTTTGGATTCCGCGCTAAATTATCGACGCAAGACGTGCTCCTCCAGCTCAAGGAGGAGGTGCTCAGCAACGTCCCACGAAACAGCGAACACGTCATCATGGCACTGGACATTAAAGGAGCCTTCGACAATGTCAGCCACGAAGCCATACTCAAAGGAATGGATAGCCTGAACTGTGGCAGAAGGATTCATGGCTACGTCAAGGCCTTCCTCTCTAACCGGACAGCAACAATCGGCCTGGGAGCAGTCAGACCAGAGAAGTTTCGCACCCCAAACAAGAGAACTCCTCAAGGGTCGGTCATCTCCCCCATCCTCTTCAACGTCGCAATGATCGGGCTAGCAAGACAACTCGAACAACTTGAAGGCATACGGCATGCCATTTACGCTGACGACATCACGGTATGGGTGAACCGGGGATCGCTCAGCGAAAAAGAAGAGTGCTTGCAAAAAGCGGCCACCTGCGTAGAAACCTACGTTAGGGCCAGGGGCCACACCTGCTCGACGGAGAAGTCCGAGCTCCTAAGGGTTTGATGATGTGTTGTGTTTAGTGGCGCAAGGGCCAGGTTTGGCCAAAGAGCGCCATGACAAGTGTTAATGTTGATGTACTATGGAAGATGTGACTTGGCTGTAAAGTGGCCTAAAAATAGTCGCTGTAAAGTGCGTAAAATCTACGTGCTATAAAATTATGGCGATGAATAATGACGAGTACAATGAACATTAAAATCCATCGTAGAAGGATGATGCAAATTATAAAATATATAAGATGGTAAAATTACTTGGAGCACTGCTGCCTCGCCAGAGCCCTTGAACCACAAGGGCCTAGAGGCATGTGCTATTCAAAGTAATTATCATAGCGCCATCCTCTGAAGAGAGGAGACGCTACGAACATGTGGGGCTAAAAACATGAAACACAACATCTTTCAGATAACTTAAAACTGCGACGGTGTCAAATAGCGGTTCTGGGCCGAGTAACATTACTGGATGAAGGGGGATCTGCTGCTGGTATGCTATGGGAAAATGTTTCTTTCTTTCATATTCGGCTTTCCGACACTCCAGAAGGACGTGGAGGACGGTGAGCCTCTCCCCGCATCTACCGCAGGTTGGAGGCTCGTTTCCGGTGAGTAGAAAATTATGAGTGCCGAATGTGTGTCCTATTCTGAGACGACAGAATAGGACATCTGTTCGGCGTGATTTTGTTACGGAAGGCCAGAATCGTAACTGTGGCTTTATCACGTGGAGCTTATTATTTGTTTCCGCGTCCCATAGGCGTTGCCACTGGTTCCGTAGTTTCCTCCGTAAGAAGGGCTTCAGGTCTGTGACAGGAACTGCAGCGGTGTGATTAGCAGAATGTGATGCAACTGACGTGGCCATCTGGTCCGCCAGAACGTTACCTTCGATGCCCCTATGACCTGGCACCCAGCATATGATGACATGCTGATTACCTATATACGCTTTACACAGAGCAGAATAGAGTTCGTTAGTTACAGGATTTTTGTGGTTAGAGAATGCCATCAGGGCCTTCACAACACTAAGGGAATCCGTATATATGACTGCTTTCTGGAGTTTTGATTTTCTGATATGCTTCACAGCCGACAATAGTGCGTAGGCCTCAGCCGTAAAGATACTAGTTTCCGCATGTAGTACATCGGTTTCCGAGAAGGATGGCCCGACGGCTGCGTAGGACACCCCGTCGTGTGACTTCGATGCGTCTGTGTAGAACTCCGCGCAGGAATGTTTGTGCTGGAGTTCCCGGAAATGCATTTGGATTTCAATGTCTGAAGCGTGTTTCGTAACTTGCATGAAAGATATATCGCATTGTATGAGCTGCCACTCCCAAGGAGGTAGTAGCTTGGCTGGATGCATTAGGCGAAGTTCGAGGAATGGAACACGCATTTCATGACTAAGCTCCCTCAGACGCAGCGAGAAAGGCTGTCTTACGGAAGGACGATTACGAAACAGTGTAGCATATGTCATATCATTAATGGTGTTAAAACAGGGATGTTCAGGATTAGAGTGGACTTTCAAAAAATATGTTTGGCTGATGTATGTTCTCTGGATATGAAGTGACCACTCATTCGATTCTGCATATAAACTTTGTATGGGACTCGTTCTGAAAGCACCAGTGGCCAGCCGGATTCCTAGATGGTGGACTGGGTCCAGCATCTTTAGCGCGCTCGGGGCGGCAGAGTGATAAATCACGGCACCATAGTCTAATCGTGATCGAATGAGGCTTTTATAGAGTTTCAATAAACACTTCCTGTCACTACCCCACGTAGTGTGGGATAGAAGTTTCATTATGTTCATTGTTTTTAGACATTTTTCTTTAAGATGTTTAATGTGGGAGACGAAAGTGAGTCTGTAGTCAAGTATGATACCTAGGAATTTGTGCTCTTTGCTGATAGGTATTCGTTGTCCACACAGTTCTAAGGAAGGATCCGGAACCAGGCCTCTCTTTCTTGTAAAAACAACACAAGAGCTTTTGTTAGGGTTGATCTTAAATCCATTCTTGTCTGCCCACATTGAGACTTTGTTCAGGCCATGCTGTACCTGTCTCTCGCACACTGCGAGGTTACAGGATTTGAAAGCTATCTGAATGTCGTCCACGTAGACAGAATAAAAGATTGCCGGTGGTAATGAAGCGCGAAGCGTGTTCATCTTCACGATGAAGAGTGTGCAGCTGAGCACGCCTCCTTGGGGTACACCCGTTTCTTGCGTAAAAGGACGCGAAAGTACATTACCGACTTTTACCCGGAATGTACGACTGGACAAATAGCTTTCTATGAGGTTTAGCATATTACCATGGATGCCCATTTCCGACAAGTCTCTTAAGATTCCGTAACGCCACGTCGTATCATACGCCTTCTCCATATCTAGGAATATGGATAACAAAAACTGTTTGTGTACAAATGCGTCCCGAATATTTGCTTCTACACGTACAAGATGGTCAGTTGCGGAGCGCCCTTCTCGGAAGCCGCACTGATAAGGATCAAGCGTTTTGCTCTGTTCAAGGAAATGAATGAGTCGCCGGTTTATCATTTTTTCAAACACTTTACAAATGCAACTTGTGAGGGCTATCGGGCGGTAACTTGCCACTGAGGAAGGGTCTTTGCCTTGTTTCAAAACAGGGACCACAATGGCTTCCTTCCACGCGGTTGGAAGGTACCCTGCATTCCAGATGGTGTTGAAAAGTGTGAGTAGTGTAAGTTGCGTGTCATTGTGTAAGTTTTTGAGCATTTCATACATGACTCTATCAGATCCTGGTGCGGAGCTCTTGCATGCGCTCAGGGCAGCTCTTAATTCGGCAATACTAAATGGACGGTTGTAAGGCTCATTCTCTCGACATTTTCTTGTTAATGGCTTACGTTCTTCTATTTGCTTATATTTCAGGAAGGATTGCGAATAATGATTTGAACTTGATACGCTCTCAAAGTGCTCCCCAAGTGAGTCTGCCTGATCTTGCAGTGTATCGCCCTGTGTATTTACCAGAGGAAGCGAATATGTTTGTCGCCCTGTAATTCTATTTACCTTGTTCCATACTTTGGCCTCATCTGTATAAGAGTTTATACTCGATAAAAACTTCTCCCAACTTTCTCTTCTAGCCTGTCGGCGGGTTCTCCTGCCTTGGGACTTTACGTTCTTAAAGTTGACAAGATTTTCTGCAGTGGGCGAAGCGCGTAGCAACCCCCACGCTTTGTTCTGTTTTCTACGTGCGATTGTGCATTCATCGTTCCACCACGGGACATGCCGTTTGCATGCCGAGCCATTTACTTCTCGTATGCATTTACATGCGGCATCTATTATGAAGGCTGTGAAATATTCCACAGCAGCGTCGATTTCTAAAGAAGACATGTCATCCCATGATATACTGGTGAAGTTTCGGAATTCCTCCCAGTCTGCTGTGTCAATCTTCCACCTAGAAGCCTGTGGTGGATATCCATTTTCTTTAAGTGTTCTTAATAGTATGGGGAAGTGGTCGCTTCCGTAGGGATTATTCGTAACTTCCCATTCTAGTTCGGGCAGTATAGACGGGGAAACTATGCTCAGATCTATTGAAGAAAACGTTCTGTTTGCAAGAGAGTAATATGTGGGTTTCTTCTTATTCAGAAGGCACGCACCAGAGGAAAAAAGGAACTGTTCAACAAGACGACCTCGCGCATCTATACGAGAGTCGCCCCACAGTGAGCTGTGCGCTTTGAAATCGCCAAGTACAACGTAAGGTTCTGGCAAATGATCTATAAAGGATTGGAATTCATGTTTCGTTAATTTGTAATGTGGGGGTATGTAAAGAGAGCTAATGGCGATGAGTTTGTTTAGGAGTACACCTCGAACCGCCACTGCTTCGAGAGGCGTTTGTAGCTGTAAAAGTTGACATGCAATGCTCTTATGGATAGAAATGGCAACACCGCCCGATGATGCGATAGCATCATCGCGATCTTTCCGAAACGTGACATACGGTCGTAGAAAGTTTGTGTGTTGTGGTTTTAAGTGTGTTTCCTGTAAACACAGCACTTTTGGATTGTGTTGGTGGATCAGTTCTTGTACATCATCAAGGTTTCTAAGGAGACCTCTGACGTTCCATTGTATGATTTGTGTATCCATATTTAATGTAAATGAGTGCTGTGTGTACGGAAACGGAAGTGATGCCTTAGATTACAGAGCCCTTTCGAGGCCCTGTAATAGGGGTTTTGTTCTTTCTGGAGCGTTCGAGGGAGCCTCGCCGCTCCTTAGGCGCTTGATGCGCCTTGAGGATAGTTGTAGTGTCCATTGCCTCTTGTGAGGCGCCGGACACGTGCTCTTGCGAGCGAGATGTTTCCCGAGAGAGTCCCGCCTTGGAGGGCAAGACCCCTGCGCCCACCAGCCCGGAGGTCGATGGGGCTCCCTGAGGGATCTGGCTGCGCCGGCTGTTGCCAGCGCTGGAAGGGGCCGGGGAGGCTGGGGCAGCCTCGGCTGCGCCCACCTTCGGGGTCGATGGCCCCGTCTGCTGTGTTGGCGTAGCAGCGTTAGCTGCAGCCGCCGAGGGGGCGGATGGCGTCACTGCCGCCTCACTGGGTGTGGGTCGGACAGCCGCCGGAGACCGTTGTGGCGCTGCCCCCTGACGCGCCACATCGGCAAAGGTGTGCTTTGGCAGGAAGGATACCCGCCTGCGTGCCTCTTTGAAACTGATGTTTTCTTTTACTTTAATTGTAACTATTTCCTTTTCTTTCTTCCACGATGGGCACGACCGCGAGTATGCAGCGTGCTCCCCTTCACAGTTTACACAATGGAGAGAGTTTTCACACGTTTCAGAGGTCTGCTCATGAGCACTGCATTTCGCGCAGGTTTGGCGGCCTCGACAGCTCTGTGAACTGTGACCGAAACGCTGGCATTTGAAGCAACGCAGGGGATTTGGAACATATGGGCGAACACGGAGCTTGATATAGCCGGCCTCGATGGACTCGGGCAAAACACTTGTGCCAAAAGTAAGAATCAGGTGTTTGGTCTGAATTTCCTTATTATCACGCCTCATCTTAATTCGCCTAACGTTGATGACGTTCTGCTCGCTGAAGCCCTCCAAGAGCTCAGCCTCAGTCAGCTCCAAGAGATCATCATCGGAGACTACACCACGGCTGGTATTCATAGTACGATGCGGTGTTACTGTTACTTTGGCGTCGCCAAAAGATACTAGATTGGGTAGCTTTTCATACCGCTTCAGGTTGCGGAGCTCCAAGAGGAGATCACCGCTTGCCATTCTGGATGCTTTGTACCCTGTACCAAAAACTTGGGTCAGAGTCTTGGACACGAGGAATGGTGAGATTGTTCGAACGGCTTTGTTTGGTGTTTCGGAGTGGACTACATGGAATCGAGGAAATGTTTCTTTTTGACGGGCAAAAAATTCTAAGACATCATCGGTGCGCCCCCTCTTCAGGGAGCGATCAGGTAGTGGGGGGAAAGGAGAGGCCATAAGAGATTGTAATTTCGGCAGTAACGCCAGCCACCCACCGTGGAGTCCTACAAGGGGACGCTGCAGGGCCTGTGAAACACGGCCTGCAAACGCCAGCTGTACATTATTTTATTTATTTATTTATTTTAAATACTTTCAAGGCCCGTAGGCGCTACAGAAAGGAGTGGTACATATACATAGAAAAAAGAATGCAGACGAATGAATAAAACATTTGTTAGATGGCATGGAAAACAGCAGCCTTGAACCCCGATGAGTCTACAATAGTAGCGACCGATGCGGGGAGGTGGTTCCAGTCATTGCAGGTGCGAGGTAAAAAAGAGTAATAGTACGCGTTCGTGCGACAAGATGGCACGAAAACTTTATGAAGGTGATCGCTGCGGGATGAAAAGTAGGAAGGACGAGTAAGAAGTTTTGCTTTTAATACCGGGTTGTGGTAAATCTTGTGGAAAAGGCAAAGGCGACTGTACGCACGACGTACTGAAAGTTCCGGTATATTAAGGGTTTGCTTCATGAGTGTTACGCTAGCATGACGAGTAATTAGATAGAATAAAGCGGCACGCGCGGTTCTGAATGGCTTCGAGGGAGTGGGTTAGTGATATTTGAGGGGGATCCCAGATGGCCGAGGCATACTCTAATTTTGATCGAACGAGTGTTTTGTAAAGCGTCAGTTTTAAAGATGCAGGAACGGCGTAAAAGTTTCTGCGTAGGTAGCCTAGCGTGCGATTAGCGTTAGAAGTTATAAATTCAACATGCTTGTGCCATGATAGATCGTGAGTGATGTAAAGGCCGAGATACTTGTAAAAATTAACTTGACTGAGAGGAGCGCTATTCAGAAAATACATGCGCGTGTCAGTATTGTTAGAGCGGCGTGATATGCGCATATATTTACATTTATTTACGTTTAGTTTCATGTTCCACGCACTGCACCATTTAGATAAATTGTTAAGGTCTTCTTGTAGTTTAGTGGAATCGGCGGGGTCACTAATCCTATGATATATTACGCAGTCATCTGCAAATAGGTTAATTGAAGACGATTTTACGCAATCAGGGAGATCGTTAATATAAATTAGAAAGAGCAGAGGCCCGAGGACGGATCCCTGCGGGACCCCTGATGTAACTGATGAAAAAGCAGAGGAAGCGTTATTGGCAGTTACGTACTGAGTTCGATTGGAAAGGAAGTCCTTAATCCAGGCTAATACTAAAGGATCAATGTTAAGCTGATCGAGTTTAAGGTTTAGTAGATCGTGTGTTACGGTATCAAAGGCTTTAGCATAGTCCAAGAAAATACAGTCAACGTCAAAGTTATTGTCAGATGCAGCAAAAAGATCATTAGTAAAACAAGCTAGTTGGGTTTCGCACGAGTACATTTTTCTGAAGCCATGTTGACAGGAATGAAAAAATGAATTGGTTTCCAAAAATTCAACAAGGTGAGAGTAAATGATGTGTTCCAAAAGTTTGCATGAGATGCTTGTCAATGAAATGGGACGGTAGTTCTCGGGAGCATGCGCATTGCCTGATTTTGGGACTGGAACCACCTTTCCTTTCTTCCAGTCACGCGGAAGCGAAGAATACTGCAACGACTGCGCAAAAATTTTAGAAAGAATAACAGATGAAAACACCTCAGTGCATTTCAATATTTTTGAATTAATACTATCAGGCCCACTGGCAGACGAAAACTGCAGATTATTGATTAGCCGGCTAATACCAACCCAGTCAAATATTATGGGATCCATCACAAAGTTTGAACTTGGTGCACTCGGTAAATCGACGATGATATTGCCATTAAGGAAAGAGACAAACGCCTCATTCAAAACGCTGCAACATTGATTAGGTGGAACACTGGTGCCATCAGGGTAAGTTAAGAGTACAATGTTTGTTTTAGTGCCATTAACAACTCTCCAAAACTTGCGCGGACTCGTTTGAAGAAACGAGGGCAGTGTAACATTCAAGAAGGTAGTTTTAGCGTTACTAGACATTTGGATGTACTCAGTTTCCACTTGACGGTACGTTGACCAATGAGCGGGGAGATTTGATTGCTTAGCCCGGCGGAATAACCGTTTCTTTTTGTTGCGCAGGCGTTTAAGGGAGTTGTTGAACCATGGTGATCTAGTGTTTGAGGGTATCTTTCGTTGAGGTATATAATTGTCAATTAAACATAGTAGTTTATTTTTGAAAAGTTGCCAGTTATCCTCAACTGAGCGTTCGTCAAAACCGGGGATGTAATCGGCTGTGAATGATTCCATTTCTGCCGTGATAGAAGCCGTATCGGCGTGCTTGTAATCGCGAACAACCTTAAAGCTCTTTTTAGTGGAAACATGGGCACGCAAAGTGAAATGAATAATCAAGTGGTCACTTAAACCAGGGATATATGTAAGCTTGGAAACCAGATCAGGTGTAGTAGTAAAAATGAGATCAAGGATATTAGCGGAAACTGCAGTAGTACGAGTAGGTTCATCAACAAGTTGTGCGAGGTTGAAATCCGAACAAACACCAAGAAACTGTGCGCATTCCGAAGAATTTTTTGTGATAGTGGCGGTACCACTGTGCCATGATATGTTTGGAAGGTTGAAATCTCCTAAGAGAAAAAAAGGCAACGTGGGGTATCGCGTAACTATATTATTTAAGAGGTCATGAAGTTCATCACAGAAAGAACGGGGTGCAGTTGGGGGTCTGTAACACACGCAAAAAATGCAATCCCTATTGTCAATGCTAATACGCACGCACACCACTTCTAAAGCTGACACGACTGGGACACTTGAGGAAGGAAACTCTTCATTAACAGCGATCAAGACACCCCCACCGATACGAATATCGCGGTCATATCGATAAATAGCGTATTTCTTTTCACAGTCAAAGATTTCACTGCTTTGAACTTTTGCAGAAAGCCATGTTTCGGATAGAATAACAATATCAGCGGAACATGAATCAATATGAGCCGAGAGTGCTGCTCGCTTGTTGAACACACTACGTACATTGGTAAAAAGAAGAGACACATCATTTGCATGGCGGGAAGATAGCTACGCAGACGAATTGCCAGTATTGTTTAAAGGTGGGTTGCGATTAACATGTGACTCACGAGGGGAGTCAACTTCACAAACGTTATCTGTGGAGGCGCAGTAGATGTAGCGCTTTTTGTTGATGATAAGTTTGTTAAAGCGCAGTGAAAAAGGTTGACCGCTAGATTTTCCAAATTCAATTAATTTTTTTCGTGACAAGCGTGTTGATCTGCAGAAGTCTTCGCCTACAGAGATGCCAGCTGTTTTCAGCTTCGCTTTCTGAGAAAGAACAAATTCTTTGGTTTTAAAAGACGCAAACTTGACGATAACTGGGCGTGTCTTTAGTTGCACAAAGGAACCCAGCCTGTGCGCTCTGTCGATCATATTATCGGTAACGTTCAAGCTTAGATGACGCGACAGTAGATCTTTAATACACTCTTCGGACTGTGCCCACGTCTCGTTAGCATTGTCAGCTATGCCATAAAATAATAAATTGTCCCTCCGAGACCGATCTTCCAATTCGTCGAGCCTTGAGTTGAGTACGGCACCTTTAGTCCTAACAGTTTCATGAACAAGGCGGTTAATTTCAGTTGGCGCCGACGCATTTTCAATAGATTCAACAACAGATTCTAAAGTTACCAATCTTTCTGTAAGATCTGAAACTTTTTGCGTAAGTGCCCCTTGGTTTACCTTTAA
The DNA here is from genome assembly GCF_023375885.2 of Dermacentor andersoni. Lineage (NCBI taxonomy): Eukaryota > Metazoa > Arthropoda > Arachnida > Ixodida > Ixodidae > Dermacentor > Dermacentor andersoni. The sequence continues at coordinate 116,229,340 of NC_092821.1, read as the reverse complement.
CTCGGCCAAGGATTCCATTACTTCCGTATGACGCTTGTCAAATTTTGTCGACAACGCAGTAATGGCGTCAAGCAGTTCCTTGTGCGATTTGCTAGGGTCAGGCTGGGGAGGACCGGGGTTTTGTTCTACGTCACCGCTTAGCATAAGAAGTTTAACGACAAATATACAGTCATTCAAGGTATCACAAACAACACTTGGGCACGGGAAGAGCAAGAGACATCGGTTGCTTGAACGTTTACAATAAAGACATGGGGCTGCACCAACCTGCATATGAAAGCAGAAGGGGATTTTGAGCAACAACATCGTCGCTGCTCTCCCGTGCCCACTGAAGGCGGAAAGCCGATGCAAGGCCTTTAAATCCCGGCGGTAAAATGCTGTCGGTGGCAGTGCTGATGCCGTGCTTGACCATGATGGGAAGGTGGCACCAGGGCAAAGCTCGTACTGGACATAATCGCTCGCTGTCGCCGAAGGTATCAACAGCGGTGATGATAACGGCAGCGGCGTCGATGCAGGGGCAGTTGGTCCAAGCGCAGGCGCGGATAGCCATCCGAAGAATAAGGCGATGAACTGCATATGAAAGCAGAAGGGGATTTTGAGCAACAACATCGTCGCTGCTCTCCCGTGCCCACTGAAGGCGGAAAGCCGATGCAAGGCCTTTAAATCCCGGCGGTAAAATGCTGTCGGTGGCAGTGCTGATGCCGTGCTTGACCATGATGGGAAGGTGGCACCAGGGCAAAGCTCGTACTGGACATAATCGCTCGCTGTCGCCGAAGGTATCAAGAGCGGTGATGATAACGGCAGCGGCGTCGATGCAGGGGCAGTTGGTCCAAGCGCAGGCGCGGATAGCCATCCGAAGAATAAGGCGATGAACTGCATATGAAAGCAGAAGGGGATTTTGAGCAACAACATCGTCGCTGCTCTCCCGTGCCCACTCGAATTACAACTATAACCAAATATGAAATAACCGAGGTTGGCTATTCACACAAGGTTAACCCTTGCCGCCGTGAAGAAAGGAAGTAACTGGAAGAGAGAAGAAGACAGGAAAGATCAAAAAGTGAGAGATAAAGACGAAGGTTTGAGGAGAGAGAGAGAGAGAGACAGGAAAAGGCGACTGCCGATTTCCCCCGGGTGGGTCAGTCCGGGGGTGCCGTCTACGTGAAGCAGAGGCCAAAGAGGTGTGTTGCCTCCACCGGGGGGCCTTAAAGGTCCATACACCCGGCATCGGCTCAACCCCCAGGATCCCCCTTTCCCCGGACACGGCAAAGCCGCGCACGGCTACACGCGGGAGGGTCCAACCGTCGTGTGCTCGGGTACGTGGTGTCGCAACACACCAAACGCCTGCTGACGCAGACGCCCCTGCGGGGCTCCTAAGGGTTTGGCGAGGCAAACAAAATCGAACGGTCCCTGCAAGCGATGAGCTCAGCCTCAACGTATGATGATGATATGTAGTGTTTTGTGGCGCAAGGGCCAGGTTTGGCTAAAGAGCGCCATGACAAGTGGTAATGTTGATGATGATATGTAGTGTTTATTGGCGCAAGGGCCAAGTGTGGCCAAAGAGCGCCAAGGCAGTGGTGATGAGTACTGAATGGACTAATGGCTGATGTGACGTGGCTGTAGAGAGGCCTAAAACTGAGAGCTATAAGTTGCATAAAATACAGAAGTAATACAAATATGAGAATGGCTGAAGTAGGGTATGCTGTAAGTATAGGATGTGCAACAATGTGTAATAGCGTTACATGAATAAAAATGGACAGGTGATTGTAGTTGACAAATAGCACAACAGCCTCAGCTGGTCCCTTGAGTACAAGGGCCTGGAGGCATGTGCTATAACAAAGGTTCACATCGCAACCGTGGCCTCTAGCAAGAGGCCGTGTTACGAATTTCTTGCACAGAAAACGTGGAGCGTGTCAACGTCGTTTAAGAAGGCTAAGGTAGATTGCATGTGAAATAGCGGTTCTCTGCCTAGAAACAGTGCCAGGTGAAGTGGTATACACTGACTGTATGCTAACGGGAAGTGTTTTTTCCTCTCGACTTGTGTTTCGCGGCATTCTAGGAAGACATGCTGAACACTGAGTGTCTCCCCACATCTACTACATATTGGACGTTCGCCGCCACTCAACAAAACGCTATGCGTACCGTAAGTGTGCCCTATTCTGAGACGACAGAATAGGACATCACTTCGTCTGGACTTGGTCAGTGATGGCCAGTATCCTATATGTGGCTTAACTATGTGGAGTTTATTAAGGATTTCAGAGTCCCATTTATGCTGCCAGTAGGTTCTGAGTTGTTTCCGTATGTATGGCTTTAGGTCTGAGACCGGAACGGCTGCGGACATGTTGCAAGCTTTTGTGTCTAAGGAGGTAGCAATTCGGTCTGCCAGGACGTTACCTTCAATACCTCTGTGTCCAGGCACCCAGCATATCGTTACATGTTGGCCAGAGGCATAAATAGTACAGAGGAGAGAGAAAAGATCTGCAATTACTGGATTTGTGTGGTTGAAGCATGACATCAATGTTTTCACAACGCTTAATGAGTCTGTATATGACCGCCTTACGTAGCTTTAACTGTTTGATGTGTTTTGCAGCCGACCATACTGCATACGCCTCTGCTGTAAAGATGCTTGTTTGAGGGTGCAGAACATCGGACTCGGAAAAGGATGGGCCGACGGCTGCGTATGACACGCCAGCATGTGATTTAGACGCATCTGTGTAATACTCTGGACAAGGGTATTTAAATTGTAATTCCAGAAAATGCATATGAATGTGCGCCTCTGGGGCGTGCTTCGTTACCTCCACAAATGACGTGTCACATTCAATGGTTTGCCACAACCACGGTGGAAACGGCTTGGCAGAACCCATTAGTCTATTTTCATGAATATGAACATCCATCTCCTCGCTCAGCTTTGTCACACGGATCGAGAATGGCTCTCTGGCTGTGGGTTTGTTGTGAAAGAGTGTTGCAGAGGTCATATCGTTTATGGTGGGATAACAAGGATGGTTTTTGTTAGCATGTACTTTCAGAAAATAACTAAATGTAGAATATGACCGCTGCAAATCGAGCGACCATTCATTCGATTCGACATAGAGGCTTTGAATCGGGCTCGTCCTAAAGGCGCCGGTGGCGAGGCGGATACCAAGATGATGCACAGGGCCCAGCATCTTGAGAGCACTGGGTGTAGCTGAGTGATACACAACGGCAGCGTAGTCTAAGCGCGATCGTACAAGGCTCCTGTAGAGGTTCATGAGGCATTTCCTGTCACTTCCCCATGTTGTATGTGACAGTATTTTCAGGATGTTCATTGTTTTGAGGCATTTAGCTTTCAGATACTTGATATGAGGAATGAAGGTTAGTTTTGAGTGGAGTATTATGCCTAAAAATTTATGTTCAGTGTTGAGTGGTATGTGTTGTCCATGCAGCATAATATCAGGATCTTGTATCAAGCCTCTCTTTCTAGAAAAAAGTACACAGGAGCTTTTGGAGGGGTTTAGCTTGAAGCCATTTTCGTTTGCCCATTTTGAGACCTTGTTCAGTCCGAGTTGGACTTGGCGCTCGCAGACAGCAAGGTTACAAGACTTAAACCCTAGTTGCACATCGTCTACATATATTGAATAAAACATTGAGGATGGAATGACTTGGCGGATGGAATTCATTTTCACAATGAAGAGGGTGCAACTAAGCACGCCCCCTTGTGGCACACCAGTCTCTTGAGTGAATAGCCTGGACAGGGCATTGCCCACTCTAACACGGAATGTGCGGTTAGTCAAGTAGTTTTCTATCATATTTAGCATATTGCTGCGTACGCCCATCGCAGATAGGTGCCGGAGGATTCCGAATCGCCATGCTGTGTCATAGGCTTTCTCCAAGTCCAGAAATACAGAAAGAAAAAATTGTTTGTGTATTAAGCCTCTCTAATATTTGCCTCAATGCGAACAAGGTGGTCTATTGTTGACCTACCCTCCCTGAAACCACATTGAAGGGGGTCAAGTAGACGGTTGCTTTCCAGGAAATAGATTAGACGCCGATTTACCATTTTTTCATATAATTTACACATGCAGCTTGTTAGTGCTATTGGCCTGTAACTACTGGCTAATGCGGGGTCTTTGCCTTGCTTATGAATTGGGATGACAATCGCTTCTTTCCATGAGGATGGAATATGCCCAGATACCCACATGGTGTTGTAAAGAGACAGAAGTGTGTTCAATGTTTCTGGATGCATATTCTTGATCATTGCATACATTATGCGGTCACCAACTGGTGCTGAATTGCCGCAGGAACTGAGAGCAGCCTTCAGTTCAGCGAGACTAAACGGACGGTTGTAAGGTTCATCTGCTGCGCATTTTCGTTCAAGGCGTTCTCGCTCTATGCGTTCCTTGAACTTTAGGAAAGTTGGCGCATAGTGTGATGCACTAGAAATATTTTCAAAATGTTTACCCAGGAAGTCTGCCTCATCTTTCATGGTGTCGCCTTGAGCGTTTACTAAAGGAAGCGGTTGTGTTTCCCTGCCCTTTAATCTGTTCACCCTGTTCCATACCTTACCCTCATCCTTGTACGAATTGATACTAGAGATGTACCTTTCCCAGCTTTCTCGCTTAGCACGTCGTCGTGTTCTTCTACCCTGTGATTTTGCCTGCTTGAAATTAATGAGGTTCTCCGCAGTTGGAGAGTCACGAAGCAGGTTCCAAGCTTTATTTTGTTTTTTCCGTGCCTCTTTGCATTTGTCATTCCACCAAGGTAAACGATGCTTATTAGCAAGTCCGTTAGTTTGTTTTATGCATTCTTCAGCGACGTCAATAATAAAAACTGTTAAATATGCCACAGCATCATCTATGTTTAGAGAGCTCAAATCATCGTACTGTAGATATGTAGTCTCCTGAAAGAGTTCCCAATCCGACGAGTCGATCTTCCATCGGGGAATCTGTGGAGGGCATTCAGCGCGTTTTGTTAAAATTAATAGAATAGGAAAGTGGTCACTTCCGTACGGGTTTTTCAGGACCTGCCAATCAAGGTACGGCATTAGAGATGGAGAGGCTATGGTTAGGTCTATTGAAGAATATGATTTGTGTGTAGTGCTATAAAAGGTGGGTTCTTTTTTATTCAGAAGAACTGCACCGGTACATAAAAGAAGGTCTTCTATAGTACGCCCTCTAGCATCACAGCGCGAGTCGCCCCATAGCGTATTATGGGCGTCCACATCACCTGTTAAAATGAATGGTTCCGGAAGCTGATTGACTAGAGTTTCAAGATCCCTTAGTTGCAAGCGATGTTCGGGTGGTATGTAGAGGGAACAGACCGTAACCAACCTGTCGAATAGAATCGCCCTAACCGCTACTGCCTCAAAATTAGTTTGAAGGTGGAGGTGTTGGCAAGCAACTGACCTCTGAGCTATAATAGCCACGCCACCAGACGCGGCATGGCCATCGTCGCGATCTTTGCGGAATAATGTGTATTGTGTTAAGAAGTTTGTATTTGATGTTTTCAAGTGTGTTTCCTGAACGCAGAACAGCCTGGGATTAAACTCTTGTATTATTTCTTTTATGTCATCTAAGTTGTTTAGAATGCCACGGGCATTCCAATCAATAATTTGTACCGCCATTTTATTAGGATGAGAAATGTTCTGTGTTCAGGTGTGTTGTGGTGTATTTTAGGTAACAGGACCATCGTCTGGCCCTGTTATGGGTTTTTTGTTTGTTTTGGCGAGCTCAAGAGCGCCACGCCGGTTTTTTGGCACCAAACGTGCCGGTGTTGTGTCCATTGCCTCCTGGGAAGCACTGGACGCCCGAACGTGCAGGCTCCTAGTTTGTTTGTCAGACCTCGCCTGGCGAGGCGTGGTCTTGAGGCCCGACGTACCCGGGGTGACCGGCCTCTGTGTCTTGGTGGGTGGCGCAGGTTTAACTGCTTCCACCTCGGGGGCAGGGGATGCCACAGCCGACTCGCTGTGTGCGGGCTGGGCAGGTGGCGCAGGCCGGTGCGGCGCTGCCCCCTGACGCGTCGCATCGGCGTACGTTGTGGTGTGGAATGGGGAGCACCTTTTTCGTGCTTCCTTGAAAGAGATGTTTTCGTGTACTTTTAAGGTGATTATTTCCTTTTCTTTTTTCCAGTTGGGACAAGATCGGGAGTATGCTGGATGTTCACCTTCACAGTTTACACAGTGAGGTGTTGCTTCACATTTTTCTGAGGCGTGGCCTTGGGCTCCACATTGCGCACATGTAAGTTTACCACGGCAGCTCTGCGATCCGTGGCCAAATCTTTGACATTGGAAGCATCTTCTTGGATTAGGAATGTATGGTCTGACAGCTATCTTTGTGTATCCAGTTTCTATTGTTTGTGGCAGATCGCAAGTGGCAAAGGTGAGGATCAGGTGCTTTGTAGGAATTTCTTTATTTTCTCTTCGGATTATGATTCTTTGTACGTTAGTTACATTTTGCTCTTTCCAGCCCTCTAACAGCTCTGTTTCGGACAGGTCGATGAGATCTGCATCCGATACTACACCGCGTGCTGTGTTCATAGACCGATGGGGTGAAACGGTAACAGGTATATCTCCAAATGCCACAAGTTGGTTTAGTTTGCTGTGCTGTTCTTTATCATGGATTTCAAGGAGGAGGTCCCCGCTCGACATTTTGGTGACCTTATAGCCTGGGCCAAGTGCATCAGTCAAGCCTTTAGCAACAAGGAAAGGAGATACGGTTCTAGCTGGTTTTTCTGTTTTTTCACTGTGAACAACTTGGAATCGGGGAAAAATTTCTTTTGGTTTGAAGAGGCTTAGGATTTCATCGGTGCGTCCCCTCTTTTGAGGGTGACGATGAAGCAGACGTGGAAAAGCAGGTGTTCCCATAATATTTTGGACATTTTCGGCGGCAATGGCGGCCACCCACCATGGAGCCCAACAGGGGGACGCTGTAGCACTTAACGTGTAAGGCTACAGACGCCAGCCGTGCATTGCTGCTATAACCTAATATAACATACCCAAGGGAGGGCAACTACACAAGGTTAACCCTAGCCGCCTAGAAAAATTAGGAAGTGACGGAAGAGAAGAGATGATAGGATAGTAAAAGAAAGAAGATAGGAAAGAAAAAGATTGAAGAGGGGGACAGGAAAAGGCGACTGCCGATTTCCTCCAGGTGGGTCAGTCTGGAGGTGCCGTCTATGTGAAGCCGAGGCCGAAGAGGTGTGTTGCCTCCGCCGGGGGGCCTTAAAGGTCCAAACACCCAGCATCCGCTCAACCCCCAGGATCCCCTTTTCCCCAGACACGGCTAAGCCGCGCACGGCTACACGCGGGAGGGTCCAACCCTCGTGTGCTCGGGTCCGTGGTGTCGCAACACACCAAACGCCTGCTGACGCAGACGCCCCTGCGGGGGACAAGTGGTAATGTTAATGTATTATGGATGATGTGACTTGGCTGTAAAGTGGCCTAAAAATAGTCGCAGTGAAGTGCGTAAAATCTACGTGCTATGAAATTATGGCGATGACTAGTGACGAATACTATAAACATTAAAATCCATCGTAGAGGAATGATGCAAAATATAAAATATATAAGATGGTAAAATTACTTGGAGCACTGCTGCCTCGCCAGACAGCCTCAACGTATACCTCGCGGGACAACGCATTCCGGAGAAGACCACCATTCGGATCCTGGGGATGTGGCTTCAATCCAATCAACGGTGCAATCATACTCTGACACTGCTGAAGACTGCCACCATGCAGGTAGCCCGTATGATCAACAGAGTATCTAGCAAGAGACACGGTATGAAGGAGAGCGACACACTTAGGCTAGTCACGAGCCTCGTGGTTAGCAGAGTGGTGTATAGCCTTCCCTACCACAAATGTATCAAGCAAGAAGAACAAGCGGACGCCATACTGCGAAAGGCGTACAAAACTGCGCTTCACCTGCCGCAGCGCACATCGACCGAGAAACTGCTGGCCCTAGGACTGCACAATACCTTCAGTGAACTAGGCACATGCTCTCAGGCACGTAGGTTGATGCAGACCCCCACGGGAAGGGTGCTCCTGCGAAGATATGGCGGCGGCAACATGATTCAAGAGATCGAACGTACCGAGGCCATTCCGGACAAGTATCGCAGTACACTGCGAGTCGCACCGATACCCAAGAGTATGGACCGGAACCTGCACAAGGCGCGTAGAGAAGCAAGAGCGGAGTACGTGCAGAGAACCTTGGCGAACAAGGACAACACAAGGTATACGGACGCGGCAATGTTCGTCAAAGAGGGAAGACACAACAGCAGAGCAGTGGCGTCGGTGGTTAATTCGGACCTCAAGGAGATCACCAGCATATCACTACAGGACTGCACGGTAGTCGAGGCCGAAGAGGCAGGTGGCTCTGGCAGCACTGGAGGGCTATCGATCTGGCAGGTCCCTAACAATAATAACAGACTCTCAAGCAGCATGCCGTAATTATACAAACGGCAGAATTGGGCGCAGAGCACGCCACATACTCTGCTCATGCGACCCGGGAAACAAAGTTCAGCATACCATAATCTGGGTACCACGGCACACTGGCATAACAGGGAACCAAGAGGCTTATAGGATAGCTCGAGGGCATACCAACCGGGCGTCCGACACATCCAGCCTTGAGGAACCCGAGTCAGTACCCATGGGCTACTCAGATATCCTAAATTATTATAAAGGGGTCAGACTGAAGTACCCACCCCCGGATAAGGATCTAAGCAGAGAGGATGCTGTTGCATGGCGACAACTGCAGACGGGTACTTTCCCGAATCTAAACCTTCTGAATAAAATTTTGCCTACACAATATGAGGCTAAGTGCCCATGGTGCGGAGAGAAACCAGATCTGTACCACATGTCATGGGCCTGTCAAAATATTGAGTCCCCAACTATCTATAAAATTAAAAACCCGAGTGCGGAACAGTGGGAGAGTATGCTTTCCAGCGTAAGCTTGAACGGCCAAAAGCGCCTAGTAGAGCGAGCTCGCGGGTTGGCCATACTCAGCGGAGCCTTGGACTAGGGCACCAACCCTGTGATTGCGGACAGAAGAATCCATCAGAAGATGGAAGAGGCCGTCTGAAGCCGCGAAGATCTCTTTTCTAGAGCCCAATAAATGTTTTCCGATCCGATCCGATCCACTGGGCTTGTTCTAAAGGCGCCTGTGGACAGGCGAATTCCTAAATGGTGGACAGGGTCTAGCATCTTTAGAGCAGTTGGTGTAGCCGACTGGTAAACTATGGCTCCATAGTCTAGTCGTGTGCGTATGAGGCCTTTGTACAAGTTCATGAGACATTTTCTATCACTGCCCCAGGTTGTGCGTGAGAGAACCTTTAAGATATTCATTGTTTTCATACATTTGTTTTTAAGATACTTTATGTGCTGTATAAAAGTTAATTTCGCGTCTAAAATTATGCCTAGAAATTTATGTTCCCTGTTTACAGGCAGGCGCTCATCATGCAACACAATTTCAGGATCAGGATGCAGGCCTCTTTTTCTAGAGAAAACGACACAGGTGCTTTTTTGTGGGTTAGTCTGAACCCGTTCTCATCAGCCCATTTGGAGACCTTGTTAAGACCAAGCTGGACCTGTCGCTCAAAGATTGCGAGAGAACTTGATTGAAATCCTATCTGCACATCGTCAACATATGTTGAATAAAAGATGTTATGTGGTATGTGTAGACGGAGAGAATTCATTTTTACTATAAAGAGCGCGCAGCTGAGCATCCCGCCCTGCGGCACTCCAGTTTCCTGTACAAATTTCCGTGACAAAACATTGCCCACTCGAACACGGAATGTCCGATTTGACAGATAACTTTCGATAACATTGAACATATTTCCGTGTGTACCTAAGTGTGAGAGGTCTCTCAATATCACGAACCGCCACGTAGTATCATAAGCTTTCTCCATATCAAGGAATACAGATAAGAAAAACTGCTTATGGACAAAAGCTTCACGGATACGTGCCTCGATGCCTATAAGATGGTCACTGGTAGATCGACCCTCCCGAAACCCGCACTGGTATGGGTCGTGCAAATTGTTTGATTCGAGGAAGTGTAGTAGGCGACAGTTAATCATTTTTTCGAAAACTTTGCAGAGGCAACTTGTTAAAGCTATGGGTCTGTAGCTTGATACAGAGGAAGGATCCTTTCCTTGCTTTAGAATTGGGATTACAATAGCCTCCTTCCAAACAGAGGGTATCTCGCCGGAAAACCATATAACGTTGTAAAGGTAAATGAGGGTTTTTTGTGTTTCGGGGCGTAGTTGTTTCAACATCTCATATATTATGCGGTCTGAACCTGGGGCGGATGTATTACAACAGTTCAGTGCTGCCTGCAGTTCTGCTATGGAGAATGGTTCGTTGTAAGCCACACTTTTATCACATTTTCTTTGTAACTTTTGCTGTTCTATTCGCGTTTTGTTCTTTAGGAAGGTTTCGGAGTAGTGCGAGGAGCTCGATATGTATTCAAAATGTGCACCCAGAGAGTTGGCTTGATCTTCCAGGCTTTCTCCATGGCTGTTTACTAAAGGTAAGGAATACGTTTGTTGCCCGTTAACTTTCTTCACTCTATTCCAGACTTTTCTCTCATCTGTGTAAGAGTTAATGCTTGAGATAAACTTTGCCCAACTCTCTCGTCTTGCTTGTCGGCGCGTTCTCCTCGCCTGTGATTTGACATGCTTAAAGCTTTCCAGGTTTTCTGCTGTTGGCGAATCGCGAAGCAGCGCCCATGCTTTGTTCTGGTTCCTCCGCGCTTGCCTACATGCATCGTTCCACCAGGGAACACGCCGCTTAGAACCAGTGCCGCTCACTTGGGTAATACACTTAGAGGCGGCATCCAGTATAAAAGCTGTAAAATATGTGATAGCATCATCTATGGTTATACCGGACATCTCAGTCCACGTCATATGAGTAAGGGCTCGGTACCGTTCCAAATCGGCTGATTCAACCTTCCACCGGGGGACCTGCGGGAGAAGTTGATCTTGTTTCGTCTTACTTAAGATTATTGGAAAGTGGTCACTGCCATACGGGTTATTAAGCACACTCCATTTAAAATAAGGTAAAAGTGTCGGCGATAAAATGCTAAGATCTATGGCAGAATATGACTTGTTAGCCAGGTTAAAATACGTAGGCTCCTTTGTATTTAAGAGACATGCTCCAGCAGAAAAAGCAGCTGTTCAATGACGCGACCTCGCGCATCACAGCGTGAATCGCCCCACAAACTACTGTGTGCATTAAAATCACCAAGAATCAAACAGGGTTCCGGGAGCTCATCTATTAATGATTCTATGTCTCGTCTGTGAAGGTGATAATGTGGTGGTATATACAAGGAGCAGATGGTTATGAGTTTACTTGAAAGTACGGCTCGAACGGCCACTGCCTCAAGGGCCGTTTCGAGCTTTAAATGCTGACACGCTACACTTCTGTCAGCAATAATGGCTACACCGCCAGATGATGCGACAGCATCCTCGCGGTATTTGCAAAACGTAACATACTTTCGGAGAAAGTTTGTGTGTATAGATTTTAAGTGTTTCCTGTAAATACAGCACTTTTGGATTGTGTTTGTGGATGAGTTCTTGCACATCATCAAGGTTTCTGAGAAGACCTCTGACGTTCAATTGAATTATTTGTGCATCCATATTGGAACTTAATAGGTGCTGTGTGTACAGAAACAGAACTAGTGATTATGGAAATTACAGAGATTAAATTACAGAGCCCTTTCGAGGCCCTGTAACGGGAGTTCTGCCCTTTCTGGAGCGTTCGAGGGAGCCTCACCGCTCCTTAGGCGTTTGGTGCGCCTTGAGGACAGGTGTTGTGTCCATTGCCTCTTGTGAGGCGCCGGACACGTGCTCTTGCGAGCGAGAAGTTACAAGAGAGAGCCCTGCCTTGGAGGGCAAGACCCCTGCGCCCACCAGCCCAGAGGTCGATGGGGCACCCTGCGGGATTTGGCTGCGCCGGCTGTTGCCTGCGCTGGAAGGGGCCGGGGAGGTTGGGGCAGCCTCGGCTGCGCCCACCTTCGGGATCGATGGTTCCCTCGGCTGTGTTGACGGAGCAGCGCTAGGTGCAACCGCCGCGGGGGCAGATGGCGTAACTGGCGACTCACTGCCTGTGGGTCGGACAGCCGCCGGAGGCCGTTGTGACGCTGCCCCCTTACGCGCCACATCGGCAAAGCTGCTCTTAGACAGGTATGACACCCGCCTACGTGCCTCTTTGAAAGATATGTTTTCTTTGACTTTGATTGTCACAATCTCTTTTTCTCTTTTCCAGGACGGGCAGGAGCGCGAGTATGCGGCATGCTCGCCCTCACAGTTGACACAATGTGGAGTGGTCTGGCACGTTTCGGAAGAATGTTCTTTGTCACTGCACTTGGCACATGTCAGCCGGCCTTGACAGTTCTGTGGACTGTGGCCGAACCTTTGGCATTTAAAGCATCTAAGAGGATTGGGCACGTATGGCCTAACACGGAGTTTGATATAACCGGCCTCGATGGACTCGGGGAGGACACTAGAACCGAAAGTGAGTATCAGGTGTTTCGTCTTGATCTCTTTACCATCTCGCCTCATCTTAATTCACTTAACATTTATGACATTCTGTTCACTGAAGCCCTCCAAGAGTTCGGCTTCAGTGAGCTCTAGCATGTCATCGTCCGAGACAACGCCGCGGGTAGTGTTCATGGTACGGTGCGGGGTTACTGTTATTTGGGTCTCCCCAAATGAGACAACTTTCGGCAGTTTCTCGTACTGCTTATCGTGGAGCTCCAAGAGAAGATCACCACTTGTCATTCTCGACGCCTTACATCCTATTCCAAAACCTTCAGTTAAAGACTTCGAAACAAAGAACGGTGAAATGTTACGCACTAGTTTGTCTGGGTTTTCTGAGTGGATCACATGATATCTAGGAAAGCTCTGGACTTGTCCGAAAAATTGAAAGAAATCTTCGGTGCGCCCTCGTTTCTGAGGGCGATCAGGTAGTTTAGGAAAAGCGTTTTCCATAAGTACAGTTGGGTTTTCGGCCGCGATGCCGACCACCCACCATGGAGCCCAACTGGGGGACGTGACAGAAGTTCCTGCAAGGGAAACCCTGCCAACGCCAGCCGTACATCGCTGCTATAACCAAATACAGCATAGCCAAGGCTGGCTAGCTACACAAGGTCAACCCTTGCCGCCGGGAAACTAGGAAGTGAGGAGAAGTGATGAGAAGACAGGAAAGATGAAAAAGGCGAGAGAGAAAGACGAAGATTAGAGAGGAGGACCGGAAAAGGCGACTGCCGATTTCCCCCGGGTGGGTAAGTCCGGGGGTGCCGTTTACGTGAAGCAGAGGCCAAAGAGGTGTGTTGCCTCCGCCGGGGGCTTTAAAGGTCCAAACACCCGGCATCGGCTCAACCCCCAGGATCCCCCTTTCCCCGGACACGGCTAAGCCGCGCACGGCGACACGCGGGAGGGTCCAACCCTCGCGTGCTCGGGTACGTGGTGTCGCAACACACCAAACGCCTGCTGAAGCAGACGCCCCTGCGGGGAATTGGCACAAAGTACTTCTTTCCTAGTGCAACATGAAACATGGCAGCAACGCGAAAGTCCGGCTTTTATTTTAAATATTAGATTAAATATGAAACGGAAACATCCCTTGGCCCACCATAGTCATGACAAACTTGACGGAATCAGTACATATGATCGGCACTCTGTGCTCATGGTCACTATCAGGAAAAGGATCGCACAATTTTCATAAAACACACCTGAATGATCGCAGCCGCCGCATCCTGTGCATTTGGACGATCAGTGTGCATTGGTAGGAACGAGGCAATATGCTTGCTAGCCATCTTTTGTGCTAGGTGTATCAAAACGTCCGTGCAAGCGTGAATACGCAGACGAGGCAAGCAAGTAAAGCGTAATGAATGCGGATTCAAACACAAAGCGCCAAAAGCGTGACGCAGGATTCCACGTCGCTCATTGGCTGCTTGCTTCCTCTCGTTCTCGCGAACATTGCGGATCGCCTATTTCGTGACGTAAAGAACAGACCGCCTCCGTTCAATTTCGGAACGCGTACAAGATCGCCCCCACAATGCTAATAATAATGCGCTGAATTGTTTTGGTAGGTGATCAGGATTTCGAAAGTCAGGGGCGGAGAGTATATTGAGAAATACAAACAGGAAGGCCCGAGTTTGCGCGTTCTATAGGCTGCTACCCTGCAACGCGGACGGAAATTATGAACGACAGAGGGTCAGAAGAAGACAGTCACGTGAAATTTGAAGCGAGTACGCCGGCGGTCAACAAAAGCTCCGTGCAAAAATTTTAGCATACGAGACGCATTTCAGCATATCTCCATCTGCAATAAGGACAGAAAATAGCGATCCCCGACAATGGTCTCGCGTTCAGGTTTGCCAAACAAGATTGACAGTTCCACTGAGTATTTTAGGTCCTATTACTAAACTACGCCATTTGAAAGGTTACCTCCATATAACGAACTCAAGCACTTGCTGGTTGCTGGTTCAGCTCACCTAGGTCATTCAAAAGCCTTGTATCCATTATCATAGAGAAAAGATACAAGATTCCTAGTTATTTGCTACGATCAACATTAATGAGGCCACATGCATTAAACTGTCCCCACGCTTCACCTCTGACATTGTGCCCATATCCATTGAATGGGGATTTGGTATCACGTACCACGTTTGACATTGGGAAATACTGAAGATAACAGCAGTGTAACGCTTTCATGCACTTGTTAAAATTTTGTTTTCTAAATGCTGCAATTTATCTACGCGCAATTAGCATTGCATTTGAATTGGCTATAGTGCTCGCCCTTTCTCATAGTAAGTCTGTCCTCGGTACAAATTATTGTTCACCCAGGAAGGCGTTCGAGCTGAATGCCTCACCGTTCGTAAAAAAACAAAAACAAATAAAACTTGAAACCTTCCTGAGCGTTCGCATATGCATAATATATTGCATCGCTGTAATAAACAAACACACTTCGAACTTATCCCGGATAATACATGACCGCTAGAAGAAAAGAATGGTTCAGTAATTCTTTGCAAAATTGGTAATTATTCAAATAAAATTACGTTACACAAAACATGCCCCCACAGTTTCAACAAATATGAACTCGTGCTAACAGTTCCACTTCTTGTTTAGGTGTTCAATTATTGCACGAGCCACGACAATTATTTAGCTGAGCTAGGGCATGCTTGGCGCACAAGCGGCTAGTCACTCGTGTATTCGAGACAATAAGAATAGTTGTTTTCCATGCATTACACTAATAAAACGGTTGGGTAACAAACTACGTAAGCGACGAACGAAGGCGCGCCGTAACAATTGGGTTTGTCTTCTTGAGCGCTCAATGCATCATGTTAACACTAATGTACATTGGAACGTGAAAGTCAACAGCTGAGAAAAGAGAAACGGGCGTGACGTGTAAATACGCACTCCAATAAAAAAAAAAATTCGCCCACAGTTCATTTTCAACGAGAGGGATTTTCTCGTAGTCGCATGGCTGATTTGAATCCACACAGAATGAGGAAGTGTTGCTTAAAGACGTATTCAGTCTTCTCACTCACATGTCTGGCAACTGTACACACGTTGGAAGCCGTTCCACTTCCATCAACGAGAACGGATTATTGTTTAGCTCATTCATGTCAACTTGTACTCCGGTAACTAAAACGCGTTTTAAATATCAAGTCGAGTCGCGCCTTCCAGCATCTGCAAGTGACCGCATATATTGACAGAACAAACGCACCTGCATATCACGGCAATGTGAATGACAACGCACGAGCGGTGACCTTGGCATGGGACCGTAACTTTTGATGGTTCAAATAACGATATATCCTTGAATATTCAAGACAGATTGTTCCTTTTTATTGCAACAGCGTGTAGAGGCTCGTTTCGCAGAAAATCCGGTGTCGGCGTTATCGGCTTCTGTTGGCCGGCAGTTAAATTCCCGATAAAGGCAATAAATAGACGATAACCTGAAAATAAAATTGCGGGCCGGGAGTTCTAGCCCAGGAACTATGGGTTGCAAGACCAGAACGTTAACCCCTTCAGCCACTGTCGGTCGATAGCGCGCACGGTCTTAAACGGGGTTCTATATGAAAAGGAGAGTTCGAACGCGCGACAAGCGCGTGCATTCGATGCAGCGTCCACTTCCTCTTCCATAGGGTCCCGCCAACAACAACCTCCCATGATTTCCATTGCCAAGGTAGGATGCTTACGCTTTCGCGTTCCACTCTTCAAGGGAACATTAACGTCTTCAATTGTTGTGCTAGCTTTGACATACTCACCCACGTTCATACTCATGTCTACTCACGCTTACTAACTCAGCTTTGTACTCTATTTCACTAAAATTCACTCCGATTCATACCGTCATTCACACTCATTCAGACTCACCTCAACTCGCAAGCACTCCCTCACAGTCAACCTCACCAGCACTCACTAACCCACGTTCACGCTCACCTCCAATCACCCACATTCACCCGCACCTGCACTCACACTCACGTTCACCCTCATCACCTGCACTCACTCACAAGCACTCAACACGTTCACACTCACTTGCACTCGCACTCACAGACACTCCTCACGTTCACAGTCGCCTCCACTCACACTCACTGGCACTCACCTTCACTCAGACTCACTGGAACTCGCTCGCACTCACACTCACTTCCACCTTCACTCACTCACACTCGCACTCACCTCCGCTCACACTCACTGGCACTCACTCGCACGCACATCCACTCAGGCCTTTGAAATTACTGCGAGTGAGTTTGAGTGAGTGCACTCATAAGTGAGTGTGCCGACTTATGCCTACGGGTAGAGGTATACAGCTTCTTGGAGGCATAACAGCAGCGCCAAATGTGTTTTTGTGTTTTTTTGGCGCAGCTGTTATGCCTGCAATAAGTGACCAATCCGCCTAAGAACTCGTTTTACTGAAGTATGCAGCTTCACTGTAAAACATAACATGAATGCAAAGAAAAACATTGAAGACAAATAAAAAGCGCTGCACGGTTCCATTATTTAGCCCTCGTTGAGAAATTACATCTATGCAGAACTAAAAAACGCTGGAAGACCTAACTAGCCTGAAGATAATGAAGGAAGGGCGCCATTCTTACCTGTCACACCGTGCGTGGTTCAGGAACTGCGCTGCTCGGGCTACGAAGCCAGAGTTTCGCCGCGATGCGTCCCACAAGGCGACCCAGTACGCCTCAGAATTTAACCACATCCAATAGTCCATGGCGACCTTGCACAGCGTGTAGTTCTTCAAGATATCAGCGCATAGACCCTCAACGAAGGCGTTCGATGCGAGATAACTAAACTCCATCAAGATGAGTTTTCGGATAGTCGAGCTCCGCCTTAGCGCGTCACCAAGCATCTCGATATTCTGCCTGCTCTCCACAACAACACCAATGGCAAGCTCAGCAATGCTCTTGTTGAGCAGAAGCGATCTCGAAAGTGCCGGCCACCACTCTATTAATTCACGCGCAGCGAATTCCAGCCTAAAGTTTACGTGCAACTTTCGGAGCGTCGTAGTCATTGCTACGTATTCAGAAAAAGCAGAAAAAATTGTGCAGTCCCAGTTCACAATTATCAGCCTCAACTCTTTCAAGCGGGGAAAAGTGGAGAGCTGTTGGAAAAATGGCAACTGTCTATCTTTTGCCGTATCCGATACCTTTAGGCGATGTTCGCAAACAGCTTTGCAATCGGCAACAGTCAACTCCTGGGAGATATGGGGAGCTCTGAAGTTAACCTTCTCTACACAGCCACTTTCTTGAAGGGCTTCGAGGACGCCAGGCAAAAGGCGGTATTTTTCTTCTTCAACATCGATGGTCACCATCTTGAGACTTGTGTGCTTCGACAAAACACGGAAGAAAGGCCCCCAGTGCTCAGCACACCAGATGCTGAAACTCAAGGTCATATACTGTAAGGTGTCGTTACGCGCAATGGCGTCTTGTAAGGCAGTAGTGTTGGACGGCATCTCAAAGCGTAATCCGTACCGCGCAGCCGTTTCTGTCGCGCTGGTGCCTGTTGACAGCCGAAAGCTTCTCAAAACTCTGTTTTCAGCAAGAACTTTTGATGCAATCTCTACGCTCTCAAAATCTAATGCGATATTCTCGACTTGCAAGCTTGAGACTGACCGGTTCTTCACCATACCTTTCAATATCCATGTTAAGGAATGGCTAGGTAAGAAAATTGGAGAGACCACTCTCAAATTTTGTAGCCGGGCGTCACCGGTTAGAAATTCAAAGAACAAAGTGGGATCAGCGCTTATTACCCTAGCGCTTAACGACAAATCACGGAGCGTCGAGTTCGTACTCAGTGCTGTCAAGAACTGGCGCGCTTGCGTGGGTTCTATGCCTTGTGCGAAGGTCCAGTCGAGTACAGTTAACGTAGTCGTGCTTCGAAGAATAGCAGAAACGCTGCGCGAACACAATGAGGAGTACTGATGCGGGAACTCAAGTTCCTCCAGGCATTTCAAAGACGAAACGATCTTTAAAATCTTTTCTACTTCCTCGGATTTCAGTTTCCCGAATGAGCGATATTCAAGAACGACGGACTTCAATGAATAATTTCCCTCGAGGGTTTCGCAAAGCACCGGCAAGCACAAATGAGCCGTTGGTCTAGAAGCGAACATGCGCCCAAAGTGGATTTGTGCGACGCAGTGGTGGGTACTAAGAAGCCAGTACAGGACCGTGGCTGCTTGACGCAGTTGGTCTATCGGAGGCGCTGAAACGTTGCCAATGTCAATATTGATCAGACCCAGTTGCCTCCCGGTTTCTGGTAGCTCGCGCAGCTCCAGCTGAAGCGGGCGCAGGAACTCGTTCCATACGCTAAGGTTGGCAACAATCTGACAGGTTCTGTCTTCTGAAGCCGTGCACGGCATGCGGTAGTCGATGAGCTTCCCGGAGAAAAAGCCCCTGGCGCCTTCCAGGTCAACCAGCAAGTTCCTGACATCCGCAGTTCCAACAAGACTTGAAGCACTCCTGGAGTTAGCCATTCTGTCTGCGCAAAAAAAAAAGGACACTTCTTTAGGGAATTATCATGGTGCGAAGCATTATACAGGGTGTCCGGCCAAAGTTTAGCCAGAGTTTAAAAATATGCGAGTGCCACCTAGCCGGACAGAACCAAGGTAACGTTGTTTGCCGTCGCTTGGAGATACTCAATTTATTTATTTTTGTCATCCCGCCTGATTAGATTAGTCTTAATTCATCAACTTCTCAAATATTATAATAGGGTGAAAAGTGTGAATAAGAAAATTTTGGAGCAACATGCAAAACTCCCGATACAGATTTCTGTTGCTCTGTACGTGCTACGTAAAAGTGTTTTTCCGGGCGCGAAAAAAGCCGCGAATACGCGCAAGGTGCCTCGCGACTGCCAGTCGCGCGGCAATTCGGAGCATTTGCAAGCTAAGCGTTCTTGTCTTCCGTTAGTTTAGGGTGGTGGTGCCTGTATCTGGCTGTTCTGGCGCATGATGGAGAAGCAACGCTCACTTTACTTAGCCGAGGCATGTTTGCAGACCGAGTGCAGTAGCAGCTGTGGAGCGTCGAGCGGCCCCCGGTGGCCAATCACTGCACTTATGAGCGCGCATCTCAGCCCTTGTAGCGCATGAAGGGGAAGGAACTTCGCACATTAGTTGCCGCTGATGCCGCCTTCCTGCCCAGAGGACCCAGGGCCTGCGACTTATTGTACGGTCATGTGACTCCCCTTAAGTGCAGCGTTGCTACACAGATAATACAGATTGGCTATTTCCAAACTTCTAGGTAAGCTTATGACTTCACACTCCTCAGAAAACCAAGAAATACATTTACTGTAAATTTCGTTACTCAACTACTGCGTTTATGATCCTGGCATTATTAGGTCTAGTTTAAGACTGCACCATATTTTAGCGGGATTAGTAAGCAGAAAGTTGCTGAGAGCTTCCTAAATAAAAATTATAAATTCTGAGGTTTTACGTGCCAAAAACACGATCTGATTGCGAGGCACGCCGAAGTGTGGGGGACTTCGGATTAATTTTCAGCACCTGCGATTCTTTAACGCGCACCCAAATTCACGCTACACGGACGTCTTCTTATTTTCATGCTTTCTTCTACCCCCCTTTGCCATTAGAACTCCGCTATTCGTCAAAAGCTTTCAAGCTGCCCACACTTCACCTTTCTGTCACTTGACATCACAAAACCGCGACAACTCCCCTTGTGAAGGCGACGTATAGGCATTCCAGATGCATTAAACGAAACAGAATTTCTTTTTTTTTTCGGAACACCCGCAGACTGCCCCATTCTAAAAAGAACAGAAGACGTCTTCCTACCGATCGATCGTTTTGGCACTGGCTGTGTAATGAGCCGCTAGGGAGAACGGATTTATTTGAATGTAATATAAATTTTTACGTGACAGTGTAACGTTGCCGAGACCTTCCGGCACATACACATCACTCTGCTAGCTTTTCTTCCCCGAGCACCCAATTTAGCGACATTTTTAAGCTTCCGTTGGACGCCACCGCGATTTTAAACCAGCCATCGCAAGCTAAGCAAGATGAAGCTGGCCAATCCAGGACGCCGGCACCACACACATTATCCGGTCACCTACTTTCACTGCGCAGTCCTGGATTCTTGTCAGCAAATTAGATAAGAAAAACCGGTCAAAGTAAGCAATGCTGTTAGCGTTGAAATCAAACTTTGACCCCCCCTAAACGAGGAGAGCGCTTCATTCAGCGGTTCAAAAACGCTGTGGGTCACAAGCTGAGGCTTACGTCAGCGGTTATGTAAATTGGATGTCAGAATATCCGAATAAAAAACGCATAGGAATAGTTTTACGTTATAAGCACCCCCAGTTCCAAACGAACCGTCCGACACAGTTGGGTCACTGCGTATATCGCGCTTGGTATGTGGCACTCGGCCTGTGCCGCTCCTCAATCAACCTTTTAGATTGATTGTTTAGATTGTTTGATTTTTACATACATTAGTTAGTTAGTTAAATGGGGGTTTAATGGCGCAAAAGCGGCTAAGGCTATGCTGCGCAAAACACGAGGTGTTCTAAAATACAGTTTATAAAGTGAAAGACTATGTTAAGAACCTATATTTTATGTAAAAATCCAGTGTCTTCTAGAAATTTACGGACGTCACATAATGGGACTAGCGGATCATCACCTAAAATTAGAGCGGGGTGTAACGGTATGTGTAGTTTATACAATTTGTGCAAAAGTGTTCGTCTATGTGTTTCAATCTGCGTGCATGTGAGTAATATGTGTATAACTGTTAGTGGCTGTTGACATTTCTCGCATGTTGGTGTGTCTTCTTTCCTAAGTAGGTAATTGTGTGTGAGGTGTGTGTGCCCAATGCGTAGTCGGCATAAAACTACTTCGATGAACCGCTCCTGATGATAGCATGACTTCCACTCCCCAACTATGGGTTTCGTGAGATGTAGCTTGTTGTCGGTACAACGGTCCCATTCGCGTTGCCATTTTATCGTTAAGGCTTTTCTAATTGCGCGGATGCTATCTTTATATGGGAGTGTTGTGTTTGTAATGTCTTTGTGTGCTGCCATCAATGCATATCGATCAGCTGCTTCGTTACCCGGTATCCCAACATGGCTTGGGACCCAGCTGAAACGAATTGACCTCCCGTATTCGTTAAAAGCCACCATGTTTAAAATGTCTCCAATCAGGGGTTCACACTCAGATTTCAGATGTAGTGCCTTCATTGTGCTTAAAGAATCTGTATATATGACTGCATTTGTGTGTTTATCAGCGATAATTTTTTTAACAGCAACCCATATAGCGAAAACTTCGGCCGTGAAAACAGAGGCGTGTTGTGGCAATCGAATACTTTTTTTCCCAATTTTCCGTTATGACCCCCACACCCACGTGTTCTTTCGTTTTGGAGCCATCAGTGTAATATTGCACGTTATTTTGATATTTGTTCTGAAGTTCACGGAATTCTTGTGTAATATGTTCGCGTGGGGTGTGTTTCTTCTTTAAATGTGTTAATGTCCAGTCACACAGCGGTTCAAAGTCGTGCCATGGAGGCAAACGCTTTGGCTTTGTGGCAACCTGGAGCAGTTCGCGTGGAATGTTGTAATCCCGGACATAGTCCTCATATCGCAGGACAAGCGGCTTAATCATGTTCGGTTTATTTGTATAGTGTAGGCGTGAGTTGCATTGTGTGAGGATGTTGTAGCATATGTGTTGCGGTGATGACTGAATCTTGAGTATATAAGAGAATGAGAGTAATGCTCTGCGCTGCTGTAATGAGGGTTCGTTACACTCAACGTATAAACTTTGAATAGGTGACGTTCTGAAGGCGCCACTGGCCAGTCGCAGTCCAAGGTTATGTACTGGATCAAGTCGTTGGATGTAGGATTGTCTGGCTGAGCCGTAAACAATGGAGCCGTAGTCTAAAAGGCTAGGAACAAGAGACCGGTAAATACGTAAAAGACACGTTCGGTCGGAACCCCAGTGCTTATGAGATAACACTTTGAGGATATTCAATGCTTTATTTGCTTTAATCTTCATTGCTCTAATGTGGGGAAGGAAGTTTAGTTTTTTGTCGAAGATTACACCCAAGAATTTATATTCTTGTTTTACCTGTAGCGCAACATCATTCAACTTTAAATCCGGGTCTAAGTACAACCCTCGTTTTTGCGAAAATAGCACTGCAACAGTTTTCTGAGTAGAGAAGCGGAAGCCATTTTTCTCAGCCCACTCCATTAGTTTATTTATTGTTATCTGGAGCTGCCTTTCACATGCTGGAAAGTTTGAAGCGCGGCAGGCTATTTGCAAGTCATCGACGTATATGGAGTGCATAACAGAAGTGAGAATGACTTTGTTGATAGAGTTCATTTTTACAATAAAGAGTGTTGTGCTAAGTACGCAACCCTGTGGCACGCCGTTTTCTTGGATAAACGTGCGCGAGAGCGCAGTGCCCAGACGGATTTGGAATGTTCTGTTGGATATAAAATCTGCGATACAGTTTAGCATTTTGCCACGGATTCCTAGCGCGGCGAGGTCACGTAAGATTCCAAACCTCCACGTGGTGTCATACGCTTTTTCTAAATCGAAGAACACTGCCAGGCAGTGCTGTTTGTGTACGAATGCCTCACGTATTTCATGTTCAAGTCGGACGAGGTGGTCTGTCGTTGAATACCCTTTTTTATAGCCGCACTGATGAGAATCAATGGAGTTCCGTATATGAAGCATGAAAGTTAATCTGGCATTTACGATACTTTCATATGTTTTCGCCAAACAACTTGTCAGGGCAATGGGTCGAAAGCTGCTTGGGGATGTGGGGGATTTACCTGGTTTTAGAAATGGCACAACTATTGCGTTTTTCCAACTTTTTGGCATGCTTCCGGATTCAAATATTTTGTTAAAAAATTTAAGGAGAACATCTACGGATGCTTGGGACAGGTGTGCGAGCATAGAATAATGGATCCGGTCCGGACCTACTGCAGTTTTCTTGCCAGTACAGAGAACCCTGTTAAGCTCTTGTAACGTAAATGGAGCGTTGTATTCGTCCCTTGACATACAAGTAGTTGGTAGTTTCTCTTTTTCTGCCGAGAGTTTGTATTTTAAGAACCTGTTTGTATAATTAGCCGAGCTAGAGACGTTATAGAAATGTTCCCCAAGTATATTCGCTTGTTCTTGTAGTGTTGTCTGAGTGCCTGAAGGTGTGAGTATGGGTATCGTGTGAGATGAGTAGTCCCCCTTAAACTTCCTGACCTGGTCCCACATCCTCTTGGATGTGACGGTGCTATTAATTGTAGATACATATTTTTGCCAAGACTATTTTTCCGCCTGTCTCCGAATAAATCGGGCTTTCGCTTTGGCTTGTTTGAAATTGAGAAAATTGTTTTGTGTTGGGTATCTGCGTAAAATTCCCCAGGCCTTGTTCTGCTGCTTTTTTGCTACGGTGCATTCACGTGTCCACCAAGGATTCAGGTTTTTCCGAACCACGCCAGAAGATTGCGGAATGGCCTTTTCAGCTGCAGAGATTATGCAATCCATAAACTTTTCATTAATTTCCTCAATGCTTAGGTCTGTTAAATTAAGTTCCTTCAGCCTGGCACTTTCTGTAAAAACAGTCCAGTCGGCCATTTGTAACTTCCAGCGGCGTGGTTTGTGATATATAATGGGTAGTGTTGATGGAAGGTGGATTAAAGCAGGTATATGATCACTGCCATATGGATTCTCCAGTACGTCCCATTTAAGATCGCTAAATATATCCGGAGAGCAAAACGCTAAATCAATGCAGCTAAAATTATGTGAGCTCGTTGAGAAATGAGTTGGCGCACCTGAATTTAAAAGACAGATGTTATTAGTCAAAATAAAATCTTCGATAAGTTGTCCTCTTTGGTCATTCTTATCGCTACCCCAAAGAGTACAGTGAGCGCTGAAATCTCCAACTAAAACAAAAGGCTCTGGCAGCTGGTCAATTAAATTTTCTAAATCTCGACTTGTGAAATGGGTATGGGGAGGGATGTATAACGAACAGATGGTGACAGTCTTAAAAGTTAAAACGGTGACAGCTACTGCCTCAAAGGCAGTATTTAGTGAAACGTTCCGTGTAGGAATGCCGCCTTGAACGACAATAGCGACACCTCCTGATAGACGACTAGAGTGCTCGCGGTCCTTTCTTATGATTGTAAAGCCTTTAAGAAAATTTGCATGCTTTGGTCCTAGGTTCGTTTCTTGAAGGCAGAATGCCACTGGTGATAACTTATTTATAATGTCTTTGATGTCACCTAGATTGTGAATTAGGCCTCTGCAATTCCAATGAATGATGAAAGCCATGTTATTGGGATTGAAAAAAAACGTGTGTGTGAGCTTACGAGTTGTAGGTGACATGTATTTAAAAGCTGATTACTCTTACGAAAGGCGGTAACCGTTCAGGTTACCTTTCCTTTTCTTAGCGAAGGTATAATATGCTTATCCTTCTGTAAGCGCTCCAAGGAACGCGGGTCTTTTGGCGTCAATGACGCAGGGGTTTTCGGATCAACCTCCATCGCCTTTTCCGAGGCGCTGGACGATCGAGAGCCAGGCGCCAAGACACGCGTCTCGGGCCGTGGAGTGCGGTTCAACTTGGGGCCCTGCGGCACTGTGGTCTGCTGGGCCGTCTTCGTTGCTGATGGAGCAGCACTGGCTGCAGCCACCAAGGGGGCGGTTGGGGTCTCTACAGAGGTACCGGACGTGGACCCTGTAGATTCCTGAGGCCGGTGTGACGCTGCCCCCTGCCGCGTCACACTGGCATAGCTTGCTTGAGGTAAGTGCCCTAGCCTTTTCCTCGCTTCGTAGAATGAGATCTTTTCCTTTACTGTGATTGCAATTATTTCTTTTTCTCGTTTCCAGCAAGAGCAACTCCGCGAGTAAGCGGGATGATCGCCCTTGCAATTGACACATTGTGCGGGAGCATTGCAGTTGTCAGATGGATGGTCGTTGGCACTACACTTTGCACATGTCTCCTTTCCTCTGCATGATTGTGATGCATGTCCGAACCTCTGGCACTTGAAGCACCGCCTCGGGTTCGGTATGTATGGTCGGACGTTGATTTTCAGGTAGCCTGCGTCGAGTGAACTTGGCACAGTACTGGAGCCAAATGTAAGTATTACGTGTTTTGTGGGGATCTGTTGGTCGTTTCGTCGAAGTGTTATTCTTTGTACCTTGATTACATGTTGCTCCTGGAATCCCTCAAGGAGCTCTTCGTCACTGAGGTTCAAGAAATCTTCTTCTGATATTACTCCTCTGCTGGTGTTGAGCGAGCGATGTGGGGAAATTGTGACATTAGTGTCACCGATGCTTTTGAGTTCGCTGATTTTTTCGACTTGTTCTTTCTTTGTCAGTTCGAGGAGGAGGTCTCCACTTGCCATCTTTGATGCTTTGTAGCCTGATCCGATCGTGTTTGATAGGCATTTGGATACTATGAAAGGTGATAGTTTTCTAATACATGTGTTGCCTTCACTGTGAAGGACATGGAACTTTGGGAAGGTGTCATAGTTTGGTTTTAATAGAAACTGAAATGTTGCTTCGGTGCGCCCTCGTTTTGGAGGGCGATCTTGGAGGGGGGGAAAGCGTTTGCCATGTAAACACTGGAAAATTCGGCGGCGATGGTAGCCACCCACCACCGAGCCCAACTAGGGGACGCTGCTAGGTTGGGAATAATACCTGCAGACGCCAGCCATGCATCGCCGCTATAACCTAATATATATATACCCAAGACAGGATATATTACACACGGTTAACCCTTGCCGCCAGGAAATACGGAAGTAATTAGAAGTGAAGAAAAGACAGGAAAGATGGAAAAGTAAGAGATAAAGACGAAGATTCGAGAGGAAGAGACAGGAAAAGGCGACTGCCGATTTCCCCCGGGTGGGTCAGTCCGGAGGTGCCGTCTACGTGAAGCAGAGGCCAAAGAGGTGTGTTGCCTCCGCCGGGGGGCCTCAAAGGTCCAAACACCCGGCATCGGCTCAACCCCCAGGATCCCCTTTTCCCCGGACACGGCTAAGCCGCGCACGGCTACACGCGGGAGGGTCCAACCCTCGTGTGCTCGGGTCCGTGGTGTCGCAACACACCAAACGCCTGCTGACGCAGACGCCCCTGCGGGGGTTTACATGCATATTTTTATGTCGCTTTACGTCTGTTTCTTTTTATACATAACACCTTGCACCAGGCAATAAAATTTCAGTCAGCAGTAAGCGCTCGTCCTCGTTTTTCTTGCGTCTCTTTGTCCCTGCTTCGCGCTGTACCACACAATCTAAAACGGAAAACCAACTAGCCCAAACCATCACACTTCTATGCGTAGACAAAAAGTGTTCTTCCGTGGTGCTGTTTTGACACGCTTGCAAAGCTTCCTTGGCTGCGTATGATAGGCACCAAATCTCGTGGAATTACTAAAAGGCTCTCTTAAACATCTTGCACAGACATTGTGTCACACTGCTGTGTTCTGCCAAGCAACCGCAGCACTTTGTTTACAACTGCCGAGGCACCGGCACGACCTTGGGGCGCTCCGGCTGCCAAGACTCGGGTGACCGTATCCGGCAACCTGAACCCACGCATAGCCGCATAGCGTGAAGTGCTCATCGACTCACGCAAGTCACAACACCTGCAGCCACAACGCAGTACGCTTCGTACAGCAAAATAAATAGCTCTAAAAGATAAGGAGAACTTACAAAAATACGTAAGTCGGCTTCCCGGCAAGACTCTTTCTCGACTAAAAACAGCCCAGTCTACTGACTACAATACTTTCTACTGCTATCCTCCGGGAAGGAAGCGCGAGCACAAAACCATGACGGGCAGGATATCTGTAGAGTCGGAGTGCAGGCAGTCCTGCGCGGCCGTTACATTCTTTGATGCAGCGGTACCGCCGTCCCCACGCTTGCGTTCCTGGGCAGTTTTCGATGTCTTGCAATTTTGCCATCGTAAAACAGCGTTATGTGTACGTCTACCTGCAGGTCGGTGGCGCACGTGGTTCAGAAGTTTCGAATCACACGCGTGCATAACAACACGTGCGCCAACTGCATTCTACGCCGTCGACTGAAGTTGGACCAGTGCCCGAGTTGCGCTTTCGACGCTACAGGTGGTGCGGCCGCCGCCAGCAAACTCCATGTCAGGAGCGTAAGGACTAAGCAACCACGGCGGGCTTTATTTTTTTTCTCTTCCTTTTGCGTGTGAGAGCCCGTGATGGTGTCCACACAGTTGTTAGAAGCCATCGCTCGGCGCAACTCAGGGTGAAGGTACACATCACGAAGTTAAGGAAAAATAAAGCGCCGTTTGCTGTCCCTTGGCGTCTCTGTTTTACTGCATTCTTGCGTGCGTGCATGCACTGTAAGGCCACGGCAAAAAGTACGTCTGCGCAAGCCGACGCCTTTTAGCACGAACAGCAAGCGACTTGTCGAAAGCCCAGAGCGAAAAGCAGGCGCACGCCAATCTGTGCTCAGAACAGCGAACAATACAGAAGACGGACGGATAGCGCAGCGCCGCCAGCTTCTAAAGGCGTATTGCACTGGTCCACCAGGAGCGAAATCGTGCGCAAGTGATTGTATCCTCCAAAGCGACAGCTCGAGAAGCAATCGCGTCGCCCACAGGCGACGTTGATCAGTTGGCGTTGTGCCAGCAGTTCACAAGACATGAAAAAGCGGGATATCGGTTACGCCTCATACGCATAAAATTTCGTGCCGACCTGTTTGGGCTTCGATTTCAGAAAGTTTGTCGTGGCTGATGGTGCTTCTCATTTTGACCCTAAGGAGCTGGGGTCGCGGCTGGCGCGTGAAAATACACGCCGCCTGTGATCAGCGAAAAGTTTCACCCGTAAAGCATTGGTCGCGATCAAGAAAGCAATAAGCCAATGGACGTGTATCTAATGTACCTGTCCCTATTACTCAACCAGTGATTTATTACATCAACGGCCTGCAGTTCGGACACATATAGGTTTCGAGCTGCCACCCAAGCATACGACGGAGAGACGTAACGAACACAGGCTAGCTCACACGCCTTCGCTAAACGCAGAAAAAGGAGATATCTCCGCATACATACGCGAGATATGCGAAAAGGAACACCACCAGAGAAAGAAGAACTGAAAACGTACCGCAATATGTGTCAATGAGCGTCTACAACTTGCGTGGAACACGATGCAGATAACATGCACGCATGAAAACGCGGCGCGCTGATCGCCGCGAAGAAGCCTTCAAAGGACACACACACGTACAAACACAAAAGCTTCAAACAGTTCACCACTACTTGTATCACACCGCATCGCAATGGGGAACTGAGCGCTAGCACCTGAAAAGATAACGCTACAAGTAAGGAAATCGGAAGATGACCGCAGACAGTTGGCTGGGCGAGGCAAATTTAAGTCCTCAAGCGCCCGCGCTGCAATCCGTGAAGTCCCTGCAAAGATAGCGGCGAGCGCCCATCGCCTCTCCTAGTCGCCTGCTAGCCAGAGAACGTCCAGAGAGCAGCCAGACCAAAATCGTTCTGGCAGGTTCTGGCAGCCCGCGGGTAGCCAGAACCGTCCAGCGCGAGAAAAAATGGCCAGGCTTAGCTTGGTTAAGTCAAGAATGCGTTGCATATTGCGCGGTCTTTTTTTTTTTTTTTGAGGGCGAGGTATTGCTTGGCGGCACTCGATTTTCGCGTCACGCGCCGGCGCAGCGCCCCTAGCGGGAGGAGCAGGAGTCAGGTGGTGGCTGCGGCCGCGCGCGACCGCGCGAGTTGGCGTGCGTCTATTTGTCGTACAAAAATCCCTCACGTGACCTGATCCTAGGTGCCTAGGGACAGCATCGTTTAGGGATTTTTGAGACGGCGCGATGCTGGCGCCGAGCGACGCCGTGGCGTGTTCGTCCTCGGCGTGATCGTTCTCTCGAACGCGCGTTGTGCAACATTGCTCATGTGATTGTGCGCGCGTTGCTTGTGTGTTGGTTGTAAGTTCTGTGTTACTTGGCGGAAAGCCGTAAGTAGTGGCGGTGCGGCTTTAGCCTCGGTGAGCTCTGGCAGTACAGAATCTGCGTAGTGTGACCCGTGCTTTTTTGAGAACCCGGCGGTGGTGACAATTGAAATATCGAAGTGGCCTAGCGCCTCGGCCGCGAAGTTCTGCGAACCGCGATGTGGCGTCGCCGTGTCCGACTTTGCTTAACGGACATCGAGGGATGTGCTGCTCGCTCCAAGTCATGTAAATGCAACTGCGTCGACCCCCCACTGTTCAGCGCTGAATGTGTGTTTGGTGTGCTGTGCTTGAAACGAGTGGTGTAGCCGTGCAGCGGGGGTGGCGGAGGAGTGGCTTAGGGGCTCCGTTTGCACGTTCACAGACATGCGCTCCCGTCTTGGTCTCATTAGCTGCTGTCGCGGGATTGTGGTGTGCTAGCTCCTTGCCTAGTATGAAGTTTACGACGCTAAGACACAGCATGTTCACGTTTTTCCGCACTATATGTCATTTGCATGATGGCCGAGTTGAAAACGAGACATATCTCTGTGTTCTTTGCGTTTGTGTGTTGTAAATTACTCTCTGTTGTGGAAGTTCTGGGAGTCTTATTACGCAAGGAGTGCCAACGTAAACATAAACACATGTGTGTGTCTGAAATTTTGAATTACCCATAATACCCTTTACGACAGATAAGTGGGCTACACGGCCTGTGTGAATCAGCTACCGTATGTTGCGACGCTCTTTCGTGTGGTAGAATGATGCATGGTGCGCGTTTATTTCTGTACTGTTGTAAAAACCATTTGTTTATTCACTCAATACAAATGTACGACTTCCTCGCCACAGTACATTTTAGTTACGCGGTGAACCGAGCTAAATGTGGGAGAGGGCCGCTATCAGTATGTCCACTTAGGCGACCCGAGAGGCGGCGCGTGCGCGAGTGTATAATTAAAGAACTCTTATTATGTCCAGTGACAGTGGAGATAATTAACTGTAGCACCAGAGTAGTGGACCACTACCAGAACAAAGGCATGTAGTATGCCCATCTCAATTCTTGTGCTTATGCCAGGCTTCTCCCCTGGTTGTTCTCCCCTGGTTGTAACTCCCCTGGTTGTTCTGATGCCTACTGGTGTTGTCACTGGAATTCCCAAATTTCTTGCTAGAATATTGCAAATAAAGTTCTCATTATGCTGCGAGGATTCAAGCATACGATCAAAAGAGTGGCAGTTCACAATTCTACATTTCAGCCACTCTGCCGAAGGTACAGTCCTGGTGAATACTGATCCCGGAAAGCGTGATCTAGCCAACAGGTGCCATGATTGGCTAACACCTGCTTAATGTCTGCGTACTGTATATAGAGCTGGCATCCACACCTTCAAGTTCTTGCACATCACCTTCCCACTTGTGAAGGCAGTCCTATGTTAAGTTTTCTTCTTGCATGTGATGACAATGATTGGGTGCATCTGCTTCATTAATCCTCTTCTAGTGCTTGGCTTCTCAGATTTACTGGATGGAGCTGTTGGTGTCTTGTTTTCCTCAGGCACAGCGCGAGACCTAGCAATGGGTGGCCCAAATATAGATTTGAGAAAACCAAAACGAATTCAGCAGTAAGAAGCTAAAGGGTTGTTTTGGTGTAGATCAGTGGCTAAGTCCGGATATGAAAGAGGAGGAAGAAAAGCCAAGTCTTTCCACTTCAACACTGGGAGGCACAACTCCCACAAATAAATACGACTCTTGCTTATTTTACTTTTATGCGAAGCATACTAGCCGCACAACCACGCTCTTCCTTGCTGCGCCGCGCGCGGCCGCGTAGCTACCATATGACGTCATAACAGCTGCAAAGCAGACGCTTAAGCTTCGCCTTCAAGAGTGGAACGCGACAGCGTTCCCGTCGACCCGCCAAGGGGTGTAAGACAATGGCCTACGGCGCAGCGACTACGCGCCCCGCATCGGACGCGGTGAGCGTCGAGCAACGCAGCGTTCGGCGCGACAAGGAAATGTGCGCCTGAGCAAGCGACGCACGCCTGAGCCGACGCCGACGACACCGGCTTTTCTGCGACACGAGCTCCTTAACGCTGTCGCGTTAAAATAAAGGCTAGTATGCTTCGCATCCTGGACTTTTTTTTTTATTTATTTATTTGGGCAACATAAATACAAGGTTTGCCCACAAGGTAAGGCAAAAGGAGGGCGTATGAATGTTTGATGTTTTGTGGCGCAAGGGCCAAGTATGGCCAAAGAGCGCCATGTCCGTGTTAATGGGCTTGCAGTGAAATCATGAGTTCGATGAAGTTGGTGTGACGTGGCTGTAGAGGGGCCTTAAAAACGGTCGCGCTAAAGCGCGCAAAATCTGTATAATAAGATTATGGCGATGACTTATGACGTGTACTATGAACATTAAAATGCATTTAAATAGAATGATACGATGCGTAAAAATATATAAGGTTATAAGATATGTTCGAGCGCTACTGCCTCCTTAGAGCCCTTGAAAAAACAAGGGCCTGGAGGCAAGTGCTAGGCAAAACTCTTATCGCAGCGGCATCCTCTGGAGCGAGGATGCTCTACGAATTTCTAGGGCATATAACGTGTAGTACGACATTATTTAAGAAGCTCAGGACTGTCTTGGTGTCAAAAAGCGGTTCCTTACCAAGAAACATAACCGGGTGTAGAGGGATGTGATGTTTGTAAGCAAGCGGAAAATGTTTCTTTCTCTCCGTTTCGGCTTCCCGACACTCCAGGAGCACGTGGAGGACAGTAAGCATCTCACCGCATCTACCACAGATTGGAGGTTCACTTCCAGTAATCAGGTAATTATGGGTGCCAAATGTGTGTCCTATTCTGAGGCGACAGAATAGGACATCTGTTCGCCGAGATTTTGTTGGGGAGGGCCAAAAACCTAACTGCGGCTTTATAACATGCAGTTTATTATTTATCTCTGCGTCCCACATGCGTTGCCAGTGGTTTCGCAGTTTCTTTCGTATGTAAGGTTTCAGATCTGTGAGAGGCACCAAATGAGTATTAATAACAGCAGGGAGTGCAATTGACGCAGCCATCTGGTCTGCCAAGACGTTACCCTCGATTCCCCTGTGGCCGGGCACCCAGCATATGATGATTTGCTGGTTAGACAGATAAGCTTTGCACATGTCGGAATAGACCTCAGTAAGTACAGGATTTTTATGTTTGTAGGGTGACATTAAGGCCTTCACCACACTTAGGGAGTCTGTATATATTACGGCCTTTTGGAGTTTTGCTTTCTTTATATGCTTCACAGCCGACCATATAGCGTAGGCCTCTGCCGTAAAGATACTTGTTTCTGGATGTAGTACATCGCATTCCGAAAAAGAAGGACCGACGGCTGCATAGGATACTCCGGCATGTGACTTGGAAGCGTCTGTGTAGAACTCTGTGCACGAGTGTTTGTACTGAAGTTCTAGGAAATGCATTCGAATTTCTACCTCTGGAGCATGCTTTGAAACTTTTAGAAAGGATACGTCACATTCTGTGACCTGCCAGTCCCAAGGAGGTAATAGCTTGGTTGGGCGCATTAAGCGGTGCTCCAGGAGTGGGACATGCATTTCATCGCTAAGCTCTTTCACACGCAGCGAGAAAGGCTGTCTTATAGACGGACGGTTGCGGAAAAGTGTAGCATACGTCATATCGGTAAGGATATTAAAACATGGGTGTTCAGGAATGGAATGCACTTTAAGGAAATAACTAAAGCTGACGTATGATCTCTGTAAGTGGAGCGGCCACTCATTCGATTCGGCATATAGGCTTTCGATCGGGCTTGTTCTGAAAGCACCAGTGGCTAGTCGGATACCTAGATGATGGACAGGATCCAGCATCCTTAGCGCGCTCGGGGCGGCAGAGTTATACACTACGGCCCCATAATCCAATCGCGACCGTATTAGGCTCTTGTACAGATTCATTAGACACTTTCTGTCACTACCCCACGTAGTCTTGGATAGAAGTTTTATTATGTTCATTGTTTTTAGACATTTTTCTTTGAGGTATTTGATGTGTGGAATGAAAGTGAGTCTATCGTCAAGTATAATACCTAGGAATTTGTGCTCTTTGTTGATAGGAATTTGTTGTCCACACAGTTCTAAGCAAGGATCCGGGACCAGGCCTCTCTTTCGTTTAAAAAGTACACAAGAACTTTTGTGAGGATTGATTTTAAATCCGTTTTTCTCTGCCCATTTTTATACTTTGTTTAAACCATGCTGTACCTGTCTCTCGCACACTGCGAGGTTACAGGATTTAAAAGCTATTTGAATGTCGTCCACATAGATAGAGTAAAAAATGGCCGGAGGTAATGAAGCATGGAGCGTGTTCATCTTCACTATAAAGAGCGTGCAGCTAAGCACGCCTCCTTGGGGTACACCAGTTTCTTGTGTAAAAGGATGTGACAGTACATTGCCGACTTTTACACGGAATGTACGATTGGACAAATAGCTTTCTATGAGGTTTAGCATATTACCATGAATGCCCATTTCTGACAGGTCTCTTAAGATTCCGTATCGCCACGTTGTGTCGTATGCCTTCTCCATATCGAGGAATATGGATAGGAAAAACTGTTTGTGTACAAATGCGTCACGGATGTTTGCTTCAATACGTACAAGGTGATCAGTTGTGGAGCGCCCTTCCCTGAACCCACACTGATAAGGATCAAGTATTTCGTTCTGTTCAAGGAAATGGATGAGGCGCCGATTTATCATTTTTTCAAATACCTTACACATGCAACTTGTGAGGGCTATCGGGCGGTAGCTTGCCACTGAGGAAGGATCTTTGCCTTGTTTTAAAACAGGGACCACAATGGCTTCTTTCCATGCAGTCGGAAGGTACCCTGCGTCCCAGATAGTGTTGAAAAGTGTAAGTAGTGTAACTTGCGTGTCATTGTGTAAGTTTTTCAGCATTTCATACATGATTCTGTCAGATCCCGGTGCAGAGCTCTTGCATGCGCTCAAGGCAGCTCTGAACTCTGCAATACTAAAAGGACGGTTGTATGGTTGATTTTGACGACATTTTCTGTTGAAAGGCTTACGTTCTTCTATTTGTTTGTATTTGAGGAAGGATTGTGAATAATTTGATGAACTTGACACGTTCTCAAAATACTCCCCAAGTGAGTCTGCCTGGTCTTGTAGTGTATCGCCCTGTGTGTTTACCAGGGGGAGCGAATGTGTTTGCCGCCCTCTAATCCTATTAACTCTGTTCCAGGCTTTGGCCTCATCCCTAAACGAGTTAATACTCGCTAAAAACTTGTGCCAGCTTTCTCTTCTGGCCTGTCGGCGGGTTCGCCTGCCTTGGGACTTTATTTTCTTAAAGTTTATAAGATTCTCTGCCGTGGGAGAAGCGCGTAGCAACGCCCACGCCTTGTTCTGATTCTTACGGGCGATCCTACATTCGCTGTTCCACCACGGTACACGTCGTTTGCATGCCAGACCACTCACTTCGGATATGCATTTTGATGCGGCATCTATTATGAATGATGTAAGATACTCTACAGCAGCATCAATTTCTAGAGAAGACATGTCGGCCCATGAGATGTTAGTGAGACTTCGAAATTTCTCCCAGTCGGCTGTGTCTATCTTCCACCTAGGAGCTTGCGGAGGATATTCGTTTTCTTTAGATGTTCTTATCAGTATGTGAAAGTGATCGCTCCCGTAAGGATCCTTCGTAACTTCCCATTCAAGTTCGAGCAGTATAGACGGGGAAACTATACTAAGATCTATTGAAGAAAATGTTCTGTTTGCTAGAGAGTAATATGTGGGTTCCTTTTTATTCAGCAAGCACGCACCGGAAGAAAAGAGGAACTGTTCAATAAGACGACCTCGCGCGTCTGTACGAGAGTCGCCCCACAGGGAGCTGTGGGCATTGAAATCGCCAAGAAGAACATAAGGTTCTGGCAATTCGTCTATAAATGACTGAAATTCATGCTTGTTTAATTTGAAGTGTGGGGGTACATAAAGCGAGCAAATGGTGACGAGTTTATTTGAAAGAACAGCTCGAACCGCCACTGCTTCAAGGGGCGTTCGTTGCTGTAAACGTTGACAGGCTACGCTTTTTTGAATTATAATTGCAACACCGCCCGACGATGCGACAGCATCATCGCGATCCTTCCGAAAAGTAACATATTGTCGAAGAAAGTTTGTGTATTTTGATTTTAAGTGTGTTTCCTGTAAACACAGCACCTTTGGACTGTGTGTATGGATGAGTTCTTGCACATCATCAAGATTCCTAAGAAGACCTCTGACATTCCATCGAATGATTTGTGTATCCATATTTAAAGAAATATAGGTGCTGTGTTTACGGAAACAGAAGGGATGCCTTACATTACAGAGCCCTTTCGAGGCCCTGTAATAGGTGTTTTGTTCTTTCTGAAGCGTTCGAGCGAGTCTCGACGCTCCTTAGGCGTTTGGTGCGCCTTGGGGACAGGTGTAGTGTCCATTGCCTCCTGTGAGACGCTGGACAAGCGCTCTTGCGAGCGAGAAGTTTTCAGGGGGAGTCCCGTCTTGGAAGGCAAGACCCCTGCGCCCACCAGCCCGGAGGTCGATGGGGCTCCCTGAGGGATTTGGCTGCGCTGGCCGTTGCCAGCGCTGGAAGGGGTCTCGGAGGTTGGGGCAGCTTCGGCTGCGCCCACCTTCGGGGTCGATGGCCCCGTCTGTTGGGTTGGCGGAGCAGCGCTAGCTGCAACCACCGCGGGGGCAGATGGCGTAGCTGCCGACTCACTGCTTGTGGGTCGGACAGCCGCCGGAGGCCGTTGTGACGCTGCCCCCTGACGCGCCACATCGGCAAATGCTTTCTTGGGCAGGTACGATACCCGCCTACGTGCCTCTTTGAATGAAATATTCTCTTTAACTTTGATCGTCACGATTTCTTTTTCCTTCTTCCAGGAGGGGCACGACCGCGAGTATGCGGCGTGCTCCCCATCACACTTTACACAGTGGAGAGCATTCTCACAAGCTTCAGATGTGCGTTCGTGGGCACTACATTTAGCACAAGTTTGGCGGCCTCGGCAACTCTGCGAACTGTGGCAGAAGCGCTGGCACTTGAAACAGCGGAGTGGGTTGGGCACGTACGGCCTAACGCGGAGCTTGATGTACCCGGCCTCGATTGACTCGGGCAGGACACTTGAACCAAAGGTGATTATTAAGTGCTTCGTTTGAATCTCTTTACCATCTCGCCTTATCTTTATTCTTCTAACATTGATAACATTTTGCTCACTGAAGCCCTCCAGGAGCTCCGCCTCAGTCAGCTCAAGCAGATCATCATCGGAAACAACACCGCGGGTGGTGTTCATTGTACGGTGTGGCGTTACTGTTATGTGGGTCTCCCCGAATGACACTAGTTTCTGTAGTTGCTCATATTGCTTCTGGTCGCGGAGCTCCAAGAGGAGGTCACCGCTTGCCATCCTGGACACCTTGTAACCTGGTCCAAAAACATCCGTCAAGGACTTTGAGACAAGGAATGGTGATATGTTTCGCACTGCTTTGTTTGGCTTTTCAGAGTGAATGACGTGGAACCGGGGAAAATTCTGGATTTGGTGTCCGAAAAACTGAAACACATCTTCGGTGCGCCCTCGTTTCGGAGGGCGATCAGGAAGTTTGGGGAAGGGAGTTTCCATGAGAATATATAAGATTCGGCAACAGCGCCGACCGCCCACCACGGAGCCCAACGAGGGGACGCGGCAGAGCTTGTGTACAAGCCTGCACGACGCCAGCCTTACGCCATCACTATAACCCAATATGGTGTACCCAAGGTAGGATATCCACACAAGGTTAACCCTTGCCGCCGTGGAGAAAGGAAGTAAATGGAAGAGAGAAGAAGACAGGAGAGATGCAAAGTGAGAGATAAAGACGAAGGTTTGAGAAGAGAGAGACAGGAAAAGGCGACTATCGATTTCCCCCGGGTGGGTCAGTCCGGGGGTGCCGTCTACGTGAAGCAGAGGCCAAAGAGGCGTGTTGCCTCCGCCGGGGGGCCTTAAAGATCCGAACACCCGGCATCGGCTCAACCCCCAGGATCCCCCTTTCCCCGGACACGGCTAAGCCGCGCACGGCTACACGCGGGAGGGTCCAACCCTCGTGTGCTCGGGTCCGTGGTGTCGCAACACACCAAACGCCTGCTTGCGCAGACGCCCCTGCGGGGAAGGAGGGCGTAATCCTCCTGACTAAGGCCTTTACCTCGCTGGAGCAGCAGAAGTAGCAGTCAACTGATAACAAAGTACAACTAATATGACACAAAACTTCAAAACTATTTACAGCAAAATTTTAAACACAATGAAAAGTATAAACCGTTTGCCAAATAGCAAGTAACTGAATAAATACAGCACAGGACAAATAAGAACATTCTGTTATTAACAAAAATTATACATTCGGAATAGAACATTAATAACATTACTATTGATATTAAAAAAAGAAACATTTATTAACATTCGCTACACACAGTGATCAGAAAATATTATGTTTTGTATTGCATGTTTAAATTTGTGAATTGTTCTAGAATTTATAGCTTCGTCAACAATGTTAGGGTACATATTACATAAAGAAATGGTTTCATATTCGATCGTTTGCGTGCCATATTTTGTCCTTGGTTTCTTTATTACTATTGATGTGTGACGTAGGTTGTATCCCGTGTCTCTACTCAGGTAAAGAGTTGAAAATAGTTCCCTGTTGCTGGAGATCTGCTTAAATAGCCGTATACAGATCTTTGTTTTGTAAGAGTCTCTAATATTAGGGATGTTGTAGCGCATCATTAGTATAGAAGATCCTATGTATTGTTTCGAGAAGTTCAGCAACCGGACAGCTCGCCGTTGCAAAACTGCCAATTTTTCTATATCTGTTTTATTACCGTTTCCCCATACTAAGAGGCAGTAGCTAAGATGCGAGTGCACAAACGAAAAGTACAATTCTATGAGGAGCCCGATAGGCACAATGCATCGGATCCGTTGTAGCAAGCCAACAGATCGCGCAACCTTAGTGCGTACCTTATTTATGTGTTCTGTCCAGCTTAGGTTTTTGTGAAATGTAACACCCAGAAACGAATGGCTTGAGACATGTTCAAGTTGCGATCCAGAATAAAAAAGCTTTACGTCGTAATCTGTTTGCTTATTCTTGGAATAAAAAACTGTGAATTTCGTTTTTTTTTTTGCATTTAAGTCAAGTTTATTTAGATAGAGCCACTCGCTAAGTTCTTGTAACCAATGGGTTGCGGTAACTTCTAGTTCGTGAAGGTTTGCTCCGGAAAAAAAGACATTAGTGTCATCAGCATACAGTATGATTTCCTCTGTCAATGGAATGTTAGTTATGACGATGATGATATGTGGTTTTTAATGGCGCAAGGGCCAGTTATGGCCAAAGAGCGCCATGTCCGTGTTAATGAGTTTGCAATGAAATCATGAGTTCGATGAAGTTGGTGTGACGTGGCTGTAGAGTGGCCTTAAAAATGTTCGCGCTAAAGTGCCCAAAATCTGTACAATAAGATTATGGCGATGTCTTATGACGTGTACTATGAACATTTAAGGTGCATTTAAAAAGAATGATACGATGTGTAAAATATATATATGGTTATAAGATATGCTAGAGCACTGCTGCCTCCTTAGAGCCCTTGAAGAACAAGGGCCTGGAGGCATGTGCTATGCAAAACTGTTATCGCAGTGGCATCCTCTGGAGGGAGGATGCTCTACGAATTTAATGGGCATATAACGTGTAGTACGACATCATTTAAATAGTTGAGGATTGCCTTGGTGTCAAAAAGCGGTTCCTCGCCGAGAAACATAGCCGGGTGTAGAGGGATGTTATAATGGTAAGCAAGCGGAAAATGTTTCTCTCCGTTTCGGCTTCCCGACACTCCAGGAGCACGTGGAGGACGGTAAGCCTCTCACCGCATCTGCCACAGGTTGGAGGTTCACTTTCAGTAAGCAGGTAACTATGGGTGCCAAATGTGTGTCCTATTCTGAGGCGACAGAATAGGACATCTGTTCGGCGAGATTTTGTTGGGGAGGGCCAAAAATATAACTGGGGCTTTATAACGTGCAGTTTGTTATTTGTTTGCGCGTCCCACGTGCACTGCCAGTGGTCTCGCAATCTCCTTCGCAAGAAAGGCCTCAGATCTGTGACAGGCACCGCAGCGGTAGGGTTAACAGCTTGCAATGTGATTGACGTGGCCATCTCGTCCGCGAGAACGTTACCTTCGATTCCCCTATGGCCAGGGACCCAGCATATTATGATGTTCTGGTTAGATGAGTACGCTTTACACAATACCGAATACAGATCCTTGAATACGGGATTTTTATGTTTGTAGAGTGACATTAGGGCCTTCACGACGCTTAGAGTATCTGTATAGATCGCTGCTTTTGGAAGTTTTGATCTTCTTATATGCTTCACAGCAGAGAGTAATGCGTAGGCCTCGGCCGTAAAGATGCTTGTTTCCGGATGTAGTACATCGGATTCCGAGAAGGATGGGCCGACGGCTGCATAGGATACCCCAACATTTGACTTCGAAGCGTCTGTGTAGAACGCTGCGCAGGAGTGTTTGTACTGCAGTTCTAGGAAATGCATTCTAATTTCGGCCTCAGGAGCGTGCTTTGTAACTTTTATAAAGGATATGTCACATTGTATCACCTGCCACTCCCAAGGAGGTAAGAGCTTGGTTAGGTGCATTAAGCGATGCTCGAGGAGTGGGACACGCATTTCATCGCTAATCTCCTTCGCACGCAGCGAGAAAGGCTGTCTTATGGAGGAGCGATTGCTGAAAAGTGTAGCGCACATCATATCGGTAACGGTATGAAAACATGGATGTTCAGGATTGGAGCGTACTTTAAGGAAATATGTAAAGCTAATGTATGATCTCTGTAGGTGGAGAGACCATTCATTCGATTCGGCATATAAGCTTTGAATCGGGCTTGTTCTGAAAGCGCCGGTAGCTAAGCGGATGCCCAAATGGTGGACAGGATCCAGCATCCTTAGCGCGCTCGGGGCGGCAGAGTTGTATACTACGGCACCATAATCCAATCTAGACCGAATTAGGCTCTTGTATAGGTTCATTAAACACTTCCTGTCACTACCCCATGTAGTCTGGGATAGAAGTTTCATTAAGTTCATTGTTTTTAGACATTTTTCTTTCAGATATTTAATGTGTGGAATGAAAGTGAGTCTGTAATAAAGTATAATACCCAGAAATTTGTGCTCTTTGTTGACAGGTATTTGGTGTCCACCCAGTTCTAAGGAAGGATCCGGAAACAGGCCTCTCTTTCTTGTAAAAAGAACGCAAGAGCTTTTGTGGGGGTTGATTTTAAATCCGTTTTTGTCTGCCCACTTGGAAATCTTGTTCAAGCCCTGTTGCACCTGTCTCTCGCATACTCATAGGTTACAGGATTTGAAGCCGATTTGAATGTCGTCAACGTAGACAGAATAAAGAATGGCAGGTGGTAGCGAAGCACGAAGCGAGTTCATCTTCACGATGAAGAGCGTACAACTCAGCACGCCTCCCTGTGGTACACCTGTTTCTTGTATGAAAGGTCGCGACAATACGTTGCTGATTTTCACTCGGAAGATTCGATTCAACAAATAGGTTTCAATTATTTTCAGCATATTGCCACAGATGCCCATTTCCGAGAAGTCTCGCAAGATGCCGTAGCGCCATGTTGTGTCATATGCCTTCTCCATGTCAAGGAATATTGACATGAAAAACTGCTTATGTACAAATGCGTCCCGAATATATCCTTCAATGCGTACAAGGTGATCTGTTGTCGACCGGCCTTCTCTGAAGCCACACTGATATGGATCAAGTATATTATTGAGTTCAAGGAAGTGTATGAGTCTGCGATTAATCATTTTTTCAAAAACCTTACACAGGCAGCTTGTAAGAGCTATTGGGCGATAGCTTGCCGCCGTGGATGGGTCTTTCCCCTGCTTCAAAACAGGGACCACAATTGCTTCTTTCCATGCAGTTGGAAAGTATCCCGCAGCCCAAATAGTGTTGAAAATTGTGAGTAGTGTAACTTCGGTGTCATTGTGTAGGTTTTTTATCATTTCATACATAATTCTGTCAGAACCCGGTGCGGAGCTCTTGCATGATCTCAAGGCAGCTCTGAACTCGGCAATACTAAATGGACAGTTGTATGGTTCATTCTTTCGACATTTTCCTATGAGTGGCTTACATTCTTCTATTTGTTTGTATTTTAGAAAGGATTGCGAATAATTTGTTACACTTGACACGCTCTCAAAATATTCCCCAAGTGAGTCTGCCTGGTCTTTCAGTGTATCGCCCTGTGTGTTTACCAGAGGGAGTGAATATGTTTGGCGCCCTCTAATCCTATTCACCCTGTTCCAGGCTTTGGCCTCATCTCTAAACGAGTTAATACTCGATAAATACTTCTGCCAGCTTTCTCTTCTGGCCTGCCTGCGGGTTCTCCTGCCTTGAGATTTTACTTTCTTAAGGTTAATAAGATTTTCTGCAGTGGGGGAAGCGCGTTGCAACCCCCACGCTTTGTTCTGTTTCTTGAATGAATGAATGAATGTTTGGTTTTTATTGACGCAAGGGCCAGGTGTGGCCAAAGAGCGCCAAGCCAGTGTTGATGAATTCGCAATGTAGTTATGAGTTCAATGAGCTTGATGTGACGTGGCTGTAAAGGGGCCTTAAAAATAGTCGCTCTAGAGTGCGTAAAATCTAATAGAACAACGACTCCAGACTGCAATTAACACAGTAGAGGAACACCTCATAGGAACAGGCCTCACATGCCCTGCAGAGAAATCTGAACTTCTATTGTACCGCCCCACACTTAGAGGCAGGCCTCCCAAAGGATACGAAAGAAACAAGGCTCATGAGGAAATCAAGCTACACACCAAGAACGGGCGGCATATCCCAATAGTCAACCAGCTCAAAGTGCTGGGTCTGGTAATCGAGAACAAAGGCACAAATAGGGAAACCGTAAAGAAGTTAGACACAAAGGTAACAAACACCATGAGATTAATCAAACGAATTACTAACAAGCACCAAGGTATGAAGGAAGAAAGTATCATACGGCTGATACAATCATTCGTAATCAGTCAGATCACATACATAGCAGCCTTCCACAATTGGTTTGCAGCTGAAAAGCGTAAAATTAACAACATGATAGAAAAAGCATACAAACTAGCACTAGGTATTCCCATCAGTACGAGCACGGATCTCTTGCTAAGGTTAGGACTCCACAACACACTGGACGAACTCATAGAAGCACAACAAACATCTCAAGCTGAGCGACTAACCAAAACCAAAACGGGACGGCATATACTAAGCAAACTAGGAATGAATTACCACAATTTATACGGGGAAAAGAGGACGATAACGAGAGAAATTCGTGACAAACTCCTAGTACCAAATATACCCAAGAACATGCATCCAGGTTACAACGACGGCAGACGCAAGAGTAGAGCAGAGAAAATTATCCGAAGCTTTGGGTCAGACGACAGAGCAACCTTCGTAGACGCTGCTGAATACCCAGACAGAAATAGCTATGTAGCAGTAATCGTAGATCACACCCAAAAACTCCTTACAAGCGTATCAGTTAATACCAAACATTCCGAGACCGCAGAGGAGGTAGCCATTGCACTAGCATTGGTCTCCACGAATGCTCAGTACATCATTAGTGTTTCTCAAGCGGCCATTAGAAATTATGCAAAAGGTAGGATCTCTCCTGAGGCATGGCACATCATCAGAGTCAATGAAGCAAAGTTCTCCAATGCAGAGAAGAACGGCAGGCAATTGCTCTGGTTCCCAGCGCATACGACTTTAGACACTCCCGCAATCAACCTCAACGAGGTAGCACACCGCGAAGCTCGAGGTCTCACTCGCCGAGCTGAGCAAAGAGTGACTTCCATCGGTCAGGAGAACGCGGAGGAGGAAATCTGGAGAGAAAAAGATATATTAACAAGATTTAGCGATATTACCAAATTCTATCAAAATCGGAGGCGAGTATTACCACCCCCTCACACTAAACTGAACAGAGCTGAGTCCGTTACTTGGAGGCGACTACAAACAGAAACTTATACGAGTCCCGTGCAACTAAAAACTTTCTACCCCGATATATACGAGAGCGATATGTGCAAGCTCTGCAAGTCTGTTAGAGCCACCCTTCAACACATGTGGGGTTGTGAAATATACCAAAATAAAATGGCAGTCTCCCCAGAAAATCTACGGGCGCGGTGGTCGGCCGTGCTGCTCATCTCAGAACTCCAAGACCAACTTTGGGCCGTCCAGCGAGCCAAGGAAGCCGCACGGGAGCAGCAGCTCCCAGTGGCCATCTAGGCGGCCCCAGGCCCGGGCCTCCCAATCGCCGGATTCCAAATAAAGTTATCACATCACATCACATCATAAGATTATGTCGATGATAATGACATGTTCAATGAGAAATAAAATCCATCGTGAGAGAATGATGCATTATAAAAGATCTGTGAGATAGTAAAATTACCTGGAGCACTACTGCCTCGCCAGAGCCCTTGAAACACAAGGGCCTGGAGGCATGTGCTATACAGCATGACTTTCACAGCGGCATCCTCTCAAGAGAGGAGGCGCTACGAATGTATGGGACTAATAACGTGTACGACAACATCTCTGAGGAAACCTAGGACAGTTTTTGTATTAAAAGGCGGTTCTGGAGCGAGAAACATTACAGGATGAAGGGGAATGTGTTGACGGTATGCTAAGGAAAAATGTCTCCTTCTCTCAGATTCGGCTTTCCGACACTCCAGGAGGACGTGGAGCACGGTCAGCCTGTCCCCGCATCTGCCACAGGTTGGAGGGTCATTT
The DNA here is from genome assembly GCF_023375885.2 of Dermacentor andersoni. NCBI lineage: Eukaryota > Metazoa > Arthropoda > Arachnida > Ixodida > Ixodidae > Dermacentor > Dermacentor andersoni. Next base: position 116,185,224 of record NC_092821.1, on the reverse strand, counting down.
CCGGTGAGTAAAAAGTTATGGGTTCCAAATGTGTGTCCTATTCTAAGACGACAGAATAGGACATCTGTCCGGCGTGATTTTATTGCAGAAGGCCAGAACCCTAATTGTGGTTTTATTACGTGCAGCTTATTATTTGTTTCCCTGTCCCACAAGCGTTGCCAGTAGTTTCGCAGTTTCCTGCGCAAGAAGGGCCTTAGATCTGTGACAGGGACTGCAGCAGTAGGATGAACAGAATACGATGCAATTGATGTGGCCATCTGGTCCGCCAGAACGTTACCTTCGATGCCCCTATGACCCGGCACCCAGCATATGATGACATGCTGGTTACATATATACGCTTTACATAGGACGGAGTATAGTTCATTGATTACTGGATTTTTGTGCTTACAAAATGACATCAATGCCTTCACAGCGCTTAGGGAGTCCGTATATATAACAGATTTTTTTAGTTTTGTTTTCCTTATATGCTTTACAGCCGACAGTAGTGCGTAGGCCTCAGCCGTAAAGATGCTTGTTTCCGGATGCAGTACATCGGATACCGAGAAGGATGGGCCGACGGCTGCATAGGACACCCCCTCGCGTGACTTCGATGCGTCTGTGTAGAACTCCGTGCAGGAGTGTTTGTATTGGAGTTCCCGGAAATACATATGGATTTAAATCTCTGCAGCGTGTTTTGTAACTTGCATGAAAGATATGTCGCATTCTATCATCTGCCACTCCCAAGGAGGCAGCAGCTTAGCTGGAGGCATTAGGCGATGTTTGAGGATTGGGACATCCATTTCAACACTAAGCTCCCTCACACGAAGTGAGAAGGGCTGTCTTACAGAGGAACGATTACGAAAGAGTGTATCATATGTCATATCGTTAAGGGTATTAAAACACGGATGTTCAGGGTTAGAGTGGACTTTCAGGAAATATGTTTGGCTGATGTATGTTCTCTGGAGATGGAGTGACCACTCGTTTGATTCGACATACAAACTTTCAATGGGACTTGTTCTAAAAGCGCCAGTGGCCAGTCGAATTCCTAAATGGTGAACCGGATCTGGCATCTTTAGCGCGCTCGGGGCTGCAGAATGATAAATCACGGCACCGTAGTCCAATCGTGATCGAATGAGGCTTTTGTGAAGATTCATCAAACATTTTCTGTCGCTGCCCCATGTTGTATGGGATAAAATTTTCAGTAAGTTCATTGTTTTTAAGCATTTCACCTTGAGGTACTTTATGTGTGGAATAAATGTTAGTTTAGAGTCAAGTATGATACCTAAGAACTTGTGCTCTTTGTTCACAGGGATTTGCTGGCCATACATTTCAACATTGGGATCTGCAACGAGGCCTCTCTTTCTTGTGAAAAGCACACAAGAACTTTTGTTCGGGTTCACTTTAAATCCGTTTTCGTCTGCCCATTTAGATACTTTGTTCAAGCCCTGCTGTACTTGCCTCTCACACACTGCAAGGTTGCAGGATTTGAAGCCTATTTGTACATCATCTACGTAAACAGAATAAAAATGGCTGGCGGTAATGAAGCACGAAGGCTGTTCATTTTCACGATAAAGAGTGTGCAACTAAGCACACCTCCTTGAGGTACACCATTTTCTTGTATGAAAGGTCGCGACAGTACATTGCCGATTTTCACGTGGAAGGTACGTTTGGACAGATAGCTTTCTATTATGTTTAGCATATTTCCACGGATGCCCATCCCCGACAAGTCTCGCAAGATCCCGTATCGCCACGTCGTGTCGTACGCCTTCTCCATGTCGAGGAATATCGATAGGAAGAACTGTTTATGTACAAATGCATCGCGGATATTTGCTTCAATGCGTACAAGATGATCAGTTGTGGACCGCCCTTCTCTAAAGCCACACTGATAGGGATCAAGCATATCATTCAGTTCAAGGAAATGTATTAGTCTACGATTAATCATCTTTTCGAATAGCTTACAAAGACAACTTGTTAGAGCTATTGGGCGATAACTTGCCGCCAAGGAAGGGTCTTTACCCAGCTTCAAGACGGGAATAACAATAGCTTCCTTCCATGAGGATGGGAGGTATCCGGCAGCCCAGATAGAGTTGAAAAGTGCCAGAAGTGTCATTTGTGTGTCTTCATGTAAGTTTTTAATCATGTCATAGATGATTCTGTCAGCTCCCGGTGCAGAGCTTCTACATGTGCTCAATGCAGCTTTAAGCTCGGCAATATTAAAAGGACGGTTATATGGTTCATCTGGACGGCATTTACGATCAAGTGTCTTAAGTTCAGCTAATTGTTTACATTTGAGGAATGATATTGTGTAATGTGTGGAGCTTGATACTTGTTCGAAGTGTTCGCCCAGAGCGTTCGCCTGGTCCTCTAAGGTAGTCCTTTGGTCGCCCACTAAGGGCAGAGGGTGGATTTGTTGCCCCTTTATCTTTCGTACGCCATTCCATACTTTGGACTCTTGGGTGTAGGAAGTGATGCCCGAGAGAAACCTCTCCCAGCTAGCCCTCCTTGCCTGTCTCCGTATGCGCCTTCCTTGTGACTTTGCGAGCTTAAATTCTATGAGGTTTTCTGCTGTCGGGGAGCGGCGCAGCAAACCCCACGCTTTATTTTGTTTCTTTCGTGCCAGTCTACACTGTTCATTCCACCAGGGTACCCGTCTTTTACAAGAGAAACCTTGTGATTGGGGAATGAATTTTTCAGCTGCGTCGATTATAAAACAAGTAAAATATGCTACTGCATTGTCTAAGTTAAAATCAGTGATAACATCTCGTGATAAGTAAGTTGCTTCCTTAAAATCATTCCATTCGGCGGAGGCTAGTTTCCATCGGGGTGTATGTAGGGGGCATTCATATTGAGGTGTTGACTTTAACATTACAGGGAAGTGGTCACTTCCATAGGGATTTTTCATTACGTGCCATTGCAAGTCCGGGTAAATTGAAGCCGAGCCAATAGACAGGTCTATTGATGAATATGAATTATTATGAATATTATAATAAGTTGGCTCCTTCTTGTTGAAGAGGCATGCACCGGAGTTCACAAGAAAATTTTCAATGAAACGACCTCTCGCGTCACATCGCGAGTCCCCCCACATGGTGTGGTGTGCATTAAAATCGCCTGCGAGTATGTATGGGTACGGAAGCTGGTCAATTAGTTTATAAAAATCACTTTTTTCCAGATGAAAGTTAGGCGGTATGTATATGCAACATACAGTGATCAATTTATTAAAAAGAATTGCCCGAATTGACACTGCCTCAAGGGGCGTCTGAAGGGCGACCTGGTGACAAGCTACGGACTTGTCTACAACTATTGCTACACCGCCAGACGAGGTATTCGCCTCGTTGCGGTCTTTACGGTAGATGGCGTACTGACAAAGAAAGTTTGTTTGTGTGCATTTAAGATGTGTCTCCTGAACACACAGCACTTTTGGGTTATGTTTGTGTAAGAGTTCTTTAATGTCATCGAGGTTGTGGATAAGACCTCTAATGTTCCAGTGTATTATTTGTGTAGCCATATTGTTCGTGTTTTTATGCTGTGTGTCAAGAGGAGTCAGGTTAGAGAAATGACTTACGGAGCCTTTTCAGGCCCCGTGATTATGGTACGGGTTTTGTCTTTCTTGGAGCGGTCGCGAGACTCGCGCCGCTCCCGAGGCGCTAGATGCGCCTTATGGCTCGGGGTTGTGTCCATTGACTCTTGTGAGCCGCTGGACTTCCGCTCACACGAGCGGGGAGTTTTCAGCGTAGGCCTTGCTTCGAAAAGCAGGGCCTTGGAGGCCACTGACCCAGAGGTCGATAGGCCCTCCTTCAGGGACGGCGCAGCAGCGCTGGCTGCTGACGCCAGGGGGGCTGGTGGCAAGGCCGCAACCACACTCGTTGTGGGCTGGGCCGGAGCCGGAGTCTGCTGCGACGTTGCCCCCTTGCGCGCCGCACCAGCATACCCTGAGGTATGGAAAAAGGAAACACGTTTCCGCGCTTCTTGAAATGAGATGTTTTCTTTGATTTTCATTGTGATTATGTCTTCTTCTTTTTTCCATGTAGGGCAAGTTCTTGAGTATGCTGGGTGTCCACCATCACAGTTGGGACAGCGGAGTGTGCCATTACAGTTGTTTGATTCGTGTTCGTTTTCGCCACACTTTGCACAGGTTAGTCGGCCACGGCAGCTTTGCGAACCATGGCCATATCTCTGACACTTGAAGCATCTTCGGGGGTTTGGGATATAAGGCCTGACTCTAATTTTGGTATATCCCGTTTCTAGGGTTTCTGGTAGCACGCTCGATGCAAAGGTAAGGATGAGATGCTTAGTAGGAATATCTTGGTTGTCTCGCTTGATCTTTATTCTTTGAACTTTGATAACATTGTGTTCTTTCCAGCCCTCAAGGAGCTCTTCCTCGCTCAGGCTCAATAGATCTTCATCAGAGATGACTCCTTTGCACGTGTTCAATGATCGGTGGGGAGTAACGGTGATTGCCACATTACGGAATGCTGGGAGATTAGAGAGTTTGCCATGCTGTTGAGTGTCGCGGACCTCAAGAAGAAGGTCGCCACTGCTCATTTTCGTTACTTTGTAGCCAGCACCTAGTGTGTCGGTAAGGCATTTAGCTACGATGAAAGGTGAGAGAGTTCTAACTGTCTTTTCGGGGTCTTGACTGTGTATCACATGAAAGCGGGGGAAAGTTTCTTTGCGCTGGCTGAATGGCTGAAAAGTTTCTTCGGTGCGTCCTCTTTTTGAAAGAGGACGATCGGAAAGGGGGGGGGGGAATGACGTCTTAGCCATGCAGAATAATTTAATTTCGGCAGCTACGCCAGCCGCCCACCACCGAGCCCAACAAGGGGACGCCACGAGTCCGGGAGGAAACGCAGACGCCAGCTGTACGTAGCCACTATAACCCAATATAAAATACCCAAGGTTGGATACATACACCAGGTTAACCCTTGCCGCCAAGGAGAAGGAAGTAAACAGAAGAGAGAAGGAGACAGGAAAGGTGGAAAGTGAGGGAAATACGAAGGTTTTAGGAAGAGAGAAACAGGAAAAGGCGACTGCCGATTTCCTCCAGGTGGGTCAGTCTGGAGGTGCCGTCTATGTGAAGCCGAGGCCGAAGAGGTGTGTTGCCTCCGCCGGGGGGCCTTAAAGGTCCAAACACCCGGCATCGGCTCAACCTCCAGGATCCCCTTTTCCCCAGACACGGCAAAGCCGCGCACGGCTATACGCGGGAGGGTCCAACCCTCGTGTGCTCGGGTCCGTGGTGTCGCCACACACCAAACGCCTGCTGACGCAGACGCTCCTGCGGGGTTGTTCTGTTTCTTACGAGCAATCCTACATTCGTCGTTCCACCACGGGACACGCCGTCTGCATGCCAAACCACTTCCTTCAGATATGCATTTAAATGCGGCATCTATTATGAACGCTGTAAAATACTCCACAGCGGCATCAATTTCTAGAGAAGACATATCAGCCCATGAGATGCTAGATAGATTTCGAAATTTCTCCCAGTCGGCTGTATCTATCTTCCACCTAGGACCTTGTGGAGGAAATTCATTTTCTTTGGATGTTCTTAGCAGTACGGGGAAGTGATCGCTCCCGTAAGGATTGCTCATAACTTCCCATTCGAGTTCGGGCAGTATAGACGCGGAAACTATACTAAGATCTATTGACGAAAAGGTTCTGTTTGCAAGAGAGTAATATGTGGGTTCTTTCTTATTTAGAAGGCACGCACCTGAAGAGAAAAGGAACTGTTCAACGAGACGACCTCGCGCGTCTGTACGAGAGTCGCCCCACAGGGAGCTGTGCGCATTGAAATCGCCAAGAACAACATAAGGTTCTGGCAATTCATCTATGAAGGACTGAAATTCAGGTTTTTTTAGTTTGTAATGTGGGGGTATGTAAAGTGAACAAATAGTGATGAGTTTGTTTAGCAGGACAACTCGAACCGCCACTGCTTCGAGGGCCGTTCGTAGCTGCAAACGTTGACACGCTATGCTTTTTTGAATTACAATGGCAACGCCACCCGATGATGCGAGAGCATCATCGCGGTCTTTGCGAAAAGTAACGTGTTGTCGAAGAAAATTTGTGTGTTTTTGTTTTAAGTGTGTTTCCTGTAAACACAGCACTTTTGGATTGTGTTGGTAGATGAGTTCTTGTAGATCATCGAGATTCCTAAGAAGACCTCTGACATTCCATTGAATGATTTGTGTATCCATATTAAAGAAAAAATTGGTGCTGTGTTTACGGAAACGGTGGTGATGTCTTAGGTTACAGAGCTCTTTCGAGGCCCTGTAACGGGAGTTCTGCCCATTTTGAAGCGTTCGAGGGAGCCTCGCCGCTCCTTAGGCGATTGGTGCGCCTTGAGGATAGGTGTTGTGTCCATTGCCTCTTGTGAGGCGCCGGACACGTGCTCTTGCGAGCGAGAAGTTAGAAGAGAGAGTCCTGCCTTGGAGGGCAAGACCCCTGCGCCCACCAGCCCAGAGGTCGATGGGGCAACCTGCGGGATTTGGTTGCGCCGGCTGTTGCCTGCGCTGGAAGGGGCCGGGGAGGTTGGGACAGCCTCGGCGGCGGCCACCTTCGGCGTCGGTGGTCCCTCATTCAGGGTCGACGGAGCAGCGCTAACTGCAACCGCCGCGGGGGCAGATGGCGTAACTGCCGACTCACTGCATGTGGGTCGGACAGCCGCCGGAGGCCGTTGTGACGCTGCCCCCTGACGCGCCACATCGGCAAAGGTTTTGTTCGGCAGGTACGATACCGGCCTGCGTGCCTCCTTGAAACTTATATTTTCCTTGACTTTGATTGTGACTATTTCTTTTTCTTTTTTCCATGATGGACAGGACCGCGAGTACGCGGCGTGTTCCCCATCACAGTTCACGCAGTGTGGAGCATTCTCGCAATTGTCAGATGGGTGTTCTTGGGCACTACATTTTGCGCAAGTCTGGCGGCCTCGGCAGTTCTGTGAACTGTGGCCAAATCTTTGACACTTAAAGCATCGGAGAGGATTGGGGATGTACGGTCTGACTCGGATCTTTATGTAGCCAGCCTCAATGGTCTCAGGTAGCATACTTGATGCAAAAGTTAAAATTAAGTGCTTTGTCTCAATCTCCTTGCCATCGCGCCTGATTTTTATTCTCTTGACATTGGTCACATTTTGATCGCTCCAGCCCTCCAGTAGTTCGGCTTCAGTCAGTTCCATGAGATCGGCATCGGAAACGACTCCGCGGGTGGTGTTCATTGTGCGGTGCGGTGTGACCGTCACTGGAAGATTCCCACAGGATACTAGGTTGGAGAGTTTCTCGTACTGTGTCTTATCACGCAGTTCTAAGAGGAGGTCGCCACTTGCCAACTTAGAGACTTTATAGCCTGGGCCAAAAGCTTCACTAAGTGTCTTCGCAACAAGAAAAGGTGAGATCATTCTTGCTGCCTTTTCTTTTTTCTCTGAATGTACTACATGAAATCTTGGAAAATTGTCATTATTTCGGCCAAAAAACTTGAAAACTTCTTCGGTGCGCCCTCGTTTATGAGGGCGATCAGGAAGGGTTGGAAAAGAACTTGCCATAGATATGTGTAAAAATTCGGCAGCGCCGCCAGCCACCCACCATGGAGCCCAACAAGGGGACGCTGCAGGACCGTGAAAAGACGGCCTGCACGCGCCAGCTGTACGACACTACTATAACCAAATCTGTTATAACCAAGGTTGGCTATCCCACACAAGGTTAACCCTTGCCGCCGAGGAGAATGAAGTAAATGGAAGAGAGGAGAGGACAGGAAAGGTCAAAAAGTAAGAGATAAAGACGAAGATTCGAGAGGAAGAGACAGGAAAAGGCGACTGCCGATTTCCCCCGGGTGGGTCAGTCCGGGGGTGCCGTCTATATGAAGCAGAGGCCAAAGGGGTGTGTTGCCTCCGCCGGGGGGCCTTAAAGGTCCAGACACCCAGCATCGGCTCAACCCCCAGGATCCCCCTTTCCCCAGACACGGCTAAGCCGCGCACGGCTACACGCGGGAGGGGCCAAACCTCGTGTGCTCGGGTACGTGGTGTCGCAACACACCAAACGCCTGCTGACGCAGACGCCCCTGCGGGGAAATGTTAGTTAGGTCATTTATGTAAATAATAAATAATAATGGCCCTAAAATGGAGCCTTGTGGTACCCCATATTTAATCATGCTCTTTTCAGAACTGTAACCTTTCAAGGAAGTGTACTGAAATCTAGATTCAAGGTAGCTATGCATAAGTTCTAATGCTATGCCTCTAATGCCATAAACTTGGAGTGTCTCTAGTAATATATTATGTTTAATGCTATCAAAAGCCTTGCGAAAGTCTGGGAATATACCAATGGTAAAGTTTCTTTCTTCGATGTTATTTATTATTGTATCTCGGACTTTTAATAACCTTAGCTAAGCCACAGCCATTTTTATGCGAAGCATACTAGCCGCACAACCACGCTCTTCCTTGCTGCGCCGCGCGCGGCCGCGTAGCTACCATATGACGTCATAACAGCTGCAAAAGCGGAGGCTTGATCAACTCGTGCGCTCGCTTGCGGCCGTGTAGCTACATAGCCGGGTCTCAGCTCGTGCGCTCGCCTGCGGTCGCACAGATGGTACTGTGGCCTAACTCCCGCTCCTCCCGCTATACCAGGTTACCAATACCGCTATACCAGCGGTATAGCGGTATTGGTAGCGGTAGAGCGTATTTATTGGTTTGAAAATAAAGGAATCAGCAGAGTAACGCATGAGTTGTTTCTTCGTCTAGCCGAACCAAATATAGCCAAGCAACAGCAGTTCACCAGGCTAAACAGTGGTTCAACAACTAAAATAAAGGCTAGTATGCTTCGCATCCTGGGCTTAACCTTAGTTAAGCCACAGCCATTTTTTAAGGAGATTACCGACTTACATTGGCAAGTGTTCACTTCAACAAACACTGCATGAAGTAAGCGTCCTGCGCATATTTCACCAGCTACTGCATCAATGTTTCACATTATGAGTGAAACCGCAATTTTCTTTATGCCACAACTTGCCCAATTTTGTGTTTTGCAGTAGGATGTTAGCAGTGCTATTTAGGCACTTAATTACTCATGAACAGTAATAGAGAGAAAAAAAAGAAAAAGCAGTGGCTTTTTGTGCGTAGACTATGCATACACCTGGTGCTCTTATGGTCATTTTTCCCTATCCGCCAAACCATTCTAAACAAGAAAAGTTTATACACAGACTACAACTAAACCACAGGTATCATTGGTAAGCAAAGTATATTTATTCGGCGACATTTTCTGCAGCCCTGCTATTGGGCTTTCCTTCCTTTTCAGCTGTGCAGTTTCATTAAGAAGCGATGAGACAGTTTGACAATTTTAATCGCTGAAAGACCTAGCAAAACCTTTTTCGGGTTGTTTTTTCTTGGTTTCAGACTTTGCACCTCGCATTTTAAGGCGTGTTTTATGTGTTTGTTGCTTTTTCTTTATGGGTAGGGCATGCCAATTTTTTACGCCATTTCTAGTATGTGGTGCCATAGACCGTTCCTAGATGGAGTCCTGCCCTTTCATTCTGTACAATATGTCGTTTTTTTGTGTCCAAGGCCGTTTTACAGCGTGATTATAGCATTTTGCTAAGTTTTGCCTCTGTCACCCAAGCTTGAAAGGTGGCATGACACATGTCACATTTCTTTTTCAATAAAAGGAAGTCTGTCACTTATCTTGTGCACTGGTTGTCTTTTGTCTCTTTGAATTGCAATTTGTTGCCTATATTTGCTCTTGTTGTATTTCAGATTAGGAACGGCTATCATAATTGACATTTAACCGTATTTCACACAATGTAGATGATATGCAATTGCAATATATGGCCACCATAAATATAATAGAAGTTAATAATTCAATGGTGCCTTTGCATGGTGGTGCAGCCATGAATTGTGGCTATAAGGTACCAGTGCTGCAGGTAGCACTGCTTGTGCAGAATATAGTTCAACTCTACTACTTTCAAACATTGTCTTTATCTGCATTTGTATAGCTCCAGTTTCTGTGAAAACACATCTGGTGGATGAGTGGCTTGCACCTGCAGTTGGGTCCAATGAATAGCCAAATTTCTGCCCGTTTTCATGTTATTAGCATATTAGTAAAGGCAGTCGTTATTATAGTAGCCTGTTTGCCCAGTGTAGAAGCCGCTGCAAGGTGTCAGGATCTCATACACATCTTCAGCTTTGCAGGGGACACAGCATCTGGCACATAGTTTGTCACAGGCCATGTATTCGGGGCAAGTTGAGTTCACTCACTAGCAAAGGAAGAACCAAGCTTGTTGGACATGAAGTAAACCGCCTGTACACTCAGTGGCCTTCTTCATTTCGTGTGACATAAGTGGTTATAGCAACCCTTGTTTTAAGCACTTCTTGTCCAGCAATGGTCGTTTGCTTTTGAAACACTCAGGATACCTTTCAGCAAGCTGGACAGGAATAATACTGAAAAACCAGCAGATGTTAATTCTCGCACTTATCATGCGAAGCTTCGTACAGTATGATGGGGACGTAAATAAATGAGGGTGTTCCTCAAGGCCTTGTAGAACATGTCACGAGTTTGGAGCAACATGATGTACATCACTTTTTTGGTCGCTTGCTATAGGTTTAGCAGGTGTGGCCATGGTTGAAGTGCAGTGCAAGGTCAAGAAAACATATCTATGAGCAGCACCCTGGTAAAGGAGACTGGGAAAACTAGTGGGAAGCCTGTTGAACATCTGGTTGACCCCCTTGCTGGCTCCATCAGGCAAAATATTATAGAGAAGGAAGTCGTCAACACATCAGAAGGTTTTTACATATAAACACTATGCTAAGGTCATAACATGCCAACAAGTCTTAGTGCACAGGCTATGCACGACCAACTACATATGCCTTCTGTTCGGACATTGCTCATTGTAACTAACAAGGATGGAGCGGACAAAAAATGAACACCAGCTCCATTAATTTGGTTTCACTGGTATCAACAGTGTTTTGTAAGTGTACATTGCCATACTCCCCACTGCCCTCTTGGGTGACATCAGCAACGACCAGATACCTCTTAAAGAGGAAATCATCTTTGTGTATCCATAAAAAGGGCAGATGGGCAAAGCCCCTTCAATAATGCTGCCAGCTTCAAAAGCCCATTTCGCACCCATCCTGAATGCTTCCTTCTTAAGACTGCTGGGTGCAAGCATTCTACTGTCCAAAAGCTGTCATTGAGAGCACTGTTGCTTTGGTGGCAATAAAGTTCAGAAGTAATTGCAACAAACCTCCCTCCCTAGTTGGCCTGAATGCTCACGGTGCTTATAAAGCAGCACCATGGGGCAAGCAAGGTGAACGGATGCCTCCAAGCCCTTGTTCGTTTATCACACTGTTCTGTTAGTAACAACCATGAGACTTGAAACCAACAAGCTCAAGTTCGGCACTCGCATGGTTACTGCGGAGGATCCATAAAAAGCACAAAAACAGAAAACTCAAGGGAAAGGATAAAGCACCATTTAACACTTAGTATTGCTACAACCCACCCCCTTCATTTATTTTGTCTGGTCGTGCTACATCTTTTACTATAGATAGGCATGAACTTAGGTGATGTTCCCAATCAGTGTCCAATTTTTATATACACTATGTGCTGGTTCAAATAGGCTCGAAATACTGCAATGGAAGCTTCAAGTAGAAAAGGTGCCTGGAAGAAAAAGAAGCTGTGCTGCAACCATCTCGGCAACATCTTGTCCCCTTAATAAAAATTGTGCTTCCATATTAACTTGAGCCCTCCAGTTTAGAGTAAAGCACCAGTGCGCTTATGAACAATGAACCAATTCTCAAAGAGTACGTGCAGTCCCGCCAAAAGCAGGGGCAAGAATCCGCATCGTGCTCCTGCATTGAAGGTGAATCACACGTACCATAATGGCGAATGTGCTTTAGTAAGCTTCCCTGCAATATGAATTTGTAATGTACAAAGAATTGTCAATGAAGCTTGCCACGAGCACAGATGCACTTGCAAATTATGTTACAATTGAAAATAATGAGCACAGTGTAAACCTATGTTCTCTTTTCACTCTTAGTACGCTTTACTGCACGATGCTTATTTACACCCCTGTATTGCGGTGTAGCAAGCTACAAAAGAAACGTTGCATAATCAGGCTTTTTACGATTATTTTTCTCGCAAAACACTAATATTTCGCGGTGAAGCCTAAGCAATGTACTGCGGTGAAGCATACTAAAAGTGAAAAGGCGCCACTGTCACTGGACACAATAAGAGTTCTTTAATTATACACTCGCGCACCCGCCGCTTCTCAGGTCGCCTAAGTGGACATACTATGCTGGCTGATAGCGGCCCCCTCCCACATTTAGTATGCTTCACCGCGTAACTAAAATGTACTGCGGCGAAGAAGCCATGCGTTCGTATTGAGTGAATAATCAAATGGTTTATACAACAGTACAGAAATAAACGCGCACCATGCATCAGTCTACCACACGGAAGAGCGTCGCAACATACGGTAGCTGATTCACACAGGCCGTGTAGCCCACTGATCAGTCGTAAAGGGTATTATGGGTAATTCAATATTTCAGACACGCATATGTGTTTGTGTTTACGTTCGCAATCCTTGCGTAATAAGACTCCCAGAACTTCCACAATAGAAAGTAATTTACAACACACAAACGCAAAGAACACAGAGATATGTCTCGTTTTCAACTCGGCCGTCATGCAAATGACATAGCGCGGAAAAACGTGAACATGCTGTCTTAGCGTCGTAAACTTCATACTAGGCAAGCAGCTAGCACGCCACAATCCCGCGACAGCCGCTAATCAGACAAAGACGAGAGCACATGTCTGTGAACGCGCGAACGGAGCCCCTAAGCCACTCTGCTCCTCCGCCATACCCGCTGGACGGCTGCACCACTCGTTTCAAGCACAGCACACCAAACACATTCAGCGCTGAACAGTGGGGGGTCGACGCAGTTGCATTTACATGACTTGGAGCGAGCAGCACATCCCTCGATGTCCGTTAAGCAAAGTGGGACACGGCGACGCCACATCGCGGTTCGCAGAACTTCGCGGCCGATTCGCTAGGCCACTTCGATATTTCAATTGTCACCACCGCCGGGTTCTCAAAAAAGCACGGGTAACACTACGCAGATTCTGTACTGCCAGAGCTCACCGAGGCTAAAGCCGCACTGCCGCACCGCCACTACTCACGGCTTTCCGCCAAGTAACACAGAACCTACAACCAACACACAAGCAACGCACGCACAATCACATGAGCAATGTTGAACAACGCGCGGTCCAGAGAACGAACACGCCACGGCGTCGCTCGGCACCAGCATCGCGCCGTCTCAAAAATCCCTAAACGATGCTGTCCTTAGGCACCTAGGATCAGGTCACGTGAGGGATTTTTGTACGACAAATAGACGCACGCCGCGAGGCGGGGCCCAGCTTTTCCTCCGGCTGTCGTGACGTCACGTCACGTGGTTGCGCTCAAGGTCAATGGTGGCTGCCCGGCCGCGCCCAAGGGCTGAACTGAGTAATTGCAATATGCAACGCATAAAACGAAGGTACTCTGGCTGGCTCTGGCAGCCCGCGGGTAGCCAGACGTCGAAAATCAAAGCAGCCCAATGTTGCGCGTACCGACGGGTTACCGAGTTCGCTCGAAGACGGAAGTGACGCGACCTATTTGCGCCGGAATCCGCGCCTCAGTGGCGGAGGAAGTGAGATCGATCCGGCGCTGAGCGAGTTAATCCGCTACGACCAGCGGAAGGCGCGAACCCGCTCCAGATCGAGCAGTGAAATTCCTATTCGTTGCCACGGAGCAAGAAATCCTGCTTCGAATTGACGAGTGAAAAACGCCACAAGTTCAGTGTTACCCATTCCTTCATTGTCATCACCTGCTACTTTAAATGCCTGCTAGAATAATTTCCTTGCTCTACTCAATTTAATATTCATTTGCATGGTTTACTGGTTTACCTTTCTCCTTCACCGGTATGTGGACGCCAGGGGCGTAGCCAGGGGAGGGGGGGGGCTTATGGGGCTTCAGCCCCCCCGAAATTTTTTCGTGCTGTCCATGCACCGCCGACGAAAGCAACCCCCGGGGCCGGAAATCACTCTGGATTTTGTCTAGAATGTCTTTTTGACGCTCGAAAAGATATTTAAACGCGAAGGTAGCGAACTTGGGCTGGATTTCGCGGCAACGCCCATGCACCGAGAGTCACATAACGCCAAGCAGCCCCATCCGCTTTTCTCTGGCCGAGTGGATTTTCGCCTGGCAGAGTTTTGGACACTTTTTGGCTAGCAGACGAGAAAAAGAAACAATGGTCGCTCGCCGCAATCACTGTGAGGACTCGACGGATTGCACCGCGTTCGCTTTTGCAGAACTTCTCCGGAAAAAGTCTTGTCTCGCCGGTGTAGGATACAGAGCAGTATGCGTATGGTTGGTTCTCAGTGGACCAAGCGTCTCATGTTTTCTTCGATATTCCTTCCATAACCACATTAGGTGCCCAAAGTAGGCATTCGATTGTAGCGAACATACTTTCCTGTGCGTTTTTTCATTTCGGTGCCCCCGCCCCACAGAATAAAAAAAAATACATTGTTGCGGCGCAGCGAATTTTCACATGGTGAAAGTTCGATTTTGTTACTTCTCTTGTGGAAAGTAATGAGCCACGGGACGCTTCGGTTGCCAGATACTCTTATTACATTATTGCGATAGCAATTCAATGGACACTCCAGGCGCATTCCTGCCGTCGCCGTCGCCCTCATGTTTCGTATAAAGTCCAAGGGTGATAACATCGTGACCGCGTGCCGCATACTGTATGTGCGAGTGAAAGCGTAGGGGGGTGGGAATGGCTGAGCCGATGATGGTGGCTCAGTCCTGTGTGCGCAAAGGAGAAAAGCGGGGAGCAAGCGCGCCGCCTTCCGTCGGGCGCGATACATCGAGTGGAGTGGATGGAATTGGGGCGGAATCTAGGATTCTGTGAATCTGTCATCGCGCAACATGTTTATTTGCCTTGTTTGACGCATTATATAAAGCGACTTTTTCTTAGATACGTAGATTTATTGGAGACATACGTATATTTAAATATCTTGTTGTGAGCTTTCGTGTATACGTGCAGTGAACTTTGTTTCCAGTCACACTTTTTGCCCTTTATCAAGCTGTATCTTCGCATTTGTATATCCCATTGCATCTTCGCATTTCTAATGCACGAGTGCTAGTCGTAATAATGGTTCGGTTCATTATCTGTGAGGAATACGCGTAGCAGAGTGGCATCTCTCATTTACAAAAGTGGTATGCATGTGTAAGGATAAATGTTCTTTAATGCTCTCATACACTGGGTTGAACATGGTTACCTGACATAATGGACACCCCAAAAGCTGAACAGCACGGTATCGCGAAGTTTTTGACAGCGAAAGGTGTTTCCCAAAAGAAATTAATCGCCGTATGGCTGCCGGGTACGTTGAACATTGCATTTCATTGGCCACTGTAAAGCGCGGCAACAAACGGTTCAAAGAAGAATGGGAAAGTTGCAAAGACATTCCAAGACCTGGCCAATGTCATCGTGCAATCACATCCCACACAATTTCAAAGGTTGATGAGCTGATGAGACAAGAATGGAGGACAAGCATAAAAAAAAAAATTATGGGGTTTTACGTGCCAAAACCACTTTCTGATTATGAGGCACGCCGTAGTGGGGGACTCCGGAAATTTTGACCACCTGGGGTTCTTTAACGTGCACCTAAATCTAAGTACACGGGTGTTTTCGCATTTCGCCCCCATCGAAATGCGGCCGCCGTGGCCGGGATTCAATCCCGCGACCTCGTGCACAGCAGCCTAACACCATAGCCACTGAGCAACCACGGCGGGTGGAGGACAAGCATCGATGAACTGGCAGAGCGTGTGAATATCAGTCACGGCTCGGTTCACGGCATAATTCATGAGCACCTCGGTTATCGGCTCGTGTGTGCGGAATTGAAGCCCAAGATTTTGATCCACCGCCAGAAGACGGAGAAGTTTGGTGCTGCTTTGACTAATCTGATCCGGTATCACAATGAGGATGACGATTTCTTGTCTGCTATTGTGATCGGGGACGAACCATGGTGCCACTACTACGAGTCTGAAACACGACAGCAAAGCTTACAGTGGAAACATTCGACTTTACCACGGCCAAAGAACGCAAAGGCCGTCATTTGCGCCGGGAAGGTGTTGTTGACTTTTTTTTCGATCGTCAGGGGCCATTACTTAAAGAATTTGCTCAATCTTGAGAGACTATCAATTGTTTCCGATATTGTGAAACGCCGGAACCACTGCGTGTCGCAATCAAAAACAAACTACGTGGAAAATTGACGAATTGGGTCATCTTGTTCAACGACAATGCCCATCCTCCCGTCGCTGATGTGGTTAATACAAAACTGGCAAAGTTCAAGTTGGAAACCCTGCAACATCCGCCATACAGCTCAGACCTGTCCCCTTGCGACTTCCACATTTTGGGGCAACCGAAAAACAGCTCAACGGAACTAGATTCGTGCCGGACGGTGACGTGAAAGAGTCAGTTACAGACTTTTTGAAGCAGCAACCTAAGGAGTTTCATGAGACGGGAATCACGCGACTCGTTAGTCAATGGGGCAAATGTCTAAATTCTCATGAAGACTACTTTTTAATAATGTACCCCGTTTGTCATATATTCGCATTGGCTCACATTCATTTGACTCGCCCTCGTATAGCTTGCAGAATTCCTGCTTTTTATACGTGCTCTCTGTTGCGACTATAATTTCGGTGTAATTATTCACGATTAACGACTGGTGACAGCTGCTCCTGCGTAATACATTGGAACAAATGACAGCGTCATGGAGATTTTTCACTGGCCATTGCATATATACAAGAATGTAAACACGGTTCTTGAATGACAAAGTTTCATTAACAAATTTGTCCTCAACTTGTTCATTTCATGGCCTTCTCATTTTTCATATCAGCGGCATGCGCTGGTTTCCTGGTTTCGAACTGATATAGTTCTAAAGTTCGTGTGATATTTTCTTTACTTATTAAATAGACAAAAACATGGAAGCGTTGATATCAGTTACTTTGGGCACAATTTTTGGCACATACGAGAATATTCTTTTATGAAAAAATACACATTTTACTTGTTTGGACAGTGCGTAGCGTTGAAGAATTCGTTTAGAGCATTTTTTGACAATGGTAATGCAGTTATTATTCATGTATTTGATCCCTCGACAAATTGTTTAAGAGGAAGCTTTAGCTGGGGTCCACTCCTTACAATACATGTAAAACGCAGAAACGCTTTTCTGAGATAATCCTGCTAATTGCTTTTAATGAAATTTGTTGCATTTGAGAGAGAAGGTAAATTATAGTGTCTGTTGGACGCGGAATTTCGAGTTACGGCCTGAATTTTGTATAAAATGTTTTGAAATTTTGAAATTTCAAAAATATAGAAGCACGACGTTTACAAAATAATATCTGTGTGCCAAGAACAGATATCTCGGTTCTGTAAACGGCAACTATTAGGAAAGTCAATGGGGACAAATTTGGTGTGTCAATTTGTATCTTGCGTGAATTGGTTGCGTTGTGTACAAGGGTTCTGCAAAAGTCGTATTCCCATAATACAAATGTTTTTTTAGATTCATGTTTAAGATATCTATATTGTCCGCTGTAGATGTACTATTAGATGCAATTCACAGAATTGTGATATCGTTTTTCATTCTTGAGTTACTGAATTTTAAGCTTGATAGTTCCGTTTTCTGAAAATTTGCGATTTTGGCCAATTTTTAATAAAGAATTGAAAGCCTAAATGAAAAATTCGACACCAACAGTCACTAGAATTTAAGTTTTTCTTTTAAATTCAACAGACATCGTCAAATTTGGTGCAATCGTTGCGAGCAAAAACGAATTACCCTTCTACATGTATTTCAATAGCAGCACCCGAGGTAACGCTTCCTCTTAAGGAGGAGGCCGAGCTGCAACATGAGCTACCTCCCCCCCCCCCCCCCCCGAACGAAATTTCTGGCTACGCCACTGGTGGGCGCCATAATATCGCCCGCTAGTTCGGGACCACCGCTCTGACTATCGTCGTGCATTGTTAAGCCTGTTTCACATGATGCGATTTTCGTCGCACCGGAAGTGCGATTTCCGTCCTTTGCGATGAAAATCGCAGTCGCAGTGCCGACCCCCCGATTTTCGGCTGCGACCAACCGGTTGGTCGCACAGTCGCACCATCGCACCGATCGCTGCGATTTTCCGTCGAAATTGCGCGGAGAGCTGTCAACGGAGCTATTTCGCCGGTTTGTTTTGGAAAATGGCGTCTCGTACGACAAGTGCAATGCGCGGAGACGTGGATCGTCGAATTCGGTACGTACGCGAAGGGAGAATAAAAAAACTTGTACCGCAGATTGCATTCTCCGATTGCTATGCGTTTGTTGACACGCTACACAGCAAATGAAGTGCATTTTCACGTTTGCTTCGTACGCCTTTGCGAGTTGTCAGTGCTAGGAGGTGTTCGATCCCCAGCAGACGACGAGGTCGTCACAATGTTCTTTTGTAAAATCGCGCTTACGGAGCAGCTTGAATTATTTCAACCTCGGCAAGGGCAAATGACAAGACAGCAAAGTACCCGAAGTTTCAACGTTGCGCTGAACGCGGTACCGTTCCTTGCATTTTCTTGTCGGTTTTCAAGCATGAATTTCCCGATACATCTTGAAAGCTTATCTTGCCTCTTATTAAATTTGACAGAGCAAAAGTGTAGGCTATCGTAATGAATTTGCTACGATAGCATTAAATCCGTGGTTTGAATAAAATATTACATGCACGTTAAGTTGCACCTCTTCTCTGGAGAATTTTTTTTTCTTGCACAGAAACCAATAAACATAGACTATGTTGCGGACTTTGTATCCTGACTGCATCTGTATGAACACTTGCTCTGCAAGGTAATTAACTGTACAGCTAGTAGATTAATTAAATTGCTTGCTATAGTGGCAAAGTGACGACGTACCCACCTGCACAATTATGTAGAGCTCGTGCAACAATGCGAAAAGCAGGCAAACGGCCTGTTCTTGTGGGGATAAACCAGTATAAAACGACACGCTGAAGAAAAGTAAATCAAAACTGTGCAGTGAAGTCAGCCAGTACAAGCAGTTCTTGCATGTTCACAGCTGATCAAGTGTGCAGAAACATTCATGCCTTACATGTTTCTAGCAAGTTTCTAATAAGTTTGTGATCACATATATTAGTGTGTAAACCCATATAACGATATCCGCTGCGATTACTATCTTTATAAGTAATGAAATACCATGGTACTTGCAAGAACATACATCACCCGAGGATTTTAGAACAAATTTCTGCATTTCAACTATACACGATATGTTGTTTATTCAATAAAAGATTACAAACTGGGCTGTTTTTGCAATGACAAACTTATTCCAAACTTTACTTGCATATAGGGAAGAAAAAAAATTATAGACAGAAATATTGTTCTTCAATTTGTTCACCTGCCACTGTGGCTATAGCAATCTGCTGCTAACACAAGGCGAGGGGTTGATTTGCCAGCCATGGAAGTCGCATTTCGATGGGAGTCGTAGGTGAGAAAAAAGGCTCTTGCACTTAGGTTTAGTTCACCTTTTATTGAACCCTTACACTTCAAAATGCTATTGCATAGGGGGCATGCTTATGCAAAATCTAACACCAATAGAAAGCAAAGGGCAGAATTGTAAAACAACCATCTTTCGTGATAATTCGAGTGTGTAAATATTCATTGCATCAATATGTATTGTTCAACAGCACTGCACAAATAAGCATGATCAGGTATAGCAAGTACTCTGTCAGGAAGCTGGTTCTACAGATGTATAAATGTCAAGGCGTGAATACTCATACTACGTCGCACACATAGCACAAAAAAAAACCTTTTTCAAGAGTTGTCCTTTCTGGCAGATATGAGTGGGCCATAAGCAGCAGAAACTGTATTGCAGGACATTGTGTAATACCGCTTATGAAAGAATGAAGAGAGTGAAGAGGCTTTTAACAGCAGTAGCTCATGCTGCTCTAATAAGAGGAATGATGAGCAAAAACATTTCTGGTAGAGCACTTAAACAGTAACTTTCTGAAAGACAGAAAATTCCAGGTGAGAGTTGGAGGTACATCAGGCCCACACACACCAACAACACAGGCATACTACAAGAAACACTACAGCCTATGGTGTATTACAGTCTATGGGAAAGCTATCTTGTACAGAAATCAAGAGTGATGCAACAAGCCCTCGACAACACGGCAGACTTTCTTGGCCAGTCTGGCCTCTCGCTTTCTGATAAGTCGGCTCATATCGACGTCGGAAAAAAAAAGAAAGACTAGAATCAAGAACTACCCTAGATTGCACATTGTGATCTACATAGCTGGACAAATATGCCCGCAAGTCAACATCCACAAATCCTCAGCTAGTGTAAGCCCATGACGGCAGAGCCAGCACGTGGGTGAAACAATTATGCAATGCCTGGACGCAACTTCCACACCTGGTGAAGAGAATAATCTCGAAATAATGGGGGTGGACGAGTGGATACTATAGAAAATCGCAGATGCTGTGCTTGTGTCCAAGGTGTGGTACGGTATGCATTACCAGCAGCACACAAAAAAGACAACTCATCGAATACAGGCATCGGGTAGTAATAACAGGTCTTTCCAATTGTACCATGCTTGAAGACCTCTATGAGAAAGAGCTAACGAACAAGCACCTAGACAGAGTAGAGTTGCAGCCTGCAGCACAAATTCTTTGTCTCAAGAGCTCAGAACCTCGTCCCAAGATACTATGCCAGCTAGCATATGAGATGCAAAGACGACTACCCCTCCCTTCAGAAACACAACCTCGGGAGTACCTGAACTTGAAACATAACAGGCCCGTACCGTGGAATATGGGGGCAAACAATTGGGCCAGGAGACTGTATGCAACTGCCAAACACACAGAGGAGGTTGCTAATCATGAAGATGCAAGCAAACATAAGGCACATATAGTACACTGATCTGGCAATAGCAGTGTAACAGTAGTATGACACTACATAAACTTAAACCCCATATAACGTTTCGACAAGTGGACTTGTCTTCTTCAAGGTCCACATGTGGAAACGTTGGCTCCTACTTTCACCTTGTTCTCGTGTTGCTCATCGTCTTGAATTTCCATCTCCTGCCTTCCCCGAGTTTTCCCCAGAAAAAGAAAGACATCTTTGAAGGATAGATAAAAATTGGTGCTTGATGCAGCCAAACATAAATAAATATGCTACAGAAAGAAAATAGAGAAAATTCCAAGTGCAGGAAAAAATCATTACAATTGCCAATCCTGACTTTCAAGAAACACTGTTGTTATTCCAATAGACAGACTGACAGCTTGCTTATGCAAGCACATTCTTCCAGTTCCATGCCATTGGGGAAAAAATGAGTTTCCTGGAAGGTAGCCACATGCACACCTGGTGATCACAATGTCTTTTTCCCCTGGACTTGTATATCTATATGTATTTTCTCCCTTTCCTGCTTTTATGTTTGGTTTCATCAAGCACTAGTCTTTATCAGGTTTTATTGCTGTACTACTTTGTGGTAACCTTTATAGATCACTGCATTTTCACAATAAACCTTTTAATTAGAAGTTAGCATAGCCTGTTCTTACTGCTTCACACTGTACATTCGTGCTACATTGGCCAAATAAAAGATTTCATAAGGTATCATGAGGGCCATTAAAGTGACTTGTTGCAGTCTAAAAAAAAAAGAATAACCTGGCTGCAAATGGCACCAGAGAACACATAGGACAAACAAGAAAACCGAGATGATCTAACAACCAAACGTTTAATGTACACACCGAGTAAATGCTAGCTGACAAGCAATAGACTGAACATACACAAAAAGGACAAGCAAAAATTCATGTGCGTTTCCCGACAGGAAATGCATCCATTTCTAACGAAGGCCGTGCTGACAAGATTAACCCAGCATTTTTAGATTTACAGCTTCCGTAATTTCTCTAGGCAGCCGATCTGCACAGAATGCTAGCTTCTTCCTCTACAATGCATGCTCAGATGTGGAGAGTGCATTGTAGAGGAAGAAGCTAGCATTCTGTGGAGATCGGCTGCCTAGAGAAATTATGGATGCTGTAGATGCAAATACACTGGGAGAATCTTGTGTCAGCATGGCCGCTGTTACACTTTCAGAGATGGATGCGTTTCCTGTTGGGATCTGTATGGACACACATCAGATCTTGCTTCTGCTTTTTGTGTAAATTCGATTTATTGCTTGTCGAACAGCATTTACTCGGCATGTTCAATAAACTTTCATTTGTTAATACACCTCATGATTGTCTTGGTCTCTAGCAGAAAGGCGTTCATTCTTTTTACAGTGAAGCTGTATGTGCCTAGGCGAAACACTCATGGTCCGATCCCAAAAACCCTAGTGTAGGGGTATGAGCCATTGCATTCGTCTTGCATGATGGACGGAGACATTTCTTGTTGGGTAGACATAGAAATGCTTATGCATTTCAAACATACATTATATCTGCGTATTATTGCAGGGAAGGGACACAGAGGGGGATGGGGTTAAGACAAGATCATGATGTCATTATCACAGCAAAGGTGTGGTGGGCCATTGGCTAGACAGATAGTGGCGTCGTTTCTCTCTAACAGCAGAGCGCGCGTGCAGAAGTCTCTCCGACTTCCCAATAGGTTCGAAAATGTGTCCCTGTATTTAATTAAATGAAATGTGCAGCCCCAGTGTGTCACTTCGTAACTACAGTGCATAACTGAGTCATAAACATTATGATTAACGCATTACAAAACACAAGTGCGTAACATAATTCAGAAAGACTTTGATGGACCCGCTGGATTAACACAATGAACCACTCCATTGCACTTTCTATGATGGTGATCTTGCAAAGTGCAATGTGTGGCATTCCAAATAAAGAATGTGATAAACCCAAGCCAAACATGTGCATAACCTCATTAAGAAACGCAGACATAACCAATAATGTAGAAAGACTTGAATAAACCATTGGAATTAACCCAGTGATAAACACCGGGGCTGCACATTTCAGCTTTGCTGGTTCACCGTCTCTACAGGGTGCATGGGCAGTAACGTTTTCTGTTATTGTTTGTTAAGTATTGTATAATGTTGTGCCAGTAAAACACGTTGGGCTAGTTGGTGCAATGTATTGGTACTGCTTTTTTTGCTGGTTTTTTTCTTAATGTTGTGCCCTTCTTCCTTTTGTAACAACTTTTTTATTCCCCCTTGCATAATACTCCAACCATGCAGCCTGCGAAGTATATAAATAAATAAGTACATAAGCACGTCATGCATTCATTTTGTGTGTGGAACAAAAACGCATTGATAAGCTTAGACATATAGTCATTGCTTCACACTTTCGAAATGAATAATTATAGCTTGCTATCGACATTGAAGCAGCCTTTCGACAGCTAGAAAAGGAATCAGTTTTTCCAGCTCTGAACATTGAATTGCAGGAAATGCAAGCAGGCATAAAATTCTGCCAATATAATCTGTTTAGGAATACCAAATTGGAATTAACATTGAGGCTTGCGTTTGTACTTTCTCTGGCTGAGCAATCTAGTTTGAAATGACTCCCATAAGCATGTCGTAACAATGTTGATCTAATACAGATTAAATGCATGACTAGCTTAAGAAATCTGGATGATTGCTATATATTACAGTGAAGAAACTATAATATCTAATAACATTAATAATATAATAATAATATTTATTTCCACAAAACAGGCTAACCGTGAGAGGCGCGCGAGGCTGAGCAGAAAGCTGAAAAATTCTACGGCAAGTGCGCCTGCCGTGGGCCTACGATCCTGCATTACGAATAGCGCGTATTGATATGGTCTTCTAGTTAGAAGTTCCGAGTATACTACCAGCGCGAGACACGAGACAACAAAGTGGACGAGATGCGTGTCTTTTAGAATGCTATGTTACAACGTACAGGTTTCTACAAAAGTGACGGTAACTGCTCGAAACATTTGATGCGTCAGCTTTTGCGCCTTTAGAAATATTTAGAGAGGGCTCCCATATATATATTCGCAGCGCAAGCACGGCGATGGACGAACCAGGCTAGCGCTAAGGTTGAATTTCACAACACGATTTTCATTCCACGTCGCAATCACACAGATCGTTTGAGGCTTCCTTCAGGGGCACACGCGGGCGTTCGGGTTGGTGCTTCTTGTTGCGTTTGGCGTAAGAATATGGCTAGGAGCAGGCACCACATATGCGCAATGACGGGCAATATACACGCATCATTTCTCCAGAAGCTGACGCCGAGCACGGGTAGCGCGAGGATCTTGTTGGGCTCACACGACAACTTCGTGGCAGCCGAATTCCGAATACTGCATATACGGTGAGGGTAGCTATATGAACTTGTCGATAGGTCATCTTGTAGATTGTTGTAGCGCAGGCAGAACGAAACGGTCATAGAATGTAGATAAGACAACACACAGCGCTGAACCACCTGCGAACAGCTGTTTACGTGCGCGATGTCGCACTGAACTACAGAAACCGCCGTCGCGCACCCCAAGACAAATCTTAACGAACGTTTTTAAATTAGTAAACGTACATATTATTTGCTTCTAATAAAGAGAAGTCAATAATATTATAGTGTAAACGTTTTATTCACTACAATAAAAGAATTATGCAGCGTGTGCCACGAAACCTGGCAGTAAGCAACCCTGGGCGTCGCACCAGTCGCATTGTTGAAATCGCAATCATGTGAAATGAGCCCTCAAAAAATCGCATTGCGACGCGTGCGACAGCACCGATTTTCGTCGTTGCAGTCGCAGCATGTGAAACAGCCTTTACAGTACCTGTCACACGACTTGAAAAGTGTCTTGCACAAATGACGTCTACGACCGCTATGGCGCGCCAGAATAAAAATGCATACACCATTTCACAGCACAGTTCCTGAATAATTAACGAATAAACCGTGTGCAGCGGCCATCGCGCCTCGCAGAATAAATCTCGTAATGTAAAACAGGCGGATCGTTGGGTGAACTACGAGAGCGCTGAGACGACAGGAATTTGAGGAATATCGCCATATAAGAGGGTGCGAGGAAACGTTTATTACTCACCCTAAAGGCCAGCAGTCTGCAAGAGAACGAAGCGCTTGCGCCACTGTGAAACTCCCCCGTTTCCTTTCTTGCTCACGCCACTTGTGCGCGACGTGCGCGTAAGATAACCCACTCGAAAACGTTGCCCACTGAACGAAGAACACGTTTACACGATAAGGCAGTGTTGCCACGACACAAAAAAAATCGTAGTGGATTTTATCGCGAAAAATCAGTAGAAATCAGTAGATTTTTAATTTCGATTTTTGCACTCAGTTTATGCGCCCACAAATTCAGCGCTTATATTAGTACTCTGCTGTAGTATTGTAGCTTCTAAGAAAGAGTACAAAAATTGACCCCGAGATTCTCGGCGACACTTTTGAAAAACCCGGGGATCCAGAGAGCCATTGTCAAGCACGAATTTAAAAACAATGAAGCCCTCCGATGGCCTATTCACATAATATTTATTTATAAACTTTATGCCTTTCCCCACTTTGCTCAAAGACAGAGGTAGCGCCAAGATTGAGAGTTTGGAAACGCAAGAGTGTATGTTAACCTCGGGGCCTACCACGTTTCTTTTTCCACTCGCTAGGTGGCATTACATTAATATAAACTCTGTACTGAAAAACTAGCAGCTTTTGCTCTCGTTTCAGTAGAAAAGTAAGAAAATCAGTAGGTTCAAGCGCTTTATCACTGAATCAGCAGAAAAATTTAAAAATCAGTAGATCTACTGATAAATCAGCAGCCGTGGCATCACTGCGATAAGGCCACGCTCGCCGCCAGCGGAACGCGCTCTCTCATCCGGGACACTGTCCGGCGCCACGGTTCCGGGGACGCAGATACGGAGACGCCGGCGAAGCTGCGAAGTGAAACAGAACACTGCGAAGCCAGCGCTATCGAAAAATGAAACGTATGCGCGTCTCCGCGCGTCGAGCCTCCTCCCTGTGCCTTTGGCCCACTACTCGCCGCCTTTCGAAAGCGCCGGCGCTATGTTTGTTCTCTCAGGTGCAGTCGTGTCAGATGCTGGTGCTCGCCGGACAGCTTTATTCAGCTTGTCTTCGGTTAGCCTTGTGTGTGCGTGTTGTGCACTCTTATTAGTGCGTGCTGGTTGTTTGTATGTGTTTGCGTGTTTGTGTTGTGCGCGTCGGTGTACGTGTGTGTGCGTCTGTTGTGCGTCCGGACGTGTGCGTGTTAGGCGCGAGATTGTCTGCGTGCATACGTGTCTGCATGTACGTGTGTGTGTGTGGCTGTGTGCGAGTCCACGTGGGTGTAACTGCGCTGGTGCCTGCATGTACTTGTGTGCGCGTGTCTATCTATGGTATATACTTGTCTTCGTTTACGTTTGTACGTTTGCGCGTGTTATTGTGTATCCGCGTTTGTGTGTGTGCCTGCTCGCATGTGTGATTGCGTGTTTGTAGTTTGTGTGCGCGCACATGTCTGAGTGTGTGCGTCCGTGTAAGCGCGGGCGCCTATGTGAATAACTTCTTGTCTCCTATCTTTATTGAGAATACATTACGAAGCCGAACACTTCCTCTTACCAAATTCTGACGTGCGCGTCACTTCCATAGGGCAAATCGGGGCGATCTCCAGAAAATCATGACGGCTTTCGTACGCGCTCCAAGGCAGAGCAGCGGAGGTAAAAACCAATATGGCGCCGGCGGAGATTCGTGTCCCCAACTGAAAACAGGGCTCGATATCGAGGCACCCTAGCTTTTCGTAGTGTTCCTGTATGTGATCCCAAAGGAAGCAGAGTTGCGCACACCTTTTCCTTTAGCCGCGCGCGCCGCTGCGCGGCGAGCACTATCACGTGGTGTAAACTGACGTCAGGTGTTTTTGTAGACAACTTCACGCACGCGACGCCGACTTGTCGGCACCTTCAATGTCATCAACATCACAATCCCCTGCTTCCGTAGCGCGCGTGACATGACATAAATAAGATGCACGCATTCCATTTATTTTAATGCAATAGGGTTATTGCCTCGAGGCCTACAGTGTTATGGGATGAGGACGAATGAGTGTGATTAAATGAATGAAAAAGATTTGTGGATCTAATATTGTCTAGGAGGGATCGATAATGTGGTCCCTGCGTCCAAGCAGTTTAATGGCTATGATTATGGCACGCGTGAAATATAATGACATAAATGACACCGCGTATGTAAAAGCATCTGTGCAACTGAGCTATGATGATGAACAAAGGAAGAATCTAAGCATTCTTTGCAAATTTAACCTAACCACATTTAGTGTGCGCCTCAAAGCTGACAAAGAATGCAATCATATCCTGCTGATACAGCTTCTGAAACGTTTTCGCGCGATCATCTCTTTGTGACGTAGTCTAAGTAAAATATTTACATTTAAATGTGCAGCATAAAGCGTCAGAGACAGCACGGTACGCAATCGCGTTATTTTAGGTAGGATAAACTTAGCATACCAGAACTACTTATATTCTTACCAAGCCAACTATCTGTCAGCAATGCGCACGTTTCCCAATCAGCGTCGCGCACATACCTAGGGAGGGCAGCACGACTTCGCAAGCGCCCGCAAAGCTGGCCGGAGACTGAAACGACAGGATTAAATGTCTGTTGCTTAAACCTCCGCAGCTACAATCAGACGGCACAGTACAAAAGCGCACGAAAATTCAGGTTCAGGAATTAACATGCAGAATTCATACTGCCTTTTTCCAGATTTGCTGTCTCTCCTTGTAGACACCTTGTAGCACAATTTGCCCAGTATGTTTCATTATATTTTCTCATTTCGAGCCGCATTTTGTAGCCGCAGGTGAGCGCATAGCTACGACCACGCCCGACGCTATGTTTTCTTCAAAAATGCATTCCCGTTTGCTGTTTCAACACCGCCATCAACGCAATCTTGATTGTTAATGTTAACAAATTCACATCAAATACTGTCGTGCATGACGTAATACCATATCGTTAATGCATCATTATTGTCATGTTATGCATGCATCTCAAACATACGTTTCTATACTAGTAAATAAATGATAAAGTCATGAGAAACTAGATAATGACATTTATTACATGAACATGGCGTCATGCCATGCATAATTTAATCGAGGTCAAGGCCGATTTAGGAAGCTACTACTACGGCACCACGACGGCATAAGATATAAGCTGTCCGGCATGAGACGACATTGACGACACAGACGCTCTTTTTCCAGCCAGTTTCGGTTTCAAGGAGCCTGCCAAGGGGAATCGATTCTTCGCGTAGCTCCCACATGACATCTTCTATTAAAAATTTGATCGCTGGGATTGGTAATGTCGAGGACAGGCCCCAAAGTACTCATTTGCTGTAGCGACATATTGATGATAATTAAAGACTTAATTACCGTTAGTTCGGTTATTTGGCACGTGATTGCGGAAGTCGCTCTGTATATATAGAGGCCGCCTATCCGTACACTGATATGGTAAACGGAAGTTACCGTAATCTATATTTTCTAATTTGACACTGTTGTGCAACTAAAAAAAACAGTATATATATATATATATATATATATATATATATATATATATATATATATATATATATATATATTTCAGTTCGGCGCCTGCGTGCTCGACTGCAACGAAATCCCGGAAGTATGCGCACTTCTGCTCCCGTTTGGGAGCATACATACGTGACAGTTGGTGTGTTCCATTCCTATTTGTGTCCCTTTATACGCTCCCAAAGCGAGCAGTGCGACATCGAGGGAGCTGTACTACGCTGCAGTGCCACTAGATGGCGCAGCGTAACCGGAAAGCGCGACACATCGGCTGTCGCATTTGTCAGCGTTCGCACGCACAGGCGCAACATGCATTAGGAGACCGCTCGCACGTTTCGCGGCGGCGCTACTAGATGGCGTCGCATGTTCATAAGGAAGCGTGAAACGAAGCTGTAGTCCAAGTCTCATACATACCTCGTTTCGACGGCGGCGATACGTTGTATCGCTAAAACGAAAAGGGTTCTACTCAAATTGAGGACGACGCAACGAGCTATGGAAAGAAGAATGATAGGTGTAACGTTAAGGGATAAGAGCAGATTGGGTGAGGGAACAAACGCGAGTTAATGACATCTTAGTTGAAATCAAGAAAAAGAAATGGGCATGGGCAGGACATGTAATGAGGAGGGAAGATAACCGATGGTCATCAAGGGTTACGGACTGGATTCCAAGGGAAGGAAAGCGTAGCAGGGGGCGGCAGAAAGTTAGGTGGGCGGATGAGATTAAGAAGTTTTGCAGGGACGGCATGGCCACAATTAGTACATGACCGGGGTTGTTGGAGAAATATGGGAGGGGCCTTTGCCCTGCAGTGGGCGTAACCAGGCTGATGATGATGATGACATATTGAAGTCCAACGCATTACCGTCGAGTCATCCTGCAATGGTTTGTGCATCAACTTTCGCAACTTCATTCGCATGAATTATTTGAACAATAAACTTGATCAAAGTCGCATTCTGCGCACCAAACAACACAAGCAATTTATGATACGTTTTACGTGAAATGAAACATATTTACAAAAGGACTGACATATATGGCTTGCGGAAAGTGGCCGTTTCACATTGCAGTAAGGTGGAACTCTGGTCAAACTTCAAAGGCGCAATTCGTCGGTAGAACACCATGGTAAGCCACAATCCTCAGGCAATGAGGACGGCTGTGGAATAACTGTTGGAAGAAGTGTCGATTGTAAAACAGCTACCATTATGTCCCGTCAATTTTACTGCGTTTACTGGTAGCGCGATAAGCTTTCAGAGTTCACGAAAAAAAAAAAGAACGCTGTTACATTTACATTCCGCCAACCCCAAAAAAGATAATATTCTTGCTTACGGCTTCATGATCAAGACGAACAGAGGGCCCCTGCTACAGCATGTTTTTCTGTGACTGCATTGCAGTGACCACTTAGGCTTGTGTACCACTACACCAAATGTTACAGAAATGCTCTCAGTGGCTCTGGAAATACATGCTGTAGCAAAATAATTCATTCCTCGGCGTGCATATTCTAATTTGTACAACTAATCCAATAAGGTGTGATATGTTTCAAATCACTGCTTCTTTAAGCTCCAACTTTCTTATTGTGCGAACTTGTACGTTCACAGTCTCGCATTGTGCCTCCTACTTATAAAGCACATCTGGGTGCAATCCTACACGTTGTATGTTTTACTACCCCGCATGCAAGACAGCAAGATTTTGCGTCGGCCCTGCTGCCTATGCGTACTACACGCATGGAAGGGCAGGTGTTTGAATCTTGCTTGGCAAGATTCAAGAGCACACCTCCTTAGGGTACGCCAGTTTCTCGTATAAAAGGCGGAGACAATACATTGCCGATTTTCACGCGGAAGCTACGTTTGGATAAATAGCTTTCTAGTATGTTTAGCATATTTCCACGAATTCCCGTTCCCGACAAATCTCGCAAGATCCTATATCGCCACGTTGTGTCATACGCCTTCTCCATATCGAGGAATATCGATAAGAACTGTTTATGCACAAATGCATCTCGGATATTTCCTTCAATGCGCACAAGATGATCAGTCGTGGACCGCCCTTCTCTGAAGCCACACTGATAGGGATCAATCGTATTGTTCAGTTCAAGGAAATGTATTGGTCTACGATTAATCATTTTTCAAATAGCTTACAGAGACAACTTGTAAGAGCTAACGGGCGATAAGTTGCCGCCAAAGAAGGGTCTTTACCCAGCTTCCAGACGGGAATAACAATAGCTTCCTTCAATGAGGATGGGAGGTATCCGGCAGCCCAAATTGAGTTGAAAAGTGCCAGAAGTGCCATTTGTGTGTCTTTGTGCAAGTGTTTAATCATGTCATACATGATTCTATCAGCTCCTGGTGCAGAGCTTCTACATGTGCTCAATGTAGCTTTAAGCGCGGCAGTATTAAAAGGGCGGTTGTATGGTTCATCCGGACGGCATTTACGATTCAGTGCCTTTAGTTCAGCTAATTTTTTATGTTTGAGGAATGATTTTGTGCAATGTACGGAGCTTGATACATGTTCGAAGTGTTCGCCCGGAGCGCTGGCCTGGTCTTCCAAAGTAGTCATGACGAAATGATAACGCGTACAACACAAACACGCACACACATACAAACAACCAACACGCACAAATACGCGTGCACAACCCTCATACACAAGGCTAGCAAAAGACACGCCGAAGAAACCTGGCCGGCAAACACCAACATCAGTGCACGACTGCGCCCTAGAGAACAAACATGGCACCGGTTCTTTCGAAAGCAGTGTTGCCACGACACATTAAAAAAATAGTAGTAGATCTTTTCGCGAAAAATTAGTAGAAATCAGTAGATTTTTAATTTCAATTTTTGCACTCAGTTTATGAGCCCACGAATTCAGCGCTTATATTAGTACTCTGTTGAAGTATTGTAGCTTCCAGGAAATGGTACAAAAATTGACCCCGAGATTCTTAGCGATACTTTTGAAAAACCCGGGGATCCAGAGAGCCATTGTCAAGCACGAATTTAAAAACAGCGAAGCCCTCCGATGGCCTATTCAAAGGCGTCAGATGGTAGTTAGTACCTGAAAGCTTTAGAGTGTAGTATCTTCCAGACAGGGGTAATTGGAGATCGCTGGGAGAGGCCTCCATAGAGGCCTCCGTGCTGCAGTGCACATAACAATAGGTTGGTCATGATGATGATGGTGATAATGGTCGTTTCATAGTTGTGCAGTTCAGTAGTGCACCCACTTTCACAAATTCACCGCTTCACTGTTTCCCATAGAGCATAGAAACTCTATGCCTTTTCCCCACTTTTCTCAAAGACAGAGGTAGCGCCACGTTTTTGTCTGGCAACGCAGGAGTGTATGTTAACCTCGAAGCCAACCACGTTTTTTTTTTCTCTCGCTAGGTGGCATCACATTAATATAACCTCTGTAACCTCTATAACCATCTATCCATCTATTCCCTGTACTGAAAAAGTTGCAGATTTCGCTTTCGTTTCAGTAGGAAAGCAAGAAAATCAGCAGATTCAAGCGCTTTATCACTGTATCAGCAGAAAACTTAAAAAATCAGTAGATCTACTGATATATCAGCAGCCGTGGCATCACTGTTCGAAAGGCGGCTAGGCGCAGGGAGCAGGTTCGACGCGCGGATACCGGCATACGTTTTATGTTTTCGATAGCGCTGGCTTCGCAGTGTTCTGTTTCACCTCCCAGGTTCGCCGGCGTCTCCGTGTCTGCGTTCCCGGGACTTCGGCGCCGGACTGCCGCCGTTCTGCCACAGTGTCCCGGATGAGAGAGCGCGTTCCGCCGGCGGCGAGCGTTACCTTGGTGTGTGAAAGTGCTCTTCGTTCAGTATCAGTGGGTTCGAGCGGCTTGTCGAGCGCGCACGTCGCGGAGATGTGTGCGGTGTGTGAGTGAGAAAGGAAACGGCGCGTTTCACGGAGGCGCAAGCGTTTCATTCTTTGCAGACTGCTGGCCTTTAAGGTGAGGAATTACCGTTTTCTCGCACCCTCTTATATGGCGATATTCCTCAAAATCCTGTCGTCTCAGCGCTCTCGTAGTTCACTTAACGATCCGCCTGTTTTATATTAATGAGAGTCATTCTGCGAGACGCGATGGCGGTTGCGCACGGTTTGTTCTTTAATCATTTAGGAACTCTGCTGTGAAACTGTTTCTGCATTTTTGTTCTGGCACGCAATAGCGGCCATATACGTCATTTGTAAAAGACACTTTTCAAGGCGTGTGACAGGTACCGTAACACTGTACGTAGATAGTGAGAGCGGTGGTCCCGAACTTGTGGGCAATATTATGGCGCCCGTATACCGGGGAAGGCGAAGAGTAAACCTTGAAAATGATAGCATTGTGCAGAGGAAGAAGAATGATTCTAGAAGACATTTAAAGTACCAGGTGATGACAATGAAGGAATAGGTAACACTCAACTGAGAAATTGATGGCGCCGCGCTCACCCTCCTCCTCTGGCTTCTGCACTGAATTTACTCGGCTCGCTATGTGCTTGGGCTCGTATTTCCGAGCACAGATTGGCGTGGGTCTGCTTTTCGCACTGGGCTTTCGACCAGTCGCTTGCTGCTCGCGCTAAAAGGCGCCGGCTTGCGCAGACGTGCTTTTTACCGTGGCATTGCCGTGCATGTAAGCACGCAGGAGTGCCGCAAAACACACAGGCGACGGGATAGGCAACTACGCTTTATTTTTCCTTTCCTTTGCGATGTACCTTCAGCCTGAGTTGCGCCGAGCGATGGCTTCTAACAACTCTGTGGACACCATCACAGGCTCTCACACGCAGAAAGAAAAGGGGAAAAAAATTAAGACCCGCCGTGGTTGCTTAGTCTTGGTTGCTTAGTAGGTTGCGCTCTTGACATCGAGTTTCCTGGGGACGGCCGCGCGACCTGTAGCTTCGAAAGCGCAACTCTGGCACTGATCCAACTTAAGTCGACGGCGTAGAATCAAAAGGCCGCGTGTGATTGGAAACTTCCTAACCACGTGCGCCAGCGTCCTGCAGGTAAACGTTCTCATACCCCCATTTTACGAAGCCAAATTTGGAAAACATCGAAAACTGCCTAGGAAAAAAAAAAAAAAAAAAAACGTGGCGACGGCGGTACTGCTGCGTCAAAGACTAACGGCCGCGCAGGACTGCTTGCTCCCCGACTCTTCCTGGGCGGCCGTGGTTTCGTGCTCGCGCTTCCTCTCTGGAGGGTCGCACTAGAAAGTATTGTATTCAGTAGGCTGATCGTTTTGGTCGAGAAAGAGTTGTGCCTGGAAGCCGACTTACATATTTTTGATAATTCCCCATATCTTTTAGAGCTATTTATTTTGCTGTACGAAGCGTACAGGTCCGGACAGGCCGCCATTGGAATCTGAACCTGGCAATGTTCAACGCTAGAACGTTATCTAGTGAGGCGAGTCTAGCAGTGCTATTCGAGGAATTAGAGGGCAGTAAATGGGATATAATAGGGCTCGGTGAAGTTAGGAGGACCAAAGAAGCATATACAGTGCTCAAAAGCGGGCACATCCTGTGCTAGCGCGGCTTAGCGGAGAGACGAGAACTAGGAGTCGGATTCCTGATTAATAAGAATATAGCTGGTAACATACAGGAATTCTATAGCATCAACGAGAGGGTGGCAGGTTTTGTTGTGAAACTTCATAAGAGGTACAAAATGAAGTTTGGACAGGTCTACGCCCCTACATCTAGTCATGATAACCAGGAAGTCGAAAGCTTCTAAGACGTGGAATTGGCGATGGGTAAAGTCAAAACAAAATACACCGTACTGATGGGCGACTTCAATACCAAGGTAGGCAAGAAGCAGGCTGGAGACAAGTCAGTGGGGGAATATGGCATAGGCACTAGGAATAGCAGGGGAGAGTTATTAGTAGACTTTGCAGAACAGAATAATATGCGGATAATGAATACTTTCCGCAAGCGGGATAGCCGAAAGTGGACGTGGAGGAGCCCGAATGGCGAGACTAGAAATGAAATAGACTTTATACTCTGCGCTAACCCTGGCATCATACAAGATGGGGACGTGCTCGGCAAGGTGCGCTGCAGTGACCATAGGATGGTAAGAACTCGAATTAGCCTAGAACTGAGGAGGGAACGGAAGAAACGGGTACATAAGAAGCGGATCAATGAGTTAGCAGTAAGAGGGAAAATAGAGGAATTCCGGATGAAGCTACAGAACAGGTATTCGGCTTTAACTCAGGAAGAAGACCTTAGTGTTGAAACAATGAACAACAATCTTATGGGCATCATTAAGGAGTGTGCTATAGAAGTCGGTGGTAACTCTGTTAGATCGGATACCAGTAAGCTATCGCAGGAGACGAAAGATCTGATCAAGAAACGCCAGTGTATGAAAGCCTTAAACCCTACAGCTAGAATAGAACTGGCAGAACTTTCCAAGTTAATCAACAAGCGTAAGACAGCTGACATAAGGAAGTATAGTATGGATAGAATTGAACATGCTCTCAGGAACGGAGGAAGCCTAAAAGCAGTGAAGAAGAAACTAGGAATCGGCAAGAATCAGATGTGTGCGTTAAGAGACAAATCCGGCAATATCATTGCTAATATGGATGAGATAGTTCAAGTGGTTGAGGAGTTCTATAGAGATTTATACTGTACCAGTGGCACTCACGACGCTAATGGAAGAGAGAATAGTCTACATGAATTTCAAATCCCACACTTAACGCCGGAAGAAGTAAAGAAAGCCTTGGAAGCTATGCAAAGGGGGAAGGCAGCTGGGGAGGATCAGCTAACAGCAGATTTGTTGAAGGATGGTCACGGTGTAAGAATAATTTAGGTGTTGACACTGCGGCCGGCGCACCGTCCTGGTTGTGTTCGCCGCCGGCGCTGTTTCCGTTTCCCGGCGACAGGTGGCGCTAGTAGGTGGAGGCTCTCGGATTTGCGCTGCGTAGGTTATCGATGCTAAGCGTTGCTCGTTTGTCGAGCTCGATATCGGGGTATATAGAAAAGTATGCACAGGCATGAATACACCGGGATTCTGCAGTAACAAGACTGATTATCTAAATGAATGTGCAACTGATTTCTCGACGACGTTTTTATTATAGATCTGGTATCTAGCATACGTTGAAGCCAGTGTATCAATCGTATTTTCTAGTTGCGCCCGCCAATGTTAGCTAATTAAAGCAAAAATAAATAAATTGTAGCCGGATTTTCGGGGAAATAGCGTAAGGACAGCTAGCCAAAATGCCGTTCCGAGCTTCGGTCGTCAACCCAGCAATCTCGCGCTGTGCGCTGGCGGTGCGGCTGCCGCCGCTGCTCATCTTCCTCTTTACAAAATAAACGTCCTCAAAGCACCTTGAACCATTGCACCTCTAGCTTACACATGTACTTGGTTACAAACTTCGCTCGACACGCGACCCCTACGCAGGCTTCTGCTCAGTGTTAAGGCGATGGCGGTTATACTTTGCGCCAGTACTGCAAGCCGTGTGCAGTACAGCTTGATGAAGGGCATGTCACACGGCTAAATCCATCGCAACTCTCAAAGCAGTATATCTTGCGCTAGTTGCCCATGAATGGGCATAATTTTTCTATTCTACTCTGTCATTTCAAGAGAACAATGCGCGCTCTTATATTAGAAAAAAAAATGTCCGACCTGAAGTAGGTCTGGTGGTGTGTACAGTGCTCTTACATTTGTGTAGAATATTAGGAATGGCATGCTGAAAGGGGGGCTGAACATATAATTTATTCTGTTACAAAACTATACATTGCATGGCACAAACTGTTTAATACATACATTCACAAAAAATCTAACAAAATTAGTACATTCTGTAAACTTGGCAACACGATTCAGGATGAACAAAGTTTCGCAAGCTTTTTTTTCTCTTGAGCTTGTTTTTTCAAGTTCATGGTTGCAGCTTTGCAGTGCTGCCTCATTCTCATGGTTAAGAAATAGTGCAGAATTTGTGCAATGACCTCTTCTTTGTGCTGAGCACATGGAAAAGTCAAGGTCTTTGTGTCAAGCACATGCTCCACCGTTTCCCAGTATACAGACTGACTGTCGGCATTTTTTGCAAAGTGCTCCTCAGCTACTCTCAACAGCTCAAAGAGATTCGCGTTGGGGTGCAACAGTCCACCCCTGCTCTTTGTGTTGGTCAGGGATGCTTCAGCAGAGCTGTTTTGCGGAATGGTAAAAGCAGACCGGCAACAATCGCACGTGGTGGCTTTCATCAACTTTCGGCTCAAGAATCCAACCACATAGTAAAGTATGCAGTCAACGACTTGCGCTGTATCCTTTCCGTTTACTGTGATAACATCCTCACATTCCCAGTCCTCAACAAGAATCAGTTTATCAAGCTTTTCTTTTAGCTGATCAATGAAGCCAGGCGAAGAGTTGCTTGCACTGCCTAGTTCGATCAGGGCTCTGAAGTCTGATGCGTCTAGTAATGGCTTCTCATCGACCACGCAGCAATTGCCAAACTTGGGAGGCCTCAGAAGGCTGTAAATGGACATTGTATTGTACAGTTGCATAAATGTTGGCATTGAAGGATGGTCATTCTGGCTTCCAGCAAGTCTTATCTTGCCAAAGAATCTTTCGATCGGATCTTGATTCATTTTATTTGTAAGAACGTATCTGAACTCGTACTGATGCAAAAGAACCTCACAAAGCTCTTTAGTTGATCTCAAGGTAACTCGGAGCCCTTCAGAAGTGCTTTTTGTCAGGAACATATCTTTCGTGATATTTCCACTCTGCAGCTCTTTTTCCCAGTTATCCAACCATTCTACCCCACGTGACAGAATGCCTAGGTCAGAGCCCTGCTTTGTGACACCTTCATGAGGAAACCGCCGGTTCAAGGCATCGAAAAGATTATTAAGAAACAATGTGAATTCTTGCGTGGCTTCAGTGTCTCCCAGACTGCGCACACCACGGTTTCTGTAAAATTCAATACCTGCTGCCATCGAGCGACTGAACACTTGCGTGGCAAGCTTTACCCGCATCTTTTCACAGTTGCTTGGATAAATGTGGGAATGTGTTATTTTTGGACACACCTTCAAGGCTCCAACATTCGCTTGGTCTTCTTTATAAACTGCTGCATAGTCCTCCCACCTAATCCAACGTCCCTCCTTTTTCAGGTACCTTTGTTGCAAAAGACGGTTCCTGATGCATTTAAAGAGGTGTGGAGCATCAGAAAATGCAAAAACTTTTCGTGTGGGGTCGCTTGGATGTGTGAAGGAGTTCCGGCAGGCTTCTAGTGACCCACTTATACCCAGTGTTCGCCACATAGTCCTGTTTGTCGAAGCTCCATCACAAACAAACCCATGAATTTTTGCTCCAGCTTCCTCCATAAGTAAAATTGCCTGAAGGAGCAACTGTGCAAGAATAGTACCCCTCGTGGCACCTTTTGCTGCAAAAACACCTATTGGCTGAGCATAACTTTCACCAAAAGGGCAGAACATAAAAACAAGAGCATGGTCTGCAAGCTCGGTACTGTTTTCCGTCTCTGATGCCAGACCGACGTAGGTCATTGTCTTTGAGTTGACAGCCTTACTTTTACGGACTTGCATCTCATCAAAGATGATAATACCGTGCCGCTTGAAGTCATCTTTCTTTTCAAGTTTCTTTTTTAAGGCTATGAAGAACTTACTATCAAAGCCTGTTTTAAAGCCCACCAATGAGATGTAGCGGTGTATTGTTCGTACTGAAGGCAAGGCGAGAATTTCACTCTCCATCAAGAATCTGTACCCTCCAGGTGACCTAATATGGAGGAGAAGGCAGAGCAAGATCCAGTCATCTGAGTATCTTCTACCGTTTTTTGAGCGAGCTTTGCCTGCAGCTACACACTCTTTCAACACCAGCTTTTGCGCTTCAGGAAGGTTTGCTTCTCTGGAAAGGCGTTCGAGTGTTTCATTACTGATTTCTAGTAGTTTTGATTTGCAGTTAGCCAATTCTTGTTCAAGATTATGTTTTTGTTTTTGAAGCCGCACTTTTGACTTGTAGCAGGCAATCCTGGCGCGCCGCAACATTTCAATGCGTGTTTTTTTCGATGGACTGGCCGGAATGCGAATGTGTTTCAGTTGAGAATTCTTTTTCTTTCGTGCAGCATGAATACGAAGTACATCTTTTAACTTAGCACATGCATTGCAACTTGTACTCTCTGTCACTAGTAGGCAACGGTTGTGCCGCCAGGTTCCACATTTGTCAATATATGCGCACTCGGGGCGTATATTATTGTACATTTCACCACTGGGACCACCTGCACACACATGCATTTCATGAAAGACCCGTACTGCACACTCTATATCAGCTAGGGAATTCATGGGCAAACCAGAACTTATGGTCTGTACGTTAACAAAACGGCCATAAACAAAACATTTCACTGACAAGGAGTCATTATGTGATGTGGTTACTTCTAGTACTTTTCTATGAAAAGGCGCCTGGTTACTCTCTTTCGGCAATTCTAGCTCACTGAAAACAACAGATTTAACCCCAAATCTGTCAGAAACTTGGACTGCCCAGGCTTCACTTGGGAGTTTAAGGCTGGAAGCACAGCCTGACAGAGCGGAAATTGTCATTTGCTGTCCTCCGTCCTGGAGGAACAGGGACTCGGTGGGTCGCTGCTCTTGCGTTGGTCCATGACTTCTCTCTTGCTCCGTAGTTTTTTGAGATGAGGAAGAAACTTGTTGCTGAATGAAAAGAAATGATAGAATTAGGAATGTTTCTGCCGTCCGAACTAAGCCAAAGTTTCGTTTACGTCATCTATATTATGTCATTACTTCTCTTAACAAGTCGGTGTTATATGTTTCTTACTATTTTATTATTTCTTATTAATCTAAAATTTTCCTGTTACCAACCTCTTCTTTAACGCCTGAACGGCGCTGAAATTAAATAAATGAATGTGCACTTTCCGGATGGCACCTAATAGTGAGCAAAGCTTATGCGATTACTAGCACACTGTGCTCTTAGATGTCCAATGAGATCCTGGCTAATTAATTATAATCAAATAAATATACTGAAGGGAAGAAAACACGGCTGCAGCAACCGTATCGTATTTACGATAATTTCCGCTCAGTAGGTATTGTAGAACAATATCATGATTTGTTGCGCCTAGTGAGCTTAGGTGAAGCGGCTGGAGGAATGCCACCTGAATTTAAAACAGGAAATTACCTTTTCAGCTGTGTGACTAGGTGCGTCGGCAGTGCATGTGCCACTCAATGTGTCAGTATCGTGTTGAAAAGGATCCTTTTCTTCACGTGGAGGGGGCGCGACGCTGCTGAAATCCAAGCGTGGCCTCTTACAAGGCGCGTCTGTTGATTCGGCATCAGAATATTTTGAACTCGTTGTGTCAACCAGCAATAAACTTGGTGTATTTTCAACGGCCAGGTGTAGCTCTTCAGAAGCATTCGACGCTTCTGGCTGTCCTTGCTTCTTAGGCTTCTGAGAAGTCGGCGGCAGAGCCTGCCGTTTCCGCGGAGGTTTTCTCGTTTTTTGCTGCACAGTCAAGTATCCTGGGCAATTCGGGAAAATGCTAGGCACAGCGTCGGGTGAGAGCACCGGCTTCTTTTGTGCGTGCAGAAGGACGTTCCCCTTGTATTCCGCGTGATATGTTGCAGAGATCACTTCATTCGGGAAGTGCTTCGCGCACACGTGGTCGGTAGGCTGCAAAACTCTGTCTGCTCTCGGAATCGCCCGTCGCCACTTTTCTAAACGTTCGGGTTCACGCGGAGCCTTGAAAAGCGACACACGCTCCGTGCATGTCCGATACCCCGACTTGCAATTCGGTACAAAGCACTTCTTGCCCATTTTGAAGCGCAGCAAGCCTGAGCGCAACTAATTGCACTCGGCGTCACATGACGCGGCGTGGTATACGTTGAGTGAATCCCAGCAGAATACCAATCAGCCGAACAATGCACTCACAGGACTGACAGGCACAACCAAACACTTTTCGAGAATCCGGAGAAGCCTTCACACACACACACACACGAGTTTCAGCAAGTACACTTCTGCACCTATACCACGTGTATTCACCCCGCGCGTGGCGTGAAAATTTCTGAACGCACCCGAGCGGGCAGCGCGGGCCCCTGGGCTCCCATACTACAGCGCCATCTGTACCCTTGCGGCGAAAACTACCGCCGATTCAAGGTCATCTGCGAACACAATCTGCCCGCGCGTTCTCTCTACGGGGAGCGGCGAGTGTCAGCACCTAAATTACTCTTACACCGTGAGGATGGTGGGCAGATTGTTCTAGAAAAACTGGCCACCCTGTACACGCAATGCCTCATTTCCTCGAGCGTACCGGAATCTTGGAAGAACGCTAACATAATCCTAATCCACAAGAAAGGGGACGTCACGCACTTGAAAAATTATAGACCAATCAGATTACTGTCCGTTGCCTACAAAATATTTACTAAGGTAATCGCAAATAGAATCAGCAATTAAGGAATATCATTGGGACACCTCATTAACACTAAATCATTTACAAGCATACGAGAAGCTAACTGGCATATTTAAATCAATTTATGCTAAAAGCCGAAAGATAATTACTATGAAAAATAGGAAAATCGAGAAACCATGGATTACCAATGATATTAAAGAGTTAAGTTACATCAAAGAAAAGCTGTGGCGCCGAAGTAGGGCTAATCAATCAGACGTGCAGTTAAAAGAAGAATTTAGGCAAACAAGAAATAAGCTAACAGCTTCACTAAGGCTAGCAAGGAATAAATACTATAGTAATAAGCTGAACGAGTGTAAATTTAATTTGAGAAAATCGTGGAACATAGCAAATTCCCTAACAGGCAGACAAACGAAACGCAGCATAGACGAAACCATAAGAAATAGTTTCCCTAGAAGACAAGTGGATGAAATAGCAAACGAATTTAATAACTGCTTTGCTAATACTGTTCAGAACCTTAAGGAAAATTCCCCTAGGGGTACAGGAGACATAACAATCAAATCAAACGTCAACTCTGCATATTTGATTGAGGTAACTGTTCTCGATGTTTGGGATGCAATAAGGTCATTTTCCATTACTACAATGCCAGGATATGATGGGATTAGATTTCGTGAGATATTTTTCAACTTTGCTTGTTTAAAGAGTGTGCTGCTATATATGTACTCTGAAGTTTTTAGGACGGGTCAGATTCCCAACGCAATGAAAATAGCTTTGATTAGGCCAATTTACAAAAACGGCAAAAGGCAACAGTGCAACAACTACAGACCTATAGCAATCTTGCCGACATTGTCGTGTGTTCTAGAAAAGCTTATGCACAAGAACATGGTTTCCTTTTGCGAAAAGTTTCATCTGTTGTCTAATTCACAGTATGGGTTTCGTTGCAAGAAAAGCACAATCACACTACTAGAGGACTTTGCAGACGTAGTCAACAGTGAAACAGATAAAAATAAGATAGTAATTGGGCTTTTTTTAGATTTGAAAAAAGCTTTCGACACGTTAGATCACGAAATACTCCTTGAAAAATTAGCTCAAATAGGATTCCGCGGGCCTTTCATAGAGGTTTTTAAAGACTACTTCAAAAATCGTTATCAGGTCGTTCGAATTCAAAATATAGACAGCGAGTTAATACACATAAAGCATGGAGCCCCACAAGGATCCGTACTAGGCCCACTACTATTTAATTTGTATGTGAACGATTTAGCCCATCTAGCGCTAAACTCAAAGTTATACCAATTTACGGATGATACTGCTTTAATATTACCCCATGAAAATGTTAATGAATGCGTTACTTTGTTACAGGATGATATATACAAAATAATGGCATGGTTTGAGAACAACTGCAATATGTGGGAACAAAGCAAAAACACAGTTAATCTGCTTTCACAGCCCGCACAAAAAAGTGCAGCTAACTGCACATCTATACCTGCATAGTAATTACTGCATTGGATGCTCTTGCCAAAGTATGCAGTATGCCACAAAAATAAAGTACCTGGGTATTATTTTCGATGAATATTTCTCATTTGTCCATCACATACAATATGTAGCTAAAAGACTCCGAGCAGTATTTGCAGTCATGTACAAAATCAGATCAGTATGTGACGTTCGGTTAAGAAAACTCACATATAAAGCTCCAGGGGAAACCGTATTACGATATGGCATTACGATCTACGGACTCGCTTCACCATATAGGCTAAACGTGTTAAATAGAATAATACAAAAAATAACGAATAATATAGCATACGGAACAAACAGCAATTCCATCGGCAACAGTGAGCTGATGGCAGAACATAGTATATTAGATGTTAAACAAGTTTTTCTCTCCGTGATACTTACGAAGCATTATTTCGATGAATCCTTTAAAACAAAAAACGTCAAGACCCGCGATCTGCGCAAGACTGAAACATTCGTTCGGGCTAAGGCATTCACGAACTACGGTAAAAGAATGCGATCATTTTATGTACCGTTCTACTTTTATAAAACACAAGTTCCCAAAGTATCGTCATTCAGGAAAATAAAAGATTTTGTGCGTCACACGGTTCTGACAAGTGACTGGGAATAGCAGAAGCAAAACATGTGCCAGGAATTTTCTGATGAACTTTCGCTAGCAATTGTATAAAGCAGACTAGAG
Source organism: Dermacentor andersoni (assembly GCF_023375885.2). Lineage (NCBI taxonomy): Eukaryota > Metazoa > Arthropoda > Arachnida > Ixodida > Ixodidae > Dermacentor > Dermacentor andersoni. The sequence continues at coordinate 116,142,239 of NC_092821.1, read as the reverse complement.
TATTGTGTTCTTTCTATGTGTATTTTTTTTTACTTTCCGATAGTGTTTGATAACTGCTACTTTCCAACACATTGACAACTGTATATGATGCAATAGAGGAATGTGCTATACATTTATTTTGCTGCTATAACCCCGTAACAATATGTCTTTGCTTAAACTATGGCTCGTGCAGGAACAAAATGCAAGAAATTAGACGAGCGATGGAGGAACAGGGGGAAGGCATGGAAGGAAAGGAAGGTTAGAAAATGTGTTCTTGTGTTGTGCCTTGTTGAAGGCAAATACACAGTGGTCCGCATAAAAGCATCGGCGCTTTCGCGGACTACAGGTTACTCTTTGTGGCGCATACAAGAAATTTATTTTTGCTATTGTACATTTTTTTCTCTGTTCCTATTGTCTTCTCTGTTCCTATTGTCTTCTCTGTTCTTACAGCACAAGACTGTGTGATTTGGGCCAGAGCACTGCCCAGTCCCGCTCAAAAGCATCGTTGCTTTGGCGGGCTGAGAAAATATTTGACTGTATGTTTTATGTCCTAATAAAGAAAGAACACCTTAGACTTCTGCCAAGGAAAGGACCAGGCAGGATTCCGTAAAGGCTACTCAACAATAGACCATATTCACACTATCAATCAGGTGATAGAGAAATGTGCGGAATATAACCAACCCTTATGTATAGCTTTCATTGATTACGAGAAAGCGTTTGATTCTGTCGAAACGTCAGCAGTCATGGAGGCATTACGGCATCAGGGTGAAGACGAGCCGTATGTAAAAATACTGAAAGATATCTATAGCGGCTCCACAGCCACCGTAGTCCTACATAAAGAAAGCAACAAAATCCCAATAAAGAAAGTCGTCAGGCAGGGAGATACGATCTCTCCAATGCTATTCACAGCGTGCTTACAGAAGGTATTCAGAGACCTGGATTGGGAAGAATTGGGGATAAGAGTTAATGGAGAATACCTTAGTAACTTGAGATTCGCTGATGATATTGCCCTGCTTAGTAACTCAGGGGACCAATTGCAATGCATGCTCACTGACCTGGAGAGGCAAAGCAGAAGAGTGGGTCTAAAATTTAATCTGCAGAAAACTAAAGTAATGTTTAACAGTCTCGGTAGATAACAGCAGTTTACGATAGGTAGCAAGGCACTGGAAGTGGTACGAGAATACATCTACTTAGGGCAGGTAGTAGAAAGGGCTGGGGTTCGTTTGGCAGGCATTCTCAGATCATGAACAGCAGGTTGCCATTATCCCTCAAGAGAAAGGTGTATAACAGCTGTGTCTTACGAGTACTCACGTACGGGGCAGAAACCTAGAGGCTTACGAAAATGCTGCTACTTAAGTTGAGGACGACGCAACGAGCTATGGAAAGAAGAGTGATAGGTGTAACGTTAAGGGTTACTAAAAGAGCAGATTGGGTGAGGGAACTAACTCGAGTTAATGACATCTTCGTCGAAATCAAGAAAAAGAAATGGGCATGGGCAAGACATGTAATGAGGAGGGAAGATAACCGATGGTCATTAAGGGTTACGGACGGGATTCCAAGGGAGGGGAAGCGTAGCAGGGGGCGGCAGAAAGTTAGGTGGGCGGATGAGATTAAGAAGTTTTCAGGGACGACATGGCCACAATTAGTACATGACCGGGATACTTGGAGAACTATGGGAGCGGGCTTTACCCTGCAGTGGGCGTAACCAGGCTGATGATGATGATGATGAAGCGTACTGCGTGGTTGCTGCAGGTGTTCTGGCTTGCGTGAGTCGCTGAGCACTTCACGCTGTGCGGCTCTGCTTGGGTTCAAGTTGCCGGATAGGGTCACCCGAATCTTGGCGGCCGGAACGGCCCAAGGTCGTGCTGGTGCCTCGGCAGTTGTAAACAATGTTCTGCGGTTGCCTAGCAGAACACAGCAGTGTAAAGCAATTTTTTTGCAAGTTGTTTAAAATAGCCTTTTAGTAATTCGAAAAGATATGGTGCCTATCAGCCGTGGCCAAAGAGGCTTTGCATGCGGGTAAAAATATCACCACGGAAGAACACGCTTTTTCTACGCATAGATTGGTGATGGTTTGGACTGGTTGGTTTCCCATTTTACATTGTGTGGTACAGCGCGGAAAAGGGACCAAGGGACGCAAGAAAGGCGAGGATAAACGCCTACTGCCAACTGAAATTTTATTGCCTGGCGCAAGGTGTTATATATATAAAAAAACAGAGTTAAAACGACATAAAGATATACATGTAAAAACAAACAATACAAATGAAAAACAAAAAATAAAAGATTTTGAAGATGCCATCACCGCTCACTGTTCGCGCTACCCTTGTCTAAGAATGCTAACTGCCTTCGTGATAAGGCCAGGGATGGCTTGCTCATGCACAGGCATTCATCACGTGCCATGCTAGCCGGTTCAATGATGAAGCACGTTCGATCATCCCTGTGTGTGAGATTACTTGTGTTTTTGCAAGAAGATCGGTGCAACCGAATGCGTTACAGTGCAGGTCTTAGAAGCGTTCTTTTCTATTCTTAACGTTATTCGCATGTTCACGCAGACGATCGTTCAAACAGCTGCCTGTCTGACCCGCGTAGCAGGCGCCGTATTTCAAGAGGATTCTTTACACAGCTTCTTGTACATAATCCACGTAACGGTTGCGATGCCTGACTTCACACTGGGCTTTTCTTTCTTGACAGGGGTTCTTTTTTTTTGATAACGAACAAAGCTTGTGAGGGGCAGAAAACACAGCACGTATAGCAACCCTCTCACCGATTTTTTAGAGACGATGAGCGATTTGATGCTTGTAGGGAATCACCGCGACCTGAGGTCCTTTTCTGTGGTCTGCTTTTTGGTGACTGTCGCTTCGCGTTTAGGTTTTCTTATTCTGCGGATTGGCCTCAGCTGCTGAGACGAGTAATCCGTCAGGATAGACCTACGCATTCAGGCGTGTAACTTGTGCTCGAAAACTTCCATTTAGTCTGTGGTGACAGGACCGGTCTAAACCGTTTGAGACGCAGGCCTGAACAATAGCCCTCTTTACTAGGTTACTGTGTGCTGACGAGAAGGACATGAACTCTGCATGCGAGTGACAGCGTTCCCATCCCTAATAAATGCTGTAAATTATTAGAAACCGTATTTTTTAATGAGTCGTTAGCTTTGCTTGCTGGAAAGGGAAGCGATATTGAGACACATACCATTCACGTGCATTTCACGCGACGTTGATAAAAGACTCTGCCGAAGGGGTCTCTAAAGTCTACAGGTTTTTTTTTTTTTCAGGGTAAAAAAAGTGCATGACGTTTACAGTGGAAACTTAAAACAATGTGGAAGTGAGAAAAAACGGATGAGGCAGCCGCTGCTGGTACTTGTAATACGTTTGTTCTCCTGTTGTCAGGTTTTGCACAAAAAGCACAGTATGAATTAAAAGCCGTGGACGTCCCCGCCAACAATGATGCAGTAAGCTATTAGCCCCAGTAAAATTTCAAGTGAAAAGATCTAGGAAAGTCAAAAGAAACCTGAAATGATTTGGGTGACGAAGCTTTGGTAATGACACTTTAGGTGTTTGTAGGGGGGGGGGGTAGGGGATGGGGCTTCGGCAGCGCCCGGGGGTAGGCTACTACACCCCCGCCCCCCCTCCACCGTGAAAAGTCTGGCGGGGGCTGGGGCCTCAGTCGGCGCCTATAGAATAAGACATAACAATAAAAAGATGTCCGTGTACCGTGCATTTGGGTGCACGTGAAATATTCGCTGGTGGTTAAAATTATTCCTAAGGCATAACTCGTAATCAGACCGTGTTTTTTGCACGTATAACCCCAGAATTTATCATCTATATTTAATAAGCTTTCGGCAACTTTCTGCTTACTAATGCAGCAAAATGATGCTGCAATCTAAATCTAGAACTAATAATGTCAGGCGAATATACGCAGCAGTTGATTAATCAAGCTTCAAATAAAGAAAAAACCTAGAAGTTCGAAAACAGCCAATCTGTATTATCTGTGTAGTAACGCTGCATTTAAGGTGAGTCATGTGACCGTACAATAAGTCGCAGGCCCTGGGTGCTCTAGGCAGGAAGGCCGCAACGCCGGTAACTAATGTGCGAAGCTCCTTCCCCTCCAAGTGCTACGGGGGCGGAGGTGCGCGCTCATAAGCGCGGTGATTTGCCACCGGGCGCCTGCTCGACGCTCCACAGCTGCTACGTACCGCACGTGGTCTGCAAACATGCCTCGACTAAGTAAAGTGAGCGTTGCTTCTCCATCATGCGCCAGAACAGCCAGAGACAGGCAGCACCACCCTAAACTAACGGAAGACAAGAGCGGTTAGCCTGTAGAGGCGCATAATTGCCGCGCGATCTGGTGCTCGAGACACTTTGCATGAAATCGCGGGCTTCTTTCGCGCTCGGAAAGACAATCTTATGTAGCACGTACAGAACAACAGAAAGCTGGATCGGGAATTTTTCATGTTGCACTAAAATTTTCTCATTGACTCGAGAAGTTAATGAATTAAGACTAATCTAATTGGGCCGCATGACAAACAATAAATTGAGTATCGACAAGCGACGGCAAGCAGCGTTACTTTGGTTCTGTTGAGTTACGTGGCATTCACGTATTTTTAAACTCTGGGTTAGGTCGGACACCCTGCACAATGCGTTGCACCACGACAATTCCCTAAAAAGGTATCCTTTTTTTTTTTTCGCGCAGACAAAATGGCGAATCCGAGGAATGCTCGAAGACCTGTTGGAGCTCCGTATATCACTTACTTCCTGGCCAACCTGGAACGCACCAGGGGCTTTTTCTCCGGGAAGCTCATCGACTACCGCATGCCGTGCACGGCTTCTGAAGATAGAACGTGCCAGATTGTTGCCAACCTTAGCGTATGGAACGAGTTCCTGTGGCCGCTTGACCTGGAACTGCGCGAGCTACCAGAAACAGGGATGCAACTGGGTCTGATAAATTTTCCCAGTAACTCCCGTTCCAAACTTATGAAAGACCGAATGCATCACGGAGCCGCAGTTCTGTACTGGCTTCTTAGCACCCATCACTGCGTCGCACGAATGCACATTGGGAACACGTTCGCTTTTAGGGAAACGGCTAAATTGTGCTTGCCGGTGCTTTTCGAAACCCTTGACGAAAATTATTCATTGAAATCCGTCGTTTTTGATTTCCGAACTGTAGTGGAATTGAAATCCGAGGAAATGGAAAAGCTTGTCGAGCACATTTTGTCTCCAAAATGCCTGGCGGAAATTGAGCTGCCGCGACAACATTCCTCGCTCTGTGTGCATAACGTTTCTGCTATTCTTCGAAGCACGGCAACGTTGACTGTACTCGACTGTTCCGTGATATGTCAGGTAGAAAGCACGCTAGCGCGCCGGTTCTTCACAGCACTGAGAATGAACTCGACACTGCGTGATTTGTCGTTAAGCCTAGCGGTAATAAGCGCTGATCCGGCGTTGTTCGCTGAATTCCTTAGTGGTGACGCCCGGCTACAAACTTTGAGAGTGGTCTCTACCTACGCTGTCTTACCTGATGATCGCTTAAGATGTATGCTGGAAGGTATGGTGAAGAACCGGTCAGTCTCGAACTTGCAAGTCGAGAATATCGCTTGGGATTTTGAGAGCATTGAGCTTGCATCGAAACTGCTTGCTGAAAACAGAGTTTTGCAAAGCTTTCATGTGTCTTCGCCCAACTATGTGCTGGATGAATCTATAGGGTTGAGTGTAAGACTCACAATGCCGCCCAACACCTCTTCTCTTCAGGATGCCATTGCGCGTAACAGCAGGTTACAGTACATGACCTTGAATTTCAGCATGTGGACTGCTGAACACTGGGCAGCTTTTTTCAGTGTTTTGTCAAAACACACAAGCCTCAAGATGGTGACCATCATTATTGGAGACAGAGAAGAATACCGTCTTTTGCTTGACGTCGTCAAATCCCTTCAAGAAAGTGGCTGGGAAGAGAAGGTTTCCTTCAAAACTCGCTGTATTGTCGACAGGCTGACTGTTTCTGATTGCAAGTATTTTCGCGAACTTAGCCTAACGGTATTGGACCGAACAAAAGACATAATGTTGCCACTTTTGCAGCAGTTGTCCACGCTTACGCGCTTGAAAGAATTAAGCCTGACCCTTCGCACGTGGGACAGCGTAATGTTTTACGCCATTTCTAAATACATATCAATGACGTCGACCCTCCGAATGCTGTACCTAGACTTGTGCACGAGAAACCATGCGCCTGAATTAATCGAGTGGTGGCCAGCACTTTCGAGATCACTTCTGCTCAACAAGAGCATTGTTGCGCTCAGCATTGGTGTTTATGTGGAAAGCAGCCAGAACATCGAACTGCTCGGTGACGCAGTAATGCGAAGCCAGACTATCCGAAAGCTCTGCTTGATGCCATTTGATCCACTTGCACTCGTCGGCTTCCTTCGAGGTCTACGCGCAGATGTATTGAACAACTACGCGCTATGCCGTGTCACCGTGGACTTTCGCATAACCCCTAATATTGTGGCGGACTGGTTCGCCGTGTGCGACACGTCACGGCGAAACTCTGGCTTTGTAGCCCGGGCAGCGCAGTTCCTGAATCATGCACGGTGTGACAGGTAAGGACGGCGCCCTTCCTTCATTATCTTCAGAATAGTGAGATATTCAAGCATTTTTTACCTGTGCACTGATGTAACTCGTCATCGAGGCCTAGATAATGGACCAGTGCAGCGCTTTTCATTGTCTTAATTATTTTCTTTGTATTCAAGTTATGTTTTCGAGTGCTAGAGAATGCTGGAAGTATAGATGTTCCAGCTATTGTAGCCCGCATTCAGCGTCTTTTGTTTATTAGTACTGGAGGGCGGAGAACTCGCCCACGAATTTCAGGCTGTTCTCACACAAGGACATTGGACGCCCACCGGGTGCGCGAGGTAACTGAAAGCACGGCTTCTACAGTGGTTCACGGCTTCTACCGTGAAGCACGGTAATATTCACGGCTTCTACCGTGAATATTACCGTGCTTCTGTGGAAGCACGGTAATATTGTAGTTCTGTCTGTCCCTAGGTTAGTCTTCACCAGCCCTCTGTGCCGCATTCACCAACCGACTCTGGCGCATCTACGACTTTTATTTCAGATTAGCAGCTTCTAGTCATACCGTGGAAATTAAGCGGTACGCTGTTCTAGTCTCCTTACATGCCGAGCACCGTGAGTGTGAGTGCCATAGTCTCGAATGTGGGGCAATTCATTTTTATTTCAGGGTAGGTATAGGTTTCATTACTAGGCCATTACTAGAGTTTAGTACTAGGCAAATTATCATCTGTGACAAAGAGCAATAAACGCTGCCAATAATTCTGCTCCATTCAAGTGGTTGGGTTTCTCTTGCCGGTGGAGCTTACCAATCAGAAGCCCCACAAGTTAATTATGCTCATTCACGAGCACGTTACAGTGTCAGCCGCCGAGCTTACTGCGCCCGATGTCATTATAGATGCCAGTTATTCATTTGTTTCCTCAGCGCCTGCGCGTCCCAAGAGTCGCTGGCTGTGAATTTCGGCGGCCACATAACCCTCAATGTGGCGACCTTGTTTGCAATATTTTAACCTGCATGTATCGCTGCTAGGTACGGCTGGCGTCATTGACGGGAGGCTAACAGTCACGTAATGGTAATGCTTATCTAAAGGCTGCTGTTGTAGACACACTACACATCCACGCGATCTAATCCGAGCATGCAACCGTTATCGAATCCAAATTGAGTTAATAATTCAACCTGAAGATGTTATTCGACACACACATGAAACATTGGTAAAGAGAATGTGACATAAAATGAAAACGAATATATTGAGTTGTGTGAAAAAAGTTGCTATTTTTGAAGTTGCCATTATGTCGTCAAGTATGTCGCATTTGCGGTAGAGCGGCGCGGAATATCCATTAATATTGAAAAGAATTACGAGGTTTTACGTATCAAAAGCACGTTCTGATTATGAGGCACGCTGTAGAGTGAGACTCCGGAAATTTAGACCATCTGGGTTTCTATATCGCGCTCCTAAATCGAAGTGCACGGGTGCTTTTGCATTTCTCCCCCATCGAAACGCAGCCGCCGTGGTCCGGATTCGATCCCGCCACCTCGTGCTTAGGATCCCAACACTATAGCCACTAAGCAGCCACGGCGGGTACCCCTGAAGATCCTCCGACGCGCTGGTTTTCCGAGACCGATTTCTCGAGATGAAACGTATGTGCTGCTGGCCGCCAGCTAGTTAGGACGCGATCGAGGCGGCACCAGCGTCTGCTCTTAAACATCGTATCCCACAGTCTGCAAGTCGGCCGTGGATCTCGGCGCCAGCTAGGCGCTTCTTCGCTTTAAAATAATGCGAATGTATTAAAGGTTCTTTGGTTGGTATAAGCAAACAAAGATTTCCACTATCGCTGGATGAAATGTGCATGACTAGTGCTGTGGATACAGCCGGCATGCGGGCTGCCTGTTGCGTTGGTGCGGGTGGTGTTGATGGTGAACGCCGCAGCTATTTTAGTGAATAAAGTGTTGCACTTGGAACAAGGCACGTGATAATTTGTGCCTGTCACAAATCTAATAAAGATAGGGATTCAACCTCCGTGTATTTGCCGCCGAACTTTTCTGCTCTTGCTAGCGAACGTGGTGTAAACACGGCTGACGTAAACTATGAAACGGAATGGAATTTTTGGGTTTCACTTGCCAAAGCCACGATTTGATTATGAGGCACGCGGTAGTGATGGCGCCGGAGTAATTTTAATCACCACCGGTCATTACCGTGCCCCCATTGCACGGTACATGGGCGCTCTTACATTTTGCCCCCATCGAAATGCGGCTGGGATTCCACACCGCGACATCGTGCTTTGCAGCAGAGTACCATAGCTGCGAGGCCTCCGCGGCAGGTTGCAACGAAACTGTCAGATGCGACTAGAAGTGGTCGAAAATGTCATAAACGGGTTCTCGTGGTGCCTCTAGCGAGCTAGCTGAACCACGAAACTTGTGTTTAGTAGACGGGGGAAAATAACGAACGACGCGCAAGAAAATCGAAGTGTGTGTGTGTCTGAATTACAAACTAACTGAAAATTTCTCAACCCTTTTTTTCCCCTGTTAAGAGGCGTTATATCAAACGCTTACAAAATTTCCCGCCTGCCTTGAGAGAGCCAAAGCGGTAGGGATTCTTCGTTTCGGTATATGTGCTGAGAATGGCGGCTATCTTAACTGTTTTAGCTCTCTTAACTAGAGTCAGTGAAATGCATATCGAGTGGGAGTCAGCTAAAGCTTTCCTAAGTTTAATAAATAAATATCTACCGAGCGTACTTATGACAAGCCGATCTTTAATTGATTTTCTTGACGGAAAAGTATCTTAATACACAGTGAATTGAAACTAAAATGTACAGTTTCGCAAGAATTACCAAACCGTTTGTTATCCCCTCTTTCCCAATGTCGCGAAAGAACTCTTCGTCTCGCTGTTTTTCATATTTGTTGAAACTGTGGGGCATGTTACGCGTAATGCGAACAATTACTGAACCGTCCTTTTCTCCCCACGTTTTCTCCCCACGTTAATGCGTTATCTGGGGTAAGTTCCAAGTGTGTTTGTTTATTACAACCATGCAGTATATTACAAATATTCAAACGCTCAAGAAAAGATTTTTTTTCTTTTTTATGCGAACGGTGAGGAATTCAATTCGAACACCTTCCTGGGTGAACAATAATTCGTACCGACAACAAATTTGCTCTAAGGAAGGGCCAGGACTAGAGCCAATTCATATGTAATTCATATGCAATAAACTACAGCATTTAGGAAACAAAATTTTTACAAGTGCGTGAAAGCGTTACAGTGCTGTTATCTTCAATATTTACCTATGTCCCACGCGGTACGTGATACCAAATTCACATTCAGTGGAAATGGGCACAATGTCGGAGGTGAAGCGTGAGGACAGTTTAACGTCTCTGGCCTCATTAATGATGATCGTAGCAAATAACTGGTAACCTTGTAACTTTTATCTATGATAATGGATGCAAGGTTCTTGAATGACCTAGATGAGCTGAACCAACAACCAGTTTTACATTTTGTGAAATGATGCTCTTGATTAAGCTACATATTCCGTTAGCGCGAAGTACAACGCAAGTGCTGGATGCTCTCAATGCTCTCAGTGCTTGCAAGTCTGGAGGAAGCACCATGGCTCTAACGCAGCCGTAGTGACGTCAAAAAGGCCGCCGTTTACTCTAACCATATAAGGTCACGTACTGCGACGTGGTGCCAACGACCACTGGCCCCTGGGTCATGCCAGGAGACCAGCGCGCATCACCAGCTGTTGGGAAGCACTGAGACAGCCTTCAGACGGCAGAATGACGGCAGCCGAATGCACCTGCGGGGCACTTGCTTGCACTTTGGTTTCACGGCGCTTTGCTGCAGTGTGCACACACACTGTTCACTCTCTCCCTCTTTCCGTTTTCTGTAGCCCTTTCCTTTCCACTAGTGTAGGGTAACAAACCGGACGGTCGTCTGATTGCCTTCCTTTTTATTATCTTTACTTTTCCTGTCTCTAGGAGGCAGGTAATAGGCGATGCGCAGTTCAGACTCTGTCGGTGAAAGACAACCTTAGGTAAATATTTCTTGAACAAGTGCTTGAGTTCGTTATATGCAGGTAACCTTTCAAATGGCGTAGTTTAGTTATAGGACCTAAAATACTCAGTGGAACTGTCAATCTTGTTTGGCAAACCTGAACGCGAGACCATTATCGGCGTTCGCTATTTTCTGCAATTTCGGCACGATGCAGGTCTTTAATGAAGGCTCTTAAGCAGCTGCGTTGACCGCCGGCGTCCTAGCTTCAAATTTCACGTAACTGTCTTCTTCTGACCCTTTGTCGTTCATAATTACCGTACGCGTTGCAGGGTAGCAGCCTACAGAACGCGCAGACTCGGACCTTTCTCATCATATTTCTCAATATACTCTCCGCCCCTGACTTTCGAAATCTTGATCACCTACCAAAGAAATTTAGCGCATTCTTATTAGTATTCTGATGTCTGTCGCGTCATATGGGTGCCCCCACTCTAGCATGTTTTGTCGCCTTATGCCAATGTAGTGCTTTCAGAGGCTGACTACCGAAAACGAACCCCCGTGCCCCGTCCCGACTAAGAAGCATTCACAGTCACATACGCCCAATCAAGCGTTGTTAGAACGTCTGCAAGGGCGTAGGCGCCCCTACGAATGCTCCCTACTCCCGAACTCGGCACGTTAATGCTCTGCAAGTCTTTCCTGATACTACTAGCTCTTGTGCCTCATAACGTACGTAAACACTGGTTGCCCGGAGAACTGGGCCTGTGTATGCTTAAAAGAAGTTTGTTACGCTGGAAAGGTCTGAAAACCAGGTGCGAGGCCAATCGTCATGATTGACACAGCGAAGACGACCGGTCATTGTAGAACGACAAGGAACAAGACTGACTACAGCCCCTGACGTTCTTTTGTGCGACAATGTATGAATTTTGAACTGAACTGAACTCGGGGGTTTTACGGGCAAAAATCACGGTTTGATTACGAGCCACGCCACAGTGTGGGGCCCCGAATTAATTTCGAGCAGCCAAGGCCAGTGGAGTCCTGAAATAAGGACACCACACAGTCAACCTCAAGAGCAACGACCTCGATGGATGAAATACATGTTTTCTCTCTCTCTCTTGACCAGCAAGATATCGTTAAGGTCTCCAATGCATGGGATGCGGGCCTTTTTGTTGCATTTCGCCCCGAAAGAAAGGCGGCCGCCAACGCCGAGATTTGATACCGCGACCTCTTGCTTAGCAGTGCAACACCATAGCCGCCATTGTATTGATTGTATCTATGAATTTCGGCGTGGTTAATAAGCTACTCTTAAGAGCTATAGCAGAACGCGCGAACAGAAGAACGTGGGAAAATTTATTATTTTTCGTGGCTCGAAAACAATGAAAGGACGTGTCCGTTCTGATTGCGCTTACTCTGTGTGAGCGGCTTCCACCTGTACTGAAAGCGACTCTACTGTCACGTTAACAGAGCTGATATCTTGCTGTCATATCCAGCGATTGGAAGAGAAGTTCGACATGTGAGCGACGTAAAGAGGCGAGGTCTACAGACATTTTTGTTTGCAATGTTCCTTGTCAAGAGTGCGTAGGGGTAGGAGCTGTAGAAGCAGAACCCCTTTGTTGAATGTGGGAGTTTACGGTAACATAAGGTGGTCTACGCACATATAGTCCCTTCGTCGCTTTTTGTTTGCTTTATGTCAACTGAAGGAAGAAAAATAATTGAGCGGAGAAGGTGGCTGTAACCTTACTTTCTAAAATAGTTTGTTTTCGCGTCTTAAACTGGCTCTGTTGGCTTTTCAGAAACACCATTACATTGTCATCTGAATTGTTAACATGACCGGGATGCCGATACTGCCCATGGGTCCAAATTAAATCCCGCTTCTCTTCCGAATGCAGGCTCTGCGCCGCTGGTCTGGACCGAGTGTCCCGTCATCCGGCGCTGTTGGCCGAACTTGCGGAAGTGCTGTCCATAGGCGAGGAAGAGGCAGCACGCAGGGTGCGACAACGGTTTCGCAACATCGAAGGTCTGCACGAATTCATGCGACTGACCGGTGTCGTCAAGCAGCGGGTCAGGTGTCAGCCGCGCGAGGACGGACGCGCGCAGCTGGACGACCTCAACAGCGAGTGCTGGTGTCACGTGAGGCGCTACCTGCAGCTGGACGACGTAGCGTTTGACTGAACGTTGCCGCCGGATCTGCAGGCACTTTTGGTTGCCACTTGAGCCACGGTCTGAAAAATCGCCAAAGTTGGCATATGTTCTTTCTGTGGAGGACGGTGTGCGTTTTTCCATACATCATACTCAGAACGTGGGATGGGTGAGAGCCCCGTGTATTCTTAGTAAGAATTCCACGTTCATTTTTGTTTGATTTTTTATCCTTTGCGGTAGTTCCTGCGAAAACGGCGTTTAATGTGAGGCTTAGCAAATATTCCATTATTGTGAGCAGAGTTATACTTTTGGTTACCGTGTGAACTTGGGTCACCTCCCGAAGGCCTGATGTTTACGCGTACTTTTTTTGCTTTCAATAAAGAAATTTCATTCCAGAAATGTTCGCGCCGCTTTCTCTACGCAAGTGGTACGACATGCAGCGTGTAGGATTACACCCAGATCTGCTTTAAAGGAAGGTGCCACAATGCGAGAATGTGGGTGTTGAACTTCGACTCAAGAGGTAAGGTGGAGGTTAAAGATGCAGTGATTTGAAACATGTCATTCCTCATTGGATGGATGAATCAGGAATAAATTATTTTGCCATCGGACGTATCTTCAAATCGAGTAACAGCGCTTCTGTAATATTTGGAGTTGTGGTGCAGAAGGCCTAACTTGTAATTGCATTGCAGTCGCAGAAGATGTGCTGTACCAGACGCCATCTGTTCGTCTTGATCATTACACCGCAAACAAGAAAAAACAAATTATGGGGTTCTCTAACGTGCAGCTAAATCTACGTACAGTGGTGTGCTCGCACTTCGCCCCATCGATATTCGGCCGCCGTGGCCGGGGTTCGATCCCCTGACCTTGTGCTCAGCAGCCCAAGACCATATATATATATATATATATATATATATATATGGGGTTTCGGGCTTTTGCGGTTGGCGCCCAACGTGGGGCCAGCGGCCTAACCAGCCTCTGGTCGCCGAATGTCCGGGCTGCTGCGTTGGGAACGCGCTTTGTTAACCGAGCCATGTCTCTTCTCCGTGTGCCGAATTCGTCTATTTTTCTCTCTTTCTGTCATACGTCGCCTGAGGGAAAGTAGCGTGGTAAGCGTATTGGACACCCGCTTTCAAGTTGCGTGCTGTGAATCGGGGACGAGGAATGGAGTCAAGTGGCCGCCGAGATGCTGCAGTCGTCCTCGGTTGCAGAGATCATGCGCGAACCGGAGGTCTCGCCGATTCGTACCGGGAGGGCTGACTATTCCGAAAAGTTCCTGCATGTGTTCAGCGGTTCGGCGAGTCCGACGGATTTCCATGGGTCTCTAGCATCATTATCATTTTGGCGGTTGCTAATTGCGCGGACTGCTCGGGAATAGTGCCTCTAAGGCCGACTAATTCTGCAAATATACGCGCTTTTGCTATTCTTGGCGCGGCTCATTGGCCTGCCCAGCAGTTCTCAGTTGATGCGCGCCTTTCCTCGCTAAAACTCAAGCCGTGATAGGTGACGCACTATTATCATGGCCTGTGTCACCGAAAATCGTCATTTAGACAGACCGGTTAGTGGTGGTGCCTTCTGCGCCATCAATTGAGGTGCAAAACTGGCAGCGCAATAGCCGAGCGGAGACAAAGGCCACAAAACGAGCCCGCTCCGCGAAGAGGCAAGCGCCCCGGACATCATACCGTCGCGCGCACGGAAGGGGACGAACCCCCCGCAACCCAGCGGCGATGACGGGGAGGACAGCCCGGGTGGAAAGCCAGCCGGGGGAACGAAACCAGCCACCCCATAGGGTGTCGGAATCGTCCTTTCGTATTTTTTTTTTAAACGGCCCGAAGAGCGTCGAAGGGACCGCAGAGTGATCCGTTTGTAAATTATTGTACATAGTTGTTCGACGGCCTCAGGGAGGCTGTGCGCCGTAGCATTGCTGGTATTGCAACGAGCGCGCGGGGCCGGATACAGCGTGCGTCGCTGTTGCCCCGGGTGGGTTCGCTCTGCGGGGTCACAACGAACTCGGCCGATGAAGATCGCGTGCCACCAGCTAAAACTGCAATGTGAAAGCTGCGTTTAAGGTGGTAACCCCAGGCGCCGGAGAAACGCGATTTAGCACCACTCCGGCAAGGTTCGCACGGTCATCGGAGCGCCAAGGTTTTCGTTCCTTCGATTCGCGCCGTGACTTGGCCCGGCGTGGAGCGACTTTTCGTCTATCGCCGAACCTTCCACGTCCGTTCATTACATAGACATTGCGTAGTCGAAGTCAATTTTGATTGGTGTCGCGGATGAACAGTGTGCGTCCGTGAAAGCAATATCCCCTATAACGTCGAAGTCATCACGCTGGTGAAGACCACGTTTACTGTGTCCGGCTGAACTCAGACGGAGTAACCATTTATACTGAGATGAGGCATGCCTATGTGGATCCACAACTTTGGATCAGCCACCTATTTCTCTTCAAAACGCTCTCAGCGATCCACTTCGCGGAAGTCAGGCAGTCTGCTATCCGTCTTTCCCTGTCCTTGTTTCCCCATTGTTCAATGTTTCTTGGTTAGGCTGCTTGTTTTTCTGTGTCTTACCTAGCCGTCTTCGTTTTGCTTTTGTGTATGTGTTTCCTTGGGTATGGTTTCTCTTGCTTTTATGTTGGTCGTTTATTTGTATCTATCAAAAGCGTGGCAGTTTGGGCGAGTTGGTATGTCATGACTGTTTCAGGCTTGTAGCGCAGCTCAGAAAGAGCAAAAAAGGAAGGAGGTAGGGGTAATCAAAGGGAACGGAAAACAGAGTGAGTGCTTGACTTCGACTAAAAAAAAAATTGCATCTATGTTTTGCGTTCCGAGAGTGTTTCGCGTGCGTTTTCACTGCCGTGTTGCGCAAACGGGCGACGTCGACCTGGATCGAAGCCTGGTGACGGCTGGGCTGTGGGCCGGGCTGTGCGGTCGCGACGATTGGCGCGGATCATGGCTGTACCATGGAGCGGACACCGCCATAAGCACCGGTACCAGAGGCCGTTGCCGGATGCTGTTGAAGTGGCTTGAAGTCACACGCGTGGAATGTGGGCTTGGTGTTTGGACTGCCCGGCGATTTTTCGCGTGGACATTCTTTGTACGTCGTCTGAACCGTGTATGCTATTTTATTTTGTTTTCATTGATGGTACAGGCCAAGATTTTGTTATTCTCCCTTGATCGCGTTTGTGTCCGAATGTCGTTATCTCTCTAAGCGTTTGTCTTTTACTGTTACTCTTATCTTTTCTACAATGGATGCTTTTATTGTGCATGTTCGCGTCAAAGTGTGTGTTCGTGTGGACTTCTTTTGTTGCTTTTGTGCACCCCAGACCTCTCTATTTAATTTATTCGAATGGCTTGCTTTTCTTCCTTTGACGTTTTCTCTATTTATCTTTTGGGGGCTGGTGATTTTAGGTTCTATCTGCCAATAGATAGCTCCGGTATTGCACTGTAATGACTATTTCTTCGTTCGTTGCTTTGTTTTCTTTTTTGACTGGCAGCGGATCCACCAGCCTTGCATTGACAGGGGGCATTTAAGGGGGAAGAGAGTGAGAGAGGAACATTTATTTCATTCCGGCCTCCTGTCCGGGGCTACTGGGTGTTAGGGTGGTGGTGAGAGGCTGCCGGAAACGGGGGCGAAGGTGCGACGTTGGTGGCGTCGACTCTTGATTGGGCTGGGTCCGCTTCTTGTGGTACTCCAAGCCCAAGCGCCATGGTGAGATCCGTTAACGCTGCCACATTATTTATTTATTTATTTATTTACATGTACCTTACAGGCCTTCGAGAAGGCATAGTGTAAGGGGGGAAATACGGTAACATATTAGTATGGAGTCGGGAAAGAAATAAACATCAGCAACAGAACATGCAAAATTAATACGTTAGCAAATACAATATGTAGAGCAATAACAGTAAATGGTAAACAATAACATAATAGCATAATAACATCGTAAACGTTTTTTCAGGTTATACAGTAATAAGTATTGTAAAAAAAAAATGGGAGCACTGAAATTCTTTAACATTGCAGAAAAAATGTAAGAAAATTACAAAAGACATGACGTGTTTAGACGGTTGAAACGGCATATTGATTGGTTAGTAGATTGCGAAATGCAGTGTGTTTAGTTTGGCATGCAATGGTATCTGGCAGTGCGTTCCATAAGCGGACCGCTCGGGGCAAAGCTGAAAAATTAAAAGCGTGCGTGTTGCCATAAATTCGGGTGTAGCTGAACTGATTGTTCAGTTGTGGTGACGTCGAGGATGCTTTCTTCAGGTTTGATAATGTTAGGCCAACTGTGTGAACAAATCTATGAAATAATAATAGAAGGGAAATATCACGGCGAGTAGTTAGTGGTTGCAACGAAAGATCGATTTTTATTTGGGTTACACTTGACTGGTTACTATAATTTTTAGAAATGAAACGGCTCGCTCTATTCTGGATGCTCTCCAGGAGTTCGATGAGGTAATTTTGATGAGGAGACCATATACAAGAGGCGTGCTCAATTTGTGGCCGTACAATAGTTACGTAAGCTAGTTTTCGTAGCGGTGAAGGCGCACTTCTTAAGTTGCGGCGCAGATATCCCAACGATCTGGAGGCGTTAGCTGAAATGGAGGTGATGTGTTTAGTCCATGAAAGATTGTGTGTAAGGAGCACTCCTAAGTAGTTATATTCTGTGGTGTGGTCAACTATGTTAGAATCCAGATGATAATAAAAGTGAGAGTTAACAGTTTTTCGAGAAAAGGAAACTACTTTGCACTTCGACACGTTTAGGGACATGACCCACGTAGCACACCAATCACTGATATGTGCAAGATCATCTTGGAGTGCCGCGTGGTCAGAGGGACAGTTAATCGAACGGTATACAACGCAGTCGTCAGCAAATAATCGTACCGAAGATGATATATTGTTAGGTAAGTCGTTAATGTAAATTAAAAAGAGAAGAGGACCAAGTACACTGCCTTGAGGTACACCAGAGGTGACGTCAGAGAGCCCAGAGGAAAAGTTAGCAACAACAGTGAACTGTTCGCGATTAGTAAGAAAGTTACGAATCCATGATAGGGTTAGTGAGTCGAGTTTAATTGCTGAGAGCTTTGATATCACGCGACTATGGGCTACGCGATCGAATGCTTTCGAGAAATCTAAAAAGATGCAGTCAATTTGTTTGTTACTGTTCATATCAAAGTGTAAGTCTGACGTGAATTCTAGTAGTTGGGTTTCGCAAGAAAATCCTTTTCGGAAACCATGCTGTTTCGGGTAAAAAAAGTTATTACATTCAAGATGAGAATATATATGGGATGCGATAATGTGTTCCAACATTTTGCAGCAAATGCATGTTAGTGATATAGGACGGTAATTATCACTAGAACTCTTGTTACCTTTCTTAAAGACAGGAACTACTTTTGCTATCTTCCAGTCTGTAGGAAGCATACCAGTTGTAAGCGATTGGTTAAAAAGGTGTAGCAGAATTTTGCTTGATATTAGTATTGCGTTTTTTAGTATTTTAGAATTTATACCATCTATACCAGAGGATGAAGACATTTTAAGGTTATCTATAAGATCGACTACGCCTTTTGAAGTGATAGTGATGGGTGACATGTACTGGAAATCAAAATCGGGAACAAAAGGTATGTTACAACTATCTTCTCTTGTAACATATTACGTGGTATTGGGTCAGCCAGCCACTCCTCTAATTTGTGTGGTCTTTTTGGTAGCGTCCTATGCATAGATTGAAGTGCGTGTTGACTTCCCGGGCAGTCCCATAGTGTATGGGGCGTATTGGGGTATCCTCCACACTGTGTGCACTTGGGGGAGCCCTCTTTTCCAGCTATGTAGTGTAGAATATTTTGTGTGGGTAGGCAGTGCGTTTGAGCTTGGCGCCAAGTGGCAGCGGCTTCGCGTGTTGAGGAGTGTGGTGGAGCTGGGAGAGTAGTTTCTTGTTCATGCCATTCCTCTAATTTTAGGCGTCGCATATTTGAAGCTATTTGTTTTAACTCTGTAGAACTGAGTGCTTCTGTCCACTGAAGAGGAAGTCCCGGAAAATTTGCGTGGGATAGAGCGTGGGCCTTTTCGTTTCCCTCGATGTTACAGTGGCTAGGTACCCATTGAATAGTGATGTGGTGTGACGGATTATCCGTCGTATCTCGATGCAGCGTTTCGCGGATGGGGTTGGGCAGGTTTCCCGTGAGGAATGCTCGGCATGCTGCTTGACTGTCTGTGAGAATGAGGATGATGGTGCGTGTGTGCTGTGACTGCTTCAGTTATTGTCACTGCTTCAGCTGTTACTTGGCTAGGGAGGCCTGTGTACAGGCCTTGGGTATACGCATTGGTCACGGCGTTGTATGTCGCCGTGCGGTGTGTTGTGGGATCCGTACCCGGGGATGCGTCTGTGTAGTAAACAGTTGTGTCCGGGGGGTTTTGTTGGGGGCGTTTTGCGCGTGCTTGTCTTCTTCCTTGGTCTGCTTGCGGGTCCATGTTTCGGGGGACTGGCAGCGTGCGAATGTTGTTAAGCGCTTGCCACGGTGGAGGTGGCAGCGTTATTGAGCCATGTTGTCTTGAGAATGTCCAAGATCTTTAAGCAGCGCTTGACCTTGGGGTGATCGTTTCAATCTATTTATTTGTGATTCTGTGTGGACGTCCAATAGCCTGCTAAGGTTTGGAAGTATGTCGGTTTGGCTTACTTTGTGATTTGGCGCGTATCTTTCAAGTCCTAAAGTGATTTTGTCGAGTTGCCTGCACAGGTTATCCAGTTTCGTGCGCTGCGTTTTTGTGAGGTGAAGGTATGGCAGCTGGTATAGAATAGTGGGTACTGCAAATGCTGCGGCTATTCTGCATAGCTGGTGCTCGCTAATTCCTTTGTTTCTCCGTGTGATGCGGTATAGCAGTCGTTTAAATTGGTGAAGTTCTTGTGTAGTTTTTTGCATCCAAGTGTCGGCCTTGCCATCTTCTTGGATGTGGAATCCGAGAATGCGAATTGTTTTGCGTCTTGGAATTGTTTCATTTTCAATTCGGAGATGGACGAGGTTGCGGTAGCGGTTTGCTGAGTGACCTCTTTGGTTCGTAACTACGATATATTCTGATTTTTCCAGTGAGATGGAAAGACGAATTTCTTTGAGATGGGAGTGTATGACGTCGATCGCTTGTTGTATTGTGCTTTCGATGTCACCTGGAGACCCTGCACGTGCCCCTAGTGTAATGTCGTCTGCATAGATGCTGTATCCTAGGTCAGGTACGTTTTGCATCTGCGCGCTGACACTGTCCAAGGCCATGGAGAAGAGAATCGGGGATAATACCGATCCCTGAGGTACTCCCCGCGTGAGATAACGCTTCTGATATTCCTCTCCATTTACCTTGACGCTGACTGCGATCGTGAAGAAAGTTGTGTATGTATTGTGTTATGCGCGGGGCTGGTTTAAGTCTTCGGAGGCCTTCTTGTACAGCAGTGATGGTGACATTGTCGAAAGCGCTCTTGACATCAAGTCCCACAACTGCTCTGATTTGGCTGGTACTTTCTGTGGCATATACATCTTGGTATATCATATACATAGCGTCTTGTGTGTTCATATGAGGGTGGGATCCTACGACTCTCGGGTCAGATGTTTGGTCTCGTTCCTGGAGCCAGTGAAGACGTGCTACAACCATTTTTTTCATGGCTTTGCCTGCGCATGAGGTCAGTGATATAGACAGGAAAAGTTTTGGATTGTTGGGACATTTGCCAGGTTTAGGGATTGTTATAGCAGAGGCGTGTTTCCAGCTTGGTGGAATCTCGCCTGTTTCCCAAACTGTGTTTATGTATTCGAGTTTTTCTGTTGTTTCGCCGGTAGATTGACCAGCATCTTGTTAGTGAAGCCGTGTGTCCCTGGGGTTATGTTGCGTTTGGTGTTGTTGATTGCCGTGAGAAGCTCTTGCATTGTGAACGGTGCATCTGCTTCGTGTGGTAGGCTATTTTGTTAGGTTTGTAAGTGTGGTGTTTTGGCTGGGGCTGGCCGTCGGAAAAAACACGTCGGCCGGCTCTTCATCTGTTATATTGTGAGTGAGTTGGATTGTGTTATATTGTGAGTGAGGGAGTTGGAGTGAGAGGAGGAGTTTTTTTCGTGGGTGTTGCCCCAGAAGCCTGCGAAAAAGTGTCCAGGGATTTATTGTGTGTGGTGATTCCCCTGCCTGTTCGCATGTGTGTATCCAATTGGAGGCGGCGAGGCTATCGGCATATGTTTCAGCTTCTTCTATGAGTTCCTGTATGCGTTTTTGTAGTTGCTTGTTAGGTTTGTTTCTTTTCCACCGTTTCACTAACCTACTTCGGGGAGCTCTTCTGTCCGTTGTATGGCGGCGGTATGTTTGGTGTAGGTTGAGGTTACATTCTGCGTCCACTCATTCCACGTGGAGGATGTAAGGTTTTCAAGAGTAGCTCGGAATTTTGTCCAGTCCGTGAGTGCAGCAGGGCCAATTGGGCATCCTTTGTTGCTTGTGCGTTTGCGTTTCTTTTTTTGGTATTGTGATGCTTGTAGTGATGATGCAGTGGTCACTACCGAGTGTTTCCTGTTTGTTTTCCCATTTCGGTTCGTGTGTTATTCGTGTCCAGGTGAGATCTGGGTTGGTTTCGCGTTCTACCGAGTTTCCTGTGTGCGTGTGTTGGCTGATGTCATTAGCTAGGCTGAAGTGGAATTCTTCGGAGAGAAGTAGGAGTTGTTTTCCATTGGGTTCGTTAAAGGTGTAGCCCAATTCTATGTGTTGGCTATTGAAGTCTCCCAACCAGATGGTATCACGTTTGCTGTAATTGTTGAGGTGTTTGCGCCATAGTGGACCATACCTCGGTGCTTTTGGGGAGCGATAGGTGTTTATTACGTCTAGGTTGTACGTTCCGTAGAAGCAGTTGCGCGTGTTACAGTTTCTTCTGTGGCCGTGTTGATGGAGTCTGTGGAAATTCGGTCGTAGTGTGCTTGTTCGCTATACGTGTGGTTGTCATAGTGGGCATGTGAGTCGACGGTGTTGTTTCTTTGACGGGAGAGCGTTTTCTTAGTTTTTCTGTAATGCTTGGGCTCGAGTAGGCGGTGTATCCTGGAAGGGTTATTGGGCCTACTGTTTCCTGCAAGGTGATAACATCTGGTTTGTGTGGTGCTGTGAGAATGAATTGAGCGAAGTTGTTCTTTTTCCGACTAATGCCTCTACGGTTCCATTGCCAGATTGTTATTTGGGGAGACACGTGGCTTGAGGTTGAACTGAATGTGGTGGGGGGGGGGGGCGTCTCTGTTTTAGGGCTGGCCATATTGGTGTGTGGATTCACTGTCGTTATCGTGTGTGGCCTTCTTGCTGGGGCCCTCGGTTGGTGTAGTGTCTGTTCGCTAGCGAAGATGTCGTTGTTGTGTTTCAAGTGCATGTATAATTGCTGCATGCTTTCTACCGTACGTCTGAGAGTACAAATGCTCTCGACTAGCATATTCATTTGTGAAGTTAGTTCGGCATAAGGTTGCTCAGAGTGTGAGGTCAGTTGTTCTATGCTCAGCGTGAGTTGGCTTGTGATGAGTTTATGAGCGTGTTCACGGTCGCGTTCCCGTTTCTCTACGTTGTCGAGCCTGCGCAAGATGTCAGTAATGTAGCTGGGAATATGGCTGTCGTGTGGTGTCGGAGTGGCTGACTGATTTACCTGCGTGGGTTGTGGCCTGCACGGTTGGTCGGTCGGGCGGTCCTCACTTCTGTCTTTAGATGTTCCGTCTTGCATGACTATTTGGTGCGGTTGTCGAGCGGACGTCGGCCCTTTCTCCAGTGGCTGCAATGGTCCCGCGGTTTTCGTTGTTTGAAGCCGTACGATGTCCCCTTGCATGGGCCTGAGCTTTACGGTCCGGGCTGCCATGGCATAAGTTTCATCGTATTGTTCTGTTCTTTCTGCTTGTTTTGGAATGCTGCCCTGTGTCTGCGCGTCCACTTCGATGGATTGTTTGATTTGTTTTATTTCTTCCAGCCCTGCGAAGCGCTTTCGCGTAATGATGTTGGGGAAATTACCTTTTGTATTGTGCGGCGGCTGTTGTCCCTTTGCCTGCAATTGATTTCGCTTGGGCTTTGGTAAAAAATATTCTGGAAGATCTCTCCAGCTGTTCAAGTGGCCTTGTCGGCGGTTTGTTTCTTTGGGCAGGTGGGGTCTCGGGAGCTGTGCGCGCCTTCACAATTTAAGCATTTCAAGTCGCAGTCGTGGGCTGTATAATTAGGGTCAGTCCCCGGCGGGGAATTGGGTGCCGCTTCCTTCACATGCAATGCAGTCTTGTGCTGTGGGGCAGACGTCCGTTCGGCGTCCTATGATGTGGCATAATGCGCACTGTACCGCGTTGGGAATGGAGGGAGCCAGCGATGTGACTACCCGTCCCACTAGTGCGACGCGCGGGAGTTTTGGGCCTCTTACTGTCATCAGGACGCATTCACTCTTGCCGAGGCGCCGTGTTCTGAGAAGTTCGGCGTCCCTGACGGGGATGTACGCGCTAATTTTGTCGTCCGGGATTTCTATTGGTAGTCCTCGAACTGCTCGGCGAGTGTTTCCTGGCTCGCTGGCTCTGTAAGCTGTGGCTTGGTGTTCGGTGCCGTTGTGAACGACTGTGTGCAAGGCGAGAATTTTCTGCAGCATTGATTCTCGCTTCGTGGAAGCGATTATGAAGTTCTGGGTGCGTCTGACGTGGATGACAAGATCCTTGGTTTCTGATGCAGTCAGTGCGGCGGCCGTGACTGCCGATGGAATGGAGGTGGAATGCCGATGCGGTAGCTAGAGTAAAGTTTTTCCTTCCTCCGCCGAGTTCTTCGTTCCTCGTGTTTTAGTTCGCTCTCGGCTTTTCCTGAGGCGATGCACTGATCTCTGCTTCGGTATCCCGGGACTAACGATGCTGGATGTCAATAATTCGAACTGAATTTATTTACAGGCCGATAGTAACGGTTACAATGGGTATATAGCAAACAAGTAAAGCGAGTTCACATTAACAAACGCGGCTGAGCAAGGCCTCGGAGCAGTCCGTCGCTCCGATCGGGCACCTCACGAGATCGGTCCGTCATCTCTCAGGTCACAGCTCACACTGCCCGCTAGGCCGCGCACATCATCACCCCCCCCCCCCCCCCTCCCCAGCCACGGGACCATGCCTCCGGGCTGCGTAACTCGCACTGGCGGTGGCCGCCGATCGAGCCCCCCGCGGCGCCTCGGCCCGACGCAAACACGACGCGATTTATGGCGCTCGCCAGATCCAGTGCGCCAGCACCCCTGCCTCTTTCGCCGAACAGCGTCCGGCCACCGCCTTCCCAAAGCAGGCGCTCCCTGGAAGCGGCCAGGGTGCGAGCCAACAGCACAACATTGCCATGCAACACATACACAAAGACAGAGTGGGCCCCAGAGAAGTCGAGGAAGCACGCACTTAAGCAAATAAAAAGAATGCACACATGAGCTTCACCAAGCCGAACATTCACAACCACCTTACAGCTAGGTTGCACCGCCCTCTCTCTCCCCCCTGTTGCTACGCCACTGCTACCGAGCCGTGGTGTCGTTTGACTTGGCTGCTATTTCGAACGCAGTGATCAGCGATGTTGGCTCGTTGGTTATAGTGTAGTGCAGATAACCGTAGTACTCACTCAGGTGATGCTTAACTTCCGATAAAATGCACGGAGCTGGGTAGCCGGAGCCGCCGGGGTCTCGAGGCCAGACGTGCCGCTCGCGGTGCTTCGGGGGCCCCCGGCTGGGGGCGGCGGTTCGAGCCGAAGTACGTGCCGTGGAGCAGCGGTTAGGCACGTCTGACCTCGACGAGCGCGCGTGGTGTTCTCCTAAGGGGGGAGGGATGTGGGGTTTCGGGCTCTCGCGGTGGTTGTGTGGGGCCATTGCGTTGTGCTGCCGGAGGATCCGTGTCCCTCTCCTCCTTGCCTGGAGGAGAGGGACACGGAGCAGCGGGTCATAAAACACTGTCTCTCTGCTGTCATCCCGCCCACGGGAAGGTCAACAGGCTCTCCCCATTGGCCGACATTATTTCCAACTGCTCGTAGGTACAACGGGGCGTGGAACTTGCGGAGACGACGGGCGTTTGCGCGCATGCGCGAGTGAGAGCGGGTGCGAGAGAGGAAATGTGGGGAGTTTTGCTCTTTGAAAATACGACTCTGCCTAGGTACTACGGATGAGTTTCTTGGCGCGCGGTGTATGCGCTGGCGCGCCGTGCCGGCAGAAGTCGCGGGGCGCGGTAGTGCTGAACTTAGCATCGCAAGTTGGCGGCTCGACGCAATCATATTTAATCGATCATGTTTTTACTAATGAAAACAACGTGTCATTATTTCGCATTATTGGCGGCGCCTCCAGGACACCAAAGCGGCAACGGGGATATCAAAGCTAGAAGCCGGACTGGTCCGTGGGTTGGGGCTCGCAGAGGCCTGCGCGTGCCAGGGGAGTATAAGATCGGCTGTCCGCTATCGCGGACAGCCAATGTTTTATGCGAACACCCCCAGGCACCACGCTTCGGCCTCTGCGGCCCCAACCCACGGGCCGCCCGGCTTCCAGCTTTGATCCCCCCGCTACCGCTTGGGTGCCCCGGAGATCCTGCGCCGCCTGCTTTAATATAACCTCAGGTGCTCTCCTGAGGCCTCCGTTTGCCGGTTACATGTGCCCTCCTGGAGCAGTGCTTGTAAAAAATCCGATCTATCGTCGCGACGAAAAATTCCACCCGTGACTTATAAAACACCAGTCAGAACATTGTCCCTTCAGACACAGCGATCACCAAGCGGCGTCCGCGCCCACTGCCTCACCGCGCGGGCAGCCAGCGGCGGAGCGTATAAACCAACTCGACCGAACTCCGCAATGCCGGCATGTCAGGGGACAAACGAATACAACGCAATCTAAGAAACCTCCTCCGTAGTGCCTAGGCTGAGTCATATATTCAAGGAGCAAAAGCCCCCAGATTTTCTCTCTCGCGCCCGCTCTTACTCGCGCCTGCGCAGAAACGTCGAGCTCCGTCAAAAGTGGCACGCCCCGTTGTAGCTGCTAGCGGATGAAAATACGCCTCCGGGTACGCGCGCGCAAGATGAGGCCCGGGGAGACCACATCGGGGCGTCTGAAGGTGCGTGCGTGTTCCTCTCTGCCGGCGGCTGCCCCCTTTGTCCGCCGCCGGCCGATGGTTACTTCGGCTCGTCGGGGTCCTGGCCTCGGCGTGCCCCCGTCGTGCCCCTGTCTGTTCGTCTGTCGTTTCTTTCTATTTCCCTTTTTTTTTTTCTGCCGTGGAGCGCGCGATGGCAGGCGCTGACCGAAGGATAGGCAGCCTCTTCGCGCTGGACGTTGCATATCACTTTGCTAGCCAGCTACCAACACAATATCGTCCGCCTAAAACTACATCTGAAGGTGCTGCTCTACTACTGCATCCGCCTGTTTGTATGAGAGATTAAACCTGATATTGCCTCCCTCTAGCGCTCTCAACATCCTTACCTTATGCATCATAAACTGCAGTGGGGATAAAGCGCACCCCTGCCTCAATCCATCGTTAAAATCAACTGCCTCATGGCTCCGTATCCGTCCCAATTCATCGCAAACGCTATTTTCTACGTACATCTCTCTCTAAAGCTGTATGCGATCGTCGCGGAAGCCGTCCACTTCCAGAATATCCCACAAAATGTTACGATCTAGTTTGCGGTTACTACTTTCGGTTACCTACGTGCGGTCTACTTTAGAACCCGCGACGCCGCCTGGTGCTACCCCCCGCGAAACCTGCGCGTAGTCTCCGAAATGCGTGGCGCGTCGGTGCCAGCGAAAGCTGAGAAACGCAGCATGCGGCAGGCCGGTCTCGCGCTTTCCGGACACGCTCTGTAATCCAGTGGCACTGCAGCGTATAGTCCAGCTTCTGCGAAGTCAGGCTGCTTGCAGGGACACTAATAGGAATGGAAGACCAACTGTCACCTGTTCCGGTAGGGAGCAGAATTGCGTCTACTTCCGGCATTTAGTTCCCATCCTGTGAGCAGGAGTCGAATCTCTCGCTCTCTATCTATTACATATATATATACAGGGTTGAGCAAAAATACTGCGCTATGGTATGATAAGATACAAGATGCTGAGGCAACAAGTATTTAGATACAGATACAAAATACTACGGCAATTATTGTATGCGATACGATTCTGGTCCATTCAGTTGTACCTGAATATACTTGTATACATTCGCAAATTTCTTATTATAGACCTATAATTATAGCACCAGCAAACGCGTATCCACAAAGATGTTTCCTTGGAAATTTGTTAACCCTGGACCAACCTTGTTTCATTTGAATGGAATGTCTGTTAGTTTTTCAAAAATTTTGTCATAGTTGCTAAAAGTATATTATTTTCATTCCGAAAGAGTTAATCGGCGTCGCTTTAGCTGCTTAACATGAAGGCTCTTTATACGCGACGCTGTCAGCGGTTTTTGCTTGTCGCTTTTGTAATTGATGGGAGTCGATGCTCTGCATGCCGACCAACTAGCGGGTCGCCATTTAATTACGATAACTTCAATACGAAGCCTCTGCAAGATGTCGCAAATACCGCTGTGGAGTTTTACCATGTCCGCAATCGTACTACCGCTTACGCAATACCGGGTCACCGGACAGGTACCTGCACAGCAGCAGCAAAGCTGATAGCGACATCTCTTGTGACACATCGTGTACACAGAGAGCACATAAAGCTGAAATGACCTTTAATAATGTACGTATCTGCTGGAGTAAAGCCCTCGTCAGCGACATGTTTATTTATTAAGGTGACCTAATGGCAGCAGTATCACCTTGAGAAGCGGAGTTCGACCAACGTTTATAGTTCCGCACGGTGATGTATGCACTTGCGATCGTGGATGTCGTGACACGTTATTTACTTCGTGCATATATCACGACCTGCCATGTCAGCCATGCCTTGTATGCGATGTCATCCAGGAATAACATCAATGACATCTAATTCCTGCTACGTATGTCATGCAGGCAATGTTATCGTTTTGTCACGCGTGTCGGGATGTCAGTGTACTTCATGTCATGCATGTGATTCATGATGCCATGACATCTCCTGCGCGCGTGTTAGGAAAGCAGCGGATTGCGATGTTCATTGCAGTGACGGTAAGAAAAATTCGGCGTCGCGTTATTGCAGTTGCTTCTCGTTAACGTGGCGTTACAGTAGAAAGCATTTTGGACCACGTAATAGGGCTCGGCGAGTAGTAGCGCGATCGGCGAGAAGGAAGGGTAAGCGCAACTGTGTTCCCATTGTTCCCATTGACAATTACATCGTTCCCAAGGACAATATGGCGTCGGGCGTGGTTATCCGGTGTTGCGAAGTCGGGGGTCCGTGCGGCCAACGGAGTTTTCATGGATGGTGCTGTGCGAGGTGTCGGGAGAAAGGGTTCCGAGCGACGTTTAAGAGAACGAAAAAAAAAGCATTATATAAAAAAATAAATTGTTCAGATTTACAAAACGGGTCCAACTATCGCACCACTCTATGCTAGCGTCTTAGCACGTCCGAGTCTCACACTGTTTCCGAGCGTCCTCCTCCTCTCTCTCTCAGAGCCGTCTGGATCCGCTTTTATGCCCTGCCTCGTTACTGTTGCGTCGCTTCGACCAAACCGGCGTCAGGAAACCGATGGGCTCATGTCGCAACAATCCAGAGGTTTGTTGCCCTTTCCCTCCGACGGGAGTTTTGTGAAAACACACGCACATCACTGGCAGAAACAGGGGAACTGGTAAGGTATGCTGACTCCGTTTCCTGCGGGGTTGTGCCAAGCATTGCATGGACCTCAACTTCGACGTGGACGTACAACACCCCACTTGAACAGGCCTTCGGCTCGTTTCCCATAATTGCTTCATCCGTGACCAGAGTTTTCTCGTGGAGTGAACGACTGACCATAACGGCCTTCGAGAGCTCTTCTTGATGGTCAGGAGAGACGACGTTGGTATATTCAAGCGGGCTGCGTTGAAGTAAATGATGAGGCGTGACGACTGCATGTCGCCGGGGTGGCATCCTCTGCTCTGAAGGGCCGCCGGGCACAACAATACGCTAGTTACTGCCCAAACAAGTTGCAAAACAAATATTTCCGATTTCTTCCTAATGTTTGTTCACAATACCACTCAAGCCGCAACTTCTGGTACGCTGAAGATCTATTTGTCAGTTTGAAGAGCGATGTTAGAAAGGCAGATACAGTGAACCATACACTTGATTGTCATCTTTTGGCGCTGAGATAGGGTTGCATGTTCTCTTTTCAACGCCAGCGGTCTGCGAGTTCCGCGGCGCAGATTTTGCGCCGCCTCCTTCGAGGGATGGCGTCACATCGCGTAACCAGGCCTGCATAAGGCCTCTAGGGAAGACAACTTGTTTGATCTAGGGACCTTAGGCCGGCGCGCCGCGGATGGTTGTGATGGTTGTGATGGCTGTGAGGTGATTGTGAGTAACCTTCGTAATTACTCCAACCAATCTCCTTTGCCGGTAGCCATTTCATGCTTACACCTACTCTCGAATACGGGTGAGCCAGCATTTTTTTGTCTGTCTTTGTCCATGACATTGCCTTTGTTTTGAAGTAAAGTTTTTGGAGTGATATAGAATATGCAGGAAATGTATGTTTTCCAGCTACTATAGCCCGCATTCAGCCCCTCTTGCATATGACTACTGGTGGACAAAGAACTTGGCCACGAATTTCTGGCTGTTCACACTGGGACATGGGACATCTAGGAGGTGCGCGAGGAGATTGAGGGCACGGCATCAAATCCCCTGAGACAATAACATTCTGTCTCTCTAGGTTAGTCTTCACGAACCTGCTGTTGTCTGTAACTATCACATTTCTTTCAGTGTAGCAGCTTCCAGTCGGACATAGGAGATAAAGCCGCACACTTTCCCAGTCTGCTGACATGCCGTGCTCCGTGACTTCGAGAGGGCCATAGTTTTCTGGCAGTTATCATCTGTGAAAACGAAATAAGCACTGAGAATGGTTCGACTCTAATAAAGTGGTTGCGTTGCTCTTGCAGGTGGAGGATTCGAGTGAGAAGCCCGAGAAGTCATCTCCATTGCCGAGCACATTCACGTTGTAGGGTAAATAGCCAAGCTTCCTGCACACGGTGTCATTATGGAGACCTGCCCTTAGTAATTTTTCTTTCCTCGGCACCTGCGCGGCCCAAGAGTGCCTGGCTGTGAATTTGGGTGGCCACGTGACCTTCAATGGGGCGTCCTTGTCTGCAATATTTAAACCTGCATGCTACGCTCTTCTCTTCGGGCCGTGTCAGTGAGCGGAGGCTGGCAGCCACGCAGTGATAAAAAATATGTAAAGCCTGATATTGTAGATACACTACACATCTACACAATATCTAATCCGAGGATGCACCCTGCTATGAAATCCAAATCGAGTTAATAATTGAGGCTGAAGATGAGTTTATGCAACACACAGAAAAAATAGTGGTAAAGAGGCAATGTGGAGAAATGGGAATGAATGTGTTGAATGTTGTGTAAAATATTGTTGCTATTTTTGAAGTTGCCATTATGTCCTCAAATATGTCGCGCTTCCCGCAGGGCGACGCGGAATTGCCCGAAAGGGCCTCCGACGCGCCGATCGTCCGGAGAGCGATTTCTGTTGCCAGGAATGACCATCTCCTAAGTAATCGGACCTAAGTAATATAAATGCGTGGTGCGAGACTTGGTTAATGAAATTGAATATTAATAAATGTAAGGCAATGAGAGTTACTCGCCCTACTTCAGCCCAATGCGTTGGCGGGCTAGTTGGTGCGAATCCATCAATACTTTGTTTAGCGCAAAAACAACAGACACAAGAAAGACGACAGGACAAGGCGCCTTGTCCTGTCGTCTTTCTTGTGTCTGTTGTTCTTGCGCTAAACAAAGTATTCATGGATTCGCCGTACTTCTCACGATACACCATGTACTTATTCTCTTAATAACGTCGCCCTAACTCAGGTTTCCACTTACAAACGCCTTGGCATTTATATTTCTCAGAACTTTTCCTGGTAAACTCATGTTGATCACATAACTAGCAATGCTAATCGTGCTCTTGGTTATATCAAACGTAATTCAAGTCTAGCTCCCACGAACTTAAAACTCTTGCTTTATAGAACGCTAGTTAGGCCCAAGCTTGAATATGCATCTTCCATTTGAGATCCTCATGTCAGTTCACTTAACCTCAGCATAGAAGCTATTCAGAACGGTGCTGCACGTTTTATTTTATCCAACTATTTGTGTACAGCATGTGTCACTTCAATGAAATTCAATCTTGATTTGCCTAATCTGTCACTTCGTCGCAAAATTTCACGTCTTTGTCTATTTCATAACATCTCTTATTACAATCCCACTTTAAACTACTCTCTTTTGTTACCACCATAGTACATTTCTTCCAGAAACGATCGTCGGTTCAAGGTTGGCGTGCCATATTGCGGCACTAACCTTCATTTCAATTTCTTCATTCCCACAACAAGCGGTGACTGGAACCACTTTCCCGCTTTCGTTGTTTCAATCGTTAATGCCAACGAATTGAAAAACGCCCTGTTTAACAACTTGTTGTAGACCTGCTATGCTGCTAAAATGGATATTATTTTTGTTTTGATACCCCCCACTACTCTCTGTAATGGCTCGGCCCTGAGAGTAATTAAATGAAATGAAAGCGGATGTGCCGCTAGCCGCCAGCCAGTTAATACGTGAGGTCGAACCACTGCTTACTCGTAAACATCCTGTACCGCAATCTGTAAGCCGCGCGTGGATGTCGGCGCCAGCAAGGGACTTCGTCGCTTTTAGCAGTACATTTAAAAAGTATTCACTTTTTAATGGCGTAAGCATTTCTATGCATATCCAACGAGAAAAGCATCCGGCCGGGCGTCCCTTAAGACGGTTGCTTTAAAGATTGAGCCCACAGCAGCGAGCAGTACCTTCACGCTACCTCTCGCTTCAACGGGAACGAAGCGGCAAGAACACACCACAAACGAAACTCTCAGCGCATGCTGTAACCCTCTTTTCGCAGTTCGCTTTCAAGATACGGCCAGTGCAGCAGTGCCATACACGCAGCCGCTGCCAGAGCACGTTTGATCACGGCTCATAATGGTTCGACGCGGATGGATAAGGAGCAGCTCCTCATCGATGACGGCTTATAATGATCGGAACATCGTCAGCGCACCTGGCGCGGCCATCTGCAGTATTGGGCTTGCGTTTTCAGTGCACCTTGGGCCGGCGTCCGGAGCAGGTTGTGTCGCCATAGCGCCGTCGTGTGTATACAATCCCTGCCCGGAAAACGGGTTCAACCAATCAATCACAAAAAAACAATGTCCTCTTTCATCTTGCTATGGTCGTGCGTGCACTGCATGCATTTTTTTTTTTTTTGCTGGCGTGGACGAGTATGTAGGGTCGGTGTCATCACTGATCCAGTAGAACTGAACCGTGCCGACCTAGCAGCAACACGCTCGGGCAGCGTGCAAATGAAGACGCACTTGTCATTCATTCGGAGACCAGCCCGCTCAGTAAGAACGGCGTTAGTTATCTCAGTAGACATATTGTTTCATAACATAGCTTTAATTATAATTAGCTAACTCAAAATGCACTCAATTCCCTCTAACTTACAAAGGGCCGTAGACAAGCTACATGTTCGTGGCACTTGATGCACAAGATATTGTAAGAAAAAAAATAAGTTCTTGTGCTGCCAAAAAATAAATGGGGATGGGCGAGCCTGCATTCCATAAAAGGGGCTAAAAGACCCGCTGCCCGCAAGAGAAGGAACTTTCCTGCTAGGCAGCACACTAAATTTAGCGGGAAATGCACCAAATTTACCGGCAAAACCGCTGAATCGGAAACACTCATCAAAAGCGAAGTCACTGTCGTTGACATGCGCTTGCCTAGCGTGAAGGTCGGTACCCATGTTGCGCCCATATATCAGTTGGAATGTTGTAACGAGCATTGCATCCTGCTGTGCAGTATTGCATGCGAGCGCGACGAACGGAACAATGTCGAGTCAAATTTTGTACTGAATGCCCAAGCACATTAACAGCCTGTCTGCAACGGTTTTATTTAATCCCTCCGTCTGTACATTCGTCTGCGGATTGTAGGTGATTGTCTTGCGGCGGCTAGCACACCTCAGCTTGAAAACGCCTTCCACCTTCAGTTCTGCAAATGTTGTTATTTATCTGTCATTACGTGCGACGGGGCGCCCTGTCGCAGAACGATATGGTGCCGGGAAGGACTGGTCGACTTCGGCAGCTGTGCCACGAGGTAACGCCTCCGCCTCGGCATACCGAGCGAAGGAGTCCGTTGGCGCTACAATTATGTCGTAGCCCACACAGCTGCGAGGTACTCATGTGAAGTAGAATAGCTGGACTCAGCTCGTGAGAGAGCGCCATTGGCTATGACGCGCTCAACACCACCCTGTTGGTGCATACGGACAGCACCAAGTCTGATGTTGCTAGCGTCCTAGTGGACCTCTGTAGCTGCTTGCTCATCGAAATGGGCGAGAACGGGCGATGTTTGCAGGCGTTGTCGTAGTTCTTTGAAAGCGGTCGCTTTCTCTGTAGTCTTAACGACGGGTACATCTTTTCGGTTGACCCGAGTGAGTGGATCGGCTATCTTCGAAAAGGTAGCCACAAATTGACCATAATAAGGGCACAAACTGAGCAAACGCCTCGCGGCTTTTTTTGCTTGATGCAACAGGGAGGAAGGCGACGTCATTAGTATTGTCTGGGTCGGGTTGGACTTCATCGGCGCTCGCAACATCTCCAAGAGACTTCAGCTCCTCGTGACATAAATGGCACTTTTGTGGTCTCATCATCATGTCGGCTGAGCAGGTGGCTTCGAAGACATTTAGGTGTTTCAGACGTTTTTTTGAAAACTCTCAGAGATGATGACCAGATCATCTAGGTATACAAGACATCTTTGCCACTACAAGCCAGCGAGAACGGTACCCATCGCTCGCTGGAAAGTGGTTGGGGCAGAACAGAGGCCGAAAGGACAAACTCGGGATTCGTAGAGGTCATCGGGAGTTACAAACACAGTATTTTTTTGGTCTGGCTCACCAACCTCAACATGTCAATAACGACTCCTTAAGTCAATGAATGAAAAATACTTAGCGCGCTGCGGCCTATCTGAGAGTAGTCGACACTTGCAGTAGTTAAATGACATTCTTGTGATGCCGTTGAGCTTCCTGTAATCGACACAGAAGCGCAGTGTTCCGTCTTTCTACTTAGCTCCAACAACTGGCAAGGACCACGGACTGCTGGTTATCGTCAAGCATCTCCAACACTTGTGCCTGGATGGTGACGCTTTCTTTAGCGGAAACGCGGTAAGGCTGTTGAATAGGACGAGCCTCATGGTCGGTAATAATTCGTTGTCCGGTAGGGGACATTCGGTGAACTTGAGAGGAAGAGGTGTAGTGAACCTGAATTTCCATCAGAAGGTTACAGAGTGCAGCCTTCCGTTCGTCCCAAAGCTTCGAGTTCACGTCGATGCGGCCAAAAAAGCGTCATCATACAGCGTTTCCTCAGATACGAAGCATTCGGTAATGTCGGCTGCGAGATGTCCGTAGGCCACGGCAGTGCTGCGAGAAAGGTGTCGGGGATCACAGCTGAAATTCGTAATGAGTATCAACAACCACGCGCCAGGAACGTGCACAAGGCTTCGTGCCGAGCATACGCCTTGCAGCAGTAAAATATATGACGTTGCTTTCCGCGATCGCGTCGCCGTCTTACAGCTCTTCGCATGGGACTTCAAGAAGGACAGTGTCGCTGGGGAAGGTCACGTTAAGCTATCGCCGAGATACGCAGCACAGACCCACGCCTACCGTCGACGTCTCGCTCTGTGGTTCGTTTTGTTGGGAAGGTCATGATTCTCTCGTGGAGATTTTTAATTGTCCCGTACTCACGAGGAAAGTCCGTATCGAAAATAAGCTGACGAGAAAAGTTGCGGAGGAGGAGGCAGTTGACCACAAACTTCGACGGACGAATTTTGATTCTGGTGGTGCACCAGCCCCGGTGGAATAACAACGTGTCTTCCAGCCGCACTAATTCACGTACCATTCCAAGGCGTCTTCCTTAAAAAGGACCACTGCGAGTTTTCCCATTATACTAGCATAATCCACAGCCGTATCCACTGAAGCTGTAATCTGAAGACTATTTCGCAGCACAGGAATGTCAAGTGAGACCCTCCCGCAAAGTTAAGATATGCTGGCAGGTCCTTTGTCACAGCAGTCAAGCGGGAATGCGGTTTCTTAATTACGGACATATAATGCTGTCTTTATTGAATGTTTATCCTTTCGTGCACGCGGCAATGAGAAGTCGTCCTCACGTCGAGATTCAGCAACCTCGCCGAGAAAGACGTCGGCCTTACATTTCGAGGCCATCGCCTCTAAACACGGGTGAATGGATCCCTATAGACGACCGCACGCCAAGTTTCATCCTAGACGCCAGCGCTCGTTTCTCCCCTGGCGGAACGATTTCATCTCCAACGGGTGTAGGTTTCCGCCGCCGCTTCCCTTAGCGGTCGCGCCCGCGTTCAGTGCGCGCTGCGCGCGAAACGTCTCTTGTTTGCGACGGCGCCTCTTCGGATGACCGGAAATTATTATTGTGTTGTTAACTGTCACGACAGGAATGTAAACACGAAAGGGTTGATGCCACCAGTGAAATTCTGCCGATTCACAAGAAAATGGTACGAAATAAGCAGACGACACACATGGATTCCTGCGATGCGCCGAGCGAAGTAAACAACTAGAAAACGAAGCGAGCTCGTTCATTGATCACTCCCGAGTGTATGACGGTTTTTATATGTAACCCACATGAATTTAACAATTACTCGGCACATAATCCTTTTATTCATGTAAAAACTTTAAGTTGTTCGACGAGCGCTTGTCCTGTCGTCTTTCTCGTGTTTCGTTTATGTGTGCACTGCCCAAGAATGGAAACCACTTCTGTTGTATGCGCTAGCAGTGGCCGAAGTTCACGCGTGCCGAGAAATTGAATATGTGCACGATGCATTGAGCATGACCAGAGTTCATTCCCGCTTCACCACTGCACCGATCGATCGAGTTGCTGGACGATACACGCCCGCGTCTTGGTCGCGCCGGCATTGCTGAAGCAGGAATGATTACTAATACTTTCAACTTCCGTCTCTTGAGCACTGTTAAAAAATGGCCAAGCTGTCTACACTGCTGCTTCTATTCCATATTGTAGGGGACGCCCTAGTTGAAGTTGTGTTCGCATGTCGTACTTGTGCTATGCAGCGATATATTTTTGAGAGCAGCATTCCGGGCAAGTTGGTAATCCATTACTTTAATGATATTGCGCGACAAAAAACGACACGGACGTGAGAGACGACACACCAAGCGCTTGGTGTGTCGACGACATGCGCTTGGTGTGTCGTCTCTCCCGTCCGTGTCGTTTTTTGTCGCGCAATATCATTTGTCATCGATATATTTTGTTTATTTCCGCACAGTGTCGACGGAAGACCGTTGTCGTCATCAGAGACAACACGGATTTGTAGCAAACATATTGTGAGAAACTTCAAAAATGACTTTAGCTCGTATGTGCCGTATGTATGTGCCGCATCGTATGTGCTGACGATTTTTCCGGCGGTGCATACGATGTCGTTTCCAATCACCTGCTCAGCGTCACTTACATGGTTAAGCAGACGCTGCCCTTTCGCCGCATTGCAGCCATAGAAATAATCGTCAAGCGTACCGATCTTCTTAAAGGCAAATAGAAGCGTGTACAGTCTGTTTCACACTTAGGGGAAAACTCGGAACGTATTGCATCGCGATGCGGCAAGTAATGGAGTCGTGCGGTGGCAGCAGCTCGAACAGGCGCAGACGCTCGAGGGGCGTAGTCGTGATCTGCGTCTTCTGCTACGGCGGCGCGCGCTGGCCGCATTGTCCGGAAGCGTGCTACTGTCAGGGGCAGTGCACGTATATTTCTTCACTGTGTGTGCTACCGTAATAAGCAGCGACAAGACGCATTAAGATGTGCGCGCAACGTGTTCAGTCTTTGTTTGACTCGAAAGGAAAACAAAGCACTCAACAATGATAACTATGGGAGTCGAACACGATGAAACAAACGGATACGATTAAATGAATGTTTTAGGTTCAGACAATGAGCTGGAAATGATTTTTCTCGACAATCATTCGCTACACCAGACAGACTCTGCCCGCCGGCGGGGAATTGGACACGTCACGCACGGAACTTCACTTAGTATCTCATCATGTCCCCAGCGGCAGCGATGACAGCGCTCATCCTGGAAAGCAGTGAAGTGCGGAATGACTTGATCAGGGATGTGTTCATTCGCGGCACGTCTCAGTCGCTGACGATGGTGGATCGAATCCTATGCTCGGGCGACTGATAGAGGGGATGGTGCGCCAGCGATACTTTCAACGAGCCCCAGACATTTTAAATGATGTTGGCGCCCGGGGATTGAGGCGGCCACTCCAAGAGAGTGACTGTGCGCTCTTCTAGCAGTTGTTGCACCACACGAGCAGTGTGGATCGGCGACCTATCAAGTTAGAATATATAGTCGCCTTCCAGAAACGGGCCGTCAAGAATGCATGGAATCAGTACGTCGTCTATGACTGCCCTGCAGCGATCAACTTACCTTTGAGGCATATCAGTTGGCGTCGCACAACGCATAGTAAAGAATACCGGTTCATTTCACGCCGTAACGATGAGATCGGCGCCCTGCAACTGATAGTAGAACGTTTAGCGACAATGCGGCCAGCGCGCGCCGCCGTTGCAGACGACGCCGTTCAAGATACCGCCCCTTGAGCACCTGCGCGAGCTGCTGCCACCGCCTGACTCAAGCGCTCGCCGCATCGCGATGCAATGCGCTCCGAGTTTTCCCCTAACTGTGAAACAGACTGTACACCGCCCTTCACGCGCACACACGTAGGCACACTCCGCGCGCGGCGCGAAACGTGCCCAAACACGCGCAGTGCAGGAGGCAATCAAGGCGGCGCGAACGAGAGATGGGAGAGAGGTACCACCCGCTAAAAGAATTTTGCTTCGCATGCGGCGCTCTCAACGCCGGCGCAGCAGCGCCGCTCTCGGTGCCGTTCTTGTCTATACCAGCAAAGAGCTGCTCCTTCGCGACACGCATAAGGCGACACGCAGCTTTTTATCATCTGACAGGGCAGGACCCACTCGCTTGAAGAGGCGCGTTATGTGTTAGGCGTACATCGGAACGTCTCATTTGGCAGCTGAACACGGGAATGGAGCGCACATTCCACTTGTTCGCGGCTATCAGTGCTTGTATAAGAGTCCAGTAGACGACGCGGGAATTCATGCCAGAATGTTAGGACGATGTACGTATTTTGGAACAGCCACTTGCGGGCGCCGTCGTCTAAGCTGTAGCAGATGTTGCGGATTCCCGTGGCGTCGTCCCACTGATTGAGATCAGCGACCTGTTCAAACTAACTTAGCCAGTCTTTCACGCCTTCAAATATTTCAAAAAAAAAAAAAATGTCCAGCGCCAGCGGCTTCATAAGGGTAGAGAAGGTCTGCATGGGGTCTTCGATGGCGGTATGAGCTTATGTCGTAGTCGCTGCATGCCTTCGTAGATAGCTCCGATTGTCGCAGCAGGCCTCGTTTCCTTAGCTTTCGTCGATGCATTGGGGGTGTACAGAGACGTAGGGCACGCATTCCGGCTGCTGGACGTGGTCTGATGCATGAAATACATCATTGTAGCCAGCACCTCTACGAATTTGTCAAGTAGGCAGATGACAAAGGCTCAGCCTTGGGTTCTCCTGGTCATTCGGATCAGGTGATGGCGCGTGCATCCGTTCCCCTACTACGCCGTCTTCTATACGCCACTTTAAGGCCTGCGCCAGGAGACGATATGTACAGGTTGCACACATGATTGATGGGCAACTGTCACTTTGAGAGATACTGTACAGTCTCCACCAGCCTAGGTCCTCCCAGAGCCATTTGTAACTTTCTTTCACCGCACTGCAATAAATTACTTGTCAGAAATCCATTGTTGCCGCAATACTGTTGTCGCCGAATTCCTCGTTAGACGCCTGTGTCACATATACTACAATTGCTTTCCTTGCACAAACCTGTTGGTCTGCGTCATAACACATTGCGCAACCCCAAACGACACTGCATTAGCAGCAACGCACAAAAAATTTTCCATACATTGAATGCCATGGTGAGCAGGACCTGCATCCTTTTATGTGCAATACACAATGCACCACTACCGTAAACACTACACGCACACACACCACCACCACCACCACCACCACCACCACCACCACCGAACAACCGGCTGACTGACTGACTGACTGACTGACTTTACTGATCGATCTTTGATTGCACTACTTATAAAGAATTTGGCCGGAAAGCAAGGGGTAGGCTGTGCACATTGCAGGTTTCAAATCACAAGTTGGCCTAGAACGAAAATTGTTTAGTCATGTCGAAGCTATGTTGAAAACCATCCTAAACGGCTGGATGGTACTGACTGGCTTACGTGCAGCAAGTGTTCTTGTGTGAATGACTTTATTTCCGGTGTTTGTTCTTCTATAAGCCCTGCCACCAACGGTGTAATAAAAAACATCCGCTATGGTAACGGTGTATTTGACCTCGTGAATTATAGAAAATGCCTAAAGTGAGTCGGTGTGAAGTATATATGTATCTCGTGGGTTCAATGTCACCACAGCTAGAGAGCGCTCGCAAAGAGCCGGCGCATGTCGATTTAATATCACAGGCGCGCACCTATAAAGCAGCGGTGATGTTTGTAGCCACATATCTCGCGGACTGCTGCAGCAGTGCGAGCAGTCCGGATACCTTCGTTGCCACCGGATACTGCGTATCGCAACGCTTCAGCCCAAAAGTATAATTTTTCTGTTTCGACTGTGCAACGCTTTTGGTGTAGGAGGCCTTCTTATTTTGGATAGTACGCGAAGCGTCGGGGGCGCGTTTAGAAGAAATGTTTTCATAGGTATTTTTGCAGTAGCATCGTATCTCATCCAGGCAGTGCGCGCTATCGGCCACTTTTTCCGAAGGTTAAGTTATAGTGATGCATTTAGAGATGGAGATCCCTCGATACCATATTCAGCGTGCGCATGCAAAGGTGTTGTCGTCCTGCGGGAACAAAACAAGGCCGCAGCAGGTTTCTGATCGCCAAGTTTGGGCAGCATTGCAGCTTTCGCTACCCTTCGAAAGAGTGTCCATGAGCCCTCGCATTCACCAACATCTACCTAATAGCAAATTGTTGCTATGACTGAGGCTTGCAAACTCCATTATTTGCTGAAATGACACAGATAGAAGTAGTTTTTGGTAGCTAGTCCTAATTAACTACTGGTTTGTTTGACACTTGGAAAACAAATTGGCTCCTAAATTAGTGTTGCTGCACGCGTGTTTTCTATTCAGTTTTCATCGCAGAATGCTTTGCGGGCAAACTAAAACAAACAACATTGTTTGTTAAAGTGCCATGTATGCAATACATTTAGCAGCAAATTCTCATGACCAAATGGACTGATAGGTTATAAGCATTTTGCTGTCAGTTCTCGTCCCCGACTGCTTTCTTGGGAGCCTGTTTAACATTGCTTGTGAAAGCGGCATGGTTAAAGGTGTATTTTGCAATGGTTTCTCCGTAATTATTTATTTGTTGCAAATGTAAAAGCGTGCTGCTATTATAGCGGAATCGTGAGATGTACAGTTTGCAGTCAGTGCTGATTGCAGACAGCTTTATTTGCTGACATGACAAAACCATTGCTTGCTAAGTGGCATGGTCAGACGTAGCTTTCGCGCTTGGTGTTCAACACTTTCTGGCTTGTTGCAATTCTAAAAAAAGCCGTATTGTTTACTGAGGTTCCACATTTGTACGACAAGAGCCGCGTATCTACGATCACTAACAGTGTAAACTTTTCCTCACTTTGCTTCAATTAAAGACTTCATGTCTTTTCCAAAAGTAAAAATTACAATATCTCATCGTGTGGCAGTTATTTATGTTCATGTTGCATCAGGAATTGTGACGTCACTCAGTGACGGCTCAAATGTGCTTCACATTGGTGCTTGCCTTCGCCAGGTTGTGATAGAAAGGTTTCCTAAAAACTGGTGCTAAATATGTAAACACCCATTGGAAAAACGTAGGTAAAGCATTAACGTAAAGTGTCGCATGCAGCCTTCTTCAAGCCCAAGAAGTGCTATTCGCTCATTGCTTCTAGTTTAATTTTGTAGGAAATAAAATACTATATTCGCCAGAATGGTCTAGGACTCTGTAATGGTTAGAGCAAATGCTTAAACATAAGCAGGGTCGATTTTGTTTCCGTAGACTGAAGACGACCTCTGAAACCAAGCTAAGGCACGGACTGTCTTCGCAGTAGAATAGTAAAATGTGGTGTTCAGAAAGATTGCGCATTCTATGAGTATTTTTTGCGCTCACAGGAAACCATGACGAAAGAGGACATTAT
The DNA here is from genome assembly GCF_023375885.2 of Dermacentor andersoni. NCBI lineage: Eukaryota > Metazoa > Arthropoda > Arachnida > Ixodida > Ixodidae > Dermacentor > Dermacentor andersoni. The sequence goes on along the minus strand of NC_092821.1, from coordinate 116,101,259 downwards.
CATCACCGGCATCTCCGGAAGATACCCGCAAGCAGACAGCTTTTCGGAGTTCAAGGAGAAGCTCTTCGGGGGCGTTGACCTTATCACGGACGACGAGGCTCGCTGGCCACGAGGTAGGCGTAGGAGAATCCTTTGGAAAGTGAACACAAACCTGCACTCCTCACAGTGTTTCAATCTTGTCTGCCGTCAACAAGTGCGGCGAAGCTTAGCACTGTGTCACGGACTGTGTGTACTCCTCCATAGAAGAAGAGTAAATGAAGGATGTGTTTACGGCTGTTCTATTGAACACGGAAATGTGACGAAGTGTCGTAGACTCGCGTTTCCCGTTATCTTCGCGACTGACTCGCACGCTGTCGCAGCGCCGTTGTCACCGATACCAGCAGCTCGGTCGACGAATACGATCAAATGTCAACAATCGAGCGCTACACAATGTGGCTCCAGAATGTCTTTTGCGCACACTTAGGGTCAAACGTATGCATTCTACGTTATACGTAGTGGCCAACAAGATATCTTGCAAATGAACCGAAACATGCCCGCAAATGAATCATAATGAGATCGAGTGACAGAATAAGCGCATAATGTGATGTACGAAACGATAACAGGTATTGTTGTGCGCTAGATGCTGTCTTGTTAATGTGCCATATTCGGCAATGAAGAAAATGCGCACTGTGGTTCAAGTAGAATCTTCCTAATGTGACGGGTTGTAAATAAGTGCAAGTACATGTATGCGGATGGATTCTATCACAAATTGTGAACAGAGGATGTTAAAAAGGTCAATCACCATCTATCGACCTATAGCAAGTGCGTCATCCGCCGTCGTGTCGAAGTCACAAAAAACAAAACTAGGCGCTCAACAGCATAGCTGCACGAACAGCTGCTGCTTTAATCCTTGTTTTCGTGGGATATTACGCTGCCTTTCGCTGCTATATGCGAAGTGAGAGGTCCATTGCGTCACCGACAACCACCTAGGCTTGGCAATGGGTACAATAAGATGAGCTAATTAAATAAAAGCCGCATAGTAGATGTAGATGTAGAGCCTAGATGTTAGTGGCCCATCTGGGCGATTGGCCAAGAGTAGTTCAATATAACAACAAGAAAAAACAATTATAAAATAATCTAAACAAAGTTTGTGGATAGGTATATGCTAAATAATAGATAGATTGCAGCTTATGACTTTAATAGAATGAAGGGATAAATGAAAACAAAAATACAGCTCATCTAATTGATCTTGTAGAAAGATAGCGAAACCCCAAATTCTGATTTTTTATTGGACATTTTTATGATCTTGCAATAAAATCTTGGATGGCATCGCCAACCTTCCTGTCACTGTGCGCAAGGGTCGAGGCCTCAAAAGGTAGCAACTTTTGAACATTTAATTGTAATTGAAGAGGGCGGAATGCTGTTTCTAACGTTATTTTTGAATTTTGCAACTCAGAACATCTGTGACAATCGATGGGAAAGTGATCTGTTGTTTCATCTCCGCCAGAGCGACAGTTTGGCGTGTGAGGCAGGCTAACTGTGTATAGGTAAAAATTTAGAAACGGAATTGTGCAGCGTAGTCAAGTGATTGTGACTTCAAATCCTCGCGTTTGACGGAGCTTTTTATTACAATAATGCGACAAGTGCTGAAAAATCTGAGGTGTTTGATAAGGGAGAGGAGGGAAATTCACGTAGCCTGATTTGCCTCCGAAAGCTAGGCCCTATGACGAAAGCTGATGCCGGTAGAATTTCAGTGACTGGGCCGTTCAGGGACGCCCTCGTCAACAAATCTGCCATTTAGTTTACAAACTGGCACTGAAGTCCTGGTACCCAAACCAATCAAAGCTAAATGGGGGGGGGGGGGGGGGCACTAAACAGTGGCGAGCACAGGTGTCGTTTTGCTTTGTGCCTGTGTGTTTACTACGACGTTCATTAAAAGGCAACCCTCTCCCCTACCAAGAATGTTCTTGCGTTGGGAGAGGGGGGGGCGGATGCTCATGTCACCATGATTTCTAAGAATATTCAAGGGGCCACGCTTCATTTCGTATGGAAATTTGTTTGGCAACGCGTACGCCTGTTTGCCCCATGTGTGAGAACAACTATTCCTGTGATTTTAGTGCGAAGGCACTAATTACATCTTTCCCTACAACACAAAGATTTTAGGCGTTTTGGCACTGTAGCGGCAAAAAAATAATTTCGCAAACAGCATTGAACACACTTCACGGGTTGCGGTGGGACACATTCTAATCTAAATATTTTTCCGCACCAAGTAGAAATGAAGGAACCTTCCGAAAATTCAGCGCGACGGTCACAAAAATTGTATGTTGAGTCGTACCAAAGAAAGAAAGAAACAAATACAGAAGAAGGCGCTTCGACACGTTAACAAAGACATGCCGCTGGGGCAGTTATTGCCATTTGGGGAGTGAAAATTTTACAGCTCAGTAAAGTCCATCCAAGGCAGGTTCTCTTACACAATACACGAGCGCAAGAGAGAAGACGTCGTACTAAAAAAACAAACAAACAAATAAAGAATAAAGCGCTTCGACACGTTAACAAAAACTTTCTGCTAGGGCAGTTATTGCCATTTGTAGAGTGAAAATTTTACAGCTCGGCAAAGTCCATCCAAGGCAGGTTGTCTTACACAAAACACGCGCGCAAGAGTGAAGACGCGAAATAGACTATGCCGTGCGAAAATACGATGCGTGCGGCGGCAAAGGTTCGACAACGGCGCACGTAACAAACGTAACTCCTGACCGTCGACTCACCGACCACATTAGTCCTTCATTTTCGACTGGACATGCGTGCGCCACTTCACCCGCACAATTTCAATTCGGACGCTTGAAGCGAGGATCCAATGGCGAACGGAGCAACCACCGTTGCTGATTAGTGGCGAGGATGCTTCTTTATCAGCTTCGACGAACAGCACTTATAGTGGAGCTTCAATTTTTTTCATGAGAGACGTTTTATTGCACATGCCGAAGTAACCCAAGTCATTGTAATGCAATGCGACGTAGTTTTTAGAAACTTCAGTCGAAAATTCGAAGAAAGAAAGGTATGAGCAGTTGTTTAGTGTTCGAAGTTCGGGTTTCGAAGCGCACGTCTCCGCCTATAGAGGCTCGGTGAAAGTTTCCGTTTCAAAGCCGTACGCCTCTTGATATCCGTGGGTGCGAAAACCAGTGGACGTTGCTTCGTTGAATTGTGGAGGGTGCATTGAAGCTGGCTCTCGTTATTTGTCACACGATGAAGGCAAATGTTCCATTTCCAGAATCCTGAATTGTCATACAGCGATGATTTGCCGAGCCATTGAATATACAAGCACTTAGCAAGTACACCTAAGAGAAGACGTAATAAATATTCATCTCCTAATTCCAACATATATCCGCGCTTAAGCCGTTCAAATCCTGCCGGCATTCATTTTCTGAAAGGCAAGGTAGAATAAAAATGGCTTTTCCAAACACTTGTAAATACTAGAATTATCACCTACCGAACGTTGTATAACGTTCTATAATTTCTGCACTAGCGAATTCTACCTAACATATGTTTAGCCTTCTCTCTTCGGGCAGGGAAGCTGTCGGCAATTTTTGCGAATAACAATAAAATGAATTACGTAGACTCGCACCGAGTAAGCCGACTCAAATCCCTGATGAATGCAAACTTGCTCACATGGTGCCGATGTTTAAAACGGGCGATAAGAATGAAATGACAAATTTTCATCCAACATCCTTGACATCTATCACTTGCAAGCTGTTGCAAGACATTTTGTGATCTCGAATTATGGAATTCTATTTACAAACCAACATGGTTTTCAACGGGGACGCTCTCGTGAGACACAGCTTTTCGAGCTAACTACTGAAATTCACACCAACCTGCATGAACACAAACTGACGCAGTCTTCATTGACTTTGAAAAATCCTTTGACAGGGTGGGCCATAAACGTTTGATATATAAAATGAGTCTTCTTCAAATAGAAAATGAAGTCATTGACTGGGTTAAATAGTATTTATGCAATAGGCGCCAAGCGGTATTGGCTGAAAGCGTTGTGTCCGACTTTGAGCCTGTCACGTCTGGTGTGTTCCAGGGCTCAGTGTTGGAGCCGACGTTGCTCTCCGTTCTTATCAACGATATTCACATTGGTATAAACTTAAAAATTCATCTATTTGCTGACGATCGCGTTATTTATTGTGGTGGTACTGGCCGTAGCTATTGCGAATACTCTAATAATGACTTGCAGAAATTGAATGAGTGGTGCCCTGAGTGGCCGGTGAATATTAATATTAAGAAGACAAAGTTGAAGCGGGTCACTACTTGTAATAATATTGCGTCGCACACTTACACAATAAACAGTGAGCTTATTGAACCAGTTGAGTCATTAAATATTTAGGTGTTCATTTAACTTCTAATCTGACTTGGAACACACATATTGACTGGCTATTGGGATATATATATATATATAACGTTATTATGTCCTTGATGGGGTTCAGGGGTGGCGGGGGTCGGGAGACTAACTCCTAGTCCCCCCCTTCCTCAGACGGCGGCCAGTCCTTGCTTTCTGGCGGCATCTTCGACCATTCGGATGGCCAAGAACTGCTCCCCTGGGTCCAAGCTGAGCAGCAAAGTCTCCCACTGCTCGGCCGTAGTTATGCTGCGTGTGTTAGTGCGGTAGGTGTTGGTGGGTGAGGCTTTGGGGCATTGCCAGATAATGTGATCGATGTCAGCGCGGGCCTCGCACGCTTTGCAGAGTGGGCAGTATGCATCGGGGTAAATGCGGTTGTAAAGCACGGGGTTCCGGAAAGTTCGCGTCTGAATGAGTCGCCAAGTGGTGGATTGATATTTATCCAGTGTTTTGTGTGCTGGGGGGTAGCGTAAGCGCTCTCTGCGGTAGTGGAGGAGAATTTCTCTTAACGTGACCATTCGGTCCCGCGCGTGACCGCAATGCAGAACAGAGGGCTGGTCGGGATCGGAAGACTCAGGTGAGGGGTCATGTGCCCGGTGTGCGAGAGCTCGGGCGGCATCGTGGGTGGCTTCGTTTCCAGCCAGACCCGAGTGACCAGGGGCCCAGATGACCTAGACGTGGCGTTGCCTTGAGGGAGGAGTGCCACAGAGTATCTTCTGCGCTTGGGGCGCTATCAGTCCTCTTGTGTAGTTGCGAATGGCCGTTTTTGAATCGCTGATGATGCAATGCGCATTGGTAACCGCGTAGGCCAAAGCGATGGCCGTTTCTTTTGCTTCTTCGGGTTGCGTTGTGAGCATTGATGCGGCCGCGGCGAGGTGGTACTGCGAGCACGCGACTGAGACGACCGCCGTCATGGTTTGGTTGGGGTATTCCGCTGTGTCCACGTAGGCTACGTCAGCGACTTGGTCGTAGCGCGTTTGTAGTTGTTTAGCTCTTTCTGCGCGTCGCTCCGGCTTGTGTTCAGGTTGCATATTGCGAGGTATGGGCGGGATAACTAGCTGAGCGCGCATGTTTGGAGGGATGGGTACTTTTGGTCCGAATTGGGTGGTGTAGGTTATGCCTAGGGGGCCTAGAATGCGCCTGCCGGTGGTGGAGTTGGCGAGTCGTTCGTATTGGCTAATACGGTGCGCTTCAATAAGCTCGTCTATGGTGTTATGAATGCCGAGGGCGTCCAGTTTCCCGTTAGAGGTGGTGATCGGAAGATGTAGGGCTTGTTTACAGGCCCTCTTGATGATGGTATTGAGCTTGAGCTTGTCAGTTGCATTGAGGCTGAGGTACGGGGCGACATAGGTGATCCTGCTCAGGGCGTAGGTGGTTACCAGGCGTATAAGGTTGTGTTCTTTCATGCCGTGATGTCGATTTGCGATGCGTGCTATGACGCGAGTGGTTTGGTGTACATGAGTGTCTAACTGCTTGAGTATCTTCGTGTTTCTGCCGTTTTGTTGGATGCGTAAGCCAAGGATACGGAGGCTAGGTACAGTAGGTATGCGTTGATGGTGCAGGTGGAGTTCTATCTCGGGCGGGTGAGGGTCTGGACATCGACCTCCCCAATCAGGCTTGTACAGAAGGGGCTCCGATTTCTGTGGGAAGCATGCCAGGCGGCGCAGTTCTACGTATGCTATGACCGCGTTGGTGGCTTGCTGCAGAGGGTTCTGGATGTCTCCGGTCGCTGCCCGCGGTGACCCACAGGGAGATATCGTCTGCGTAGAGGCTATGCTTGAGGTTGGAGATGCTAGCTAATGCAGGTGGTAGTCCGAGCAAGGCCACGTTAAGCAGAAAAGGGGACAGAACTGATCCTTGCGGCGTGCCTTTGCTGCCGAAGTGATTAATTGGCAACTGCAACCCTCCGATGGTAATGGTGGCTGTGCGACCTGTAAGAAAATTCTTCACGTAGTTATATGTTCAATGTCCAACCTCGAGTTGTGCCAGTTGGTTCAGTATGGCCTCATGTGTGACGTTATCGAAGGCCTTGGTTGGGTCTAGCCCGAAGATGGCTCTGGTGTCCAGCCTGGAGCTTTTATCACCATTGATAATTTGGTGCTTGAGCTGAATCATGATATCTTGAGCAGAAAGTTTCGGGCGGAAGCCAACCATGGTATTGGGGAAGAGGTCGTTGTCGTTTATATCTCTGTGTAAGCGTGTGAGGACGTGTTCGAGGACCTTTCCGACACATGAAGTAAGGGAGATAGGAAAGAAGCCAAAATTATTATGATTCACAAGCCAGGGAATTGCCTCCTACTCGGCTATTGGGAAAATCAAATCGGACTCTTGGCCTCCTCCGACGCACATTTCGCCAAGCTGATGAGGACACAAAACTTCTGCCTACAACTCAAGAGTTCGATCCAAATTTGACTGCTGTTCCGTTATTTGGAACCTTTGTCAAAGCATATCTCATCATAAGGCTTGAATCGTTACAAAACGAAGCTGCCAGGTTCATTGTATCGGATAAGTTTTCCTATTCAAGTCTAGATAAAATGAAAGACAGCCTCGAACTTGCAACACTAGAAATATGTAAGAAGGCGCCCCGTTTAATATTCTTTCACAAGATATATCACAACCCTACACCTTACACTACCTCAATAATAACGACGGCAGCTGCAACGTTTGCACACTTGGACAGCTCTTTTAGAGTTCGTTAACCACTTGCCCACACCGACCTACTTCGTTTTTCATTTCTGCATTTGGAAATCCAGCAGTGGAAACGGTTGCCGAGATCTGTGGCTGAAGAAGAAAGTGCTGATAAATTTTCAGAAGGAAAAAACCAATTCTTATCGCTTACCAAAAGCCATTGACATAACCTCAAAAAGGTTCGGTAGTTTTGACATCTGCAAATGACAAGTCTCCTTCTAAATTTCATTACGGTGTTCTTCAGTTTTTTTTGTTATGATGTATCAAATAAATCATCCCACGCTTCAGTTTCTGCATGTCCAAATTGCTGTATCCCTTTCTGTAAACATTTTTTTTTCTTTTTTGTATTGCCACCTTTCCGGACGAATTCTATGTATACAATTCATTCACAGAATACAAGATTGTTTATGCAAATGTTGTTAGCACCGCTATTTTCATTGTTGTGTGCATGTGATTTTTAGTGTTCATTGTGCTAAATATGTATACCCCCATATGTAATGCCCGATGGGCCTGTAGGGTAAATAAAATAAAAGAAGAATAAAAAGAAGCTTACTTTTGTAAATGCGCGCAACTTGCCCCTTTGCAGGTTTCCTCGGATTGCCCGAGAGAATGGGAACCATCAAAGACTTGTCGCGCTTCGACGCAAGCTTCTTCGGAGTGCCACCTAAGCAAGTGCAGGTCATGGACCCTCAGCTGCGTCTTCTTATAGAATGTTCGTACGAAGCCATCGTAGATGCCGGCTACGATCCGGCGACGTTGCGAGGACGCAAGATCGGCGTCTTCGTAGGCTGCGGACTATCCGAGACGTGGAGTGTGTTTGGCAGTGACTCGGCCACGATCGACGGCTACATTGTGACCGGAGCAGCGCTGCATATGTTCTCGAACCGGGTCTCCTACTGCCTCGACTTTTGCGGTATGGGACTGCCCTAAAAAGCACAGAGCAACTTAACTTCTTTTGTGTCGCACGTATTGGTTTGATTGATTAGTTATATACGTGGCAAATGTACTGTATATTAGCCATGTATTCGTCATAATATTCGCTGTAATATATTAGTCATTGCCATAGCAATATCTTACTCACAGATTGATTGATCGATTGATTATTTGATTGATTGATTGGTTGACTGATTGATCAATTGATCGACCGAGTGAGGGATTGAGTGACCGAAACGCTGAGTGTTAACTTGCTGAATTGAAGCGACAGAACGTAAATTTCTGGACAAGGGACAAGACACCGAATTTTTAATTAAAAGAAATAATAGCGTGGAGTGACATTAATCTTTTAGAAAAAGAAGCTTCATAACGTTAATGTGTAAACGTGAACAAAAAACAGCAACGAATAATAAATGTTTCCACAGCCGTTAAAGTATAGTAGGCAAATAGACTAAATGGTATCATCCCCTTCTTGGTCTAATCTTGTCACACGACAACAAGTCACCCTCCTTGAAGGCCGGTCATTTCCGATCGAGGATATGCGGCTACCCACCGAAAATACAAACCTCAACGTTGATACCCATTCCCTCACTGTGCATGTAGCTCTTACGAAAACAATAACGACTGCAAAATTGTTGCACCAACAGGCAAATGTGACGGTGAAGGCGCTTCATGCAACAAACAATAGCAGAGGGAGGGGGCCGCGTTATACTCTGGTCGGCCCGGGTGGCCATGCGCGCCCGCCCTGGCCGCGCTATCTTGAAAGCCATCTGCGACGGAGACAGTCCGCCTCACGCTGTGTCTTCGCTGCTTAGTTCGCGTTGATGCGAGACGCAGCACCAAGGTCAATTCGCTCGCTGCTGCTGCCGCGGTTCCTCACTCCAGTGTTCTTATAGCGAGTTTCCGCGGTCATCGAGCGAGATTTGTTCATGTTTGATTTTGCGCGCGTGACAACATGCTTGTTATCTAGTTATTATGCTCAGGCCTACAAGTTTATAAGGCTGGTAAACTTCGTATAGCTGTCCACTAATTTGCTATTCCGATCGGTAACTGCGACTTTTTTCATGTAAAAACGGATATTCGCTCTCTTGATATCACCCAAATAAATCACTGTCGCTGATATTGTGCCGCCACCACCGCTGACGTCTTCGCCACCGCTGTAGTGCCTTCGTAGTTGCAGTAATCGTGTCGACGCACTTTATTCTGTATAGTTGGGCGACTTCGCACAGGACTCCGGAGTTGCGCGCAACGTTTGGTCATTGAGAGAAGTCAGGGAAGTAATTAACTGCCGGTGCGTTAAATAACAGCACTCGAACAACTGATGTCTTAGCCTGGGGCCAAACACTTCGGCAGTGGCACTTGTCTTCGACATGTGACAAAGGCAAGTCTTTTTTTTTTCAAAACAATGGCTCCAATCTGAGGTGACATCGCTTGTTCGATTAAACGTTGACCGCTTCGAGCCTCTATTCTCTGGGGAGCATCTGTCTCGTTCGGACTGCTGTGGCAGAAAATGATTTGGCACCCGAAGAAATCATTAAGGACTGATGATTTTTTAAATAAAACTTCTCTCTGTTTCTAAACCAGGACCAAGCTTGACGATCGACACGTCATCCTCCTCGACCATGGCAGCATTGAACCTAGCACTGCAGTCGCTTCGCTGTGGTGAATGCGAGGCGGCCATTGTTGGGGGCTCCCATATCACGCTCAATCCGCTCACCACACTGAGTGAGTTCCGATTTGGCATGCTGGCACGAGATGGAAAAAGCAAAACATTCAACGCCAACGGTGAGCTTTAGCTTGCTTTATATTTATTGTGCTTACTCCACGGGTCTCGTTCTTGGTCATTCGGGGCCTGGATGGCCTCTGTTCTAAACATTTTCGTAGACACCAGAATATGGACCAAACGGACCGCGGTCCTGTTACATCTTACTCCAGTTCTGACAAAGACAGCAAAGCGGAAGCTTCCCCACGACAGCGTCGGGGTCGAGAACGATAGCGGCTACTGTGAGGTCCAGTTCTTACGAAGCCCGCAAGGACCGCTTCGTGAAGACAGCATCGAATTAAACAAAGATGCAGATTACTGGGCTATCTAAACAAGGTGGCATGAGAGCAGCCTGCCAGAAAGCTCGGTAAAAAGTTTTTTCTGCATAAAAGAAAGCGTACTCGAGCTTTCTCATGCACCTAATGAAGCGACCTTGAGCTTGCTTGGATTCAGACGAGCAAAGTGTTGAAATATACTGGTAATATTCGCTTCCGCTAGCTGTTTTCTTTTTTTAATCAAAGCGTGGCGGCGTAATGATGCAGAAGAGCGTTGCGATTGCACTCCCATGTTAGCGCCCGAAGCTGTAATTGTCAAACGGCTTCTAAAGATGGCCACAAATGGAACAAACCTTCAACCGCATACTCTACGCCAAAGCCGCACATGCTATTGCGAGCGGGGCATGCAGCGTTCTCGCCCTCACCCTCTCTCCTGCGCAGAAGGTGCTGCCATTTCGTCCGCGGCACGTTGCTTGTGCGAGATGCAGGCACGTGTCTGCGACTGCAAGCAAGCCTTCTCGCCCTCTTTTCATTACGATAGCATCTATATGGAGATTCCAAGAGCATTTCCGCCGTCGCCGTCACCGTGATGTTCCGCATAAAATCCAAGGCAGTCACAGCGCCGCCGCGCGCCCCACCCTGTATGTGCGAGTGAAACCTTGCGAGGGGAGCCGATGACCGCAGCTCAATCTAGAGAGGAAGCGCGCAGTCTTCTCTCACGCGCGAGCTCCGAACGTTTCCAGGTGCCGGAGGGGGGGGGGGAGGATATATTTACAATTGCTAGTAAGTACAGTGGGGCGTGGCATTTTCCGAGGAACTTCCGGAGCTTCAGGAGCATTTGTGAGTAGTTCCCTTTGATTGAAATAAACGCACAGCGCCTTTGCGACCGCGAATGAACGCCATTGCCTGATGTGCCGCCGTGAGGATTATTGGTGTTGTGTCTCGCCCCCATTAGGTTAGGTTAGCTTAGGTTTAGGTGAGGTATAGGTTAGCGTGAAATGCGTTAGGGTGGCGCGGCGTATTCTCACAGCGGTTATGCCGTGTAGATTATTGTCCTTGCGTCTGTGCCACGTTTGGTTAGGTTAACATTAGGTTAACGTTATGTTAGGTTAGGTTAGGTTAGCGTAAACGGCGTTAGGGTGCCGCGGCGTATTCTCACACCGGTTACGCCGTGTGGATTATTGTCGCTGCGTCTCTGCCACGTTTGGTTAGGTTAAGGTTAGGTTAACGTTAGGTTAAGTTAGGTTAGCGTAAAGGCGTTAAGGTAGCGCGACGTATTCTCATAGCGGTTGCAGGGGCGTCGGGTGTCGTCGGCTGTCTTTTAGCCACTCGCGTTCAATCGCGGTTGCGAAGGCGCTCTGTCTTCTACATTTTAAATATTTGCGGCCTGATCTCTACTACGGTCCCTACTGCTCCCACGGAAACATCTGTGATGTTAGTTTCGAAGTACATCGGCGTAAGGCGCGAGAAAGCTATGATCCGGCACGAGTGAGCACGAGCGCCGCAGGGGCGAGACGGTAGGCCCGGCACAGCGATCACCAAATGGGGCGTCAGCGTCCGCTGCTTCACATGTTTCACCCCGCCGACAGCCAGCGTCCCAGCGTAAACAAACTCGACCCTGCTGCGCAATGCCGGCACGCTTTAGGGACAAGCGCATACAGCACGCGCTAAGAAACTTCTCCGTACTGCTGATTCAAGGAACCAAAGTCCCCACATTTTCTCTCTCGGGCCCGCTCATACTCACGCTCGGTCTGTGCCGACTCAGGCACACTGCACCCAAACCCACACCGCATAAGCGTTGACGCGAGTGAAACGTGTATTTAGCTGTTCAGCGTGCTCATGGCGAAGTTAACCTAATGTCAAGCACGGAAGATAGTCGGAGTTTCGTTCGAAAGGCGATGCATCGATTGCGATAGCAGGTTAGTAGATAGGCATACGAAGTAAGCAAAGTAGTTTTGCAGGGTGTGCACACTTGAAAATATTCTCTCACTGATTAAACTGACAAGGATAGTGTCACGCGTGGAGAAGCAAACACGAACTCAACTCGATGAAATCGCGAAATCGCTGTCAAAACTCTTGAGTGAGGAAGCGTGGCAACAGCAGTGAGCGAATTGACCTTCGTGCTGCCTCTCGCTTCCACGCGAACTAAGCGCTCGAGAACACAGCGAACACAAAGCTATCAGCACTCTGCGCACTCTGTCCCCATGGCAGATTGCTTTCAAGATCGAACTCGCTAGGCCGCGGTATACGCAGCCGCCGCCGGAGTAGACTGACCGCCCCCCCCCCCCCCCTTCGTGCCTTGTGCGCGATGGAAGACGACACGCTTGGTTCCCGTCTTCCTCCCTTACGCGCGCGAGATCTAACCACTATTCTCGGCTCTCCTTCGCACACTTTCACTCACACCTACAGTACACGGAGTGAGGCCACGGTGTTATCGCACTCGGACATTATATGGAACGTCACGGCGGCGGCGGAAATGTGCCTGGAGTGGCCATATAATATGGCAATAAAACCAATGAGAAACATCGGTCGTACTTCCATAAGAACATTACCGAATTCGTTGAACGTTCCCGTAAACAAAGTTGCAGGCAGACCACTGACGTTGCTCTAGCCACAGCCTTACAGTTTTTGGTGCACTTGCTTTAGGAGATATAGCAAGACTTGTTGCATTAGTTGCTTTTTTTTTTGACAGATCGCCGAAACACGTGTCAGAGTCGCAGAAGCATGTGCACTACATAGGGTGTCCCAGCTAAGACCTACCGTGTTCGGTCGTCCGAGACAGCAAGACCGAACACCACATGTCTGAAAATAGCACCTTGCACTGTGTTTTTCGAATATATTTTTTTTCTTTCAACACCTTGAACAACGTTAGCCGAGGCTGCCGGTATATGTCTAGAACATAACGTGATAACCTTTGCACCAGCCTTCTCATCTTGCTTCTAATATTGGGCGAGAGGGTCTTATTTATACTACTAATTACTTATTATATTAGATTGGTGGATGGAATTGTCCGTGCATCGCATAGGAAACTGATTGGCGGATGAGTTCCAAGACGCTTGCCGTAGAATTATAATTTTTGAGGTTCTGCTCAAGATCCGCGCCGGAGTGAAACGCGTGGACGGGTATGAAAGGACATCGCTTTACTTACCCCTAATCGTGTGAAACAAACGTCACGTGGTTAGCCGGTTATTGTGGTGGGTGGGCGCACGCTCTAGTGGTCAGTACTTGCTATTTACCTGGTTGTAACTATTTTATTTCCTTTCTCGCGCCTGAGCTGAACGCATAAACACGAGCCATTCGTTTCAAGAGATCTTTAAATCACCATGCATCTTTTTGCGCAGCGGACGGCTATGCGAGAAGCGAAACCATAGGGGCCATGTTTCTTCAGCCGGCTTCGAAAGCACTGAGGTTCTATGCCAAGTTGATTAACATCAGGGGCAACGCAGACGGCTACAAGGTTGAAGGTGAGGCGAACTTTTTTGCGTTCTTTATTCGACCATCATTTTCCTTTAGCCTTTCAGTCCTAAACTCCAATTAAGGCTCAAAATAAAATCACGTATGATTTCTTCATTTTCATTATTTTTGTATCGTCTTCATCTATTGTCTGCAATGACGCCAATACATTTTCTTAGTTTGGTTGTGATCAACACACATCGGCCACCTCAGTTGCTCCCTATATGTGTGTGTGTGTGTGTGTGTGTGTGTGTGTGTGTGTGTGTGTGTGTGTGTGTGTGTGTGTGTGTGTGTGTGTGTGTGTGTGTGTGTGTGTGTGTGTGTGTGTGTGTGTGTGTGTGTGTGTGTGTGTGTGTGTGTGTGTGTGTGTGTGTGTGTGTGTGTGTGTGTGTGTGTGTGTGTGTGTGTGTGTGTGTGTGTGTGTGTGTGTGTGTGTGTGTGTGTGTGTGTGTGTGTGTGTGTGTGTGTGTGTGTGTGTGTGTGTGTGTGTGTGTGTGTGTGTGTGTGTGTGTGTGTGTGTGTGTGTGTGTGTGTGTGTGTGTGTGTGTGTGTGTGTGTGTGTGTGTGTGTGTGTGTGTGTGTGTGTGTGTGTGTGTGTGTGTGTGTGTGTGTGTGTGTGTGTGTGTGTGTGTGTGTGTGGGTGGGTGTGTGTGTGCGTGTGCGTGTGTGCGTGTGCGTGTGTGCGTGCGTGCGCGCGTGCGTGCGTGTGTGTGTGTGTGCGTGCGTGCGTGCGTGCGTGTGCGTGTGCGTGTGCGTGTGTGTGTGTGTGTGCGTGCGTGCGTGCGTGACTCTTCCTGCCCGACCACATATTACGCTGCCCCCGAATGTAGCAGTAAGAGCTATATTTGTGCCTTGATACATCAAAACCGAATCATTTCGAAATTCTGATCCGCTTTGAGCTTTTACGGCTTTCCTATCGGCGCACGCCATACTTCAATCTTTCGCTGCAATTTCCCATTCTTTTGACGACCTTTCTCATTGAAATCACTTCATATTTATATAATGATGATATAACATATAATATAATTTTAATGATATAATGATATAATATAATGAAGTTGGCGATAAATTTTGGTTATGTCCGATTTCATTTAATTTCTAACGTCTTCCTCAACTGCGGAACTTTCTTTCTGAGAAACCCGTTTAGGTTTCCTTTGGAGTTTGGTGCTGCTTTCTGGTGAATGACAATTTTTCGTTTTATGTAACACATTTATTAAAAAAAATGTTATCGGCTGCCTTAAGCACTTGAGGCATGTGAAAATGCAGTTACCTCGGCATATTTGAATTCCTGTGTATGTACTGGTCTTTCAGTTACGTGTGCATAAGCAGAGCTGTAATGATTCGCATGCCATTCCGATGTAATTTTTCAATATGTTCTGCTTCGATTCATATATATATATATATATATATATATATATATATAACAACTAAAGGACAAGCGAAATTTCAGGCGGTTTACCGCATGCAGTTTGATAACTTGGACTCTTCCTGCCCGCCCACATATTACGCTGCCCCCGAATGTAGCAGTAAGAGCTATATTTGTGCCTTGATACATCAAAACCGAACCTAGTGAAGCCTAGTGGATACAATAGCTGTCGAGAACCCTTAAAACACGGGACAGGAACATCCAGCTGCATTCACGTCTTTATACTTAACATATGTAACAGCGGTGCAGCGGTGGCGTAGAGGTAGAACACCCGCCTCGCGTGCAAGAGGTCCGTGGTTCGAATCCCGGTGCCGGCAATTTTCCACCGGATTAAAAAAAAAAAAAAAAAAAAAAAAAAAATCCGCGTGTTGATAAAATTGCACAAACAGGCCTGGAGTGTGGCCTGATCCCGGTGACCAGAACCGGTAACGCACTCCCTCACCAGAGCAGGATTGGCCACCCTGGTGCAGTACTTGGCCACAACCTCCTATATGAACACAACAATCAAACCCCGGCCCTCAGTCCCCAGCAGCTGCGAAGCTACTGACCACGGCGGCGGTCAGACCTGCGACGCTGCAGAGGGTGCTAAGAATCACTGGCTCCGGACAGGCCGCCATTGGAATATGAACCTGGCAACGTTTAACGCTAGAACGTTATCTAGTGAGGCGAGTCTAGCAGTGCTATTGGAGGAATTAGAGGGCAGTAAATGGGATATAATAGGGCTCAGTGAAGTTAGGAGGCCAAAAGAAGCATATACAGTGCTAAAAAGCGGGCACGTCCTGTGCTACCGCGGCCTAGAGGAAAGAAGAGAACTAGGAGTCGGATTCCTGATTAATAAGAATATAGCTGGTAACATACAGGAATTCTATAGCATTAACGAGAGGGTGGCAGGTCTTGTTGTTAAACTTAATAAGAGGTACAAGATGAAGATTGTACAGGTCTACGCCCCTACATCCAGTCATGATGACCAGGAAGTCGAATGCTTCTATGAAGACGTGGAATCGGCGATGGGTAGAGTGAAAACCAAATACACTATACTAATGGGCGACTTTAATGCCAAGGTAGGCAAGAAGCAGGCTGGAGACAAGGCAGTGGGGGAATATGGCATAGGCACTAGGAATAGCAGGGGGGAGTTATTAGTCGAGTTTGCGGAACAGACTAATATGAGGATAATGAATACTTTCTTCCGCAAGCGGGATAGCCGAAAGTGGACGTGGAGGAGCCCGAACGGTGAGACTAGAAATGAAATAGACCTCATACTCTGCGCTAACCCTGGCATCATACAAGATGTGGACGTGCTCGGCAAGGTGCGCTGCAGTGACCACAGGATGGTAAGAACTCGAATTAGCCTAGACCTGAGGAGGGAACGGAAGAAACTGGTACATAAGAAGCCGATCAATGAGTTAGCGGTAAGAGGGAAAATAGAGGAATTCCAGATCAAGCTACAGAACAGGTATTCGGCTTTGACTCAGGAAGAGGACCTTAGTGTTGAAGCAATGAACGACAATCTTGTGGGCATCATTAGGAAGTGTGCAATGGAAGTCGGTGGTAACTCGATTAGGCAGGATACCAGTAAACTATCGCAGGCGACGAAAGATCTGATCAAGAAACGCCAATGTATGAAAGCCTCTAACCCTACAGCTAGAATAGAACTGGCAGAACTTTCAAAGTTAATCAACAAGCGTAAGACAGCCGACATAAGGAAGTATAATATGGATAGAATTGAACATGCTCTCAGGAACGGCAGAAGCCTAAAAACAGTGAAGAAGAAACTAGGAATTGGCAAGAATCAGATGTATGCGTTAAGAGACAAAGCCGGCAATATCATTACTAATATGGATGAGATAGTTCAAGTGGCTGAGGAGTTCTATAGAGATTTATACAGTACCAGTGGCACCCACGACGATAATGGAAGAGAAAATAGTCTAGAGGAATTCGAAGTCCCAAAGGTAACGCCGGAAGAAGTAAAGAAAGCCTTGGGAGAAATGCAAAGGGGGAAGGCAGCTGGGGAGGATCAGGTAACAGCAGATTTGTTGAAGGATGGTGGGCAGATTGTTCTAGAGAAACTGGCCACCCTGTATACGCAATGCCTCATGACGTCGAGCGTACCGGAATCTTGGAAGAACGCTAACATAATCCTAATCCATAAGAAAGGGGACGCCAAAGACTTGAAAAATTATAGACCGATCAGCTTACTGTCCGTTGCCTACAAAATATTTACTAAGGTAATCGCAAATAGAATCAGGAACACCTTAGACTTCTGTCAAGCAAAGGACCAGGCAGGATTCCGTAAAGGCTACTCAACAATAGATCATATTCACACTATCAATCAGGTGATAGAGAAATGTGCGGAATATAACCAACCCTTATATATAGCTTTCATTGATTATGAGAAAGCGTTTGATTCTGTCGAAACCTCAGCAGTCATGGAGGCATTAAGGAATCAGGGTGTAGACGAGCCGTATGTAAAAATACTGAAAAATATCTATAGCGGCTCCACAGCCACCGTAGTCCTCCATAAAGAAAGCAACAAAATCCCAATAAAGAAAGGCGTCAGGCAGGGAGATACGATCTCTCCAATGCTATTCACAGCGTGTTTACAGGAGGTATTCAGAGACCTGGATTGGGAAGAATTGGGGATAAAAATTAATGGAGAATACCTTAGTAACTTGCGATTCGCTGATGATATTGCCTTGCTTAGTAACTCAGGGGATCAATTGCAATGCATGCTCACTGACCTGGAGAGGCAAAGCAGAAGAGTGGGTCTAAAAATTAATCTGCAGAAAACTAAAGTAATGTTTAACAGTCTCGGAAGAGAACAGCAATTTACAATAGGCAGCGAGGCACTGGAAGTCGTAAGGGAATACATCTACTTAGGGCAGGTAGTGACGGCGGATCCGGATCATGAGACGGAAATAATCAGAAGAATAAGAATGGGCTGGGGTGCGTTTGGCAGGCATTCTCAGATCATGAACAGCAGGTTGCCATTATCCCTCAAGAGAAAAGTGTATAATAGCTGTGTCTTACCAGTACTCACCTACGGGGCAGAAACCTGGAGGCTTACGAAAAGGGTTCTACTCAAATTGAGGACGACGCAACGAGCTATGGAAAGAAGAATGATAGGTGTAACGTTAAGGGATAAGAAAAGAGCAGATTGGGTGAGGGAACAAACGCGAGTTAATGACATCTTAGTTGAAATCAAGAAAAAGAAATGGGCATGGGCAGGACATGTAATGAGGAGGGAAGATAACCGATGGTCATTAAGGGTTACGGACTGGATCCCAAGGGAAGGGAAGCGTAGCAGGGGGCGGCAGAAAGTTAGGTGGGCGGATGAGATTAAGAAGTTTGCAGGGACGGCATGGCCGCAATTAGTACATGACCGGGGTTGTTGGAGAAGTATGGGAGAGGCCTTTGCCCTGCAGTGGGCGTAACCAGGCTGATGATGATGATGATGATGTAACAGCATTAAGAGGCTGCGTGTTATATAGCGCCGCACCTCTCAGGAAACAGAACTCCTGTGAATATGACCATATTCAGTCGTTCCCTTGAGGTTACGTTTAAGAAGATTCCACACTACTTACCTAATGAAGACGGCGTAGTCCGCATATCACAATTGACGCTCTTCCGAGGATGGTTTTACGATGCTCATAGGGGGCGTTGGGAAGATGTAGCATCAAATGGCTGTGTGAATGTCGCAGGGATCACAGTTCCGTCGAGCAGGAGGCAGGAGGAGCTGCTTCGCGAAGTGTACGCCGGCGCCAACGTCGACCCACTGAAGGTCACCTACGTCGAAACCCACGGCACCGGAACTAAGACGGGAGACCCTCAGGAGCTGGCGGCGCTCAGCAGATTCTTCTGTGTTCCGGAGCGGAAGAGGCCCCTAAAAATTGGCGCGGTCAAGAGCAACGCGGGCCATGCGGAAACCGCCTCCTGTAAGACAGAGTTTCTTTATAAACTATGCAGTAAGTGCTGTTCACGTTACACACGCGCGACGACGGCTCAATTTGAGTAACGGAAACAAATCTCCAAGGCCATGCCTTAGTCGTACTGAGAGCCTACGCACGTGTGCAGAATACGAACCGTGTGTACCATTGGTGACCTTGTGGTGAAGTTGCAACAGTCAATGTTATTTTTATGCGAAGCATATTACTAGAGCTCAACCCACTCCTCAGGCGCGGCGGTGTCGCTTTCAATACCACGTGACACCGTGACGTCACGACAGAGGAGAAACGGGGCTCCAACTCGCGCCGTCGCTCGCGGCGTCGCGGCGGTATATAAGCAGCTGCGCTTTTTCTAGGTGGCTTTGGCTCAACTCTTGCAAGATGGGCTTGGTGGGAATCGAACCAGGGTCTCCGGAGTGTGAGACGGAGACGCTACCACTGAGCCACGAGTACGATGCTTCGAAGCGGTACAAAAGCGCCTCTAGTGACTGCGGTGTTGCCTTAGAAACGAGCTGTTTCTAAGGCTCAGGCGTGCGTCGCTTGCTCAGGCGCACATTTCGTTGCCGCGCCGAACGCTGCGTTGCTCGACGCTCACCGCGTCCAATGAGGGGTGCGTAGTCGCTGCGCCGTAGCCCATTGTCTTACACCCCGTGGCGGGTCGACGGGAGCGCTGTCGCGTTTCACTCTTGAAGGCGAAGCAGAGTAACGCATGAGTTGTTTCTTCAATTAGCCGAACCAAATATAGCAGTTCACCAGGCTAAACAGTGGTTCAACAACTAAAATAAAGGTTAGTATGCTTCGCATACTGGGCTTAATCTTAGCTAAGCCATAGCCATTTTTTTATTGTCATTAGCATTTTGGGGTGGGGGGAGATTTACCCACTGTCCTGTTTGTTTGTAGCCAACCACTTTGAGGCCAGCTTGGCTCACTGCTTATGGGCCACTGGGTGTGGCCGCTGCTGATCTGAAAAATAATTATTTGAAATTTTGTCGTGCGTGCAGCGAAATCTATCACACGTCCTATATATTTCGACAATCTTGCCTGGACATGTAAAACACACGCGCCAGGCGTGGACTTCGAGGCGGCACCGCTAGATGGCACAGTGCGCCCCGAGAGTATAAAGCCCCTTAAAATTCGTAAAGTAGCGACACTCTGCTCCTCCGCCTTCACTCCTCCTCGTTTCTCCTCTCTTTCACTCTCCCTCCTCGACCGTGGCGCCGCCTACACTGCTCGAGCGTTGCAAAGGCGCCAACGTGCGCTCCTCGCCACTCCGTAGTCACTTCTCGAGCAAAAATGGCGCTGGTGCACGGCGCGAGGGCCCACGTGATGCTGCTAGGCCAATAGCGACGCGGCGTCGGCCTCGGCCAGAGCACGCGAGGAGGAGGCGGCATTCTTCAAAGCGTGGAACTATTTTACGAAGTTTAAGGGGTCTTACGAGGGAAGCCCGAGAGAGGAGCCCGGCTACAATGCACGCCATATACATGACGCGTTTCAGCGATGACAACACGGTGCGTTGCTAAATTACTTGTATGGTAATTTCATTATTACCAGCAGTCGTCCTGGGATGGTTTATGTCGGAATTTAGAAGTATAGGTGGCTTTCACAAACATATATGTATGCCTACTTCAGCATTCCTTATGTTTCCTAGAGTCTTATGTTCTCGCTACGATGCTCGCTAAAGTAATGTAGAATGAATATGGGATACGCATGTGTTTCATGAGAATTATATAAAAAAACTTGTGGAAACGTATTCAATTTAAGCTTTCATGTGGGAGGGTTCGATGACCAATTACAGACACATTTGCGGTGATGCGATATTAGCGCAGTATAAAGCTGATCATCGCAGTACCACCGGCCACACATACAGCGAGCGCTATTCTGGCGAGAGTTGAACTTCATCAGTTGCCATACAAATGTCTCAACCAATATACCAAGCAACCAATATAGCTCCCGTCCCAAATAGGGCAAGTTTCAGGATGTGAGCAACTGTGATCTAACAAGAGCCGCATCATTGTGCCAGCGTTTCGTCAAGACTTCTCTTCGTCAGTAAGTAGCAGCGGGAAGCACAGCCCTGAAGAAAACCAGTCCACTTCTAGATTTGTAGGCAATGAAGGTTCTCTTGTTTGCCAGTTGAGCGCTTTGTCTCAATCTTCACTTTACCTACAGTTCTTCAAGGGAACGGGCAGCGCGAACGATGAGGACAAAGAAATAAGCACACAGGGAGAGTGCTGGCCGAATTTTCCATCCTTTTGACGACCTTTCTCATTGAAATCACTTCATATTTACATAATGATGATATAATATATAATATAATTTTAATGATATAATGATATAATATAATGATATTGGCCATAAATTTTGGTTATGTCCGATTTCATTAAATTTTTAACGTCTTCCTCAACTGCAGAACTTTCTTTCTGAGAAACCCGTTTAGGTTTCCTTTGGAGTTTGGTGCTGCTTTCTGGTGAATGACAATTTTTCGTTTTATGTAACGCATTTATTTAAAAAAATGTTATCGGCTGCCTTAAGCACCTGAGGCATGTGAAAATGCAGTTACCTCGGCGTATTTGAATTCCTGTTTATGTACTGGTCTTTCAGTTACGTGTGCATAAGCAAAGCTGTAATTATTCGCATGCCATTCCGATGCAATTTTTCAATATGTTCTGCTTCTATTGATGCCAAGTTGCGGTAGCTGTAACCGTACATTGCACTTGAAGTAATGGCTGCTTCAAGATTTCCCTGGTTTCTCCCATGCCCAACTGCGATGCTGTAATACGTCGCATTAGGTGAAGGGTATGCTCGCAGTCCTTTGTTACTTTAGAGATTCATATCGTTCCTGTTGCGTCTTGATCGACGAATGCTCTTAGATACGCGATGGAGGGGCGCCGCGCAGTCTTCAGGTTTCCTTGTTGCAGGACGACGCTTCCCACGATAATCATATTAAATGCCCTCCATGCGCTGCAAAAGTGTTGCGAACTGAAGTAACGTATAAGTCAACTGCAAAGAACACCGTTCCGAGAAAACACGTGCTAACGTCTTTCGTCTTCTGTCAGAATTTGTCATTTTCACATTAACCATTTGCATGCTCACGTGGTATGGACGTCTAAGACGAGCTTTTAGGAGTTTTTCCTTGCTGGGCGTGAAAAGCGACAGATCCCGAAACGGCCTCCAGCTATAGATGAGCAAATGCATGCCGCTTAAACCTTGCAGCAGCAGCGTAAATGCTTGCGAGAGGCCTACATAATGGGTGCAGAGTTAGCAAAGGTGCTAAGTAATTGCTGAATTAAGAAGTGCCGTTGCTATAGTGGGCAGGGACAATAGTGGTGGCTGTAGGGCCTTGTAAAATATCCCCGCGGTCTTTATGAAAACGTCTTCCGACATCAGGAATATTTGTGACTAGCACCACGTGAGCTAAATATTTCATTTAAAAATTCTGATCCGCTTTGAGCTTTTACGGCTGTCCTTTCGGCGCACGCCATACTTCAATCTTTCGTTGCAATGTGCTTTTCAACCGCGATAATGATAACTGTGGCTAACTTGTAGTTTGACACTGACCTTGTAATGTTTGCTCCTTTGAGCTGCTTCAATTTCGCAATTATCACTTGTGGGCTGAAAATAGTATTTTCATCATCATCAAATTTACCGGTATGCTCTATCATGCAAGCAATGATGTCGCAATGATGTCGTAAAATGTCGCACTTACGTTATCGGCCGCATGCAATCTTTCAAAGATTTGTGCAGCCTGATAAAATACTAGTTATATACGAGCCCCAGTCCCAACCCGACCACCACCACTCAGCCCACCGAAAGAACGAAAGAAAAAAATAACATAATTATTTTATGCGACCGCAAACTGCCCCTCTGTTTTTAATTAATAAATTGGTTTTCGAAGTCAGTCATAGTGGAATTTCGGTTTTCTTGCTTATACCCTGAAGTCAAACGTCACATGTATCTCGTCTCTCTTTCTACAATATCTAACTCTTTTCACTTTCTTTATCCGAGAATACGGTACCTAGTTGGTTCATGCTGTTTTCTTATTTGTTGTTCGCAGCAATCAACACGATTTCCAAGGTGATTATCCTCATGGAGACAGGAATGATCCCGCCAAACTTGCACTTCGAGGATCCTAACCCTATCATTCCGTGCCTTCACGACGGAAGCATCGAGGTGATCTCCAAGCTGACGCCCTTCGATGGTGGTCTGGTTGGCATCAACGCGTTCGGATTCGGTGGGACCAACGTTCACGCCATTCTGGAGTCAAACCCGGGACCACAGGTGGACACCGTGCCCCGGGAAAAGCCTGAGCTGCCCAGGCTTGTTCTCATGGCTGGAAGGAGTGAAGAGTCGTTGAGAGTGGGTGTCACTCGTACTCAGGTCTTGTGGTCTGCCCGGGAAACCTTTTTAACGCGAAAGCGTTAAGGAGCTCGTGTCGCAGAAAAGCCGGTGTCGTCGGCATCCGCGGCGTTGGCCGTGAGCGAAAAATCCCGGAAGGCAATTCATAAATAAAAACAACTTGCAAGCTGGGCTAGGTGGGAATCGAACCAGCGTCTCCCGAGTGTGAGGCGGAGACGCTACCACTCAGCCATGAGTTCGATGGTTCAAAGCGCGGCAAAATGGCCTCTAGTGAATGCGGTGTTGCCTTAGAAACGTGCCGTAGAAAGTTATACTGCGGTGTATATCGGTAATTACGAGCATGTAAATTACAGCAGTCGCAGTTAAACGAGTAGCGAAGTTCGTTTCCGCTACATTTCTTCTGCGTTTGGCGCAGAGGCAGAGCCATCTTGCGGCAAACACAGAAGACCCCCTCCTCGCAATGTACGGCGCTGCCCCGACAGGTGGCGCGCCACTCGCCCGCTTCTCCCTTTCGTCTCGTTTGAGCGCAATGGGGCCGTGCGGGGACCAGTGCGAGGATGCCCCAATACCCTTGCGTTTAATAAGTTTTCTCGCTCTCTCCCCTTCCAACTTCCAGCCTGCGTTACTCGAACCCTCGTGTTTAGGCGACGCAGATCCTCTTTCCTCTCACAGCGCGATTCCTAGGTGCAGCGTCCGATGCGGGACGCCTCTGACGGGATCGCTGCGCCGTAGCGCGTCTGGTGGGAAAGCGTCCCCTGCGATGTGTGCCGTGCTGTTGGCGAGGAGTCATGCGTCTGCGTGGTGCTCCCAAGCGAGATAGAGGGTGATCCGATCCCATCGAGGTGTCAGCCCCATGATCGCGTCCGCCTTCATGGCGCGTCACGGCCGGGCTGTCTGTGCCGATGCCGACGTTTGGCTCGCGTAGATCGTTTGTCCCTCCGAGACATCGAGTTATTTGGTTCGTTCCGCCTGCTCAGGCGCACGTTTGCCGCGCCGAACGCTGCGTTCTTCGGCGTTCACCGCGTGATTGGTGGGTGAAAAGTCCGATGCGGGGTGCCTCGTAAGTCATCGCTGCGCCGTAGCGCATTGTCTTACACCCCTTGGCGGGTCGACGGCGACGCTATCGCGTTCCACTCTTGAAGGGGAAGTTTAAGCGTCCTCCATTTTTTTTTGTCCTGCACATTAGAAACTAACATCTACTCACCGCGCCACCGTCATTATGGAAATATAGCCAACTGCCGAAAATCAGGATCCTTCTTCCGTATATCACGTCGTTTCGCTATTCCTTATGGCCATTGTGAGAAGGTTGAAAAATGGCATCTTCGATGGCAAAGTGACGGCGCACGGCAGTTTTCTTAAATTCTGTTGTAACTGAACGATCATTGCAATGCCTTCTTGATCGCAGTTGTGCTGTGACCTGACATCCACGGGTTGATGTGGCGCGAACTCCAATGTAAACGTGACTACTACGTATAAGAATGAGAACACCACCACAGCATACTCTGCTTTCAAATTACAGAAGATTTGTGTAGGGGCGTCAAGCCTAACATTTTTTAAAACTCTATTTGCATGACAGAAAACTCTGGACAGGCTCGAAGCCGACGGACCCTACCCCGATTCCGCATACGCCCTCTTGAACCGAGTAGGGCAGCCCGGCGTAAAGCAGTTCCCGTTCCGTGGCTACGCCTTGATTCCCGTGGACGGCTCACAGGAGACCGTCATCAAGGTCGTCGAGAAGGTCCTCCCAGCGAAGAGACCGCTGTGGTTTGTATTCACCGGCATGGGCTGCCAGTGGAATGGCATGGCAAGGCAGATGATGCAGTTCGACGTGTTCGCCCGCTCCATCCAGACATCGCACGACCTGCTGGCGAGGAACTTCGGCCTCGACCTCATCGACCTGGTGACAAGCGTGGAACCACGCGGCCCGGAAACCGTGGCGAATGTCCTTGTTTCTATCACAGCAATTCAGGTGAGCTTGCGAGCTTTCGACGCATTGTCTGCAATATGCAACGCATCAAGAACACCTATAAATTTGCGTTCAAAAGGCCATAGCGGGTGATGAGTAATGTGAAACGCAACGTCCTTCTACGTGACGGAATGTTCAGTGGAAAAACGCACACTGGTAGCGTGGGTAGGTGTATGGTCATCGTAGCAGATCGATACTGGCCTGCGTTAAATACAATCAATGGTATTATACGTATGTGCCAGCAAACATCATATCTATACTCTAGGGTGCACTGTGTACGTAAAAAAACGGAAAGTTTCTTGAATGCATTCCCGAGTCTTGGTTTAAATAAGGGGTGTCAAACCGGCAATTTTTATCCAAAATCTGTGTTGACTCGTTATTGCCGGCGGCTCTCCTGTGTCAGACTTAATCGTCGCCAAAGAAATGACGCTCCATGTACGTTAACTCGAGCACAATACCCATGCGAACGCGGAAGTTGCAAAAAACTAAGAAATCGCAGATTTCTTCTTTAATTGTTGTAACACTGCGTTGTCTTGATTTCCTTTGTTTTGCTTTTTGTGTCTAGCGTGCATTTCTTATGCCTCTATAACTCAATATGTTTAGCACCATTTTCTTTTGCAGTCTCCACGAAGGCAATGTTATTGAGGTCCGTTCCCTGGTTTACTTAATTTTTTTTCTTCACCGATATCCGGTGTTTTAATGCAAAGCATTTTTGCCTCCTTTTTTGCACTTTGCTCTAGGTATTTAGGGTCCTTTCTCGCCTAGCTTTAAAAAAATAACGTGATTCAGATGTGGGAACCAAACCTGTGCTGTCAATCGCAGGATCCGGCTGCTCTAACAATTAATCGTCACTTACAACGCATACATAGACGAAGGACAAAAAGGACGACGAAGACAAGCGCTTGTCTTCGTCGTCCTTTTTGTCCCTCGTCTATGTATGCGCTGTAACTGATGTTTGATACCATGGAATACCAACTAACCCGTACCCAAACCTTGCTAACAATTAAGCCACGATCGCACGCATGCTTTGGAAGAATCGACATTTGGGCAAGTTGGTACTGGTTGAGCATCTTGAAGGGACAGCGCAAGAGGACAAAGACAGATATCACTGTCTCAGCGCTGTCCTCTGTCTTTCCTGCTTTCTGTCTTCGTCGTCTTGCGCTGCCCCTTCAGGGCATGGATGCTTCTCTCACTCCAAAGCTAGTCGGCTTTTTGAAGATGATTCAAATGGACCACTGTCACGGCTCGCACCAAATAATCATTGTGCCCGTGCACCCCGTGCCACTTTGTCGTCTTGTTTCCTTGCGACAGCTCACGCTCTGAGTCGTCGTGTAATGCAACGCTATCTCCGGGGCCGGCCCACTTTGTCGAATACTCATCTCGTAGCAGCTTACGATACGTAGAAACTGCGACGTCGTAGAAACTTCATGATCGCCCAAGTTAATCGAGTTTTAACATTTCCTCACCTAAGTACAAATGCCTCTGTAGTTTGAACGCACATCACATGAAAATGTCATATCTACACTCTGCTGACGTCACGAGCAGTGCTTCTATCGCTTACGCTCGTCTGAGGATGGTAATGATGATGACCATTAAGATAACACTGAGCCATGTTTCGAAATGACTCCTTACCGCGGCCTTTTGGAAAGTTTCGTCACGGCAACCTCGCTGCAATCTTGAGGTTTTGTTTCAGAAATATGGATGAAAACTGCAAGAAATTTGATGAACCCTTCCTGTGATCGTGAAAACTCGCAGTGATCGCGGAAGCAGAGAACAGTTGTCGATCTATTGCTATTTCTATTCAAGCAAACTAGACAAGTTAAGTCTGCGAAACCTCTGCGAGGTTTCAGTCATAAAGCGCAAAATTTCAGCAAGCGCGTACCGGAAGTCCTGCCGAAATACTTCCGAATTTGAGCGGTAGTGCTATGATGAAGCTGCTAGAGAAGGTTGCTGAGGACGGAGGTGTACCCACAGCTGCAATCTCGCTTAAACCAGGAAAAATTTTCGTGGTGTTTTCACAGACTGGAAACGGTCTTCAGCATAGACACGATTCCGATGGCATCTGAAAGAAAGGAAACGGGTGGTTTGCAATGTGTCCACAGGTGGCGCTCGTCGACGTCATTTACGCTCTCGGACTTCGACCCGACGGAATCGTGGGTCACTCACTGGGAGAGATCGCCAGTGGGTACGCTGACGGGGGCCTCACCGCTGAGCAGGCCGTGCTGTGCGCGTACTGGCGCGGCCGATGCACCGATGTAGGAAATCTCCCGAGAGGAGCCATGGCCGCTGTAGGTAAGCATTGGGGCCCGTGTTCGCAAAGTTGCGTGCAGCCTGGAGGAACTTGTAAAAAGCAACAATGTTGCAGTGTCAATTCCAAAAATGCTGATCGTGGCGTTGATGTTGATACAAGCGGAGTTAGCTTGGCGCGCGCTTAGTCGCCAACGAATGCTTCACCTCAGGTTGACCATGTGTTTCAGCGGAAGGCGATCAGCACGCGTAAATTGCCTTTTGAAGCAGTGAAAGCAAAACACAAAAGCAAAAGGACGGAGAAGGATGATAAATCAGAGTGTCGTATAGCAAAAATAAAATTTCTGCGGGAAACAGCGCGGCGTGTAAGCTCCCTTCCAGAGACTACACTGGATGAACACTATAAATATCCCACTTTTCTTGTAAGTACACAAAACATGCAAAAAATTTCAACAAGAAGGGAAATGGAAAAGGCAGTCGAATTCTTGCAAGTCTGAGTCATTCCAATAGCGACGACGCGAATGCTCCATGGTAATGGCTTGCTCCATTGCAAGCCATTTAACAGCCAGCTCTAGCTAATAAGTATCCCATATATTGTTCATAAATACGAACGAGAACACGAAGGATAATTTGCGAGTTGCCAATGCAAGGAATTTTTGGTTAAAACACGTTGGCGGGCTAGTTGGTTAGAATCGATGGTAGAGTGTATAAGCGCGACTGCACGACGAGGGTCTTAGGTTGAAAAAAGCTTCATTCAGCCCGGTTCAATGGTTGCTTCCAGAAAAGATAATTTCTGCATTTTGCGTCCATTCGGAACCGAAAACTAGCGTTATCCCCCCCCCCCCCCCCCACACACACACACATTTAAGACATCTTCTTATGGGAAGTCATCACCTATAGCCGATGACGGTGCATTTAACGTGGGACTCTCTACGCAGGGTTGACATGGGAAGAAGCGAAAAGGCGTCGCCGCAACGGTGTGGAAGCTGCCTGCCACAACGCCGAGGATTGCGTTACTGTGTCCGGACCGGAGGACGCCATTTTCGACCTGGTGAAGGAGCTACAACAAGAAAAATTGTTCGCTCGCGTTGTGAATACCATGAATGTGGCCTTCCATAGCACTCAGATGCGGCGCGTAGGAGCTGCGCTGCTCAAAGAATACAAACAGGTGAGTGACGAAGGAGCACTGTCCAAGGTAGCTGCCGTGAGAATCCACAATAAATGGAGTTAGTTCCAGTACGGACAAAGCAGCGGTCATAATCTTGACCGACGGCCTCTGCCGTAGAGTTGCCTGCGAAAAAAAAAAAAAAGAGAACTAGAACAGAGAACTCTGGCGCAAGTGCGTACGACTGCTGAGAGCATGGAGTTCAAGCCATTAAGGTAATGGTGAATATTATGTGGATTTGCTTAAACTTTATTACTCTGGCATTAAACGGATTTACGATTCCGGAACGTGATCGTTTTCAACAAGAGGTAGCGTTACACATTAAACAATTCGCAACATTTTTAATGTGCCTATGAACTAATTGTCGTGCATTTCGAAATACATGATTTCATGGTCATTTAGAAAGTTAAAGCAATATGAATTTATTTAATAATGTTCTTTATGCGTTTCACAATACCAGACGCCAGATTGGCCAAAGGGGTTCTGTAATATAATAAAGATATCGTCCAATATAAGGGTACCAAATATTAGACATTAATAAACACAAATGAATAAATATGAGTATTCGCACGAACAAATCAACAGGGTATATCTCTGCACCTTTCGAAATATAAATTCAAAGAAAAAACAGACTTATCTAAGAAAATCTGTTCAAGTTCCTTGCAAAAATCACTGGCCTTAAAAACCATTTTAGTGAGGGCGTCCCAGTCGGAAATCGTCAATGAGAAAAAACTGTTTAAATGCATTGGCCTTTGCAAAAATTGGTTTTGGTGCATGATTATGTGTGGGCCCACTACTTCGGATTCTTAAGTGCTGTACATATGAAGGCACGCACATGTCTAGTTTGCTTTTAAAATATGCAAATACTATATGCGACCATATTTTCAACACCAGCATATTTTCGATTTCCCAAACATAAGTTAGAAAGTTTCTTTTGTGCATGTTGGGCTCACATATAACAATCACGGGGAAGCGGTATTTCTGGACGCGCTGTCGGAAGTCACTTAGGCGACCACGCAGGCCTCTGGCATTCTACTGCATCACTACACTGCGACGTATGTGCTGAGTATGCGCGCGAAAGACTGACAATGGCAGATACATTGAGACATTTACACAATGGACCACTGTCGGAGGACCTCTTGCTAGGCGCATGGCCACGGAGTTGGCAGACGACAGAGACACTGCGTGCACTTTCACGTTTCCTAGGTGACACGGGCCTGGACTCACGCCTGTGATACCAGTTGTGTAATATGTCCTTCACCTCGTCCCTCCCATTATCATCCCCCATTGTGACCCTTTTTCTAACCCTCTTCCCCTTCCCTTACGTGGAGTAGCAGGCCAGATGCTCCATTATCCGGCCGGCCTCTCTACATTTTCCAATCATTAAAACACTTCTTCTTCTTCTTTTGTGCCATCTCTAGCTTTTGTGTATGCGGTCTACTTTGGGGATCTCAAATGACTGAAGCATATTCGATTTTAGACCTGTCATGCGAGCTGTATACCAGTAAACTGAGCTTTGTTGGAATTTTTCTTAAAATGAAACCATGTCAGGTATGAAAATTTTTGGAACTAACCTGAATATCAAGTGTTTTCTCCAAGTAGTCAATGCTTGATATGTCATTATATACTCAAAATTCCTACCATTGGTCACATCACGCCGAGTGCACTTTGCACCACGGTTATTTGACCAAGAGCAATATAACAGCTGATGATGCGAAATACCGGCCTCAACAGCAATAACCCCACTGGATAAGGTGATAAAAAGGTGTTCCAAAAGCGCACTTTCTAGTGTGCTTAAATTCAATTTGTCCAACGTTTAAGGCTAACTTAATATTGAAAATTACATTCGCATTTGTCTCATTCACCATATACCAAATGTGTCCGGTCACATGAGGGCAAATATAAATGTTCTATTATAGCAGCATTTCGTTTCTGATGTTCAACTGAAGATCACACAGTCTAGGAAGAAATGACCTTTCAGTATCCGGTACACTGTAAGAAGACCAGAGTGCATACGATAAATCGTTCAGTGAAATACTTAGAAAAAGTCATTCATAATCTTCTATCTGTTGCACCCCATGTGACGTTTGTTTTTTGACAGTCACTGCGATACCTCCGGCCACGTGAGCAAAGATCGTGTCGATAGATGCAGTAACCAGGTGGAACAATTTCATGGTCACCAATGTTACTGTTCAGCCAGATCTCCATTAAAAGCACTAAGTGAGGGTTGTAGAAAAGTAAGATCATTTCAAGTTCACTTACTTCATTTACCATTCTCCTAGAATTCAGAGAAAGGATTCGCATTTGACTATCATACATTTGTGTACGTCAAATGCACATCAAATTTCTGTGATAGTTTCTAATCAACGTCAAATCCACAATACTGAAGAAATCAATGTTACTCTCATCAAACCCATGCCTGGTAGCTACCCAATCTCAACCCCTGGATTGCCTTTAAAATTTTTTTGTAGAAACTATATGGTTACCGCTGCGAAGGTGTTTTAAATTGTCAAGCCATCTTGTCTTTCCGGAGACCCAATGGTGAATTATCGACAGATGTTTTAATGACGACTGGAGCAAACTTTTCTTCACGGCTGAATTATAGGTCGAATTATTGACATTTCTGTCAAACCTCCTCTTGAGGAAATAAGAACAGTTCGACACATATGTGTCCTGAAATAAGGCAATAATTCATGTTGTTACTACAAAGAACTTTCTGTTTCCCTTCTCGAATAACGGCTGTGTTTACGTTTCACAGTGTAGTCTCGGATCACAAACAGTTTTATGTCAAGTTTAATACAGCTAACTCCTGGCTCATGTACGCCCATCAGGGGGTTGTGTTGCAAAATCTTAGATTTCCTAAATATCGTCCTTTTGTCTCCTCGTTACGTATGTAATTGATTCAGCTAACCTGCAGCAGGAGGATCGCGCATCCTACCGCTGGGCACGGCAAAGCATATACTCCGACGCCGATTGTTGCGAAAAGTGTACGTAAGTTGTGAATGACGCGATCAAATAACATTGCTGATCTCGCAAGTGCGCTTCTAATGCACTATCAGTCCTCAGGTGATATTTCATAAACACGGCGTTTTCAACTCGGTTCTGTTGTTATGGAGCTTAAAGCTCGAATTTAAACTGATTCGAGATTCAGATTTTGACACCACTTCCATTCGCATTTTGGGTAAAGAAGCTGAACATATGTAACAGAGAGATATCGGAAGAAATGTAAGGCAGGGAGGTCAACGAGAATAAGTTCGGTTTTCGCTTTCCCAGCGCGGTACGCGCGCGTGAAGGGCCATTTCATTGCTGTGTCATAAATTCTCAAATGCTACCACAAATGTGCTTCTCTTAAGCACGTAATATGTTGCCTAGTGAATCCAGTTGATGTGCAGCGCCCTCCATGTGCATTTCGTGTTCCCGTCTGTTTGGTCTGGCGCAGTGCATTGCAACAACGTTCCATCATGCCAGTAAGCAACGTCACCAGCATTCATTAATAGGATCAACCAGCCTTTCTTTTTCTCGCGTGCTTGAAACAGGTTGTGCTGGAGCCAAAGCCCCGAGGAAAGAATTGGG
The DNA here is from genome assembly GCF_023375885.2 of Dermacentor andersoni. Taxonomy (NCBI): domain Eukaryota; kingdom Metazoa; phylum Arthropoda; class Arachnida; order Ixodida; family Ixodidae; genus Dermacentor; species Dermacentor andersoni. The sequence goes on along the minus strand of NC_092821.1, from coordinate 116,069,105 downwards.
TGAGCTCCTCCGTTCCCGAGAGCCGCTGGACGGAGCCCATCGCTCAGCACTGCTCGGCCGAGTATTTCGTCAACAACCTCGTCTCACCCGTGCTCTTCTGCGAGGCCCTGCGGCACGTGCCTAGAGACGCCATTGTGGTGGAGATTGCGCCTCATTGCCTTCTGCTGGTAAGAACGAGTATCGGCACATTTTCGTGCATAGACCTTCGTTACATTCACAGTCACCATAGCCACTTGTGAAATGTTTACGCTGCGTCAGGTTTCAGAAGAATGCTGGACAATTCCACAGCCTTGGCACTTGGCCTGCAGTGGTATTTTATGTCTGTACTAGTGCACAGACACGAAACCCTTCATTCCTTCTTTCTTCTTTGTGTGTCTGTGGAGGGGGGGAGTGGGGAGTGGAAGAAGTAACTTTGTTGGAAATGCGCAATGTTCATGAAAACACCCCCCGAAACTGTTGACACCAGCTGCTCTGCAGCTTATTTCTCCCGGAGGTCGTTTTTATGTGTTTATCACTGTTTACAAGTCAACGGTCGGCCAAGAGGCTCTTGCTGTCAAGAACCATGACTAACACTGTTGTCATTCGATACAGCGAGACACTTGCGTCGCGTCAGATTACGGGAATGGTGTCTCACAACCGGGTACAACAAAACTTTGGAATGCGCGTTGCCGCAAGCAGTGTGGTTCCAATTCACGACCGGCTACGCGGCCGCTATAACTAATGTACCACCATATGAATCATTCTCTCTGTTACCACATCGCTTTCCTGGTGAATTTTCCCTGGCAATAAAATCAGTTTACAGCCAGTGTTCACACTGTGCTGTCGCAATTTCAAAAATCTGGCTTTCTCTTCTCATTAAACGCTGGAAACTAGTTTAAGGTCATTAAGTTATCCCCACATGATGCGTAGGAAGCTCATCTCGAACTACGATCCATGAGCTGCAGGCTCGCGAAACGACGCAGGAATTTTTAGACTGCTTGGAATTCACTGGCCTCAGTAGCCGGTTGTAGGCCTGATAGGCAAGCCTACCTATTCGCACTGTTATTCTTTCCTTCCTGCCTTCATTTCCCTTTCTTCCCTTATTTGCCTGCCCTAACCGCCCTCTCACGATGTACGCTAGCAAACCGGATGCGCGTCTGGTTGATCGCTCCAGCGCTCCTTTCCCTGTACGCTCCTCACAATTTTCTGTACGAATTTAAAAACAAAACTGAATACGAATGGGTTCCAGGAACTCCACGAATGTCGTTAAAGCAGCCAACTGTCCGCAGTCGGTTCTACGCCGTACACTGGGCTCTGGCGCCTCCTGCGTCGGCCTCATGAAGAGAGGCACGGACAACCACTCCTTCTTCTTGGGTTCCCTGGGCAAGCTCCACACTCTGGGAGTGCAGATGGACCCATCCTCACTCTACCCGCCCGTCCCGTGGCCAGTGCCCCGCGGCACGCCGAATATTGGCCACCTGGTCAGTTGGGACCACACACAGCAGTGGGCCGTCGCATCGTGGAAAGACGTTCCATCCCTTGTAGAGGTGAGTCCAACGCTTCCAGAAACATTGAGATTCAAATAGATCTAGGTCACATAGGCAACTGGATAGATATCGATAGATGTAGTAAAACCTGATTAAATCAAGTAGGCAACGTGATCATTTGCTCGCGCCCCGTTTCAAGAAGGATGCAAATAAATGTCATCATCGTCGTTATCATCATGTTGACACGTTATATGCCATGCTTGTAACACATTACTCGTGGCTGTGTGATAAGACGGTACAAAAATGGCTGTAGAAGGTAACGCCGTAGCTTTTAAACCGCGGCCATAACATGTGAACGTAAATCGCGCTTTTCATTTCTGACCTATGATCACAGTGCCACGATTTGGTGTCAGGTCTCGTAGCACGAAGAGCCGAAAATTGCCGCGTCGTGAGGCTGCTATGTGTGCGACCCAACAAGTTCTCGCAGTAGATTTGAAGGGCCCCTTTCAGTATGGGGTACATACAGATGCTGCCAAGGAAAGGAATAAGCTACGTTCAAATCCATGCGGCAGCGATGGCTCTTCCTCTTGATAAGAAAAACAGATCTTGAAGGCTGCCCATGCGCTAATCGTATGCGCCGGAAGCAATTGATAGACAGAAACGCGTCGATGACAACATTTATCATCCATCTTTTATTGTTCGCAACACGAAGACTTGCCGAAACGTTTGCTCTCGCTACGGCTTCTCTTGTTCACCCATAGTTGATCACTTGCAGTTGTGCGTCATCGGAAACATTAAGGAAACCCGTTCCTTTGGCGCGAAACGTGACGAAAAGCGAAAATAAACATAACGTTACAAAATGTGGGCCCTAGCTCTACTCAACCTGTTTTGAATAGAAATGTGTTCGATGAAATGCACTCTCCTTCAGAAGAAAATAATGATGCCAGTTTATAGATGTATTACAGAATGAATCGTGAATAACACTGCCTTTATGACGGTAAATTTCGCTCGCTCACCCTATAACCGGGTAATACTGCACACGTGGGCAAATACCCAAGAACGTAGACGGGAGGACGGGCGCCGTGGTAGCCTTACGAAAAAGCACCACACCGCCTGTGTAAATTGTGGACGATATAAGTTCGACTGCCACCTATTGGGGGCCATCTCCACTACTGGAAAAGCTGGTGCCACCGTCGGAGTGACGTATCATGAGGGATCAGGTGGACACAGCGGCCACGTCGGCTGCTTCAGAAGCGCCGAAGTGAGCTGAAAACGAAAGGCGAAAGTCCCAGTTGCGCTGCGGTTCTGATTAAGTGGTGAGGCTTTATCGCCTTGGGTGTCTGCTTGACAGCACTTGAAAATACTATAATAGGTAGTGGCTGCCTTTGGAGGCGTGCAGCATGGTAGGCTACCGCTCGGTGCCGCAGTGCCGGACGTACGCAACGGAGCCCGGTGTCAGCCTTATTCACACGTAGCCGCAGGACAAGGAGCTGCGTGAAGCTTGGCTCGCGAAATTTAGAACCAGCAGACAGCCATCGACAACAACTAAGGTATGCAGCATGCACAGACGCGAGGAAGATTTTTGCTAGGGCGCCGGGACTGCGATGTTCAGCGAGTAGCAGAAAACGCGCACTGAGACGCTCGCCCGCGCCCGCTGCCCGGCTAATGTCATGACGGTTTGCTCTATGAACTTGCTGATGCTAGCAAATGGCAAGTTCACTGGAACGGAAAGGGAGCGGTAAGGCGCACATTAAAGAAAGGCATATATGGTCATGTTTGTGTTATGAATTCTTGCACCTGGATTACGAAAAAGAAGCACAGGTAAATCGCACGCTGCGAATACTGATAAACATACACTACGACGCAACCTGAGAAATAACATTGAAATGTCCAAGAATTTAGAAGATGAAAAAAGATTGAATCGTCGCGATGGCACATCACAGTCGCCGTATACAGGCGTCGAAGTCTCTATAACGACATTATTTTTGAACAGTTCTGATATCGTCCACGCAACAATGGTTGCTAGTGTACCGCCAAATGCTCATATGCTCCATCCTAAAGATCACGGCACGGTGCGAAAAGGCGCTCACAGCGAAAGCAAAACATTGTGCGCGGACATGCATGTAGACGCGCAGTCGGTCGCTGCGAACCCGTGCGATCGCTGCAATGAGGCTTCATTCTGTTATGCTCCATTTGGTTATACAGACAACCCACTATAAGAACATATTTCACGTAGTTTACTCTCAGCGTTTGCCTACCTTTCACGCAAGAAGCCGGTTCGGGAGAGATAATCGCGGCGACCGCGCGCAGTAGGCGTTCACTGTACGTATTCGGTAGATAGCGTGTGTAAACGATTCTGTGCTCTTAGTTTGCCCAAGATTATTATATCGACAGTCAAAAACTTCCCTCGTTTTGAGACTACTTACATAAATGTCCAGGAGGGCTGCCGCGTGGTGTTCTTATTGAGCGCCATAAGCGAAACCTAGGAGGAGCGTGCCGCGTGATCCCTCATACTACGTAAGGGAGGCGCTTCCGCCAGATGGCGACTCCCTAAGTCCTCGCCCCCAATAGGTAGTGGTCTTTCCGACTACCTTCATTTAGATTCATCTCGATATGTATATTTACGTTACTGAATTTTAATTACACGTAACATCTTGTTTTCCCAATCCCATGCTTTTGTGCATTGTATATGTTTGTTTCGTATGGTTTTGACCTGATCCTCTTCAAACTTCGAACATGCAGTGCGTTGATCACTGTATGGTAACGAGTCACTCTGTCACGCACAGGGAAAGGATGATATTGTGAGCATTGACATCAGCGGAAACGAGGACGAGGCCTACCTGGCGGGGCATCGGCTCTGTGGCGAGGCGACATTCCCTGTTGGTGGCCACCTGGTGCTCGCGTGGAAGTCTTTGAGTAGGCGTCGCGGCAAAGTTATCGAGGAGGTGCCCGTCATCTTCGAACATGTCAAACTGCATAAGAACGTCGTCCTGCCTGATGCGGGTATGTGGCCAGAGAGAGAGAGAGAGAAAGGAAGTTGTGCGTATATGTATATATACACTATTACGTACCGCGAACATATAAATCTTGCAGCCAGTGTTCGCAAAATCGCGTACACGTCCAGCCCGCCTATGCTATCCTGTGGTTGCCGAGAGAAAACGGTGGACTTTGCCCTTAGAGTAAAGTGAAACCTTTGCATATTCAATGGTGGCTCCATCTGACTTTAGTGCTTTATTTAGCGCACCACCACTTTAGTAAACGTGTCACAACGGTCGACGGGATGCTCGACATGTGGCGTTCACATATATTTACTAAAGCAGCAGATTTCCTTCCCTGTGCTCAAGATGCCTGCAGCCAATAATTATTGTGTCTGTTCTGAGGGAGTATCCACATTAATTTTAAGGAAACAAGGCGACTTGAGTAGCTGTACGTTAAATCAAGATTCATTGACTGTGTAACTACGATTGCTCCAAGGAAACTGCCGAAATAATCAGTCCACCACCTGGAATTCCTGTCAATGCAGGCTGCAGTGGCAAAGAATAAAGTTACGCAACTTTGACCCACTTATCAACATACCATTATACTACATGACTGAGGAAAATAAGCGACATGCATGGAGAAACGCAAGGAACGCGATGGTGTTAGAGTACGGCGTGTGATTCAACGTAAGATGGGTTAATCAAGTCACGGGGGCCACGTGGCGTGGACTCGAAATATGTTGTTTTACGTGCCAAAACCACGATTTTATTATGAGGCACGCCGTAGTGGGGGTCTCCGGCATAATTTGGGACCACCTGAAGTTCTTTAACGTGCACCTAAAATCTGAGTACACGGGTGCTATCGCATTTCGCCCCCATCGAAATGTGCGGCCGCCGTGGCCGGGATTTGATCCTGCGCACTTGACGTGGCCAGGTTACTTTTGGGAGGACACACTTTATCAGGACAAGGAACGCCCAATCAAAGAATGTATAATTGTAGCACTCTATTGGCGAAGCACAGGGGATAATCGCAATTTCGAAAGCACTCGTTACCTTGGAAAGGCAAATATCTCTTCCAACGTAACAAATATTCCCATCTACGACAGAAAAATCTAGATCAATTGGATTTTGTAATTCACTATCGGCCATTTTCTATCACAGTAAACAGCCCTCCCAATCTGCGCTTCCAACTTGAGCGTTTGAGTCGTGATTGTGTGCCGGCGACGAAAAATTTACTCCATAAATTATATCAAGAATTTATGCCGGTGCGTAAAAAAATGGTCCTGTATTTTTCAACCAAGAGTAATTCGTGAGGTGCAGCTTGAACAGCGCGTTCAATGTCGCAGTAATTACATCTACGTTATACGAACACAAAAGCGAAAACACTAAATAAACTTATATCAGTGAATCATCCTCTACAAGCTCTCAGTCTTATTATGGCAGACTATAGAGAATTAATAGCGGAGGACAGGAAAGCTAAGATGTTCCTTTGTTACAACTTTCTGAGTAAACCTCGGTACAAATGTGTCACCTTGACTTATTTCGATGCACTTTCGCCCATTTGGGCCGTCTTTCATTGTGTCGAAGGTAATATTCTAGGAACTTGCTCTATAGGGGGGCTTGTTCCAACCAAACAGAACTTAAGCCTTTACCGATGAGCTGTTACCAAGCAGCGAAAGAACGGTACCATGGTCCATGACGTCACACTGAGCTAGTGCTTGAACTTTCCGGTGGCGTCGCCACCTGTGTTTTGTTGTTGGCTTTTTTCTGTCCCCCAAATCCTGCTCTCTCTGTGACACTGGCGCTTTTGGTACTGCAAAAAGCGTCGTACTGTGTTCCGGCCCAGCCTAACATAACTACGGAACAATTACTTCATTGACCGAGAGCAGGCCTAACATCGATGAAAGGATGATGAGGACCACGAATGTACAGTCTGGCGCGGGCGGTTCGCTCTGGGCAGTGTTACGTGTATCGGCGCTTGTGAATATGCCTGCAAATAGTCGTTCTCGTGCCTCTCTCCACGTAACACCATTCCAGTTAAGCGTCCCATTTAAAGGCCTACTGGCGGATATATATTAAATGTTGCAAAAAATTTACCACATGCACCTTGCACGTAAAAGAATGACCACACAAAGTGTGAATGTTCGAGATTTTTTAGTTTCATAGCGAAGTTTGTCGCGAAATAGTAGGACAGGCATCAAATATATTACTGTGATGTCACAACGGGCGATGTAAATGTTTGCTGAAGTTGTGCAATAATAACGCCAAAATATAGTGACGTTGGTTGCCAAAACGAAAAGATAAGCCAGAGGGCAGCACGCATTGCTTCTGGCTGCATTCGTGTGTGACGCTTAAATTTCTGTTATTCTTAATGCCTTGCAGCAAATCCTCCCGAATAATAGAGAAAGAAACAAAATATAAAAGGCTCGAGCTATCGAAAGAATGGAACGAGCCAGTGCATCATGACGTATCCACCGAACGGGCGCCCAAGCCGTAACCGGGTCGTATAACAAACAAAAAAAATTATAGTAAAAACTCACCCGCCGTAGTGGGTCACGCATTTAAGGAGGTTACGCGTTCTATTTCCGGGTTCTGTATTTCGATGGGGGCGGAATGCATGCAAATATTTTGTATACCGTGCTTCGCTTACACGTTAAAAACCTTATGCGGCCAAAATTAACCCGGAGCCATCCACGAGAGCGTCCCTCATAACTCGCTGCCATGTTTCGTGAAGTTAAATCCCATTGCTTCTCTTTTTAAATGTAAACTACTTAGGCCTCTTCTGAAGCTTGAAAGCGTTCCCACTGGAATTTAGAAGATCCGGTGTCCCACATAGCACAGTGATGTGACAAGTCGATGATATCACGCGAGTCCTCGTTTTAGCAGTAATTATGCACTGGTTCAAACGTTATTCTAGTATGTGAGCGGAAGACACGCCGCACTTCGCTGAATGCATTAACGAGAATGGCTCGCGCACGTGACCAGGTACCCTGCGCCTTGTCGTGACCATCATGTACTGCTCCGGCGAGTTCGAGGTGTGCGAAGAAGGCGGCGCGGTGGCGGCAAGCGGTTCCATTCGCGTTGCCGAAGGTGCGTCCTCGGCGATCGACACGGAGCTGCCGGTGACCTGTGCCGAGAGCACAGCCTACGAGCTAGACGCTGAGGACATATACAAGGAGCTCGCCGTGCGCGGTTACGACTACCAAGGAGCTTTCCGAGGCATCATGAAGGCTGACATACAAGGTGAGGCATTCGTTTGCGGTGTGCGCGGACCGCAGCGTTGTTTGCGCCCAGCCCGCGCTAAAGCAAAATAAACTTGAGCTCGCGCCTATGCTTTAAGAACGCAGAAACAAGAACGTGATACCACCAATTTTAATAAGATGGTGGAAGCTACGCAAGTGCTGCTTGCAAAGGCGGTATATGCGTTTTGTTGACACTAGTTTCGAGATTGACAGAATGTGCAAACACGTAATTGACAAAAGTCTGTTAATTGACTTTTGGTATTTTGAGCGCCTGCGGTGTGCATATACATGATAATCATGAAGGCAATCGCATTCGAAGCAAAATTCTTTTTTCACAGCGAAGCTGTTAGCCTCTTGTTGGTCGGCATCTTTCGTGTTGTCGTCCGCTTGCAAAAGTGTGGGCCGAACCCGGGGATAGTGCATATCGGGCCGACTCGCGACAGAGCTAAAGCGCGCTTCATGCACTCAGCAAAGTGAAGCGAACAATGCATACATTCCTTGGAATCATGCACACAATATACAGGGCAGCATTCGTTTCAACAAAGGACAAAACCAAGACAAGCATCCTAACCACATGATTGATGAAAAGGAGCCCCTGATAACAACGCGAAGCACTTCGGGCTCCCCGCATACGTTTCCGGGTAAATATTATAGTTTCGCAAGCAGCCGCGGCGACGGCAGCTTGCGACGTGCGGGGTGACGTCACTATTATTTCGTATATAAAGATAACAACATAGCAACTGATCTTATTGTTGCAGCACCGCTATGGGTAGGCAACGCATAGTTAGGACTGCCAAGGAGCAGCGTGAATACGAGGAGTAGCAGAGGGAAAAAGAAACGGCAATGACGACCAGCAGCGACGTCCTGTCAAAATTGTCATTATTATTATTACTGCGATTACTCTAAATTACCATCACTACCGTTACTCTAAGCAATAAAGCACTGCATACCCTCCTCAGAAGTTGTATAAGTGGTCTTCAGCAGCTTCGTTGGATATCCACTTTCGCAAGGCCGAGATGGCGAGCCACCTTTTTCTTTCCTTTTTTTCCTTTCTAAAGCGTTCTTGTCATATATATATATATGACGCAATTTAGAATTCAGTACGGTAATTTCGTATTTCAAGGCCCCAGTCTCAATTCTCAGAGGAACCCCCGATGACGCAGCTGATTATGAAAGAAAGGCGGAAGCCAGTCTTATTTCTGCAAGCCGACATTAGGGGCGCAGCTGTCATCATTTCCGCCGCGATTCTAGACTGGCCTGCTTTGCGAAATGAATTAAGTCACCTGGGGGGGGGGGGGGGGGGTTCTCTTGATGTTGGGAATTGCGCCTTTGAGTGCTACATTAGCGTACTAGTACATTTTTATGATAAATAATTCGGAACAACACATGCTTGGCTTCCAAAATTCAACGAAACGAACCGGGCTTCCACTACGATTGTCTGAAAACGTTTATATAATCATATACAGGAGCCGCTAAACAAAAGCAAAGTTACTCAACATGTTTCTCAACTCTTATTGTTCTCGAAAATTCTGACCGCCTAAGCGGATAAACCGCCTATACAAACAAGTTTTTGTGTAGCTGGTTTAGCATATTTATTAACATAATGTTTAACTTGGAGGTACCCTTTATTTCTGACATTGAGATACCTGCTTACCTGCTTAGTGCCTACAAGTCTTCGCAGTAGACAATCTGGTTCCAACTGGCCTTTTGTTGATGACCTTTAATGTGACTAAAGTGACATTTTTATATTTGATTGATATTTGACATTGATACTGTCATATCAGCGCGATTTTGCGTTGTGTACGCCAGGAATTCAGTATGAGCGCTTGTACTATGCGTTCACGAAGAACGTGCAGCCTTGTGCCTGTGGAAGTAGTTCTCAGCCGTCACCCAACAGAGTGTGTTTGACAAGTGTTCGTATTCGTGGTTTTCGAATACATTATAGAGTAATTAAAATTGCCGGAAGTCTGGAGCTGTCATTAGTAATGTTTCCATCCTCGCTGTTCACCTGTTTGGCCCGCTTTTCGCCAACACAGATAGCCATTCTACACGCTCTGCTCTCAAAAGTACTCCATGCAACGCAAGCGGAAGACGAGAGTCCCAAATGTAGTATACAAACGTGTATATGTTCGTGCACTTGTCTCGTTCTGCAAGTTAGTGACCATGAACCGACTCGACCGACAGTCTGCCATTGTGTCAAAGCCGTCATCACGGGAGACTGCTCGATATTCTTCAATGAATAAGAACAAGTTTTGACACGTCTTAACGTTTCTTGTTCTCTGTGTTAAATAACACTAGCTTCCGTATTTGTTTCCGGTCAGAGCCGCGCGGAAAGCTGCAGTGGAAGGAGAACTGGGTGACCTTCGTCGACAGCATGATCCAGTACATCATGTTCAAAAGCCCTGTTCGAGTACTCCGCATGCCTACGAGTATTGAATTTTGCCGCTTCGACCCCTACGTTCACGCTGAAGTTATCAAGAAGGCCGGTGACACAGGTGAGCATTACTTTCCGAAATCACATATATAAGCACGATGGTGGCAGAATGTAACAGTGTGTTTAACTGAGAGAACCTAGTGATTATTGATGACAAGCTTACTGTCGCATGAGTGAGAGCCCCGAATATAAACAGAAGGAGACAAAGTGTGGTTTTAAGGAAAGGCCCGAACTATAGTTGTGCGCTAACCTGCTGTATTGAAGAAGAAAAGCGGACGAAAAAGAATGACAAAACGTGGTGGCGAAAATCGAAACCAGGGACATTTATATGCAATAAACCTGTAACTCGGTTGTTTCCTCATAATGTCGAGAAAAAGCACAAGGTGTTTCCATTAGTAAAGACGTGCCAGTTTTAAGCGCTACGTACGTGATTAGTAAATGCGACACTTAAGTAAACAAATACGATTCCGTCGCATATTTCAGCAGCAGTGGCTTTTCATGTCCAGGAAAGTGAAATTAAATACGACTGGAACGTACGGTTTTACCACAGCCGAGTGTCGTCAACTAAGAACCGTCTCTTGACACCCCCCACATATGCGACGTCAAAATTATAAAAAAAATTTCAACTGCAAATTTTTCAGCTGCGCTCCTCACTTTCCCCGTTTTCACAGGTGTGGAAGTCATCTGCAATAATATAACAGATACTTGCCGTGCTGGTGGTGCCGTCATACGAGGTCTAAAGACCAACACGATCAACAGCGGGGCCGACCAACAGACACCGCTCGTCGAAGAGTATCGCTTCGTGCCATACCTGGACAACAAAGAAAGCAAGGACAACAGAGAGTCTCTCACGCGTGAATACGTTGAAGTCTGCTGCAACGTTGCAAGGCAAGCCCTCAAAAACTTCTGCGAGAGCAACTCCTTTCTTGGTGACGCTTTGAGCGCCGTCCGTAACGTTCCCGAGCACGTTGTAAGCCAGTATCTTAACGATTTCGATAAGAATCATGCCCTCCTGCGTTTTCTTAACACTATCCGTAAGCAAGAAGATTGCAATGACAGTTCCGTTGCAGCATATATCAAGTCAGCTCTGCCTGCACACAAGGAAGACTTAGAAAATGATGTACTCAACACCGCTCTTTTGGAGGAAGATCCTCTCAGATTCCTTCTTGACACCGTGGTCGAAAACACCAACCCGAAGAAGCTCCGAGTACTGGAATTTGCTACTCAAGGCAGCGACTGCCTGCTGGTCTCCTGGGTGGCGACGTACCTTTCCAAGTTCAATTTGTTGCCCACTATCGAATACACAGTAGCACATTCGTCTCCAGAGAGACTGTCAGGAAAGATCCCTCAAGGTACCACAGTAGTGTCATTGGGTTCGGCAGCATCCAGGAAGAAGCTTCCTGAAGTGGACTTGATTGTGACCCGAAGCGCCACGTGGTCCTCTGGAGAAACCAAGAACCTCGCCGATGAAGTGTCTTCGATTTGCAGAGAAAACGGTTTCGTTCTGCTTGCCCAACGCACAGCACTGACACCCGCGGAATCGCTGCTCGGTAAAGTTGGGGGCGTCGAATTTCAAGTGGCGCCCGCCGACGAGGTGGAAGCACAGTTTTTGAAGCATGGACTACGCCTCGTGGCTTTCAAGTCGAATAACGTGTCTGCCCTCTATCTGTTCAGGAAGCGTTCCGTGCCCATCGAAGAGGCGAAGCAGGAAATATTCCAGGTTAACAGCAAACGTAGTGACTTGGTCGATTTTGTAAAGAAGAAGGTCCTTGACTACGAGTGGAAGCCGCAAGGAGAGAACATGTGGCTACTCGCGGAGGAGGCTGGAGCAAGCGGCATTGTCGGTTTGACGAACTGCCTCCGGTACGAGTCCGGTGGGAGTCACATCAGGTGAGGAATCATCACTTAGAACAAATATTTTTTTTGCTTTTGTTGTTGTTTGTTTTTGTGAGTCTTCGATGTGATCTTTCGAATGACCGAACTTAATATCACCATGTAGTGAGACTAATGCATCCTTCGCGCCTGAATCTTTGAAGGTTCTAACTATGGACTATGACGCTAATTAGTCTACAACGTAGTCGTATGAAATCGCCATGAACTGGCCAAGGGCACCAGCAGATTAATACACGTAATACCATATATTCGCTCTTTAAGAAAGAGCCACCTGAAGCGCAATTTATAAGCGTTGAAGGAATTTGTTCGAGGATGTCAACAGTTTCGGCCTCAAACTTCACTGCACCTTGTCAGAATCTATGCGATAAAGAATACTTATGCGAAAACGTTTTGCCAGGAACCCTTGGCAGATAATTGCGAAAGTCAATTGCGACAGCCTTCTACGACACCTGCTGAGATCTGCTGCTGGAAACAGTTGTTGGTCAGCTCTGCTGAGTAATTATACGAATCTTGTCGTGGACGTGACACTATGCTTGTTTCACAAGAGCCCAATTTAAAGAATATATGAAAACTCTTGCGCGCACACATATCTCGCACCTGTTTATAAATTGGCTCACCAGGTCGCAACCGTTCACCTACACCGCCTCAGGCATCGCCCAAGCTTTGATTGCAATGTCTCGGTGCACAGCACAGCTTACTCGGCCGGACAGCCATCCACGGTAAATTAAGGGGGGTGGATTAAATTGAAGTTAGCACCGGTCATCGGTTATAAGTTAAGGCTCACTTTCGACGGCTATATGCTGTGTGTGTTCATCCTAAAACTTCTACAAGTTCGTGTAAATACGGAGCTTTCTCGAGCTGTCACAGGTTTACCCCTATGTTGACTAAGTAACGATGATCATTAAAAATTAAAATTAAATTATGGGGTTTTACGTGGCAAAACCACTTTATGATTATAAGGCACGCCGTAGTGGAGGACTCCGGAAATTTCGACCACCTGGGGTTCTTTAACGTGCACCTAAATCTAAGCACACGGCTGTTTTCGCATTTCGCCCCCATCGAAATGCGGCCGCCGTGGCCGGGATTCGATCCCGCGACCTCGTGCTCAGCAGCCCAACACCATAGCCACTGAGCAACCACGGCGGGTAACGATGATCATGTTAGTAGTTCCGTGACCCCGAGTTTCGCAATACGTTGAATGAGTTTTCCATAACATTTACGGACTAGTAAGACCAGTATGCCATTAGATATTATTCTTCATATATTTCATAGAATAACAGTAGCAACCAAAACATGCTCAGCCTCGATACCATAGCTGCAAAGGTATTCCTTTTGAATTTGGCTCGGAATTCAAAATGAAACACCTATATGGAAACGGCTTACAAGTGGCAGTACCATTACTCTACAATACATGCTCTTAGTTCAGTCGGTAATGTTTTCTTGAACACAGCCAGTGGGAGCGAGTGTTGAAGAAAAAAAAAGACGAATGAAGGTACACAAGGCAAAAGAGCCTGAGGGTGATGTCATAACATTTATTAGATACTTCTACTTTAGATTATCTTGTGCAGAGTGGTTGTCGAGAATTCTTATGAAGCATTTGAAATTCGGCAGGTTGCGATGCGCTGCCTTCAAATATGCATTGCAAGACACTTGCCTTTCAGCAAAACGATCTTTAGCACGTGCTAACGCGTGAAGCTATCTGCCCAAGCGCCCTCTCACGCAATGTATTCATTATCCGTCAACAGGGAGCACCACTACGTGAACCACAGCTCAGAAACACACAAAGCTTAGGCTGTGAAATCAAAATGATCAGTGAAAGCGTAAGAAAGAGAGAGAGAAAGAAAACAGGAGGAGGGCTACGAGACGAGCAGTTCGGTTTGGAGAGCAAGAGCTAAGAAAATAAGACATTCACGACATATTCAAGCCCCAAGCCACCTAGTTTTCTTCTTCGTGGTGGTTGTTGAGGTTGGGATTAATCTTACATTACTTGCTGTCGTACAAAGCCTCCGACTAAGTGCTCGTAATCGCTGTGCGTCGTCGCCATGCGTACTTGGCGTACCATACTTGTAGCATCCTTCCCGGTAATGGCCATCATGTCGTCATTCTATCCATTTAAAATAAAAAGCTAATAAATTACTCTAGGAGGCAGCTTGTTTCATTCAGTGACCCGGCACCTTGATGTTAAGAATGGACGCTTATCTTAACAGTACTACTGAGCTGGCTTTCATTAACGAAGTTGGCGGACACTCTGCAACTGCATATCACGCTAAGCAAACACGAACACGCGCGACTGCTCGTAATGTCAACAGTTTACTTCTACTCGTGCGTTGCATAGCAATCCATTTCGCGCGAAAGCCTGGAAAATAAACTTTTGTTTGTGGTTGTGGGTCTACCGCCCCAATCATTATTATCGAGCGCATTAAAGAAATGTATTGGTTATATTTCGTTCAGTTCTAAGTAGCTGTACCCTTCAAAACAATAAACCGCGATGTGCAAACATATGAAATTGTACAATACGCTCTGAAAGAGCTTTAAATGCATGTACTCACTCCGATGTGATACAGGACACGCAGAAACGTAATTTGCTATGCGTTACGTTGAAGTCAAGGTGCAAGCCAAGTGAGAGCCCCGAATTTTATGTCTACCGTTACGTTTCCCACGCCCACTAAATGAAATCATGGTGCGACTCAGACATCTAATGCCCCCTGAACACAACGATACGAAATACCCAAAGGGGCATGGGTAGATCCACTATTCAGTGGAGGTCATGCTTTCTATAAACCCGCACCCCGATCTGGCCACGAACCTGAGCGCAAACCTGCCTATGCTGGTTTCGTCAATATGAAGTTAAGGTGGACCCACTGCGTTGCACTGACACCGAAAGAGATCGAACTCTAGTGGCCAGAATTGCTTCACGAAAGCAGTGGTTGCAGTGCACGCTACTGTGAGTTATTCAGAACGAAGCACTCGGCCGAGACATATATTAAAAAATAACTGATGCCAGCAACAAGCCGTAAGGAACGTCATTGCATATCCAACACACTTGTTGGAATGTATGCGAATGAAGCAGTTATTTCGACGGTATGAAACTAAATTCGATGCATTATGGTACCGTTATTGTAATCCTGTTCCACGTGAAATCTCATGCAAAGTCTTTTTTTCTGTAGGCACCACCACGTTACAGGTATGATGTACCGAAATGAGTACGTCACACACTGCGGTGATGTTTGCGTCACGAATTGTTTACGTTACGCACTACACCGTTCAAAAGCTATGGCGGAGGGCAAAGAGCAGTTCAAGCGAACGCCAACTGTGAGACGCCGAATTGCTTGGTGTTGGTCGAATGCAGAATGGTGAAAGAAGGCGTACGCACAGATAAGGACGACGCGAGAGGCAGTGTTTAGATTCGACAGCTTTTAGCCAATTTTATTCCAGCCTTCTGGACCTAATGGACACCGGCAGGTACGCACGTGCTTTGGCGGACACGTGATTTCGCGCGCAGCCGCTGTCGCGCACACGCACTCTATTCGGCAAGACAGCTGTCACGGTCAGCAGTCTGGCAACGGCAGCAAAGACAGCGTCGTTATGAAAACTGCATCAGAGAAAGCAGGACTCCAAGCTAGTGGAACTGCCGCTCAGCGACGCCTATATACACACCCAGCACTAGGGATGTTTTCTGAGAATGATATCGTTCGAGACAGTGCGAATCTCAGTGCAGTAACAATTAGCTACCTGTTCTTCTCATTTGGCGAGGCTTCTCATCAAACGCAGATGCGTGTTCGATGCTGGTTCCACCGAGATGAATGCTGTGGCTGACTTCGAGCCGGGAAATCCCAAATACCGGCACGTGGTAGAAAAGGACCTCGTCATGAACGTTTACCGCAATGGGCAGTGGGGCTCCCACCGGCATGTCGTCGCAAAATCATGTGAGTTCTTGCCTCTCCCATGCTTCGTTAGCTTCACAGGACCCCACGTGAGGACTCGGGGCTCTTCGAAGGTACACTCTGATAAAGATAGTGCTGAAGCTTCTTCAGAACGAGTAATTTTCTTCTAATTAATTGTAACTTTTGTCACAGTCCGCAAAAGGGCAGTAGAGAAAAAGCAACCTATTGAAGAGTTCGTGAGGTATGTTCAGGCCACAGGAGCACGAGAAATTTGATCAAAATCCTAAGTTTATACAGGCTCGCTTCAAATAGGCATAACGAAATTATTTATTCAGCAAAAAGGCACATCGTCTTAACTGAAAAAGCAAAAGAATACAGCCGGGGAGCCCGCGAAATGTTGCAAAATGCAAACAAATTTCAATTTATGAAGACAATAAACGGAGGTCAAATGAAATCCAACAAAATATGTATTAGCATTCCCTATACAAAAAAATTGCCAAATAGACGTCATTTTCCCAAATGACAACAACGTTGTCATTGGGAAATGATACGTTGTGTCCGAGCCCATACTCTTGGAGAAAAGGGTAAAGTGCAGCATGGCAGGAAACACTCTGTTTAGCCGGGAATTATGCTCAATGTAAGCCAGTAGAAGCGGTGGAAAACGACTCGTCGGAATAGACGTCCCCGTTGTCTGCCAGGGCACGCTTACATTACGCGTGCTATCGGCCATTCGAGATGGCCACGAATATTCCGCGTCCATTTGAACCGCCTAGAATGCTGTATTAGGGCGTGAGTTAATGCGCCGGCGCCCTGTGGTCTGCAGTCCCCGTCGGTAAAATGCACTAGCTTCTATAACTTAATAAAAGAATACGTCTCAGTTGTCTGCATGCGTCGCTGCGTCAGGTTTACCTTGTTACAGCTAAACACGGGCAACTTCCATCGCTGACAAGGAAGTCCAGATGTCAGCATAAAATGCTGTTTTAGTCGCTACTCTGTTTCATTTATTAGTTAACCTACGTTAACGTTCTTAACGGGGGAGATGCGAGACGCTCGGCCAATCAGGGTTTACCCTTAGCACCGACTACATTTTTACTCGCAAATATGCATGAGCCTTGCCTGCAGCTCTTCCAGAAGGCGCCTGCTGGGATTTTCGATTGAGCGATCTTACAACCTCAGCCACTTCTTCAGAAGCTTTGTAACTTTTGCAACATAGGATTCAGTACTATGTTTCTTGTGCTACCCCGTTCAACAGCAACGCATCAAATTAGTTGCCAGTCTAAGACATTCTAAGCTAGCCTATCCTACCCGCTCTCCCTCTACACTGCATACTAAACCAAAAAAACACTGGCCTAGTGGTCATTCTATCCTCTAAACTTGTTTAGATTGATATGTCTGCTATTTCTTTATTAAACATTTTGTGTTGCTCTTGCTTTGACTTTTCTTCAAAAATTTCACTTACCCGCTATGGAAAATGCACAAAAGCTGAAAAGGAATAAAAAATGTTTCTTTTCTGTGCCTCTGCCGCTGCCCAAGTCCGTTTTGAGCATATCTATAGAGCAATGGAAATACTTGAAAAGATATCAAAAATGGGAAATACCAATAAACAATACATCAAGGAAAGCGCCTTGAAATTGTATTTAAGGCAGTTCCAAAGCCAGATCAAACTCTTGAACCACAATGTAAACAGCTCTACGTCAAAGTATCAAAAAGTACGCTTCCAAAGATGGACAGGGCTAAACAAAATATCTCGTGAAAGAGGCGGAATTCTGTTTCTAAGATGTTTTTGGCGTCAAACTTCAGAAAATTTGCAGTGAGTGCGGTTTTGTTTATGTTTTTGTTCCGTGAACACCGGCTTTAGTGGAGACCACGAAGAAGAACACACAGTTTGCAGTGTTGAACTTACGGAAACGTGGTGAACTCTCCAGTCTGGATTGGTACGAATCCCCGGTGCCTTACGCTTCCTTGCCCATCACCAAGACTGCGACTGAATTGATATTGTGTGATGTCCACTTCGCGGCGGTCAACAGCCGAGACGTCACGTTCGCCAGTGGAACGCTGCCGCCAGAAGCCTTTGTAGGTGAGTTCATTTAGAATTAGTATACATAATCCCACTGGGAACCAATATGCGATTTCGTCTTGCAATTGCTACCCGCTCTTCCATTCAGAGAGTGACGTCAAATAGCTCAAGAGGTAACCATGGAATGCAGGCAATTGTGAACTAAGGAATAGATAATAAATGTGGACCTCCAGTGTGCCAGAAGAAAGCGTGTTGACCAAGCAGATATTTCTATTGCCACGACTACCTTAACTTCTGCGAAAGCGACCTGTATGTTTCCTTCACACCATTGCCTCATTTTGCTCACAAGGTTGTGTATTTCCGCGCCACTTCATCTGCTTCCTCTCAAGTCAACAATTTTTAACTGCGGTCAACAAGCGATGTTGCCGTCACAATCGGTGCCATGCCATGAAAAACAACGCCAACGTTCCCTAGCTGTCGCTTACCGTTAAATGTGGCCATGTAAGAAAACAATGCCGTGTGACAATTACAAGAACACTGGTGTGGCACTTGACGAACTTGCGCCTTACGTATCCTTATAACGCGCAAGAACTGTGCAACACTGAAGAAGATCGGGCGGGCACACACTGCAGCTGTGAGCGTGGTTGGCTTTATGTCCACGCGTTTCTCATATGTTCTTTTTCCTTTTGCTACTGCTTTCTTGTGGTGACGAATGCGAAAGAATCAATTGAGCTCGCCCATCACCCTGTTTATTTATTTATGTATTTATTTATTATTTATTTATTTGTGATACCCTCAAGGTAAATAGTCGTGCATTGCAGAGGCGAGGGGCGAGAATAAATTCCGAAAGTAAAAAAATACAAAAATGCCATGTTTCTTTTAGAGCGACAGTCTTACCACCTCAGTTGGCTAGCTGGCCTGTCTCCGAGCAAACTTATTAGAAAAAATGTTTTACTCTTGTGTATTGCGACCCACTTTTGTTGACGAGTGGCTATCGCCTTTTGCGACTGGGGAAGACACAGAAGGCTGCACTCTCTGCCGTTTCGTTATTATGGGGTTTTACGTGCCAAAACCACTTTCTGATTATGAGGCACACCGTAGCGCAGGACTGAAGAAATTTTGACCACTTAGGGCTGTTTAACGTGCACCGACATCAAAGTACACAGGGTTTCTTGCATTTCGCCTCCATCGAAATGCGGCTATCGTGGCCGGGATTCAATCCTGCCAAAACGTGCCAAAACCACTTTCTGATTATGAGGCACACCGTAGTGCAGGACTCAAGAAATTTTGACCACCTAGAATTCTTTACCGTGCACCGACATCAAAGTACACAGGTTTTTTTGGATTTCGCCTCCATCGAAATGCGGCTGCCGTGGCCGGGATTCAATCCTGCCACTTCGTGCTCAGCAGCCCAACATCATAGCTACTGAGGTACCACGGCGGTACTCTGCCACTGCGGCCGCATTTAGGGGGGGGGGGGGAACGCAAGAACGCTCGTGTTCTTCATTTAGATGCATGTTAATGATTCCCGGAGTGACCATCACGAAGCGTTTCTCATATTGCGCTGTGTATTTCTATACGTTAAATTTCGAAATGTGAGTGATTTGTTTTTCGAAAGAAAGTACCGGTGTCGTTCATGAAAATGCCCTGTTTCTTCGTAACAAGCTATAAAATCCCTTATAGGCAAGGGTGTAAGATACGCAGCACGTTTCGCATTGAGCCTGCACATACAAATGTGTTTTCTTGATTGAAATGCGTAAGTCTTTTGAATCGAATATCTTGGTAACGTTGCGCGAAAAAAGACCCAATGGCCGCAGTCACCGCCAGGCACCGGCCAACATCATGCTGTTTCTACTGGTACAGGCAACTTGGAAAATGCGGAGTCCATTCTCGGACAGGAGTTTTCTGGGACGGACCAAACAGGGCGTCGCGTCATGGGCCTCGTGTCAAGCCAGGCGTTGGCCACCGTGGTTGCGGCAGACCCCGACCTTCTGTGGGAAGTTCCTGATGCGTGGACTCTGACGGAAGCGTCAACCGTTCCTTTGTGTTACTCAACCGCTTACTACGCCCTGTTGGTGCGGGGAAACATGCGGCCAGGCGAGTCTGTGCTCGTCCAATACGGCAATGGATGCGTTGGTCAGGCTGCAATCGCCATCGCTCTATCCATGGGGTGCACCGTCTTCGCAACTGTCGGTAAGCGCGCGCAACATGGCTGGCGTCTGTAAACTCTAGTAATGACTGCAATTTTGCAAACAAAGCTCGATATTCCGCAGCACTTACTTGAAAGTGAAGCATAAGCCACGCATCTACACAGATTTTACACTTTTTCACCAAACAAGTCAGATAAAAGTACCAATCGGTTGTTACTAAACAATACGAGTTTAAGGAAGCTGGCTATACAATGGCGTAATTGTGTAGCATAAGAGCAGTTGTGAGTTCGTACTGTAGTAACGCAATCTGATTACTATGACTAAAAGAAAAAAAAAAGCATGGACAAATCCTTTATCCTTTAGAACAAATCCAATGTGGCAGCCTCCAACACAAAACCTGTTCCACGGTGACGTCTAGGTGACTAGCTCGCTGCATTCAGTAACAAAATATGAAAAGTGCTATTCTTTGGCTTGGTGTTGCTCAAGGCTTCCTATCTGCTGGTGTGCCACGTTGTTAAAACAAAGTTCTGCTTCGTCCTGTTTAGGCAAAGTGTGCTGCTTATATTAGGTGGAAGGGCTTTAATGCTCGTGGCTTCAACTGGTTTTACCATCTTCTCGTGGCGAATAGGTTCCTCAAAAGAGCGGCACTTCATCAAGAACCGTTTTCCACAGCTTCGAGACAGGCACATCGTAAACTACAGCAGCCTTTGCTTAGAAGAACACATCCTCCAACAGACTAAAGATAAAGGTGAGTGGCTGAATGTCTTAGCTGATCGAAATCAGGCTCTGAACACACATTATACACGTATCGGACATTTCACGAGCGTTCAATGACAATATATGTGTCATCCTCCTATTCTGCTGAGTTTTGCTAAGAGATGCCTTATCGTGTGATCGCTTCATTTCTGAAACAGATCTTGTCATTGTGAATGCATCTTCTAGTGTTACAAGAACGTTTACAGGTGTCGACCATAGTAGAGATAATCAAACTATTTGTGATCAGTGCTTTCATAGGCACCACCCTGTCGTCGAAATCGTTATGTCGTGTCAAGCTTTTCTAAAGCTTCCTGATCACCCGCAATGATGACATTTAAATCTCGGCAATTTCGGCAGAACCAATTTCAAAAATGAATGTCGACGTTAATTCGATTAGCATTGAAGTAGTGTAGCGACCCACCGCATTCCCTCCAGCAAAACGCGTCATGCGTGGGGCCTGTAGCCGCTGCGAAGTCCGCGAGTTGCACTTGCCTGAATGAATATATATATATATATATATATATATATACAGCCTAGACTGAACATATGTAACGCGGATTCAATTACGCCCTGCCCCAGATAAATTTGTTAAGGATTTCTTAGTCATTGAACAGCCCATACGCATTGCGCAACTAAGTGGCCATAGTTTGTGTCCGATATGTTCGTTGATCGGTGGCGCATACCTTGTGACAAAAGTGATTGAGTGAGTGAGCGAGTGAGTGAATAAACCTTTTTTGGGTGCAGAAAAACGCGATAAAACGCGATAAAACGCGCAACCGTGACACGCGCGTCAGGCCCAAGTTGGCCTGATTGTTGGTTTCGAACCAGGTTTCAGCACCACAGAAAACTGATGGTCTACGGTTAGATAGATAGATAGATAGATAGATAGATAGATAGATAGATAGATAGATAGATAGATAGATAGATAGATAGATAGATAGATAGATAGATAGATAGATAGATAGATAGATAGATAGATAGATAGATAGATAGATAGATAGATAGATAGATAGATAGATAGATAGATAGATAGATAGATAGATAGATAGATAGATAGATAGATAGATAGATAGATAGATAGATAGATAGATAGATAGATAGATAGATAGATAGATAGATAGATAGATAGATAGATAGATAGATAGATAGATACCGGTAACTGCGCGAAGTATCCTGAAAATACTGACCCCAGTAAAAAGTTACAATCGGTAAATGCAGTTACGATCATCATATGAATGTGAAGAACAAGAACCAAAACCAGGTTTACAAAAAAATTGTGGCCTTCGTTGGGCTTCAAGCTTTCCACCTGCCCTGTTTTCGCTTGGAACAGGACACCAAATTCACTGCTATTCTGTCGTGCAAATGTCCTTTGTGCGACGAACTACTACGGGACCGTGTCATGCAGAAGACATGTCCACTGCCAAAGTGTACAGTCTTAAGATACTTCATTAATTCTGCATATTTTCTTCGCTACTGTTCTTGTCCTTGTACTAATCTGGTGCAATATTTCGTTTCGCTTTAGTATCTCTCACTGCATTTCGCCCCTTTCCTCTGTACTCGATTTCTCAGTTTCATTTTGCTCGTATTGAGTGTCGATTCATTTGCTGCTCCCTGTATGTTATGCAGCTTTAACTTGAACTTTAGGTTTTGGTTATGATTCCGTGAACATCTTACCTGTAATCCAGACGTCTCATTGTTTGTTTGTTTTATTTCCAACTGTCCTTTAAGTACGCTATCTTCACCACCTTCAATTTTTTTGTTTCGTTCGTTCTTTAGGTGTGGACCTCGTGTTCGACACTCTACACAGTGCCAATAGTAAAGCTATCGCTCACTGTCTGACATGGAACGGCCGACACCTTGTTATTGATGCCGTTGGCAAAACGTCGCATCGTCCACGCGAAGAACTGTCCCAGAAGAGCGATGTCGTCAACATCAGCGCCGTTCTCACAGATTCCCTGTCCTTGAAGGGTACCAGGGCAGCGGAGGACAAGCGGCGACTCGCTGTACTATTGCGTGGAGGAATCATATCGGGCACCGTGAGGCCGCTGCCTGCCACAGTGTTTCCGCGATCTCAGGTTATGGACGCATTCAAGTTGGAAGCCTCCGAAACGAACGCCGGAAAAGTTGTACTCCAGGTAATTTGATTTCAACTGCCCCTAAGGCTTGTCACAGTTCCTTTGCAGTTCAACATGCACGTGTGGCAAAACAGGGCGTCCACGGTATGACCTGCTCAACGCGTAGCTATGTCCAGTACTCTCTACACTTACTAGAATATAATGATTTAATTTTCCTTAACAGGGAAGAATAATCGGCAGAACCCACGCCACCAAGAATGTAGACATTACTGTGCCCACCACGGGAAAAATGTAAACGAACTTTTTTTTTTTGTGGTTGGACAGCACCACATACCCAGTTGCATATGCCCAGTGTCCCAAATTCACACCAAAGAGTCACACTGAAGTGATGCACATAAATCGTTTTCAATATGCAGTGATCCAAGTTGGAGAGAAGAGATCAATGGAAGAGCTTTTTGCCGTTTGTCACGATAATTAAAAGTGAATCGAAATCGCAGCGGGAACCCTTCGCAGAAGATGTCCTCCAAATCTGGTTCCATCGAGAAAAGTGGAAGTGGAACAAGTGTACTTGGTGTCTAATGTAAAATGTGTTGACTTTGACCACGTTGATTTATGTGAAAATGTGTAAGCTTATTTTTTTATTGTCCACTGCGTGAATATTTGGGATAGACTCCGTACGTTAGGCAGACATCTGTCGATTATTATGCTTATTATCTCGATGTCGTTGTGCCTGCGATGAATGTCGTAACACGAATGTACAACAACTATAACTGCGACCCTCCCTCTTACTGTGTTGATGTGGACCGTGCAATAAGTACGACTGTACACTTCGCATAATGTTAGCGTCACCTAGCTCCGGCATCTCCCCGGTCACACGTGTCCCTGACGAGCGAGACCTCAGCGTGGAAGCTAGCGGCTGAAACTAGAGCTACTCGTATGTGTTTCAGTGACAGTGCTGTACTTCCTCTTCGTCTCCTTTTTCTTTTACTTTCGGACATCCTTCCAGTATTTGTTTTTGCACGTGCTCAATACTAGTATTTAGAAACGAATGCTGGATTACGCGTAGTTGCTTCTTGCCGTAGCAGGCTCGCAAATTGAATAATAGTAGGCGAGAAGATACGGTTGGAAATAATTGGTGAGAAATTATTGGAGGATGGCCGTCAGTGTTATGAGGCAGCTTTAGCTCCGGCCAACTCTGATGTGCCTCTTCGAGCATTTGTAGAACCCAGAGATGCGTTTATGAAACAAGCCCTGGATCAATTAGAACGACATTTGTTGTGTTTGAGAAAGTTTGATCCGAGGGAATGTACCAGAAAATATTTTGATCCATGGCCAAAAAGGATTTACGATAATTCTCGCAATAAGTAAGTTATAAAAAATAGAACCATCAAATTTACAAATCTATATGTGCCCGTCAAAGAAGAAGAAAGATATGGCGGTTCAGCAAGCTGCGTGTAAGTCACCTAAGGTGGCCAAATTTGGTATATAAATTTTCTACTTCCACAAATTTGTAGGAATACTCCCAAAGGTTTTGCAAAAATCCTACTTGCCTATTAGTGGCGTGTTTCAGAGCAGTGTATAATACATCAATTATGTCTGTTGTACATGTAATATTAAGCGCAGCTTACAGAATTGTGATGTTTTTTTTTTCATTGCCGAGCGACAGAGTTGCAAACGAACGTTTTCTTTAATTGCACTTATTGAATTTTTATCAATTTGTTTCTCGAAGAAATGACGGCTTAAACAAAAGAATTATGCTAGGTGCAGTCATTGGAAATTTTTGGTTAAAGGAAACAAGCCTCATCAAATTTGTTACAGTGGTTGTAGAGAAAAACCGACTTCTTCCATCCCATGCATTTATACTAGAGCCCTCGAGCTGAAGCTTCCTCCTAAGCGATAGCTCCCCTGTAGACATGCTGAGATATTGCTGCTGCGGACACGTATTGGTTAGCTGTATGGTTGTTGCTATGCGCGGTGTGCGGGATGCGAGTAATGGGGAGCTGCCGTGCCTGCAGGAGCGGCCGACGTTACGAACTACATTCAAACCATTATGAGCTCACACATGTAGCGCACTGGTGTCAGGACCGGCGAGGAGTCACAACCTTTGTTCACACTGTCTGCGCGGTTGGCCCAGCTTTGATTACATTGTCTCCAGCATCGGCTTAGTTTACATGATCACGCCGATGATAATGCCGTCCAAGCAAAGTGGCAGAAAACGCCAGAGAAAGCGTTACTTTAAAAGCTTGGCCTTTCGCCTTTCGGCAACAAACTCTGTGCATCACCTTGGCCAGTCTAGTTAACCTTCCTGCCTTTCCTACCTCACACACACTCTCTCTCTCTTTCTATCTCTCTCAAAATCAGATGGGTGGCTAATTCGCGCAGGTGCGACCAGACAAATTCCAGGAAGCCAAGGACGGCACTCCACCCTTCACGGTAGAAGCCATCGCCCGCACTTACTTCTACAGACACAAGGCTTACGTCATCGTCGGAGAAGTGAATAGCTTCGCTCTAGAGTTTGTGGACTGGATGGTCAGTCGAGGCTGCAGGAATCTTCTTCTCACCGCAAGTCATGGAGCGTTTACGGCTTACCAGCGCCTCTGCCTGCACCGGTGGGAGACAGCCGGCGCCTCGGTAGTCTTCAGCGAAGCCGACGTGTCGACAACGCGCGGTGCTTTGCAGATTATCAAGGAAGCCGAAGCTATGGGACCTATCGGCGGCATCTTCAACGTTTCTGTGGTGAGCCAGAATCATTTTAGGCATCGCGCGCCACCAGCTGCAGATGGCGATTTTTGCAGTGGTACCTTTGTTCTGCCCGTAAATCCTTCTGCACTGCAAAAGCCGGAAGGCTGCGTTACGCAGGACGATGGGTCTAAGTGTGTACAAAGGACCAACAAAATCACGTCTTTTGCTTCGATCTTTGTTACAGCGGTAGTCTTGGACACAACGAAAGTGTTGCCTGAAGTTCTGCGGATGATATAATCCGCGCGTTGATCGTTTGGACGATGCGTCTTGTCCGCGGCGTAGGACGCAAAGATGACCCGTAATGTAATATCATCATAACATACAGTGCCCTGGAAGTAATCCACTCGTCTGTCCTAGAAAGGCTTACCCACCGCCGTATAGCTGAGTAGCTTAATACGTCTTCAACGCCGAGCGCGACGTTGCAGATTCGTTGTTGAGCCGGGCGCCCACATTTCGCTGTGGCGTCAATCAGAAATGTTCGCGCATTTATTCATATTTGCGTTTAGAGGAAAGAAGACTCGGTAGTCAAAATTAACGTGGAGCCCTAGCACTACGGCGGAGTAGCAGGTCGGATCGAGCCAATGACCATTGGCCCACACAGAGCGTTTCGACAACAACGTCACAACTACTTTATGAAAGCGAGCGCGTATTATACGTTATCAAGTCATCTCCCGCATTCAAATACACGATGAGTTGGGGAAGGCAACAGTGTCATGGAATTGCTTTTCCTTGTACCTACGTCAAATGAAGAGCATGTACGAGATGCTGCGAAGAATCAACATCGCTATAGAGAATTACATCGGATATCGCGTTGCAATGAACGGTTACTCGGTGAATGAGAGGCAAATCATGTGGAACGATCGTTCGAAACAGCTTCTTCAGATTGAGATTCAGAATTATTTCAGTACATTTCAAGAAATGTTTACATAGTTCACAAACACTAGGAGGTCGCATGGATTAAGAACCCCAAGAACCGCATTCAACAACTCTATTCTTGAGAATACTTAAATCGTTCAAAAAATGACTTTCAGTGATGAAAGCTCGGCGATGACGGAATCGTTCCTAAAATCACCATAGTGCGTTTAAACGTAGGGAGGCCTTCCTACTTAAATACTAATCGCTTGATTTAGCCGCTTTTGAGGTCGCTGCTGCTGCTACATCATGGACACTCATCACAGAAAACTGTCGCGATAATTCAGTGATATTTCCAATATGTCAAAGCCTTCTTTTATTCGCAGCCTTGCCTCCGAAGTAGTCGTTTTGCGACATGCATTGGAGGAGTAATCACGAAAAACTTTGTTTTCCGTACAGTGCCACGAAGACAATTGGATAGCCGATCACGCGACTGAGGTGTACCAAACCGACTACAAGACCAAAGCCGAGGGCATGCGGAATCTAGACGAGCACTCACGAAACTTGTGCCCGCATCTAGACCACTTTGTCGTCTTCTCCTCAGTATGTTCCGGTCGCGGGACTTCGGGGAGGACGCTATCCGGTTACGTCGACTCGACATTGGAGCGCTTGTGTGACCGCCGCGTGGCGGACGGGTTTCCCGGTAAGTCGACCATGTTGACGATGTGTAAAGAAACCGACTTTAGGGGTTGAAGTATGCAAGAAAATTTGTACCGTGTGTCAAGTGTGTGTCGCGGCTTAGAGAAAACGCTGACATCAATGTCATAACAAATATATGTCTGGTTTCATGGTGCGACGAAAGCAAGGAATTAACTTCCACATAACGACTTAAAACACGCGATTTTCGCTTGAAAAATTGTCGATGTAACTTTTGTGTTTATCCACCCAGACTTACTCCATGAAGTTTATCAGCCGACGTTCAGCATTCTAATTCAAGGACCAGGGGTGCTGCAAGTCAAATCAGCGACTATATTTCGTAACTGACTTCTAGGATGCTGTTTCATGCGAAACACAGCAAATAAATTCATAACTGTGTTGCGCCTGACAGATAAAATCACACTTTTCGTACGATATCCAAAAGCGATTGACTTTTAATATCCTAGATGTGAAGCCACATACAGGTGCTACATCCTTACAGCCCGGCAGTGTAAGGTCGCGCGCTCTGTGGCTTCTGATTTTCTATTTTAGCTAAGTGTATTCACGAACACAAACAGTGGTTACTTATAATACACATTGTGTATGAAGTCGCGATGTGCCACAAAGCAGTGCTTTGAACCCTCTTACTTTTCTATGCCGTGATGTTGAATTATGGGATCTGTTGCCCACGTCAGTTAGAACACCAATATACCTAGACTCCATGTTTCTTGTTTGCCTCACAAGAAGCACCGAACCATCTCCTATAATTCACGATGTATCCCAGCCTTCTCATCAAATAATAAATAGCGTGATTGCTCGATGTACCATAATACGCCGTGGATTGCTTCGCACAACATTGAGCAGCCTTCCTACAGCTGAGGCCAGTGAACTAACTGCTAGTGATCTACTTGTCAACAGGCTAAAGAGGTAATTTCAACAGGCTGAAAACACAACAAGATCTTCATTTCTTACATACTATTCTCCTTCAAATGACTGTACAAATATGTGACGCATTGCGCTCTCATCACCAGTTCATTATTCCTGAAGCACCCGACTATACTATTCGTTGCTCTCGCAGTTCAAGAAATTCATAAATGAACAATGCATCCACAATCCTGCACATTAAACCATAGCAAGGCAGCAACACCTTTGTATTTTCTGATTGATCTGGAGCAGAGAGTCGCTTCAAGTCTGTCCTTTATGTCACAACGCACAACGAGATGATAACTTGGCGTTTCTCGCCCGAGACGTCATCTACGTCGGCAGGACTGTTTGGGATCCCTCAGGCTACAGAATACATATCGCATAACAAATCACGTAACACATTGCGCAATATATCTCCACTCAAAGGCAGTACGGAAGCCATTGGGTGAATATTGCTCTTATGCTGACTCCTGTTAGCTGTTGTATACTGTATCAAGTAAACTCTCTATCGTTTCATTTCCCAGCCATCGAGTTCGTTTTCAGTGCATTCATAGTTAGTGCTATAACTGTCAAATGGGTAGCTTAGCGACTGGTGGATTATGCTCACTTCATGACTGTGATTAGTCTGATGATTCAACGAATCTCGTTTAATGTGACGCCAAGAACGTTCAATGGACACTGGAGATTTGAAGAGCTGAAGGAGACTGTCTGAAGAATTAGTTGAACTAGAAAACTAAGCCGTCATTGCTGTACCGGGTAGGCCGTACTATACACTTTTCTGTATTTGATTTATTTATTTGGTTATTATCAGGGCCGTCGAGGCGTTACAGATAGCAGTGGTAGATATTTATACGAACCAAAAAAGGAGGGAGAATTTTAACATAGGTGATGAGGAAGAGCAGATATAGAAGCTTCAGGCTCAGGAATAGGGACGTCAACGTGGAAGTGGACCGTACCTCAAATGCCATTGTGCCCTTTTTCTGACTGAATTTGCATTACACAACTCGCTTTTTGTGCTGCGTGGAGAAGAAAACGACCTCCAATTGCACCTGCTGTGACATGCCAGTAGCTTCTGTGCACCAGTTTCTCATCGAGTGTCCAAAGTATCATAAACAGTTTTCGATATAAGTGAAGTTACTCCGACCGACGTAACTTTTGCGTTAGGAGGTCCCCGTTCATTCCCCGCGAAACATACTGACGTGCATACATGATTTATTTATAGACCGATATCTATCTAATTTGGCTTGTCTTGTAGATCATTATGAACTCTGTGTTTATCAGGTGTTTGATGTCATGACTACCTGAAAATAGCATTTGTGTGTTACGGATATTACACCACATTTATTAGATGGTGAACATAAATGTTTATGCCCAGCGCTGATCTATATGAATCACGTTTCTTGCCTTGTTTTTATTTTGTCGTGTGTACATTTGCTTTATTTTTGTAGACTTACTGTGTTTGTCATTGTGCTATGCGTGTGCGTATTTATCAATGGAAGGGTAGTCACAATTTCGCAGCTACGTAATGAATGGGATACCCGGTATTAATCCAGCCTGTCTTACCACCTGTGCACAGTCGTTAAAGAACAAAAACTGAAAACATTTTTCCGTGTTTGCTAGACGCCAGGCAACCTTTCCAAGTTGCTGTTTGAATGCACGATCGCGTGTCTTCTGCGGGGAAAGTAGGATAAGGGTATGGTCTAACGAGTCAAATAGGCTTTTCTGTCTTAGCGAAACAGAAAAGGCTACCAAGTTTGCCTACACGTTAGGCAAACTTGCCTTTGCGGCAAGCTTGCGGCAGAAAATTTTCGTGGTTTTGTGCATTCGACCCATCTCATTGCGCAAGCTGAAAAAAAAAAAAACGCTGTCATATGTATATGCGATGTCTAGCTCAATGTAAGCAGCTTGCCTTACACATAGCTTGTCTATAAATCTCTAGCAGCTGATACGCGAGAAGTGATTCTGCTGCATCTGAAATTTGGTGCAAAATTGGTGCGAATCAGCCCCAAACGAGGCATCTGGTCCCGCTTATGTAGCTTCACCTTGAATACGAGACACACCGTGCTGTGCGAGATTCTCTGTATATTTTGGCCCACTTTGTTTCTTGTTGTTGTTGTTTTTGAGAAAAAGATTACGGAAAGAAATGTTGACTCTTTGAGAATCTGGAAATACGACCACGTCAAGCTAACATTTTCGAACATTTATAGATGCGTAAAGACGCATTTTCTCATCCAACCATAATAAAGAAACGCAGTCATCGCAACTTGAGCCTCACTACTAAAGAACAAGAGCCACTCGGGCAGCGTACGATGTGACGCCCGTGAAAACGCAAGGCTTATTTTCACTCTCTTTCTCTCTACTCAATTGTCCTTTTTAGGAGTGGCCATCCAATGGGGCGCCATCGATGAGGCTGGCCTCGCCCGCGAAGCCCAGAATCACCAAGTGGCATTCGAGGCAACACAGCCCCAGCATATAAAGTCTTGCTTCGAGGTCCTGGAGAAGTTCCTGAACGAAAACCACCCCGTAGTCTCCAGCTTGGTCAAGGCTGAAGTCACTTCAAGTTCAGAGAAGAAACCAGACAAGAACCCCCTGGTTGACTCGGTGGCACGAATTCTCGGTGAGATGCTGAAACCTTTATGCTTTATGTTCGAATGCAATATACAAGAAAAAAAAATGGTGTCGCTGCATATGGCATGTTGTCGCTCATTACGAAGTTCGTGGCCGGTCATCGCTAAATGTCTGCGTTAGCTAACGTCGAACTTGAGATGGGCCAGCGTAACCCAGTTCATAAAAATGAGGAATGGTCATTCAGCATAAAATAGTCGCACAAACGTACTAAAGAAGCCGGTAAGAGCGTCACAAAGAAATCCTTGTAGTTGAAGAAAAAGTTGTCTTGGCCCAAATACCCAACTTGGCACCAATATCTCTGTAATGGTTGCTCGACCATCCGAACTAACCAGGAGACGTGTGCATGGTGGCGCGACGTTAAAGTAATACGTAACTCGATGCTCATTGAACATAACAAATTGTGTTTGTGGCAGAGGTAATAACATGAATCTTGCGCATTTCCACAGAATTGACTGTCATAACTCTGCTTTTTTTTTTTTTTTTCAAACGGCACAATCCTGGAATGTTTTGGTTGACCGTTTGTGAAATCTAGAAGGACGTAGAATGAGGTAGAATTCCAGAGCGAAAGCCATGCAAGGGGCCGGGAGGATAATCACATGCACGTCTGATTCGTTACCCTGAACGCGGACAAAGGGTTAAGGAAGAGTAATAGCCACAGTTGCGCACCCACGCAAGGGTGCACACAGAGTCTATAAGCGGTCACGGGCACTAGTCAACTTGAGGAGCTCCAGTGACACTCTCTTTAGCTTCTGACCTAACGACGCACGCTGCCATGGGCCAAGGGTCTTCAGCTCTGAAGGTGGTCTCGAAGGGTGAATTCCAAGTTATTCATAAACATCCGGGGGAACACAAGAAGCAAGCGTTTGTAGTGTAGCGTAACCTTCGGAACAGAAATGTTTGCGCACGTCGTTTGAGCACCACTGCAAATTAGCGAGTGCCACCAACGGCTAGCGGCGAATATTTTGCACGGCACAGTGCAGCGTTGCTCCCCGAGCCATTCAGGGAACTTGGCTTCCCCTGCACCATCATTCTTTAAAGAATGACATGCACCCTCTTCTTGCTAGGACATTAATTCAATGACTGTCTGCTAGATTCAGTTGAAGGAACACCTCAGGGAATGAAACCTTGAATGAAACATTTTCGCAGAGAATTATTATGCCAAGGAAAAAAAAAAGGTTATGCCGAGAGCGAGATTTCTTCAACTTCCTTAATTGCAGCTCGTCGAATGGATTTTATTTGCTGCAGTTAATTAATAGGATGGTTGCATCTGGCGCTCCTCGATGGATCTTCACGCAGCCAGGCTTCTGGCCACCATTAGCATAATCTCAAACTTCCCACACAGAAGGGCGGTGCACTGTTTTCTAACAGTACTGATTGTTGAACGTTCGCGATAACGCTGAGATTGACAGATAGGTCTGTGTGGTATACTCACAGGGCGCGAAACGAAGACGCTATTATAATAACAATAAGAATTAGTATTATTTATTTTGAAAACATATATACATTAGATAGGGGCCTGTCGGTCAGGTTTATGGCGACGAGCTAGTGGCGAAATCACTTACAATTTAGAAGTGTAGTTTGCTGGGCCAGTTGGTGCATGTTGAATGTGTGGGGGGTTGCAGCAAGTACGGACGCGAGCACAAGCGTTGTCTCGCGTCTGTATTTGCTGGAACCCTCTATACGTTCCCAAAGTATACAACACGAGATGGACTCTATAGGGTACGACAGAAAAATACGCTAAAGATTAACAAAATGTCACGCAGATGAGGGGATACGAAAAAGCAAGAAGAGTGCAGTATTAATTAATGTAATTCGTTTCTTGTTTCAGTCTAGCACCGTAATAGAAATTTGTCTTCCCAACATAAATATAGAGAAAACTTCGCAAATTCAAAAGAAGATAGGACAGCTGCCGTGCAATACTGTAACGCAATAAATTACTAAATGAGAAATTCGTCTGCGCCGCATTTTAGAAGAGAATTCTTTGGTGCTTTTCCATTGGGGTGTATGCATTTCGAAATCCCACTACGCCGTTTGTGATTTCACTCATGATTCGCTTTGCCAGTGCGAGGATGCGCCATAACCAAGCTCTGCACCCAGAGATAAATGTTTATGGAGAAGAAAAACTACCCCAAATACAAAAATATTGCAAGAGATTATCAGCCGCTACAAACATTATTTAACTTTTAAAACCAGTGGTTGGTCAAGGAAAGGTTGAGGAAGCTCTAGATATAGGCCAACTCTAATTTCCGTATCGACTAAACGTGAAACGCGGAATCCTTTCATTGGACAGCTGATGAACGTATATTAATGTAATTCAACGCAATAATAGAAAAGCCTGAGGTCTACCAATTTGAGAAGTTTGATCGAGTACCTCGTAGTTTTGCAAGATTGCACATAATCTGTGAGATAAAACAAGTGAAGCACAGAGTACAAATTTCAAACGATGCAAGGAAAAGAGACATCACAATTCTGTAGATTGCGTTTGTTTCCATTTGTATCGCACAAATGGGATATATGAGTGCACTCCTACGCAAACTTTTTGCAACGTCTAGAAAGACCTTTTGAAGCTTTCACTGAAAGATTACCAGTACAGTATACTGCGGGCACCATACATATTGTTTTACAGTTGAGGTGTCTTTCTTAATAGGTGTAGTTTAAATAACTGTGATATAGTTTTCCCCCAAGTTACGTAGTTGTGAGACTGATGCTGCATTGTTCACATTTCTTTATTTTCCTGCAAAATCATTTTGGCAAACAACCCAGAACATTGATGGTCAAATCATAAATTGGCTCCGTACCGATGGTAGATTTTACCCCTCGGTATATGCAAGAAAGATTCTCAGGTTTCATGCCGTAGATTGTGAGTGCTGGGATTTTTCGTTTCTCTTGTGTTCAGATAGAAGATCCTGTAGGGAAGCTTCTTCGTAAACCAGACACTCTCTTTCGTGTGCAAAGTTGCCGAATACTGGCTTTCCTGCTTTTTATTGCTATAGAAACTTGCTTCATACACCGCAGCAGTCGTTTTCTTTACAAATACTTTTTGTATATAACTCTGCACTGGATAAGAACTTCGATTCGGCAGCAACCACCGAGGTTTAAGCACTTCTGCCCTCGAGTTCCGCGAATGCACTGTTATTGCAAAGGCGTGCGCCAGTTTCATTCGTCGCGATTTTGCAACAACATTGTTCGCATACTGAATTTCTTCATCGCACGATATTTCTGCAGGCTTTCAAGATTCGTCGAAGGTGAACTATAACACCAATCTCGGCGAGTTGGGTTTAGACTCTGTAATGGGCGTCCAGGCACTAACAGTCATCGAGAAACACACCGGCCTGGCTCTGTCCGTGAAAGGAATACGCATGCTGACCCTCAATGGATTGCGAGAAATGAGCAAAGAAGGTGTAAAATAAAGTTCACATGAAGACGACTTCTTATTCTTTTTGTCCTTTCTTTCGAGAGTGAGATGAGTTGCAGTTGACTGAAAAGTCTTTGCTGCGCCGCCACGAAGGAATTATAATATTTTAACATAAAATGTCGTGTGAAAACTGTTGCTGCAGTACTTTTCTCGGCTTTGCTTTACAGCAATCGCCGTCAAGCGTGCAGGTAATTCACTGTTCGTGGCATATGTCGCTGTTAGCGTTTTGCTTTGCCTAACATCATAATCGCGTTTTCTTGCCACGAAAAGTTGCCAGGAAAGAACGTTTTCTCGCTTTCTCCCCAAAACTGGACATCGTCCAGTGTGCTCGATGACTCACCTAGCCGTGTCATCGCGTGATCTTACAGTTATCGTCGTTGGCGCCTGGCTGTTGTCTACAACCATGACGTGTGTAGCGGTTTTATATAGGGCCGCGTTTTCATGCACCACGTGTCACACGCACTCGCCCACAAATTATAGGGTGGCATGGGAGCTCGTCGCTTCGCTCCGATGAGCGATGGGAGCGAAGGAGCACAATGGAAGTGCAATGGGAGCGCATTTATGCAAATCTGAGTACTGCGGCGATTATACGAGTAAAACCTTGGCGATAGAGATTTGAAAGGCTCAGCCTTCGGGGCTTACGTTTCCAGCTATTGAAAGGCCACTACGGCGACAAGTAATTGAACCTTTACTAGTAAACCATAGGTAAGAAATACCAAAATAGCCATTTTTATACCGTGAGGGAAGGCGTAATAGGCCAGCGACGGCTCGAAATTGAAGCGCTGGCGGCGACGCCACCTTGAAGTTTCCGCACCACCCACAGTGACGTCATATATTTTGAAGGCGTTTGTGCGCGCATAGGCATTGTTTTATTGGTGAAGATGGACGCAATAGTTTCTAAACGAGCCAAAATCCAAACATGGAAATTTACAAGTTGCAATAGCCTTTAGTGAGCCAGGCCGGCTCCAATATAAATACGGCAATTTGAAATCAATGGCTTCACGCTGTCGTACTGGTGCTGAAGTTCTCGCACGAAATTTAGGAAATTGAAGTTTCGGCTTCATCCATCTCTTTTAATAATCGACCTATTACCGTGAAATTAAGAAGAAATGAGCTGTGCAATCATTTTTTTTCGTTACAGACTGATTTATTGCTTCTCTAGTGTCCTTTTAAGCAGCTCACAACAACTTTGACGAGGATTTATTATGGAAAACATTTGTTCAGAAAGGCATAACAATGCCGATTTCGTAGAGCTACTCAGAGGTATGTGTGGGGGCACCCATATACAGAATGCCAGGCAAGTGAGCAAATAATGCACATAACTAATGGAAGTTCACAGAGTACTGAATCAGAATCAGAAACAGTTCTTATTTTCCTCATGAAAAAAATGGACTCCAGACAAAAAGCTGCTCATTGAGCAGCTTGACGAGGCCTTGGGCTCTACAGACAGCGACAACAGCGGCAAAACAGCAGTGTATGTCGTACACCCGTACGAGAAAAAAAAAGACAACACGAGAAACAAAGAATAAAAAGAAAGAAACCGCTTGCACCAAGCTGCGAAGAACGAAAAGAAATTACATATACATACCTATACATACAATAAGGGATACCCTCTATTTTGTTCCTCACACTCGACAATTATACTATAGGAAAACAACTGGGCCATAGTAAATGCGATTTAGGGTTACCCCTGTAATGGTGAGCTGCCGGAGCTAAAGCAGGTCCCTGAACCAATGTATGCGAATGATGACTAGCGCTTTACCAGAGAAGATCTTTTCAGAAACCATCTCCCGATGACTTTCGACATTACCGCGATTAGCACTGAAACACTGTAGCAACACACCGTATTGCCACCGCCGGAACTCGTCGTATACGAGACGCGTACTTGAGCAATCCACGGGGCCAGTTTTCCCGGATCGGGCCTGGTCTGAGTCTGGCCGAGCTTGCGGAAGTGCTGTCCATAGGCGAGGACGAGGCAGCTCGCATGGTGCGGCGGGGCTTTCGCAGCATCGAAGGTCTGCACGAGTTCATGCGAGTGGCCGGTGTGGTCAGGCAGGGGGTCACGTGCCAACCGCGTGAGGACGGACACACGCAGCTGGACGACCTCGACAGCGAGTGCTGGTGTCACGTGAGGCGCTACCTGCTGCTCGACGAAGTTGCGCTTGAGTGAACGTTGCCGCCGGACCAGCAGGCGCTTTTAGTTGCCACCTCAGTCACGGCGCGAGAGATCGGCGCCCGTAGCAAACGCTCTCCAGCGGAGGACCCTATGCGTTGGGTTTAACATATTACTCTGAACTTTGTACGGTACACCCAACGAAGCCCCGTGTATTCTACCGCTTTTAACAAGAATTACACGTTTATTTTTAAATCTGTGATGTTTCTTCACTTGCTTTCGTTTCTGCGAAAACGGCCTTTACTGTGAGGTTCAGCGAATATTTTTTGATATTGTCAGAGGAGTGATACTTTTGGTTACAATAGGAACTTCGATGTTGTCCTGTTCCCGAACGCCTGATGTAATTGCGTACTTTTTTCACTTCCAACAAAGAGCAATTTCGTTGTAGAAACGCTCACACCGTTGTCTTCTGTGCGAAGTAGTAAAACCTGCAACGTGTAGGAATACACCCAGGTGCGAGCTTTGAAGCAAGGAGCCAGCAAGGAGTGTTAGAACGTGAGTGAGCAACTTCGGCACAAGAATACAGCTTAAGAAAGCAGTGGTATTCAATACGTCAGGCCTTACTGAATGCGTTAGACAAATTAGAGTATGCACGCTGAGAAATAAAATCTTTTTGCCATCGGACGTATCATCAGAGCGAGTAACAACAATTCGGTAATACTTAAGAATTGTGGCACAGAAGCTTAGGTCGCCACTACAGTGCAATTGCAGAAGTGACTGGCAGACGCCTTTTGTTCGTCTTGATCCTTAAGCCGCGTAAGGAAGAAAATAGATTTTTGTTTATTGTAAATCAAGTCTAACAACGGTATCTGTTTTTTTTATTCATGAACTGTCAAATCTCAGGGCACAGTCAGTAAATTCAATAGAAGATGACGCGACATAATGGTAGTGGTTTAAAAATCGCGACTTATTCCAACAGTAAATTCTCAACCGCACTCGTCACTCAGTGATTGTGGCTCCCCATGATGGTCTACCGAAAAATGAAAGTGTCATTTATTTATTTATTTATTTATTTATTTATTTATTTATTTGTGATACCCTCCAGGTACCTAATTGTACATTGCAGAGGGAAGGGGCGAGAATACATTCCAAGAGTAAAAAATACAGGATTAGTTCTAGGAATTCACAGTGCAGGGAACGAAACCGATAAGAAAAAAGTAGGAATGCATCCATAACAACCAAAACAGAAACTTACATAAAATGAAAATACAGAAAGTGTACACTTTAGCAAGCAGACAATGTTCACGTATAAGTACGTGATTATGCCATTTGCCGCCATACAATATTTTAGGTTGATTAGTGCATTATTAAAAAGTGCATTGGCATGCGTTCTCAGATCATGAACAGCAGGTTGCCATTCTCCCTAAAGAGAAAAGTGTATAACAGCTATGTCTTACCAGTACTCACGTACGGGACAGACACCTGGAGTCTTACGAAAAGGGTTCTACTTAAATAAAGGACGACGCAACGAGCTATGGAAAGAATAACGATGGGTGTAACATTAAGGGATAAGAAAAGAGCATATGGGGTGAGGGAACAAACGCGAGTTAATGACATCTTAGTTGAAATCAAGAAAAAGAAGTGGGCATGGGCAAGACATGTAATGAGGACGGAAGATAACCAATGTTCATTAAGGGTTACGGACTGGATTCCAAGGGAAGGGAAGCGTAGCAGGGGGCGCCAGAAAGTTAGGTGGGCGGATAAGATTAAGAAGTTTGCAGGGACAACATGGCCACAATTAGCACATGACCGGAGTAGTTGGAGAAGTATGGGAGGGGCCTTTGCCCTGCAGTGGGCGTAACCAGGCTGATGATGATGATGATGATGATGATGATGATGATGATGATGAAAAAGTGCATTCTTATAATTTCCAGATTTGTTTATTGTCCTACCTTTACGAACGCCACAAACCTGCATTTGCTCTCCTTTTCCTATTTGTCATATCCTTAAAGCGCCAGCTTTGAGGCCAAACCCGAAAGGCGCGCGAGCTGTCGCCCGCGATTTCGCTTTGCCGATATAAGCAAACCGCAACGTGCTTTCTAGACGCGCGTGAGACCGCAGCCACGAGCGAAACGAGGCGGAACGGACATGTCAAGTGAGGCCACTGTCCCCGCCGGTCAGGCACAAGCGAAAGACAAGAGCAGTCAAATCGAGCTGCGCTACAGCTATATCGTAAGCCGCCGCAAACATGTCAAGATAACAGAGCACAACACTTTGCGGCGCTGGTGTCAGTCCAAGCCAGTCTATGCCACGCTGCGGACCGTTCGTGTTAAGCTTACTGACGGCTGTAGACATTGTCACATACACAACGACCCAAGTTGGTCCGACAGTTGGTTTGGAACGCTGTTCCCTCAGCAGAGCAGGCCCATGCGCTACTCATTTGATCACTGACTACCCAGTGATCCAGGTATAGGCGGCAAATCGGTTAGATAGAAACGTACAAACACAGATACAAAGATACGTACGAGCATGGACAGTTGGCCCAGCGAAAGTGCCTAATGTACCCTAAGAATGCCAACATATTAAAAACGCCTGTGTACCATGCAATGGGCGCACGTTAGTTGTTAGATAACCCCAGTTGGGGTACAAAATTAATCGAGGCCTCCTCTAGGGCGTGCCCGGATAATCAAGGGGCATAAATTTGGGAGGTAAAATGCAACATGTAATCAATATTTCACTAACAATATATTTTTTTAAATTTTTAGCGGTCTGACGGTATCAGTTCGTTCACGGGCACAATTTACAATATTGACGCGGCACGAAGAGAACGACAATGACGATGATCAGCGGCTCGCACCCCTGGTAAAGATTTATTGATCTCCTTCGTCTTATGTCGCTGTGCCACATTTCATTTCATAGCAGGCGTTTGTGTTCTTTTATCCTCATTTTGGAACGCCCGTCTTTCTGTTCCAACACAAGAAAAAGAAAAATCACGAATGGTAAAGCTTGCCGTTCCAAGTCTGCCAGATCGTTTAGATTTTGTTTTTCAGCTTCTCCTGCGACTTATTTTAATTCACTTATAAGCAGTCTCGGTTTCTTTTTTCGTTTCTACGTTCCCTTACTTGTCCTGGTAACGCCACGCAGTTTTGCGTCTTTACCTCACAGCGGGTTTGCGGCATTTTCGAAGGATATATCATCATCACCATGATCTGTCGCGCTTCGCGCGTAGTGAGGTCTCGTGCCACCCGTTACTCGCTCGCTCTGATTCAACCTAGGCTTATCTGTCTTCGACGTTGCTTGGCCGCGTCTTCCTTTCGGGCTGTCCAGTGGACGTTGTTGCCTTCTGTGGCACACACAGGGTGATCGCTCGGGGCCTCACCGCGAATCTGCACACTGCCTTCCCCCCGCGGGCGTAGGCGGACGCATCCAGTTCCACCTTCACGGGAACCCTTCTTTGCTCGTTGAGGGCTCTGCGACGACTCGGGTATCTTCCACCTGCAGGAGCGGACGGTCCCGCCTGTACTCCCAACTCTCGTCAACATGGCCGGTAAGTCGCCGACGGACATCGTCCTCCCTCCTTTGCTGGTGTGGTCCCTCCGCAGTGCAGCCCGGTGGGCGAACCTCAGCGAGACGGCCGCCCGGTGCGGACCGTTATACACTGATGATGGCGTGGCAAGGGGAAGGAGCGTTCGCGATTGTCTGTCAGTCGTTTCCAGCAGTGAGCTATAAGCACGTTTACCGAGATGCAGTAGTCGCCCGGGTCTGCCACAGTGATAATGGGCAGACGAGTGCAACATGGACAGGAGCGCGTGTGACCGCCACTCTAACGAGCGAGCATTAGCTTACCGGTACGTTTAAAGGGAAGAGAGTACCGTGTATATATATATATATATATATATATATATATATATATATATATATATATATATATATATATATATATATATATATGCAGAATGCCAGTACTGAAGTATGCGGACGAAACGTAAAGGATAGCGAAAACTATTTCTCCATCTTTATTGTAAATTGTGCCTTTCATACCTTTCCCGCCACCATGTTTAAAGGGACGCTAAAGAGAGAGAGAAAAAGAAATGCTTTCACCCGCATTTGTGAATTGCCTGTCTACAGTACCCTGAAAGCCACGCTTAATTCCGATGTGAAGAGGCTTTGCAAGCCAGAAATACCGCGGAAATTAGCAGTTTCGCCCAAAAACGTCAGATAATGAGACAAGGGGATCATCACCTAAAATTAAAGCAGCGTGTAAAGGCATGTGTAGTTGATGTAAGTTGCGCAAAAGGCTTCGTCTGTGTATTTCAATGTGTGTACATATGTCAGTGATGTATTCATAACTGTTAGTGGTTCTTGGCGTTTCTCATATGTTGGTGAGTCTTCTTTCGTAAGTGAATAATTGTGTGTGAGGTGCGTGTGCCCAATGGGCGTAGTCGGCATAGAACTACTTCAAAGAACCAGTTCAGCTTCAACGTCATCGGGCGACAGCGTTCCTGACGCTGTGGTGCCAAGACAGCGCTCTCGGCATTTGGCCAGGTACGCTGTCGCGCGCAGAAGCTGACGCGTCCCGCTTGGTCACACGGAGGCTGGCGATAACGAAACTATGCCAGAAAATTAAGAAAATAAATAAATTGGTGGTCTTTCAGTCCCAAAATCGTGATACGATTCTAAGTCATGCCTTAGTGAGGCACTCCGGATTGATTTTTTTGACCACCTGGGGTTCTGTAACGGGCACCCAATTCGTGGCACACGGCTGTTTTTTTTTTTCTTTTTGCATTTCGCCCTCATTGAATTTCGGCTGCCGCGGCCGGGATCCGATACAATGCGATACAACGCCCTCGGGTTTAGCAGCACAATGCCATACTGATTAGGACCGCCAGGGCGGGTGGTCCCCGAAAGTGATCACCTATGAAAGTATCGTGTCTAGTTACTCCACACCAGCGTAGTGTCGTCCTGGGGTTGCTCTCATTGTTAGTCATAATTGCTTGCTCAGGACATAGAGAATAGTTATCACGCCATAGTTTCGGACTCCATAGTATTGTCCAAGTTCTTTCTGCCAGTTGCAGAACTTGGACAACCTAATCACACTTGTGCTGCCTCAACCCTATCGCTCTATATCTTTTTTGAGCGTTAATAAGTTAGTTTCTTCTTCATCATAGCCTGTGGATGAAGCAGCGCCCAGTGACCAGGACGAAACGGAGAGACAAAAGTAAACACAACACTCGGTGCTTGTGTGTCTCCGTTTTGTTCTTTTGTCATCGTGCACCGCTTCACGCACCCGGTATGATGATTAGTCACAAACTCACCCAAGTGTCCACATTACTGTTTTTCTCTATTTCTTTCTCTTCTTTTTTCAGAGGTCTCAGAAGTTTCCCAAAGTAAGTCGCCTCGCACGTTACCAAAAAAGAAAAAGAAAAGAATTACGCTGAATGTAAATCTACAGTTCATTCTTCTAGCTGGGCTAGATATGGTGGCGTCAGATGCGATTAAAGATAAGAACGAGTGGTATGGCGTACTCTCGTTCTCTGCCGACGGGGGGAGTGGAACAAGCGGGCGCGTAGCACTCGCCCTTGAGTGGTTATCGTGCCGAGACCTATAGGCGCCATTTTAGTCGGGGCATTGCAGCTAGATCGGGCTGATTTCCTTATACAGCGCCAGCCGAATAACGACGACGAAAAAAACTTGTACTAGATTCAAGGAATGATCGGAAACTTCGCAAGGCTGACCGATCAGTCGCCGAGCTCTGTCAATAAATCTGCGCTTTAGTTGAGAAAAGCCAGTCAATTTCCCCCGCCCATTCCACATGTCTTCGGTGTCTGTTCGCCTCACGCGGTTATAATTTGCTATGTTTCAGTGGAGTCCAGCGGAAGTAAGTATTCTTTCGTTTTTGGTGAGGTCCATTGTGTCTCTGGCACGTGTTGGGATAACTTTTCGATCGGCGTTTTGCAATTACTTTTCCTGGCAGAAGGAACTTTGCGCTTAATAAATTGTGCCACTGTGTACTAGATTAAATTTTCGATTCTTCGCAGGGGCGTGCGAATAGTGATTTTCGATACCGAATCGAAACGAATCAACTAACGCCAGAAGCGAATCGAATCGAATATCAAATAGTTTTCGAATACGCAATAGCTGTTATCACATTTATGAAGCGTTGTTTATTAAGAGCAGAAAAGGAGCATTAAGATCAGATAAGCAGTTTCTTCACGTGCACAGAACTGTTCAGACGAGTGCGAATGATCGCTCTATATGTAGCCTGTAAAAAATGACTAAGTGATCGGCATATCCTGCTCTAATACGCAACTGCTCATGTTGTATGTCCGTGCTACGTCCGCGGTGGTGAAAAGTTACTGTTCTTTTGCTCCGATTTCATGTTCAGTTGGATGCGGCTGACATTTTGAGTTATTCGAAAAGTAATTGAAAGTATCCGCATTTACGAATAGTGACTATTCGATTCGAAGATGACCGAATCGAATAGGACACTATTCGATTCGTTGTTCGAAACTTTCGGATATTCGTACTTTCCTGGTCCTTTCAGACTTCCGGTACGCGGAAACAACCATCCGAAGAAATCAAGCTGTAGTAACTTATCACCAAAGTTGTAGTCATTTGCTCACGGTGGAAATTCTAAGCGAGATTTTTGGCATTTTAAAACTGCCGCGCTTACAACGATCTGATTTCTGTGTACAGGGAACAGCCTGTTCATGACTCACCTGAAACTCGGTTGCATTTTTTTTATCTCACAGCTGAGGATAAGTAAGTACTCTTGAAGTGTAATATCTGTGAAAATTATTTTATGCGCCCAATTGCTCGAAGATCATGTTGCGAACGAAATTAATGGACTTT
This sequence comes from Dermacentor andersoni, assembly GCF_023375885.2. Classification (NCBI taxonomy): domain Eukaryota; kingdom Metazoa; phylum Arthropoda; class Arachnida; order Ixodida; family Ixodidae; genus Dermacentor; species Dermacentor andersoni. The sequence goes on along the minus strand of NC_092821.1, from coordinate 116,025,988 downwards.
ACGAAAAAAAAAAAAGAAAATACGCGGAATACTCGGAACAACATGCACACTTAGAGATTGCTGTATTGCACAGATGATGATATCGAATAGGACAGGAATGATGCATGAAGTAAAATTACTATATATTTCCTCCGGTGAATTTATGACGGCTTGTACTCTGGCAAGCGAGCATCAACAAGCTAAAAAAAATAGAAACTGGTACGAGGGGTATCTCTTGGTATTCAGAAAATGTGCCAGCAAGTTTCATGTTGGAAGACAGTCAGATTAGGCAATACAGAATAGCTGGTAAATTGGCCGTTTCCATAACTTCGGTTACAAACAAAAACTTGTGAAATGAAAAACCGACAGAAGCGTCTTGCTTAACGAGAGCGGGCCACCTCACGCCAGTTCGTTTAAGTGATCCATGTGTCATCGACCACAAGAGGTTATCCGAGCGCGTTGACCTCACCTAACTCCTGTTAATTTTCTGTTCCAACTTTTCCAACAAACCCTCCATGCACAGAGGTCTGCTTTCATTTGACGAAGTCGTCGATGAAGCGGGGATGATTTGGTTGGTGGTCAAAAATACTTGTTTTTTTTTTTTTCGGGAAGGTTACAGTCACTGCACATGCGAAAAAATATGCATGAAGTATGTGAAGTTTTCAAGCGACGATAACAAGAAAGAACCATGATCGTCTTGCCAAAAAATGTATTTCTTTCTAGCTGAGGTGCGTAAATTATTGAACACGCCCTCCTCCTTCCCACCCTCTCTATAATATACTACACTGCGCCTTTGATGGAGATAGGTCCTCCTATAGAAACGTTGGCCAGTCTTTCTGAGGCACCTTATCCCCTGACACACGGGCATTCTTAAGTCCTTCAGGTAAGTGGACATATACCGGAAAGGCGCGTATAGCAGTGACACATGATAAAGGAGTATCTCCCTTAAGGCAAAGTTACTTTTCGGAAAAGCAGATCGCGCATTTGCTTTTCGAGCGGAAAAGGAGTTACTCTCGAAAAAACAGCGTGCACAGCTCTTTAAGAGAAGGGAACCTGCCACAAAACTACGATGCCCCATAAGTATTGCCTTGCGAAAATACTTTAATATTTAGCGGCAATGCGATTTGTCGAGCAGTGAAGATTCACTCTTGCTATACTCTGAAACGCTCGCATCACGTCGCTAGTGCCGCCATTGTGAACTCCGGCAGTGTCATTTCCTACTTCGTCTTTGGTGTGCTGGCATCGTGAAACCAGCGTTCGTTGCGCACGTAGGCCCACCTTCCGCGGTAGGCGGCCCGAGGGGACACTGCCGAAGCAGCCAACATGAAGCATGCTCATGATGAGTGGACGTTTGATGTTTTCCACTTTCGCCTTGGGTGCGTTTATCTCATCTTCAAGAGATCCGAGAGCGACCTCAACTCTTGCTTCATCGCTGGCGTTTCGCCGAACCACGATGCAAATGCGCAGTTCTGTAACACGATCGCAATTGCGAAAATAACACATTGAATAAAACGCGCTACGCCTGCACGCAAGAAGGAAGAAACAAAAAGACGTGAAAAAGGACCACAGAAACGTGGCCAGCACCAGACTAAATCTGTTCTAATACACTGTAGCATAGCGAAACACCGATGGTACATAGTTCCTAGACTAACTTAAATTGCTGCTAAGAGCGCAAAAACGCGAATCAGATAAACTAATATGCGCATTATGAGCCGTCATCAACAACAAAAAAATGTTTTTGGTTTCTACAGTAGCTAAATGCAGTCCGAATACGCAGCTTTTTAGAGATGTTTTCTCTCTTGCTGCTTTAACAACCAGCGCTTTTTTTTCTTGCGGCGTTTCATCTGAGAAACCACCCAAGGAAGTTGGTGCGGTGCCGTGTGCCATCGGCGCAACTCCTTTCTGCAACGGGTCTTTCAGAGTAACAAAAGGGGTTTACTGCAAAAGACTTCAGTTTTGTCCGTGTGTCAGGGCTATTATCCATGTTTATAACATTTGCACCGCAGCGTGCGATTGCATCTATGAGCGCCATTCATGATTTTGGATTTTCGGGTATAGTATAATAATTTCTGCTCCGTGGAGGAAGGAGCGTAAACTAGAATGGAGCCAAGCATGATAAAACTAACCAGCCACCAAAGTTGGCTCGGCACGGGACCATGTAGCGGTAGGTTCTAATGTGGCTCAGCATTTCTTAGCGCTACGTGCTCTTGAAGGAGACGGAGCGGTCGCTGCAGTAGCGCGCGGGCTGCCGTACTCGCACGTGGCGAGGAAGAAAACGTGCGTTGCAAGAAATGACCAATGTAGCAGAAGCATGCACCCTGCAGGAAATGTGCGCAGAGCACTTAGCAGGCGAATAAATGCGCAACGATTAAGGCTTATCGGCAAACAATCGTACTTGGCTAAGTTTTCTTTTTCATTTTGTGAGGTTTCACAGGTGCAATACAGTATTGCCGGTAGATAACTGCTAGGTACTTTGCCAAATGCTTGTTATGGACAAATGTACACATATGCAGCACAATAAACGACACAGGGCACAGGCTCAAAAGGGAAACCAAGGTGAACACTTTCGCAAGAGAGACGCTGTAAGGCCATCGCCTTCAGGCCAGACACACGGCAGCCCCAGCAATCCCATCCTGCCTGCCATAGTTCCTTTTCATCATTATGTGTTGGTCGCCAGAAGTGAAGGCGCGCTCACGTACACGAATGATCAAAGTTGTGCGGAGCAATTAATCTGTGAAGAAAACCCCGGATTTCCTGGGTGCGCTTGCATGTATCGTATAGACTCGTGTAAGCGCCGCACCTTTTTTGCACAATTTTGACGAGGTGCGGCCCTTACACGGGACCGAACCTTTTGGTCAAAATGGTGCGGGAGCCGGCGATTTGACCACACCCCAGATCTTGTGCACAACCCGACTCTCGCCATCCAGTAGCGGCACCCAGAAGTACGCCTAGTACGGAAATTCGCCGATGCGCGCGCGCGACATGAGGATATCGAACGCCATTGTTTCTCCGTCGCAAACTTTTTCACTCCACATTTCGGGCTGCCAAGTTGGGGGTGCGGCCCTTACACGAGTCTATATGGTAACATGAAACTTTAGATTGGAGTTCGCACTTGCCGGGGAAACATCATAGTGCGTTATATAATCTGTTTCATGCTGTCACTCTCAGTAACCATGAAATAATTTTTTTTTCAAGAAAACATGATCCGTTATATATTTGACCACGGGTGCACCATCCGTATAGTAAATCAACTCCAAGAGTCAATTCGATGCGCGGTCATGCGCAGGGGCACGGCCGCAGGTGCGCAATCTGCGAGTGACAGCAGAGGCAGCTGGCTCATCGCCATGTTCTGCCTGTTCCTTCTGCTCGTGCTGGTTTCCGCCTCCATCTTTATTTTCTCACGCGACGTCGGATCAGGTGAGTGTGTAGCCCATCAGCGGAAGCAGAACAGTGTTGCCAACAACTTCTCACGAATATCGTTACGGACGTCTCGAAAAAAATTGGCGCATAGAGCGATAGGCAAGGAGTGTAGTCAGACATTGCCGAGGTGGTTAAAGCTACCAAGAAAAGCTAGAAAAGTTGGAATGCATTCAGGAAATGTACGCGAGACGCGCGCGCACACGCATTCGCTGCGCATTCATTGGCGTTCGTGAATGTCGCTAAAGAAGTATCCGCGTAAATTTACCCGTACGTAACATTTGTTAGCTCTGGTCAAGGCGAAGAGGAATTTCCGAGAACTTGCTGGACGCGGTTCGCGACACGACTAATCGTACACTGGGTCGAATGGTTTTAGTGAGTTCGCATTCTTAGGGTACCTCACGCACTTTCTGACGCCTATCTGCGTCACAGGGTTAGTACATGGTTGAACGGTTGGCCCATCGGGCTGCAGTCATCAGACGATAACTGCTGACGGCAATGCGTTTAGCATTGAATCAATTGTGGCGCATCCTGCTATTGCGTCGGGTTGCTGTTGAGGTATTCTTGTGAACTAGGCTCGATTCCGCTCCACATCGGATAAATTTAAGGGATATTTCTCGTCATTATAATGCGGCACATTCCCACTGGCACATTCCCAGTTTCACATGTCTACTTATCCAAGTAGGCATCAAACAGGTTGATTGGAGACCAGCACAGACCGAGCGACACACACTCAGTGCTCCAAGCCGACTTCAAACAGTTTCTTCGGGCAGCGATGCTTACCCAGTCCCGCATCTACAGCGACCCATGTCGGCGTGAAAGAGAGAGAGAATTTATTTGAAAGAAGGCAGAGAGGTCGGCCTGAACGCGCTCTAGTCTGCTACTCTGCACAGGGGGAGGGGGAACGGGAACGTAAAGGTGCGATGAGGGACGATGATGACATAGAAAGACGGATGCAGAACGGCGACAGCAAGTTCGAAACTCTGATTCAAGGTTGCCACACGTTCAGTGACTCGTGTTGGCCCGGTCGCTGGCTTCGAATCCTGTTACCTCAGAAAAGCAGCCAGATGCGCCATGTATTCGATCACAGACTACCCACTTGACCCAGGTGGGTCGGAAAACGGTTGTCTACAAAAAATACAAACATAGACACATAAATAGATAGCCCCAGGAAAGTTCTTGAAGTACCAAAAGAAGGCTAACGCATTAAAAAATGAACTCGAGACTCGAGCAGTCTCGTCAGTGCCACAACTCAATTTAAGGTGAAGCCGTTCCGTTACATTCGAACAGTTGCATCAAAACTGGCAATTGGCTTTAGTGAAAACGGACTTCGAAGTTGTTCCCGGTTATCACTAGTGACCTACTTAGGGCAGCATTAAACGCAGTGTCACATACCGTTATCACAACCGATTAGGTAAACATACCTGCAACGTTTGTTTAAAGTCGTAAGGAATGTCATTTCACGAACGTTAAGCTTTGCATCCATAGTAGACATAACGCGCCCCTCTTTTGCACAAAATAAGTCGGTGTCACTCCCAATTCCCTCACGACAGCGAGTTAGCCTAGGAGGCGCCTAGTATTACGCATGAACGTGAAAAAGACGTATTCAGCGTTATCTACAACGCTCATAATTAAGCCAGAAACGTTAAACTTTTGTAATATATTGCCGCCACTATGTCATACATTTTCGCCGAATATTAAAGCGGCGTAATGTCTATATTCCTAATAGATAAAGGCCATAAAGCGCTTTTTTCGAGCACCTCCCTGATAAATTTTTGTGAAAACCCGCCATGAACAGCTGCTTTTGAAGCTTTTCCCGTACATAACGCCTAAAGTGCCCCGTACTTTATCCGGATATGAACTTTATGGCAGGTCCAGTTCTTCCAAAACGTCCGGCAAACTTCCCCCGTTGTTTGCAATATACGAAATGTATGCGAGCTCGAAGAGCTTGCATAAGTATTTTCTTCAAAAGCTGTAATTAAGATATATATTCAACTTTACATAGTACGCCACCAACATGCTACCTCTATCGACGAAATAAATAACCTGGCCCGTTTAGCTGACCGAGAAGATCGTTAATTAACAAGGCACGTCATGCGCTTTACAGCTTACTATGAGCATCCCATATTACAGAGCGTGAACATAGGGGATAAACGAATATTCAGTATTTAAAACGAGAACACATGACTACACTACGCACTTTAACCTTTTCGGGGTACGTCACCCATCACATAGACCACGCACCCCCACCCCCGGTCCCCATTCGATAGAGATGTACCACAAATTATAAAATATAAGAAACTATAATATAAAACAAATAGTAACATAAATAACTACAAAAATTCTGTCCCCTTTGGTTTTTCCAGGACTGGGGCGCATAATGCACGTAACGCTCCTAAAGAGGCCAGAGAATGAGGCGTGAGCAATTTTCACATGCCCCATAAGTAATCCGCACACTTAAAAATTTCCCTTCACATCGGCCCTAGCGTGCCTCACCCCCCCCCCCCCCCTGCCCCCCCTGAATCCTCTGCTTGCCTTTGAAAGTGGGTCAGTGACCCACATCTTTCAGGACATTGCGATAAATGCGCAAGTGGCGTTTTCGAGCGCTGCTGCAGTCGCGCCCTAACAGTTTCACTGCACAAAGCATTTGCGGCTGACAATTCTGCCGTCTGTACCACGCCACAACCTGACATCTTTATCCTCCCTGTTGTCCAACGCACGCAGTCGAGAAGGCCGATGACGCACCGCCCGCTTCCGGAGGAGACGGTTCCCCCGGTCCGTCAGCGCCATCTGGGCCGAGCGGTGCCCACTCACGCAATAACACAGGCGCCACTGTGGTCACAGTGGCGCCATCTCCAAAGACAGATGAACAGGGCAACGTCATCACGGGACAGCACAAGTCCGGCGGTGTCACAGCCGTCCGCCCCGAAGGCCAGACCTCTGCGACCACCGAGAACCCAGAACCGAGTGCGTCTTGTGCTGCCGCTGGTTATCTTATCCCGCTTTCTGTTTCACAATACGAGCTACATAGTTTTTAAGTGCGATTAGCATTGTTACATACTTTGACCCTTTTGAGCCCATCTGTCTATCCTCCTACGCCGACCAAGTGACCAATTCGTCTACCAGCTTCAGCCTCTGGGCATGTGCTCGTCGTCGTAATGCCGTTGTGGTCGTTCCATCGTCAGCATTACAGCTTTGTCATCCGACTCCCGTCATGCCGTAGTGGTCACACCATCACCGTCATAAAGGTTTCATGATAGTTTTTGCCACGCCATTCTTATACACCTAACGTCATCGTACGTCCTCAGACCGCTGTGATGCCACAGTCTTCCTGCAGTGGTCGTCATGAATCCGTTGTCATACCGTCGACGTGACGCGGTCGCAGTCGTTCGATTGTTGTCATTCGAACGTCGTCCTCATCTGACTCTCGTCATGCCGTCATCATCACAGAGCCGCCGTCACAGATTTGTCACTTTGCCGTCGTCATCACACTATTGATCTACCATCGTCGTAATTTCGTAACGTCCCTCTATTGTCATGCCGTCTTCATCATATACCGCCTTTGTTGTTGCATCGACGTCAATCTTCCTCTGTCATTCTACCGTAATCACTAGGTCGTCAGTCAGTCGTGGTTATGCAGCCGTTATCATGCCACGGTCGTTATTTCCTAGTCGTCAGACAGTCGCTGTCATGCATCTGTTGTCACACCGACATCGTCGTGCCATCGTGGTTGTGCCATTGTTGTCACTTCAGCTTCGTTATCAGACTTTCGCCATGCCGTCGTCGCCGCGTCATCGTACTCATACAGACTTCGTGATATAGTTGTCAGGCCAATGTCGTCATACACTCGTCACGATCCTATTGTCCTCGTATCTTGTAATTCCATCGCCGTGACCATGTCACCGTCATTCATTATATTATATTATGGGGTTTTACGTGCCAAAACCACTTTCTGATTATGAGGCACGCCGTAGTGGGGGACTCCGGAAATTTCGACCACCTGGGGTTCTTTAACGTGCACCTAAATCTAAGCACACGGGTGTTCTCGCATTTCGCCCCCACCGAAATGCGGCCGCCGTGGCCGGGATTCGATCCCGCGACCTCGTGCTCAGCAGCCCAACACCATAGCCAGTGAGCAACCACGGCGGGTCCCCCCCCGTCATTCATTCTTCGTCCTACCGTCGTCGTGATGGCGATATACGGTCGTTCCATTGTAATTCTAACTTCGTCCTCGAACTCATCATGCCGTTGTCCTCATATTGCCTTCTTCAATTCGTCAACGTATTTCGTTCTTTGTCATTCTATCGTAATCATCGTATCATCTATCGGAATCATTGTCGTGCCATTGTCATCAGTGCGTCGTCGTCAAACACTCGCTATCACGTATTCGTTGTCATACCATCATCGCCTTGCCGTCGTGGTCGTGAGCTTCCTCATTCCAGCATCGTCGTTATGCACTCGTCGTAGTGCCATTATCATCGTGTTGTTGCCGCCGCACTGTCGTCGTTTACCATCGTCAGCATTTAAGAATCATCACTTCATTGTCGTCATGCCTTTGGGACATCAGCTTCATTGTTTCAACATTACGTTGTTGTCACTACGTCGGCGCGTCATGCAGTGGTCATCACGCCGTCATACTCATGGGCGACGATGGAAAGCGCGTGCAATAGCAAAGTGCGACGATACAGCAGCATGCCGCATAATGCCGAAGCAACGGAAGCCGCAGTATGAGCATCACGTACAGTTAGACACATTTGTTTCAGAAAAACGATGGGTCGCTGCATCATTCGAATGCCAGCCGCATTACCGTGGACAGTCATCTTGGGCTGAGTTCTGCGTGCCGTAATTTTCCAAGCCTGTAAGAAAGCGGTCAAATTACTTTCGAAAAGAGTGATGCGCGTTTAGTCGCGCGGCTTTTTTTCTTCTTCTTACGCGTGCTAAGAAGTACAAGAGCGATCACGGCGAGATAATTAGAGCTTCGGGATGTTCTCCAGCATAAGAAGCGCAATGGCTTTGTACTATGTATGAGCTACTCGGCGACATGGCAGCAGCCACGGTGAGCCAAGATCGGCAGGGATCGCGGGGAAAGGTTGGCAATAAAATTTAACTAAGTGTAATTTCATTTATGAAATTGTAGACGTAACATTGTGGTACTGCAAATGCGGTGGTTTGGATCAGAGAGGAAACAGAGGTTCATGACGTTATACAGCTTCGCATATATGGCGGAAGTGGAGTTGCACGGCTTGCGTAAGGCACACAGACCTGCGCAGTCGCAACTTCTGTGACCGTGAACGTGGGAGCGGGTCGCCACTCGACTCAGGCAGAACACTCTGGCGAGTGGCTGAGAAACACACGTAGTAGGTTTTGCACTCGCTCTTCGCCCTTGTGCGTCGTCGTCTGCCACTGTCGCAAGGCAACTAGAAATGACGCCGCACACAGCCACCTCAGGCGCATTGACTTGCGGTCCGGCAGTAGACGGTAGCAGAAAGTGCGTGAGCGACATCGGTGACCGCACATTGCACTTCGAGCTCACCGGCGTATCGCCTGTGTGGTGCGCTTGTAACCATCGACCGTTGCTACCATGCGATGTCACACAGAGTGAGCCTGTAGCTGGACATTGTCTAGCATGTGCGCTATAAGCGACGCTAAACTAAATAAAGGACGGCAGATGATTATCTAGGGAGGAGAGGTTAGGAATGTTGCCAGACATGGGCTTGATTCAACCGACACAAGCCACGTGTGACTAGATAAATAGATGGATGGATTGATTGACTAAGGGATCGATTGCCCTTCCTGGGTTGCTAGGGGATGAGGCTGCAACATTTATGGCGTCACCTATTATTTAGTATCGGTCCGTTTCCTTTAGTACGATGAATCGAAGAGACTTGGTAAACCTCGTAAACGAAGCCGCGTTGACCTGTGTTAGGTCAGTCAGCGGTGTCTTACTGATACATTGGAGTGAATGCATACATTACCTGGACAAGTTTAAATGGGCGTGTATTCACCACAGTGTGTGTGTGCATTTCGGGGAGCCATATTTTTCTGCCATGTGATCGATCGCATTTCGCAGAGACAGTGTGTTCAGGCTCGGCGCCTTATGGTAGCGGCGTTGCGTGTTGTGGAGTTCGTTGGTGTTCGGAGAGTCGTTTCTTGTCGAAGTCATTTCTGTACTTTTGAGGCGCCGCGTGTTTCATTCTGTTTTAGTGCTGTAGGAGTGAGTGGAAGAGAGCTACACCTTAATCCTGCACTGCCCTTCTGATGACGGTGGTCGTGGTGACAAGATATTCCTTTGCGTTTTTTTTTGTCTAGTGAGTCTGGAATATTCATGTATACAGTGCGCGCTTCTTCTGTGCAGCTACCACAGAGCGGACCAAAATGCCGAACCCGGGACGAAGCCGTCAACGTGAGCGTGACTTAGAACAAGAATCTCTAGTGCTCTTCGTTGTAACGCGCCCTGCCACCACTGTGTTCCAACATTCAAGACAACGATAGTTGCCTATGATTCGGGCTCTTTTTCTGACGCCGTTAGTAGAAACATGTGCGCAAGCCAGAACGCGACTATCGGGATTTTTCTTCGTTGGGACACCTTGAACATTACGCTTGATAGATATGCGTATCTAGGGGTGTAAGTGCGATCCTCGGCGACAATCCCCCTTTTTCTTTCATTTTCCTGTGCTGCCCTCTGCCGTACGCCGATCGAAACGTTTTGGAAGGGTGCCGGGGCTTTTTCGCCGGTTCATTCCTGTACCAGGGCCCATGTTCAGTGCGCGTCCGTTGTGAGTTCCGTGCATGGCGAATAATTATTATTGGCTTTTCCGGGGCAGCATGTCGGTTCCTGGAAGCCATGTAGCACTCACCGATTGCTGCATGCCTGAGCAAGCCTGAGTGCGGTGTTGTGCAAACAGTGCCGCCGATAAAGGCACGCTGAGTTTCGTGTGCGGACGCTCTCGCTTTTTGTGTCCTTTTTTAAACGTTTTTCACACATTTCGCACATTCAAGAAGTCTCCGAGTGCGGGCTGCCGCGTCGGATTTACCAAACTGGTGCACTTTGTTTACGTCGACATCTACAGCCGCAAGTCGTGGTTAGCGTTACATATTCGGGGAAAAGGTGCATCGCTGATATGAAATAAGGCTATAATGTAGCAAAGACACACATACGTGCGCATATGAGCCTCGTTGTTCCACGCCGAGACGAATCGACATGAGCGGCCGAGCCGCTTTAACAACGGCACCTGCAGTCTAGATGCACATATTATGGGCTGTTATTTTATTACCAATTTTAGCCTTTCTTCAACTTGGTGATGTTTACAGTTTGCGCGTGCGATAGAGCACTATTAGAGAAAAGGTGCTCGCATAATCGCTCATTTGTAGGTCGTGTTGTTCTCTCGCGAAAACGCGAATGCCATCGCCCACACTGTTGGTAACTGTTGGCATGCATGTATACATACATGCATGCATGCATGCATACATGCATACATGCATACATGCATACATGCATACATACATACATACATACATACATACATACATACATACATACATACATACATACATACATACATACATACATACATACATACATACATACATACATACATACATACATACATGCATACATGCATACATACATACATACATACATACATACATACATACATACATACATACATACATACATACATACATACATACATACATACATACCGCGTTGCCGCATCGACGGCCGGTCGCGCGGGTTTCGGTGTAACGATGGTTGGTATGCTCATTTTATCGGCGCCGTCGAGAAGAAAGCCCGTTACAGTGCGGCAACGCATGCATGTCGGTTGCCTGGTGCGATAAAATTCTCTCAGCGACACACTCTGCTGAACTGTCGGCCGCTCGTTGGCGTGAGCGTCTTGTCGCTGCCACCGCAAGCAAAGGAAGGCCGACGCTGCAAGACGACTTCGTCAGCAACGTGATGTACAGATTTAAGCGTCGCCCATGCGTAACGCAGGGATTTCCTTTCTTCTAAACATTTGCGAGCCATCAGTGAAACGCGGTAACTACGTGAGTCACGGCGGAGTCCCGACTGGTCTGTGATCCGGACGAAGTCCTAGCCGCTCTTTGTTTTAAAGTGGAGTTGACTACGCTGCGCACGTCTTCCGCCACCGCAGCAGCGTCGAACTGCCAGCGGAGTTTCAACGCCGTACACGACAAAAATGTTTGCAGCAGTGCGCGTCCTAACGTTCATTTTTTGCCTTTTTCGGGGGACTTCCGCGAGATCATATTGCACGGCCGCACGCGCGACCCTTCCAAAACGTTTCGCGACTAATCCGCTAGGGCAGGGCGCACGCGCCGTCGCACCGCGGAAAAAAAAAAAAAGCAGATTGTCATTGCTTAGGGAGAAGTTTCCTTTTCGCTGTATCTGAAAACTTGTTTACCAGCTTGGACGAAGGCCAGGAATGCGTCTTGCTTGGGAGATGCTCAACATTAGTCCTGTTGCAGGCTTTAGTTAGTTGCATGCTTTGGTAGTTGCAATATTAGTTGTATGCTTTAACGTGCAATTCGGCTCCAGTGTAGCAATTGCCTTAATTCATTCGTGTAGGCTCTTTCTGAAGCGAAGCTCTTTTTGTCTCATCTTTCGACTTTGCTGCTGCTGCTGCTGCTGCTGTTGTCTTGCACGCCGCGCCGTTCAGAGCACGTGTGTGCGGCAGGATCGTGGCAAAGAGGAAAGTCAGCGCGAGAAATTCGCGCATGCGTACAACGCCTTCTGGAGCTCACTGGGTGTCGCCTTAACCTCTCGACAGCTGTAACTATCCGTGACTTCCTTTGAAAAGCATTGTGAAAACCACAGGGCTTACCTTTCTACTATCGTGCAAGTCCAGAGGGGACGTAGATAAAGCTTTACTGAGGAGTGGGGAGAGGAGGCAGAGAATGGGTAGAACCGACGGAGTCACGAAACGAGTGAATGACAGCCTGGCCACTCTCGCAGTTCCCCTAGAGAGGGAGAGGGCGAAAGAGGTAAAAGATGACGCGAGAAGGCAAGGAAACAGCGGTTGCGGTACTGTACGCTTTTGCACTTTCTGAAAAATGAAAACCATGCAAATTTGCGAAGCGGACAACCGACGGAGGACATGCAGAGTCAAAGCCGCATTAAAACACTGTAGGCTCTACGCGACACTATACGGAAGTGGTTGCACTTCAAGTCAGCACTTCTGTGCCCGCCGCGGTAGCTTCTTGGCCATGGCATTGCTCCAAGTCGCGGGTTCAATTGCCACCGTGGCAGCCGGATTTCGACTAGCGCGAAATACAAGTACTCTAGTGCACTTGGATTTAGGTACACGTTAAAGAACACCAGGGTGTCAAAGTTAATTCGGAGTTCGCCAGTATGGCGTGCCTCATAATCCAATCGTGGTTTTGGCACGTGCAGCCCCATAATTCAATTAAAGTTTAAAGCTACTGCCACGGTGCGATTTGCCATGTGAGGCAATGATAATGCTGAACCCTCTCAGTGACTATGAACAATGGCACCCAACAACACCTCAAGCAAACACGTCTCCCTGTGTGTTCTGTGTACTACGCAGACAAAGCGCAATGTTACGCGCAAGGTAACGTTTAACACCGACTCAGCACTCTGGTATTGGACTAAACACTGGATAAGTATGACACATTCGCCGTCAACATCACCGCCAATTACCGTGAATGAAAGCAAACAGCATAGAAAGCTTCGTTTATACCGATCCATACAGTGGGTGGGATCCGTGTATCTTTTACGCTCAAACTGTGAGTGCAAGTGTGTGTTCAAGCAGAGGATAATGATGAGGAATGCGTTTTTCCATTACACGCTTAACACCGCTCTTCAAATTTCAGCGTTCTATCTGGCACAACTGCCTTTGAAAAGAAGCATCCGTGTCGTGTTCGAAGCTTTGCTTAACCTGGCTCCATGTCCATTTTCATGTTCTTTGACATCGGGCGCGACACTCAACTTTGGCCGGGGCTTTGCCTTTTTGGCTTATCCGCTGTGTAGGTACCATCGTGCTAGTGGAGACGAACAGATATAGAGAACAAGGTATCGGTGCGATAACTTCATCTGTATTTGAAAAATTCGAAACTTTTTTTTTGCGGCATGAGATTCATTGGCCGACGTACTTTAACAACCGCTCTACGTTTAGTTCGAAAAGGGTTTCAGGGCTCCTCTATGAAGGGAGGAAAGTTTTGGCGACATCACATGCAGTCTTCTTTTTGTGCCTTGACGACACCATTCGTTATAGCGGCAACTTGCATGTGTTTGGCACTTTACGTATACAACGCGAAGATAAGTTGAAAAGGCTGCTGCCCTTTCAAGGCAGCTCTGTGATCCGTTAAACAGTTGTTCAAGGGATTGTTCGTTTGCTGTTTTTAGTGTTGTAAAATACTGGTGTATCAATTTTAGCGCGTTCCTTTCGTTCTCTTTTTGTTTGCTTTTTTTGTTTTCGCAGCTAAATTATTCGTGTGCTGGACTGTGCCAGCAGAGCTAAGTGCCGACTTTGAAATGCCGGATGACTTGTGCGACGTGGTACTGATTGGTATAGACTGTTACGGCTTTATGTATGATGAGCAGGGCCTTATTACCTGGCACCAGAAGTGGCTGTTCGACATACCCTCAAAATACAACAAGACAAAATTTGGGGTCGTCACATGCGTAATGTAAGCAACGTTTTGGCACATTTTCGTATGTTACGTTTGCTATTGTATGTTTCCGCCCGTTGGCATAGCGAGTGTGGAATTACCCTATTACAATTCCCCCCCCCCCCTTTATTTTTTACTAAAGCTGATTCCGCGCCGGTACATGTTCTTCTCACGGGAACTCGTCTTCGGATAATTGTGCAGGATAGTTAATGATCATGAGGGATAGTGCAGCTATAATCTTCGATCCCTCATAATAATGATGATGATGATGATTAGAATCCCCTTGGAAACGGGGCGGTGGCAAATACAGTTACTCTGCTTGAGCTAATCATGTTTTACTACTTCTATGGCCGTCTAGCATTTTGTCCGCCTCTTCATAACATTTTTTTTTTTTTCATTGAGACATCTACCTCGATATTGTACAGCCGCCTATGCTTCTGACGGCTTTGGTTCTATCAGCCTCTTCTCTTCTCCCCCCCCCTCCCGCCCCCTTCTCTTTTTTGTTTCACTGTTACTCTGAACGTCTCCTACATAGCTCGACGGCAGACAAGTTAATGCTTCGATCCGATTTGAAGCCCAGCGCTTCTGGAAGGTAGACGTTCTCCGCTGGTTTTGCTAGGTGAATATCTTGGCATTCCATTGCGATGTGCTCAGTCGTTAGCGGACTGACTCATGCTGCAGCAGACACATACGCAAATCATGTTGCAGATATTAACTCCAGTACGCTTTTGTTCTGCGACAACTAGCTTTAGCCTCATATAGCAATACACTGTCCTTTGTCTTATTCTAATTCTACCGGTTTTCATTCCTGACTTGATGATGATCGGGCTTAATGGCGCAAAGGCCAATTCTGGCCAAGGAGAGCCAAATTCTTGATTTGAATTCTTACTTGTCATTTTTGTAAGTCTTTGTGGCCTTTCACGTTTCTCTCCTCTGCATCCACGTCACCGTCTCTAGTTCTTTCATTTTCTCTTTGGCGACTCCTGGTTGTCTAGTTAGGCTTCCAGGGGCCCTGTGCTTCGTTGCCAACTTTCTTGACCTCTTGCTCGATTCCGTGTCGACGCTTTTGAGGAACAGAAATTCGCGCGGTTCAGCCGCGCGTTTATTTTGCAGCAAAGCTATCTATGGATTGAATCTGAAAAAAAATAAAATGCGCCCGAGATGTTGCCAAAAAACAAATCATCATCACGCTACCATACTCGGCCGCACACGATCGCATCGGCTTAATTGTAGCAGCGGCCTTAAACCAGCGTATCGTCCTTGGCTTCAGCCTAACTGCCGTCGCGTGCACGATTTTAGGCGAGTGACCAAGATCGTTACGATGCCGTTGTATAGCGTCAGAATTCAAGAAGGGTAACTAGCCATGCGTGCGCTGTATACACTTTCCTTAAAGTGCGACTGTGTGACTCATGGATCAAAGCTGCTGCACGTAACTGCTATAATTAGGGTGGAATACGAAAGAGTGGCCAGCAGGGCCTCGAGGCGGCCTATTTGAGAAGTGAAGCTTGCGGTGCATTGAACACAGTATTGAATGTCCAAATCTTGTGTACACATTGTGGCCGGAACTGCCCACGAGGACGCACTGCTCGAGCAGCAGTGTGCTGCTGCAGGAGGGAATTTCGAATTTCAGTTAGGGAACTTTGGAGCAAAGGTACAAGGAGCATGCAACTGTCTACTGTAAATGCTGCCCATATCTATCCCTCACAACGGTGGTCGAAAGCAAGCGCCCACTGACTGCAGCACAAGGTCGCCAACCTTATGCAGGTACCATATAAGTCCGCATTTCTCCGTGATAAAATTAAGGCCTAGATGTTTGTTTCGTGACCGCCCGCACTTGTAAGGCTCTGTAACTCTCTTGTATTCTCTTCACATACATCACCCCAGGTGCCCTCTGTTGGACCCCTTTTTAATTTCGGTTGTAGGATCAGTGAAAACCGAATCCATAGTTTTCCAGTTGTCTTTCTGTTTAACATAGCGCGTGAGCAACAGTGAAGACAGAGGAAATTCTTTCTTCGGTTATTGTTAAATTTTCACTATAGTGTTCTTGAATTTATGGCCTATCCGGTCATATTGTAGTCGCTTGTCTCGGCATATCTCCATCAGCCGCCCCACCCAGGTGTCGTTTTTGCTCTCCTACTTAAGTGTATTCCAATAGCAATTACGTGTCTACGTTGCCGTAAGCTCGCCTAATATTTAGAAAAGCTATCCGTGAATGTATACTCTGAGCCATAGAAATCTCTTTACTATAGTACTGAACTACAGTACAAATATATATATTCCTCAAAACGTATTGCTGTATTCCCTGGTCTGAACCCGTTCTGTAGTTTCCCCGATATATCACTTTACTCCTCCCACATGCACAACTGCTCTATATATCACCGACGTCACGTTTAAAGTAGCTCCCCTCAGCTTTTAGGCCTAATGATGTGTTTCTACTAGTATTCAAATGTCTTATACAAGTCATATGGCAGTGAACCTATCTGAATAACGAAGTGCACAGTGCTCCGGAACACAACACCCGTGCGAGTTTCAGCTATCGTCTCGGGATACCCTCAGAAAGACTTCGTGTTAGGCTGTCATGCACAGGCTGCGAGCCAATCCTGCACCACGAATCCACGTGTGGGTGTTCCCCCTCCGGTATTCTTCTCCGGGATTGGTCTCTGCTTTCCGCGTAATATTTTGAAAGTTTGTGTGGCCCGTGAGACATCGATATAGCCATCTTAAGGATGAAAAAAGCAAAAACACCGCTATTCCGAAGGACGCCAATTAATTAAGGGACAAATGAGACATCCACCCGATCGTTGAAATTGTTACGAAGGACTCTGAGACTGAGGAACTCGTTCTTCATTGAAAATTACTACGCGAATGAAAAAAAAAAGGGCCGTGCCTGCGGTTTCGACGCCCAATAGAAATACTGCCTCTTAAATAGCCATTGCCTGTTACCAATGCTATATGATCATATGAGTTCCTATAATGAAACACCTATGTTATTATGTAAACGCATATGACGATATTTGAATATAGCCACTGGGTATATGGGTCTTGTTCTATGGGGGTGCCTCCTCTAGTACCCCTTTTCCCATTCGCTCATTAATTTACGCTGAACGCATTTCTCTCAGTTAAAAAAAAGAAAAAAAAAGGCCGAATTTTTGCAACAGCCTCTAGTGGCGCTTAAGGCACATGTTACAGACAGGAAGGTAATGCAGGGCAAGGGAAGATAATGCAGATAGGTGAAGGCCATAGCCTAGACAAGTTCGAGGCTATATAGGCCGTGCAGTGGATGCAAATAACATAGCGTGAGCAATGCCTACTTAGTTCGCGCTTAAACCGCCGCGGTATACAGCAGAGTGCGCTATTTTGCAGCATTTCAGAATCCTTTCTGTACGAAAGCAGCCAGTAGTAGAACGACGTAAGCGGTAGCATTTCGTCTTATGGGGACAACAATGCGAGGTCTATGTGGGAAGGTTAGCTTTGATGTTATGTTCCTGGGTAATAACAAGCGCATTTTACTTCGTAGAAATGCGAGTCATTTCGAGCGATGCTGTACAAATTCAGTACCGTTATACCCAGTTTTATACGCAGCAGGTAACTCTTCGGAAGCTGCGCAAAGTTGCGCGGCCATATAATGTATCACTACGCGCGCTTTGAGGCGCACTCTTTCTCGTCCTGTAACGTTTCCTACCAGACAGCTACGTCATATAGTCCTGTTACTACTTGTGGACGAAAGTTTACGTCAAATCGCGCAATACTCGGGCAGATTTCGGCTTTAATATTGCCCTGCTAATATTCCTATACCGCTCAGACCAAATTTCGCTCAAATGCCACCAGTTAGTAACTCGGCAGAAAGAATCTGTAAAATAATTGATAATTTAAAGATATCGAGCGCCCCTGGGCCTGACAACATATCTCCTAAAATCCAGTCGCGTGCTATTTCCAGTGGCGAAATTCCGTCAGAGTGAAAGGTAAGCTGAGTGGGAAGCGGTTTTTAAGGCAGGAAGCCGCTCCGATCTGTCAAATTATCGTCCTATCTCGCTAACATGCATTGCATGCAAACTTATTGAACATATAATTTATTCCCACCTGGCAAAGCACCTGGATAATAATTCGTTTTTTTCCCCCAAACCAACATGGATTTTGCTCTGGCTTTTCGTGCGCATCTCAACTTTTTGAATTTACGACTGACCTGCACCTAAACCTAGACTCATCCTTTCAAACTGACGTCATTTACCTTGATTTTTTCTAAGGCTTTTGACCGTGTTCCTCGCCAGCGTCTCATGACTAAACTTTCTTGACTTTCACTGGACCCGCTGATACTTTCATGGATTCACTGCTTTTTAACTAATCGTTCGCAGTACACTGTCATCGAAAGTAATCCTTCTGTCCCTACTAACGTTATCTCCGGTGTCCCTCAGGGCTCCGTCCTTGGCCCGCATCTGTTCGTAATCTTTATCAATGACCTTCCTGCGGAAATTTCATCATGCATTCGTCTGTTTGCGGATGATTGCGTTGTCTACCGACGTATCTCTACTCTTAACGAACAGTCATTGCTGCAGGATGATTTAACCTTAATCCAAAATTGGTGTTCGACCTGGTTCATGCACTTGAATGTATCAAAATGTAAGTTTATGCACGTGTCTCGTAAAATAGCTAACCTACACTTCCCATAAATGCTAAACACTACCACGCTATCACAAGTAGAATCTTATAGGTATCTAGGCATAGACATAACAAGTAATCTAAGCTGGTCAAAGCACATCACGTCGCTCTCTTCAAGCTTTTCCAGATCACTAGGTTTCATTAGACGATCCCTCACGTTTGCTTCGGCCGCTGTTAGACTAATCGCATACGGAACATTACCAAACTAGAATATGCATCCCCTATCTGGAACGCCCACCAAGAGTACCTAATCCAGGCGTTAAAGGCAATACACAATCGAGCTGCTCGTTTTATAACGTCCAAATATGATTCTCGGTTGAGCGTTACTAACATGAAAGCTTCGATTGGTCTAACCGCCCCGGGTATCCCGTCGTAAGATATCAAGTCTCTGCCGTTTTCATACGCTATATTATCGTTTTCCTCATTTACGTGAGAGCCTAATTCTGCCGCCCATGAGATCACCACGACGTCTGTTTAATCTTCACAGTGTTCAACGCATTCATGGTTCAACTAACGCTTTGAATAAATAATTTTTGCCGACTGCCATATCGGATTGGAATGTACTTCCTGACGGTATCGTCAGTGAAACAAATTCTGTAGAATTTAAACTGTTATTATTACACCAGTTTTGTCCATAGCCCCAGTTGTAAGCCTTTTTATCGGCTTTTTCATTTTCATGTCTTTACTGTGTTTACCAGCTCTTGCAATCTGTATTAATGTGTTTTATCTTCGTGACCCGTGGCTACCATTTGTTACCCCCCCCCCCCCTTACGTAATGCCCCACCAGGGGCCTTAAGGGTAAATAAATGATGATGATGATTATGATGATAACAATGGGCGATGTGCAATTGCCTTCGTCGCGGAGCAAATGACGCGCTGGGGCTGCAGGTCGCAGAAACGTGTTACTGTTCTCGCACGGCGAGGCAAACAGGTTTAGATCTCCTATGCCTTTATGTAATAAATGCGTCATGTTTTGCGTCGCAGAAGCACGAGACTTAATTTTAGTTTTAACGACGAGGCGCGTATCTAGTATCTCTTGTACCGGTCGCACTACTTTTTGGTCGGGGATGGTAATAGTGAACTCTTTAGACTACGTAGCGTTGCCTCCAATGCACGAAACGGATTGTAGTGTTTCACTACGGTGCCCTACGCGAACCGTGAAAGTAACGTAGCCAAATTGTTCTTGGGCTAAGGCTCTATAACGTAAAACTATTCCAATGTCCCGACGTCAAATTCACGTAACCGCCGACGCAAACATCGGGCGCTGACCCGGTGCGTGTCTGAACAGCCGAACCAAACACTCTCCGGGTTTATAGGAGGCCACTTTTGTTCGCTTTAAAAACGAATAACTTTGCCTACGTTGGGTGGTTTTTCTTATCTAATTGGCTGACAAGAGGCGACAAGCACGCTCAAGTGGAGATGGTTTTGATGGGGCTCAGCCAACGCAGTGAAAATAGATAGCCGGACGAGGAGGGTGGCGCAGGCGTCTGCGATTGGTCCGCTTCCCCTTACTTATCTTTAGGTGGCTGGTCGATTATCACTGGGCGTGCAACGGAAGGTTAAAAATGCCCTTAAGACGGATCCTCAGCAAAGGGAAGAGCTGGCAGAGCGATGGCGTATACGTGCCGGAAAGGCTCAATAACGTTATATTGCCACGTAACAAGTTCTTTGTATGCAAATAAATCCACGCTTTCCGGCAAGTGCGAGTAGCCAGTGCCTGAGCGATCGACGTGGAGCCGTCTTCTATTTCTTTTGGAACGGGGCAGTCTCCGGCTGTGCAGAGAAAAATTCCCTTTTGTTCGGCCTATTAATGCACCTTTAACGCCTAGACGTCATTTTGATGCGATAATTTTTCCCGGTCCTGTGACGGCGCATGACAGACATGCGAAGTGGGCGCAGCCCGAATACATTTGACCAATAGCAGAGGGCTAATGGCAAAGAAAAGCGGTGAATTACAAATAATTTTTCTTTTTTTTTTCGGGCTGATCATGCACAATCAGTGTGTACACGTCATGTAAGATGGGGGAGCTATCGTGGTTTTCGTGATGTCGCGTGACCGACAGGCGAAGTGGAGGGCAGCCCCAAAATTTTTTGGCCTATTGTGAAGGGCTGATTTTAGAATTAGAATAAAAAAGTTTGGAATAGCTTTACGTTATAGCGCCCCCAGCGGCTTGATGCTTGGTTAGGGAGCCATTGCAATGTATACATGACTTGTGGGTTAGTCGTGGAATAATACATCAGAGGTAACTTAAATGACAAAGGAGAACATCTGCGGGAATGCTTCCAAGGAATTGAATAAAAAAATAATTTGGTAACCATCCTGCAGCGGGTTAAGTGTCGTTATTTAATATATGTACTTCCTGAATTCCTAAAAAAAGGGATCCGTCAAAATTGTTGGATTATCTTGGGCACAGAAAGGAAAGTACTGGAGGAGTTAAAATGAACTATCAGCATGTAACACATGCAGCAGGTACAGCGTGCGCATTTAGCATGTTTTTGCATAGTGTTCTTTCTTCTAAGGACAACAATGCCATGCAGGAATTTTCAAACTCGGGTGTAGTAGCACTGAGAACAATTGACGGGATTCTGCCCATGCTGCGTAAGTTAGCCGACCGGGCACGGATGGAATTCCAAATGCATTCTTGAAACGCTTTGCAGCACAGATCGTAGACTATATGTCAAATATGTTTCGGTTCTCATTAAACAATAGTCCGCTTCCAGCAGATTGGAAAGCGGCATGCGCAGTGTCAATACACAAGAAGAGTGATAAGTTAATATTAACGAATTATAGGCCTGTGTCGATCGCTTCAGCTTGTTCGAAACTTACGGAGCACATCCTAGCTGCTTCTGTTAGGTCTTTGTCTAACAGAAACGTTTTGTGCACATTTCTACGTGTTTTCACCCAGAGAAAATCGACGAATCAGCTAGGTACCACTCTGCGGGATTTTTTTACTGGTGTTAGATCGCTCAGGGCGAACAGATGCGTTTGTGTCAATTTTGCCAAAGCATGTGACGAAGTATCGCATCGCAAACCCTTGCATAAACAAGAAACCATTGGACTTCCTGGCTATATAGGGAAGTCAGTGGAAGCGTATTTGCGAAATTGAAGTCATTTTGGTGTGGTTGATGATCAGGCGTCGGATATCCTCCCTCTCTCTTCTGGTGTGCCACAGGGCAGTGTACTGGGGAATTTGCTATCTTTACTGTATGTAAAAGACTTAATTGAATTAGTGTCTTTCTCCATGCTTATAAACCTTTCTGCAAATGACCACATTCTGCAAGAAGTTGTTCAAGATTGAGCAGCGATGTCGAACATTCGACATGGATGTTAACGTTAAAAAAAGTCTTACTAAGAATCCCACGCAACGTGCAACCTATTATTTATGCTTATACACTTTACAATCAAGAAATAGTACACCTAACTAAATACAAGTATTTAGACGTTACGGCCACTTTTATGGTGAGAATATTTTCTGGATATTGGTGCATCTGTTATGAGGACCTTGTTTTTTTTAAAGGAGGAAGTTAGCAGAAGTACTAAGCTCAGATTGTTGGAACATAATACATATGTTTGGCCCGAAATAGCATACGCTTCCGTGTTTTGGGGTGCTCAAACCAAAGGGGATATACGAAAGCTAGTGATGTTCCAATAGAAAGCTGTTAGATTTATTTATGAGAAATGCAAAAGAAGTAACCCCTACTAAGCTGATGCGTTATTATTCCAACATTCCAACGCTACATATGCGCAGACAATATGCTCGCATAGTGTATTGGCATAATATAAGCTAAACTAGGCATGCCCATACCTTCATATGACCAAACTTTGAGTACTCGAAAATGCGTTTGAACAGGCCTTTTTCCCACGGACGATTTCCGACTGGAACGCCCTTCCTAAAGCTGTTTTTGAAGACACTGATGTTCTGTAGGCATTTGAACGTATCGCGTTACATACGTTGAACATATGTTACACATGTTCAAATGAAAATGAAATGTTATTAAATATGTTGCTTCAATTTTTATTTTTATTTGTACAGCGATATAACCCTGTGCGAGTGCGAACGGTCATATTTCTTATTTTTCTTTTATCAAGGCTGTATGTCTGGCACTCGCGCTTTGTTTATATATTGTGTATTATAATAAAATTTTGCTTGGACCAATCCGGCCTGCAGTATTGTGAAATAAATACGTAATAAAACAGACACGGCAACGTAGCTCTGCGTCCCTCTCTGGTGCCCGCAAGTTCAGACCAATTTTCTTGTTGCCTAATACAGGGATTATGAGGACGTCTTCCCGGACATTGCGAATGTAGAGTTCTTTCAGTATATGAGTAAGGTGCCGTTACATTACTACGGCATCGGCATTCTCAAGGAATTTTGGCGGAGTCCAGCTCTGGGCTCTGGGGACGTGAACGCACCATTCGTCTACGTGAAGGTGAGCACGCATCGATTAGGTCAAGGCGCACGAAATGCGACATATTCTGTCGACTTGCTCGCTCCATGCTTCATGGTATTTTAACATTTTCCGAGTGCTATGTGAAAAAAAAATAAACATCGCAGTTTCACCCGAAAGGCGAAGAGTTGATTGCGATTGCAAATCAAGAAATAGCTATGCGAAGTAAGGTTAGTAGCTTTATCTACTATATGAGCCGCTATTAACATTCGCTTGCTAACTAAATTAAAAGCATGGTGTTACGCGCGCACAGGCAAACGTGATACACATCTCACGCGACGACCGCGGACGCTCGCTATGAGGACGCTGGCGGGATGAACAGTGGCTAATCGGCAGCAAGCAAATTGCCCTTCGTGCTGCCTCTCGATTGCCAACTTGGCGAGCGATAAAACAGCGCGCACGAAGTCACGAGGCCGCGGCATTGAATCCCGGCCGCGGCGGCCGCACTTCGATGGGGGTGAAATGCAAAAACGCCAGAGTGCCGTGCATTGGGGGCACGTTAAGGATCCCCTGGGGGTCAAAATTGAACCGGAACGCACCCCCCCCCCTTCCCCGGCTACGGTGTGCCTCATAATCAAACCGTTGTTTTTTGGCAGGTAAAACCCTAGAATTCAAGTCGTGACCTATCTCGGGTCCGCTAGGCTTCCAATCCACGGTAGAATACCGCCAAGATTAGACGCGCGCGGCCACGCTCAGCTGCCTATTGTGCAGCCGCGGCCGGAGTAGAAGCAGAGACGCGCGCACTCCTCCCCCTCTCCTAGCGCGCGCATATCTCCACGCGCCCCCCCCCCCCCCCCCCCCCACTTACGCGCGCGAGAAGACGCCACCGCGCCAAACCACCATCATTCTCAGCACACCCTCGCATGCAACCCCCCCCCCCCCCCCCCCCCCCCCGCGCGCTACAGCTTCCGACGCGCGACTGCAATCTCATCGCACAGCGGACTTCTTACGGGATGTCCCGGCGACGGCGATAATGACGGCGGGACTTCGCCTTGAGTGTGCATGTAATCTCTAAGGCATTAAAACGACATATCCTCTTGAGACATATTTTCAAAAACTGCATGCCACATTGTCGTCAATATTTATGAACATTAACTCGGAAGCGATTTACTAGAAATATTCATCCCTGGTTTAAACCCAAACGAGTTCGTAACTGTGCGGAAGTTTAGTGCTACATGAACTGTCAGATTTCGTGAGAATCGGCACTAACTTGATGTTGACTGTTTCGCCGTCACAGACAGCGTAAAGCAGTAGTGAACTGAGTTTCGAATACAGCCAGATATCAAAAATTAGGAGGCGGAACAAACGTGCTAGCCAACCAATCAATGTTAAACCTTCTCTGTATTTGGGCCAAGAGAAACGATTTGAGAGGGTTAGGTTTTCTACCTATACAGGATGATGTTGATTTCAGCGTCATCCTGTATACTATGCTGATTTCAGCATAGCGCCTCAGCATTTGAACATGAAGATGGCGTATTATTTCACTTACCTGTCTATAATAGGAAGCCCATAGAGAAGCAATTATGTCTCTTAACTGTATTCAGGTCTCGGAAGGATACTGTCGGCGTTTCATGGAACACGTTAGCTGATTATGAAACGCGAGTCCGGGATCAGCTTGCAGATACGAAGCCATCCACAACGCAAAGAATACGCGGTCTGCTCAGACCTCGCAAAACTTTTTTACCGGTAAACGCGATGAGCTGAGTTGTAATATAGAAGTGCCGTAGACTGAAATTAGTTAGTGTTATGCTTCTGATAGTTGCTTTATTTAACACGGCCTCTGTTTTTCTCTTTAACACCACACGTGGTGCTTTGACCTACCCTTCTTGGTGGACCTACTAAAAAACGTGCCGCTTGGATCTTGTCGTCGCCACAACATACATCTGATCCTTGCATGTAGATGAAATGGATGCCTTCGCAAAAAAAAAAAAAAACTCAAGACAATAATAATAATAATTCTTTGTTACAAGCTCTTCGCCATACCTTGTATGACGACCATCTCGCAGTTTATTAATTTTCCCCAGAAGAAATCTTTGTTGTTTTCGACAACTACACTTTCCACATCACGTTTCTGAAGTTCTGCATCTTCCACGGTGCGTAAAAACTATGAGCGAAGTTGAGGAGCTTGCGGAAATAGAAGGGAATCGTGATTTGTTTATGACAAAGATCGGGCAGTACAACCTGAAAAAAAAATGCGAGCACTGTCCTCATGTAAGTGAGAGAAGAAGTTTCAGTATCGAAGTTTCAAAGTTTCAGTATCTCTGTAGGGTCAAAGTTGCGGCCGCCGGCAAATGTGATACTGAGCTGTGGTGCTGGCATAGAATCCATGCGTAGAGTCCATAGCAAATTCCGTTGACTGTCAAACGAACAAGTCATATGTCTCTACGTAAGATCAAACCCGGTCCTTCCTTCAAAGCAAAGCAAATTGAACTAAAGCATTGTTATGTCGGTCATGTCACGCAGACTGGCGGTTCGGCTGAACATGAATTATTGCCCACCAATGTTGAACGTAAGAGGCAACGCGGTAACCAGTGTACTATATGGCTAGGTTGGCATCCACCAGGACCCATAAAAGTGAGCTTTAAAACTTGTATTAGGCAGACCTTACAGGCGGTTATATGTGTGATCGTAGTGTCACCAACAGTTCAAATTGACTCGATGGTGCCTAGTGCGGTTCAGACAAGATGTTGCATGGTGACACGTGGTGCCTAGTGCTACCGGTACCCTCGTACACAAGTTCCTGAAATCTATCACTCGTCTTACGTTAACCGCCGCATTCACCCTTAAAATGTCACATTTGCCGGCGGCCGCAACTTTGACCCTACAGAGATGCTGAAACTCTGAAACTTCGATACTGAAACTTCTTCTCCCACTTACATAAGGACAGTGCTCACATTTTTTTTTCAGGTTGTACTGCCCGATCTTTGTCATAAAACACCTCTGGAGTGAAAAAGCGATTTGGCTTTAATAACGTTCCTTGGCTTTCCTCGCGACGAAGAGCTGTTTGATGAGATACCTTCAGTGGAATGCATTTCGTGCAGACCAAGACGACATTCTATCCTTTCTTGACAGATTTGTCGCTCTGAAATTTTCACCTGGCTGTCGTTGCGTGGCCACTGAATGGTGTAATTGAAACGGAGTGAATACTTTCGTGGAAATCCGGTGCTCGGTGGTCCGCATACCTTGAGTACAGGCGCACCCGACTCAAGGAGAACGAACATTCTTTACACCTACATGCTATATTATAGAAGTCTCACTGGGCGCGTTCTGAGGCACAGTTGTTCTTATAATCGGCGACGATTCGTTCTTATTTTGAAAAATAACTACCTTATATATTGCCACCACAACTTGTGGTCGTTGGGTTACTTCGAATCAGGCATCCGCGCACCACTGTGAATCCCACGCAGGCCGCGCTACTACGGTTTTCGTCGCCAGCGCGAAAGCGCTGCTCTGCGGTAGCTGGTCACATAAACATGTGGCTCCCCCCTCATTGGGTGTAGATAACCTCCGATCTACGACGTCTTGCGGGTTACAATTAGCAATATCTTACTTTACGACACATAATTAAAGAATTAACGTTACATGGAATCCCGTGACGCATATTTCTTTCTTGCATAGGAGTGCGGTAAACTTTTTTTGGTTGCGAATGCGAGCGGGGGCGATAAGCCTTCGTAGCTTTTCCCGTCCGAATCAGAGTATGGGAGAATACAGAAACAGGGTACATTCTTTGAGCAATTCTTCTTACGACTATGTTAAAGCCGAGGGCGTGCTAGCCGAGTTAGCCCCTGCTTTTCCGTGGCAGATCCGCGCTCCAGGAGATAAGAATAGAGGATAAAGTGTTTTAAAGAAATACACGGACATTTTAGCGCAGTACAGAGTAGGAAGGAGAACCTACCCTCTCCTACACTCTGATGTACCCAGAGAAGACGGAGTCACGCTTGGACAATTACGGACAGACTTTTTCGCACGGTACATTATTTTACGTTATATCTACAACCAACTACGACTCCAACTGCAAGGACTGTGAAGTGCCCAACACCTTCTACTATGTGATACGGGAAGGCGAGAAAAACATCACACACACCCGATTTCCCTACCAACCGCGGAGCATGTGGGTGGACCAGCTGGCCCGCTCAAGCCCCGAGGACCAATCCCGTCGGTTAAACAGGGCCGGACTGGCGGCGAGGGGCTATGCCGTCCAGTGGAGTGAGGAAGCCGCCCACTTGGGGACCAGCGAATCTTCCGTCTGCTCACATTCAATAAAATTCATTTCTCCTCCTTCTCATCGGATATGTTTCCAGCCTCCATTGCGAGCCGAACCCCGAAACAGTGCAGTCTAAAAACGAAGGCCGACCCTGACGCAGCAAAAAGAATTGAAGCAGTTCGACGCTCAGCAGATATACTCCTGACGCGAGGCGTGACGTGACAGATCGCCGTACGTGCAATGGCTCCCAATACGCGGAAGAAGATCGTCCTTCGTCTACTTCAACTGGAGTTTGAATCGCCTGCCAACATTTTTTTTGGGGGGGGCTCTCGGTTCGGGGGTTTAAGAATGTCTCTAGAATCGCGTAGAAGTCTTTAAAGTAACCGTAACAAGAATGAGAGTTTAAGCATGTGCGTGATCGTATCCACCTTTCTTTTGTCACTCGTTTCCAGAAAATCCGGGATATGTTCTGGCCGAAAGCAAAGATTGTGTACAAGGTCGAGCTCAACAACAAGGAGAACTTGGATTATTTCATAGACATGTGCAGGTAAGTTTCCAGCGCTGCCTGCTAAGCGTTCTTTCTGAACATTGAGAAGAGAGAAAGGGAGAGAAAGACAGAGACGACGTCTCGACCACAGCCGTTTCTACGCCGCCACTTCAGTAAAAGAAACGCATCTGGCCAGTTTGCCTGGACAATTAGACTCAAGAATAGCGTGTATATCGTGCCTTTCTGGCAGAAAAAAAAAAAAGAACGCCAGAAGTAGCAGCATGCTGCAACCTCCTTTAGAAGGCAGCAGCTAATTATCTCCTGTTTGACTACCTTTTCAGGGAGTTATTCTCGATTCACGATAGAGGAAAGTCTCGTTCTCCCCAGCGGCTCGGGGCAATGCAGTTATACTGCCTTCAAGAGCTCCGTCGCAAATCCCTGTTATTCACCGGAAGTTTCAGAGCGCAATATAGCGCTGGACAGCAGGAAGGATTTCTAATTTGTTCATTGACCGAGGGGATAAAGGAAATAGAAACGCGGCGCCTTTGTCCAGCTAGGAGGCGGCCTTCACTGCTGACATACGCACTCTCTTCCTTGGAGTACCCTTCCGTATAAAGCTATGCGTTTGCTTTAAGTGTAAACCGACCAGCCCTAGAAAATATTAAGGTAATGCATTTCTGCGTCTTCTGTGTGGCCTGGGTGGAGCTCTATACTCTAATTCTTACCATAATATCACGGAAAATGGACCAGCTATCAGCGATCCTTTGGCAGATGCCATCAGAGAACATTCGTGGTTTATTTCGTACAACCGACGGAAATGGGGTGGGGAGGCAAGTCTTGACCATGCGCCCAAGTTTCCCTAAGAACGTCGCATTTATTCTTTCTGGTTCATCCTAAAATTACAATAATAATAGTTAATTATTTACTGTCGTATTATTTCTTCCTTTAAGCTAGGTATTTTTTCTTCTAATTTTTTACTATGTCATGTTCTGTGCGTCTGCACGTGATGCCAAATAAGCAACAAAGAAAGAAAATCGGCACAAACACATAAGAATGCTTACGTGTGGGAATGCGAAAGCATTATAGTCGCTTTGGCAGGGTCTGTTATGAAGGTTTGCTGGTCATAGCAAATCCCGACCAATGAAATCCGAAGAGCAAGTAACACCCGGAAGGCAGCCCGCTCATTGTATACATTCATGACGTGCCGCCACCTCCTACCCATTGGGCAGCGCCGTCACGTGTCCAGTGACGCACGCACTAGGCCACGCCTTTAGTCAGCCAGAACCTCGAGGCCGCCGTGAAGTCGGGGAAGCGTGCTGTCCTCGCGCCCCGAAGGCCCGGGCTCGATTTCCACATAGACGGAAATGTGCCATATTTTTCTTTTGAAAGACATTAATTTAGTTAGTTTACAGAAACCTCGCCTAGAAATTTGATTCCAATCTGAGCACTTCTGACGTGTTTTTTACTCTTTGCACCGTCGACCGCTTTCGGCTCCATCGCTCGCTCACGCCGGCGAAGAAGACGCCGGGCATTCGCCTAATGGGGCATACGGTGCTTTCGCATTAAAAAAGAACGAGTACTCTTTATAGATTTCGCGCGGCGAGAAAAACAGGTCGTGTAACTTTACAACTGCCTCGTTACTACAGCGGCACCTCGCTGCACCTCTGACGGAAAGCCTTCGCACAGAGTCGACGACGCTCTTGTGGAAAAGAGCGAAAGATGCGCGAAAACCCAGCCCCCCAAGAGAGACACTGGCGTTGCGAGGGTCCAGACAATCGCAGGAAATGTTTCACCGATGGCCTCAAACTGGGTTCGATTGACGCTGGATTGCGCGTGCGCCGGAAGACCTTGTGGGCCAGAACGAATTTCTTTTTTTTTTCTACTGTGTCGGATTCTGGAACGGAGACGTGTTGGCATAAGTTTATGAAATTAAACGTTTAAATTCGGGCATTTTGGTTTATGTTTTCGTGGCGGTATGTGTAGAGGCCTGCATAGCATGGCCTGCATCCAGTCATCAAGCGTCCGATAACGGGATTTTCAACATGGGAGCACGGCCGTGTGTTAAAGCTTTGACTCCGTGGCAACTCCGTTAAGGCCTAGCAACTAATGCGCGTAATGCCTCAGCGAAGGCCCCGGGAGTCGCTATTGCTTCAGAAGCCGGCGTTCTTAAGCAAGGCTTGCATGGCAGTTACCCATGTATAACGTGCAAGCCCTTAAGCACTGGTCCAGATGTTTGTGTGACCACGGTTGGTTCGGAGTGGTTGGATTGCGCGATCCGCTCTAATTGCTTCGTCATTCGGTGAAATGAAGAAAACAGCGTGGCTGGCATTTTTCACCCGCTCAGCTTCTCTATTTCAATTCAATTCAATTCAATTCACTTTATTTTCAACACCACAATGTTGAGGGCCGCGAACGAAAAGCCTGTTATGGCTTGAGAAGGTCCGCAGCCCCTTTTAACAAGCAGTGACAGAGCATAGGGTTAGGTATTACATATTAAGCTAGAATTACCTAAGTCCCAATAACACGAGTGTCAGGCATAATGCATATGTATAATATATACATACATACGTGTGTAAAATGAATTCAAGTGAAACAGAATGTATATGCAGTACATATAGCACTCACGTACAATTAAAACCGAAAGAATCAACGCTAATTACTAATGCACATTATACATATATGAAATCAACAAATGTGTCACACAAAACATACTGCAATGCACACTTCGGCAAATACACTGTTACAAAAACAATTTCTTCCATTTTTGCGGAAACAAAGGAAAGACAAGGAAAAAAAAGCACAATAATGAAACTTATACAGTGTTGATTTTATTTAGACAAGATATCGCGTCCTCTCCGCAGGAATACGCAGGTACCCGACTTAATCGTTGTGACGGCGCACGACTACTTGCCGGGGCCTGACGTGGAAAAGCAAGTGCTGCTACCCCCGAACATCTACAACCGGCCGGTCGATTACTGGTACCAGGCGAACTACGGACACACTATGGTAAGCGGTACGCACCTTGCGCGGACATTTTGCAGTAATCAGCTTTTGCATTGTTTTTTTTTGTATACACCTTTTAAGGAATGAAAAATAACCATGTTTCGGCGCATTCCGCCGCTCCGGGTAGTACTGGGAGCACTAGAATATGTGTTGTCGTAAACAGGCTGTCTGGCACGTCAAACTCGTCCCCAGGCTCCTTTCTCCGAGGCCCAAGCTGCTGAGCCGCTGCTGCTGTAACACCGACAAGAAGGCCGCCATTTTCTATTCCCAACAGAACGGTGCTTGCCGCCGGTTATTCCGCGTTATTGCCGAGTTCGTTTCCGCTTAATTGAGCATAATGTGTGCGTAAACGTCGTTTTGACGTGGCGGTGTTTTTTTGGTTTCCTGACGTCACTCGACAGACGGGCAAAAATGGGCGCGGCCTCAGAAATCTCGGCCAGTCACCTAGGGGTACAGAGGTGGATTTCGAATTATAATAAAAAAAATATGTTTGGAATAGGTTTACGTTGTAACGACTCAGGACAGTAACTACTTGGCATGAATGCTGTTGGCTCGCTCATTTGCCTTCTTGCGAAGAAACTGGGTGCGTACGCTTGTCTCAGCGGAACACGCTATAACATGACTTACACCCTTAAAAGTCGATATAGGGGTGTAATCGTGTCTATAGCTCACACCATTACACCTTTTTCGACGTGGGGGGCGAGTGATGGAAAGCAGATTTACTCTTAGTCAACAAAGGTGTAATGCTGTGATTTGTAGACAGAGTTACACCCTTATTCCTATTTAAGGACGTAAAGTTTAGAGTGCACACATTAAACACGAGACTAAATCTATGCATTTTTTTTTTCATTGTGAGCTAGCAAAACGCTGACGATTTCCCGACGGAGTCGTCCCGTGTAACTTCGATGTGCGACGCGGGCAACGCCGCTGGCGGCGTTCCTAATCGCGCCAGCATTACGAGACGCCTGGTTTCTGCCATGCGCGCTGTTCTTGCTGAGCAGAGGTGGTTCCCTGCGCTGTGTAACGTCGTGTCTCCTCGGCACATCTTGTTAGAACAGCGTTTGAGGAGCTAAACGAGCAACGCAAATTGTTGTTACCTCGTTCACCGATTGGCATTGGGAAGGAACAGGCAACACTTTTTGCGCCAGCATAGACTGCGTAGCGGAATGTTGTGCTTTGAAATGAATGTGAAGATTCCGTATGCACGTTCCAGGCAGTGACACTCATTAAACAGACCCGGAAGCAGCATGATCAAAAAGACACGCGAGCGAATTGACGGCTGCTTCTAAGAAGTTGGGTACAAAACACATCATTTTATAGTGTTCTCCGCTCGTGTGAGAAAAGAAAAAGTTAACTAAGGACTCCTTGAATAACACTGCGATTGAAAGCATTTCCTATAGCGCGTTCGCGTCTATCATATACCCGGTGCTGCTGCCATTTGAGCTCACGCTGAAAGCTCTCAACTCCTGTCGCGCGTTTACGAAACTGCGGTGTAGCGAAATGCGGATTGTGCGCGCCTTGAATTCGGTGTAAGCATAATTCTTTTTCTACATTTCATCCTTTTCCTGTTTTTCTTTTCTTTGTAGCGTAATTTGGCGTATGGCACACAATATGTTTCACAGAAGCGTGAGAAAACATTCCAGACACTGAGCACAACTCACTACCGCGCCTTAGACGCGTTCTATCATTCGTGGTGGTGCCACAGCACGGCCGCGCCCGCTCCGATTTTCATTAAACCAGAGTCGCAGAAACGAAACGGGTGAATTGCAGTGGAGCCGTTAATTAAACTATTGTCTGTGGCGCCATATACTTCTTTCTACGCCAAGGAGGTTTATTTGAAACATCTTTGTAGCAGCGTTGCTCAACATTCTTCAATCGAATACATGTCTTCTAGCATGGCCATGGACCTCTAGTGTCGGCGTAAAAACGTGAACCCAGCATAGCGTTACAGTTGTGACCTGTGCGCCGGATGACATTTTGATAAGTTAGGCATTGTTTAGAGTGACAATATAGACGCTTCTACGCATGTCTTGTAGTTGTAGAGCATTTAGGTAAATTAAATTACGGGGCATTCGATGCCAAAACCACTTTTCTGATTATGAGGAACGCCGTAGTGGGGGACTCCGGAAATGTCGACCACCAGGGGTGCTTTAATGTGCACCTAAATCAAAGTACACGGGTGTTTTCGCATTTCTCCCCGATCGAAACGCGGCCGCCGCGGCAGGGATACGATCCCGCGACTTCGTGCTTAGCAGCCCTACACCATAGCCACTAAGCAACCACTGCGGCTGAGCGTCTAGTTAATCCTTTCCAGAAAGGTACTGTGTCTCCGGCCTGCCTAATCATTCTTTAGGACAACGTCGCCCCATGTTTTTACCCTTATGTATCGATGCCTTGAGTCACAACGTTCTGCAACTTAACTGTCACTGACCCCAAGATAACGTCGACGATGGCAGGAGCTCTATTTCGGCGTTATCTATGCATTACACTGGACAAAATGCCATTTCTCTAACGAGTGCTGGAAGCGCGTGTTGGACATTCTCTTACAACTTGAAAGACGCAAGCCAGTACTCGTTAATCTAGCCTTTCTTCTTCTCGCGATTTCTTTTTTTCTGCGCGCAGGCTGAAGCCATGGCGGAAGCCCTAATTGTGATCAACTCCGGCGTGGGTAGACCGATTACCTTGGTGCTCTCGATGGCGGGGACAAAGGCAAAGATGCAATATCCGGACATCCGAAACCCAAAAGCCGGCCGCTACGCCATCTACCAACCGGCCGTTAACGTGCCCGGCTCTTGGTTTGATCACTTCACGAACCCAAAAGCGGTGAGTTGAAAAGCACAGTCCACGCGCGACGTCATTCGCGGCTTTCGTGTATTCGTGCACCTCTCATGCACGCCGTAATTCAGCGTTGCTTAAGTCATTTGCGCAGAAAGGAATAAAAAGAAATATTTGTTTGTTTGTTTGCAGAAACAGAATATTTGTCAAGATAACGGAATATAAATTACGCGGACTGCACAAATAAAGTGGACGCTCATCAAGGCTTGCGTTTGAGCTAGTCGGCAAGCATAACTGGAATATTTCAGCGATAGCTCCGACAAAGTAGACACGCTAGCAATACCTGTGAGGTACGGTGCCGGCGTCGGCAACGCTGTTCGACGATGGCGGCACACGTTATTGCGGACATGTTTTAGCAGACGGCACGGCAGAGCATTACGACTACCACGGCACGACCAGGAGGTGGCGGGGCGATGGAATGACCACGACGGACATGACGACACCGCAACGACGGCGTGCATCATGACCAACAGGGCATGACGACGACGGAATGTGGACAGTGTGGTGGCGACCACGTGATAGGAGCTGCTCACCAAGCGCGTTATTCTCCGCTCCCTTAGTCCACGAAGGCAAGCTACTCCCACCATCACTCGCTACCCAAGGACTGCGGGAGTCGGTAGTTACGGAGCTGTGATGAGCCGGCGAGACGAAACGGCGCACCTCAACGTGACACTCGCTGTAGCACTCGGGCAACGAACGCACCCCGCAACCGACAACCATTGTCGCGAAGTGGCATTCTCTTTGAAACGGAGCGGCGAGAAGTAGTCGCCCAGCCTGCTTGATCGAAGCAGGCTTTACTATCCACTGTCTTCATCCAGCCTTTTCCCCATCTGCTCTCGGTCTTTCGTATTTAAAGCCTCTATCATCATTGTACATATATCTACGCTCGCAAATGACTCCTGTTCTGATAATCTCTTCCCTGTTATTTTTTAGAGCGCAGCTTTTAGGCGCCCGTTCCTGCGGCGAGCCTCCGCATCCTAGCTCGTAACGGAGCGAACGAGCACAGCGAAGGATGAGAGCGAACGCGTAATGCAGCGGGAGAATTAAGAATGGGATAGTGAACACAGCGAGAGCCGGAAGCGCAGAAGGATGGTGCGGCGGATCCATGAGGCGGAGAGCGTAGGAGGAGGGTATGGCGAAAGCGTGAGAAGCCAAGCCACACAGGACCGACTTTGCGGCGACGATTGCAACGAGATGGAGCCAGAGTAGCGCATGGGGGCTGTATGGAAACAAAGCGCTGCATGAACGGATGTCTTTCTGCGGCGGCTATTGTGAATCACGCCACTCGTCACGATTAGCGAGGCAGTCGCGCTACACTTCGCTCCTTTTGCGACGTGCCGCATGAGACAGCTTGGGCGCTATAACGTAAAAGTATTCCAAACCTTTCTATTCCAATTCTGCAATCAGCCCTCCGCGATGGGTCGAAAACTTTTTGGGCCACCCTCACTTCACCTGTCTGTCACGCGACGTCACGAAAACCGCGATAGCTCCCCAATTGATGTGACGCGCACACACTGATTGTGCTTGATTTGGTCGAACAAAAGAAAAACGGTTATTTCGGATTCGTCACCATTTCGCCATTAGCCCTCGGGTATTGGCCAAATGTTTTCGGGCGTCACCCACTGCACCTGCCGGTCACGCGAAGCCACAAAACCGCAAAAACTCATCGCATCAAAGTGACGTGTACGCGTTAAAGATGCATTAGTATGCCGAACAAAATGAAATTTTCTTCTGAATAGCCACAGGCTGCCCCTTTCCGAAAGGAATAAAAGATGGCAGCCGCCAATCGCTCAGGCACTGGCTACTCGCACCTGCCGGACAGCATGGGTTTATTAGCGTGCAATAAAACCTTAAGCGTGGCCGTGTAACGTTCTCGAGCGCTTTCGGCACGTTTACGACCCCGTTCTGCCAGCTATTCTTTGCTGAGGATTCGTTTTAGCGTCATTCTTAAGCTTCCGTTGCATGCCGCCGCGATTTTCGACCAGCCACCGCAAGCTAAGGGAAACCGGACCAATCGCAGACGCCGGCACCATTCCCTTCATCCGGTGATAGATTTTCAGTGCAGTAGCTCGGCCCCATCAAATTTCTCTCCACTTGAGTGTGCTCCTCGCCTCTCGTCAGCCAATTACATAAGATAAGCCGCTCAGCGTAGGCAATGGTATTCGTTTTAGAAGCAAACAAAAGTGACCTGCTATGAACGAGGAAAGCGTTTTGTTGGTCTGTTCAGACAACTATTCAGGTGACTGCCCGATGCTTGCTTCGGCGGTTACGCAAATTTGACGTCAAGAGATTGGAACAAAAACACATTGGAATAGTTTTACGTTGTAGGGCCCCTTGTGCGCGCCATCCAATATATCGCGAAATGAAAACACCTCTACAGCGGCGCTAAAATTACGCGTTAGGGAGTATTGTAATCGTCGGCGAATTTTTTTCACCAATGATCTTAACATCTCTTATCTCGACAGCTGACAAGATTATCTTTTCATTTTTTTTTCTTAATCACAACGCTTCTGGAAGGTGGACATTCCTACGGCTCTCGCTCGGTGAATAATACGGCGTGACGTATCGTTTTCGGGCTCTTTTTTCTTTGGAGCACACACATGCCTGATCCTGTGGCACATATCGCACCCCCATGCTTCTCCTCAGGTAGCCAGATCGGGCCTTAGATAGCAAAAAACTGGCTTTGGGTTATCATACACATTTTCGCGCCTGATGTCTTTCTTGATGTCTTTTTTTTTTTCAACCTACACGGTCTCTTTCGCTTCCACCCTTTGTATGAAATTTAACGTCTCTGTTACTCTAGCGTTCTTTTTACGGCTCCTGGCTGTCTATTAGATTTTGAATTATGCTGTACTTGATTGTCAGCTTTCTGGACCGGTCTCTCAAATCCGCGTCCACGCTATTGGGAAACAAGTATTTGTATCCTTTATTTATCATTTTTCCTTCCATCTTTTTCAGTCCTTCTTCACAACTAATTTTGCTGATCCCTTCTGACTTCAAGAGAAGCCGAACATATGTAACCTTGAACTGCCTCACCCCAAAATCTAGTCGGCCCATTGACCTATGTTTAATCTTCAACCCTGATAAGAGTTCTGATTGAAAGCACAGAACTGCATTTTTTTAACGTTAAAGCAGACACCAATTCGCTTTTCCAATGTCCACGCATCACATGTAGTACTTGCAGCCTCAAAGTCTTTGCTTCATTGTTGCTGCGTTCTGACATCTCCTTATCATACTGCCTTGGTGGATCTGATCCACCGTATGCATACCTGAGGTATGCCACAGGTATGTCTGTAAGGAGATCAGTTCTAAGTTTCCCGGAATTAAAAAAAAAATATCCTGTGACATATAGGATATTTCTTATCCCCGAGCTGGATTATCCGAAGAGGCAGGAATTTCTAGAACGGGAAATGGAAGCACATAGTCAACTAATGAAGAGAAAATCAGTAGTTATCACCTTAAATAATTAATTTACGTCACGTATTGGAATTTACAAATTATAGCTTGGGAGCTTGCTTTCAAGTGTAAGCTTGCACTTCAAATGTGTTTCTTGGATGACACCAGTTTCTAGATAATATTTGCCAAAAAGTCCGATGAAATCTATTGGCGCTCCAGTTACTCTTGTGCTTCAACGCATAAAAGTGCGTTTTATTAAATTAGTAATCCGAGCAACAGTACGATTCTAGGGCGAGTTTGATGGCGCACATCTCCAAAGCGGTGTCATTCTGGAAATTAATTACAAGTGGATGCACCTTACAAGATCACCGGCTACAATCCTCAAACTTCAATATGTGCCGTAAAGTTTTTAGTAAAGAAGTCAATTAGTATTTCTTTAATTTAGTTAAATACGTGTTTCGATTTCTCGTACAAGTAATGTGCGCCGCCACGGATAATTCGGCTCAACGAGTAGAATTAAGATATCTGCGCAACAGGTTATTACAGCGAAGCTGTTAAGGGCTAGTTCCCGCAGGATCGTGTCCTCCGTGTGTAGACACAAAACTCCCCATACGTGAGCCGATCCCGAAGATAGTGCAATGCCGAGCCGACCCGCGGCGGAGGTGCAGTTAGTATTAAGGGCCCTGCACAACACAGTTTCGCTGGTCATCCTTCTTCACAGAGTGGAAGGCCAATGAGTTTTTTTTTTTATATTCCGGAAAGCTAAAAAATGATCACGCATTGCTCGACTACGGGTATGACTCGCAGTTAAACTCGATACCAAGTCTTTCGTCGTCTTTTTGTTGAATATCATTGCCCATTTGCATAATGCCGCCAATCCTATGCGCGCACTGGGTTCTCGCTGCTATCTATGGAAAGATTGACATGTCGAAGGGCGCAGTGCGTGCGCTGAACCTTTGATGGACGGGAGGATCCCGGCATTGTTCCATGTGCCTTCTATTCGGTCTTAAAGAAACTGCTATTCACGCACGCCGACAATCAAGGAAATGAAGACAGAGTAGGAAGAACCAAAGAGAAGCGCATGGAAGAGGACCGCGAATAACCGCGGGAGCCCCACGCCCGCGGCCCGAGAGTACCAGGACCAGCGCAAGCTGGTGAACCAGGCCAGGGAAGCAGCAAATGCCAATGGCTACCTGGATAGAGGGTGGCCGCCCGTCTTATGCGAGAAAAGAAGCACTCTCCCTCTACCGATTCAGATTGTTGAACGTTTGTTCCCTCACTCGCACACCCCTAATATATTGGACTGACATGTGGGAACTACTTAACGATCCACAGTTCTTGTGGCCGAGGTCACAAACTGCTCGTAATGTGAACGTTTCTTCCCTTTCTCGTGGTACATAAACTTTTGACGCCGACTGCGCGCATGCAGCGCTAGCATGCTTTGTGCAGAATTACAGCTGCTCAATATACAGGTTAGCAATTATGAAGTCGTAAATTTGACGAGTTTTATGGTAGCCGTATTGATGACAAAAGCCGCCCAATCGTTATCCCTTCGATAACTTCTCGAGGCTTAACGTTGCTGCGAGTAGGTTTGCAGCAGCGAGGATGAAAGTTCTACTAGAGGGTAAGCTTTCATGTTACTGAATGGTAAACTAGTAAACGTGCAGAAACGTGCTACGAACAGGGCAGGTGGAAAGATAGAAGTATAACGTACTTTTTTACTTCTGACGTCTTCGCAGCTCGCTTTTGAAAATTACAGTAAATTGCAAACACCTCCAAGCTCACACCGTGTCAACTTCGAGGATCATTTCTTTTTCTCGTAAGGTACTTTACTCATAGGAAAAAAACATTTAGCAAACTGCAGATCAGACACATTTACCACACTGTAGGTCAAAAACCGAAGCCAACTTGTTGTTATGTATACATTTAGACTAGACATTTTTAAACTCTGTGCTTTTCTTGGGCTTCGTAAATCATTAAAAAAATTTAAAAACGAAGAGCAAATGTTTATGTTAGTCTTATTTCACGGGTTAGCTGTAACCAAGACATGCACGATTCTAGGCAGGGGAACAGAATTAAATTTATATTTACCAGTTACTTGAAAAAACTTTTTAAACTTTTTGGTTTTGCAGATGTGCTCTGCAGAAGGATACGAGGCATACAGAGCAAACTTGCAGTACCAAGAGAATGCCCTGACGTGGCTGACGTTCAACAAGTCTCAAAACGTGGAGATGTCGATGGCCTTTGACACATCCGAGACGTTGCGCTACAAGGTATGCATTCCGTTTGGGGCAACTCGAACAACGGATGTACGCGTAGCACGGCACTTGAAAGAAGGCAGTTAAACAAACGGACAAAAAAAGCAAGCAAACAAACAAACAAACAAACAAACAAACAAACAAACAAATAAACAAGAAAAGCAAACAAATAAACAAACACGAAAAAGGTAACACGCAAGGAAGCAAACATTTAAAGAAACGAACGAAGAACAAATAGACAAGCAAGCAAGCAGGCAAGCGAGCAGGCAAAGGAACACACAAAAGGGAATAAATGTAAACATCCGACAATTCAGTTGATGTCATAAGCGCTTCGTCCGTCGAATCGCCGACGCGACGCGATATTGTGATATCTTCCAGTAGGCTTTCTTTAGTCAAGTCAGAAGCAACGACGGCTCAATTGACGATGCAACGATACGCGCGCTTTTACAGTGCGCGCTAGCACTGACCTACAATGCGGAGGCTTAGAGAACAACGAAAAAGGTTGAGAATAAATCAAGGAACGCGCACCGAGCGATGCTACGAAATGTAGTGGGCGTATCGCTAAAGATACACAAAAAACAAACACTACAACAGTTGCAGTCAGCCTTATAAGTTTAGTTCTGAAACTTTATTTTTTTTTTTATTTCGTGGAAGGCAAGTCGATTATGAGAAGAAAACCAGGAAGGGTAAAGTTTCATTTCTCCATTTTCGCGCCAAATTCCAGGTGACGTTACTTCTGCGCGACGTGTAGAATTTCGAAGTATCTGCTCGTTTAGGCTTCTTATGGCTTGGTAAATGTCCTGGAAACTTGTTAAGTTCAATGTCTAGCTCTTGGAAAATGATGCAGTCGAGCTTTAAAGATGAAAACTTAAGTGCAAGTTACACCTCGAGCAGGCGCCGTAGAAATTCACGACGTCTGCCTTCGCAGACAGAATGGCTTTTCTTGTATTTCGGAAGGGTCGTTTAGTGTGTAGATAAAATACTTTCCCACTTTAGGGTCTTTTTAGGACATTAAGAGAGACCGGCGTGGATACAGAGCTTAGTAGCATGACTCATGTCGTTGTTGAGATTAAGTCCAGGAAGTTCGACAGGTCATGTAATTGGTGTAGTAATGTAAGAGGTGGTTTTTTATCAGAATCTGTGCCAATGAATGGAAAATGAAGTCAAGGATGGTAAAGGACACGGTGAGGTGATAATCAGTAGAAAATTTGTAGGAATGGGACAGAAGCTGCTGACCCTAGAGAGGGATATAAATGGAGATGATTGAGGGAAGCTCGAAGCCTTCGTTCTGCAGGGGACAGAAACGTAGGCTAATCGGAATGATAATGATGACAATGCTACTCCCTTTTCTGGGCAAGCCATTCGCATGTTGTAGCACAAGCATATGTGGTAGATAAAAAAAAATAACGATACCGATTGCTGCTTCTTGCAGTGCATCCCAGCAGAGGTCTGCAGCAGTCACGTGAATCTTAGACTCGTTTTATGGTCTACAATGGTGACCCAGAAGTCACGACGCCTTAGAAGGGGATTGAGATAACGTCAGTAGTCGAAACTTGAATGCGAAAGCGGCCTAAAACGGTTAATTCTCGTTGTGCCTATCAGACGTTCGAGTGAACAGGATCTCTGCTTACTTTTAGAACAGACCTTTCCCGGTTCGCCTCCAAATAGGGTAGGTGGGCTAACTTTAATGTTTTTAAAAACAATTATGGGTTTTACGTGCCAAAACCGCTTTCTGATTATGAGGCACGCCGTAGTGGAGGGCTCCGAAAATTTCCCCCACCTGGGGTTCCTTAACGTGCACCTAAATATAAGTACACGGGTGTTTTCGCATTTCGTCCCCATCGAAATGCGGCCGCCGTGGCTGGGATTCGATCCCGCGACCTCGTTCTCAGCAGCCCAACACCATAATGACTGAGCAACCACAGCGGGTCTTTAGTGCTTTTTGGTGCTTTTATAGGAACTCTCGAGGTTTCGTAACGTAGATACTTCTTAAAGGTGCTTAGGAGTAATCGTAAGATGTGTTTGCCCATCAAGGGCGTTATAACGTAAAGCTATTCCAAAGTTTTCTATTCCAATTCTGCAATCAGCCCTCCACAATTGCTTAAAAAAATTTCCAGCCACAACCACTTCGCCTTTCTTCATGCAATGTCATAAAAAGAGTGGTAGAGCGATATCTCACCAACTGACATGACGTGTACGCTCTGTTTATGCATGAATAGGCCGGACAAAAAACAAAGGATTACTTCTGATGCGACGCCTTTTCGCCATTACCACTCTGCTATTGGTGAAAAGTTCTTGGGCTGCGCCCACTTCGCCTCTCCGTCACGCGACGTCACAAGACCGCGAAAACTCACCGCGTTAAAATGACGTGTAGATGCATTAATATGCTGAACAAAACTGAATTTTTCTCTGAATAGCCGGAGACTGTCCCTTTCCGAAAAGAAAAGAAGATGGCTGCATGCCGATCGCTCAGACACTCGCGACTCGCGTGTCCCGGAGATCATGAATTTATTTGCATATAATAAAGATTTTTGCATGGCAGTATAACGTACTTTAGCCCTTTCTGTGCGTATACGACATCGTTCTGTCAACTCTTCATTGTAACTGCTGAGGATCCATTTTGGCGGTATCCATAAGTTTTCTATGCACGCCGCCGCAATTTTCAACCAGCCACCGCAATCTAGCAAGGGAAGCGAACCAATCGCAGACGCCGGCACCACCCTCCACGTCCGGTTATCGATTTTCACAGCCCTGGCCCGGCCCCATCGATTCACTTTCCACTTGAACGTGCTCCTCCCCTCATGTCAGCCAAGCAGACAAGAAAAAGCGCTGAATGTAGCCAGTGCTATTTGTTTTGACAGAAAACAAAACTCACCTCCTACAAGCAAGGAGGGCGTTTGATTGGGCTGTTCAGACAACGCTGCGGGTCACCGCCCGATGCTTGCGTTGGCGGTTACGTGAATTTGACGTCAGGAGATTGGAATAAAAACACATTGGAATAGCGTTACGTGACAGGGCTACAGTTCGCGGTTCTCAGTGAACCGATGTGCATAACAATCACATTGTAGCAGAACTGCATACGCATACAAAAAAAAAAAAAGAAAAAGGAAGAAAAGCAAGAATCCTTCTGATTCCCGTACATTGTTTATTGCAGGCTTTGTTCTCTTCTGTACCGTCAGGCGGCGCGAATGCGCTGTCTCTTCGTCTTCAATGACTGTTATCAAGTTCCCCTTGTCAGGCGGTATTGTAAACTAAGAGCAAAAGCGCTCCTCACCAACTTCTCCTCACCACACCGGTTCTGTCCTCCATCTTGGTGCTTGGGGCATCCAGTGTCGGTGCCTCCTGTTCCTTCAGCTCGTGCGAATTGCTCTGTACAGACCCGGTATACCCCACCGACTCTGAGCTGTGGTTACCGTGATGTCTTCGGATGGGCAGATG
This sequence comes from Dermacentor andersoni, assembly GCF_023375885.2. Taxonomy (NCBI): domain Eukaryota; kingdom Metazoa; phylum Arthropoda; class Arachnida; order Ixodida; family Ixodidae; genus Dermacentor; species Dermacentor andersoni. The sequence continues at coordinate 115,983,219 of NC_092821.1, read as the reverse complement.
TGCACCATGTATGCACGAACGGAAAAACAAATACGCCTCACTTACTAGCTGATTACTCTTCTCTTTGGCGAAAGAAAAAAAAAAGGCAAAGACAATGTGCAATGGTTTGCTTCAGAGCAATACTTTTTTTGCAAGCTTAAGGACGCTGGTTTGTCCAATGTCTAACACCCTCATTCCTAAGGCATAAGACCGAATCTTCCGTGGCACTAAATCAGTGTCTTACTTTGGCAACTTTGTGTGACACGTCGAAGTGATGACACGCAGACAGGCATCAGGACAACTGTGCGAAAGAGCTTATAGACGAAACGAAGCCCGTAGGGAACAAACTTTCGTAACTATAGCTTTTAAAAAACTCTCGTCTCAGATGCTCCCATGCCCCCGGGTTGTCACATTAATTTCACAGTGTTCAACTACGGCTTCTGTCATCGCAGTTGTAGTTCGAGCTCGCTGTCGTGACAGGTAAAAACATTCGCACGGCCTTAATTTCAGGGCGGCAGCGACGAGACAAACCAACGCTCACAGACGTGAAAAACTCAACAAAAGCGCCCAAACCTATTTTCACACTGCGACATGACCGCGTCCTTTGTGTTTATTTTTATTGTGTGGCGCCCTCTCCTTGCGTTTCAGATTTGCAACGTTTTCGTGAATCACACCTACGATGTCCTAACCCAGTTGATCGATTTCGGCGTCAGCGAGTTGGCATGGGACAGGGAGTCGTGTGACTTGCCCAACTGGAAGAGCCCGCCGTACGAGCGGGTCAGAATGGTGCGCGCCGTTTCCAAGTTTCTGACCGATGAATACTGGGACCCGACAGACCTCTATTTCTGCATGAAGGTGAAGCTGTAGACTTGGGGCCTCTGGTGCAACGACGATGCCGCCCTTGCAGGAGTGGTTGCATTGGCTTTACACAGGCGGAACTTGAATTTCGAATTGAAAAAAAAAAGTGCACGAAAATGGTTTGTAAATGTACTGTCTCAGCATTTGAAAAAAAAAGAGAACTTGCCTGGCATGGTTCGTTGAATTCCTGACAAATATATATACGATAGATATGCGCGTCTTCCGTCGACAAAAAAAAAAATAGTAATAGTACAGAGGGAGTGTCTAGGTGATGTACCGTAAAGTCAGCCAAATTTTAGTAGGCACTATGCGGCTTTTTGTTCAGTGTTTTTGACCATTGTATAAGTTGTTGCAATTGAAACAACTCGCTCGATAGCCGAATAAACAACACAACAACAATAATAACAAAAACTTCGAATAGCGTTTCACTTTGTCAACGTGGGTGACGCGCAAGCGCATGGTTGCTATAGCGCGCACGACGCTATCGGCCCTCGGCGCGCCTAGACGCATACACTGTCCGCATCACAGATCGTATTCAATAAAGCGCTCGCGCGTCCACGCCACACGCAGCAGCCGCCGGAGTAGAACGTCCCGTTGTAAACATTTGCTTACTGTTTAAACACCTATCATGGTGTCAGTGCGCACAGGCAAACAGCCAGGGTCCGCAATCGACAACTGCGGACGCTCGCTGTCAAAACGCTGCCATGAGGAATCGCGGCAGCAGCAGCGAGCGAAGTTACCTCCCTATCGCTTCAACGCAAACTCAACGGTGAGAACGCAGCGCATGCCCTATCGACCCACCTAAACTCTGCCCCCTCAAAGCAGATCGCTTTCAAGTTAAATCGCGCGCTGTCGCGCGCGGCCGATGTACAATTCCCGCGCTCTATCCCCTCCCCGGCGCCATAGTGAAATGCGCGCGGCGGAATGCGGCGCGCTTCCTTCCCATGCGTACGCGACATTGAGTCGCCATCGTCGGCGCACTGTCGCGCGATTTCACCCGCGCACGCAGAGTACGGCGTCCAAGGGCGACGTTAGCACGAGACGAACCCAGCACGTATGCATCGCAAAGAAAATTGGTTGCAACTCCCACAAGAGGTCAACCCAGCGCGCATCCGCCTGCCTTCCTTCTCCGCGATGCTTGGCCTCGTTTCTCCATCTCCGCTTCGTTCAAGGCTACCTACACATTCCTCTAAGTGGCGGTACTTTGCCGCGATCTGAGCGTTCTCGTTCGTACTATCCCCGGCTCGCGATTTTCTTCGCCTCCAGGTGCCTTCCTCGTTCGCTTGCTTGGCTGCCTCAGACAAATACCTCCGATTTCAATAGCTGGCCGGCTACGTTTGCGCGTAATAATAATAATAATAATAATAATAATAATAATGTCTATTGAATCATATGCCAGGTACCAGACACTAGGGACAAGCAGTAAAAGCTGTCGAAAACGACAGCTTGACGAAACCACATGCCCCTGTACACTGACTGCAGCGCGGCAGAAACAGAACCATAAGCATTTGTATTATGAATAAGGGAAAGGTCGAATGGTAGAAAAAAGTCGCAATTTCTCCCGAAAGGCGAAGCATCTATTGCGATAGCAAATTAGTACGAAGCTACACGAAGTAAGGATAGTAGTTTTATCGGGCGTATAAACCTGGAAACACTCGCTTACTAACTGAACTAACAAGCATGGTGTCAGCGCGCACAAGCACACGGGAACACATCACATTCGATGCGCGCAGACACTCGCTGTCAAAGCGTTGGTGTGAGCAAGCGCAGCAGCAGCAGCGAGCGAAGTGAAGTTCTTGCCGCCTATAGCCCAGACCGCACGTACGCGCAAGCTCGCGTCCGCGCGCCCACGCATGCGCAGACAGTGCGGAACGGTTTGTACGCGTCGAAACGCGGCGCGACGTCGGTGAACTGCTCGTCTCTGTTACAGCGCGCTGGGGTTGCCTCGCGTCAGCGCGCCTGGCTGCGCAGCCTACGTCGCGGTACACTCAACTCTTAGCGAAGCAAATATATATCAAGCAAGAAAGTGCTTAACCCTTTCTTTTTGTGCTGCTCTAACAGCTCTAAAAATGTAACAGTTACATTTATAGATATCGAAGCATCCTGAAACACTCTCAATAACAAAGTACGAAGTGGCGTCTTCCAAGGCGTCTGTGAATGAGCGCGCGCTGTCGCGCGTATTTGTGGATGCAAACCACCATTCCTTGCGAGACCGGCAGGCACGAGGCGCGTAGAAGCGAGCTTGCGCACCTCCTCAAGCGTAGGTGCGGTCTCGGCTTATCGCTTCAACGCAAGAGCGGCGAGAACACAGCGCGCAATAAGGTTTGAGCCGTCTGCAGATGCCTTTCATAATACGGTGCACGCGAGCGCGCCCGGCCGCGCAATGTAAGCACTTTGTTGGCGGAGTCGCAGACGCCCCCTTCCCTCCCGCCTCGCGTACCCGCTTCCCTCCACATACGGCGCGCGAGACTGAGTCGCGATCGTCAGTTCCTCTTGCGCCCGGTCGTGAAAGGCGCAGTTGCTGCCGAAGCACAGCGCAGCACCTCCACACTCCCTCCCTCTCACTGCCCCCAAGGCCTTCCGCGCGACGGAAGACGGTGCGTTTGCTCTCCGCATCTCCTTCATGCGAGGCAGATTGAGCCGCGATCGTCAGTTTCCCTTGCGCCCGGTCGTGAAACGCGCACTTGCTGCCGAAGCACAACGCAGCACCTCCACACCCCCTCCCTCTCATTGCCCCCACGGCTTTCCGTGCGACGGAAGACGGTGCGTTTGCTCTCCGCATCTCCTTCATGCGAGGCAGATTGAGCCGCGATCGTCAGTTTCCCTTGCGCCCGGTCGTGAAACGCGCACTTGCTGCCGAAGCACAACGCAGCACCTCCACACCCCCTCCCTCTCATTGCCCCCACGGCTTTCCGTGCGACGGAAGACGGTGCGTTTGCTCTCCGCATCTCCTTCATGCGAGGCAGATTGAGCCGCGATCGTCAGTTTCCCTTGCGCCCGGTCGTGAAACGCGCACTTGCTGCCGAAGCACAACGCAGCACCTCCACACCCCCTCCCTCTCATTGCCCCCACGGCTTTCCGTGCGACGGAAGACGGTGCGTTTGCTCTCCGCATCTCCTTCATGCGAGGCAGATTGAGCCGCGATCGTCAGTTTCCCTTGCGCCCGGTCGTGAAACGCGCACTTGCTGCCGAAGCACAACGCAGCACCTCCACACCCCCTCCCTCTCATTGCCCCCACGGCTTTCCGTGCGACGGAAGACGGTGCGTTTGCTCTCCGCATTCTCCTTCATGCGAGGCAGATTGAGCCGCGATCGTCAGTTCCCCTTGCGCCCGGTCGCGAAATGCGCAGTTGATGCCGAAGCACAATGCAGCACGTCCAAACCTCCTCCCTCTCATTCCCCCACGGCCTTTCGCGCGACGGAAGACGGCGCGTTTGCTCTCCGCATTCTCCGTCACGCGAGGCATACGGAGACGCGATCGCCGGCTTTTCTCGCGTGCTTTCACTCGCACATACAGCACACGACGCGCGGCGACGATGCCATCGCCTTTGGACTTTATACAGAAGCTCACGACGACGCCGACAGCGACTGAAAAAATGCGCCCGGAGTGTCCAAATAATTACTATCGCAATAAAAATGAAAAAGAGTGAAAAGCGCTGCAACTTGCAACACAGCAAGATGCAAGAAAGAACAATGCACATTTTCTTATGACACAAGATGCATGAGCGTGTGCCACATGATTTCACTATGCAATCAAAGAAAGTAAACCAAATGTGAAGATGAGAAAGCGTACTGTGACTGGGAATATAATCTAATAACACGAAACGTTCCGAAACGTATATACCACATCGTCAACAAATACGATGTTTCCTATTTGTATAACCTCGTCACTTAAAGTATTTAATAGTCTAGGTAGTCTATGCTGCAATGTTTGTAAACCGTACATTCTACTATGTGTTCTTACTTTCCATGGTTTTGTCCTACTTGTCTAATAACTTGTAACATTTCTTTGTAAATTGGCCAAGCGTTCTAGGAACGAGACATTGCATGATGGTAGTTTTGGTCTTAAATGTTTTACAACTAATATAATAAAGGAAATGTGTGACAGGTAATACGTTATATTTGATGAATAGGCTGTCAGTGTGATAATGCAATAGCACTTTTTCAACAGTATTAAGGATCATTTTGCACTTTATGAATTTGCTTTAAATTTTCATGCGTCGTGTTTAGCCAAGCTATATGGCAGTTATTAACTCTTGAATAAAATAAGATGTTGTAGATTAGTATCACAAGGTTAGATCGTTGTACGTTGCGATTATTGTAAGTAACCTCAAGAATTAGTGGCAGCTTGGTCAGCATTAAATCGACGTGGAAATTCCACGACATGTTTTCTTGATTACAACGCCATACGTTTGAAATTATATATATATATATATATATATATATATATATATATATATATATATATATATATATATATATATATATATATTTGAAATACTACCGCTTTGGTTTTACTAATGTTATTGTGACGGCTATTTCGTTTTGTATATTCACGTAATCTTATTAAACGCAAGTTTGCTGCATCAATAAGTCGATTGATTTACCCATTAAGAACATTGTGACATCTTCTGAGTACATGATGGAGTTGGCGCTTGCATAGACACTGATGATATCGTTAATGAACATGTTAAATAAAAACGAAGCTAAAGTACTCCCTTGTAGAACTCCTGGGGAAAATAGAAGTGACTGGGAAAGTATCAATAAGATGGTTTGCCTGCGATGTTTCGGGCAGTAACGTATGAGACATGTAGGCTTGCCACGTATGCCATACCGGTCAGGTTTTCTTATCGAAACGACGTGATTGATGTTCTCAAAAGCTTTGGACAGGTCCACAAATATTCTGAGTACAATATTTCCATCTTCTAATTGGGCAAGTATGTGTTCTTTTTGAGAGAGCAGGACGTGCCGAGTACTGATGCCTTTCCAAAAACTATGCTGAGAGTTTTATAACAAGTTATGCCTATGCTTGAAGTCAGAGAAACGCTTTAAGATAAACTTTTACAAATATTTTTGAAAAGACAGGTAGCATAGGGATTGGGTGATAGCATTCCATGTAATTTTTATTGTCTTTCTTGAACAAAATTGTTCTACAGGCACTCGGCATATATTGGGGAATATGACTATCAAAGATTAATAGGATGCGTAACGCACAGCGCTATGAGCACAGTTACTTATTTTGCTGACTTTATTTGATGGCCATGGATATATCTAGCACATCTATATGCTGTGTTGTTAATAACACAATTACTTCACTTCCATGTGCACATATAAGAAAAAAGAATTATCATCTATCGATACGGTTTCAAGGTTAGGACATGCGGTTTAAAAGCTATATTAACAAAGTGCTTGTTAAAAGCATCTGCTAGTACGTATCCATTCAGTTCAATGTCAGCAATTTCCAAAGCACATATTCTGCTTTTATGAAACGTTTAAGCCGACAACTGACATAATAAATTGACTTGGACACAAAAAAAAAAAATATCGCTAGATCCTTCCAGGTCATAATGTCATAGGGAGGGTGTCCCACGAGGACTACGCGGCTTTGTCACGAAATGTAGCAATATTCACCTGTGTGATCGATTGTGTGAGATGCGCTATTTCGTGTCTGTTGTTGGAAGTATTCCTTAATGCACAGAAATATTGGTAAATGATCGCCTACGTCTGATGTAAGGATATCTGATTTCGTGGCTTTTAAGTTAAAGTTCCTAATGAGTAAATCAATAAGGGTGGGTGAGTTTTGTGTTACTCTTGTAGGGAAAAGAAAGGGTGGGGTTTCACGTGCGAAAACCACAATATTATTATTAGCCACGCCCTAGTGAAGGACTCGTGAACAATTTTGACCACCTGGACTCGCGAACAATTTTGACAACCTGCAACCAATTCACGGTGCACGGGCGTTTTTGCATTTCACTCCCATCAAAATACGGCCGCCGTGGCCGGGATTCCAACCCGCGCCCTCGTGCTTAGAGTGCAACAGCGTAGCCACCACTCCACTACGACGGGTACTTTTCTAGGCAGATTACTCACACACCGATAGACGTTTAAATTAACTAGAATGTTCAATGGAGGATAAGGCGGGCCATGTTTCATCATATTAATAATAATGTCACCGTAACAAATTATGCTATATTTGTTATCATTAGGAAAGCTAATAAGTTATCTAAGTACTCTAGAAAAAAAAAACCGTGACAGAACCACTAGGTGATCGGTAAACAACACACAGTGGAGTGTTCCCTAGTTGAATTGTTCGAATTTGATAATTTTGCGTGATTACAGAAAGATAGCTTAATATTTCGCAAGCGTAGGTTTGTGTACCTAAATTCACTCTCCACCGCCATGGCCAGTTGACCAATGGAGATAGTACGTGTTGTGCAAGGGCAAGTGAAATACTTTGCCATCGGTGCGTCATGTCGCTGTTAGCATGATTGCATCAAACGAATGTCCAGTTTTGCCGATGAGCACGGTAACTTCAGTTTCATCATTCTTAATAGACCTCATATTAGTGTGCAACACACGTGAATGATTCAACAAAAGAACTTCCTTAAAGCGCGCGGAAAGTGTGCCGTTGCGCATGCTGTTGATCACTTGAGCAAGCCATCGTAATCGCTGGCCATAACAATTGTGTTAGTTGCTATGTTATCCAAACTTTTCACGATCGCAAGCATTGGTAAGAACTATCGCTCGTTCGCCGTCAGATCGGCAAACAAGAATCTTGTTGTAACTATGCCAAAGGTACTTTAAGTGGTTACTCCGGTGCAGTTTTTTTTTGTCTCAAACAGCAAAGTTCGTGCTACTTTTGACAAGTTTTCCAGGAAGAAAATTGTTGCGCCTTGCCTTGCGCAGTTATATTCTGCTTTGCCACCATTATTCTTTGATCGCTTGCTTTCTGAAAGGGCAGGGCCATGTCAGGTATCTTATTTTTCGTTGAAGGGTAGCGGTGAACTGCTACTACGTCACTATCGAGAAGCTGCGATGAATTCACGCTTGCTCCTAATCTATTCGAGCAACAAAATTTCGTTTCCTGTCTGCCTGAGTGCATGAAATTCAAGATTTAGCTTACGGCTTCGCCATTGCATGTTGTCAACTTCGGTCTTCAACTGTGAAATTTCAGAGTCTTAAGCTGGAGCCTCAATCTATGTCATCCTACGCTTCAAGTCCTTCACTTCCTGCTCTGTTCGAGTTAAACGTTCATAAAACCTTTCGCTAATGAGCTGAATAATGGTGTCTCAACAGTTGGCGTCTCAATAATGGTGTTTCAACAGTTTCTTTGATTAAATTTCGCCACACCTGAATGTCGGGCTCATCTGCGTCATCGACGTTTTTCCTGGTCGATCTGCACGACATTTCACGCGTCAACAGGCCGAGTAATGCCAAGCATTTCTATAATGTTCTACCTTCGTACTTCGTTGTCCGATGCGAGACTCCTGCACACTTTCTCGTGTGATGTTCAGTATGACATTCAGTGCATTTTATATGCTGAATCAGAGTTTGTGAAACACACATTGCAAATCACACACTGCCTAAGCAGAGGCATATTCACCATCTCACACGCTTAGGAAGCAGCGGCATCTAGGCAACTAAAAAAAAAAGTTGACAGGATGGGGACTAACCTGCAAAGTACAAGATTTTGCAGCACGAAACGATGCTCGTTTCATGCTCCCACCATAGGCAATGTGACAATCCCTGACTCGCTTCCTTGCTTTGTGGCGCTGTCTAGGATAGGCAGTTCCTTCGGTGGTGTCAACGCAACCTTGATTGAAGACACTGTTTCAGAGAAGCTAGCGTTGTGCGCAAAGGCATGCCACACGATGAACTGGCCGACGCCCGCATAATCTGTAAAGTACAAGTATTTGCATAGCACGATGCTCGTTCGGTGCGACCGCCGCAGCACGCGTGCAGATGACCAACAAGTGACCAGATGAAATTCGCTCGATAGTATATAGGTGGTCTGCATACCTTAAATAGCCAAAGTGCAACCTAATATTCAAGAGGCTGGCTGCCTTAGAGCCGTGCGAAATCTATAGAACGTGTGCATCTTAAATGCGTAGGCATTTATACGTCTACTCAACGAGGAAACTTGTCCGTGCGGCACGCGAGACGATCGCTTTCAAGATAGGGCCCGCAGCAGCGAGCGAATTCACTTCCGCGCTGGCTCTTGCTTCAACGCGAACTAAGCGGCGAGAACATAGGCTCGCGCGGCCGTACCATACGCAGCAGCCGCCGGAGTGCGGTCGACTACGGTTGATAATGGCTCGACGCAGATGGATAAGGCGTCGAAGAGTGGTAAACGGCTTATAATGATCCGAACGTTATCAGCGTACCTGGCGCCGCCACCTCTAGTACATTGCTTGCGTCGTCAATTCACCTTGCGCAGTCGCCCGCAGCCGTTCGTGTCGCTGCAGCGCTGTCGTTTCAACTGGTCGAATCAAGTTTCATAACATTGATATTGACACCGGGCTGCGTGGAGGTGAGCGAGTGGCAGAATGCTTACGCATGCTTTGACAACTCCCAGAGGAGTTTGCGCGAACTTTTTTTGTTAAGCACTGATAGGAATCTTCAGCTAGGGCTCAATGCAAACACGGTAGTTACCTGAGGTTTTCTTTTCGTTCATTCCTAATTTCTAATTCCTAACTCCTAATTTTGGTTGAGTTTCGTTGCACTCCTACTGCCTTGGCACTTCGTACCGTTTGTTTTCATGAGTAAACGTATAATAATAATAATAATAATAATAATAATAATAATAATAATAATAATAATAATAATAATAATAATAATAATAATAATAATAATAATTATTATTATTATTATTATTATTGATATAATGGGGAGGGTAAATTATGGGCTTGGTAGGGCGCCCTAAGTTTCTCTCGCTGCCTTGCCTTGTCATCGCTTGCTGTCGTTCTCCTGTACGATGAAGCGGTGTGTGCAAAATGAGAACTTCATTGCTAGCTCAGTGATATGAGCCGTGGAAGAATTTCTTGTGAATACAAACACATACGCACGTTTTAAAGCACGCCGTTTATAGGAATCGTATACCTTGAGAAAAACGTTTAATTGCGATTGAGGATCCATGTGTCCTAGTTATCGAGACTTTCTACCTGCGTGGTGAAAGGAACGAAAAATAAACGTCGCAGTTTAGTTCGATGGGCGAAGCATTGACAGCAATAGCAAGGTATTAAAATATTGCGCGAAGGCTAGTAGCTTTATGGGCAGTATAAATAGTATGGATATTATGATTAGTCTAAGGTCTCGTAGATGATTCACTGAAAATTTGGCCGACGCTGAGGCTGTAACCAAAGGCGGTGATTTCATGCGCCTATCCTTACACAATGCTTGACCTCGCAAAGGTTTCTTTCAGTGTATACTCTGTAACGTGAGTTCATCCTGTGGGCAGTGAAGTACTGAGAATATTCTAATACAGTCGCTCTGAGGTAATATGTGAACATCGCTTCTGTACCTCCTACTACGGGTTTGGCTTCGGCGTCTCTATGAGGGTAGCCATATGGGCTTCTTGGTGTGGCATCTTCTATTTTGTCGTAGCGCAAGCTGAATGGCCTGCCATTCAGGGTTGTCCAACAGAAACAGCTTATTTCGTTTTCCCGCCAAACTCCGGGATGCTATTCGGCTCGTGTGCTGGACACCGGCTGAAGTTCGAAGCTTTGCTGCGGGCAATGCTCTGTCCAAACTGCTATTCATTGTCTGCCTGTTCCACTGCCTGTTCGGACACTCTTGAATTTTCTTGCAATGGCAGTAACGCCATTGAGCCCGTGTATTTATCAATTTTCTACAGGGCGTGGGTACCAGATACGTCTATTTTGTCACGAATGAGGAGCAGATGTGCTTCAACTTCTCCATTTGATAGGTTATGATCATTATAGAAGTATGGGAGAGGCCTTTGCCCTGCAGTGGGCATAACCAGGCTGATAATGATGATGATGATCATTACAGTGGCATCATGGCCGGCTAAGCAATACGCCCCTGCCTAAACAGCTTCACGCAGTCAGATAACGTGCGATTACGTACGTTCTCACAGGATTCAGACAAACGTAGCGCTTCCTTTACACTAGTTACTGCGTTAATTAGGTGGTTAGGTCATGCAAAGGTACCAATTCTCGTGCCTTCTTTGCAGAAATGAAAAAAAAAAAGCAATTAATAATGTTTCTTCGTAGCAACAAACCTGTCGAAAGTTCTGTGCAGAAAAAAGGCGGCAAATCTTAATCATTGCTTTGTGTCTTAGGCGTTGCGCAGGTAAGCACGAAGTCGCGGTATCAGAGCACGGCCACGGGTGCAGAATTTCGATGGCGGTGAAATGCAAAACTGCCCGTATACTCTGCATTAGGTGCGCGTGAAAAAAAACACCGGGTGGTCAAATTTAATCCGCAGTCTTCTACTTTGGCGTGCTTCATGATCGGATCATAGATTTGGCGTGTAAAACCCCATAGTTTTCTATTAGTTTAAGAAGTGCCACCTGTCACTAATTGATAGAGTTGTAAGCAAAAGGAAACTGCCAAGCAGGCTCTCGCTGAAAACAAAGCGCTGCGCCGACATTCTCAAACACCTGCATGGTGAGCCCCAAAACACACACACACACACACACACACACGCACACGCACACACGCACGCACGCACGCGCACGCACATGAAGCATGGAAATGCGAATTACACTCAAATTACAAATTCGAATTCATTTTCAGCACAGGTATCAGACAAGACAGCATTGTCCAACATTATCGTTTAGAAAACATTCGACTTACTAATTTTGATGCTCGTCGGACACTCAGAGCCTGTTTCCGGAGAGTGAACAAACATAGCTCGAAGTTTCTTCGGGAAGCGTGCCACATTAATCGTCACGACGAGACACAGCGCGTCGAACGCCGCAGCGTGAACTTGTGCCACAAGAAAAGGCCTCCGCTTGCACATTTCGCCAATGAATGCCGGGCGCTAGGTCGCGCAAAATTTGAAGTGAAGCGCACGCCACACTTTGAACAAACACGCAAGGAAAGAAAAAGAAATCTCAGATGAAACCACCGCGTTCAAGTGAACAACGCCGTTCCGCACGACGTAACAGCTGGTTTGCTGTCTTGCCAAGCCCTGCACCAGAATCACGTGCTGGTTGGGGGGGACCAAGAACGAACTAATAAATTGTGAAATAGAAAAAAAATTATAGTTAAAGTAATTATAATAGGTAATTAAGTATGTACAGCAAAAATATTTGAAAGGGAATATTTACTCGTATGACAGCATCCCAACAAAAAAATTTCGATTTTTTTTTTTTCAGATAGGTTTTCTAGCTTCAGTGTTTGTGCCCCCCTCACCTAGTCGCGCTTCAATCGTGCACCGCTAAATGATATATCTGGCAATAGATTTTGGCGCGCTTTTTGTTCCATGCTTCGCGACCTATTTAGATGGACCTTGGTACACTTTTACTCTGGTCTCCGCTGCGTATTACCACGTGTCGCAACGGGTAGTGGGAGGTGAATAATTTCGTTTGCGACACGCATGCGTGCGTTGCGGTTTAGGACTGACGTGTCCATCTATCCTCGCCGGTGCAAGAGTCGTCATACAATCGATGGAAGTGAGATCAGTCTGCGGCACATTAACGCTGGTTCTAGTATGCTCCAGGACTCCCATATATTCGTCTGTCAGCCTCTGCACATTTTTGTTCGTAGTTTATTAACTAAACATAAAGTGGAAGGCACGCTACATTAAAGGTGACTATCCAATGACCCACTTAAATAATTCAGAAAGAGAGACATTTAATATAACAGAAAAGCTGACAGGTCGGCCTCAATTAAATGACTGATCTGTTACTCTGTGTAGGAGAAGTGAATTTGGAATAAAAGAAGAGAGGTAAGTGTTGTTGATGTGAACGAGAATAGTACGGATTTAACTTGAATAAGGAAGACCCTTGAAAGTCTTAAATCCAGAATTGCCTTCTGCAAAAATGTGACGACTCCTTGGAACATCAGGCCGAGGGGTAGGGTCCGGCCAAGTTCCTAACAGAACTTTTCCAGACGAAGGTTGACTGGTGTACTAGAAAATATGTTCTGACAGTCATTGACAGTGTTCTGCAGTTTCACGCATATCGCTCTCGTCTTGCTCCACACTGCGTACATGGCTGATAAATTGCCCGTAGCATAGAGGGAATGCCACATCTCGTCGCAACCAGTGCAGCAGGTTTGTGTTACTTCATTTAGTGGCGGCGGTAAAATCAGTGGAGTGGAGATGTATGAGTGCAGACCATGGAGACAGCTGTGTCGAATACCGTGCCATTATTTATCCATAATAGCCTACACCGAGCGCTAGTGTCTGGCTGGGATGCGGCAGTATTTGTGTGCAGCCGTGTATACGGAGCATTAGCGTCGTGCTGAGAAACTAGCATGTACACTTGCGCTATGCATTTTTGTGGATCATCTTAGCCTTCTCGTCAGCTGAGGTGATCTCCGTATAAACCACAATGAGATGGAAACCATTCAAAGGTTAAAGAATGACCAGTCATCACAGCGAAATTGTGCAATTCTATAGGTTATCGAGAGAGGATGCGGAAAGGCTCTCGTTTCAACGCAAAGTCAATCATTTGTGGCCCTGGTTTCGCGTACAATTCAAACTTGAAGGTGGTTGTGTAGATGTAAAATTAACTACTTCACAAATGGCTAAGAATCTCCGTCGTCGCTAACAAACTCTGATCGAAGTGGAAGCGCTTAGTGATCGTCAAATTTTGTTTTATGAATGCCGCGGTGGAAGAAGTTGACTCTACCCCTTTCTGACATGATACGCACATGCAGGAGACAATCGCATTAAGCAAATCAGGTGCACACACAAAAGAAAGAATAGTAAAAGTAAACAAAACGAAACGTCCACAAGACCCCATTCATATGGACCTGCGTTAAGCTACGAAACGTACACAGACTGAATAATGCACGCGAGCTGCCGAACGTTCTAGAAGCAACGTTTCCGCATAGTAGGCGGAAGGCATTTGCGGCAATTGTTTGTTGACTAATAGATGGGCGAAAATTAATGAGCAAGTGGTTGCATGTCTTTTGTGGATCGACCGCCGAATGAAACGCATACGCTATTCTATAAGCTAGCGAATAATGAAAGGAGGTTCTAGAAAACTGACGCCCACAAAGATATTTGAGGGATCACTATTGTCGGGAATATTATCTGGATACCTAGAGGCCGCGGTCAAAAGAAAATTCAGTAGGAAAAATGGACAAACACATATCAAGCATATGTTTATATACTTTATATAAAGTAACATTTATGCAGCGTACTGTATCTAATCGTCTACTGGCTTGGCTGTACGAAAACGACAACATCATTATCTGTACGTTCCCACAATCTTTATGCGCTCGAGTTTTATCATTGTGCAATCGTGCTTCGTTATTAAAGAACCAAATGAAGTGCTCGTGCCGGGCGCAAAAGTTAAGTAACCTTCGGACTGGTCCTTGGTTCTCTTGGACTCCTGAGCTAACAAGCCGAACGGGGCCCAAACCAAACATATCGAGCCCGGGACGGGTGTGGATTAGGTTTCAAACCACACGGCCAGGATCGGGTGGGCTAGCTCATGTCACTTTCAGGCCCCAGACCGGGCCCGAGCCGGGAAAACTGGCCCCTGGAGTGCTGAAGTACACGTCTCATATATGACGAGTTTCGATGGTGGCAATACGATGTGTTGCTATAGTGTTCCAATGCGAATCGCAGTAATGTCTTTTCAGAAACCATCGGGAGATGGTTTCTGAAAGGACCTTGTCCGGTAAAGCGCTAGGCATCATTTGCATACGTTAGCTGAGGGACCCGGTTTAGCTCCAGCAGCTCGCCATTACGGGGGTAAACGAAAACCTCATTTAGTATGACCCAGATGTTTTACTATACTATAATTGTCGAGGGTGAGGAACAGTGGTAAACACAGGGTATCCCTTATTCAGTGCTCTGGGAACTTTCATTTGTTCTGTGTATTATTTCCTGACTTACCTGGCAAATTGTATATGGTTGCCCTCACACATACGTCCGAGTAGTTCTACGAAAGGGGCATTGTTATGGCTTTTTGAACAAATGTATTCCATAATAGCTCCCCGTCAAAGTTGTCGCGAGCTGCTTAAAAGGACACTAAAGAAGCATAAATCAGTTTGTACAGAAAAAAAAAAGTTTTTCCAGCAAAATTCAATAAAGTTCAGCCGGGCGCAGGCTACCACCCTGCGTCTACTACAAACAAACATGTACCCTTCACCCGCCCGCATCAACCTTATATTTCCGGACGTCTACACTACCCCCAACTGCCGGTGCTGTGGAATTCACCCGGCTACACTTCCGCATATGCTATGGGAGTGCCCAGCACAGTACACCCAGACTAACACCACGACTCTCTCGTCGAGGTTGCATGAGTCTCTGCGGAGCTCCGCCCTCGACGACCAAACCTGGGCGACCCAGCACGCCCGCGAGGCGGCGGCGAGGCAAGCCCTCGACGTCCCTTCATGGGAGGCTTAGGCCCGGCCATCATAAAGTGCTGGTTCTACAATAAAAGTTTATTCCTCCTCCTCCTCCAGCAAAATTTTTTTTGCGGTAATAGGTCGATTATCAAAAGATATGGATGAAGCCCAAATTTTAATTTGCTAAATTTTGTGCGAAAACTTCAGCACCAGTTCGCCAGCGTGACGTCATGGATTTCAAATTGCATTTTCATATTGGGGCCGGCCTGGCTCAATGTTGGCTATTGAAACTTGTAAATTTCAACCTTTAGCTTTTGGCTCGTTTAGAAAGAATTGTGTCCATCTTCACCAATAAAACAATAACTATGCGCGGACAAACGGTGTCAAAATATATGACGTCACTGTGAGTGGTGCGGAAACTTCAACGTGGTGTCGCCACCAGCGCTTCAATTTTGGGCCGTCGCCGGCCTATTCCGCCTTCTCTCACGGTATAAAAGTGGCTATTTTGGTATTGCTGACCCGTGGTTTGCTATACAGGTTCAGGTACTTTTGTCTGTAGTCGCCTTTCAATAGCTGGGAACGTTAGCCATGAAGGCTGAGCCTCTGAATTCTCTTATCACCAACGTTATGGTCATATAAATGCCGCAGTGCTCAGATTTGCTTAAATGCGCTCCCATTGCGCTCCTTCGCTCCCATCGCTCATCGGAGCGAAGCCAGGCGCTCTCGTGCCACGCTATAGTTTGTGGGCGAGTGCATGTGACACGTGGTGCAGGAAAACGCGGCCCTATATAAAACCGCTATACACGTCACGGTCGTAGGGAACGGCGAGGTGACCGCGCCTACGACGATAACTGTAAGATGACGTGATGACACGATTAGGTGAGTCATCGATCACACTGGAAGATGTCCTGTTTTGGGGAGAAAGCGAGGAAGTGTTCTTTCCTGGTGACCTTTCGTGGCAAGAAAACGCGATTATGATGTCAGGCAAAGCAAAATGATAACGGTGACATTTAAACGAACAGTAAATTACCTGTACGCTTGACAGCAATTGCTGTAAAGCGAAGCCGAGAAAAGGATTGCAGCAAGAGTTTTGACACATTTTATTTTAAAATATTATGAATTCCATCGTGGTGGCACAGAAAAGACTTTTGCGTCAACTCATCTCTCGCTCCAAAGAAAGGACGAAAAAGTGAGAAGTTGTCGTATTCGCGTGAACTTTAACTTGCACGTGGTTCTTTGCTCATCTCTCGCAATCCATTGAGGGTCAGCGTGCGTATTCCTTGCACGGACAGAGCCAGGCCGGTGTATTTCTCGATGACTGTTAGTGCCTGGACGCCCATTACAGAGTCTAAGCCCAACTCGCCGAGATTGGTGTTATGATTCAGCTTCGACGAATCTTGAAAGCCTGCGTGAATATCGTGGGATGAAGAAATTCAACTTGCGAGCAATGCGGTTGAAAATCGCGACGAATGAAACTGAGGTACGCCTTTACAGTAACAGTGCATTCGCGGAACTCGAGTGCATGAACGTCGGTCCTCGTTGCCAAACTGAAGTACTTATCCAGTCCAGAGTTATATATAAGAAGTATTTGTAAAAACACGACTGTTGCGTTGTGTGAAGCAAGCTTCTATAGCAATAAAAAGCAGGAAAGCCAGTATTTGTCATCCTTGCACACGGAAGAGAATGTCTGGTTTAGGAAGAAGCTTTACTACAGGAGCTTCTATATGAACACAAGGGAAGTGACAAATACTTGCACTCGCAATCTATTGTAGCAAATGTGATAAGGTTAGTTAAGTTAGACAAGGATAGGTTAGTCTAACATCGGTGCGGAGCTGATTTCTGATTTGACCATCAATGTTTTGGGTTGTTTGGAAAAGTAATTTTGCAGGAAAAGAAAAAAAGAAATTAGGAACAATGTAGCATCAGTCACACAACTACGTAACTTGGGGAAAAAACTATATCACAGTTATTTAAACTACACCTATTAAGAAAGAGGAAAAAAGGGGTTAACTGAGGGGCCCGATTTTTATTAGTCATATTATAAGAAGCCAACGAACACTGATACCAAGAAGAACATAAGGGAAATTACTTGTGCTTAATAAAGGAAATAAAGAAACGATGAAAGTGGATGAAAAAACAACTTCCCGCAGGTGGGGAACGATCTCACAACCTTCGCATTTCGCACCTATTAAGAAATATACCTTAACGAGGAAAAAAAAATTATGTGACTGCAGTAACCTGTACTGTTAATTTTTGGAGTAGGAGTTTTTAAATATCTTTCTAGACATTGCGAAAAGATTTCGCAAGGAAAGCATTCATATATCCCATTTATACGCTTCAGATGGTCAAACAAAGGCAATCTACAGAATTGTGATACCTGTTTTTCTTCTTTCAAATGTGTGCTCTATCATTCACTTGTTTTAACTTACAGATAATAAGGAGTTTTGTAAAAACTGCCAGGTACTCGATCAAACTTCTCAGATTGGTGGATCTCAGCTTCTATTATTGCAATGAATAACATTAATGTACGTTCATCAGCTGTCCAATGAAAGCATTCCGCGTTTCACATTTATTCGAAACGGGAAATTAGAGTTGGCCTCAATCTAGAGCTTCCTCCACCTTTCCTTCCCCAACCACTGGTTTTAAATGTTAAATGATGTTTGCGGTGGCTGATAATCTCTTGCAATATATTTTAGGGTAGTTTTTCTTCTGCATAAACATTCATCTGAGGGTGCAGCGCTCGGTTCTGGCGCATTGTCTTGACTTGTGCTATGCTTTTCTGAGTATCTGTAGCTCGTACTGACAAAGCGAATCATGGCTGAAATCACAATTAAAGAGCGCAGCGAGATATCGAAATGTGTACACCCCAATAGAAAAGCACCACAGAATCCTATTCTCATATGCGGCGCAGACGAATTTATTCTTTAGTAATTTATTGCGCTGCAGTATTGCACGGCAGCTTTCGTATGTTGTTTTGAATTGGCGAAGTTTTCTCTCTATACATATATATGTATGTATATTGGAAATCAAAAATATTATTACGGTGCCAAACTGAAACAAAATAGAAATGGCACTGATTAATACGGCTATTTTCGTGCTTTTTCGCATCTGGTCATCTGTGTGATATTCTGTTAAGCTTTGCGGTATGTTTCTGTCGTACCCTATTGTTAGATGACACCTCATGTTGTATTGTTCGATTTTTACACTAGCTTGTCCGCATAAGCGTGACCGACAAGCCCCTATCTAGTGTATATATGTTTTCAGAAAAAAAATAATAATAGCTTGTTCGTTTCGCGCCCTGTGAGTATAACACACTAACCTATATGTGAGTCACAGTCTAATCGCGAACATTGAACAATTATTTCTGTTAGCTATGCGCGAATGAACGTAGTGTAGCAAACTTCTGCGGGGGAAGTTTGAGATTATGCTTATGGTAGCCACACTACCTGGCTGCTTGAAGCTTCATCAAAAAGCGCCAGATGCAACCAGTCTATTAATGAGCTGCAACAAGCGAAATCCATTCGACGAGATGCAATTAAAGAAGTTGAACAAATCTCGTTCGCGGAAAAGTCTTTTTCTTTTGTTGGCAGAAAAATTCTCTGGGAAAATTATTCATTCATTGTTTCATTCCATGAGGTTTTCCTTCAACTTAATCCAGCGGACAGTCATTGAAATCATCTCCTAGCAAGAATAGGGTGCATGTCATTCTGTAGAAAATGATGGTGCAGGGGAAACCATATTTCCTGAATGGCTCGGGGAGCAACGCTGCAGTGTGCCGTGTAAGATGTTCACCGCTAGTCGTTGGTTGCACTCGCAATCTATAGTTGCGCTCACACGATGTGCGCGGACTTTTCTGCTCCGAAGATTACGCTACACTATACACGCTTGCTTATCACCTTCTCCTACGTGTTTATGAATAACTTGGAATTGACCCTCCAGGACCATCTTCAGAACTGAAGACGCTTGGCCTATGGCAGTGTGCGTCCTTGGGTTAGAAACTAAAAGGATTGTCATTGGAGTTCCTCAAGTTGACCAGCTCCCGCTACCGCTTATAGACCATGTGTGCACCCTTGCGTGGGCGCGCAACTGCGGCTAATACTGTTCCTTCTCTCTCTACATACCGACCCTTTGCCCTCGTCCAGGGTAACAAATTAAACGTGCATCTGATTACCCTCCCGGCCCCTCGCATGGTTTTCGCTGTTGAGTGCTACGTCATGCTACGCCCTTCTCGATTTCACAAACGGTTACCCAAAACATTGAATGATTGCACTGAGTGCAAAAAAAAAAAAAAACCGGAGTTATGACAATCTATTATGTGGAAACTCGCAAGGTTCGTGTGATTACTTCCGCCCCAAACACAATTTGTTATATTCAACGAGCATCGAGTTATGCATTATTTTAATGCCGCGCTACCATGCACAAGTCTCCTGGTTCGTTCAGGTGGTCGAGCAACAACTACGGAGATATTGGTCCCGAGTTCGGTACCTGCATGACGACAACTTCTTCAACTGCAAATCTTTCTTTGTGACACTCTTATCGGCTTCTTTAATATCTTTGTGCGATTATTTTAGGCTGGATGACTGTCCTCCATATTTATGAACTGCGTTACGCTAGCCCATCTCAACTTCGAAGTTAGCTAACGGAGACGTTTAGCGATGACTGCCCAGGATCTTCGTAATGAGCGCAAACAAGCCGTATGCAGGGACACCCATCTTTTTCTTGTATACTGCAGTCTAACAAAGCATAAAGGTTTAAGCCTCTCACCGAGAATTCGCGCCACCGAGTCAACCAGCGGATTCTTTTCTGGTTTCTTTTCTGAACTTGAAATGACTTCAGCCTTGACCAAGCTGGAGACCACGGGGTGGTTTTGGTTCAGGAACTTCTCCAGGACCTCCAAGGCGGACTTTATATGCTGGGGCTGTGTTGCCTCGAATGCCGCTTGCTGTCCTTGGGCTTCGCGGGCGAGGCCAGCCTCATCTATGGCGCCCCATTGGATGGCCACTCCTAAAAAGGACAATTGAGTAGACAGAAAGAGAGGGAGAATGAGCCTTGCTCTTTTCACGCGTCACATCGTACGCTGCCCGAGTCGCCCTTGTGCTTTAGCAGCAACACTCAAGTCGTGATGACTTCGTTTCTATATTAGGCTGAATGAGAAAATGCGCCTTTAGGCATCTATTACTATTCCAGAATATTAGCACGACGTGGTGATATTTGCGAATTCTCAAGAAGTCCGCATTTCCTTCCCTGATTTTTTTTTGAAGAAACAACAATAAAAAACAAACAAATTGGGCAAAATATACAGAGAATGTCGCACACCACGGTGCCTTTCGTATTCAAGGCGAAGCTTAATAAGCGCCACGAGACGCTTCACTTGGAGCCGATGGGCACCTAGCTTGCACCAAAGTTCGAATGCTGCAGAAACACTTGCCACATACCAGCTGACAGAAATTTATAAAGACTAGCTATGCGTAAGACAAATTGCTCGCGTTCAGCTAGACATCGATTGCACAATAAGAGACCGAATGTACGAAACCATGAAAATTTTCCGCCACAAAATATTTGAGCCTAATGTTTAGATAATGTTGGTAGCCTTGTCTGTTTCACTAAGACAGAAAAGCCTATTTGAGTCGTTAGACCATACCTTTGTCCTACATTCCCTGCACAAGTCACGCGATCATGCGTGACTTGTGCAGACTGCACAAGTGACTCATATGCATCAGCGTTAAGTAAAAACTTTTAGGCCCCCACTATGTAATAAATCTGCCACAATACCCGTAACACACAAATGCCATATTCAGGTAGGCACGACATCAAACACCTAATAAACAGAGAGTTAAGAATCTACAAAAGAAGCCGAATTAAATAGATAGTGGTGTGTAAAGAAATCTTGTAGGCGCGTCAGTATGTTTAGCGGGAAATGAGCAGGGACATTGTAGTGCAAAAGTTACACGGGTCCAAGTAACTTCACTTAGCCCGAAAACAAATTCACTGTTGATATTTTGGACAGTCTGTGACAAATTGGTGCACAGAAGCGTCTGGCATGTCACAGAAGGGTGGAATCAACGCAGGTCTCCACGCAGCTCAAAAAGTGAGGTATGTAAGGCACGTTCAGTCCCAAAAGGCACAGGATGACATTTAAGATACAGTCCACTTTGAGGTTGACAGAAAAGTGTAGAGCAGGGCCTAATGAATACAGCAAGGACGTCTTAGTTTTCTAGCTGAACCAATTCTTGATACAGTCTCATTAGGAGCTTCAGATCTCCAGGGTCCGTAGAAAGTTTTTGGCGTTAAATTCAGCGAGATTCATTGAATCTTCATACTAATCACAGTCAAGAAGTGAGCATCAGGTGCCAGTCGGTAAGCTACTCATTTGACAGTTGTAGCACTGTGACTCTGAATCCGCTGAAAGTGAACTCGCTGGCTGGGAAAAGAAACGATAGTCAGTTTGCTTGAGACAGCTAGCAGGAATGAGCATAAACGCAATAATCACTCAATGGCTTCAGTGGTGCTTTTAAGTCAAAATACATTATGCAAACGGTTACGTGATTTATTATCCGATATATAATTTGCAGCCCGAGGGATCCCAAACAGTTCTGCGGAGGTAGATGACATCTCGCACGACAAACGAGGAGTCATGCTTTCATTTTGCGTTGGGACGTAAACGACAGACTTGGAGAGACTCTCTGCTCTAGATCAAAAAGAAAATAGAAAGGTGTTGCTGTCTTACTATGGACTCATGCGCAGGAGGGCCAAGAATTTAGTTTCTTGTGGATGGGTTATTCATTTATGAAACCCTTAAGCAGCCAGAGTAGCAAGAAGTATGGCGAGATGTTCCAGAAATAATGAACTGATGATGAGAGCGCAATGCGTTACATATTAGAACAGCCATTTGAAGGAGAAAAGTCTGTAAGAGATGAATATCGTGTTGTGTTTTTGGCCTGGCTGAATTTTGTAGAGCTTCATTGACACGTACAGCATTAACAGATTCTTCGCTGGCCTCAGCTATAAGAAGGCTGCTGAATCTTGTGTGAGGCAAACAAGAAACATGTAATCTAGGTATATTGATATTCTAACTGACATGGGCGACAGATCTCGTAGTTGAACATCCCGACATAGAAATCTCAAAAGGTTCAAAGCACGTTTTGTGGCACAACTTGGCTTCCTGCACAATGTGTGTTATAACCACTGCTTGTCTTCAAACATACACTTAGTCAAAACAGTAAATCAAGAGCCACAGAGCGCGCGACCTTACAATTCCGGGCTGTAAAAGAGGACGTAGCACCTGTATGCTGCTTGACATCTAGGATATTAGAAGTGAATCGCTTTGGGATACCGTACGAAACGTGTGATTTTGTCTGTCAGGCGCAACACAAATATGAATTTATTTGCCGTATTTCGCTTGAAATGGTATCCTAGAAGCTAATTACGAAATGTAGTCGCTCATTCCGCTTGCAGCACCTCTGGTCTTCGAATTAGAATGGCGAACGTCGGTCGGTTGAAAAACAGCATGAAGTAAGTGTGGGCTGATAAACACAACATGTCACACAGACATTTTTTTCAAGCAAGCATCGCCTGTGTTCACTCGTTCTGCGGAAGTTAATTCCTCGCTTTTGTCGCACCATGAAACCAGACATACTTATTTATCACATTGATGTCAGTTTTTTCTCTAAGCGGCGTCAAACACTTGACACATGAAACAAATTGTCTTGCACACTTCAACCCCAAAGTAGATTTCTTTAAACATCGTAAGACGCCGTCGGCTTACCGGGAAACCCGTCCGCCACGCGACGTTCACACAAGCGCTCCAACGTGCTGTCGACGTAACCGGATAGTGTTCTTCCCGAAGTCCCGCGACCAGAACAGACCGAGGAGAACATGACAAAGTGGTCTAGATGCGGGCATAATTTTCGAGAATGCTCGTCCAGATGTTTCATGCCCTCGGCTTTGGTCTTGTAGTCGGTTTGGTGCACCTCAGTCGCGTGATCGGCTACCCAGCTGTCTTCGTGGCACTGTACGGAAAACAAAGTTTTTCGTGATTACTCGTTCAATCCTCCAATGCATGGCACAAAACGACCATTTCTGAGGCGAGGCTGTGAACAAAGAAGGCTTTGACATATTGGAAAGATAGACATCCGCCTCGTGAAATATCAATGAATTATCGCGGCAATTTTCTGTGATGAGCGTCCATGATGCAGCAGCAGCAGCGACAACGAAGTCGCCTAAATCAAGTGATTAGTATTGAAATAAGAAGGCCTCCCTTCATGTAAGGGCACTAGAGTGATTTTAGGAACGATTCAGTCATCGCCGCGCTTTCATCATTTGGCGTCCTTTTTTGAAGCAGTTAAATATTCCCAAGAATTGAGTTCTTGAATGCGGTTCTTGGGGCTCTTAACCCATGGGACCTCCTAGTGTTTGGGAGCTATGTAAACATTTCTTGAAATCAACTGAAATATTTATGAATCTCACTCTGGAAAGGCACGTTTCAAACGATCGTTTCACATGCTTTGCTTCTCGTTCGCCGAGTAAACTTTCAAATTGAGCTGCATCATATCCGATATAATTCTGCATAGTGATGGTTGATTCCTCGCAGCGTCCTATACATGTTCTTCGCTTAACGCAGATATAAGAAAAATCAATTCCACGAGACTATTTTCTTCCCCAACCGATTGTATTTTTTAATGCTGGAGATCACTTTATAACATAACGTATATTACACGCTCGCTTTCGTCGAAGCGCTCTTTTTGAGCCCATGGTCGTCGCCTCAATACGACCCGTTACTTCTTGCTACATTTTCTCTCACGTCGCGCTGCGCACCACATCTCCCTACGTTGTGCGTTGTGTTTCGTTCGTTTGTGAGGAATTTTACGCAGGGATAGCAATTGGGAACGTATCTGGGTTTCTTAATTACCAATCTTGGTTCGAGTAAATCACAGGCACCTGTCGCTCTTGGTGATCATGGAGGACTTTGGCAGGGACGAAAGCTCTGTTACCATTGAATCCAACCCAATGTCCACTCCATTCTCGCCAAAGCAGGTGTTGATAGAATATTTTGTTTAAAAAGAGACACAAACATAAATCCGGAAAGAACGGGCCTGCTATGAGACACGTCGTAGTAGCGGGGTCCGCGTGAATTTTGACTACCGGGTGTTCTTTCTGAATGCCGCCACACCAAAATGTGGCCGCCAGGCTCAGAACCGAATCCGTGGCCTGGCGCTCGGCGTTGAGGACGTATTAAGCTGCTCAGCTACGGCGGTGGGCAAGCGGCCGCTCGGCCTTTCTGGGACAGACGAGTGGCTTACTTGCCGGGCAATGTATGATGGGACGATATTACAATGGGTCATCTTTACGTCCTACAGCGTGGACGGGACGCATCGTGAAAACGATGATCGCGCGGATTATATCATCCAAAGATCTTCAGGCAACACTTGCTCGCTGTGCCCAAGACTATCGTTGTAACAATTTCGAAGCGAAAGAGTTGATTCTTTACTCCTTTAAACACACTTATACCCGCGGTTCTACGTAATGCAGCCTTCCGGCTTTTGTAGTCCAGAATGATTTAAGGGCAGAATGAAGATACTGCGGCAGAAATCGCCATCTGCACCGGATGGCGTGGGCTGCCAAAGATGATTCTGGCTCACCACAGAAACGTTGAAGATGCCGCCGATAGGGCCCATTGCTTCAGCTTCCTTGATAATCTGCAAAGCACCGCGCGTTGTCGACACGTCGGCTTGGCTGACGACTACCGAGGCGCCGGCTGTCTGCCACCGATGCAGGCAGAGACGTTGGTACCCCGAAAACGTTCCGTGACTTGCGGTGAGAAGAAGATGGCGGCAGCCTCGACTGACCATCCAGTCCATAAACTCCAGAGCGAAGGTGTTCAAATCTCCGACGATGACGTATGCCTTGTGCCTGTAGAAATATGTGCGGGCGATGGCTTCTACAGTGAAGGGTTGGCGGCCTTCCTTGGCTTCCTGGCATTTGTCTGGTCGCACCTGCACGAATTAGCCACACATCTGATTTTGAGAAAGATAGCAACAGAGAGAGACATAGGGGTAGGAGAGGCAGGAAGGACTACCAGACTGTTCAGTGTGATGCACAGAGTTTGTTGCCGAAAGGTCGGAGGCCAAATTTTGAAAGCATTGATTTCTTTGGCGGTTTCCCCCACTTTGCTTGGACTGCATTATCACAGGCATGGTCATGTAAGCTGCGCCGATGCTGGATACAATGTAATCAAAGCTGTGCGAATCGCGCAGAGAGTGCGAACAAAGGTTGTGACTAGGCTGCCCGGTCCTGACACAAGTGCGCTACCTCTGAATCTTCGTAATGGTTTGGATGTAGTTCGTAACGTCGGCCTCTCTTGCAGGCACGGCAGCTCCACACTGCCCGTACCCCACATACCGTGCATAGCAACATCCATACAGCTAACTAATAAATGTGCGAAGCAGCAATGTCTCAGTATGTCTACAGGGGAGCTATCGCTTAGGAGGAAGCTTCAGTTCGGAGGCTTCTGTATAAATGCATGGGAAGGAAGAAATTTATTTTTCTCGACAACCACTGAAACGAATGTGATGAGGTTTGTTTAATTTAAAAAAGTGTCCAATGATTGCACCTAGCGTGATTCTTTTGTTTAAGCCCTCCTTTCTGCAAAAAAAAAAAAAAAAAAAAGATTGCGAAAATTCTGTCGCTCGGCAATGAAAAAAAAAAAAAAAAAAACAGGCGACACCACCGGTTCTGTAAACTGCGCCTAATGATATATCTAAAATGGACAAAATTGATGTATTATACACGGCTCTGAAACACACCACTAATAGGTGAGTAAGATTTTCGCAAAGCCTTTGCGAACATTCATACAGATTTGCGAAAGTTGTATATGTATATACCAAATTTGGCCACTTTAGCTGATTTACACGTAGGTTACAGAACCGCCACATCTATTTCTTTTTGACAGGCCGATATAAATCTGCAAATTTGGTGCTTCTATATATTATAGCTTAGAGATTGCCGAGAACAATCGTAAATCATTTTAGGCCCGAGTTCAAAATATTTTCTGGTACATTCACTCGTATCAAACTGTCTTGCTCAAACGCAAGAAATTTCGTTCTAAATGATCTGGGGGCTGTTTCAAAAAAGCGCTTATGCGTTCTGCAAGTGCTCGAAGAAATGGCACCAGAGTTGGCCTCGAGCTAAACCTGCCTCATAACATTGACAACCATCCCCCAATAATTTCTGACCAATTGTTTTCAAGCCCGTCTTCTCGTCTATTATTATTCAGTTTGCCAGCCTGGTACGGAAAGAAGCAACTAGGCACAATCCAGCATTCCTTTCTGACTATTGGTATTCAGCGCATGTGGAAAACAAGTACAGGAGGGATGTCTGAAGGCAAAAGAAAAAGGAGACGAAGAAGAAGTACGGCACTGTCCCTGAAACACATACGAGCAGCTCCCGTTGCAGCCATTAACTTCGACGCTGAGGTCTCACTAGTCAGCGACACTTGTGATCAGAGAGGTGCCGGAGCTAGGTGGCACTAACCTTAGGCGAAGTGTTCAGTGGTAACCTTTGCATGGTCCACAGCAACACATTAAGAGGGAGTCCGCAGTTACAGTTGTACATTAGCGTTACGACATTCATCACAGGCATAATCACATCATGATACTAAGAACAATGATCTATCTTCGACAGATGTCGGCTTAGCGTATGGAGTCTATCCTGAATATTCGCGCAGTGGACACTACAAAAATCAGCTTACATATTTTCACAGAAATCAACGTGGGCAACGTCCACACATTTTACATTAGAGACCAAGTACGCTGGTTCCACTTCTGCTTTTGCCGCTAGAATCGGGCTTTGATGGCAACTTCTGCGAAGGGTTTCCGGTGTGATTTTGATTCACTTTTATTTGTCGTGACAAACTAGAAAGCGCTCTTTCATTAACCTGTTCACTCCAACATGGATCACTGGATATCAAAAACGACATTTGAGCCACACTTCACAAGCCTGCTTGTTGTGAATTTGGGACACTGGGCATGTGTGACTGGGTACGTGGCGCTGTCCAACGAATAAAAAAAAATCTGGTTGAAATTTTTCCGCTGGTGGGCGCAGTAACGTCAACATTCGTCGTCGTGTGGGTTCTGACGACTTTTCTTCCCTGTGAAGGAAAATGAAATTATTAGATTATACTAAGTGTAGAGAGTACCGGACAAAGCTACGCGTTTAGCAGGTCATAGCTACGCGTTTAGCAGGCCATACCGCGGACGTCCTGTTGCGCCACGCGTCCGTGTTGAACCGCGAGGAGACTGTGACATACATAAGGAGGACTTGAAATTCAATTACCTGAAGTACAACTTTACCGGCGTTCGCTTCGGAGGCTTCCAGCCTGAATGCATCCACAACCTGAGATCGCGGAAACACTGTGGCAGGCAGGGGCCTCACGGCCCCCGATGCGATTCCTCCACGCAGTAGTTCGGCGACTCGCCGCTTCTCATCAGCTGCGCTGGTGTCGTTCAAGGACAGGAAATCTGACGGAACGGCGCTGACGGTGACGACATTGCGCTTCGGGGAGAGTTCCTCGCGTGGACGATGCGAGGTTGTGCCAACGGCATCAGTAACGAGAAGTCGGCCGTTCGTCGTCAGACAGTGAGCGGTGACTTTATTACTGGCTCCGCGAAGAGTGTCGAACACGAGGTCCACACCTAAAGAACGAACGAAACAAAAATATGGTGCTGGAAATAGTGAAATTAAAGGCCAGTTGGAAATAAGACAGACAAACAATAAGACTTCTGGATGACAGTTAAGGTGTTCACGGAAAGTTAACGAAAACTTAAAGTTCAAATTAAAGCTGAATAACGTACAGGGAGCAGCAAATGAATCGACGCTCAATACGAGCAAAATGAAACTGAGAAATCGCGCACTGAGCAAAGGGGCGAAATGCAGCG